>NC_084470.1:21912500-23227500 GCF_027409185.1 Cynocephalus volans | reverse complement strand
AAGATGATGTCCTATACACAGTTTACTACAGAAGCCTAGGAAGGTAGCCACGAAGGGTGTGTCTATATACGGGGGTGGGCTGAGAGGAAATTTGAGTGGGGGCCTTTGGTTCTGAGCTCCTGGAATCTCCTTGAGGACTTGCATCAGCAAAATGCTGACTCTAAGACTGGCCTGGTTAATGTGGTGACCACCAGCCACATGAGTTATCTAAATTCAGATCAATCAAAATTAAATAAAATTTAAAACTCTGCCACACTAGTCACATTTGAAGTGGCTAATGGTTATGATATTCGACAGAGAAGAATAGGACATTTCCATCCTTGCAGAAAGCCTTCTTTCTTATTGACAGCACTGTTCTGGGGAATTGCTCAACCTGGATTCTTAGATTTCTAGAAAGCCAGCAATGAATGGTGTAAAGATGGAATTGGAGTGCAAGAGGCCAATTGAAACCCAACTCTCACACTTATCAGATGTGAGATTTTGGGCCCATTAATTAACCTCCCTTAGTCTCAGTTTCCTCATCCATGATATGGGAACAATAACACCCACCTCACAGGGTGGTGATAAAGATTAAATTATACAAAGAGTGCAAACCGCCAGGTCAGAGCTTACATGTAGTACGTGCTCAGAAAGCACTAGCTATCACACTAATGAGGATGCATGAAGTCTTGCCAAGAGCATCTCAGGATATCCAAACCAACCAGGCCTACTCAGAACCCAGGAACCTTTGCACCCAGAATCAGCCTAAGAGGCTCTTTATCCCTTTTTAAGGTCCTTTTAAGTTCACCCAGCCTTACACCTAATATAATCCAGACTGATGAGCACCTAAAGAAGCAGGTTGGAAGATGCCCAGGACCTTGGTAGCCATCACCCTTAGCAGCACAGCCTCGCAGCCACATCCTGCACATGAGAAAACCAGGGCTCAGTGAGGTTATCAATGGTACTGATGGGACTCAGACCAGGTCTCAAGTGCCCCACACATTCCCTGTCACCTGCTAGTATGTTTTACCACAGTGCCACTCCTGAGGCTTTCTGAATCACAGTCTACACCCCTCGGGCAGGACAAACCTGTCAGGGATGAAGAGAGGACACCCAGAAGCCTTGTCTTGAGTGTTGGGTGCACGACTCCTGCTACTCCCATGGCAGGATGAAGAACTCAATGCAAGCCATGGGGTTTATACAGGGGACACAAAAAGCACTCTGGGGAAGAAAAAGAGAGAGAGAGAGAGAGAAACAGAACGCACAGCTTGTGGAAATGGAATTGGGTGTCGGCTCCTATAGGGATTGGGCACCAGGCTCAGCAAGAGGAATGAGGGAGAACTGGCCTTCCAGGGGAGGGCAGCAGGTGTAAACACAAGCAACCATCCCACTCAGCTCTGACATAAAGCACGGTCATGGAGTGAGGGAGCCGATTCCAGCACGACAGTAGCAGGAATAAGAAGGATACGTGGGACTGCGTGCTGCTCCCCATGGCACAACGCATGGCAACTAGACAAGGGCCCACACACGGTGTGGCTGATTAGCAGTGGCCCCTTTAAACAGAGAGCTCTGTTTGTTTTTATGGACACACTGAACACAACCAGCAAGATTTAAAAGCAGGCTTTCCTTACTCATTCATTTCTCCTCATAACCTCAGCCATGTTTTCCCTGGGTTCCAAACTAATGAGATGCTTGTTTAGAAACTGTGGCCATCTGTGGCCAGTGCTGCTGCGCTGGTTTCCTCCCCCTGCCTGCAGGTTGATGGGGTTCTGGGGATGGAGAACTTCCCGGGGCACCCAGGCCTGGGAGCCCAGGGGTGCAGGAAGGATGACAGGTGCTGGGAAGAGAGGTCGGGCTCTGGTGCTCCTCTGCTCCTAAGGGACTGGCTCTCTGCTGCTCTGTCGGGAAACGCTGACAGCTGGCATGCTGGCAATCTCACCTGCCACTGGGGCACTTTAACCTGCACAGGGAACTGGGAAGCCTCACACCAGCACCACAGGCACAGACTCTGCACACTGGTGACCCTAGAAATACCTAGTACCACTTCCATTGGCCCCAATCTTACTTCCAGCCACTGGGAGGACAACACCAACCTGTGCTGCTTCCTCCTTGCTGCTTTATTGCTTGCTCAGGGATGGTTTCCCCCATTTACCTGTGTGATTTTTTCAAATCCCATGCATTACATTACCCTGAATTAAGAAAGTTGGCACCAGGGTCTACCCGCCACTGTGGCTCCTGCACAGTCTCCTGATAACTGTTCCCCTCCTCTGGCATCAGCAGCCACAGATCCTGAAAACTGTGTCTGTCCACATGACAGCAGGTATAAACAGCTGGCAGAATACTTGCAGCCTCACCCTCCAATGAGCCCTGCGGATGGCAGGCTCCTCATTAATGCTGTCCTTGTAGCAACCTGACCTGCTGGGACCCCCTCCCCCAGCCCACCTGGGCCAAGAAGATTTCCTTGTTTCTGCTCACTTTTTTTCCCTCCCAGTTCTGGACTCTCTGGGGGATGACAATAAAACATCAGCTCTCTAAACATGCCTCAATCTCCTGTTTCTCAATCCCCCTTCCCTGCCTGGCCCCTTTATTATAGGTACCATAACCTCAATTCCATTCATTCAACATCTGATGTGACTTACTTTGTGCCTGGCATTGTCTAGGCTGTTCATCCTCTCACTTGGCTCTGTGAGGGCCAGAACCCTGCCTGTGCTATTCCTCATGTTTCCTCACACCTGGCAAAGACTGGTGCTCTACAAGTATTTGTGGAACAGATGAATTGTCTGCTTAAGAGGAGACAGCCATGCAAACAGCCCATAAAGCACAATGCTATACAAATCAGTGCTATAAAAAAGGTGAGTACAAAGTCCTTTGGGAACTCAGAAAAGAGAGAAATTAACTCTGGCTGAGTAGCATGCATTCCAGGCAGAGGGCACCAGATGTGCAAAGGCATGGCAGTGTGGGCGTGTAGTGAGGCTGAGAAGTGACCAACTCTACTGCCCAACAACAAAGCTCAACAACAAAGCTACGCGGCCGTAGAGGGGGACACCAAGATGCCTCTGTGTGGGGGTCAATGAAGAAACCAGCTAGTCCAGTTGGGACTGCCTTCTTGATGAGCACTAGGTCCATCAGGAATTCTGGCCTCTGAGCCTGCTCTGTGTAGGACCCTGGAGTAGACCCTGAGGACACAAAGTTGAATTCGACCCATTCCTTCCCTCCAGGAGTTCACCGCTGAGTGATGCAGAAAGACCAGATGGGCAATTACAGTAAAGTGTGATGAAGATGCCTGCTGGTTCTGCTGGCCCTGGGTACCTGGACCACACTGGCTCCAGCTGCTACAAGGTCTGGAGTGGCAGAAATGCCAGGGGGAGTGCGGGGCATCACATTCAAGACACTGATTTGTTCGTAGAAGGGCTGAGAAGGCCAGACAAGGGATGGAAGACATCGCCAAGGGGAGTTCAGGTCTCACTGCCACCAAAGAACAGCCTCTGTTGTTCTGGAGGGCTGGACTCTTCACCGCAATCCAAAGCTCCACCGCCAGGGGTGACCCCATCTTCCGCCTGAAGGCTGGCCCTTCTGCTGGGCACCAGCTGACCCCATCGAACTCCTCTTCCCTTCCACCCGTGGTGGTTTTCTCCTCCATTCCTTCTTCCCACTCTTCTCTCTCCTAAAAAAAGAGGCAAAGTACAAAGAGAAAAGAAGAAAGTAAGTCTGGAGAAAAAGCAAAGAGGAGCAAAGAAATGAGAGAGCGGAGAGAGGTGTTAACATCATGAAGGCCTCTTGGCACTAAATCAGGGACACAGCTTAGCTTTTTCAAGAGTACAGCTGGAGCCTAGAGACCTCTGCTCCAGGACCTGGCCTAGAGAGGACCTGCTGAAGGGTTCTACAGGGAGCTAAGACCACTGCCCCGGGCTCTAGCCTCCAGCCCTCCTTCCCAACACAGAGGGTACTCTGAGCCCAGAGAACTGGCCACCTGGGAGGTGGGCTTGATTAATGAAGGCTGCTTGGGATTTCTCCTCTCATCAGGTGCCCACCCTGCACCAGAATTCCAGTGAGGCTGCTGGTCTTGCCTGACTCTGCAGAAGGGCACGGGAGGATTCAGACACTCAGCAGCTTGCTGGCTTGTCTCCTGATTCAGATGCTTGAACTTCAAATTGCTTTGGTTCAAACTCCTTATGATTTTTCTTGGCTGCTGGGAGGACAGTGTATTGATTCCGTGTTTTGATAAGGTCAGCAGTGATCAGCTCTGACAGTCAAGTGGATGGCCTGTCCCCTTCCCCCCCCACTGGACGTGGCTCCACATGCAGAAAAGGAGGGAGAGAAACAAAGGCAGGGAGGAGGCTGTGTCCTTTGTCTCAGTGGTTCTGAAAGCCTCTTGAAGCTCATCAGCAAAAGTGGGCTCGACTCAGATCACAGTCTGGGAGAAGCAATATGGGCACACTTGGTCTTTTTCATTTTCCGTTCCCTCTCTGTGTTCCTGTCCTGCCACCTGTACTCCTAAGTGGTGACTCATTTCCCTCCAAAGAATCAATTAATTTCCACATAACACTGGCAGGCTCACAATGACACTGATTAGTGTTCAGAACCTGTAGGGTTGTTCAGACTGAGATGACTAGGGAGGCTAGAGAAAGCCCCTCTGAAGTTTAACACACTTGATTTTTCTTTTTAAAGATGACCAGTAAGGGGATCTTAACCCTTGACTTGGTGTTGTCAGCACCACGCTCTCCCAAGTGAGCTAAGCAGCCATCCCTATATAGGCATCCGAACCGTGGCCTTGGTGTTATCAGCACCACACTCTCCCAAGTGAACCACGGGCCGACCCTTACCACAGTTGATTTGAGCTTGATGACAAAAGTGCTTGGATCATTCTCATGTTGCTGATGCCACGGGAGGAGGGCTGCCTGGAGCTCCCTCCCCAGAAAAAGTCCACAGCTCCCCATGAATGGCAGGCATATTCCCAATCCAATCTTGCCAGCCAATGGCTCACACTCCTTGGAGACCTCCCAAACAGTGTGCAAAACACTGTGTCAATGTGTGCATGGATATTTTTCTAGAGAGAAGCCCCAGAATTTTCATCAAATTCTCCTAAAGACCCATGACCCAAGGGAAATTAAGAGTGATTATTCCATAGAATCCTTTCAAAGACCCTTTAGAATGTGACAGGCTCTCAAAACCACCTCCCAGCTGGCAGTGCCATGGAAGTGCCCTGAGATGTTAAGGCCTAGGGCAAAGAGTGATATCTCAAGTGGACCTGGGTGAGTTAGTATGATGCCACCGCACTGATGATCTGAAGGTCCAGTTGAGAACAAACCTCATGACTAATGACTTGGAGGGCCTGCTAACCAGTGCATGAGTATAGCACCCACATCACAAGAGCAGTGGTGCCTGGCACTGATGTCAGTTGGATGCCAGCTGCAGAACTCTGGATCCAAGTGCCACTGGATTTGAACCAACCTTGATACATTCAGAGCCACTAACCAGTTTGGTTGAAGGGTCTGAAATCACAACACCAAACATGACAGAAATCACCGCTACTGCTCAGTAGAAGCCTACTCTACGAGGCACATTGTTTGGCACTCCAGGCACAGGAGCCCATGAAATACTCACAACCACTCTGGAAAGTGCTTACATCTCCATTTTACAGATAACGAGTTTAAGATTCAGAAAGATAAAGTGTTCAAGATCACAAGACCAGTGCTTGGAGATGGCTGGATTTCAGCTGATGTCTGTATGACTCCAAAGCCCATGCTTCCGGAACCATGCCATCAGAGGAATAAGGTTGAAACTGGGGAGTAGCTTGGAGGAGAGAACCCCTGGAAATATGACTACAGAGGATGAAGTAAATTACTACTGCAAAGAGAAGAACTGCGAATAAGAGGAAAAGTTACTAGAAGGCAGATTTTGGTTATATAGAGGTCTTTGGGGGTTTTTCTTACCAGCATTAAACAGTAAGACAAGGTAACTGCCATGCTCACAATCTCCTTCCAAGAAAAATTTCCCCACTGAAGCCCATACACCATTTCTTGAGCAGAGATAACCATGGTTTGCTCAACATGATCTCTTTGCCACAACTGATTGGACCAGAATTGAACTCCTGATCCAGAGCAGATCTGACCCTGGTAGAAAAAACTCACTGCTAATAGTGTTTTAGTTAAGGTACTGCTTGCTGCTATAACAAACCCAAACAGGTATGATGGCTCAGACCTAACATAGACTTATTTCCTATGTAAAGTCCTAAATTTGAAAAAGTAAAAGAAATGGAATTTATTTTTTACTTTTGGAGGCTGGGAAGTCTAAGGACAAAAGGGCACATCTGGTAAGGTGGTAAGAGCCTTCTTGGTAGTGACTCTCAGCAGAGTCCTGAGGCAGTGCAGAGTCTCACATGGCAAAATGGCTGAGTGTGTTAACATACTCATTTGCTCTCCTTTTGTTTTGGGGGGTTTTTGTTGTTCTTGTCATTTGGTGGCTGGCCAGTATGGGGATCCAAACCCTTGACCTTGATATTATAAGTCTGTTCTCTAACCAATTGAGCTAACTGGCCAGCCCCCTCAATTTGTGGTCCTAATTGGCAAGCAGGTCTCTTTCAAGTTGTGATTTAGGGGCCCAGCAAAACACTGTCCTTAGTTTCAAGGCCAAATGGTATGTGTCTGTCTCTCTGTCTCTCTGTCTCTCTGTCTGTCTATCTTTCTTACCATCCTTTGACTTAATAATCAACATTCCTGATAAAAACAGAAAAGTTAGAATTTTTAAAATACAGTCATTTTCTGAAAGCACTGTCTTGCTAAAAAGACGTCCTTTTTACAAAGATGTCCTTCTCTATGATAAATTCGTTCTAACTTCCTGGTCCATGACTTTTTCCCAGAAGGCTGTAACTCAGGCCCTAATGTAATGCTGACATATGACAGGCACTCCATGAACACTTGTTGAATGAATTAATGAATGAGAATAGAGTAAAGCCAAGACTTTACATAATGTGCTCAAAACTGCTCTTGATGGAGGGAGAAGAAGCATTATTAATGCTCTTTTTCCCCAGTGGAGGAAAATGAGACATGAAAGAATTGTGTAGCTCTGAGGCTGAGCTAGAATAATCAGATGGTCCACACCAATTGCTTCCTCCAAGCTGTGGGCATGCTCAGATCCCCCAACTAGCCAAAGACTTCCCAAGCTGATCTAGTGCCCAGCCACCCCCAGTACCACGCGTACTCTCCCTGTATCCTGCTTCTCCTCCCCTGCCCCAGCTAGGGCAGCCAGAGCCGTGTGGTCTCTCTTTGCCAAAATCATTTCCAGGAGCTGGCATAGAGCCCTCAAAAGTCTGAGGGCAGGCGGCCTGTGAACAGGTACTGGCACAGCTGATCTCGGAACCCCTCAGGTGAGCAAACACAACCTCGCTGACCTTAACCACCAGGAGTCTGTCAGATACTCATTTAGAAAATGTGTTCTGGGTCCAAAATTCAGACAAAGTACCAGAAATGGCCAACGGTCACAAAGTTCCCTCAGTTCTCAGCTCCAGCCTCATCGATTTAAAATATCAACTCTGAGATGTCACCCCATTGCTTTCCAGACAGAATGTGTTATCCAGTCTACAAGATGTAGCAGATTAGGAAAGCCAGAAGGGATTGGCATGTCCATTCCAAGTGGCCTCTCTGGGGCAGCCAATCTAGAAACTGAAAACATTTCTCTTTCATGTATTGTTCAGCTCTTATTTAAAGGGAAAGTCCCCAAATGGAATTGAGAGTGTTCAGGTTGTTTTAAGGGCATCTTTCCTTTCTGTGACACCACGAGCCTGCTCTCCATTTTTCCAAGCTCTGGAGAGAAACTCCGCCTGCCAACACTTGAGTGATTTCACCTCTAGCGTTTCCATGGTGATGCACATCCCTGCACAGCCTGGAGAAAAGGTGCAGCTCCAAGTGACAATGAATATGAATGAAGTCCCGCAGCCTCCCTGGGCCTGGGGGTGCTCTCCCAGAGTAGCTGGGTTGCACAGAGCACTGGATCCACATGGCCTCTGCCCTCAGGTGGCCTGAGCTGGACTTTCCCTACCTAAGAGAGTATGGGTCTATTCCTGGAAACCTCAGCTGGCAAGGGCTCCTGGGACCAGAGAGGAGAAAAACCAGTTGTCCAGGAAACATGCACAAAGAATCCCCAACAGAGCAAGCTTTAAGCAGCATACTGTCCTGGACTGCACAGGGTCTCCATAGCCCCTGGAGTACAAGGGGCCTTGGCCTTTCTCCTGGCCTAGCCCAGACCAGGCCACCTACAGGCTGTTATTACATTGTCCAGACTTAGCTATAAAACAAAATAATTCCTTGAAAAGCTAAGGCTGACCCCTGTTACCTGGTGAGAACTGCAGCTTAAGATAGGGCTTGGGGTGTGGACCCCCATCTGCCCTCCCTCAGACAATAATAGTAATAAAGCTGCCATTTATTGAGCACTTGCTATGTGCCAAACACTGCACTAAATGCATTATATAGACTCTCCCACTTGGTCTTCACAATAAAGCAACTCTGTATGATAGGTAGTATTATTACCTCCTTTTCACAGATGAAGAAACTGGGGCTCAGAGAGGTTAATGGACTTGTCCAAAGTCACCCAGCTAGTTAGTGGTAAAGCCAGGATTTAAATTCAAGCAGTCTCAACTTATAACCTTATTTTGGGCATGTCCTCAGGCCTCTGTGCCTGATCTTAACCCCAAAATAAACAAAGACACTCCGATTTTTAGAACTCACATTTGTCCAGCCTTCCCCAGTCTACAATAATGACTATAGCTTCCACTTTTTCAGCGTCTTCTTTGTGCTAAACATTTTTTATACTTGGCTTAATGTGATCTCCACAAGAGTCTTATGAATAGGTGTCAATATCCCCACATTTTATTTGAGGAAACTGGGACCCTGAATGGTGAAGTTTGCCCAAAGACAGACGAGTATCAGAAGCTCATCTTGAACCATTTCTGGCTCCAGAGCCAGGGCTCTACACCTGGTAGACTTTTCACATTATTTCATTTAATCCATACCCACCAGGTCCTAGGTTGAGTGACCAGCTCCAATTTGGGGGAAAACCCAGGAGCCTATACAGGATGAGGACACAAAAGCCAGGGCTGCTCCCCTTTTCCTGCCGCCTGCCTGGTCACGTTTAGCAAACTCTCGTAGATATAAACGTAGCTTGATCTTGGCCTAGTTATTCCTCCTCCTCTTTCACCAACATTAATTGAATACCTACTGTGCACAGACCCTGTACCAGGCACCAGGGACACAGTGAATAAAAGGCCCAGGCCCCGTGTTTCCCCTTAGTGCCAGTCCCTGTGGATGGCCCCAACATGCAGGGTCTCACTGAATTCTCACAACATCACGAGGCAGATCCTGTGATCATGCTCACTTAATCTGCAGGGAAACTGATGCCCCACATGATTAATCAATCAGTCCACCAAGTCATGCAGTGAATAAGTAGGGAAGCCAGGGTAGGAACTGCACGCAGCAACCCAAGCCAGCCTGACTCTGGAGACCGAGGCTGTGTGACCTGTTGTGCTTTGCTTTGCAGCAGGACCATGAGCTATGTAAGCACTAAGAAGGGAGCAATTCTGCCTGGGCCTAAGAAGGAAGGCTGATGGAGGAGGGGACATTGGTACAGAAAAGACCAGGGGCAACTAACAGCAGGGATTCCTTACCCTGGGTATAGGCTCCTGAGGGATAAACCTCAGGGACTCCACAAACCACCTGAAATGAAACCAAAAAATATGTACGTATGGGGATCAGTTCTGTTTTCTGGGGAGGATTATGATCATTTTCTCAGATTCTCAAAAGGGTCACTGATCCTCCAAAATAGATTAAGGACCACTGCCTTAAAGTGATGCACTTGGTCTGAGGGGTAGCTGATGGGAGAAAGCTGTCTCTTTGACAAGTGAGATGTGGGGATCTGGCCTCTCAAGGAATCTATATGAGCACCCTAAGGGTGCAAAGCTGCTTGCTTTCCTGGTTGGTCTCTTGGACCTCCTCTTGCTGATGCAATTGGACTACTGGAAGTGACAGGAGCTGCCAAGACAAGAGGGAGGGGAGGGAAGAAGCATAGCTCTTCTCAGACCAGAAAGCAACCTTTCTCTGCTCCATTTCTCTATCAGCATCTGCAACCTGGACAGTCCTTCTCTGGGCTCCCAGATTGTCTAAGGAGATCAGTGCTCCCCTCAGCCCTCTCCCTCTGGCTTTGCTGCATTTCCAGCTACATGCCTAATGTTCTGTGCTTTCAAACCAGATTCATTCAAAAGGGCTTGAGCCTGGAGCACTTGGCAGAACACGTGATTTATGGTGCCCACTGTGAAGATGGACAAATTAAGCCCTTTCAGGGTTAAACAGTCTGGGAAGACATAGCTGCAGCACTAGCAGCAGCCAGCCACTCTGCAGAGCTGATCTCCAAGTCAGGGTATCACCAATAACGGTATGGCAGACTGATGCCAAGTTCCCAGGGGTGCAGGTTCAGACTGCTTAGCTGGGAGAATCAAAGTGTTTCCAAAATGATTCTGTTTGAACTGTGCTCTGCTCACCACCTGTGCACACGTTTACAAGGCCAGTCAGACTCAATGCTGTCATCCAATTAGCACATGCTAGCATCCAACTCCCCAGTGCTAAAATGAAAGAGGCAGGGTGAGATCAAACTCTAGTCCTGCCACTTTTAGGGTAGATGTCTAGAGGCACATGAAGCTGTGGGAGGAGGAAGAATCCACTTGCTGCAGGCAGCTGACAGTGCCACCATAGCCCAGCAGCTCCTACAAAGGTGGGGACTTAATACTATTCCATCAGGACGTCATTACTGTGCCCCTTCTCTGCACTTGGCAGTGAGCCAGATCCTGGAGAGTCAGAGATGAAAGACAATCTCTCTTCTGAACAACTCCAGAGACTAATAGGACATGCAGCCTGGTAGAAGGTAATTATAACACAGTAAGATAGGGACTGTGATAGAGGGAAGCAAAGGGGACTATGACAGCACACAGTGGTGCCTAATTCAGCTAGAGAAGCATCAGGGAAGGCTTCCTGGAGGAATTACCACGTAAACTGATTCTTTTTTTTTATTTTTCCAATTTGTACTTTCCTTTTTATTCTTTTGCAAACTTAGATATTTAGACAGATACAACCATGAGTATTAGTTTGTGTGGGGTTTTTTGTTAAAACGTAATTGATAATACATATTTGTGGGGTACAGAGTTGAATATCAATACCTGTGTACAATGTGTGATGATCGAGTCAGGATTAGGGTGTTCATCATTATAAAATCATTCCTTGTGTGCATTAACCAATTTCTCGCTAAACTCCCTCCCCCTCCCTCTTTCCCATGTCTAGTGTCACAGTTCTGTTCTCTCCTTCTGAAAGTTTAATGCATTAGTGTGATTGTTGTTTCTTTCTTCCTTCCTTTCTTGCTTTCTTTCTTCCTTCCTTTCTTTCTTTCTCTTAGCTCCTACTTATGCGTGAGGACATGCGTTATTTCTCTTTCTGTGCCAGGCTTGTTTCATTTAACATAATTTTCTCCAAGCTCATCCATGCTGCATTGAATGGCAGAATTTCATTCTTTTTTATGGCTGAGTAGAATCCCCTTGTATATATAGACCACATTTTGCATAACCAGTCATCCATTGATGGACATTTAGTTGATTCCATATCTTAGCTATTGTAGACATAGCCACAATAAACATGGGAGTGCAGGTATCCCTTCAACATAATGATTTCCATTCCTTTGGGTATACACACAGCAGTGGGATTGCTGGATAGTACGGTTGTGCTATCTGTAGTTGTTTGAGGAAACTTCATACTGTTTCCCATAATGGCTGTACTAATTTGCAATCTCATCAACAGTGTAGGGGGGGTTCCCGTTTCTCCACATCCTTGCCAACATTTGTTATTCTCTGTCTTTTTGGCAATAGCCAATCTAACTTGGAAGAGATAATATCTCAATGTAATTTTGGTTTGCATTTCCCTGATGATTAGTGAGGCTGAGCATTTTTTCATATATGCATTGGTCATTTGTATGTCTTCTTTTGAGAAATGTCTATTCAGCTCCTTTACCCATTTTATTTGGTATTTTTACTGTTATGTTGCTTGAGTTCCTTGTATATTCTGGATATTAATGCTTTGTCATATGTATAGTTTGCAAATATTTTCTCACATTCTGTAGGTTGCCTTTTCACTCTGTTGATTGTTTCCTTTGCTGAATCTTTTTAGTTCCACATAATCCCATTTGTTTTTCTTTTGTTGCCTGTTCTTTTGAGGACTTACTCATAAAGTCTTTGCCCCCCAGTTCTACATCCTGAAGTGTTTCCTTGATGTTTTCTCCTATGAGTTTTATACTTTCAGGTCTTATATTTAAGTTTTTAACCCATTTTGAGTTGATTTTGATATATGGCAAAAGATACAGGTCTAGTTTCATTCTTCTACACCTGGATATCCAGTTATCCCAGCACCATTTGCTGAAGAGGCTGTCCTTTCCCCAATGTATGTTCATAGTGCCTTTGTCAAAAACCAGTTGGCTGTAAATACATTGGTTGATTACTGGGTTCTCTGTTCTGCTCTATTGGTCCATGTGTCTGTTTTTATGCCCATACCATGCTGTTTTGGTTATTATAGCTTTGTACTATAATTTGATGTCAGGTTGTGTAATGCCGCTGGCTTTATTTTTTTGTTCTAGATTGCTTTGGCTATTCAGGGTCTTTTGTTGTTGTGAAAATATGGACATTTTCACAATGTTAATTCTTCCAATTCATGAACATTGAATGTCTTTCCATCTTTTTGTGTCCTCCTTAATTTCTTTCAGCAGTGATTTGTAGTTCCCATTGTAGAGATCTTTCATCATCTTGGTTAAATTTATAACTCAGCATTTTATTCTTTTGGTAGCTACTGTAAATGGGCTTGCTTTCTTGATTTCTTTCTCTGCTAGTTCGTTATTGGTGTATAAAAACATTACTGATTTTTTTGTGTTGATTTTGCACCCTGCAACTTTACTGAATTCCTTTATCAGCTCTAGGAGTCTTCTGGTAGACCTTTTAGGTTTTTCTATACATAGGATATGCCATGTGATAACAGAGACAGTTTGACTTCATCTTTTCCTACTTGGATGCCCTTTATTTCTTTCTGTTGCCTGACTGCTCTGGCTAGTACGTCCAATACTGGGTTGAATAGGAGTGATGAGAATGGGCATCCATGTCTTGTTCCTGTTCTTAAGGGAAAAGCCTTTAGCTTTTCTCCATTCAGGATGATGTTGGTGGTGGGTTTGCATATATGGCTTTTATTGTATTGAAATACTTTCCTTGTATACCTAATTTGTTGAGTCTTAACCATGAAGGGATGTTGAATTTTGTTAAATGCTTTTCTGTGTCTATGGTTTTTGTCCTTGATTTTGTTGATGTGGTTTATCACATTTATTGATTTGCGTAAGTTGAGCCATCCTTGTATCCCTGGATGAATCTCACTGGATCATGGTGTATAGTCTTTTTGATGTGCTGTTGTATTCTGTTGCTAATACTTTGTTGAGGATTTTTTGTCTATGTTCATCAAGGAAATTGGCCTGTAATTTTCTTTTTTGTTGTGTCTTTGTCTGATTTTGGTATCAGGGTGATGCTGGCCTCATAGAATGAGTTTGGGGAAATGGACTCTGTTTCAATTTTTTGGAACCATTTAAAAAGGACTGATATTAATTCTTCTTGAAAGATTTGGTAGAAATCAGCAGTGAAGCCATCTGGCCTGGGCTTTTCTTTGTTGGGATACTGCTGATTACTGCTTCAGTCTCATTACTGGTCTGTTCAGGCTTTCTATTTCTCCTTGGTTCAGACTTTTATAGTTTGTATGTGTCCAGAACTTTATCCATTTCCTCCACGTTTTCAATTTTTTTGTCATATAGTTGTTTATAATACTCTCTAATGATTCTTTGTATTTCTGTGGTGTCAGTTGTAATGTCTCCTTTTTCATTCCCAATTTTTGTTATTTGGGTCTTCTCTCTCTCTTTTTTTTAGTTAGTCTAGCTAATGGCTTGTCTATCTTCTTTGCCTTCTCAAAAAAACAACTTTTTGTTTTGTTGATCTTTTGTATCATTTTTTGGGTCTCTACTTCATTTAATTCTGCTCTGATCTTAATTATTTCTTTCCATCTACTAATTTGGGGAGTGCGTTGTTCTTGTTTTTCTAGTTCTTTGAGGTATAAAAGTAGGTTGTTTATTTGATGTCTTTCTATTATTTCAATGTAAGCATTTATTGCAGTAAACTTCCCTCTTAGTGCTGCTTTTGCAGTATCCCATAGGTGTAATAAGTTGCACATGCACTGACTCCTGATGACAAATTAGTGTTAGCAGAGGGAGCTCCATACTGAGCAGGAACGTTACTCCATGTGGTCAGAGCAGGAGGACAGGAGAACGTGGGAGGACAAAAGAGGGAATGAGGGATAGATGGCTTCCTAAGCCACTGATACACTTTAGCATGAATCACCTAGACAGCTTGTTAAACACAGATTTGTGGACCCCACCCCCAGAGTTTCTCATTCAGTAGGTCTGGCCTGGGAATGTGTATTTCTAACAAGTTCCCAGGTGATGCTGATGCTGATGATCCAGGGGCCACACTTTGAGAACACTTCCCAAAACCACTTTGAGACATTTGGATTTATCTTAAGAAATGGGGGAAAGCTATTAAAAGGGTTTGATCAGGGGAAGGATACCAGATTTGTACTTTAATATCACTCTGACAACAGGGTCGAGGATGGACTGAATGGGGTGAGATAAGGGACAGAAAGACTAGTCAGGAGGAAGTTGTAGTAGTTTACACCAAAACAAAGGCAGCTCCAGCCAGCATGGAAACAGAAGTCATATGTGAAATCCTGAGGGATCTGGTGATTGGCTATGGGTGGTAAGGCAATAGAGGGATCAAAAACAGGACCAAGGTTTCTGGCACAGAAACTTAATCCATAGTGAGGTGCCACTCCCTAAAACAGAAAATATGGGAGGACCATTTTTTTGGTCAACTAATAAGAGCTCAGGGTTTATGAGTTCTATTTTTCACATGTTTACTTCAAGGTGCTTGTAAGACATCCAAATGGAGATACCAGCAAAGCAGAGACACACAGACTTGAAGTGTGGGAAGAGGTACGATCTGAGAGATTTGAAAGTCACTGGTGTGGGAGAGAATGAATGACATGGAGGAGAATAAGGTAATGGCCCAAGAACAAAGGGTAAGTTGAGAAGAAAAGAGGACCTAGACCAATGCCTTTGAAACACCGTCATTTAAGAGCCTGGCAAGAAGTAACAGCAACGAAGGAGTACAAGGAGTGTGTCATTAGGGTCCTCCAGGAAAAAGATACTGAGATGGAGTTAGGAAAGCAAAAGGTTTATTGGGTAGCCACACTTGGAAAAGGAAAAGGAAAAGGAGAGAAGGAGGATTGGGCATGGAGTGTGGTGAGACCATCATGCAGACCTGATGAGGCTCTGCCATCCAGTGGGAGCTCAAAAGCACAGATTCCTGTTACAGGTTCCCATGGTGGAAAGAAACCACTGCACCCTTCTACCACCGCCTTGCTCAGTCATTGGATGGGGGCCTTGGAGAAGAGCAAGACCCTGGCCCAAAGATGAGGGGAATCCTGAGAGAACCTCAATTAGGCTGTAAGTCTTTTCTCAAGGAGTGATCTGAGCATTACATCTTCATGACTGCCCCCAAGAGTAAGTGGAAAAACACTATCAAGTGTTGCCAGAAAAGTCAAAGAAGGAGATATTAAGGAGAGGGTTGTTACTTGAAGTTGATACGACAAGCAAACAGAAAGGACATTGTTGGGGGGAGGGGGGGAGGGAGGGAGGTTTTGGTGATGGGGAAACAATAATCAATCACAATGTATATCGACAAAATAAAATTTTTAAAAAAAGAAAAAGGAGAGGGTTGTGGACAATTTCCAGAGTCTCCCAGCAGAAGATAAATCATGTGAGTGTCCATTAGTTTACCCCCAGAGAAGTGAGATGAGCTTTGTCACAAAGGGGCAGCTACAAAGAGGCATGAAAGCCCAGATTGAGAGGTGTCTGGGAGGTGGGAATATAGAGATAGTGGGTGTAGACAATTCCTTCAGGTGAGAGGAGAAAAACTGGTGGACTAATAGGTACAAAACTATGCTATCTACCCTAGGTGAGTCATTGTGCAGTATACGCAGTATATGCACGTACCCCACAAATGTGTACAAGTAAATGTTAAAATATTTTGAATAAATTTTTTTTTAAAAAGCATTTAAAGAAAAAAAAAGAAGCTTTGCTGAGAAGAGAGAGTAGTAGCTGAAAGAACACATAGAAGTGAGGGGAATTGAAGCAGTATGACAGAACACAGACACTGAGACAGCTGTGGATCCCACCTCGGTGGCTCTCCCTGCAACCTCGACCCACCTGGAAACTTTGACAGGGGGTGGACAGCAAGGATGGGAGCTGAGGCACTGCGGTGCCCTGGGAGGGAAGCAGCAAAAATCCCACAGAAAGTCTCAGACCACTTTCTTTATCACTGATCCACACTCAAACCCTTCTGCTCGTGTCCTCACTTTCATTCCCTGGAGGTCTCACTGAGCAGCACGATCATGTCACTGTCCTAATAGCTTTATTATAGGGGTGGTCATTAAAGACCAGCTTAATGAAGCCAGGACTCAGAAGGCAGCAGGCCACACACTGTCATCTCATCTCCCCTGGCCTCTTGGGAGTCCACCAGAAAATGCTGTCTTCAAGACTGGGGCGATTAACCTCAGACGGAAGTAACACAAGCCGTAACTACGTTGTGGGCTTGTTTTTTCCCTTAAAGGCTTTGTAATAAGAACAAGCATCTCACAGTAATATGTCATCACGGGGCAAATAGAGTCAGGTCAGAGCAAGTGCCTGAAGCCTTCTTCCTCTCAAATCTCTGCCTTGATCAATAAGAGATCACAACGAGGCAGCCTGGAGCTTAATTATTTACTATTTCTGTGCTTTCGTATAAGAGAAATTTTTTAAAGAAATCAAACTGCCTGCTCAGTGCCATATGGAGTCAATATCCTGTGCTCTACGAGGTGTTAATGAATGAATTAATCAACTAATGGCAGCGAAGGTCTTTGGAGATCTTGGATTCTCAGCTCCCAAAAGGGACATTTTTCATTCTTATTGGTTATCATTTAACATCATTCTTTCCTAAAAACGCTGTATAATTTCTGAGCCAAGCAGTCATTAGATTGTACATATTTTCAGTGTCAATTATGTTGAGAATGTCTTTGTATTTCGTTTTTCATGTCATTCCCACTTTCTAAAGCCAATTCCCAATTATCTGTGAAAGTGGGAAAACGCGAGTCCGTGGAGAACGGAAACACCTCCTCTGAGCCAGTGAGTGGCAGCCCTTGCCTTGGTCGAGGCACCGTGCTCAGCCTTCTCCTTGATTGATTTTCCCCTTGGGTGGGAGCAGTGAAGAGCAGTGAAATTAGGGGAGAAAGCCAGCAAATGGAAGGAAAAGAGCAGAAAGCCAGGCCCAAAATATTCCATTAACTAAATTATAAATCTTCAACATAATCTTAATAATAAACAAAGGCAAGAAGGATAGTTTAAGGCCTTCCTGATAGCAGTAAAGGATGCATAACAAGATAGTTACAGGGTGGCAGGAGAAATTAGGACTTGCTTTTAAGAAGAAGGGTGGGCTGGAAATTTCGATCGAGAGAAACTATAAAACCTGACTGGAAGATTTTTAAAAATAAGAAGCTATGACAGCACATTGGGTGAGATGCAGGCCACCTGGAGGCTTTGAGACAACTTGACAGATTTTACAAGACTCCCAACACTTTGAGAAGCATTAGGGAAAGAAGAGCTTAGCCTGGTGGGTAGAGGACAGCCGGTCTAGAGACAGGAGATGAGGGCTGAATGGAGTAGGTGAGACGAGGCATAAAGAAGGTTGTGATGGGCCTCCCCTGGTGAGATGCCAGTTGTGGGGAATGGGGCCATCAGAATATCACTATGCTTGTTTTAAAGCCACATTTTATTGAATTTTCACAAAGTTAAGTTCTGGTGCAAGCTGGGATTTGAATAATCACCAAGCCCTTTTTGTCAAGCTTGTGTCAGTGGCTGGGCTGTAAGCAGGTGATAAAAGCAGCAGAAATGTAATGTGTAGAGTGTGTATTATCTCCAACTCAGCTACCCAATGGGGGTGGGGGAGCCAGGGGATGCCGGAGGCTGGAGGTGGACACAGGCTGTCTGGCAGAGGACAGTACAGGGTTCATGCTGGAGCAACCTATCACACTGGTTCTCTCTCTCTCTCTCTCTCTCTCTCTCTCTCTCTCTCTCTTTCTCTCTCTCTCTCTCTGTCTGTCTGTCTCTCTCTCTCTCTCTCTTTTCCTAGGCTATTTAGGAGAAAAACAGGGAAATTGGAAGGGCAAAGGGAAACTTTAGCTGCCAGGACTGAGCGATGTGCTCTTGGCATTGCAAATGGAATTTGGAATGCATTTTTCCATAGAAATGTTGATGCAGATGGTGATGGAGACCCATCAGGAGGGCAGGATGAATGTGAAAACAACCAGCTCTGGGGCCAGAGACACCACAGGGTCCTGGTTTTACCACACACCTGCTGTGTGTCCTTGGGCCAGTTATCTAACCTATCTGAGCTTTGGTTGCCTTTGACATAGAGTTGTTGTGAGAATTAAATCATTGAGATAACAAATATAAAGACCAGAGAACACAGTCTGTCACATAGGAGAGGCTCAGCAAGCATTAACTTCGTTAGTATGGTTAGTAAATGACATGGCTACAGCACATTATGCAGTATATGGGCTTTTGTGATCCATACTTGGAATTCAACCACCATTGTTTCTATAAGAAAATGCATTCTGAGTTCAAGCAACCCACTTGGAAAAAAAAGTTATACTCCCAATTAATTTACAAATTTGGCACTGTCTGTTCTTGTTTTTTAGTATGCTTTGCAGATCTAAAATCACTTGATACATGTAAGAACATAAAATGTATTATGTATAACTTGGTTGCTCATAAAATTATCATGTTTGATATATTTAGAGATGTGAGGACTAGGGAAGAAAAGAAATTCAGAAATATGTGGGAGATTTATTCTCTTGTTTTTCCAGTTTGAGAAAAAAGAAAGCAAAATGCTCTAGGAAATAGAATTTCTTGAGGTCTTCCCATTCTTACAGTGACCGAACTCCCCTCTCCCAGGCAAGCAGCATCAGCCAAGAGAAGAATCCTGCAGTATGAGACACTGTGCTCCCAATAAGAGGACCAGGCAGGCAGACAAATGAAAATGGGCCACCATGAAGTTCTCTGCCAAACAGCCCAGGTCCTAGGCATTCCTATGGAATTTCATGAATGCCTTACTCTGCCCTACAGGAAGAGTGGAACTGGCATTTTTCAGCTTGCCACTTTAAAAGTGTCCCCTTCTGAGCCATCTAGGAGGTTTCAAAGAAGGTTTGGAGGACCTCTGTCCTATGCATGTCCTCAGAGGGGCAACCCATTGTGGGATCTAGCTGGATGCTTGAGCTTGCAAGTGCCAACTATCTATGAAGAAATAAATCTTCATAAAGGAGGGCAAGGTGAGGAAAGGGGGAAAGGGGAGGAAAGGACATAACTGTATGTCAGTTAGGAATCCTTTCAGCTGCATGTAATATAACACACCCCTGAGAAAGGCTTACACTGTAAGCGCACCTATCTCACATAACATGAAGTTTGGAACTGGGGCATCTTCAGCTTCACTCAGTGGCTCTGTCATGCCACCCAGGACCCAAGTTTTCTCCATCTGTCTTTTGGCTCTGCTGTCCTCAGCACATTGCCCTTTGTCTTCAAGCTTGAATTCTCATGGTGACAAGATGGCTGCAGCAGCTCCAAGCATCTCATCCACATACAACAATTCCCAAAGGCCTGGAGAGAACTTTCTTTTCTTGTGTCTTTTTTTAAGAATAAGGAAAACATTCCCAGAAGCACACCCCTACACACAGACTTCACTTCTATCACATTGGCCAGAATTCCATCATGTGTTTATTCCTAAAATAATCACTGAGAAGGAGATGGTTGATTTACCTCCTGGGACCAAAGAGAGGCCAAGCAACTGACAGCTGGATATGTGAACAAAATAATTCTGTCAGCATGCCTTGATACAAGCACATCGAGAACACCAGGGAAAGATGGCATTGCCTGTTGGAGCACGACTCCTTTCTGTCCATTTACAGTATAGGAACAAAGCCCTTTCTGAAATGTTTATTCCAGGGCAGGCGACAAGAGTGGGAACTGAATCCTCACAAGCCGATCTCTCAGACACTGTCCCAGTTCTCTATGATCTGAGGGTCTCAGCTGGAAAGATCCAGTTCCTGCGTCGTTCCAGGATCCATCGCTTCGAGCCCAAAGGTCTGAGAGCCTATAAAGACCAGTAGACACTATTTTTTTCTCCCTAATTGAAAATAAAAATATAGTAGGTTCCGAGGCATTTCTTAGTAAGGTATGAATTCATTCTTCCCCATGTCTTTCGGGGCTGTTAAATCCTTTGAGATGAGACATTATCTGATAACTACTTTCCCTGGATGGTTTCTGATGTCATTGGCAGGAGCAGTCCTGGACTTCCAGGCACTCTGTTCATTGCTCTGATAGGCATTGTGTTTAAGACGAATTCATTAGGATGATATTTCATATTACGTTATGGAGTGCACTGTATGATTCAAATGTGAAAGCAGTAAAGATTTCTCCTCCTCTCTCTCACCCACTGTGGCAAAGTGAAAGGGTGCCACCAGCCAGTAAAAGCCAACGACCTCATTCACTTTAGTAACCTCTGCCCTTTTGCCCATGATATGTTCATTCTAAACCAGGGGAAATGAATTTATGGGAGCATTTAGTTTCTGGTCCACCATCACCTTTAGCAATCTTGATTAATCTCTGAGATAGTCATTCTGAGCTCTTTAAATATGGGCCAAGTTAATTAGGATGAAGATTGCTTAAAATTTTCCTCTTCCTTCAGATGTTCTACAAGTTTTCTGAAAAGAGCCCCTTAGCGTGACAATTAAGATCCGAGGTATTCCAGCTGGTGGAGATTTGCAAAAGACTCTGAAAGGTGATATGTACCTAGGTTTATTTTTTTACAATTTTAGGTTAGTGCAAATTTATTTTAGGAAACTAAGGATTGTTCATAGGGGGGAATGGGCACCAGGGAGCCAACCATCAGCACCGTGGCAGTCAGATAGACAAAGGAGAGTTGCTGCCTACAGAGTATAATGTAAGGGTACTAGTAAACCTTCCCAATATATCTGCCTGCCCTAAAATGCTGAAAATGTCTTCCATGTATAAGAGCCATTCCTTCCAAAAAATATAGGTAAGGGTCAAAGAATGTCCTCTAAGAGAAATAACACTCCAATAATTTGAATCATCATTGTGGTGTAATTGACTATTACCAGCTTCTTCCATGCAAACAGGTTTTCATTAGGAAAAGGGGGCATCTAGGAAGGAGAAAAGGACAGAACAACAGGGACTGGAAGACAATGACAAGTTTTCCTGAAGCCCCTTATGGCAGCCTGGCCTATCCCTAGCAAGACTGAAGAAGGGTCAAACAAAACTACTCATATTAAATAAAGCAGGAAGAAGTCAGGGTTAAATCTTGTTTCATATTAAGTGAGCAACTTTCTGTGACATGCCTAGAGACAAAGTGACCTTTCATAGACCCCACTGGCATGGCCATGCCCTAAAATCTTCTGTCCCCTGCCACTGCTGTTGACCTGCTAGTCCAGGCCTTTTCTGACCTGTCACATGCCCACTGCCCTCTTCACAAAGTCTGGGCCAAGGACGTGAAGCTGGTTTCATCTCATGTACCAACTCCAGCTGATTGGTAGTGGCTACTTGGAATGTATCAAAAACTGAACAATGCCTCAGATTTTGTCTTTCTTGCAAGTTAATAAGTTAGTCTGCCACAGTTTTATGGACACTAGTAGAAAACATGAGACTCCTGGGTCAGAGATAAAGGATCATTCATTACTCACAGCAGTAATAGACAGAGTTTCAGCATTTTTGCACCAATTCCCCAAGCCTGAATTCCCACAGGGAGACATAAAAAGGGCCATATCACCTCTGCACATACAATAGGTTGCTTTTCAGAAGAGGAACTCTGAGCTTTGGGAACCCAAATCTTCTATAGCAGATTTAAGCAGTGCTGCCTTTTGCTCTATCTGTAGAAGACACTATTTTCCCTACCTTCCAAAACAGTAAGAAAACTTGTTCTTTTCTTGGAAGGAGACACTATATCTACTGAGGCTGGTCACTATACAAGTATCCTTGTAAAGATAGTCCAAAACAATGGGCAGTGAGCGCCTCACTCATGAGACATACAGAAATGCAAGAGACCCATGGAGGACTGTCTCTGAACAATATCCATCCCTCATTTCTACAGCACCTTGTCTTCTGGATAATCTTCCCATGAGTACCCTGTTGTTGGCCACTCCACTTAATTAGACGAGGTGAGGCTGACACCAAATCCATTCAATTCGTCTCATACAGCATCTAACTAAGGCCAGTATCAACAGAACACCAAGTAACAGGATAAAGCCAACCTGCGGTACTGACCTCATCTATGCCCCTCAGAGCCCCTAACCAAGCCAGCTGAACAAACCCCACGTACAGTCAGGGTATACCTTAGAGAGCCAAGTAGATTTCTCCCTAAGTTTTTGTGTTGACCTTTCAAGTTGGCCCAAGATATTGATCCAGACACAGTGGGATGTACTAGTGATCACACGGACTCTGCCTTGGCCCACAAGCAGGTAGTCTAAGGCAATTCTATTAACCATAACAGCCCTGGCCAATGAGTTAAAGCTAATCTGATTGCCTTTCAGGACAAGGGTAGAGTCACTAATCACTTTAGCTAACATCAGGGACAGGTGTCATATCACCTTTTCTATCAGATGCCTCCCATCATAAGATAACTACCTGCAAGGTGTGCCTAAATAACTAGCCAGTTATCCTCTAGGAAGTTTCCCTGAGAGACCAACATGCTGCAGTTGTCTGAGGGCTACGTCACCTACTGGTGACGCTTCCTCAAATATTCGAAGGTCTCTTATGGCCACTCCCACAGTGAAAGTCTCAGTGCAGTAAGGGGCTGGCCTCCCTTTTGATGATGGATAGCTGAAGGTGTAGCAATGTTTCCCTGCTTATTCTCCTTCTCGGAATCCTTATTTTGTGTGAAGGCCTCCACATTTTTCTGACAGATGATAACACTGCAGTCAGAGCCTTTGAGTCTGAGCCTTCTGACTTGCCAGCTGAATGAGGGTACTTCAAAAAGTTGATGGAAAGATTCATATCATCTTTTAATTCTATTTTTCCATGAACTTTTTGAAGTACCCTTGTGTTAGTCTGCTAGGGCTGATGTAACAAAGTATCACAGATTGGGTGAATTAAACAGAAGAAACTGATTTCTCACCATTCTGGAGGCTAGAAGTCCAAGATCAAAGTGTCAGCAGGTTTGGTTTCTCCTAAGGACTCTCTCCTTGGCTTACAGCAGACTCTTTCCACTATGTCCTCATGTGAGCTTTTTTCTGTTCATGGATACCCTTGGTATCTCTTCCTCTTCTTATAAGGATATCAGTCATATTGGATTAAGGCCCTACCCTTATGACCTAACATAACTTTAATTACCTTTTTTAAGACTCTACTTCCAAATACAGCCACTGTGGGGATGAGGACTTCAACATATAAATTTCGAGGGGACACAATTTAGTCCATAACACCAACCAACAAGGCATCATCTATACAGTGAAAGCTGTCAACAGAAAAGGGTAGAGGCACACTCACTAAATTCTAGTCCACACCCTGGTAGCAAATGGCTGGACACTTTAAATACAGCTAGAGAAATACTACTAGCCTATATTGCAGCCCTTGCCATGTTTACATGAACTGATCTTAATCCTCAGATGTCAGCAGTGTGATAAAGTGTTGACAACTTCCAAGACAACACACCAAGTGCCATCAGTCTGTGCCTTTCTTCCCACGAGTCTGAGCAGGATAGTGACTTGGGCACTCATACTCAACAATCATAAAAGTTTGATTCCCTCTCCTTCCCAAAATTCCCTAGAATACGTAGATGAGTGTGTGGTCTTTGATCTCACTTGAAGACAGAGAGACCTCATCCCCACCTTTGATCATTCTCTTTAGAGTAGTGAAGTTAGGTAGCTAGGGAGTGGGGTCAGGAAGTATGAAGGGATAAAATGGTTCCATGCTATTAAGTGAGGTTTCTCATTTACATTTGATTTTAAGCATCATGGTGGCAGCTTATGGCTCAACGAAATGAACTACCCGTGATTTCTGCCCACCGAACACTCTGCATCAGGCAGCAATGTCCTCCAGACTAATACTGTCTATCTCAGTCTCAGGAATCCTTTCACTGAGCAGTTTTTTTTCACATTGCTTTTTGGCTGGAGCCACAGGAGTGCACCCTCTTGCTGACTCAGGCTTGGCTTACACAGAAGCAACCTTCTTTGAAGATGCCACCTTACTTTAGGCATCTGCTATACCAGGGGTCAGCAAAGTACAGTTTTTGGATCAAATCCAACCTGCTACCTGCTTTTATAAATAAGGTTTTCCTAGAACAAAGCTATATCCATTTGTTTATGTAATGCCTGTGGCTGCTTTCATGCTACAGTGGCAGAGTGAAGTAGTTGCAACAGAGATAATATGGCCCACAAGGCCTAAAATATTTACTATATGGCCCTTTACAGAAGAAGTTTGCTGATCACTGTGCTACATCGTTACCAAGATGACATCCTTTAAGATCATGCCCAATTTCAACAAAAAAAGCTAGAGGGATTTTCCAGGGTGGTGGGGCTAGTCATAAGAATTTATCTAGATTTCTTTGATCCCATTGCTTATTCTTCACTGGGTTACTTGCATTAGCATTGTAAACACAAGTCAAGTCAGTTAGAGCCCAAATACCCTCAACTATAGTTTCCTGTGGGAGTTTGTCTTTCTCATGGAAATCTTTCTAAGAGTCTCCCTTCTAGCAGCCAGAACTCTCTGCAAAAAAACCTCTAAGTTCTTTTACTCTTGCCTTCAGTGGATCTAAATTTGACATAACAGATTGCAGGAGAGGCTGAGCCATGAGAGTCTCAGCTATTGCTGTTCCTCCTAACACACCCACCCTCATCTCCCAAGTGACCAGGCAATGTTTTAATGATTTCGGCCCAAAGCAGTCACAAATTTCCCTCCTTGCATGCTCAGTCTAGGGGTGCATCTCTGCAACTGCTGTCTGAAAAGAGTAGAACATTATTCCCACTCAGAACAAACCACTGGATTGGTGAGAAAGTCCCCCTGCCTGGAGGAGAATTACAACAACCAGGACACCACTGAGGCTGCTGTCTTTGAACTTACTTCCTGGTGCTCATTCTGCAACCACCTCCCCAGTTCCTCCTCACTAATGGGCAATAAAGTGGAGGACCGTTTATTGTCAAATTGACCATACAGTTTAGTGAACATGTTTACTACCAATTCCATGGACCTTCCCCAAGCACCATTAGTAAGCCCACGAGGCCTTCCTCTTTCCTTTTCTAGGAAGCCATGTTTCTGTCAGCATCCCATCCTCATCACCAAAACTGTAAAGAAATAAGAGGGTCTGAGATTTTACCCCTACTTGTAAGCTAACAAGTTAGCCTGACACAGTTTCATGGATACTGGCAGAAGACACAAGACTCCTGGGGAAGAGATAAAGGGCACCTTATTAGACATATCTATAGCAGTTGCCCCAGTACCACTATTGTTTCACCAGTTCTCTGAACCCCAGTTCCCATCAGGTTATATGAAGAGGGCCAGGAGACACCAACACATGTGAAGAGAGATGTTTCAGAAGAACCCTGAATCTTTCATCCTTATTAGAAGGCCTTCCCTTTGCTCAGGAGGGCAGTACTATTTCTATCTTCCAGGGCTATTTGCTACACAAACAACCTTGAAAAGATAGTTCAGCAAAACAGGCTGTGATATCTCACCCAGAATGTGTGTAGAAACATAACAAACTCGTGGAGAATTATCTCCAACAAGAATACGAATTAAGAGGGATTTACTGCGTCCAGCCTCAATTAGAAAGGATGACAGGATCAATTAGTGATTTCTGCCACTGACACTGGAGAAAGTAGTTGCGGCATTTATGCCACATATTGCATATTACCTGATTAGTTACCCCCAAAAAGATAGAAAACAATGTTAAACAGTAGTAATTACAAAATAAATATACAAAAATAGTTTACCAATATACCAGTTAGAATTAACTAGTTAGAAAATATAACGAAAAAAAAGATTACATCTGAAGTAGCATTGAAATAATGAAATATTTAGAGATAAAGTTAATAAGAAATATGTAGGACTAAATAAAAAGGACCATAAATTTTCCCTAAAAAACATAAAAAGAAAAATTGAATCCACTGAAAAACATCCTATATTGCTGAGTAGGAGAATTTGCTATAGTAAAGATGTCAGTTCTCCCTCAAATTCATCTCTACAATTAATATAACCCTCTCGTCTCAAAGTCTTGGGTGTTAGAGTTTGATGAAGGGAGGGGTGATTATCCAAGGGAAACATTTGTTTTTATTGATTGAGCCTCAGATTAATGGGTGGCCCTAGTCATCATTAGTTGGCCAAGTTTGCAGAGCAAATTCTTGATCTGCAGCTGTCTGTGACTTAGGAAAGGCGTAAATGCAATAGATTCCCTTGAGTTCTGCTTCCTCTCCCACTAGGAGCAAGTTCTGCAGCTGCAGTCCCTGAATCCTAAAAGGCCAAAGCCAAAGCTCAAAGGCAAAGACTTTATTTTTAAGTCTTGCTCTATTGGACTCTCCTACTGTTCCCCAAGTCCTACCAATTGATATCACTGCAGCAGACCATATGTATGATGAATAAGGGAGCAATAGGAATGGAATTAATTGTGGCTCCAGTACCAATGAGTCTCTTGCAGAGGTTCAGTGAGGACCTTTTAGTAGCTTTTCAGTGCCCTGTGTTTTGATTTTGTAGAGCCAACTAAAATGCATCAGTAAAATTGTTCTAATGCCCAGCACACATTCATTCTTCAGCTACTCTAGGGTTTTGCTGACCCAAAAATAATCAGAAAAAAATCTGAGTCTCCTGGCTATCCTCTCCTGGGATGTTATCTATTCTCCAGATTTCTCTAATTCCAGCACAAAAGCCATCCCAACAATTAAGTCCATGCCTGCCCACATGTCTTTTGCCTAACAGGTGATGCTGATCCAGCACCTGAGACAAAGAAGAGAAGCCCTGGGAGGTGGTCACGTCATAGGAAATGGGCCCTTTCCCACCTTCCTCTCTCACCACAAAGCAGTGGAGAACATCCCATCTTTTGCTCATATAATAGTCCGGAAAGCATTTTCTGTTCCCTGGTTTCCATGGATATTACCTCAACTCAAACAAAAGCACAAACTAATCAAGTTGTAGGAGGGTCCCCCCCCCAAAAAAAATCCCACTTATATGATTTGGTTCCAACTCTGATTGCATTTATGCAGGACAGTTACATAATTTGTGGGGCCTGGTGCAAGATGAAAACAGAGGCCCCATTGTCCAAAAGCTATCAAGAATTTCAAGGCAGCAAGAGCAGAGCATCCTACCAAGTGTGAGGTATATGCAACCACACAGGTCGCATATCCACACAGCCAGTTGTGCTTTTACATTATTGCACTACCCAGGGTTTGCTGCTTAACGTTGACTTCTATTTTCTGTAGGTTTTACAAGGCTAAGCATTGCCTTGCATCAGTGGCAAGGATATAAACAGGAGGAACATTAATTCCCCCAGTTGCACAAATGTGAGTTCAGACCTGGGGTGGGGTGATGTTGGGTGGAGGTCATGAACCTATGTCCAATCCAATTACTGTTGAAACAGCAGGTAAGCAATAGCAGGTGGCTGTGGTTACAGCCCTATTGACCCAGCCTGGCTCCAGATTTGCAACTTTGGGAGCTTACAACACTGCCAGAGAGACAGGACTTAGAAACGACAATTGGATTATTCCATGGGGGCTTGGTTGGATGACTCTGGGACAGGAGGGCCATAGCAGGGATTCCTGCTTCAGAGAATAGAGTTGCAGACCGATGGCTAACAGGCCCCATACAGCCCACACTCAAATTTTGTTTGGCATAAAATATTTTTAAAACTGTAAGATTTCACCTTAAAAGTCTGGATTTCTGTCTCTCTTAAATAATCAGAAGAGCTAGAATCCCTGGGTCCACATCTCCACATGGCGACTATCAGCTAGAGATGAGGAGCTACTGCTCGTTGACGTGGCATATGCTTTCCTGATCACCACAGTCTCCACCCCTCCCTATTGTTCTACATCACCCTGATTAACATAGGTATGATACCTGCCTAGCCCTGATCTTGAGTTTATGACTCTTGGTCTTCCTAGGCTCTTCCAGCTCTGGGACGCCACTGAGGGCCCAGCCTCTACCATGGACCAACATTGGCCTGAGTATAATTGTTGTTCGATTTACTATAATTTCTATAACCAGCTATTAGACTTTCTAAATGCTACATGGACATGGGTGCAAAGTATTGTGCAAGATGACAATGATAGTAGTGGCTGTCATCGTTAAGCACTTACCAGGCATAGTATAAAGACCGTGCTATATATTACCTCGTTTAATCTTGATAAAATAATGGGGACCCCTGACACAGATACCATTTGTCACCTACTTTCAACCAACTTCAGCTACCAGGTGAGACACTCCCTTCCCCCACTATACCTGTGCTCTCCAAACCCTACTATGCCAGCAGGACACTGTATACTGTGCTGCCTTAGCAGCCAAGCAGCCCAGCTTCTGCCCCTTCCTGTCTGGGTTGCCAAGTCCCAATTAGCCAGAATCCTGGGTCCAGTCACTTTGTGACTTCTTCATGATGCAATCTCAGAGGGCCGTATCCACTGATTAGGTATCTACACTCCCAACCCAACCTATCTCAGGGAATTGCCCATAATGGGGAAGGTAAGTGTACTGTGGGAAGGCTCTCTGCAAGAAGCCCTCAGGAGCCAAATCTGACTGGCATCCTCATGAACCAACTTCCCAGCCCCCAGACCAATGAGAACTTTCCTTTCTCCTCCCCTGTGCTGACCTGCTCTCCATGTGCCCCAGAGCCTAACCAGTTGTTGCCCAAAAGATATAGCATCAGATTGCCTGTGAGATGCCACTCTGCCCTTCGGGCTACCCATGTGAGTTCCTTCCTTCAAAGTCTCAGGAGCTCTAGGCACAAAGGAGCCTCCCAGGCACCTAATCTGGTAGTAGGGAGGCTCGCTGCATCTCTTCTATTTGGGGATGTTAAAGTGAACAAGGCTGAGACCCTCACACTGAGGCTATGTTTAGGAATGCTTCTACAAAATTCTTGCTCAAAAACACAACCATTTTCTTTGAAACATCTGTTCTTTGAAGCTTTAGTACTAGATGGTCATACTGGGTTCCTGGACAAAACAAGATCATAATCTCTGTTAGCTCTCAAGGCCCTCTACTAAGAAAGATTCTGTCTTCTTCAGGTGAAGGCCTCCCAAGTGTAGCTGCACCGAAGACCCAAAGCCCAAAATCTGCTCAACATCTGAGCAAGCTCAGGATCTATGTCAGTTCCGGCAGGGGTAGTCAGGCAATAAGAGATTGAATTGTGAGAGGTGAACTCACCAGAGAGTGATTGATAGACCAATATCCCATATTAGCTGCCGGTAGGAGGGTCATCACTAAGAGAACTCGTGCTGATCATCAGCACTCAGGAGGCCAAATTGCAAGTTCTCTTCTGGCTGAGCAGAGAACACGAGGCAGGGCAACTGAATGTCCTTTCAGAGAATTACTTTCCAGCTCTGGTTGCTTGATGAATTGCCTTTCTCCACTGGAGGGATATTTCAGTCTGAAGAACCGAAACAGGTCATCCAAAGTCAGATCACACTCTTTGGGGGCAGCATTACAGGAAATATTTCAAATTCTTACTCTCCTGTGTTCTTTTCTCAATAGTTCTTATCAGTTTACCTTATCACACAAAAGCCACTGCTGTTATATGATCTCACGTTAGTTTCCCAGATTACTGCTTGTTCTACCTCGGCTATATTTCAGACGGCAGCTTCCCAGAACATGAGCAAGGACAGTTATCTCCCCATCACAATGACTTATGACTTACCGCTCGTAGCCATTGTGTTTTCATTCTTGTAGCTTCGATTTCCCAGAATGGCATTTCTTAACCTTGTTCTCCAGGGGAAAAAGACCTGGAACCAGAATTGGAAGACCCAAGAAGACAATTTCCTTGAAAAAGGTTCTGTATCTGCAGTTGTAAAATGAATACAGAAAATGTCTTGCCTGCCTATCTTACTATCAAAGGGGAAAACTCTTTGTAAAACTAAAGTGCTAAATAAGTTTGGGGTTATGGCTGTCTGGGGAGGCCCAATGGATTCCAGCTCAGCACACAGGCTCTGGGGCTCTTGCTCTCTCCACTGCCTTTTACTGCTTCTCTTAAGCCTAGCTAGCCCCAAAGCATGTCCTCCACCCCCACCCCATACTATTAACTGGCAGCCAAAAGGGGTCAGCGGTAAACAAGACTGTGGAGGGGTAGAGAGGCGATATAGAGATTAAAACAGCATGCCTAGGACTAGCAAGTTCCTCATTCATCTGTTTGGAGAAGTCTCAGCCAGCACCCCAGACATTACAGAAAGTAATAGAAAAACATTGGATGTTAGCATCTCTCAAACCTGGCTCCAGTATTTACTAGCTGTGAGACCTTGGAAAAGTCCCTTAATTTCTCTCAGCCTCACAATAGAGATAAAACATTTAACTACTGGGCTTTCCTGAGAATTAGACAAGTTAAGATATGTGAAGCCCCTAGGACAGAGCCTGATCTGCAGTAAATGCTCAACAGATATTGGCTTCTTTCCTTATGAGGTGACACTCACGGGCAGCCAAAAATGACAGCCTCTCTGTTTCATTCAAAACTAAAGTTACTGCCCCTAGATCACAAAAGCATTCTAATTCCTGCAGCCTTCTTTAGCAGGGTCCAGTTGTTTATAGCAACTAGGCACACTCTAAAATGCCATGCAATATGTTGTGGTAGAATGAATGTGTTCATTTTTCTAGGACAATGGGAGAAGGTCCACAGGTTTTTAAAAGTGTCCTTCACCCATTAAAATGCCAACAGTCTCTGATATAGTGAATGTACCCTTCCAGAAAGAAAACATACCTCCAGCCAAGGAAGGGGTAGACCATTCTGTACAGACCTGAGGCTGTGCCACAGACCAGCCCACCCAGTGAGTTCTGCTTAGTATCTGGTCTCTGTGATTTGCAAACTTCCTTAGATAAATATAAACATTGAGAGTTTGGGGTTGTTCTTTTTTAGTTTGCTTTTATTTGGTTTGGTTTGGTTTAGTTGGGCTGTTGTTTTCCAACTTCATGCAAAGATGAATGGGATATAAGGGCATGCAGTCATTTATCCAGCAAAGAGAAAACAACACATGTGTGCGCACATGCAATCATATACACACACACTCCCTCTGAGAATACCACGCACTTTCATTTACAGCAATGTGCTTTAGACAAATGGGAACTGAGGTTTGGAGTTCCATAACTTGTCTCTGAAAGCTTCTAATATTAATAACCATTTGTCTAGTGGATGTCTCCTGTATGTCGGGTACTACAATATCTCACAACAACCCTATAAGGTAAGTATAATTCCCGCACCATCAAGGCAGCTGAGACTCAAGGGGTTAATGACTTGACAAATTTCATCCAATTCCAATTGAGGTTGAGAGAAATGTTATTAAAAATCAACAAATACAAACAGTGTAGGGGAAGACATTTAAGAATAAAACAGAAAACCAAAAAAGGGGAAAAAATAGAGATGGACATTGTATAATACCTTAAAGCAAAAAGGAAACGTCTTTCTTCCAGGTACTATTGCTACATAACAAACCAAACCAAATTTAATGGCATAAAGCAATGACCATTTTATTATGCTCATAGCTTCTGTGGGTCAGAAATTTGAAAAAAGCACAGCAGAGATGTCTTGTCTCTGCTCCATCATGTCTGGGGCCTCAGTTGGGAAGGAGTGAAGACTGGAGGCAACTCAATGGCTGGGGTCTGGAACCATCCTCAGGCATTTTCACTCATGTCTGATGTTGATGCTGGCTGCTACTTGGGATCCCAGCTGAACTGTCAACCAGAGCACCTACATGTGCCTCCACATGTGGCCTGGGCTTCCTCACAGAATGGCAGCTCAGGACCTTGAAAGCAAGTGTCCCAGTGGACAAGGCAGGAACTGTGTAACGTCTCTTTTGGCTTTGCCTCAGAAATCAAACAATGTCATTTCTGGCACATTCTATCAGTTACAAGGAAGTAACAAGCCCACCCTGGTTCATCCTCAGTGGGAGGACTGTCAAAGAATTTGCAGCAATTTAAAATAGAACCCGTTTGTTTATATTTTTTTCTTGTGTTGCTTGTGCTTTTGTGATCTTATTCATAAAGTCTTTGCCCAGTGCTACTTTCTGAAGTGTTCCCCCTATGTTCTCCTTTAGTAATTGTCTGGCTTCAGGTCTTATATTTAAGTCTTTAATCCATTTTGAGTTTATTTTGGTATGTGGTGAGAGATATGGGTCCGGTTTCATTCTCCTGCATATGGATGTCCAATTTTCCCAGCACCACTTATTGAAGAGGCCACCTTTTCCCCAATTATGTTCTGGTTGCCTTTGTCAAGATCAGTTGGCTATAAGCATGTGGGTTGATTCCCCAGATTTTCTATTCTGTTCCATTGACACAAGTGTCTGTTTTTATGCCAGTACCATGCTGTTTTTTTTAATTGAATCATAATTGATTATACATATTTTTGGGATTCGGCGTTGACATATGTTGATCAAATCAATATTACCAGTATATATATTGCTACAAATTGTACTTATTCTTTATGCCCCTTGCCCAATCTCTCCCTATCCCTCCCCCCTCCCACCACTGATAACCCTAGATTTCTTCTCTTCCTCTGAAAGAGTAGTTGTTACTCTGTTGATTTGTTGCCTAGATGATCTGTCCAATGCTGAGAGGTGTGTTCAGGTCCCCCAATATTATCATAGAGCAGATGCTTCTTCTGTCACTCTGGAATGGGCCTTCTGGAGACAGACATCCTCTTCTTTTTTTTGGTCTCTGCTGGTGACTCTCCTTGTGTTGATGCACTCCAGTGGCTGGAGGACCATCTGCATGGTGGTTGTGATGTCTAGACACTTTTGCAGCAGCCGTGGTTACTGTAGTGGCTGTGGTGGGCCACCCACATGGATGTGACATTTTTGGCATGCTCCTTGGTGCTGGTAGTGTGCCTGGTTGTGGGCAGGGGGTCCGGTCCCTAACTCCATGCCCTGGGCCCATGGGTGGGGCCCCAAGGCGCTGGCAATGTGCCTGGGTGTGAATGGGGGGTCTGGTTCCCAGCTTCAAGCCTCAGGTTCCCAGGCTGGCCCTGAGGCACTGGCAGTGTGCCTGGGTGTGGACAGGGGCTCTGTTTCCCAACTCTATGCCCCGGGCCCCTGGGCAGGGCGCTGAGGGACTGGTGGTGTGCCTGGGCTGGAACTAATTTCTTGTCCTTTGCTCACTTCTAAAATGGGAGAACCTCCTATGGGAACCAGTACTTGAGCTGTGTTGTTGAATTAAATTGCTGCTTTGCTGCTCTTTCCCTAGGGAAGGCTTTTTGTATAGTTCAGTTAAGGTTGACCTAATAGGTACTTCTGGCTCTCCAGATACCCAGTGCACCTGGGTTGTATAGAATCTCTGATCTGGGCCTGAGTTTTTTTCATCAAACTGCACCCCATGCAATTATGCATTTCTGACCAGTCTCCTCTGAGCAGTCCTGTGCTGATTGGGAGGCAGATCAGCTGTCCTTGCTATGCCCCAGTGTTCCCTGCAGGAAAGGCGGGGGCCCATCTCCCCCACTGCCCATGCTCCAAACACTTCCCATGGGACGGGCCATGCACTGGTCCCTTGCAATGACTCAACAGCCTCTGAATGGTTCCCCTTATTCAGCTGTTCTGGCTCCTCACTCCTGCATGGGTCCATAGGAAACCTATTAGTGGTCTTGCTCTCCTGGGGGCCACCAAGGCCCTCTTCTCCCCTGCCACCTCCAAGCAACTTCATCTGGAGGGCACAGCTGTGGCTTCTGCTGGTTCCCTGCTCCATGTGCTCAGCAGCTCCAGCCTTAAAGCAGCCACAGCCCAAAATGCTCCAAGCAGTTTTTTCTTTCTCTCATCGTGGTTTCTCCCACCTTCATGAACTCCGTAGGTCTCTCCTCCTCTTCCCCTGAGCTCCAGCAGCCCCAGCTTGGCTGTTGTTACATTTTTATAGTTGTAAATTGGTTGATCTGTGGAAGAGAGTGGTGCTGGGGACCGTCTATTCCAACATCTTGACCAGAACTCCTTTGTAATTTGTAATATAATTTGAAGTTGGATGTTATACCTCTGGCTTTTTTTTTTTTTCCTCAGGATTGCTTTGGCTAATTGGGGTCTTTTGTTGTTCCATATGAATGTTAGGATTGCTTTTTCTATTTCTGTGAAGAATGTCATTGGCATTTTGATGGGGATTGCATTGAATCTATAGATTGCTTTGGTAGAATGGACATTTTCACAATGTTAAATCTTCCCATCCAAGAGCATGGTATGTCTTTCCATCTTTTTCTGTCCTCTCTAATTTCTTTCAGTAATGTTTTATAGTTCTCATTGTAGATATCTTTCACCTCCTTGGCTAAAATAATTCCTAGGTTTTGTGGGGTTTTTTGGCAACTATTGTAAATAGGCTTGCTTTCTTGATTTCTTTTTCTGCTAGCTCATTATTGGAGTATAAAAATGCTACTGATTTCTGGGTATTGATTTTCTACCCTGCAACATTACTGAAATTGCTAATCAGATGTAAGAGTTTTTTGGTAGAGTCTATAGGATTTTCTATATATAAGATTATGTCATCAAAACCACATCGAGACATCATCTCATCCCAGTTAGACTGGCCATTTTTTAAAAGGCCAAGAATAACAAATGCTGGTGAGGATGCAGGAAAGGGGAACTCTTCTACACTGTCATTGGGACTGTAAACTAGCACAGCCATTATGGAAAACAGTATGGACATTCCTCAAACAACTACAGATAGAGCTACCATATGATCCAGCAATCCCTCTACTGGGTATATATCCAAAGGAATGGAAATCATCATGTTGAAGGGATACCTGCATTACCATATTCATTGCAACTCTATTTACAATAGCCAAAATATGGAACCAACCATCAACGAACAACTGAATAAGGAAAATGTGGTCTATACACACAATGGAATACTACTCAGCCATAAAAAAGAATGAAATTCTGCCATTTGCAGCAACAGGGATGAGTCTGGAGAAAATTATGTTAAGTGAAATAAGCCAGACAAGGAAAGAGAAATACCACATGTTCTCACTCATAACGGGGTGCTAAGAAAGAACAAAAGGAAAGGAAGGAAAGGAGGAAGTGCAGGAGAGAGGGAGGATGGAAGGAAAGAAGGAAGGACACAACGATATGCTGAATTTTCAGGAGAGAACAAACCTAAGGATACTAGAGATGGTGGGGAGGGAGGGAGGGGAGAGATAGATCAGGTAAAGGACATAAAGAAAAATCATGATCTGTAATAACAAATATGCTAATAATAAATAAATTTTAAAAATAAAGCCCACAGTGAATGGATAAGAAAAATGTACGTGTTTATATACACACATTCACAAACACACACACACAATAGAATACTACTTAGTCTTAAAAAAGAAGGAAATCTTATCATTTATGACAACATGAATGAAAGTGCAGGAAATTATGTTAAATGAAATAAGCCAGGCACAGAAAGACAAATATGCATGATCTCACTTACAAGTAGATTGTAAAAAAAAGTTGAACTCATAGAAGTAGAGGGTAGAATGGTGATTACCAGAGAGAGGCCAGGGGTGGGAGGATTGGGGAGATGTTGGTCAAAGAACACAAAATTTCAGTTAGACGGAAATAATAAGTTCAAGAGATCTATTGTACAACATGTCACTATAGTTAATAACAATAAACTATATACCTGAAAATTGCTGAAAGCAGATTTTTATTACAAGAAATAAACGTGTGAGGTAATTCATATGTTAGCTTGATATAGTCATTCTACAATGAATGTATATATATCAAAACGTCATGTTGTATACTATAAATATATACAATTTTTACTTGTCAATTAAAAAATAAAATGAAATAAATAAAACCCCACTGCCTTCTATCCATTTTTCTAGGATTTAAGATAGATATGAAAAGAAAAGTGACCTGGGTGGGGTATTGACTACTTCAAGTTTACTGAGACCCTGGGGGATGGAAGGGCAGGAGATGGGGAGTGATACGTAAGAGACCCACAAACATGCATAATTTATACTAAAAAAAAAAAGTGTTAATTTGGCAAATCAGAGTACAATAAATTCTCCATCACTAATTCCGAATCAGGGATAGCTGACCAAGGCTGAGCTAAACTTTCCTGTGTGCTGTCTATGAAGAAAGCCTTCCTCAGCAATCTCATCATGTATACAAGAAGCAGGGGTGGGGAGGGATTGTCTATAACCTACTTAGGAAAAACTGTTCTTAAGAACTCTAGCACTTTAACGACTTTAATTGTTTGTGTGCCAATTAATTGGCACTGCTAATTATAAATGAGTTATCTGTTCATTAAAACAGGCTTAGACGAATGTCAGCTTAAAAGCACTTAGCAGTTAGCGTGGACTGCTGTTATCTGCAAGTAAAAACTGCGTTCCTTTAAAAATGCCTATAAGTTTAAAAGTCTATAATATTTTTCATTGATTCTGTTTCATTCCACTAGGCTGATATAGTAAGATTTTAGTAAATAAAACTCTAACTACAAGTGACAAGAAAGGTAAATCAAATTAATTAGCGAGCTAACTTCCTCATAGCCTTGAATAAAGGGTCAAAGACTCTCCGTACCCATGAGGTTGTCTTCCAGCCTGGAACAGTTCTCCCTTTCACATATGCGGGATCACTGGGAAACCACACAGAAACTCTAGAACCAAATGTCCTGGAAGGGACGAGGCTGATAGAAATAGAATTTCTCAAGACACCAGTTTTCATCCACAGCTGACATCTTGAAAGGCTACACAGCAAACCTCATTGGTGTTTGAACTCAAACCTCCTGTCAACTTATTTCAGCTATAATTATATAATCACCCATATTACTATTTAACAAATTGCTAACTCCTCACCACACTACAAGATCCAGAAGAGCAGAAGTCATGTCACTTTGTTGGCTATTGATCACCAGAACTCAGAAGAGTGCCTGACACAGAGTAAATGGTCAATGAATGAGTGAGCGAATGAATGAATGACGACTACTCTTTTCACAATTATATCATGACAGAAATGAAAAGAGTGAAAGATAGTCCAGTAGACTAAGACAAAACAAAACCATAGGGAAAATTTTTCGAGCTGTATTTGTAAACTACGGTTAAAAGTTGGAAGAATGAAGGGAGAAAGGAGGGAGGTTTTGGTGATGGGGAGCAATAATCAGACACAATGTATATCGACAAAATAAAATTTTTTTAAAAAAAATAATAAAATAAAAAATAAATAAATAAAAGTTGGAAGAATGAAGAGGAAAAAATTAAAAAATACTAGAGAAGACAAAGGAAGCCAAGCGGTGATGGGAGGTCCCAGCAGTGGAGTCTGGGATCTCAGGAGTGATTGGCCTTTGAAAAAAGCAGCCTTGTTCTGATTTTCTATTACTTGTAACAAATTACCTCAAAATCAAGTGGCCTGAAACAACCTTCTTATTTTGTTCTTATCTGCCACTATGGATGAGAAATACAGGAAGAGCTCAGCTGGGCTATTAATCACGAATCTACATATTTTCAGCTGGGGCTCCTGTGGCTGCAGGATCCTCTTCCAAGATTGTTTCTTTACTCACCTGTCTGGCACCTCTGTGCTCCTTGGCCTCTCTTTCTACATAAAGTTTCATCCTCCAGATTTTCTCCATATAGCTTGGGCTTCTTACAGCTTAATGACCTCAGGATAACTGGTATTTTTCTTCCATGCTGGCTCAGGGCTCAAGTGGACCAAGGCAGAAGTTTGCAGTGTTCTTAAAACTCTGCCTAGAACTGTCGTAGTGTCTCTCGTGACCGTACTCAGTTGGTCAAGGCTGTCACAAACCATACCAGATTCAAGGGTAATGAAAACGGACCTCATCTCTTGATTAGAGGAGAGTCAAAATTTTTCAGCCATTTTAGTCCACCATAAGTCCACCATGAGGCTCGGCAAAATGATATGATGTTTAGAGTAGAGAAGGAAAACAGCGAAGTCCTCACCTGGTAGCCTTTCTTTCTTTCTTTCTTTCTTTCTTTCTTTCTTTCTTTCTTTCTTTCTTTCTTTCTTTCTTTCTTTTTAATAACAGTTGAAAATTCTTTTTTCACTTAAAGAACAAAGTTAGAGTAACATAAGGGGTGACCTTCTAAGAAGTCTCATTTATATCCATCGATAAAAAGGCAAGCAATGATATAAACTAAGTCTTTGGAAGTTGGATGTCTTCTTTTTCTTAAAGCTTCGCTATGAGTATGGCTCCGATGCAAACAGTCCCTTACATAAACCACAGTTGGACTCTCTTTTCTTCTCTGGTACCTATGCTCACAAAATGTGGACACCCACATCCAGTCCCCTGCCCTCTTTTCTGATTTCTCCATCCTCTTCTTAGATGAATGGTCTGATTTCTCTTCATCTTTCACAGATCCTGGAGTCCAGTTCAGCTGCCAGGCATTACCACCTAAATGTGTGAAGGCTTCATCACCTCCACACAGAGTCTCCAGCCTCTTGACTTCCAAACTTCTCACCTTCATTTTCCTTGTCACCCTGACCAAAAACATTGGAGTGCTGTGTTGGGGGTGTGGTTGTACACCCTCTGCCTCCTCTGACTACATCCCCTTCACAATTAATCCCCAGGTCACATCAGCTCTTCATTTGTATCATCTCCTTCAATGGTCCCACCCTACACCCATTTCCACTGCCCCTGCCCTTGTGGAGCCTTTATCCCCATGTGCCTGATACATGTCACTGAATTTGTTAAAGGATTCCCTACATTCTGTACCCACTTCACACTCCTGCCAGACTAATACCCTTCAGTTTAGAAATTACATATTACATTTCTTCTCTTTTAGCATTAACCATAAATTTTTAATATGGTTATTTAACAATGTTAATCAGTGTATCTATCTTCCTCCTGAGTAATAAAAGGACCATAAATATCTTGACCTTTTAATCACCTCCCTCTCTTCTTATATATTATTTTGGCCTAGTAACCTAGTTCTATAACGCCTTTATACTCCCTTAGTCAATATTATTATTTCTTTGTTCAATCACTAAACCTTTAGATTTATCCATATATTTAATGGTTATTTGTTTATCATTTCTTGGGTTCAATTTCATTCTTCATGAAGTGCATCTTTTTTATACCCGTAGTTTTCAAACTTGACATCACATTAGAATCACCTAGAGATATTTTTAAAATACCATTTCCCAGTCTGTAACTAAGAACAATTAAATGTAAACCTCTGGGGGCATCAGTATTTTGTAACTCTACCCTGATAATTCCAATGTATAGGAAGGTTGAGCACCTTCATTTTAGAAAATCCTTCAGCAAAGGTCTCTTAGCAGTAAATCCTCTCTGTTTTTGCCTGAAAATGTTTATAAAGATATTCACCTTTATTATACAATTATAATGTAGCTAAATATAAAATTCTAGATTCACCATTATTTTCTTTTAGCATGCTGAAGAAGTTATTCCACTGTTTTCTGGTTTCTAATGTCCCTGTAATGAAGTCGGCTGTCAGTCTAACTTCCTTCCTTAGTTGGTAATATTTATTTGCTTTCAGGTTGCTTTTACAATTTTCTTTTTGTCTTTGAGGTTTTTAAGTTTCATTAAAGTCGTTCTGAATATGAAATTTGTTTTTCTTGAAAATAAAAATGTTTGGAACTTATCGTATTTCCTAAATCTGAGGATTTGTGTCTTTCAAACATTTTGGAAAATTCTCAAGGAGTTGTCTCTTCCAATATTACTTTCCTCCATTCTTCTTATTATGTATTCACAAAAATTCTATTTTATATATCTCAGGACTTTTCATTCTACTCTCCATGTCTCATAACCTTTCTTTTATAATTTTATTCTCTTTATCTCTCTTTAAGATCTTCCAATTCACTTGGTTATTCTTTTATTTATTTGTTTGTTTGTTTGTTTGTTTATTATGAATATTCATGAGATACAAAGCTGATTGTCCACACTCCTGCCCATGATGTGGGGCCAGATTCATACTGGGGGCGTATCCATTACCAGAAATTGCTTTTGTACCCTTTTTCTCTTCCCAATTATCCCCCAACCTCCCTCCCCCTTACCCTCTCCCCCCAACTTTAATTTGTAGCCCTAGGATTGTTTCCTCCCTCTGTTGGATCATGGGACTACTGTGGTCTTTCTTTACTGTCTTCCTTTTTCTCTTAGCTCCCACATATTAGTGAGCACATGAGGTATTTATCCCTCTGTGCTTTGCTTGTTTCACTCAACCTAAGTTTCTCCAGGCTTATCCATGTTGTTACAAATGGGAGTATTTCATGCTTTTTTACGGCAGAGTAGTATTCCACAGTGTATATATACCATGGTTTCCTTATCCAATCATCTATTAACAGACATTTAGGTTGGTTCCATGTCTTGGCTATTGTAAACAGAGCTGCGATGAACATGGGAGTGCAGGTATCCCTTTGACATGATTTCCATTCCTCTGGATATATACCCAGAAGTGGGACTGCTGGATCATATGGAAGATCTATCTGTAGTTGTTTGAGAAACCACCATACTGTTTTCCATAGTGGTTGTAGTAAGTTACAGTCCCACCAATAGTGTAGGAGTGTTCCCTTCTCTCCACACCCTCACCAGCATTTGTTATTCAACATCTTCTTGGTAATAGCCAGTCTAACTGGAGAGAGATGGTATCTCAATGTGGTTTTAATTTGCATTTCCCTAATGACTAGTAATGTTGAGCATTTTTTCATGCCCCTATTGGCCATTTGTATGTCTTCTTTCAAACAATGTCTATTCAGCTCCTTTGCCCATTTTTTACTTGGGTCATTTATTTTTTTTGCTGTATATTTGCTTGAGTTCCATGCATATTATGGATATTAATCCCTTGTTGGATACATAGTGGCAAAAATTTTCTCCCACTCTGTAGGTTGTTGTTTCACTTTGTTGATTGTTTCTTTTGTTGTGCAGAAGCTATTTAGTTTGATATAGTCCCATTTGTTTATTTTTACTTTTACTACTTGTGCTTTTGGGCTCATGTTCAGAAAGCCTTTGTGCAGAGCTAACTGCTGAAATGTTTCACCTATATTTTCCATTAGTAATCTTACAGTTTCAGGTCTTATACCTAGGTCTTTAATCCATTTTGAGTTGATTTTATTGTATGGTGAGAGGCGCATATCTAGTTTCATTCTTCTGCATATGGATATTCAGTTTTCCCAGCACCACTTGTTGAAGAGGCAATCTTTTCCCCAGTGTAGGTTTTTGTTGCCTTTGTCTAATATCAGATGACTGTAAGCCTGAAAGGCAATTTCCAGGTTCTCAATACTACTCCACTGGTCTGAATGTCTATATTTATACCAGTACCATGGTGTTTTGGTTACAATAGCTTTGTAGTATAATTTGAAGTCAGGCAGAGTTATGCCTCCAGCTTTATTTTTTTTTTTTTTCTCATGATTGCTTTGGCTATTCAGGGTATTTTGTTTTTCCATATGAAAGGTAAAATTGTTTTTTCCTTTTCTGTGAAGAATTCCATTGGTATTCTGATGGAGATTGCATTGAATCTGTAGATCACTTTGGGTAGTATAGACATTTTCACAACGTTAATTCTTCCGATCTGAGAGCATAGAATATCTTCCCATCTTTTTGTGTCTTCTTTAATTTCTTTCAGAAATGGTCTGTAGTTCTCATTGTAGAGGTCTTTCACCTCCTTGGTTAAATTGATGCCTAGGTATTTTATTTTTTGGTGACAATTGTAAATGGGCTTACTTTATTTCTCTTTCTGTTAGTTCATTACTTGAGTATGTAAATGCAACTGTTTTGGAAGCATTTATTTTGTATCCTGCAATGTTACTGAAGTTATTAACCAGCTCTAGGAGTTTCTTGATAGAGTAGGTTTTTCTATATATAGTATTGTGTCATCTACAAGTAGAGAAAGTTTGACTTTGTCTTTTCCAATCTAGATTCCCTTTATTTCTTTCCCTTGCCTGATTGCTCTGGCTAGTACCTCCAATACTATGTTAAATAGAAGTAGTAAGAGTGGGCATCCTTGTCTTGTTCCTGTTCTTAAGGGAAAGACCCTCTGTTTTTCCCCATTCAGAATTAGAGTGGTGGTGGGCTTGTCATAAATGGCTTTTTTTGTGTTGAGATATTTTCCTTCTATACCTAATTTGTTGAGAGTCTTTATCATGAAGGGATGTTGAATTTTGTCAAGTGCTTTTTCAGCATCTATTGAGATAATTATATGGTCTTTGTCCTTGAGTTTGTTGATGTGATTATCACATTTATTGTCTTTCCTATGCTGAACCATCCTTGCATCCCTGGGATGAATCCCACTTGATCACAGTGTATAATTTTTTAAATATGTTGCTGTATTCTAATTGCTAATATGTTGTTGAGGATTTTAGCATCTAGGTTTATCAAGGATATTTTCCTATAATTTTCTTTTTTTGTTGTGTCTTTATCTGGTTCTGGTATCAGAGTTATGTTGGCCTCATAGAATGAGTTTGGGAGAGTAGCTTCTGTTTCAATTGTTTTGAATAGTTTGAGGAGAATTGGTATTAACTCCTCTTTAAAAGTTTGATAGAATTCAGCTGTAAAGCCATCCAGACCCAGACTTTTCTTTGTTGGAAGATTGCTAATTACCACTTCAATCTCCTTGCTTGTTATTTGTCTGTTCAGATTTCTATCTCTTCTTGGTTCAGTCATTGTAGTTTGTATGTCTCTAGAAACTTATCCATATCCTCCACATTTTCATATTTGTTGTCATATAGCTGTTTATAATAGTCTCTAATGATTCTTTGTATTTCTGTGGTATCAGTTGTAATGTCTCCCTTTTTGTTCCTGATTTTTGTTATTTGGGTCTTTTTTCTTTTTTTTTTTCTTTTTTTTTTTTTTGTTAATCTAGCTAATGGTTTGTCTATTTTATTTATCTTCTCAAAAAACCAACTTTTTGTTTTGTTGATCTTTTCTATTGTTTTTTAAGTCTTTATTTCATTTAGTTCTGCTCTGATCTTAATGATTTCTTTCCACCTACTACCTTTAGGTTTGGATTGTTGTTGTTTTTCAAGTTCTTTGAGGTGTAGTGTTAGGTCGTTTATTTGAAATCTTTCTGTTCTTTTGATATAGGCATTTATTGTAATAAATCTGCCTCAGTACTGCTTTTGCAGTATCTCACAGGTTTTGATATGATGTATCTTTATTTTCATTAGATTCTAGAAATTTTTGACTTCCTGTTTAATTTCTTCTTGGACCCATAGGTCGTTCAGGAGCCTGTTATTTAGTTTCCATGTATTTGTATAGTTTCCAGAGTTTTGCTTACTATTAATTTCCAATTTTAGTCCATTGTGGTCTGAAAAGATACTTGGAATGATTTCAATTTTTTAAAATTTGCTGAGACTAGATTTGTGACCTAATATGTGGTCTATCCTGGAGAATGTTCCATGAGCTGACAAGAAGAAAGTATATTCTTTAGTTGTTGGGTGAAATGTTCTGTATATATCTGCCAGGTCCAGTTGATCTAACATGTAGTTTAAATCCTATGTCTCTTTGTTGATTTGTTGCCTGGAAGATCTGTCCCAAACTGAGAGAGGGGTGTTCAGGTCACCCACTATTAATGTATTAGGGCCTATTTCTTTCTTTAGGTCTAAGAGTGTTTGCTTTATATATCTGGGTCCTCCAGTATTGGATGCAAATATATTTATGATAGTTATGTCTTTGAGGTGGATAGATCCTTTTATTATTATATAGTGGCCTTCTTTGTCTCTTTTTATGTTTTTTGGTTTAAAGTCTATTTTATCCTATATAAGAAAGAATAGTTACCCCTGCTCGTTTTTGGTTTCCATTTGCATGATATAGCTTTTTGCATCCCTTCACTTTTAGTCTGTGTGTGTCTCTATATGTGAGATGGGTCTCTTGAAGACAACATATACTTGGGTCTAGCTTTTTAATCCAATCAGTCAGTCTGGGACTTCTGAATGGGGAGTTTAATCCATTCACATTTAGGGTGGTTATTGACAGATATTGTTTAGTTCCTGTCATTGAATTGCTTTTTGTTTAGATGTTTTAAATATCTTTTGATCCTTACTTCCCTTTTTATTTCTCTTCTTCAATGTTAGTTAGATATTTGAGGTGGCGTGATTTAGCTTCTTGCTCTTTCTCACTGGCATTTTTGTTTTAACAGCAGGTTTTGCTCTTTCTTATGTATCTGTGGTAGTGACATTCATTATTCAGATTCCAGAAGAAGGACTCCCTTGAGAATTTTTTGCAGGGCTAAGATGTGAGGGCTAATGTGGTGAACTCCCACAATTTTTGTTTGTCTGGGAAATACACTATTTCTCCCTCATTTCTGAAGGAGAGCCTTGCTGGGTAAAGAATTCTTGGCTGGCAATTTTTTTCTTTTAGTGTTTTGAATATATCATTCCACTTTTTTCTGGCCTGTAGAGTTTCAGTTGAGAAGTCTGCTGTTAGTTTGATAGGGGTTCCCTTACAGGTGACTTGACATTTTTCTGTTGCTGCTTTTAGCATTCTCTCTTTGTCTTTGAGCTTTGCAAATTTGACTACAATATGCCTTGGAGAGGATCTTTTTGGATTGAATCTGTTTGGGGATCTTTGACCTTCCTGGATCTGAAGGTCTGCATCTCTCCTTACCCCTGGGATGTTTTCTGTTATTATTTCCTTGAATCAGTTTTCAATGCCTTTTCCTTTCTCCTCCCTTTCTGGAATACCCACAATTTGGTTGTTAGAGTGCTTGAGGTTGTCTGCTATCTCTCTTAGATTCTCCTCATTACTTTTATTTCTTTTTTCCTTGTGTTCTCTGAGTCTTCTTTTATTTCTTCAAGCTTTCTTAAGATCATTGCTCAGAATTCTTTTTCAGACATTTCAAGGATTCCCTGTTCTATGGAGTCTGAAATTTGATCATTATTGTATTCCTTTGGTGGTGTCATATCCTCTTTTTTGTTTGTAGTTCTGGTCTTTTTTCATTGATGTTTGGTCATCTGGTAGAGGACTTGCTTCTTCTGTTACTCTGGGGTTGGCTATGAGGATAAAGACTTCCTCCTCTATTTTCAGGCTCTACTGGTGACTCTTCCTATATCAGTGTAGTCAAGTGAGTGGCAGGACGCCTGCAGAGTGGCCCTGGCTGCTACTGTGGTGGTTAACTGTCCTTGTGGTTACAGAAGGTGTGGCGGTGTCTATATTACACCACCTTGGCTTCTGTTCTAGCTTTCCATGGCTATAGACTGAGCCTGGCTGTTGTGCAGGTCTCAGATCACCTTGGTGCCTGCTGGGTTGTGTGTGCTTCCCTCCCCCTCCAGACTGGACCCCCGTGCCACAAAGGTCTGGTCTTGGTACATCTAAACAGCTGCTGGGCTGTGTGCACTTCCCTCCAGGCCTTTGGCAGATAAATTTTTTAAAGCATTTCCATGGAGTAGACAAACTAGAAAAATTTGCCCTTCCTCTGGGCTTATGCTGCCCCATGTGTGCACAGCTTGATCAGAGGGGCACTGGTAGATGTCAGCCTCCACTTGTCCCCTCAGTGAGGAGCCTTTGTGGAGTGTACAACCCACACAGTTATATGTTCAAATCCACAAGCCTCTTATACCAGACATCATGGTCTTTCCAACCTGGCCAGTGGTGATGATTCGTAATCCCTCAGTGTTGCTCCCTTAAAGTAGTTGAGATTTTCATTGCTTCCTCTCAGTCATTTACAAGCAATTTGAATCTTTTTTTCTTTTTTATGGATAGTTTGAATTGCCTGAGCTTTGGATTGTGATGCTTGACTCTGGTCATTTATCATTGTCCACTGCTAAAGAGGACCTACAGTGCCCTCTTTCCTTGATCTCAACAGCCATTTAGGTGACGAGAATGGGCGAGTAGAGTATAGATGGTGTGACACCAGCCTTCCCCAGCACAGTGGTAAGTCTACACACCATCATTACAACTAAGCAAATCAAGTCTCCCACCCTGTAGTACAAACAGTGGCAACACAGCTGCACAACTCCAGCCCCAAACAAGCGCTTACTAACGGAAACTCTGACAAATCACAAAGCATAGCAGCAATAGCAGGGACCAGGGTAGTAATTTATTTTTAATGCCATGCTGTCTTTAACAGTGCAATTTCCTCCAGGGTATTTGCTTTGAGATTGCAAGATAATTACATCTCAGAAACCAGGCTAATTACAGTTAACAGCCTGAAAACCAAAGGAACCCTTTCCTCTTTCCCCCACCCTTTGTTTTCCACTAGAATACTTCACAAATTCCAGTTTAAATGTGCAGCATCATTTAGGAAAACAATTTGACTACAACTTAGAGGTTCATTCTCCCCTCCTTGCAACACATGTGTAACTCGCAATAATGTGTATCAGAGGGACACTAGTAACACAGCCTCAGTGATTAGAATAAATAATGGCATAATAGAAAGGAAACAATGACAGCAATTTTCCAATTTAGATGAAAAGTCTAAATGTTTCTGGAAGAAAACCAGGGTGTGCGTGTGGATTCATGCTGCAAAGGTGAGATTACCTGTGGCCTCTATATACACTTTAGAAGTCCCTTGGGGGAAAAAAGAAGTCCCTTGGAGTAATTATTTACAATTTGAGTCATTTGTAGTATTAAGGACCTGGCAGGGATGTGAGAAATCATCTGGTCAATTTTCATTATTCCTAAACATCCAAAATGCAAAACAATGTGTATTGGTCATAAAAATCCTCAGGAATGACGATTCCATGACCAGGTTATTCACTCAGAAAACATTTCTTATCATCTCACAGGCACCGTGCACTGGGCTAGGGATATGCAGGTGGATTTCTTGATTTTTTATCATCTTTCCATCAAAAAGTTCCCCCAATCTTAAATTTATCTTGATGTAACTCTCAGACCTATTCTCTACTATGTTTTAGCTGACATAAAGACTCTCAGAGCTGCCCCCACCCCTGTCTTTCCGATGGCATAATTTCTACTCCAAGTATTTCCAAGCATTTTAATCACTTGTCTATTATTTCTTGATTTGTCTCTAGTTTCTATTAGCTTTGAAAATATGGAAGCCAAACATCACAACTCTCTCTGGTTCGAATTGGCATCTAATAGAAGCTAGGGCCCATATACATATTTAGTACATCTTGGGTGATGAAGTACTGGATTGGGGAAAAGAAAAGGAAACCCAATATTCTGAACTTTCACACGAAATTCATTTCTGTTCCTGTAGTGCCTCCAGAACCTATCTACATGACACCATAGTCTGAAACTTAACATAACTAAAGTCAAGCTTCAATGTTAGGCTTCTGCCAAATGCTAGTGGTTTTCCTCTCTACCCACATTTTACTCAGAAAAGCAACATATTGGCCCTTCCATCAGTCTCTTTGCTAGAGGCTCCTACTTGCTAACAATGCAAAATTTGCATGCAAATGGTATTTCTCATAGTAGCAACTCCCTAGCAACACTGCCTGACTTAATTCACTCTTTTAACAAACATATATTGAGTGCTCACCATGGGGGAGGGGACTCCACCATTTTTGTTCCTGTTCAGCTGGTCCTCTTATTGGCTCTCCCCTAAAAGAGGAGGAATTGCTAATCTTGATTGATCAAGACACTTGGTGGGGACACCTTTTACGAGAGGGCAGAATTGCTTTGCTCTAAAGGTCAGCACCTGATGCTCTCCTTTCCCTTCTGCCTCCAGACCCTGGCAGGTCATGGTGCCATAGGGATCAGCCACCCTTATTAACCTTCCTCTCCTACCCTTGGGATGAGCCACTTTTCTCTGATTTCTGTCTCTGTCTCTTCACAGGCATGCCTGAGCATTGTGGACCTAAGATTCAGGTTAATGGGCCCGGGGGAAGTAAGAGGCCCCACTTTATTCTGAAACTTAAGCCACGTCTCTACCCAGTTTTATCAGCCTTAAATTGGAGTTTAAATTACTAGTTGTTTGCCTGAGTAGTACTTTAAATTCCTATTTTGTTACTATTTATTATAAAGTTAGCTTCCCCAGGAAGATCTTGGAGAGGTAGGGGAGATTGGCAGAACATGATTTTGTATCCAGGCCATGAAATCATCGCATTAGCCAAAATCTCACCTTTAATATCTAAACTTTACCATATATGATGCCTGGTGCTAGGCACCAAGGAGACAGAGACGTAGCACATCCCTTCCCTCCAGGGGCTTACGATCTAGTGGAGCATTTTACTTGCTTTGGAAATGAAGTTTCCATTATCATTATCTAAAAGAACTTTTATCCTTTACAAGAGAACATTTAAAAGGAAATGTACTTGAGGTTTAAAGAGGATTTCATTACAGAAATGTGAGAATTTACAACAATGAAGTCAGAGCAACTATATTATTTGTTAGGGTCCTTTTGTTTTCCAGCTCTGTCTCAGAAACACTTTACTAACTAGGAAAAGGGGAGAAGTTAAATGGGTAATTAAAGGACATAATTCTACTACAAGCCCAAAATGTCCAGCCATTGTTCTGGAGAAGTAGAAACTGCCAGCTGGGGATTGACTGGCTTTTCTTTTAATAAGAGAAGGGAAGGGCTCAGAGCCAAGAAGTGTGTAGCTGTGAGAATGCCCATAGCCAAGAAGATGTTCCGACCCCTACCGTGCACACACACAGTGTGGTTCCCACTCCTGAACACAATTCTGCCTCAGAATGGGAGAGGGGGGCTCATTAGAGTTCATTATGGTCAGAAAGAGAAAAGTTTCTACTTGTAAGGAAGCAGTGGGGACGAATGACGTGATGGATGTTAAAGGCTCCTTCCTTCAGAAGAGTTTTCATTTCTAGTCCCTCATTCTTTCGAATAAGTCTTTAGGGCAGGTGAAGGGCAGGTGTTGCTGCATAACAAAACTGTTTCTGAATTGTTTTTGTGAAGTTGGGTCAACAGTCAACCACAGTTACCCTGCACTTCCACGAGCTGAGAAAATCCTATTACTAGGATCTCTGCTGGTCACATGTAATGGGCAGGCTACAGAGGGTGGTTCACACTAAGCAGCCCAACCACAATATTGCAAGACTCAGGATAAGAGACAAAGAAAGACTGTAATAAAACTCTGGGGATTGAATCTAAGATGGATTAAATTGTAGTTGACAGCAAAAATGAAAGAAAGAAAGAAAATGATTTGTGTAGAATTTAAAATGCTCTGAAAGTATAATATTAGAAATTTAGGGTTTTGTCAATTCTCTGAAAGCTTTAGTTATTTTAAACAATTTAAAATGGAAAGATTGTGTTTTAAATGCTTCCTTTGGGCCACATGACTTAGCCAATATAACTCAATTGCAAATCATCCAATAGCAGCTCATTTTAATTGCAGGGCAAAGATGCAAGAGGAAAGCATAAAAGAACTGCACCCTAAAGCCATAATGGAATGGCAAATGATATAGCTTTTAGCAATTACCCAAGAACATTTTCAGGTAAAGCATAACCTACCCTAATAACTTGTTTTTCCAAAATTTTCTTGAATTTATTCATAATCCTCTAAAGAGGTGTCCCAGTAAGTACATTCTGTTATACAATTCAGTAGTGCAATAAAGTTCTGTCTGTATCAGGCGTCCCTCCAGTCGCTGTCACTGATGATTTTTGTTCATTCATTCATTCATTCATTCAAGAAAATTATTTTTCTCTAATTGGACCTCAGATGCACAGAATTGGCTTTATAATAGCCCCTGACTGATGACACTCTCATCATTGGATAGTGCCTGAACTGCTTTTATTTAGTTATTTTTCATAATGTATTAACCACTCATGAATGCATTAGCCAAAATATAAAACAGGAACCTTGACAAGAATCTACATCTAACCATATGCTTCCCCATCCCCATCCATCCTCCTGCCTCCTTTCTCCACCCAAGGTAAGCATCCTTTGGAATTCCAGGTTAATTCCCTCACTTTCCTTCGTGCATAGTCTTATCGTGTATATATGTGTGTGTGTGTATATATATTAAATATACAGCATGATGCCTAAATAAAATTTTAAAACATTAAAGTGTGTGTGTGTATTAGAGTTTTAAACTTTATTTTGGCATTGTGCAGTAAGTAATCCTTAGAGAATTACTTTTCTCCCTTAACATGATGCTATTTATATTGTTGCACATTACTGCAGTTCATTTATTTTTGGACTTTTATAATAATCTATTGTGTGAATATGCTACCTTTTATTCTCTCAGTCTACTAATGTTGGGCATTTAGGTTCTTTCCAGGTTTTTGCTATTGTGAACAATGCTGCTATGATCATCCGTGTACATGTGTCCTGTTGCACAGGTGCAGGAGTTTTTCTTGGGTATATACCTGGGAATTGCTGGATATAGGAATATATCTTCAACTTCAGAAGACAATGCTAAACTCTTTTCTGATTGTTAATGAAGTTGAACATTCTTTTACAAGTGTATCGGTCACATGGTGATTTTTCTGTTCATGTATTTTTCCCATTTTTCTATTGGTGGGTGAGAGAGAGAGAGAATTTTTTGTATTGACTTGTAGGCATTCTTTATGTATTTTGATGTTAATCCTTTGCAGTTCCGTATATTTTGAATGTCTTACCAAAGTTTAGAACTTGTTTTTTTTTTTTCTTCCCAAGCTTCTAATGTTGATTCAGATTTTTTTAAATTATGTATTTTTTTATTTTTGGCAGCAAAACAAGTCTTAATACATTTAAATCCTAAGATCATACAAAATATGGTCTCTGACTACAATAACAAAAGGAAATTTAGAAAATTCACAAATGTGTGGTAATTAAACAACAATCTCCTAAATAAACAATGGGTAAAAAGAAATGTCACAGGAAATTAGAGAGGACTTTGAGATAAAAATCAAAGAGTGACATATTAAAATTTATAGGATGCAGGGTTCATGCAATGCTTAGAGGAGAATTTATACTCGTAAACACCTATATTAAAATGCTACGTTCTTTTTCTAGGTATTGATCTCTGTAAATTTCCTCGTTCATATCTTGGATTTTTTTTTTTTCTTGTTTCATTTTGTCATCTTAGTCTTCTGTCTCAATGAGTTTACTTAAGATCATTGCTCAGAATTCCTTGTCAGTCACTTCAAGGGTTTCCTGCATAACTTGTTTTTCAACGTTCTTTAAATCTTTGATCCATCTGTAGTTGATATAGTTTGTGCAAGGCAAGAGTCCAATTTCACCTCTTCCCATACAGATAATGGATAACCTTTTTTTTTTTCAGCTCCGTTTATTGATCACTCTTCTTTACTGATCTGTTATGTCACTTCTGTCACATACCAAAGTTTCCTATGTGGTTCTCTAGTTTATTCCTCTATTTGTCTATCCTTTTACCAATCCACATCATCCTTCCTCCCTACTCTTTTCAGAAATATCCTGACTACTCTTTTTTCTCTACCCTTCCATGTAAATTTTGGAATCATTTTATCAAGTACCATTTTTAAAGCCCTGAGATTTTGATTGGAAATATATTGAATCTACAGATAATTGAAATGTGTAATATCTCTTAATAAAGTTTTGTAATTTTCCTTGCAGAGGTCTTTTACATCTTTTATTAGATTACTCCTAGATACTTGATATTCTATGATAATTTTGTTGAATGGTTTCCTCTTTAATCTTGTTTTACAGTTTTTACTGGTTTAGAGAAATGCAACATATTTCTATATTAATCTTAATAACTCAGCCACCTTACCAAACTCTCCTTTTATTTCTAATAATTTGTCTTTAGATTAATTTGGGTTTTCTATGTAAATTATCACATGATCTACAAATAATGACATTTATTTTCTCCTTTCCAATCCTTATGCTTCTAATGTCCTTTTCTTACCTTATTGAACCGTCTGGAATCATTGATCTAGTGTGAAAGTGAAATAGTAATAGAGAGCATCCCTTTCTGATTTCTTCTCATTCTACACACTCATCCTGGGGGATCTCTTCTGGTTTCATGGCTTGCTTCAGTCCCTATCTGGATTTCTATCCTGATTTATGTATCTACCTGTCTCCTAGACCCCTTGATCGAAATTTTACATAAGAACCTAAAACTCAACATTTGCAAAACTCAATATCTAGTCTCATCTCTCAACTCATGCCTGCTCCTCCATTTCCTAACTCTACAAATGGCACTACCATTTATGTGACCCAAACCAAAAAACTTGGAGTCTTTTTGATCATCTCCCTCCTACCACACACCCTCTCAGCCATCAAGTCCTATCAATTCTGATTCGTTAATAAAAGGGGTCTTCAAAAAGTTCATGGAAAGATTCATGTTATCTTTTAATTCTATTTTTCCATTGAACTTTTTGAAGTACTCTCACTTTAATCCAAGCTTTCTTTCCACCCACTGGTCCAAGCCCTATCATCTCTCACCTATCTTACTGCCATAAATTCCTAAACCATCATCTGTAGCCTTGCCTTCCCCTAACCCCTCTTCCATGCCACAGCAAAAACAGCCTTTCTGAACTTTAAATCTGCTCACACAGTACCCATGTTAAAATCCCATAGTGGTTCTCCATGATTTATAGCAAAAGCCTAAATCTGTTGCATGGTGCAAGAGCCTAACAGTTAGGTCCTTCTTGATCCAGTCCTCACGATGCTTCACCATCATCTTCTGTTCTCCCTGCCCTAACCCTCTATCCTCTGGCCATCCTGGGCTCCATGTATTTCTGCAAGTACCTGGTACTCTCTCTTTTCAAGGCTTTTCCACATGCTGTTCTCTCTCTCAATAGTGTGCTTTCCTTCCCCACTTCCTTCCATCCTTGTCTGGATACACCCCACTCATTATCAGAGACAGGGGTAAAGAGAGCAGTAGTGGTTCACCCTATATTCCCAAAGCATTTGCCGAGCCACTCGTTTTTTCTTTCTTTAGGACACAGCTTATTTTTTTATATAATGTAAAATATTACTTTATAAGGATTTATTTGTTTCTCTTAATCCATGACACGATTTTATTCAAATGCTTTTTACAAATTATTGACATCAGTGTCTTCATCATTACCAGTCAACATCCCCTTTCGATCATACAACAGTGTATTTTAGAACACATTACCTTCATTTTGGTCTGAGCTGTGTGACATACAGGACTTCCCCAAGAATTTAATCCTAAACTACAAGCAAGTACTTTTTCATATAACTATAATAACATTAACACAATTGGCTTTTAAATTTGTTCTGAAGGTACATTTTAATGATTACCTTGTAATTATTTATTATATAGCTTTGTTTTCAACAATTTCCAACATTTGCAATGGTGAGGTCATACTCCCAATTCCATAATTACCAAATCTCTGTTAAATTCCTTTTGTCTTCTTTTAAAAAACAGGAACCAATTCTGCCAAGTGACTTTCGTAAGAATCCAAAACAAGCATTGACAGAGTTTTTTTCAGCCTAATGTTTTTATCCAAACAGTTCTGTACCAGTCATTGATAATCACCTTTTCATGAAAATTTAGTATGTCTTCATTGGACATTGTTTTCTATAGCATAGTCTTTCTCGTGAAAATCACATAGGTTGGCAATGTCTTCTCAACCCATTACACACAGATAATTTTAATGATTTTTTTTTTATCTCAGTTCTATCCTCTCCTTTGGAAAGTTCAATAAATTATTGTAATTATGGTATCTTTCTTTCTTTTTTTATTTGTTTATTGTTTTTTCAGTTCCCACTTATGAGTAAGGACATGCAGTAGGACTCAGCTTAGACCTGACTTCCTACACAAAGTGTTTGCTGTGCTATTATTGGCTTTGTCTGTTTTCCCCACTCTTTGAGAGCAGGAAAAGGTCTTATTCATGTTTATATCCCCAGAACCCAGTGAAGTGCCTAACATAAAGTCAGGACCAAGACTTCTTGGGAAGATGGAGGCCAGGGCATGTTCCTCCTGCAGAAGATTGAAATGGACCTACCACCACTGCCGCTGTAGTCACTGGAGCCATTGTCTGGTCCCTGAACCATTGCCCAACACAGAGCAGCTCCCCACAGAGCAGCAGTCCTACAGGTGGCCCATCACTGTAACCCCAGACACCACAGCCCCACGTGTGGTCTCTGCAGCCACTGCCACCACTGCTGCTGTGGACACTGCAAATGTGAGGGAGGCAGTTGCAGCCATAAGCACTGCTGCCACTGCCACAACATAATGCTACTGCCACTGTAGACACCAGAGACATGAGGGAGGCAACAAAAATACAAAGAAGAAACAGAAAGAAACTATATCTTACCACCTCCCCAAAACAACAAACATCAAAAACAAACAATAAAAGGGAAAGAAAGAAACAACCTGTATTTAAAACATCCAAATGAAAATTGATAAAATGCCAGGAGTAAGACAATAACTTTCAGCAACAACCCTAAATGTAAATGGATTAAATTCCCCACTCAAAAGACACAGATTGCCTGATTAGATTAAAAAACTAGACCCAACTATATCCTGTCTATAAGAGACTCACCTCACCTGTAAAGACACACACAGACTAAGAGTGAAGGGATGGAAAAAGATATACCATACACATGGAAATCAAAAATGAACAAGAGTAGCTATTCTTACGTCCAATAAAATAGACTTTAAACAAAAAAAACCATAAAAAGAGACAAGGAGGCCACTATATAACAATAAAGGGATCTATCCAGCAAGAAGACATAACAATTATAAATATATATGCAGCCAACATTGGAGCCACCAAATATATAAAGCAAACACAAAAGACCTAAGGAAAGAGATAGACCCAAATACAATAATAGTTGGGGACCTGAACACCCCTCTCTCAACATTGGACAGATCATTTAGGCAACAAATCAATGACAAACACAGAATTTAAACCACACTTTAGACCAATTGGCCTCGGTAGATATCTACAGAACATTTCATCCAACAACCACAGAAATACATTCTTCCCATCAGCATAGGGAACATTCTCCAGGATAGATCACATGTTAGGTCACAAATCAAGCCTCAACAAACTTAAAAAAATTAAAATCATTTCAAGTATCTTCTCAGACCACAATGGACTAAATATCTTTATTAAAATCAATAACAAGAGAAACTCTAGAAACTATACAAACACATGGAAATTAAACAACATACTCCTGAATGACCTATGGGTCCAAGAAGAAATTAAACAAGAAATTAAAAAATTTCTTGAAACTGATGAAAATAGAGACACATTATACCAAAACCTGTGGGATACTGCAAAAGCAGTACTAAGAGGGAAGTTTATTGCAATAAATGCTTACATCAAAACAGAAAGATTTCAAACAAACAACCTAAAGCTACACCTCAAAGAACTAGAAAAACAAGAACAATCCAATTTCAAAATTAGTAGATGGAAAGAAATAATTAAGATCAGAGCAGAACTAAATGATATAGAGACCCAAAAAATGATACGAAAGATCAATGAAACAAAATATTGGATTTTCAAGAAGATAAACAAAATAGACCAACCATTAGCTAGGCTAACTAAAAAAAGAAGAGAGAAGACCCAAATGACAAATATTAGAAATGAAAAAGGATACATCATAACTGACACCACAAAATACAAAGAATCATTAGAGATTATTATAAACAACTATACACCAACAAATTTGAAAACCTGAAGGAAACAGATAAATTTCTGGACACATACAAACTACCAAGATTGAACCAAGAAGACACAGAAAACCTAAACAGACCAATTACAAACAATGAGATTGAAGCAGTAATCAGCAATCTCCCAACAAAGAAAAGTCCAGGACTGGATGAATTTACTGTTGAATTCAACCATACCTTTAAAGAGGAATTAATACCAATTCTCTTCAAACTATTCCAAAAAATCAAAACAGAAGCCATTTTCCCAAACTCATTCTATGAGGCCAGCATAAACCTGATACCAAAACAAGATAAAGACACAACAAAAAAAGAAAACTATAGGCCAATATCTTTGATAAACATAGACACAAAAATCCTCAATAAAATATTAGCAAATAGAATACAGCAACACACAAAAAAAATTATACACCATAATCAAGATGAATCCCAGGGATGCAAGGATGATTTAACATGTGCAAGTCAATAAATGTGATACACCACAACAACAAAATCAAGGACAAAAACTTGTGATTACCTCAATAGACACAGAAAAAGCATTTGACAAAATTCAACATCCCTTCACAATAAAGACTCTCAACAATTAGGTAAAGAAGGAAAGTATCTCATAACAATAAAAGCCATATTTGACAAACCCCCCACCAATATTGTCCTGAATGATATTTTTCTTTCAGCTTTTCCCTTAAGAACAAGAACAAGACAAGGATGCCCACTCTCACCACTCCTATTTAACACAGCATTGGAAGTACTAGCCAGAGCCATCAGGCAAGAAAAAGAAATAAAGGGCATCCAGATTGGAAAAGACAAAGTCAAATTGTCCCTGTTTGAAGATGACAGGATCCTATATAAAAAAAAGTCTAAAAACTCTACAAAAAAAAAGTTTTAGAATTGATAAACAATTTCAGTAAAGTTGCAGGAAACAAAATCAACTTGCAAAAATCAGTAGTGTTTTTATACTCCAACAATGAACTAGCAGAAAAAGAAATCAAGAAAGCTAGCCTGTTGACAATAGTCACCAAAAAATTTTAAAAAATAAAATACTTAGAAATAAATTTAACCAAGGTGAAAGATCTCTACAAAGAGAACTACAAATCACTGTTGAAAGAAATTAAAGAGGACACAAAAAGATGGAAAGACATTCCATGCTCTTGTGTTGGAAGAATTAACATTGTGAAAATGTCCATACCACCCAAAACAATCTACAGATTCAATGCAATCCCCATCAAAAAACCAATGACATTCTTCACAGAAATAGAAAAAACAATCCTAACACTCATATGAAACAACAAAAGACGCCAAATAGCCAAAGCAATCCTGATAAAAAAAATAAAACCAGAGGCATAATACTACCTGACTTCAAATTGTACTACAAAGCTATAATAACCAAAACAGCATGGTACTGGCATAAAAACAGACACTCGGACTGATGGAATAGAATAGAGAACCCAGAAATCAACCCACACACTTACAACCAACTAATTTTCAATGAGGGCACCATGAACATACATTGGGGAAAACACTGCTTCTTCAATCAATGGTGCTGGGAAAACTGGACATCCATATGTAGAAGAATAAACCTAGACCTGTATCCCTTGCCGTATACCAAAACAAACTCAAAATGGATTAAAGACTTAAACATAAGACCTGAAATTATAAAATTCCTAAAAGAAAACAGAGGGGAAACACTTCAGGAAGTAGGACCAGGCAAAGACTTTATGAAAAGCACAGGCAACAAAAGGAAAAATAAACGAATGGGATTACATCAAACTAAAAAGCTTCTGCACAGCAAAAGAAACAATTAACAAAGTGAAAAGACAATCTACAGAGTGGGAGAAAATATTTACAAACTATGCATCTGACAAAGGACTAATATCCAGAATATGCCAGGAACTCAAATAATGTAACAGTTAAAAAAATTATAATTTTAAAATGGACAAAGGAACTGAATAGGCATTTCTCAAAGAAAGATAGACAAATAGCCAACAGACACATGAAAAAATGCTCAGCATCACTCAGCATCAGGGAAATGCAAATCAAAACCATATTGAGACATCATCTCATACCAGTTAGACTAGCTAGTATCAAAAAGACAGAGTAACAAATGCTGGTGAGGATGCAGAGAAAGGGGAACCTTACACTGTTGGTGGGACTGTTGGTATATTGGTGCAGCCATTATGGAAAACAGTATGGACGTTCCTCAAACAATTACAGGTAGAACTGCCATACAATTCAGCAATTCCAATGCTGGCTATATACCCAAAGGAATGGAAATCATCATGTTGAAGGGATACCTGCACTGCCATATTTATTGCAGCTCTATCTACAATAACCAAGAGTAGGAACCAAGCTAAAAGTCCATCATCAGACAATTGGATAATTGGATAATTTACACAATGAAATACTACTCTGCCATAAAAAGGAATGAAACACTGCCATTTGCAGCACCATGGATGAATTTAGGCAAAATTACACTGAATGAAATAATCCAGGTACTGAAAGAGAAACACTGCATGTTCTAACTTATAAGTAGGAGTTACAAACATAAACAAATAAAAAAAAAAATCCACCAATCACAATAATACATTGAACTTTCAAAAGGAGAGAACAGAACTGAGGTTACCGAAGGTGGCAAAGGGGGAGCAGGAAAGGGTATAAAGGAGGAATTGGTAAAGGGCTATGAAAAATGATTACATTGTATAATGTTGAATATACTAATTATCCTGATTTAAGCATCAAATCAAATATTGTATACAGATATTGATATTCATCTTTGTACCCCACAGATATGTATAGTCAACTATGTTTCAATTAAATAAATAAATCACAATTCCATAAATTACCAAAAAAAAAATAGATCAGGGCCCAGTGAATGGTTTGGAAATGTGGACTGAATCAGTACTGCTCCCTCTACCCATATCTCTAAACTCCATTTGTTGAGAATGCTATCTTTCAATACTCCTTTCAGTGCCTTCCTAATCTCTCCCCCCTAGAATGTGCCCCATCACGTTTTTCACATCTTTCCCTGGCACATGTCCCACAGGATTCAGGCTCCTGTCTGATCTTTTCTACCAGCAGCTTGATGACTGGGGTTGTGCTTATGCATCTTGGTGCTCTCGCCACCTATAGCCCAGAGCCTAGCACATCCCTACGCCAGATATCCAAAGTAATAAAACTGAATTCCCTCCTGGAGCCACAAACCAAGCAGAGACCGTGCTTTGGATTCTTCTGTGAGCTGCATTAGCGTTCAAAGTGGAAAGACTTCTGCCAGCATCTCCACCTGCACAGCCCTCAGCCTCCACTTCCCCAAATGCTTTTTCAGTTTTATAATGAAAGTCTGAAACCATTTTATTCATTTGATGTGAGTCACTTCATAGGCAAAGCCTCTTCATCTTCGTATTCTGTACTGCAAGGTACACCTGCCATGTATTCTTGGCTTTGTCTTAGGTGTTTTCCTAAGAAGCTTTGGTGCAACATTTAGTCAGGTTTTCCTTCTTAGAAATATCACCCCTCTCCTCTGCAGCTGTTTATGAGCGTCATGCTCTGCCATTTAAATATTAATGTTATGGAAACAGGAGAAAAATCAGTCTCTCATCTGATATGCAATATTGAGGGAAATTAAGATTAATAAATGGTGACAAGCTCTATAGAGGAAATAAAAGTTAAATTGCCTTGGACTATTTTCAGAAGTTGTTTGAGCAATGAGTATTTTATTGAATGCCCCATAACTGTGATCATTCTAAAAGCCTGATTTCTGACTACGGATCTCAAATTATAACTCAAACATTAGCTTTCTCCTCAGAGCACTTGCATTCTGCAAATTCACATGTAGGGAAATCCTTGAGGAACGAAATTGAGAAATGTCTGAAAATTAGGTTTCTGAATCAAATCTCAAGCAGCGACACTGTGCTGGGAAAGGCAAAATTTAGGTCTAAAAATTAAGTAATAAATTTATGTGTAGGAGGTGAAAACATCTAGATAATTAACTAGAATTTTTCACTTCTTCAGCCATGTAAATCACATCATAGACACATTGGCACACCCTGGGTCATAGCTGGGCTTGGCTGAGTTAAATACAGAAGGAGGGGGCCCTCCAGCTCCTGTCCTAGGTTTGGTTCTCTCAGCCTCCACTCTGCTTAACCTGCCAGGGCTATTGGTGAAAATATAAGATAGTGATTCCCAAAGTGTGGTCCCTGGACCAGAAGCATCAGCATCACCTGGGAACATGTGAGGAATGCAGATTCTCAGGCTGCAGCCCAGACCCTCTGAGTAGAAACTCTGGAGGTAAAGCTCAGTAGCTTCTCTTTAGCAAGCCTTCCAAGAGATTCTGATGCATCTTCAAGTTTGAAAACCACTAATTCTTAACCCTGGCTTCACATTCGTAGCAGCTGGGTAAATTTTATTTTTTTAAGTTGTTGCCATGATTCTACCCCCCAGAAATTCTGACCTAATAGGTTTGGGGTGAGGCTAGTGCATTAGTATGTTTTAAAAGTTCCCATGATGATTCTAAAGTACAGCCCAGGTTGAGAATGTGGATTCGGACTCTGGTTTCTTATGCTGATTTCTTATGCTGGCAACAACCTCAGAAATGGGCTCATAGCTTCTAGTTTTTCCCCTCCCCACCCTCCACACCCCATCCCCACCCCTAGGGGTTTATCACTAACGCAGTAGTTCTCAAATTTTATCACGCATCAGAATCACCCTGAGGACTTGTTAAAAACCATTTGCTGGGCCCCAACTCTAGAGTTTCTGATCCAGTAGGTCTAGGACATCTCCAAAAAATTTGCCTTTCTAACAAGCTCTCAGGGGATGCTGCAGGTCAGAGTTTCAGCACCTATGTTCTCCAGTCACTCTGCCTTGGTTAGAGGAGGAAAGTTATTACACTAATAAACTTACCTTGCAGGACCTCCAGCCTCCTGCAGATCCCCCCACCTGTTTCATCCCCTGCTCCTGAGAAGAGGCACCGTAGAGTCACAGTCAAGAGTGTAGCCTCGGGGTCCTGGCTGCTGTGTTTAATCCTGTAAATTCTCTATGCCTCAGTACATTATTCATAAAAAATGAAATAATGAAGGACCTACATAATAAGGTTGTTGTGAGGATTAGATGCATTAATATATACAGCAAGCATAAAAAATGCCTAGCACATACTAGGTGTTCAAAAATATTTATAATTAGTAACAAACTTATAAAGTCATAATTAATTATAACTTATAAATAGACATAATTACAGAGAAAAACAGCTCTTTCCAATTATTTTATAGCCCCTCACTCCCTAGAGTTCAGATACTTATGGGGGGGGGCGTCCATAGAAACAGATAAATAGAAAGGACTAATACTTTGCTATTCATACTCAGAATCACTCATCACTTCCTCCTCCCACACAAAACAATGGAGGGGCTGTTAATGGACTGCCGAGAGAGTCTGTTGTGAGAGTCTGATAAAGGGCTCTCTCTAGACAGGTCCAACCCACTGGTCATGCCCAAGCATAGCAGCATCTTCGGGAAGCAAGTGAACACAACCCCTAAGCAGGTTGAAGAAACTTTGATACAGTTCTAAAATAAAATATGATCACATCACACTGCTTAAAATTGTTCCATGATTCCCTGCTGTCTTAAGAATAAAAACCAAATTGATTATCATGACTTAATGGGTCCTGGTTTCTCATCCCATAATGAACCACTTAGATTTTTTTCCAAGAACACCCTACCCTATAACATCACAGTGTCTTTGCCCCTGTTGTTGCCTGGGTACACTTGCCCCTCCTTGCACAGTCACCAAATTTATATTTATTAAGATTCATTCAAAGTCACCTCTGCTTTAGAAACGTCCTGGTCCCCTGCCCCCACTTCTCCCTCCCCACTAGAAGGAGCTGGGCATTCCCTTCTCTGTGTCATTTCCATGTCCCAAACAATTTATTAATGTACTGGTGAGTGCCTGGGTTTCCTCTATCTATTCACAGGCTCTGTCCACTGCTAGACTATGAACCAAACCAAAATCAGAACCATGTTCTGGTCATCCTTGACCCCCACACCAAGCACAATCCCTAGCCCATATGACAGGCTTCACTGTTGAGTGAATGAATGAATGAATCAATGAAGGACGGAGGAGGGAAGAAATGCCCAGTGGAATCTAAGTAATTAAACTGCAGTCAGTTCCTAGAGGATCAGTGTAAATAAGGCAAGAAAAGATCAGGAGCCAGGTGCAGAAGGGAGGAGTGGCCACTCCAGCTGATCCCAAAACCAGCAGGTGCACATGCCCTGGAGCTCATGGATGTAAATCAACAGGGAAAGTCTAGCTGTCTGTTATTTAGGATAGCAGTTCTCAAACACTTTGGTCTCAGGACTTTTCTATACTCTTAAAAATTATTGACAACCCCCAAAGTGCTTTTATATGTGTGGGTTACATTTTTCCATATTTATATTTGAAATTAAAATGGAGAAATTTTTTTTTTTAGTGGCCCAGTTTGTTTATTTATTTTTTAATTTTATTTTGTCGATATACATTGTGGTTGATTATTGTTGCCCCTTACCAAAACCTCCCTCCCTCCTCCCTCTCCTCCCTCCCCGCCAACAATGTCCTTTCTGTTTCCTTGTCGTATCAACTTCAAGTAATTGTGATTGTTATATCTTCTTCCCCCCCCCCCCGGGTTTTTTTTTTGTGTGTGTGTGTGTGTGTGTGTGTGTGAATTTATATACTAATTTTTAGCTCCCACCAATAAGTGAGAACATGTGGTATTTCTCTTTCTGCGCCTGACTCGTTTCACTTGATATAATTCTCTCAAGGTCCATCCATGTTGTTGCAGATGGCAGTATTTCATTTGTTTTTATAGCTGAGTAGTATTCCATTGTGTAGATGTACCACATTTTCCGTATCCACTCATCTGATGATGGACATTTGGGCTGGTTCCAACTCTTGGCTATTGTAAAGAGGGAACACTTTAGGTATGCCGTGATTGGAGACTGTTGGCATGGGGAAGCTGTAGGTGGGATAACTAGAAAAAGGCAGCCTGTGTGGTTGGTTAGAGATGCATATTTGGTTTCTCTGGTTGATCCTAAGTTGGAAGTAGAAACAAAAATTAGGGAAGCTGTTGGTTATTAATCAAGTCTTGGCCATTTGGGAGCAATTGTTACAGGAGTTATTGTTTGGCTTCCTGAGCTAGTTGCTGAAGATAGTGGTCCAACTGCCTACAAATCTGACTTAATAACAGGCTTGCTTCCTAGACTGGTTATTGTATATAATGGGTTGGTATCCTGGGCTGGCTGCTACAGGTTAGAGTTCTATTTTATACATGGTCTGACCATTGCCTATTTGTATATTGTCTCTTACATCTCAGTTCACAGCATTTCCTCCTGGAAGCCTTCCCCGACCCCCATACCAGGGTAGATCCACCTGTAATGTGCTCCTGGAGCTCCCTGAATTTCTCTTTCCTAACTATCAGCAAACTAGTAATTATTTGCCCAATAGACTGTAATCTCCACAAGGGTAGAAAATATATTTTATTATTCATTCCTGTACGTTCAGCACTAAGCAAAGTGCTTAACATATAGTAGGGGGTGAATGAAAAATTATTAAATGGATGAATGGATGAATAGGTGAATGGTTGGATGGATGTCAGACTTTTGCAGAACCGAGGACAATGTTCTGCTGCTTCTGATAGATTTCTAGAATCCTCTGCAAAGAGCAGCTGAAGGCATGAGTTCCATATTGATTCTGCCCCCTGAGCCATTATGGCATTCCAACAGAGCCATTTACCAGGCAAATTAAGGTCCCATTCTAGCTTGAACCAGCAAACTCAGTCAATTCTCCTGTCTGAGATTTGGCATCTGCCTCGTGGTCTCTATCCTGGGCTACATTTCCTTCTAAGCATGGATCACTAGCAATTCCTACAAAACACTCCAGTGGGTCCTAGTGCTGCCCATTTAGCAAGAAGATTACTTGTGCTGAAGTTCTGGCATAAACCTGCCAGCTGTAACATATCTTGCTGGTCTGACCCAGTGATGACCCACAGTGCTCTATGAATGGGCTGTTTTCTTTTATTTTCCATCCACTGAAAATTGTCAGAATTCTGCCTGGCTAAGCAATAAATCCATCTTTTCAGGGATCAATTGCAGTGACTGGCTGCAAAACCTGGAAATCCAATTAACTGCAAAATAAATAAAAAATGAAAAATACACTGAAGCTATGGCATAAATCAGCTTTAAAAATGTTCTGGACATTAAAATAAACAAAGAGAAATTTCTACTTCATTTGTCTTCTTTTCTTTTTTTAAATCCTGTTATCGATGAATTTAGCCTTGGTTCCAATTTTGTCTTAGCCATGATTTGCTCAAATATAGATCTGTTGGGATGGCTATCTCTGTTCTAATTATACCCCACAGGCACTCTCCAGAGAGAAGCCAACTCGGCTAGGATTACCTTGCTACCATATGTAAAACTTTAGGCCCTCTCTCCTCTCATCTTTTTACACCACATGTGTTCTTAAAGGGCCATAAATCTGCTCTAACATTTTGTGGGAAATATGAGTTATTTTGGCTTTCTGGGACGTTTTGAAAAGGACAGAATTTTCATCAGTTGCATCAGTTGGCTGAGCAAAAGGCCTGACGCCTCAGTGCTACTGAGGTCTGCCAGGCTGGAGCCATCGCAGACAGAGCCCATGGACACTGGACAACCTTCCCAATGTGGAGAGTGGGCCAGTGAGCCTCACTCCTGGCTGCATCCCCATGTGTCCTGTGAACGCCCTGTAAAGGGCCCCACTTGGAGCCCAAGGTACCAGGCAACCTGAGGAGGCCACCTGGAAGAGAATAAACAGACAAAGGCACTGAGGGAAATGGTTACTTGAGTTCTCAGCAGTAACTGGAGCACACAGTTGTTTCCTGCAGGTATACTATGGAGGACAATCAAGGGCCTGTATTCCTATTCACAACCTAGGACAGCTGTGGGCAGCACAGCAGCAGGAAGATCTCATGGCTGGGGTCCAGACTGGAGTGGAGTCTTGAGTTGCTCTGGATCTTGACTTCCTTGTGTATAAAATGGGCAGACTGAAACAGAGGCTCCCCAGGCCCTTCCAGGTCCCAATGCCTGTGATTCCATGTTTGGTGAATAAAAGCACATTTTTATTTAAAGATTTGTGAAAAGAGTATTCTTACTTTGATGAACTATCAACTAGCTCTTCTATCCTTCCTTTTTTCCAATGCCATGCCCACATCATCACTGAATTTGCCATCTCTGAGTCATGAGCATCACACAGATAGCAGGTAACAAGAAAACCAAATGTCTACTGTTTCTCAATATTTCTTGTCAGGAAAGCAAAATGACACAACATTGCTTTACAAAAACATGCTTCCATTTCATCCTCCCTCCACACACTCCTTGCATAAAACAAATGGTATCAACAATTGTGAGAAGAAACCTCTCCCAGGCTTCAAAATGTGCACATGCAGGCAGTTTTCAATTCAAATCACAAATTATCTGCTCTCCTTAGCTGCTTATTGATTTGGTTTTACTAAAAATATTGCTTTGTGATAATCATTTCACAATATATACATATATCAAATCACCACGTGTACACCTTAAATATATACAATTTTATCTGTCAACTATACTTCAATAAAGCTGGCAGGGGTGAGAACAGGGGGGAAAAAAAACCTTTTTCTAGAACCAAAGCATTCCAAATGATCTTGCATTTCCAACACTGAATATTATACTTTTTCTTTTCTTTTTGGTGGCTGGTCAGTTGAATATCATACTTTTAAAAAGGACTACCAAATATAATTCTTGAGGTTTTAAAAGGATTCCACCACACTCTTACATTGCTTACCATATAATGAGTTCCATTAAATTACAAGGATTTATCACATACACAATATTGTTTTTTATTTTTTCAAAAAAGTGTATTTTTATACATAATTGGATTAAAGAACTCTATATCACTGTCATATCCCACATTTTATGTATTCTGGGTTTTGGTATATATTCTCTTCTAAATTCCTTGAACTTGTTAAGACAAATGAACAGATATGATATTGATGGGGGGGAGAGGGAGAGGGGAAAAGGAGGAATTGGTAAAAGGACACAAACTTCAACTACATTGTATATTGATAAATTAAAATAAAATTTTTTCAAATTTTTTTTTAAAGTTCATACAAAGATTCATCTTATCTTTCAAAAAAAAACCTGCTTTATTTTCTAAGCTTAGTTTTGAAATTCTATTTATTCAAAAGCAAAGCCAAAAGAAAACAAATAGGACGACAGGAAGCTGTAGCCACTGGAGACATAGCTATTACTAACTAGAGGTATTTCCACGGTCATAAACTAAATCTGCTGCCACAGGGAACAGAAAACACACAGGGCCTAGGGTTCCTCCTTACATCTACCTGGAGAGATCAGTCTTATGCAAGTAAGTTTCTGAAAAACAGCTTCGGTGTAACATATGAATAAATTCACCCTCTTGGTCTCAAGTCTAATAGCTATATTATTTATTTAATCACTTATTCTACAGATATTTCTCAGATACTAAATCTATGCTAGACACTGTGCTTAGCACTAGGAAAACAGCAGTGAACACGACAGCCAAAGTCTGTCCTCTTAAAGTTTATAGACGGTGATGAATATTATCTATGGGTCTTGGAAACAATGGGTTAATCCATGGGAAACTGTCAGTTATTTATCATATTGTACACAAACTTTGTTTTGTTAACCTATGGCTGTATTTTTCTATTTTCACGTAGTGGTGTTGGTGGCAAGAAGGCAGCAGGCGCCTGAGGCTCTTATCTTTCCAATCCTTTTTCTCCTCCAAGGCAGGTAGTTACAAGTACCAAATAAGTTTCTATTCTCACTGTGGGGTTTTTTGGTTTAAAACTATTTATTGGTCAATAAAAAAAGTAGAAAATCACAAAGTCATTGCCTGGGGAAACCATACTAGTAATTTTACAGCAGGCTAGATAGTGAAGAAAGATTACAAATGTTAGTAGGTGGGAGACCCAGCTCCCTCTGAAAACAAGTCAATCCTGACAAAAATCCAACCACCACTACTGACCTTGAAGAGTCTGGACAAAGTCAATGGCAGAGTGAATATGATCATATTGGTCCTGTTCCCAATCTGTTTACTAGCTCTAGAACAAAGTGGACAGACATCATATGCACTCCCATATGTTTAAAAGTAATAAACACTGTAAATAACAGACTTGAGTCCTCAAAGGAATTCAAAAGAGAATAATGAACATAGGATTTAGAATAACATTTTAAAATAGATTTTAAAGTTAATTTTTAAAATAGGACTGTCAGTAGAGCATATTGTTGCCACTGTAGCTATTTATATTAATAAGTCTGACTCACTCGACAAGTCTTTGTAACTCAGAGACATACGAGCATACTGGCAGTATTCATTCATTCTTTCAGTCATCCTTTCTCCCATCTGTTCAACAAGGATTGCTGCGGGTGTGATCATCCAGAGCATCTAGGGGAGTATCATTGCCCTTGTCCTTATTTCTAACAATGACCTTAACCTCACCAAAGAGAAGGTTCATTCAAACCTAGCCAGTATCTTTCTCTCCACCCACTTGCCTAATTTCTTCTTAAACATCTCTATATTCATCACCCAGATCTCTCTAAAATGACTAGGGTCAAATATTTCCAATGCCCTCTTCTGTCTGATAGATACTTGCCTACTTTTCTTTCCTCCATGGCTTCCATAAGTCACCATTTTAACTCTATTAAATCCACCTTCAACTCCTCTGTAGCCTACTGAATGAAGCCCCAGACTTGAACTCCTCTGGCAGCCTTCCTTACTCTAGCAGACAGACAAATGCACATTATTTTAAATATTATAAGGCAAAAGTAACTCTTCAGGGAGGCAGCAGACTCTGGGCCTAAATGGTCATTCAACCATAAGTTGTGTGTATAAGGATCCCTGGGAGGTGGTGAAGAAGACTGGACATATGGATTATCTCCACAGGCAAGGGCCTCACTCACTCCCAGGTGAGCTGTCATTTTCACTTTTATGGCAAGGCTAATAGTCTTCTCTCCTGCAACTCAAGAAGTGAGTATCACCTCTTAGCTTTGATCACATTCCATCAGGAACAGCTAGCTTAAGAAGCAAGTCAAAGTCATTATCATTATCAAACATCTCAGCTTAGATTATCATTTTCCAGAAGAGATCTGCTCTTGGCAGAATGGCACCCTAAACAGGTAAGCTTTGATGGGAAGAAAGGAGGAGGAGAGGGTCACAGCATAGGTCAGGCCAGGTCAGGCAACATCATGGAGACTCCTAGCAAGCAGGTAGAGCTTAAGGACATACCACATCTCCAGTAGCAGACATTAAAAGTTTGCAGAGGCAGAGAAAGATGAGAAGATTTTAACAAGGCAAGTTCTCACTTTTCACTTTTGTCACAGGGAGCCTTGGTTGTATTATGGCAGAGCATCAGGGCCACAGAACTAAGGTTCAAATACCTTCCTTATCACTGTCTCATAAGGGAAGATTTCACACTGTGGGAGCAGTGAACTAACTGAGGGTTCTGCCTTTATGAAACCTCAAAGCAGAAGTTCTTAGGCCAGCCTTGACCCTGTATTTAGAATCCACAGAGATGAGGACTTCAGCTTAAGCCTGTAGACTCAAAAATGACAGGTCTGCTCACTTAGAGAACTAAGGACCCTTTAGAGTAAGTCTTATCCTGAGAAAATACGGAAAGGAGGTATGGAATCTTGGTTTAAGAGTAATGGGTCAAAGGACATCAGGAAGATGGCAGAGTAGGAAGCTCTGGACCCTCTTTCCCCCTATAGACACACAAATTCAACAATAATTGACAGGCAAATTTGCTTTGTAAGAAATCTAGACACTAACTGAATAACTTCTGCACCCCAGATGAACACAAAAATGGACTCAATGAAGCTAGTAGTGAGGTTCAGGACACCCCCTTGCCACAGTCCCTACCCTGGCACAATGCAATATGATCAGAAAGACACACCCTATCTCCCAGCTTCTCCCAGGGTAGGAAAGGGGTTGTTTTGTTCATCCCATACCCCATCTTTTCTGAGGTGACTCCTCAGAAAACTGGCTTCTCTTTTGTCAGTCTTAGAGCTCTGACAGGTCCAAGTGGCAGTCCAGCCACCTGGGGCAGAACAGAGACAGCAGTTTGGATTGGTTGATGCCATAGCTCCTCTGCTGCCCCTCAGATCAGCACAGAGTGAGCAGACAAAAACCATACCTACCTTATTCTTCCTTGAGGAGGGAAAAAGTTAGTAGAGGCCCCATAATCTGTGGGTGTTCTCATTGGTGGGGTCTTCTCCCGTACGAGGCAAGTCAGTGAAGACTGGAAGAGATGGCTGCTTTCTCTAATGCACAGACACCAATGCAGAAAGTCAAGAAAGATGAAGAATCAGGAAAAGATGTTCCAAACAAAGAGGAAAGATAAATCTCCAGTAACCAACCCTAATAAAACAGAATTATATGATTTATCTGACAAAGAATTCAAAATAACTGTCATAAAGATGCTCAACAAAGTCAAGAGAACACCAAAGAGATAGTTCTTTCTCTGTATTTCAACCAAGAGATAAAAAAAAATATTTTAAAGTACCAAATAGAAATCATGGAACTGAAGAACACAATAACTGAACTGAAAAATTCACTAGAGGGGTTCAACAGCAGACTAGATCAAGTAGAAAAAAGGATCAGTGAACTTGAAGACACATCACTGAAAATAATGCAGTCAGAGGAGCAAGAAAAAAAAAGAGTAAAAAAATCTTAAGTGACTCATGGGACACCATCAAGCAGAATAATATATGCATTATAGAAATCAAAGAAGAAGAGAGAAATAAAGAACCAGAAAGCTTACTCAAAGAAATAATGACTAAAAAATTGCTAAATCTAGGGAAGAAAATGATTCTTCCAAGTTCAAGAAACCCAAAAGATACCAAATAAGATGAACCCCAAAGAAATCCACCTTGAGTATAATCAAATTGTCAAAATTCAAAGACAGAATATTGAAAGCAACAAGAGAAAGCAATTTGTCACATTCAAGGGAACTCACATAAGATTATCAGCAGATTTTCTAGCAGAAACTTTGTAGGCCAGAAAGAAGTAGGATGATATATTCAAAATGCTGAAAGAAAAGAACTGCCAACCAAGAATACTACACCCAGAAAAAAACTATCTTTCAAAAATAAAGGAGACCTAAACACTTTCCCAGACAAACAGAAGCTAAGAGTGTTCATCACCACTAGACCTGCCTTACAAGAAATGCTAAAGGAAGTTTTTCAAGTTGAAACAAAAGAGTACTAAACAGCAACACAATAGCATAAGAAAACATAAAACTCATTGGCAAGGTAAATATAGGCAAATGCCAAATTCTGTATTACTGTAAAGGTGATGGATAAGTCACTTTTAATTCTAGTGTTAAAAAATGTTAAAAGACAAAAGTATTAAAAATAATTAAAATATGTCTAAAGATATATAATATGAATAGATTTAAATTGTGACAACAATAACAAAAAGTATGGGAAGAGGGAGTGAAAGTATAAAGTCCCTGTATGCAATTGAACTTAAGTTGTTATCAACTTAAAATATACTGCTATAATTATAAGCTATTTTACATAAGCCTTATATTTTATATAAGGTAGAAGTCAAAGAAAAGAAAAAAGAAAGGAATCAAAGCATAACAATATAAAAAATCAACAAAACACAAAGGGAGACAGCAAGAGAGGAAACAACAGACAAAAGAACTATAATACTAACCAATTACCAAAATGGCAATAGTAAATCCTTCCCTACCAATAATTAATTTAAACATACAAGGATTAATTTCTCCTATCAAAAGACATAGAGTGGCTTAATGGATAAAAAATCAAGACACAACCATATCCTGTCTATAAGAAACCCACTTTAGATTTAAGGCTGAAAGTGAAGGGTTGGAAAAAGATACTCCATGCAAATGGTAACCAAAAGAGAGGAAGGTAACTACAGTTATATCAAAGTAGACTTTAAGTCAAAAACTGCCATAAGAGACAAGAGAAAATATTATATAACGAGAAAAGGGTCAATCCACCAGGAAGATATAACAATTATAAATACATATGCACCCAACATATAAATATATAAAGCAAACATTGACAGAAATGAAGGGAAAAATAGAAAGCAATACAATAATGGTAGGAGGCTTCAATACACCACTTTTAATAATGGATGGAATATCCAGGCAAAGATCAATAAAGAAATGGAGGCAGGCAAAAATCAATTAATGTGATACACCACATTGAACAAAACTATAGACCAAATGAACCTAACAAACATATACAGAATATTCTATTCAACAGTGGCAGAATATACATTCTTCTTAAGCACACAGAGAACATTCTCCAGAATAGATTACATATTGGGTCAAAAAACAAGTGTTTTAATGATCTTTAGAACAATTTTAATTTTTAAAATTTTTTTAATTTTTAAAAATTGAAATCATCCCAAGTATCTTCACTGACCACAATGGACAGAAACTAGAAATCAATAGTAGAATAAAAACTGGAAATCTACAAATATGTGCAAATTAAACAACACACTCTTAAACACCATCAAGTCAAAGAAGAAATAAAAAAGTAAATTAGAAAATACCTCAAGATAAATAAAAATGAAAACACAACACACCAAAACTCAAAACTAAGTAGTTTATTGCAATAAATGCCTACATTAAAAAGAAGAAAAACTCAAATAAACAACCTAAATTTTCAACTCAAGGAGCTAGAAAAAGAAGAAAAAACTAAGCCCAAAGTCAGCAGAAGAGAGAAAATAACAAAGATTAGGGCAGAAATAAATAAATTAGAGCTTTAAAAACAATTGAAAAATCAACAAAACTAAGAGGGTTTTTAGAAAAGATAAACAATGTAGACAAATCCTTAACTAAACTAATTAAGAAAAAAATAAAGACTCAAATAAAATCAGAATGAAAGAGGAGACATGTTAGTTCATTCCTGTTGCTTATAACAGAATACCTAAAACTGGGTAATTTATTAAAAAGCAAAATTTATTTCTTACAGTTTTGGAGGCTGGCAAGTCCAAAGTCCAGGGAACACATCTGGTGGGGGCTTTCTTTCTGGTGGGGTGACTCTCTACAGCAACTAAGAGTATCACATGATGAGAAGGGGCTGAGAAAGAGAGCTAACCTTCTCATTCACTCTCCTTTTAACATCATAGAACCACACCCATTACTCCATGAATGAATCAATCCATTCACTAGGGCATGGTCCTCACTATCCAATCACATCTTAAAGACCCCATCTTTCATATTCCATAACTGGATTTCCCACCTTCTTAACACTGTTATGATGGAGACCAACTTTCCAATACATAAACTTTTGGGGTGCACATTTAATCCACAGCAAGACATTACAACAAATACCACAGAAATAAAAAGGATCATAAAAGACTGTTATGAACAATTATATGCCAATATATTGGATAACCTAGAAGAAATGGATAAAGTGCTAGAAATATACAACCCACCAAGAATAAATCATGAAGAAATAGAAAGTCTAAACAGACCTGTAACTAGTATGAAGATTGTATCAGTAATCAAAAACCTCCCAAAAAAGAAAAATCCAGGATCATATTGCTTCACTAGTGAATTCTACCAAACATTTAAAGAATTAACATCAACACTTCTTAAACTCTTCCAAAAAAATCAAGAGGAGGGAACACTTATAAATTCAGTTTATGAGGCCAGCATGACCCTGATACCAAAGGCAGACAAAAATACTACAAGAAAAGAAAACTACAAGCCAATATTCCTAATGAACATAGATGCAAATATTCTCAACAAAATACTAGCAAACCAAATCCAACAGCATACCAAAGGGATTACACACCATGATTAAGCAGTATTTGTCCATGGTATGTAAGGATGATTTATCATACAAAAATCAATTAATGTGATACACCACATTAACAGAATAAAGGACAAAAATCACATCATAGTCTCAACAGATGCAGGAAAAAGTGTTGATAAAATTTAACACCCTTTTATGATAAAAACTCTCAACAAACCAGGAATAGAAAAAAGCACCTCAATATAAGAAATACCGTATATGAAAAGCCCACAGCTAACACTATGCTCATGGTGAAAAACTGAAAGCTTTTTCTCTAATATCAGGAACAAGACAAGGATGCCCACTCTTGCCACTTCTATTCAATATAGCACTAGACATTCTAGCCACAGCAATTAGGCAAGAACAAAAAATAAATTGGAAAGGAAGAAGCAAAATTGTCCCTGTTTGCAGATGACATGATCTTATGTATAGAAAACCCTAAAGACTCTATGAAAAACTGTTAGAACTAATAAACTAATTCAGTAAAGTGTCAAGATACAAAATCAACATATAAAAATCAGTTGTTTTTCTGTACAGTAACAACAAACTATCTGGAAAGGAAAACAATTCCATTTACAATAGCAATAAAAAGAATAAAATACTTAGGAATAGACTTAACTAAGGAGGTAAAACACTTGTATATTGAAAACTACAAAACATTGATGAAAGAAATTAAGGAAGACACAAACAAATGGAAATATATCTCATGTTTATTTATTGGAAGACTTAACAATGTTAAAATTTTCATACTCCCCAAGTAATCCACAGATTTAGAGCAATCTTATCATAATCTCATGACATTTTTTACAGAAATAAAAAAACATTTTAAATTTATATGGAACCACAAAAAATGGTGGTCTACAAATGGCCAAATTATTCTTGAGTAAGAAAAACAAAGCTGGAGGAATCACACTTCCTGGTTCAAAACATACTACAAAGCTACAGTAAACAAAACATTATGATACTGGCATAAAGATAGACATAGAGACCAATAGAACAGAATAGAGTCCAGAAATAAATCCATGCTTATATGATCAAACTGATCTTCCACAAGGGTGCCATAAAATACACAATGGAGAAAGGATAGTCTCTTCAACAAATGGTAATAGGAAAACTGGATATCTGCATGCAAAAGAATGAAATTAGGTCTTTATCTTACACCACAAACAAAAATCAACTCAAAACTGATTAAAGATTTAAACATAAGACCTGAAACTGTAAAACTCTTTTAAAAAAAGAAAGAAAGATATGGGAATCATGACACTGGTGGTGACAATGATTTGGGAGTTATAACCCCAAAATCACAGGGAAAAAAACAAAAAAAGACAAGTGGGACTACAACTAAAAAGCTTAAGTGCACAAAAGAAAACAATCAATGGAGTGAAGAGATAACCTACGGAATGAAAGAAAATATTTGCAAACCATACATCCAAAATAGGTTAACCTCCAAAATACATAAGTAACTTATACAACTCAATAGCAAAAAAATTAATGACCCAATTGAAAAATGGACTAAGGGCTTGAATAGACATTTCTCCGAAACAGACATACAAATGGTCATCAAGTGTATAAAAAAATTCCCAGTGTCACTAGTCATCAGGGAAATGCAAATAAAAAGCACCATGAAATATACCTTCACACCTGTCAAGAAGACTATTATTTAACAAAAAGAAAAAAAAAGTGTCAATGAAGATGTGGAGAAATTGGAACTCTTGCACACTGTTGGTGGGAATGCAAAATGGTGCAGCCATTATGGAAAACGGTGTGGAGGTTCATCAAAAATTAAAAATAGAACTAACACATGATCCAGCAATCCTACTTCTGAATATTTATCCAAAAGAATTGAAATCAGAATCCCAAAAAGATATTAGCACTCCCATGTTCGTTGAAGGACTATTCACAATAGCCAAGATGTGGAAACAACCTTAATAGCCATCAACAAATTAATGGATACAGAAAGCAGATAAATGGTATTTACACACAATGGAATATTATTGATCCTTTAAAAGGAAGGAAATTCTACCATATTCAACAACATAGATGAACTTTGAGAACACTGTGCTAAGTAAAATAAGCCAGTCACAGAAAGACAAATACTTTATGATTTTACTTATATGAGGTATCTGAAATAATCAAATCACAGAATCAAAGAGTGGAATGGTGGTTGTCAGGGGCTGGTGGGAGGGAGAAATGGGAAGGTACTAATCAATAGGCATAAAGTATCAATTAGGCACCATGAAAAAGCTCTAGAGATCTGCCAGACAATGTTGTGCCTACAATCAACAATAATGTATTGTACACTTAAAAAATGGTTAAGAGGGTAGAACTCATGTTAAGTGTTCTTATCACAATAAAATAAAGGAAAAAAAAAGTAATGGGCCACCATCAGAGATGACACACTCAATCTTCAATTCCAGGGACTTATACCTATTAGCCAGCACTGAAGAGCAGAAGATGTGAAAGTGTCATTGTGCTTATTATACCTGAGATTCCCCCCCACCCCCGAAACTCCGAGAGACATTTCTGAGGACCATGGGGAAGTCTGAAGGGCCCAGTGAACCAGGACAGAGAGCTGGAGCAGAAAACGCTGAATTGCGACTGCTCACCATGGTCGAGCTGAGAAACATGGGTGAGAGCTGCCAGCCAAGGAAACAAGGTTGCAAAGGGCCCCATCTTTTCAGCCCAGTGCCTGTCTTCACACAGATTTTGGAGACAGTCCTGACTGGGAATGTGAAGCATGGCTGTCAAGAGATCCTCTTGGGAAGGACACTTGTGAGCATGTGAGTTCTCCCCACACATGCAGGCCCTCACCTCACATGCCCCACCTCACCAGTCCTGCAAAAGATGAAATAAGATGACATCAGAAAACTTTGTCTTTCAACCATGATGCCCTTCAGTAGGTGAACAGATAAACAAGCTGTGGTAAATCCAGCAATGAAATATTATTCTGCACTAAAAAGAAATGAGCTACCTAGTCATGAAAAGACAGAGGAAACAAATGCATATCACTGAGAGAAAGAGGCCAATCTGAAAAGCCTACGTACTGTACAATTCCAACTACATGACATTCTGGAAAAAGTAAAAGTATGGGGACAGTAAAAAAAAAATCAGTGGTTGCCAGGGGCTGGGAGAGGGAGGGATAAATAGGAGGTACACAGAGGATTTTTGGGGAAGTGAAACGACTGGAGTGGTGGAGACGTCACTATGCATTTGTCATACATAGAATGTACAAGGCCAAGAGTGAACCCTAAAGTAAAGTATGGACTTTGGGTTATAATGATGTGTCCGTGTAGGTTCATTAGTTGTAACAAATGTACCACTCTGGCGGGGGAGGTTGATAACCGGGAGGCTGTGCGTGTATCAGGGGAGGGGGTGTATGAGAAATCTCTGTACCTTCTTCTCAATTTTCCTGTGACACTAAAACTGCTCTAAAAAATAAAGTCTTTTTTTTTTTTTTTTTTGCCCATCAAAGGAAAAAAAAAGATGACATCACTCCCATTCTGGTATCTTTGACTGCAGCTACTGTTGATGAACTCTGCTCAAAGAGCAAAAAAGCAGAGGGGCCTGGTGAGAACATGGAAAAACCCATGCAACTGAGGAAAACACCAACCACCAAGTTCCATGAGACTCCTTTTCATTTGCCATGTAATTCTGGCTGAATGGCTTAAGCGCTGGGGTCAGGAATACAGTTCTCCATCCTCCTCTAAAAAGAGACAAGGTCACCCTGCTCCCACCACTTAACTTCACTGAGTGTCCGTAACTCCAACCACAATAATTCTCGTGGATTATAGAGGGATTTTAAGGGCTGATATCTTTTCAAAATTAGTTGGGTGCTAGAAGGGGAGGCGTTTTCTCAATGCAAAGTATAACTACAGCAGGACTGATCCTTTTTTGAGCTGGTGTTCCTTTCTCTTTATGGATCATAGGAAGCCAATGCTCAGAGGAGGACAGTGACTTCTCTGAGGTCACACAGCCTTTCTGCAAGCAGTCTCAGAATGAGCAGGATCTCCTGATGCACCTCTTCTGGAATTCTGCTGGGAAACCCAGCTAGATCTGGTGGGGGTTTTAGCAAACAGCAAACACACAAACAGCAAACATGACCCATGCATTATGCCTGAAGAATGCAGCTCACCAAAAGAAAAATAGAAAAGCGTCCTTCCAGAGCCCTCTCAGCATTGATTTTCTTAGCCTTGCTGCTGCTGAAATTTCTTCAAGCAGGACCACACATTTCCTCGGTCTTTTTCTCCAGAGGAATAAATGGTTCTTCCTTCTAATTTCTACTTAATATTGTTGCAATAGTGAACTTTTTCTCCCCCTCATTAAAGTAGTGTTAGGTTGGGTCAGAGAAAAGCTGATTTGGGTTCTCCTTCTGGCAGCTGGTTGGGTCATGAATTCTGATTTCTTTTTACCTGGAGTCTTGAGTACTCCCTACAAATAAAATTTTAATATAATTGGTTTTGGTGCATCTAGGAGCCTTTTAATTACCCTCCAAAAGATGCTTAGGCAACAGCTTGCTATTAGGTTAAGCAATGTCATCACCTGTACTGTAAACACTAATAGGTTTATTACACTTTGCAAACCAACTTTTGTTCTATTATTTTTTTCTGTGAAGAGCCTTCTTTGGGGTACATCTCTAATCCAACAGACAAAGTGGACATCATGCCAATGATAACATCGTCTTTTCTTCTATTCCCCTTTACGCTGGAACCTGGATATCTCAGACAGCATCATAAAACCGTGGGGCACCTTGTGATCATTCAGGAACTGATTACACAGCCCCAGTGGACTCCATGGGCAGGTCCTCTCCTCTCCTCTGGCAACTCACACCTGCCCATTCCACTGCTCATTAGCCCCTTTTCCAGAGAGTGAGCAGGGAAAACAAAAGGAGAAGAAATTCAAACCCATCCGTTTGCTCCCTATTACTGGCTCTAGTTAAAAGTCTAGTAGGGGAGCAGGCTAAAATGATTAATTAATATAAAGTTTGAGGATTGTTTCTGCAGCTCATTAGTTTAAGAACTTCCTTCTTCCTGAAATCATCTATTGTACCAAATGTCCTGGCCTTGGGAGTAGGCTAAGACAGTTGCTGTGATCAGCTGGGCCAGAGGAAAGATGATCATGGCAAATAACTGAGGGAAGGAACTGACATCAGACTTTCTTTGTAAAGAATTCCAAACTTTATGTTATCTCATATAACCTTTTAGAGTTTTTTATTAAATTATAAAATAGAGTATCCTATGGCTAATTAAAAAAAAATAGCTGCTTCTTTGTTTATCTAGTCTTCTTATAGAAACCCCACTACAGAGAAAGTTATACTTACAGAAATAATAAATCCTAATAATGCTATCAGGAAGGCTGACTTTTAACGGTAAAGAATTTACACAAGATCCTAAGCAAATATTACAGCAAGCTAATCCCGGCTGTTAAATAAACAATTAATGGTAATCATGCAAGATAAATCCTTCAGAAAAAAGAAATAAAAGTGTGAGCTTTTCAAAAGGAATATTTACCTGCAGGTAGAGAAAAATATATATTAAATTTAAAGAAACAGACAGGCTATATCTTCCTCTAGACAAAAAAAGATTTTTGTCTCACACTTTAATATATGTTGGCTTATTCAGAACATTATTTTAATATTTCAACACAAAATCCTTTTCCCTCTAAGCATGTGGTTTTTCTATTATATCCAAGTGCATATCCAAAGCTGAAAGCTTTTACAAAAGGAATACATCTCTAATCTTTGAAAAACATGAAAACATATATAATTTACTAAAATTCACTTTATTATCAAATTTGCGAGGATATGTCCAAGGCATGAAATGAGGTCCCTACACATATGACACAGGCTTGACTCCCAAGTCAGCTTATCCAAAACTCAAGGACAAATTGCCCATAGAACACAGAGAAATTGAGAGACTGACTAGAATAGGAGTCATCTGGTTTCTAGCCCTGCCTTGTCACCCATGAGCTGTGAGAACTTGGACCAGCTGCTTCTCTCTCAGCCACTACAACAAATGGTCTCAACCATTCCTCCAATTCTTAACTTGTGGTCTATGAGATGAGGCTCAGGTCACATCAGAAAAAAGCCCAACTGAGTTAAAGAAGGGCAGTTTCAAAGTTCAATTAAGGAAATAAATGATTCTAAATGACAGATCCAGGGCCAGATATCTATAATTAACAGGAGAGAGTGAGGGTGGGAGTGGTAGGGGGTGGGGGAGATTCTCAGTCCAGAGTCTGGAGCTCAGTAATGCTGTTTTATAAATTTTATAATTTCCCCTAGATATAACCAGGTTCTAAAAACTCTTTTGCAAAGGGGAAAAGATTTGTAAGCCAGAATGCCTATCAACCTACTCAATGGGGATAGATATTTATAGTGACTGAAATACTCCTCATAGCTATTTAGAGTGACTTGTTCCTGTTATTAAGGTAACTAGAGCCTTGAACCAGTCATCAAAATATTACCCAATGAGTACAGAATTAGTTGGAGCTAAGCTGGTGCTGAGAGAGGAAGAAATAGCACATGGAATTCTAAGGTCAGTTAAAGAAAACGTTCTTAACCAGGGGTCTCAGACCTAGGCAGGGCTTCAAAGGATCTGTGACCCTGCTGAAATTGTATGCAAAACTGCATGTGGATGTGGCCATGTGCATTTTTCTAAGAAGAGTGTCCACAGCATTCGTGTCTTCTCCATGAGTCTATGATCTCTAAACATTCATGAACCACTGGAAAACACAGAATAATTGACTCAAGATAGAGAGGGAGAAGTCCAAGGTAACTCTAAGGAGTGAAATCGGGAGCCAGTGCTGAGTCACAGGGTGAGGATTCTCCAAGAAGGGTCAGATCAGGAAGGAAGGGTCAAGTTGTGGCCAGGTCCAGACCAGGTGGATTCCACAGCACTGACTCCAGAGATCCCTCCCGACAAGGGTCAGGTCCGTGGGTCAGCCGCAATGACTCAGGAGCCCCCACAAGAAGCCTCCCTGACATGTGGAGCTGCAAGTCCTGCCAGCTCTCCAGGACAAGGCTCCTTTAAGTCCTGCTGAACAGCACATCCAATGCTGCAGGGTTAATCACACACTGATGGGAGTCGTTGGACTGGTTCCCATTCACCCCAACTTCAGTCTGTCTCACACCCAACCCGCTCTCATTGGGAACTGCACCTCTGTTTCCTCTACCCCCAAGTTCATCCCTTGATTTCTCTATTGGCAGAGGGGACACCACAGGAAGAGAGGATAGTTGTTGGCCCCAGGAGGCAGCAGAAACACATGACTATTACCTCTTACAGGAGCTCTCATCAGAGCAGATACCTCTGGTCAGAGCCAAGGGGGCCATTCAAATTCAAAGTTTGATTCATTAAAATTAAATAAAATTTAAAATTCACTTCTTCAGTCACACTAGTCACATTTCAAGTACTCAACGGCCACGTGTATCTAGTGGCTATTGTACTGGACAATGCAGCTATAGAACTTTTCCATCATCACAGAAAGTTCTTCTCTATATAATCCAGCACTAAACTCTACGGCACGAACAGCAATTACAATAGGGATACAGAGAAAGGAAGAGCCCAGAGTGAGCGGAAATCACTATAAAGAGCGTCATGGAGGAACTGGGACTTAAGTTGAGCCTCTGGGAACGAGAAGAAAGCATGGGAAAAGGCATTTGATTCAGAAACTGTCCTGGGAACAAAGGTGAGAATAGTGAGAAGAAAACGGGCACAGGCCTGTATGGAGCCTGACACAGTTCCTGATGAACCTATATGGTAAAAATGGAGGAGCAAATGGTAGGAAACGAGATAAGTAAGGCAGGCTGGGGCAGACTGCGCAGGAATTTCAATATCTGGCACATTAATATAGGCATGACAACAATAGCTACTGACACTGGCTATTTAATGCTTACTGTGTTTCAAGATTTGTATCAAGAGATTTATATAAATTATTAAACATAAATTATTAAATTTACTCCTCACAGAACCAGGAAGTAAGTATTTTTAACTCTATGAGGAGAATGACAAAAATTGATGTTTGGAGAGTTTAGGTAACATGCCCAAGGTCACGACGCCTGGAAATGGTGGGCTGTGATCCAACCCAGTTGCAAACGCCTTTGCTCCACACTTTCCTCCTCCCTGCCTTTCCTTCAAACATTTATCTTTTTAGTCGGAAAGGGTTTTGCCTCTACTCTTTGCAAAGTAAATTCACAGTTTCCAAGGTATCTCTTCTGGAAATCCCTTCGCCTTTTCGCAGTGCTTACGGGGCAATACCCTCCAAACTGGGAGTCCCTAGTAGTTTAGGGTGCACAGCATCAGCAAGCGCAGGAACTTGGCAGCGGGGGTTAGGAAAATGGCAGGGACTGGCCCCACAGTGTGAGTAAGTGGCAAATAGTAAAAGAGGCCCGTGTATTCAAGGCCTCAGCAACATTGCAATTGACATCTGTGCTGCAAGTCACCTCCCTGACTTCAGAGCCCCATCTGTCTATCTGGTATGCAGGGCCGGGTTCCTGACTCCGGTGGCTCCCCGCACCTTTGTGGCCCTTTCATTGCCTCTCTTTCCTCCAAAAAACTTGCCTGCTACCCTCTTTTGTGGGTTTGGCTTTTGCAGTTTGCACATATGGACTCTTCCCCCCTTATACTCATGACTACAATTTCAGCTGGCTGCTCCTGGGGCAGATCTGTGACCACAGATTGGAACAAAAGGCTTCCCACAGGAGAAAGAGAAGTTAGCGTGCTTTTCCACGCCTCTGTGCTTTTTCTATAAAAATAGAATACTTTATTAAGATAACAAAGCATAACAATTCATCTCAAATTATTATAGATAAAAATTGATTACAGCATTTAGAGCAAGATTTAAAGAAATTCATATCCCTCGTTACTACCTTTAACGGTAATCATTCACTGCTTAATCTAATCTTGGCACTTCCTCAACACTTAAGCTAGAGTTCACTCTGTGTCTTTCCTTGGAGTTAAAATTCTGTGTGGGGTTTATACTTGGCTCTTTTTTTTTCAGGGCATTAGAGATTTTGGCACCAGCAAGTATTCCACATGGTTTCTCTCCAGCTATTCACAATTTTAGCTGCCTTTATACAACTTATCAGTGAGAAGGTGTCCCGCTGCAGTCTTAGCATTCTAATTAACAGTCTTAATAGTCTTGCTGTCTAATCACTGTGCAATTCTACATGAGAGAGACTGACCTTCTATTTCACACCACTGCCAACACCCAAAAAGAGAAAGTGATTAGAGCCTAGCCCTATAATATCCATGGAGTGGACACACACACACATGCTCACTGGTTTTTCTGCTTTTCTAGTAAGAAGGGGGTGATCTGACACAAACAGAAAGGCCTTCTCCAAGAAACTAGCCCTTCTGTCCATGACCGTCAACTCTTTCCTTATTTCTGTGCTTGCTCACTTGTTTAATAAAGGCTAAAGACCTCCAGCTCACTCACAATCCTTATTCTACTTAATCCCGATATGTAAACAAAACATAACGTATTAAACAAAGACTGAGAAAATTTTTCTACAAGACCTTATTTTTGTAGGTTGTCACATATAAGAGGAAAACATCCTATTCCTATCTACGAAATTTGTACATCGTGGGAATCAATTTTTCCTGATTTCTGGGAGGAACGTTGCTCTTATAACAGAATCAAAACCACAGGGAATGTCAAACACCATCTGGTAAATGTAGGGGAGCATTAGAGCTGGAAACCTGTCATTTTACAACCACCAAGGCAAAGATCGGCTCAAGCAAGAACCATCAATGGTTGCTGAATCCTGAGGGAAATGTTGATGAGAAGCAGAATATCTGCATGGTCTTAAAGTGTGCCCTTAAAGGTGGGTGATCAAAATGACCACCCATGAGAGGCAGATGGACTCTGTGTGCCTCCAGATGTGATGCTGTCTGAAGGTCAGGCCTGGAATGCAAAGCCTGAATCTAACCATAAGGAAACATCAGACAAACCTGAAATTAAGAACATCCTATTCAAAAAAAAAAAAAAAAGACCGAGTTCTTCAAAAATGCCAATGTCTTCAAAGACAAAGAAAGGCTATAGAAATGTTCCAGGTTAAAGAACACTGAAGAGACATAACCACTAAGTGCAATCCCTGATCCTAGACTGGATCTGTTACTGGAGGGGGTACAATGGTGTAAAAGACATTATTGGGTCAAATGAAAACAACTGGAATACGAAGGCAGATTGGAGCAAAGTATCGTATCACAGTTAAATTTAGTGAAATTGATAACTGCTTTATAGTTAAGAGAATATCCTTATTCTTAGTAAATACACGCTGAGCTATGTAGCGGTAAAGGGCCATGGAGTACGCAACCTTCGTTCACGTTGCTTGGGAAAATAAATTATGTGTGTTTGTATGTACTAGAGAGAGAGTGCGTGAGCACACGCACAAATGATAAAGCAAATCCAAGCAAAATATTAACAGTAGGTGGCTAAGGAGGAAGAACACATGGGTGTTCTGCGTTCTATTCTTGTAGCTTTTCCATAAGTTTACCATTATTTCAAAATAAAAAGTTAACAATGATCCGCGCGCTTGTGCGCACACACAGAAAACTTACAGACCAGGAGGAAAGGGAGGACCAGCGTGTCCATCCCCAGCCCTCTGCCAGTCTCGACCTCTGCTTCGTTTACCCCGGCCCTTCACTCCCCTACAAGCCGTGACCACTGTCACCATCACAACTGCTTCTGCAGCAGTTTGCTCTTCCTGTCTATTTTGGCTTAGATTTTAATAAGTATCCTTTTAATGAGTATCTTTAATAAGTATTTGAGACAAAAGTGAAAAACTTTTTTGAATTTTTGCCTTAAAAAAACCTGTAGAGACAAAGAAACAAAAAGAAAGAACACATAAGTTAAAAACATAAGTGAGGTGACAGGCAGATTTCTCATCTTTAAATTACCAAAGCCTTGGCAAAATTATTTGGCCAGCACCATTTGCTGGGCTATTCACCTAAAGTTTCCTCACCTCTGACTTACTTGACTTGCCCAAAGTTAATGTGCTTTCAAGGAGCTGAATAGGCATTTCTCAAAGGAAGACTTACAAATGGCCAACTGGTACATGAAAAATGCTCAGCATCACTAATCATTGGCGAAACGCAAATCAAAACCACACTGAGACATCATCTCACACCAGTTAGACTGGCCAATATCAAAAAGACCAAGAATAACAAATGCTGGCGAGGATGCAGAGAAAGGGGAACCTGCCTATGCTGTTATGCTGTTGGTAGTACTGTAAGTTAGTGCAGCCACTATGGAAAACAACTACAGGTAGAACTGCCATATGATCCAGCAATCCTGCTGCTGGGTATATACCCAAAAGAATGGAAATCATCATGTCGAAGGGATACCTGCACTCCCATGTTTATCACAGCTCTATTTATAGAAGCCAAGAGTTGGAACCAACCTAAATGTCCATCAACAGACAATTGGATAAGGAAAACATGGTATATACACACAATGGAATACTACTCTGCCATAAAAAGAAAAGAAATTCTGCCATTCGCAGCAATGTGGATTGATGGAGTTTGGATGTGTTGTCCCCTCCAAAACTCATGTGGAAATCTGATCCCCAATGTGGCAGTGTTGGAAACTGATTGAGTCATGGGGGCGGATCCCTCATGAATGGATTAATGCTCTCCTTGGGGAGCGGGGATTAATGAGTGAGTTCTTGCTCTATTAGTTCCTGGGAGAGCTGATTGTTTAAAAGACCCTGGCACCTTCTCTCTCTCTCTCTCTCTCTGTCTCTCTCGCCATGTGATCTGCTTGTACCCGCCGGCTGCCTGCCACTTTCTGCCATGAGTAGAAGCAGCCCGAGGCCCACACCAGATGCAGCTGTCCCAGAATCGTAAGCCAAATAAAACTCTGTTCTTTATAAATTACCCAGTCTCAGGTGTTTCTGTTATAGCAACACAAAATGGAGTAATACATGGCTGAACTTACAGAAAATTGTGTTCAGTGAAATAAGCCAGGTAGAGAAAGAAAATTACCACATGTCTTCACTCATAAACGGGAGCTGGGGAAAAAAAAAAGATAAAATAAACAAAAAAGAAAGAAAGAAAGAAGATACAACAATCAAAATAATTTCTTGAACTTTCAAAAGGAGAGAACAGAACTGAGTCCACCAGAGGAGGGAAAGGGGGAGGGAAAGGGGAATTAGCGAGAAATGTGTGGAGTAAGGACCAAAAAAATGTTGACATTGTGTTATGATAAAATAAAAAATAATCATAATAGTAAATTAAATTAAAAAACAAAAAACCAAGTTAATGTGGCTTCATCTATTTTTCTCAGCAAAGTTTGGGCCTAGATTCACTAGTGACCACGTGACCTTTATGGCTGATACCATCAATCCCTAATTCTCTTTGCCTCGTGCAAAAGACCTCTTTTTCCACTAAAAGTTGGTGTGCTCACCAGTGATCGTAAATGAGGCTTAGTTCCTCATTCACTGCTCAGGTAGATATCTCAATGTCTTAAGGTAACTTGATGACACTTTTGCCCTAACTCATAGATTGTGTAAGAATGAACTACAGTTAAATTTGATTGACTGTAGATGGATTTTTATGAGGTGAGTTTGAAGATTATTAAATGCTACTTACAGTGTTCAATAAAAATCTTTATTCTTTTAGTTTAAAAACAAGTTAGCATGCTATTGAACCAATAAGTTTAAGTTCTTGTTATGGTCTATCGAGGGGACTTCAGTTCTTAGTTCATTGGCAGAACAAAAATGATGGATATAGCCATGGCCCAGTGAATTGTCAAATCCTCCCTGGCTCAGGTGCCATCTCTGCCCGCTTGTGCAGGTGCTCCTGAAGACACGTTCAAGGGCTCATCCCTGGCCCCCTCCCCACCAACATGTTCCCTCTATACCTACATTCACCCATGCACCTTCACTGCCAACAGTTAATAAAAATGGAAAATTCTTTATGCAATAACAATGTATATGACCAGAGAGGGGAAGCCCATTCAATCCTAAACCTCCTCAGTCCCAGTCTAGCATTGTGCTCAATCCTAGTTACCTTCAGTCTAGTTTTCCAAGCAGATTATTTTTTTATTTTTTTTATTAATATTTTGGCTTTCAGTCTAAGTTGAGCATGTATTCATTACAGTAGGCTGAATTGCTGTAACAAACATATCCACAGATATAATAGCTCAGACACAAAAGAAAGATAATCTTGCTCACATGGTAGTCCGATGCAGGCATTTCTGGGTCAGCAGGAAGCTCTTCTTCACATACTGATTTAGGGATCTGTGCTTCTTCCAGTGTGGGGCCACACCATCCCTTGGAGCCCGATCATCCTCTGCATCCAGATTGTGTAAGCCCACTGGCCTTTTAAAGGCCACAGCTCTAAAGAGATACACACCACTTTCAGTCACATTCCACCAGTGAGAACTGGTCACATGGCCCCAACTACTGAGAGAGAGTATGGGAGGTATTGTCTCTGGCTGGACAGCTGCTTCCTACCAACAAAGTTAAAGGTGAGAGCAGATTTTGGGGGGCAGCCTGCAGACCTGGCCACAGACCTTAAACAAAGAAAAAGGCAAAATTTTGGCTAATGGAAATCACTTAGGAAAACAAAAGAAGGACTATGTAAGATTTTTCTTTTGAATTACTTTTTTCTTTTGAATTATTTTGGAGTTGGAGGTTTATTTTGGTGGAGTCTGTGCCTTGCAACTATGCTCATAATTTGCGTTATTTTTTCTTAACCTATATACTAAAAGTTTTGAGGCAGGTACTGGATTCAAAGAGAAGGAAGAAATGGTATTGACTTTGGTTCAAGGCCAATGCAAATACTGTAGGCCAAAATGCTTTGCCTGGCAAAAGACCAGAAGACTCTTAGGAAGTCTTGTTTTCCTGTGGGTTGGCCCCTGACTATTGCTTTAGCATCATTTCCACCCATCCTCCCTCCTGCAGCACACTCTAGCCTGACTGTCTTGCTTACTGTTCCTGGAAGAATCCAAGCGCATTCTTGCCTCTTGATATTTGCATCTGCTCTTCCCTCTGACTGGAAGACTCTCCCTCCAGATATTCACAAGGCTTGCTCCTTTATGTAATTCAGGTAACAATGTGGCCACTTTAGGCATTCCCTAATTTTCCCACTCAATATAAAATACATCTTGCTGGCTGGTTAGCTCAGTTCGTTAGAGGACAGCCTTATTACTTCAAAGTCACGGGTTTGGATCCCTATGCCAGCCAGTGGCAAAATAAAAAGTATGAATAAAAAATTAAAATATATAAAATAGTATCCTATCCCCAGCCCCCACATCACTTCTACCCTCTTTCTCTGCTTTTCCCTTAGAATACTTATCACTACTGCAGCATATTATATATTTATTCATTTATTTGCTTATGTCCATCTTCCTCACTAGCATGTAAGATACTTGTAGTCAAGGACTTTGCTTTATTTGTGACTATATCACCAGCAACTTAGATATACCTGGCACAAACTAGATGCTCTGTGAGTATTTAGTGGATAAATAAATGTATTTGATTGTGTATGAGCAAAGCCATAGAAATAAATACTGTTCAAACCACACTAATATTCAAAAGGTCCCACTAAAAAAAAAATGAAAGCTCTTTTGCTCTAGCTTTTTTTTTTTTAATTTTTCCATTTTTAAAAGGTAATGACTGACAACTGGATATACACATGCAAAAGAATGAAGTTGGATCTCTTCCTTGTACCATACACAAAAATTAACTCCAAATTGATCATATACATAAATGCAAGAGCTAAAACTATAAAACATGTAAGAGAAAACAAAGAAGTAAATCTTTGTGATGTTGTATTAGGCAATGATTTCTCAGATATGACACCAAAAGCATAAGTGATTTTAAAAATAGATAAGCTAGACTTCATCAAAATTTTAAAGACCTTCATTCTTCAAAGGACACCATCAAAAAAGGGAGAAGACAACCCACACATAATGGGAGAAATATTTGTAAATCATATCTCTGATAAGGGACTTGTATCTAGAATACATAAAGAACTTTTACAACTTACGAATAAAAAGGCGAATAACACAATTTTAAAATGGGCAAAGGATCTGAATAGACATTTCTCCCAAGAAGATATACAAATGGTGTATAAATTATATCTCAATTTTTAAAAAAAGTAATGGGGATTTTATTGGGTTTCTGTTTCAGGGGCAGAATTTAAATCCATATCACACCCACACTGCTGTTACTTGACTTAAACCACTTACAGTGTTCTAGAGCTGAGGTTCTCAAAGTGCGGTCCCCGAAACAAGGCCCTCAGCATGCTCAGGAATTTGTTAGCAACTTCTCTGGCTCCACTTCAGACCTACTGAACTAGAAACTCTGGGGTAGGGCCCAGCAACATGTCTTTCAAGACGTCCTCCAAGTGGTTCTGGTGCCCCCTAAAATGTTAGATCCACTTCTCTGGACAAAGGGGAATATAAGCACTCTTTCCCTAGGACAAATTGACTGGATAAAATTCCTTCCCCCACCCCCCCGCCCTCAGGACACTGAATGGGCCCTGTTCTTTAAATATTAGGCAGAGCTACTCTGCTCTTTTCCATTCTTCTTTCTCCACACATGCAGTTAAGCCACAGCCTGCTCTGTATATTGCTACCCACTCCCACCTTCTTTCTCCATATGGCCAGCCTTGTAGAGGTGATATCCCAATACTTAGGTTCAGAGGGGCCAGGAAATCTCACTTCTTAGTGTTGAGACCTTAGGCACATTGACAACTTAGTCTCTTACCAGAGCACATTGCATTAGCTTACTGGGTATTTAATTCCCAATTTATTATTGTCTCTTGGGTCAACAGCATCCTTGAAACTCTATGGGGAGAAAGGTTGCTTGTCAGGCCAGGGTAGAGGCATTTGGGGCCCCTGCCTGAATGACTGCATAAAAACTGCAGCTGTAACCCCCAGCACCCACCAGCATGACATTTATCATATCTTCAGGGTTTGTGCCACATTTACCCTACTTACCAAACACCCCCCTTATATCAACCTGCTTCATTTACCCACACCTCCACCTACCCATGATCAGCAAGGTCAGGGAGCAGTCATGTATACGGCCTTTATGTGCTCTGTGGAGTTTTCTGGGAAGCTCGAGAACAGTTGATCTAGGGTCTCTGAGAGTCAGTAGCAGAACCCCGTGGCCTTAAGCAGCATAACTCCAGGCCTATCCCCCATAAGAAGGTAAGCCCCTTATCTAAGTGCTAATTATCGGTCACCTTCCCTCATGTGAGTCATGCCTGGGGCAAACAAGTGGCTTCTATGGGCCATGATGAATATATATTCATGCATGTGTGTATGTAATACATGCAGAGACAAGGAAATAAATCACTGGCTCCATTTCTGCAACAGAAATCAGAAATAGAGAAAAACTTCACAACTGCAAACCCAGAGCTAAGTTATCAGAAACTAAATTAGAGCTGTTCAGTATTTTTGTTGAAACATCTCTACCTCTGAAATCTAATTTCTTGCAACTTTCCATATAGGATCCTATGTTGTATTATTTATAAGAAAATAATATTCTGCCCTCCCTTGACAGCATTTCCAGGCTGTAGAAACCACTGCAGCCATGAAGTAACAGAATAATTTTGGTAATGTTTCCATAGCTACCTTGCTTCGAAGTGAGGTTTATTCTGTTTTAAAGTCTACTGACCTATTCAAGTATTTTCAATCTAATCCCTTGTCTACCTATTATTGTCTAATATTCTTGTGATTCCTACATTTAAGGAGGCCCTGGATGCATACATATGTGATAAGCAGGACTTCCAGTTAGATATAACAATACAATGATTTTTTTCTTCTTTTTTTTCTACTTCTTTCCAATGTGTATTCATTTTCCCCTTCCCTTGCCATGCTGGGAAACCTTCCTGAGGATTTTAGAGGTAAAGCTGTTTAAGGTACACCGGCGCCCTCTTGTGGTCACTCTGGCCTTGTGGTTTCCTTCCCAGAAGCCTCTGAGACCATCGATTTTGCAAGAGGTTAATGAGGAAGGATACTTCAAAATGCTATTGCTAATTTTCGTGGGTGTCCTTGTATCCTGCGGGCATGAGGGTCTGTCTAGAAGGACAGGCAGCCTCTCCTGAGTGGCAGTGTAACCCTGAGGGCTACAAGCCTCTGCTCTTTCCTCCAAGGCAGGCACCATTAATAAGAAACGCTGTTCAGGGATTAGGCCATGGGAACACACCTCAGGAAGAAGAGAGTGGACCAAACAACTCTTAGAAAGGCCATGAAATGAAGAAAATCCGTAGAGAGAGGAGATAGGGCTTCACCTATCAACAGAGCGTAGAGCATCAAAAAGAGAGCAAGGAACAGGTATTACCATGTGCCTTTTTTAGAAGCTGAAAATATAAACTCCAGTGCTGCGTCAGAAATTGAGACAAAACAATCAGTAACATTTTAATTAATTCAACATGGCTAATTTTTATTCAATAAACAGAAGGGGGGTGAGTAATATATGGTCCCAGCATTGTCCAACAGGATTTTCTACGATGATGGAAATGTTCTGTATTTGTGCTATGCAGTACAGTAACTACCAGCTGCATGGGCTATTGAGCACTTGAAATGTGGCTAGTAAAACCGAGGAACTGGATTTCTAATTTTATTTTATCTTAATTTAAATTTAAATAGCCACGTGCAGCTAGAGGCTACCATATTGGAAACCCCAGGTCGAAGGGGGACAGAGAACTACAATATAAGCAGCATTTGTAGTAATAGGCAAGTACAAATACAGTTCTTTGGTGGGAAGGAGGAGTAGGGGTAATCCGAGGAGCTTTAAAGGAGAGGAGGCATTTCAGCTAGGCCTTGAAGAATGGGTTGCTCTTACTAGGCCAAAATGGTCATGAGAGCATCCCAGGTGTCAGGAACAGCATGTACAAGATGTGGAGTGGGGAAAACTGTCAGTAAATGTCCAAGAAACAGAGGTGGGGAGTGTCTCCAACATGTGGGGGGGAATTAACACAGGAAACAGAGACTGGAAGCCAGGAATATAAAGCCTGAATGCCTTGAAAGGTATATTGGCTAAAATCAATAGGCAGTTGAACTCGCAACAACCCTCCCATTAAAGGGGACTAGGAGGTGAAATGAGCACCTCTCCCAGCACCAGGGAAGTTGGGTTCCCAGGGGCCAGGGCTCTGTGGCACAAGCCACTGAAGTCTGTAAGTGGAGAGACTGAAGGGAGGAGGGCCCCAAGACAGGGTGTCAGTAGGGAACAATGACAAGAGTTGACCAGTGAGAAACGGGGAGGGCCTTAATGAGGACGAAGGACTGGCTGGGACCTGCCTGGGCCCCCTTGTCTTCCACACGTGATTCATCAGAATTATCATGCTACAGAGTCTCAGAGCAATGTTACACCCCAAGACGTGCCATTTGGCAATCAAACTAATTTCAAAATCACTTAAGTTATTTCTTGCGTTTCTCAAACACTTTTGGGCTGCCTCAGGTCATCCCCCTGCACCCTGAGGGCTGTGGCCCTCAAAGAAACTCTTTTTTCTCCCACCCACTTCCCTCCTGCCCCTTCTCTGCCACCTCTCCCCAAAGCTGCCTGGAAAACTCCTCCTGCACCACTAGGCCCTGAGTCTCCTGCCTTTCTCCTCTTTCTTTCCTGTCACTTCTCCAGCTACCCTCTCCATCCCCCGGTCTGCATTTCTGCCCCTCTAAACTGTAAGGAACCGGTCCCCTCTTTGCACAGGGAGAGCAAGAAACAGGATGCACGAAGCCAAAACAATCTTTAGGTGGCAGGAGAGAGTACAGCTGGGAATTTTTACAGAATCACCCACTTCCCACCCTCAGGAAAGGACTGTCCCATATACAAATGGATCTCCTAGGGACTCAGGCAGTTCAGTGGCACCTGCCCTCCTCCCCTCTGCTTCTCTGCAGTCTCTTTCTACAGTGCAGTCGGCTCTCCACATCTGGGGTTCTGCAGCAGGGATTCAACCAACTGCAGATCAAAATATTTGGAAAGAATATAAATAAATAAATAATAACAATACAACAATAAAAATAATACAAATAAAAAGCAATACAGTATAGCAACTATTTACACAGCACTTCCATTGTATTAGGTATTATAAGTAATGTAGACATGACAAAGTATAAGAGAGGATGTGTGTAGGTTATATGTAAATACTACACCATTTTATATAAGGGACGTCAGTATCCTTGGATTTTGGTATCCACAGGAATCCTGGAACCAATCCCTTGCAGATATCGGGGGATGACTATAATTTCAAAGTAGGATCCTCAGACCAGCAGTATTGTATCAGTTGGGAGCTCATCAGAAATGCAAATTCATAAGCCCCACTCCAACCTACTGAATTGCAATCTCTGGGGAAAGGACCCAGGAAACTGTTTTAACGTACCCTCTAGGAGACTCTGCTTACATTAGATTGTAGGAATTGGTGGTTTAACAGATTTGAGAGCCATTACTCTCTTGTGCCTCTGAGGGTGCTGCCGAGTGAACATGACCAAGGTAACAGGAAGTTTCCCAGGCAGAGACGTGTCAACATTCACACTTAATCCCCTTCCTACATGAGTCATGGCTAGGGCAGTGTTTCACTTACACATGATGGCTGAGAAGGAAAAAGAGAGGATTTGCAGGCACACGGGGTAAACACGAGGTGATCTCCACCAGAGTCATTGGGCAGCTCTGGAGTATGGGGAGGAAAGCAAGTCTGGGGACAAGCAGTCACAAGATTTCCCCTTTTGCCATAAAGAAAGCAAGTGCAAGGCCATCTCCTAAGACCTTGGCCTCTATCTCACCCACACCACAGCCTTGAAACACCAGGAGTGAGAGGCTAAATTGCTGCCGCAGTCCCACTGGTAGTACATTCCGGCATGCAAGAGGCATAGTAGAGGCATATAGTTTCTAGTCCAGACCCTAAACTACCTCTGAGGTGAGAGAGAGGGAGTCCGCAGATGTGGGTATTATAATCTGCTTCTTCTCCCAAATGTGAGTTCAGTTGAGGATTTCTTCTAGGGTGGGGATAAAGACATACCCACATCATTTTCTGCTTTAAATGTCCAGCACCAAGATCTCAGGTCTGTACTTGCTTACTTAATCCTGTTCCATGTTAATCCTGCTACTTGTACCTCCTTTTCTCTTAGCAGTGGTACTATTTACCAGCAGGAAGAATTGGAGTGAGTTTTCAAGGTAGTTAGAAGTTCAATATTGTTTTCCTGACTGAACACTGCACCCCTTGGTTCTCTTGCCCCTTAGCAGACTGCCTGCTGCAGGACTTAGTGTAGTAAGAACACAGAGCAGAAAATGTTTTTTGCTCATCAGTGTATGTTTATAAATCCACCACAGAAATTGCAGTATTAGTTCAACTTGCCACACATCCACTCCAGAGTGCAGGGCAGACCTGCCCAGAGAAGTCCGTAATCACTGTGGGTCTTGAAAACCCTCACATGGAAGATGGCATCCATCTGCCTTCTAGCCAGCCCATCCTTAAATCATTACTGACATGTTTTATTAGCATTAGTATTCAGTTCAAGCATTTTCTATCTTACGATTTCTTCTGCAATTAACAAGTTACTTAGAAATGTGTTTTCTAAATTCTCAAATGTATGAAAGCTGTCAGTCACATTGTTACAGATTCCTAACTGAATTATATTGTGATCAGAAAGTACAGTCTGCCTGCCAATAAAGTTTTGGTGTTTGAGAGTTGTGACCCACATGAGGTCAATTTTTGTATTTGAATTAGATTAAGTTTATTAATTCTGTTGTTCAAATCTTCTATATTCTTTACTAGATCACTATGTATTTCATCTATAAAATACAATCAGCCCTCCATATCTGTGGGTTCCACATCCATGGATTCAACCATGAAACAAAAATATTTTTTAAAAAAATAGGTGGTTGCATGTGTACTGTATACGTGCAGACTTTTTTTTCTGTCATTATTCTCTAAACAGTACAACAACTATTTACATAATATTTACATTGTATTGGGTATTTTAAGTAATTTAGACGTGACTTAAAGTGTACAGGAGCATGTGCATAGGTTATAGGCAAGTATTACATCATTTTATATAAAGCGTCCATTGACTCTGGTATCCGTGGGGAGTACTGAAATGAATCCGTATGGATACCAAGAAATGACTGTACTGTTAGAATCTATTGTGACAGTAGTTTATCATGTTCTTCCTATAATTCTGAAAATATGTGATTTATATAGTTTGAGGCTATGTTATTTGGTGCATACAAGTTTAGAATTATTTCTTCATAGTGAATTTTTCTTTTATCATTACATAGTGATTCTGTAATAGTATGTTTTTTCTTAAAATCTATTTTGGATAGTTGTCTGTCTTGTTTTTTTAATTATTTTCAAGCTTTCTCCATCCTTATGTCTTAGGTATACTTCCTGTAAACAGATATAACTGAACTTTAACAGTAATTGACGATGTCTTACACAACAAGTTCAGTCCCTTTTACATTTATTGTGCTTACTGACATAGCTGGCTTTATTCTTGTCAACTTATTTTGTATTTCTACTTATCCTACTTTTTCTACACAAAATTTTCTTCTCTTCTACCTTTTAATGAATTGACTTCATTTATTCTCTATCTCCCCCCTTTATAATTTCTATTTTTTGTTGTTGTTCCCTTTCAATTTAAACAGAAGTACTTAAAATCTAAAATTAATCAGTATCTGTAGCCTCAGCCCAAAGACCTAAAAAATTCTTTAATTCTGATCATTGCTATTATTTTACATGTTAAAGTTGGCCAGTATTTTATATTGCTCTTGCTTTTACCCTGAAATATAATCAGGATTATTATTGTTCTATGTAGCTCTTGCCTATTTAGATTTAGCCACATGTTTACCAATATCTTGCCTACCGTTTTCTTGGTTTTTATACTTCCCTTTTGGTTTTTTCTTCCTTAAGTTCTTCAATTTGTAATTCTTTCATCAAAGACCTATTTGTGGTAACTCAGTCAATATTTTTTGTCTGAAAGTATCTTTATTTTGCCCTCATTGTTGTATTGTAATTTATCTGGGCAAAGATTTCTAAATTAACATTTAGTGTCTTTCAGCATTTTTTTTATTGTGGTAAAACATACATTTTTCTATTTTAACCATTTTTAAGCACACAATTCAATGGCATTAAGTACATTTGCAATGATGTGTAACTGCCACCATATCCATTTCTAGAAGTTTTCATCAACCCAAACAACTCTTCACCAATTAAATAATAACTTCCCCTTCACCCCTTCCCTCAATCTATGTTAACCTCTATTCCTCAGTCTCTATGAATTTGTCCATTCTAGGCACCTCATGTAAGTGTAATTATACAATATTCATTCTTTTCTGTTTTTTTTCACTTAACATAATTTTTTCATGGTTCACCCATATTGTAGCATATATCAGAATTTCATTCCTTTTTGTGGCTGAATAATATTTCATGTCATATATATATATATATAACATTTTGTTTATCCACTTATCTATTGATGGACACTTGGGTTGTTTCTCAGCATTGTTAAGCTCTTATTCCACTGTTGTTTTCTCGTTTTCATTGTAATGATGAGAAGTCTGTTGCCACTCTAATTATCATTCTTCTGTAAGTAAAGTCTATTTTTTAGGGTTTCTTTTATGATACTTTCCTCTCTTTTATGTTCTGCATTTTTATGTGTATAAGTGTTAATTTTCCCTTTGGTTTTTCATGCTTCAGATTTATGCTTCCTGAATCTTTCATCAACACTAGAAAATTCTCACCATTACCTCTTCAATTATTTTTCTAATTCCTTGTACTTTAGCCTTTAGATCTGTCTGTCTGTCTCTCTCTATCTGTCTATCTGTCTATCTCTTCCCCTTCTCTCCCTTTCTCTCTCTCTCTCTCCCCCTCTGTTTCTGGATAGGGGAAGGTCTTTATATCTCTTTCACGTTTTCTATGTCTTAACTTCTCTGTGCTGCAATTCAATTAATCAGTTTTCTCTTCAGTTCTAATTTGCTATTTAACCGATCCGTTATGTTTTTAATTTCCACAACTGCAGTGTTGTCATTTCTAAAAAGTGTATTTAAAAAGTGTCTTTTGGTTCTGTCTTTCTAATAGCATTTTATAGATTTCTCATGTTTTTATTGCTTTTTTATCTTTAGCTATAATTATCCATGGATTCATTCAACAAACACTTAGTGGGAGCCTCGTATGTGCCAATTACTATGAGCACTGGAAAGTGGATAAGACATCATTTATATTGTCAAGGAGGTATAAGTCCAGTGAGTAAAAAACACAGTGCATAGATTATGACACAATGTGAAAGAACTAGGGCAGAGATTTGGTCAGGATATTACAGGAAAATTGAGGGGAGAATTTGACCAAGCACCAGGAGACCAGAGAAAATGTCCAGAAGGATGTCAGGCATAGACTAAGTCCCAAAAGATTAGGAGAGCTTAGTCAGGTGGGCAAATGATGTGGGGAGAGACAGCATGAGCAAAGACAAGGAGGTGAATATATGCATAAAGAGTGCCAAGAACCACTGTGGCTCATGTGGCTGGAGCCTAAAGTTCTGGGGTTGGATGAGATGGGCAGGGGCAGGAGATGGGAAACAGAGGTGTGATCAGGGACCAGGTCATGAAGGACCTGGTAAGTCCGGTGAGGAGGTCAGATAAGGTCAGGTACAAAATGGGGAACTAGAGTAAGGGAGGAGTCGCAGCAGAGTATGTGGCCCACTATAACTGAAAAATTCACCAATGACAAAGAAATGCCAGTGTTAGATGACGTTGCTGTTGAGTTAGATCACCTAGAATAGGGGCTCCTGTCTGCTCCAGCCAGTAACATAAATGTGTCAACAGACTGGAGAGTACATGTCCTGACTAAAGGCATTCAAACACAGATGAGAGAGAGAGACCATTTGTAATTAGTGTGTCTAGGAAAATACTGGCCCCAACTGCCGAATTTTCTAGGGCTTAGCTTATGGGGTATCTGTGGTATTTCTCTGGGTGCCCTACTCCAGCATAGTATACATTCCATCTTAAAGTAAATATCAACAGCAAGTTGAGGGAAGAATGCCTTGTGGCCTCTGGAACCCAGCTGAGGTGGGGGTACAGGGTGGAAAAATCCTGAGGGGTTGGCTGTCAGTGGCTCCTGAAAAGTCCATCCACTTTTTTGAAAGCTTTGGCCAAGAGCAAGACACCCTGAGGTATGGCCTATGGGTGCCCTTTAGGTGTCTAGGAATTCTTAGAAGATCTTAGGCAAGGGAAAATGGCATCATGCCCATTTTGCTTACTTACTAGACAAAACTGCAAACACATTCTCCCACCTAGAGCTTGAAGGCAATCTTAACAAAGAGAGCCAACACTTACTGAGTACTGACCACGAGCCAGACTCTGTTCTGTGATCTTCACATGCGTTACACCATTACATCCTCACGACATTCCAATGAGTTAGCTTTTATTATCCCCACTTTACAAATGAGAAAACTAGATCACAGAGAGGTTAAGTAACTTGCCCGAGATCACACAAGGACGTGATTCAGCCAGGATCCCAGCCCAAGCAGTCTGGCTCACAGCCCGCACTTTAATCAATATATTTTGCTGCCTCCTGACAGTTCAAAAATGTTACGGTGGGCACTGCTGCAAAAGGAAAAGTGTGACATCTATGTCACAGCATTCACTGGTCTTCTCTGAACCACTCCAGAAGGCATATCTCCCTGTCTAGAGAAAAGCTTCACCTAAACCCTCTACACTCTGTTGTATGAAACCAGGAAGAGGCAGACTGACCCTGCCCATGGATTCTCTGGAGGACATCACTAGGGAATTTTCTCTCCCACTGCCATCCAGTATATATTCTCAAAGCTGGGGTGATGCAGCCCTTGATTGGCCTGAGAATATGGAGACATACAATGGGCAAAGTGCTGTTGGACTCTTATGTTTGGCTGGTTCTAGAAATACAGCCATTCTGCGTGGCATCTTGGCTCACTAAGCTTGGCAGAGTAACAAAACACCGCATCTGATGTGGAGTCAGCTTTCCATTTCTCCTCCCTTCACCACATGTCAGTCTCAAGCCACTTCTCTCCACTGTCCCCATCTCTGTGACTCCCTCCTCCCTCTGCCCTCTCTACTTTCCCTGCATGGTTCTCCTCTTCCATTTTTTCCCCACTTTCATATCTTTCCCATGGGGGAAAAAAGCTCACTATATTAGCTGACGTGTAGTGAATAAGCAGCAAACTTGGAATCCAATTCCCTAGATTGAGATGTCAACTCTCTACGTTTCATTTCCTCATCTATAAGATGGAGATAATAACATTTTTTCTGGGAGTTCATAAATATTTACTAAACAGCTACAGTGCATTGAGCACTGTGCTAGGCATTGAGGATACATCGGTGAACACTAATAATTATATGCCAACAATTGTGAGAGATGAGAAGAAAAATGATAGAGTGCTATCTCAGCACATGGCATGAGGGTCTGTCCTTTCTGGCCGCGGGGAGGTGCTTAGAATTACACCATAAAATAAAGCGTATGAAAAATCATATAGATTTGAAAAGCATAATAATTTACTTCTGATCTATCTTTCCTCTTTTCTTCATGCCTTTTCTTTCCCTTCTTTTTGTGCGTCTGAGTGTGAATGTGCCTCAAGGTCAACTCTAGGTTATCTGGGATATGGAAATAGAGATGAGCCTTAAAGGATTTTTCAAATAAAGTAAACACTTATCCAGCACCTATTGAGTCTCCGTGTCTGCCAAATGCATGTCAGGCACTGAAGATGCAGCACAAAAAGACACATCCCAAGCCTCATGTAGCTCGCATCTGGGGAGGAGAGAGCTAAACACACAGTACAGTGTGTTAAGTGCTTTGATGGGGAAGGACTGGAGGTGGGAAGCAGCGCAGAGGAAAGGCTCCAAAACAGCCTGGAGTGTCAGAGGAAGATTTACACTCGACACAGGTCTGAGCTGAGTCCAGAGGACAGGAAGGAGTTACCCAGCTTGCTTGACTTAGGGAAATTCATATCACAGCAAAGCAGCAACATAAAAATAGCCTTGGAGCAATAAAGGACTTTAGAGTAATATAGGGAGAACATTTCAAATAGTCCAAGGACCAGAGCTTCTGCTTCCTCCTAGAAAAGCCACAGAGGGAGAACACAAGATGGCAGTGGTGCGGTGGGATTGCACAAAGCAGGGAGGCTCGAAGCATCAGACAGAAACTGCAAATCATAACAGGAGTGGACGAGAAATGGCACTCACCCATGGGGGGCGTGTGAAATGGAGGACAAGGCAGCAATGTGTATCCAAAGCCTTAAAAGTGTTCGCGGTCCTTGACCTAGTAATGCAACCTTTAGAAACTTATCGTAAGTGAAGCTTTTCATACAAGAATGCCTATGTCTACAATGGCATTATTTTCAAATGGCAAAGAACTGGAAACAAGCTAAAGTCCAACACTGAGGCCATGGTTAAATGAACTGTGGCACAGTAAAATGGCAGGCAGCCAATTGCAATCATGCTCTTGAACAGCAGTTAATCATAAGGAAAATGCTCATAATATTAAGTGCAAAAAATAGGATGTGAAACTTTATATACAGTATGATTCATATTTTATTAAAATTTATATATGTATGTATATATGGGCATATGTGCAAAGAAAAAAGACTGGAAGGAAAAACATCAAAATGTTAGCAGTGGTAGAATTACAGGCAGTTTTTATTTTATTCTTTAAGCTTTTTTCTGTATTACAAATGTATAATAAACATTTTATTCTGAATTTTATTCTAAATAAACAATATTTTTTAAATGTTAACAAAGGCTATCTCTAGGAAATGAGGTCAAAGTTGATTTTTTTTAATTCTTTATGCTTTCCAAAATATTTTTCCAAATTTCATGCTATGACTAGGTATTGCTCTTTAAAGGAAACCAGTGAAGAGCCTTTTTCACTAGGAACCCGGAATGCTTAGGGAACAAGCTGCTATTTTAAGGGATTAGTGATTAAGTCACCTGCTGGGAACAGGTGTCAGCTTAGCACAGAATGACATGGTGGCTCCCTTCCCTGCCCCCAGGACAAGAGGACCTCCTATTGCCCTTCCACCTTTTTTGCTCTATGCACCTACCTTTGAAAATGAGAAATTGGCGGGTCTTTTGACCTTGATCTGTAATCTGCAGATTTAACTCCATTATGCCCTTTCTCTGTAACCTGGCATTAAGAGGGTTTGGAGGTAGGGGGGCAAGACTCTTAAGCTTAGCAGATATTCCCTGGAGTGCTGGAAAAGGATAGTCCACATAAAGGGGATCTTTCTAAAATAAGTACTCAAATCCCTTTGTGTACAGGTCTCTTGTATCTCCTCACCATTCTTCATTTTTTGCACCAAGTTAATTAACAACCATTTTTCAGCAAGCACATCCCTGGCAGGTAAATTGTTGGAGCCTGGATCACTTCCTCTACCTTTCCTTCTCCTCTGTGTGTTTGTTGGGCTCTATGGAGCTTGAAAAGCATTCTTTTGTTGGACGAGACAGAAGCAACACTGGGACGGTGTAGTTCTCCCTGGGTCATTTGCAAACATTGCACTAAATTTCCCAAACAGCAGGCCTATTCCTTCCATGTTCTTCTTGCTCCAAATGTAGCTTTTTAAAAACCTTTTGCTTGTCTTTAGCCTTTTTTCCCCCACAAGCTTTGGCTTGTTCTGAGCTTCAGCCTTCCTGACACTCTTCTCATGGTACAACAGGCCTGGGCCAGCAGTTGGTTCCCATCACACCCCATCCTTGTGGGATTATGTTTACTTCACTGCGTAAAAACGTCAAATATATTTTGTTTGTTTCTCATTCTGCACTGTACCATATAGATCTCAAAGCCTATGCACACTGTTTCTAACCCATTTCCTGGGTGCTTCTCTGTTTCCTTATTTCTTTTGTGCTATAGTGGTTATCCTCCTTGATACCTAGTTTCATTGTTTTATTGGACCAATTTCTCCCCGTCCCTTCACATTTGGGGTAGAATCTCTCAATTAGGTAGGTGTTACTCCTGTCAAACAGGTCTTCCCAGGTTCAGTGCAAAGTACTCAGCAATCTGTGCCAGAAGTACTGGTATCAAAAGCCACAATCTAGAAAACCAAAGCCTGCTAGTTAATACCCAGTGTAGCTAAAACTTCAGTTTTCATTCCACATTATTCTTCACAAGTGGCAACCTTCAACGTGGAACGTGATGTGCCTGTGACCTCTGCCCACCTCAGCTCTCAGCCTTCCGTGTTTTTTATAAGAGCCTCCAACACCAGTAAAGACGTATGTCAGGGTTCTTCTGCCTCCTCACTTCAAGGGCAAGTCTACAGACCTGAGTATTGATCAGTGGCACTGATAGATCCTGGTGGGTGTTGCCCACATCCCGCTTGCCTGCGTGCTCCAGCAAGACAACTCACCCTTGTTCACTGCGTCAGGCCACAGTGTTCCCCAGAAGGGAGTTGGTTACCAACTCTGGTGACTCACCTCTTTCTCACTAGGCGGGAACAGCCTTGCTCGCTCCCGCCAGTGCCCGCCAAGGCTGGCCACGCTCCCTGACTGCTGATGAGTGTGGGGAGCTGCTGAGCAGAAGCGCAAAGCCGCTCTCCTCGGCCCGGCCCGGGGAGAGGTGCTTCTTCTCTGCCAGTTCCTTCTGGACCACTATTTTCCTCTCCAGCCTCTTGAAATTGGCTTCAGACCACCTCCCCTCTTAGAAAGGCTTTCTTTCCGGCTTCCTGTCTGGCATGTTTCTCCCCCCTGTCTAGGCACCCTCTCAACTCTGCAGTGTTGGAGGATCCTCCATCAAGACTTTCACCCTCCCTGCAAGCAAGGAGAACCAATGATGCTTACAGCCCTCAGGGCTCACTTAGGTAAGAAGCTATACGTGGTGCAGGCTGCAACAATTCCCTCGGGCCTTCAGCTTTCCTGGGTCTAGAGTCCTATGCAGCTCTCCCTGCAAAAAGTGCTTGTTCACCAGAGGTTCCCATGAAAGCCTGTTCATAGTTCTTCTAAGAGAACAGCTTTTAAATCAGCTTAATCAGCGTCAATCAGCTGCATCTCACTGTTACTAATAATTAATCAATTCTAGCAAGTTCACAGGTGTAAATGTTTACGAAGTAGCAAACCCAAACCACACAGGGACACCTGACACTGCACTGGTCCTCATTTTCCTCTCATGCCGTCCCACTAATGCCCATTTGCTGGGTTTCCAGAACCAGACACTCAGGAGGGGGTTTTGAAATGCCTCACCCTTACCTAAGCCATGTCCCTCTTGCTTTTCCTTCAAGGGCCTCAAGTCTCACCTCTATAGTCATGGTCTTGTCGATACAGAAGGGACCACGGAGACAATCTCATCAGTCCTGTTTCTTATCTGTAGCAGGCACAAATTTTCACTCATGGACTCAGATGTGGAAAATGTGACTTTATTATATTATAACTGAATTTAGCCTAGTTCTTAAATTCTCACTTCTGCTTAATCTCGCCAATGCAGAGTAACTCAGTCTCTTACAGGCTTTTTCTCTCAGGTCCTTTTGGGTTAATATTCAACCAGTTCAGGATTCTCCCTCTGTGTTCCTCCCCCCACCCACAACCTAAATTCAGGAGGAGCACACGTGAAGTGTGTGTGTTCCAGGTTTTCATTCAAAGAAACGGGGTGTCAGCTGGACCCTGGCTTCTTGCTTGGTCCTCATCGCCAAGCACTGATGTCCACCACTGCTGTCAGCAGTCTTTCAAGTCCTCCAGTCTCCAAGCTCAATGGGCTGCACTCTCCTTCCCTAGGGATGCCAGATTTAGCAAATAAAAATATAGGATTTCCAGTTAAATTTGAATTCCAGGTAAATGATGAATGACTTTTTATCTAACCAACCACCAGCCCCCTCTCAGTACTTTCTCAGAGAAGTAACAGGTCTTCCCCCGTGGAGGCAGGTCCTGACACAGCTTACCCTTCCTGCTATGTAGGTAAAAGAAAAAGCCAGAAAGTCACCCCCATGTGTGTGACATTAGAACACACTGTAACCTCTTCCTCTAGGAAGCAGAGGCCCAGTCTACAGCTGGAATCCAGTCCAGTTGAAAGTCTCTCATCATATTTAATGGGTAACAGTTTGGAATGATAACAAAGTTCTGGAAACGGATACTGGTGATGTTTGCAAAACCATTTGCCACCGAATTGTATACTTAAAGTGGTTAAAATGGTAAATTCTATGTTGTGTATATTTTATCACAATTTTTTTAAAAGTCCCTCTTCATGAAGGGAAGGGAGATAGTGAGTGGACAAAATTGCCTTCCCAGATTGTGGATTAAAAGGTAGGGATGTTTGAAGCATACATTTGGGTGCTGTCCAGTTATTCTTAGTTCTATTGGCCAGGAAGAGTTCGCTCCTCCGCCCTCCAGCATTGCCCTCCTGGGCGCTTTGGCTTCCTCCTCAGGCTGGAGGCAAGATGCCTGCAGCTGGTCTGGCCTCACAACTGTGTGCAGCAACAGCTGTAGGAGGAGAAAGTCAGCTGCTGCCAGGAGCTCTCCGAGAAATTAAAGTCCCTCCCCAGAAGTGAACCTCTCCTCACACCTCATTGGCTCAGACTGGATCACATGCCCATTCATTACCCAATCGTTGACAAAGGGGATAAGCATCTCATTGGACCAATCAGGCCCAGCCCTGGAATTGAGGGGGGCCAGCTTCCCCTGAAGCGTTGGCTATGGGGGAGAGATGGAGGAGAGATGGATGCCCACATAAAAGTGGTCTGCTGGGAAGGGGGAATGGAGAAACGGATGCACTGGGGAGACCATCCCAGCACCCAGTGCATGCAGGCGAGAGCAGAATTGCACTTGCATTGTCTGGTGCTTATTTGGGTGTTCCCAAGGCCCCTCAAGAGCAGAGAAGAAGAAAGAGGGATGGAGAGAAGCTGAGAGGCAGAATCCAAATACTCCGTAACATGACATCGCCTGTGACCACCTGCCACACACATACACAAGTAAAAGTCTTGAGTAAATTCTACTCAACCAACTGGTGTAAGATGTGCATGGCTGAATCCTCAGGGCTCTAGGCTCTGCTCATTTTACCCCATCCCTACCCCAGCCACCATGGAGCCTGTTTTGTTCAGGGGTGATGCCTTCTGTGTCCTCAAATAAGAGCACCGTTAGGCCAATATGGCTAGTAAAGGAAGTCCTTTTTAACTCTAATAACATAGCCTGCAATTGGATTGATTGGACATTCACTAAACATTTGGAATGAAGCATGAGACAAAATTATGTGGATTTGGGAGAGACTTAAAATGAATGTAGGACACCAAAATGTTGTGACCCACTTAGAAACAGTAAAATAAACTGGATAATGAAAGTAGAATTTGGTATATAGTGTTCCTTCAGCTCTGGGGACCCACAAGGAAAGAATTTTTTATAAGAAGTTCTGAAAAGCCAGATAAAATTGTACAAGTGCATCTAATCCAACAAGGATTCTTTCTAAAATAAGAAATAAAAAACGTGGCTTCCCTAGGGGAAGGATGGAACCTTTCTAATAATATTTGAGTTTAAGTTCACAGGTGCAGAAATTGAAGCGGATCTGGAAAAGGTAGCTAAAATTGTCATGCTGTGCAACAAACAAAACAGATGTGAGTTGACATTTGTCTGAGGGACTTTGGGCCCTACCTCCCTCCAGCAAATATGCCACATGTCGTTTGAGTAGACTTTTTCAATGTTTAAAATTCCATCATTTTTAGAGTGTTTCTATGACATGGTGATGTGCACTTATCTGTGTTTGGAGAAGTGTGTTATTTATTCAACATTTTCTAATCACTTACTTTGTACCAGGAACTGCCTTGATATGTGTGTAAGTATGGCATTATAAATATTTAAAGAACCATCTGAAGCAAGAATATGTTTTTCCACCCACACACTCTTTAAATATGTTCATACCAATGCATTGTGATTAGTTTTACCTTCTTGTTTCTTTAATTGTTTCCCGAAAAATTGGACATCCAATTCTTTCTAAATTAATTTCAAGGTTTGCAGCAAAATTATAGCTCTTACAGACATCAAAGCAGTAGCTCAGAGCAATTGTAAAATGATAAGCAAATAAACAAAACTAGGAAAAGAATATGGCCATTTTTAATGAAGTGTTCTTGTTCATTATTAAAGAAGATAAATAATATAAATTCTCATAAGTCATTTTTACTATGAAAAACATGATTGTGATAATCTTTAGTTCTGTCTATTGATCAGTTTGATAAGCAGGTGTTTTATTATTATATTACTCGTATTAAAAATGTCTTTGCAAACAATGTAAGCCTATTTCCCTGTGCTATCCGGTCTGTACTTAGAAATTTGCCAAGTTTTATGGGGCTTTGTAATCTTTCATCAGTTGAATTTTTCATCTTCAAGTTTAATCAATTTGAATTATTTATGGCTATAATTGTGTTGAGTAAGACAGTGATTAAAGTTAAGATTTTGGAAAGCTGGCCATAAATTGAGCAACATTAGTTTGAAATGGAACTATTGCATCATGAATTTCGTTGCTCAGCTGTATGAATAGAACTAATAGAAATTATCCATGGTGGGTGTAATCATTTTTATGTAATTATGTTTACCTTTGTCGATACACAATGGACACTCCTCTTTAAATATAATGCACTTCTAAAAAATTCCATTCTCTGGATGGCTGTGGGTGCAATTGTAACATCTTTATGCTATGTCAAACCAAGAAAAAATAGCATGGAGTATTTAATTCATGAAGTTTGGGTGAATAACTGCAACCAAAATAAAATTGTGCTTATTGGGTGGTTGTTGCTCATAACATCTATACTGCTATATCTACATCTTTAAACGTAGCTCTGGGACTGTAGCAATGGTGTCTGGGTGTGCAGTCTGGCAAGAATTGGAACACCTGGAGGAAGAGTCCCAACCTTCGCACCTTTGGAGGAAAGAAAATTGTAATCTGGTGGAGGCTATGGTTGGATTACTTAAGGATTTTGTTTTACTCTCATTTTGGCATGTGGTTAGTGAGTGATGAAAGGGAATCAAGGAAGATCTATTGGATATAAAAGTTCTGCACTTTCCACCACACACTCCCTTGGCTGTGTGTGACCAAGAATTCAGACCAGGTCACAGGCAACATGAATTGGAGGTGCATTGTTCCTACCTGCCCATTCCCAATGATCCTAGACCCTATTTGACCTCTACATTTTATATACCCTTCCTGCTCTCTACAACATGTCTCAAATTACCCTCATCTGTCCCACTCCCCTGATTATTCCTAATTTACTTGGAAAGTTAACCTTTCTCAGGATTTGGTTGGCACTGGAGTACAGTAGAAAGAGTACAGACTTTGGCTTTTTGTCATCAAAGCCACCTGGATTTGGATTCCAGTTCATCCCACTTAAACTTGGGCAAATTACCTTACTTCTTAATGTCCTCATTGACAAAATGGGAATAATAATAATAATAATGTGTGGGGATAAAAGTATATCACCAGCCTGTGCTATAAAGGAGACCCCATGCTCCAGGAGCACTGGCAGTCTGCCCACCCCTGATATCATGCTCCTCTGTCACCACACTGAAACAGGGAGACTTTTCTCAGTGGGTTGCTTGCCTCTTAAGTTTGCTTATGGTGATTTTTGATAATTTCATATTTTAAATACAAAAAAATGAAACCAGAAAAAAGTAAGATAAATATGTAATGAACTTCAGAATGAGGAGGTCTTTTTAAGGCAAAAAAGCATTGGAAGAAACAAACAGGAAATTACTTTTATTTATTTATTTATTTATTTTTAATTTTTATTTTGTCGATATACAATGTGGTTGATTATTGTGGCCCATCACCAAAACCTCCCTCCCTCCTCCCTCCCCTCCCTCCCACCCAACAATGTCCTTTCTGTTTGCTTATCGTATCAACTTCAAGGAATTGTAGTTGTTATATCTTCTTTCCCCCGCCCCCGGTTTTTTTCTGTGTGTGTTTGTGTGATTTTATTTATTTATTTTTAGCTCCCACCAATAAGTGAGAACATGTGGTATTTCTCTTTCTGTGCCTGACTTGTTTCACTTAATATAATTCTCTCAAGGTCCATCCATGTTGTTGCAAATGGCAGTATTTCATTCGTTTTTATACCTGAGTAGTATTCCATTGTGTAGATATACAACATTTTCCGTATCCACTCATCCGATGATGGACATTTGGGTTGGTTCCAACTGTTGGCTATTGTAAAGAGTGCTGCGATGAACATTGGGGAACAGGTATACCTTCGACTTGATGATTTCCATTCCTCTGGGTATATTCCCAGCAGTGGGATAGCTGGGTCATATGGTAGATCTATCTGCAATTGTTTGAGGAACCTCCATACCATTTTCCATAGAGGCTGCACCATTTTGCAGTCCCACCAACAATGTATGAGAGTTCCTTTTTCTCCGCAACCTCGCCAGCATTTATCATTCAGAGTCTTTTGGATTTTAGCCATCCTAACTGGGGTGAGATGGTATCTCAGTGTAGTTTTGATTTGCATTTCCTGGATGCTGAGTGATGTTGAGCATTTTTCCATATGTCTGTTGGCCATTTGGATATCTTCCTTAGAGAAATGCCTACTTAGCTCTTTTGCCCATTTTTTAATTGGGTTGCTTGTTTTCTTCTTGTAAAGTTGTTTGCGTTCCTTGTATATTATGGATATTAATCCTTTGTCAGATGTATATTTTGCAAATATTTTCTCCCACTCTGTTGGTTGTCTTTTAACTCTGTTAATTGTTTCTTTTGCTGTGCAGAAGCTTTTTAGTTTGATATAATCCCATTTTTTTATTTTTCCTTTGGTTGCCCGTGCTTTTGGGGTCGTATTCATGAAGTCTGTGCCCAGTCCTATTTCCTGAAGTGTTTCTCCTATGTTTTCTTTAAGAAGTTTTATTGTTTCAGGGTGTATATTTAAATCCTTAATCCATTTTGAGTTGATTTTAGTATATGGTGAGAGGTATGGGTCTAGTTTCATTCTCCTGCATATGGATATCCAGTCATCCCAGCACCATTTGCTGAATAGGCAGTCCCTTCCCCAGTGAATAGGCTTGGTGCCTTTGTCAAAGATCAGATGGCAGTAAGTGTGTGGGTTGATTTCTGTATTCTCTATTCTATTCCATTGGTCAGTGTGTCTGTTTTTATGCCAGTACCATACTGTTTTGGTTATTATAGCTTTGTAGTATAGCTTAAAGTCAGGTTGTGTTATGCCTCCAGCATTATTTTTTTTACTCAGCATTGCTTTGGCTATGCGTGGTCTTTTATTATTCCATATAAATGTTTGAATAGTTCTTTCCATTTCTGAGAAAAATGTCTTTGGAATTTTGATGGGGATGGCATTGAATTTGTATATCACTTTGGGTAGTATGGACATTTTCACTATGTTGATTCTTCCAATCCAAGAGCATGGGATATCTTTCCATCTTCTTGTATCCTCTCTAACTTCCCTCAGCAGTGGTTTGTAGTTCTCATTACAGAGATTTTTCACCTCCTTGGTTAACTCAATTCCTAAGTATTTTATTTTTTTGGTGACTATTGTAAATGGGCAGGCTTTCTTGATTTCTCGTTGTGCTGATGTTCACTATTGGAGAAAAGAAATGCTACTGATTTTTGTGTGTTCATTTTGTATCCTGCCACTGTGCTGAAATCATTTATCACCTCCAAGAGTTTTTTTGTACAGGTTTTAGGCTGTTCGTTATATAGGATCATGTCATCTGCAAACAGGGACAGTTTGACTTCATCTTTTCCAATCTGGATGCCTTTTATTTCGTTCTCTTCTCTGATTGCTCTGGCTAGTACTTCCAACACTATGTTGAATAGGAGTGGTGAGAGTGGGCAGCCTTGTCTGGTTTCTGTTCTTAAAGGAAAAGCTTTCAGCTTTTCCCCATTCAGGATGATATTGGCAGTGGGTTTGGCATATATGGCTTTAATTATGTTGAGATACTTTCCCTCTATACCTAACTTATAGAGGATCTTTGTCATGAATGAGTGCTGAACTTTATCAAATGCTTTTTCGGCATCTGTAGAGATGATCATATGGTCCTTGTGTTTGAGTTTATTATTATGGTGTATCAGATTTATTGATTTGTGTATGTTGAACCAACCTTGCATCCCTGGGATGAATCCCACTTGATCGTGGTGAATAATTTTACGTATGTGTTGCTGTATTCTGTTTGCTAGTATTTTAGTGAGGATTTTTGCATCTATATTCATCAAGGATTTCGGCCTGTAGTTTTCTTTTTTGGTTATATCTTTACCTGGTTTTGGTATCAGGATGATGTTTGCTTCATAGAATGAGTTTGGGAGATTTGCGTCCGTTTCGATCTTTTGGAATAGTTTGTAAAGAATCAGTGTCAATTCCTGTTTGAATGTTTGGTAAAATTCTGCTGTGAATCCATCTGGTCCTGGGCTTTTCTTTGTTGGGAGCCTTCTGATAACAGCTTCAATCTCCTTTATTGTTATTGGTCTGTCTGATATTGACAATGGGGTGTTCAGGTCCCCTGCTATTATGGTATTAGTGTCTATTTCCTTCTTTAGGTCTAATAGAGTTTGTTTTATAAATCTGGCTGCTCCAACATTGGGTGCATACATATTTATGATTGTTATGTCTTCTTGATGCATCAGTCCTTTTATCATTAAGTAGTGTCCCTCATTGTCTCTTTTTATGGTTTTTAGTTTAAAGTCTATTTTGTCAGATATAAGAACAGCTACTCCAGCTCGTTTTTCTTTTCTGTTTGTATGGTAACTCTTTTTCCATCCTTTCACTCTTAGTCTATGTGAGTCTTTATGGGTGAGGTGGGTCTCTTGAAGGCAGCATGTAGTTGGGTCCTCCTTTTTAATCCCGTCAGCCAGTCTGTGTCTTTTGATTGGGGAATTTAAGCCTTTTACATTAAGAGTTGTTATTGAAAGGTGTTGATTTATTCCTAGCATTTTATTGGTTGTCTTAGGTGTCTTTTGTTCCTTGCTCTCTGATTTACTGTTTGTTTTCTGTGTTTGTTGGTTCCTTAGGTTGTAGATAGCATTTTTGTTTGTTTGTTTTCTCTTCTTGAATGCCATTTTTATTATACTAGTGGGTTTTGATTTTTCTTGGGTTTTTATGGCAGTGGTAGTTATTTTTCAGGAACCAAACCCAGTACTCCCTTGAGGATTTCTTGTAAGGGTGGTCGTGTGGTGGTGAACTCCTGCAGTTTTTGTTTGTCTGAGAAATATACTATTTGCCCTTCATTTCGGAAGGATAGCCTTGCAGGGTAGAGTATTCTTGGCTGGCAATCTTTGTCTTTTAGTATTTTGAATATATCATCCCATTCCTTTCTAGCTTTTAGGGTTTGTGATGAAAAGTCTGATGTTAGCCTGATTGGGGCTCCCTTATAGGTGATTTGACGCTTCTCTCTTGCAGCTTTTAAGATTCTCTCTTTGTCTTTGAGTTTTGCCAATTTGACTGTAACATGTCTTGGAGAAGACCTTTTTGGGTTGAATACATTTGGAGATCGTTGAGCTTCCTGGATCTGAAGATCTGTGATTTTTCCTATACCTGGGAAGTTTTCTGCCACTATTTTGTTGAATATGTTTTCAATGCAATCTCCTTTTTCCTCCCCGTCTGGAATACCCATGACTTGGATATTTGAGTGCTTAAGGTTGTCTGCTATCTCTCTTAGATTTTCTTCAATGTCTTTGATTCTTTTTTCTTTTTGTCTGCTTGTGTTATTTCAAACAGCCCATCTTCAAGTTCAGAGGTTCTCTCTTGAACTTCTGCAAGCCTGTTGCTTAAACTCTCCATTGTGTTTTTTATTTCGCTGAATAACTTCTTCAGTTCAGCAAGTTCTGCTTCATTTTTTTTCAGGACATTGATTTCCTTGTACATTTCCTCTTTCAGATCCTGTATACTTTTCCTCATTTCATCATGATGTCCAGCTGAGTTTTCTTGTATTTCATTCCGTTTCCTTAGAATTATCACTCGAAATATCTTGTCAGTCATTTCAAGGGCTTCTTGTTCTATAGGATCTAGAGTTTGAGATTTATTAACTTTTGGTGGTGTACTTTCTTGATTTTTTGTATTTCTGGTATCTTTATTTTGATGTTCATTCATTGTGGCAGGGGGTTTCACAGTCCACAGGTTTGACACTATTGACTAACTAAGGTGTTGCTGTGGTTGCCAATTTGGTATGGCTACCTCCGTGACTGCTCAGTTGGCCTCTAGCGCCTTGTGTGTGTGGTTGCCTCGGGTCTTGGGCCTCTCCGGGGAGCCACCTCTCTAGTCAGCTTGGACTCTGCTGGGCTGCTGGATCATGGGGCAGTACTGCAGGGTGTGTGGTCTCTGCTGAGCTTCCACTTCCTATGCCCGACTTCTCCCTGTTCCGTGTGCTCTGGCCTGGGCTGCTGGGATGCACCGAGGCACCGCAGAGTGTGTGGTCTCTGCAGAGCTTCCCCTTCCCCTACAGGATGTCTCCCTGCTCTGTGCGTGCTAGGCCAGGGTTGGGATGGAGCCGGGTGGCGGAAGTGAAGCCTACCTGCTGGATCTCTCAGTGGCGGCCCCACAGGGTGTGTGTTTTCTGCCGAGTCTCCACCTCCCTAGCCAGACGTCTCCCAGCTCTGTGCGCATTGGACTGGGCTGGGAATGGAGCTGGGTGGCGGCGGTGAAGCTTAGCTGCTGGATCTCGCAGTAGCGGCCCTGCAGGGTGTGTGTTTTCTGCCGAGTCTCCACCTCCCTAGCCGGACGTCTCCCAGCTCTGTGTGCACTGGAAATTACTTTTATATAATCCCTGCCCTAATAAAGCTTATATTCTAACTATTCTCATTTGTCTATTGATCCAGATAAACTTTAGAATAATTTTGCTATCATATCCCCTAAAAATCCCATTAATAACTTGACTGGGATCATGTTGAACTTAAGTGGCAAGGTGTTCCAAATTGACACTGAGGTCCTTGTCAGGAAAGCAAAAAATTTTTCCAGAAACCCTTGGCAAATTTCTGCTTACCTAGCATTTCCCAAAATTGTCACATACATGACTACACTTCCTTGCAAAGGAGGCTGCAAGATGATGTCTAACTTCCAGCCTCTAGAATGAAGGTGGGAGAAGGGAAATGAGAATGGATGTTGAGTGAGCCCACCTGCAGGGTCTGCCACAAAGTCTCCATGGAAGAGGGGCCAGAGGCAGGAGCAGTTTCCGTGAGCACCCTTGCAAGACTGGTCACAAGGAGTGTTGCTGTGAGATCCAGGAAACACAGTGCACTTCGCTGAGCAGGCTTTCTCTGCCCTTCTTTGCTGCAAGCAGCCAAGCAGCTTGGAAACTCTAAGGACTTGAAGCAACCACTAGGGAGAGTGTCTGCCTTGCAGATCAAAAAGTCTGGAGCAGCCAACAGAGCAGTGGTCTTGTGAGAGAGAGGCCTCTCTCAAATGCCTGTAGGTATTGCATCTTAGGAAAAAAGCTATTGGTTGCCTACCCAACAGCCATGTCCCCTTCTTCATAGCCAATGGAACCAGTTTTGCCCGGGCAGCCATGTTCCCAGCATGCATGGATGATCATGTTTTGTCAAAGACCATTTTGGCAGTAGCAGTTCCCTTTGGCCAGTGACTGCTCTAGAGGTGGGCAACAGCTTTGGCTGATGAGATGTAAGGGGAAGTCTGCAGGGGGTGGGAGGGTTCTAGAAAAAAAATTTGTCTTGCCTGATAAAAAGACACAGCCTGTGAGAAGAAAGTCCTTTGTTCCTGCCTCGCCTCGTTGTCCTGACTTGGACATGTTTATGTGCAGATATTGTGCTTGGAGCTCTGGCTCTTCCAATTTGCAACCACAAGGCAATAGCCTAAGGACAGAAAGCAATTTTCCCAGGTTAGTAGAGTGGAAACAGAAGGAGCCTAAGTCCTTGATGATCACACCTGAAACTGCCTACCTCTGGACTAATAATGGAAGACAATTAAATGCCTTTATTATTTAAACCACTTGGTGGGTTGTTTTATTACTTGTAACTGAAAGCATTTCTAACTGATACAGCACTAAAAGAAGAGATCTTGTGAGTTGGTTTATTCTTGAGTAATGATCTTGGAAAAAGAAGATGCCAATAGAAACTAACAAACTAGCAAACTCTAGGTATTAATACAAATGTGAACTCTTCCATACCCACAGGCAGTGAGGCCTACAGACAGTCAAGCTATACCTATAAAGTAATTTGAGAAGAAGTGATATTTTCATGCAATACATTCTTACCTTTCAGGAAAATAGTGTATTTCTTCATTGTTTAAATCTTGTATATACCTAAGTTTTCTATTTTTTGTCATACATGCCCCACTATTTCATGTTAGGTTTATTCCTAGGTATCTTATGTTTGGGGCTGTTGTCTCTCCCAAGTTGTCAGGGTTCCCTAGGGATTCTGCCCTCTTCTTACCCCACAATTGCCCTAAATGACACTGCCTCTTTCACCCCTCCCCTAACTCCTGCTGCAAACTGCTTCTTCTCCATTCTGAGCAAATACACTTAACTTCCTAGGTTCATAGACATTTGCTTGGACTATTTTTTGGAGGTCATCCAACCCTTATTGACAAGAAAAGGTAACATTTGGAATTCAGTCAGCTGAGGTTAAAACATGTCATGTCAGCAATTGCTAAACAACAGTACATCAGATTAGGTCAAGAATTTGTGAAATGTTTGTGCCGAGTGAAATGCCAAAGCACAAAGTGTGTGAAAGAAAAAAATCTCTCTGCCAGTCAAAATGTCATTCTGTCCTGCGGCAAGTAATTATTCCTTTCTGTCTTTATCACTGTTCTTGTTTCACACATATTAATGTGGCCTCTAAATAATTGAAATTAATAGTGGCATTATCGGTGGTTTAGGGTAAAAACTAAAGAGCTAAATTAGAGTCACTCAGTCAATTTGGGCTCATTCTGAAAATGGAAGTTGTTAACCCAACCTTAAAAATAAGTCCTTACCTGATTATCATTTACACTGTGGCCGTTATTTGTTCTATTAATCTTTTTGTAATATGCATAAAGAAGGCACAGAAGAAGATAGTAGAGAATGAATACTTTTTAAAATGCTGTATCTGAGGAACTGTAAACAAGATAGAAATGCTATAGATGGGATTACTAGATCCAGGTAGCCCTCAACAAACGGAATGCCAGTCGCTTGTTGAGTTGATTATGAAGCAAAATTCCATGATGTTTGTCCCCATTTTCCCACTGATTTTAATTTCTAAATTGGCAGAGCTTTCTAGAATATGGCTCTTCTCCATGCTGTTTGCTTTCTCTGAGAACAGATTTCTGTTGCACAGTCATGGCCAAGCAGTAGGGAACTGGTCCTGCTCTTGATGCTACAGCTGCCTGGTTAATAAACCAAAATGCTTCTCTGTAGGCATCAAGGCCAGGACTAGGATGAGCTAGTGGGTGCCTTGAGCACAACACTGAAGGGGGCACTCACTCACTCTCAGGGGCTGGCCTTACACCTACGCGGCCCTGAGAACACACGCCTCCCTCGGCGTCGTGCCCTATGCACCTCACTTGCCTCCCCTAGTCCTGGCCCTGGCGGGCATTACTGCTACTCTTGGAATTGAAGAAAGATGTTTGCAAGTAAAGAGGTACTCTGTGAATCTTCTGGCAATGAAAACTGGGCTCCTACCCAATTATATTGATTTCACATTCAGAAATTTTATAATAGAAGTTTGAAGAGTAATAAGAAGCATGTATTGCTAGAATGAGAAAAACTTCTCAAAAATGGCTCAGAATGGGCTCAGAACGATATTAAAGGACCATGTGGTCCATCATGTTCCAGAGTTCAAGCCTCAGATTTTCAGGTTTGGAGCCTGACTTTCCTGCACAAACAGATGGTCAGACTGAGAAAAATTAAACGAGAGGATTACAAATTATCCAGACTCCCAATTTAGTAACTTAGAATTGTAGATATTTTCCAGTGACAATATCCTCGTGTTCAGCCTTGAAGACACCCCTCCTTAGAGTCTGGGTATGTGGGATAAAATATTAGTCCTCAGACAGCTGCAGGTGAGCATGGAGAGCAAAGGGGGGTCGATGGCAGGGAAAAGTCCTATCTTGCCCCATAATATTCCTTTCTGTGTGTCCATGCATTTGACAAATATGGATTGTGTACCTACCAAGTGCTCAGTAAACCTTGTCAGGTTTGCCTTCAAAAGAATCCTGATTCTAGTACTTCCCACCACCTGCACAGTAATTCATCTAGTTCAGGCACTACCTTCTCACACCTGGAGTACTGACTGGTCTCCCTGTTTCCACGCTTGCCCCTACAGTCCGTTCTTCAGGCAGCAGTCAGGCTGCTAAAATGTAAGTTACTCTAAAACATAAGTCAAATCATGGTGTACCTGTGTTAGAAACCCTCCCTTGGCCTGTTAGAAAAAAATCCCAAATCCCTTTCTTTGGCTGCAAGGCCTGCATGATCTCTAGCTCTCCCTCTGTCTGATCTCATTTCCCACCACTACCCACCTCACCATGCTACTCTGCCCACAGAGGTTTTCATCCTGCTCCTGGGACACCCCAAGCACGCTTTTGCCTCAGAACCTCTGCACGTATTACTCCTGCTTGAATAATTTATTCCTGGATATCACCTTGGCTCCCTATGCTTAGTGCTTAAATATCTATGCTGAAATGTCATCTTATCTCAGAAGCTTCTATGACCACCTTATCTAAAACAGCAGCCTTCTATCACTTTGTCATTTTCTAGTATATTTTTCTTTAACCATCCGACATGTTTTCTGTCTTCCTCTCCTCCCTCTCTCCAAGTAGAAGGTAAGCTCTACGAGATTTTACCTGTTTTTCTTCATTGCTATCTCCCTAGCACCTAGAATACTGCCTGGAACATGGCAGATGCTCCAAATATATTAGTTGAATTGATAGTGAGTACATGCAGGTTATGTATTAACTCTGGTCACTACAGGGGAATATTCTCTGGTGACCCAGGACTTTTACCTGGCCTGGATGAAATAGCCTTTTGGGACTCTCTCCCTTTGCCTTCTGAAGGATTAGATGAGGTTTGTGAGAGAAACAGAGGGATCAAAGTGAAACCAAGATTTTTAGCATGTGAAGATCAAAGAATAGACTTCTGTCTGCCAGGAAGAACTATGGGAGGAGTATATTTGGGGTTTGGGGGTTGAAAATCAACAGTTCATTTTTGGACATAAGTTTAAGATGCCTAGTATATATGCAGGTGGAGATGTCAAGCAGGTAGTTGGATGTAAGAATCTGTAGTTCAAGGGAGACGTCCAGGCAGGGCATATAAACTCGGCAACATATAGAAGGTATTTAAAATCATGGAACTTCATGTGATCACCTGGGGGTGAGTGTAGACACAGAAAAATTCTGAGCACTAGACTCTGGGGCACTCCAGCATTTAGAATTCAGGTAGATGAGAAAACACCAGGGAAGGACACTATAAAGGGGAGCAGAGAAAACAGGTTGAAGGAGAATAGGAATCTAGGAAGAACATTTCAAATATGAGAAATAGTATAATTGTTGCAATTGAAGTGATCCAGTGAAAAGGGGGAAATTCATGGCACAGGAAAGATGATTGCAGGAGTTAGGTTCCGATTAGGGAAGAGGGCTAGACGCTGTGCACAGGTGTGAGACTGACTGTAGCAGCACACGCAGTTCATCCATTGCAGCAGGAAGAGGGGCAGAGTCTATGAGCAAGATGCCAGGAGGGGGGAGATGTGGTGGTAGGAGCTTTCTGATTGCTTCTATTTTCCTCAGTGAAATAATGGATCAGAGGTTTCAGTGGGGTGGGAGAATTATAGCAAATCAGGTGTTCAGAGGAATATATTGGGTAGAGGTAAAAGAGTGGGATGTTTGGAGGGTGACATAGGGTGTTTGAGGGGTAACACAATTATTGAAAAGACTGGGCTGAGGGTATGGCCATAGGATTGGTGACTGAGGTAGAAATGAAGACAAAACTACACAATTGATGGCCAGGGTATTAGGTGGATGGTCTTTTCTGATGTAACCTTGGACCGACGTGTGTGAGTAACATTAGTTACTGTTCCCTGAGTGCCTCCTGGGTACCAGACAATCTGTGCGATTCTCTCCTTGAATCCTCACAACAGCTCTGCAACAAGTCCAAGAATTGCAGATTGTTTCATCTGCATCACAGATGAGAAAAGTGAGGCAAAGTTTTATCAGCTTGCTCAGGGTAACAGCAGTATGCAGACAGTATGCAAACTCAGGTCGTCTGAGTCCAAAGCTGAGTTCTTGCCACACCTCTCTAACTGCATCACCTGCAAGCTCGAGTCCATGGCCACCAGTTAGAGTTTGGCCAGGAAGTCTTAAGTCTCAACTTTTGTTATTTGAATTTGAGGCAGAAGTCTAATCTAAGGCTGGATGCTTCCATCTCCTGAGAGAAAAAGCCTATTCCTTCTCTTCTAGTCTAGTGTCGCCTTTGGGCATCTGAAACCAACAGAAGGAGGCAAGTCTAACAGCCATAGTCTGTTCAGGTTGGTTTGCTTCAGGGGTGACCTTATTGCCAGCCACAACAGCTGCTTTTGTCTTACTGTAGTAGGAGACCCTTGGAAAATCCTGCAGTCCAGGCCAGGGTACTTCTTGGTCATTTGCCATATGGTAATCCCTCCTCTGTCTGCAAAAAAAAGAAAAAGTGAGGCCTGATGCTCCATCACTGATATTCTTAGAATGCTCTACTGCAAGGCCAGGGCTGTCTATTCTCAGGAAATAATTTGTACAAGTGATAATGGAAAAAAGTAGAGGCATGAAAGTTTCCTCAAAACTTACAGATTTCTTGCTGCAGTTGGGATAAATTTGCATGCTTTCTGCTTTGTAATAATTCCACCAGGGAGTAGAAGAATCCTACCTCTCAGTGCCCCAATGAGAAAAACAACAGTTGCAATCGGATGTCATCATTGTATATCATCTAGACCAGAACTGTCCAATAGAACTTTCTGCAATAAAGGAAACGATCTATACCTGTGCCTTCCAATTCAGTAGTCATTAGCCACATGTGGATATTAAATACTTAAAATGTAGCTAATACAACTGAGGAATTGAATTATCAATTTTGTTTTATTCAATTTAAGCCATATGTGGCTAGTGGTTACCACATTGGACTATGCAGATCTACATTATAAAACAGAAGGCCAGACCACATCACCACTCTGAACACAGTGACCAAGTTTGTCCATAAAACCTTGCCTTGAAGACTCTTATTTGGTCAGCTCCTCATAAGAAGGGAGGTCTCCACTGCTCGCTCTTTTTCAAACAAAAGACAGAAACCCCACAAAATCACTTTCTATTACTGCAACAAATTTCCACAAACTTTGAAGGTTGAATCGACACAGATGTATTATCTCTCAGTTTCTATAGATCAAAAGACCAGGTACTGTGTAGCTCACTTGGGTTCTCCTAGGGTCTCATAAGTCCCAAGTCAGTGTCAGCAGGGCTGTGTTTCTTTCTGGAGGCCCTGAGGAAGAATCCACTTCCAAGCTCACTCAGGCTGTAGGAAGAATTTAGTTCCTCGCTGTTGTAAGACTGAGGTCTCTGTTGCTTTGCTGACTGTCATCCAGAGGCTGCCCCTAGTTCCTGCACGCCTTTCTCTCGTCCTTGAACATGGTCCCTCTATCTCAGATCCAACAACAATAGACTGAATCCTTCCCAAACCTGGAATCTCTCTAATGTCTTCCTCTGCCCCCAGCTAGGAGAAAGCTCTGCTTTTAAGGGATCACATAATTACATTGGATCCACTCAGAGAATCTCCCTATTTTAAGGTAAATGATTAGTAACTTTAATTACATCAGCTAAGTCTCTTTTGCTAATTAATGCAACATAACCATGGGAGTAAAACCAAGGGGCAGAAGTCTTGGAGCCGAAATTCTGCCTATCACAACCTGGTAGCAGAGAATGAAGAAACCAGTAAGTCTACAGCTGGTAATTACTTAGTGGCTTCTTGAGTAGAGAATAAAGCAGATGTTACCAAAGCCAGAAGGGTTCCTCATCCACCACCCAAATGACTAAGAAGTCTCTCGCACCAAAGTTTGAAGATTAGCACTTATTTGGATGGCCATTCAAAGGAGACAGTGGTAGCTAAGGGAGCTTGGACTTCTTAAGAGGTTAAAATCATAGGTACTTATAGGGTGGGAATTGGGGTAGGAGTCTCAGGAAGTGTTTTGGTGTATGATCGGTCAGTGGTGAGGTCAATGTAATTATTTCTGGTGTCCTGGCTAAGGTCTTTCTTGGCTCCTTTAAGTCTGGAGTTACATAAACTTGAAAGCAGGTTTGTAGCGGCAGGTGTTCTGCAAAGACAACTCAAGATTAGCGTTAACAGATGTTATCCTAAGTCATAGGCATTCAGTTAAGGGACAATCATCCTTAGGCTTAAATCAAGTTTTAGCCTAAGGAAGTATATGTTTAATCAACTCTAGTCTTATTATTAACTGAATTTGTTACTCCTAGGAAGCCAGCCCATCCTACTCGGTCAAGTAGATTTTCTTTTGCTACCCAGCTGAGGTCTGTTCTGGCTGGGGTTAGGGGAATAGCTAGGGGAAATCAGGGCCTGTTCCCCAGTTTCATGGGCTTGTTGAAAAAGTAATTTAAAACTCTTTTGAACACTTTCTGTCTGTTAGAGTTCCAAGTCATTTGTCTGATTACAAGAAACTGGCAAAGTGATAGCCATCCGTGATCTCTGCCAAGGATCCCCAAATGTTTCAGGTTATACTTGGAGGGTCTTAGTCTTTGGGATTGCTTTCAGCAGTGAAGAGAGCTATTACATCACCCTGGAGATCCTTTCCCATCACAAGAGAATCTACCAGAAATTCAATCACTGTTTCTGATTTAGCCAGTTCCCAGTTAGATATTAAGTCCTGATAAGGACAACCTGGCCTGGAGGCTGTTAATTAATGAACAAACCTTGCATGCAAACTAAGCTCCAGTTAGCAAATTCCAATAAGAAAACAAAGAGAATGGAAAAATACTTCCTTCTAATTAGGCAAAAAAAGACATTGAGTTTAAAGTCCTAAACAAAGAGCTGTTTTGTGTCTAACCTCCTCTTGGCAAGAACGGAGGAAGATTAACCTTGAGCCAGGACTTCAGAGAGAGAAATCTCAGGGAGGACCAGGCTGTTACCTGAGAGTGAGTGAAAGACAGACTGATGCATTTTCCAGGAGCAAGCATACAGGTGGTCTGGGAAGTTCTTGTGAGGGAAGTCAGCTCAGAGGGCCACAACATTGAGAACGCAAGAACCAATCACTGAGTTTGGATGGTCATCGTCTACTCCAGGACTGCCTGAAGCTGTCTACTTAGTTCCATTCACCTCCTGTGCCCATTGAATCAGGAACAACTTAAAATGCACCTGCAAGTTAAGCCCCAATGCAGACTCTGGGAGCCAGCTGTTTTTTGACAGGGGCAATGAAAACTGAGAGGTAAGGAAAATCTTCTACCCAGCTGGCTCCAGAATTTCTTAGAGAAGAAACTGTCTTGTTTAGGGAAATATCTTGAAAAGCTAGGTGGGAGAAGAGGGTGAGCCCTTGGACTGGCATTGGCAGGGGTTAACAAAGAAGCAGCTAAACTCATCTGCTTAAAAATGAAAAGGGACTTGGACTGGAAGAGAGCAAAGGAAAGAGGAAGGAGATGGGAGAAAGAAGAAAGAAGGAAAGTGAGAATTAGACAACACAATGGGAGTCTGGGCATTGGCAGAAATGGCAAAGGGAATTTTCAAGAACAGGGCTGTCTGACATTAACTCTGTCATCCACTGTCTAAAGCTGATCTGTACCTCCCACCAACAGCAAAAGTTCTACAACATGCTATTTGCTGAGTGGTGCTTTAGGAGGAATCCAAGGAGAAGGAGTCAGGTCCCGTGATCCACCTTGGGGTGGAGAAGAACTCAGCCAAAGTTGGAAATCAGAGGAGGAGGGACTAGAAAAACTGTCAGCCATCAGACTGTGCATAAACCTGGGAGGGCACTGTACTTCCCTCAGGACAGGGCTTAACAGACACCAAGGATCAGGGTGACCCCAGCTGACATCTGAGTTTCACAAAGGTTAGATCAGCCCCTCACTCATTCAGCATTGCATTTATCTTGCTGCTTTTCCTGTCTTGATTTAATACCACAGTTTTTTTCAGAGCCTAAGTTTATAGGTTTTTCTCTTAGACCAATTTATGGGTTAAGGCTAGGGTTGGGGCAACTGTCAGAATGCTGCCGACATAGCCAATTGTATTGCTGGATTAGGGGTTATGGCCCACAGACCCTTCAACCCATTGTACAGACTGGGTCACAGACCCCTCATATACCAGGCTGGGTTACCAGACCCCTCACACACAGGTCCACAAGCGAGGCAATTGGGAAAGATCCAATTGGGAGCCATTGGCAGATGACACAAGCTCAGTCCTCAGCTTCCTCAGCAGCAGCTTACAGCAGCTGCAGCAGATGCAGCTGCAGAAGCAACCTCTAGCAGCAGTAGTGACCTCCTTGTGGGTGCCCCCCCCAGCTGTTCATCCTTTGTACTTAAGTCCAACAACCCAGGACACCTGGGTGCAAGTCAGACAACCCAGGAATACCTAGGTGTCCACATACATCTACCTCAGACAATAGCCAAGGAACACCTGGGTGCATACGCGTATTTACATAAAATGCTAGGCAAGATTCTAAACATCTGAGGGGCCCTGACCATTTTCCTTCACTTTCCCTACATCCAAGTTCCCAGTTTCATATCTAAATCCCCAGTGACTGGCCTCCTCCCCAGTACAGGGTTGGGTGAGGTGTGGTCACTCTGGCAATGGACAGCAGGTATCAGGAAGGTCCATTGCTGTCACAGTGAAGATTCTTGGGAACAGGTTTATTTTATGGTCACCAGGTCAAGCTGGTTTGGCCAAGAAGTTTAGGGGCTGAATTCCTCTTTCTCCTAACCCTGAGGACTCTGGCTGAGGTCCAGAGCTTCCAGGGGACATCAAGGGACGAGGTCTTGTCACCAACATGAGGAAGAGTTTGACTAACTTATCAGGACCTGTGCATAGCTCACACTTCACAGAAGGCCTGGGAGTATATATAATTTTCTTCCTTTTGATTCAGGTCTAACAAATCTACCCTTCTTACCTGAGGCTGGCTCATGTCAAAGCACAAAATAACCTTACAGTCATGTTGCATCCATTTGGAGGCCCCTCATTGCTGACCAGATCGAAAGATCTGACCTGACCTCAGATACCACCTGGCACCCCCTCTGCATAGGCTTAGAAAACCCTTATGCCAGAGGCCCAGACAGACTCTCCAGACTATTTAGTACTGCTTTATCTACCTCTCCACCCTGGCAAGCTTTGCCTCCACCCTAAATGCTAGCTCCTCTGATAGCCTGTCTTTTGGTGTAACCACCACCTCCATCCTCCCCGACTCATCCTCTGACTTTTCCCTCTCCCACAACCCAACACTTCCTGCTGGCTTTCTAGAGCCCTCATCCATTGGTAAGCTCCCTTCCTTAAGACGTAAGATTTTCCCTCTGGGCTCCTTTCTCCTCCTGCCTTAATTGAAACTCAGCCCTTACTAAAGGACAATGCCTTTCCTGCATCCCCTTGGAAGTGAAGATGCTTCTTCATGCACCTTGGGGCTGCTTAGGGAAAAGGACATATCTCCTCTTCTGGCTCCATATTAGCATATCCAAGTCTTATTCTCCATTCAATTATACAAATCCTCTACCCTTTTTTGTGGCCATCGTTGCCATCTATCTTTCTCTTGGTCACTTGTTACACATTCACTGGACATTGCTGAACTCTTCCCCAAGTCCTGCCAAGGTAACTGGTAGCTGCCACCTCCTCTCTACTTCACCAGCCACTCCTGTGGCTTCACCGTGAACGTAATTGTTACCCAGAACTCTTCCAACTCTGCCAACTTAAACTCTAATATCCCACCAAAAACCATTACCAGCCCATCTTCCAGATCTCTATTTTAAAGAAAACAAACAAAAACAACTACTCTTCAACCTCATTTAGAGAGCTAATCCACGGATCCCTCTATTTGATCCTAATCCATCTTGCATCTGCCTTCACTGTCTCACCTACTTAAGCCCTATGTGCTGTCCATTCACCAATATTCTACCACTATCTTTTATTGATCCCATCAAAGATAGAAATGCCTAGAATAGGCAAGTTCATCTATAAATGAAACACTAAAAACAATGAATGGTGTTCCATATAAAAGCAACGCCAATAAAATAACACTTCTACTAATGTTGACATTATCCAGATAATCTTAAGATTTTCTACCAGGCTCTGGCTGATATTTAATGACTAATCAGTCTGAACAAAAGCACATCAGACAGGTAAACTCTGCTTGGATTTAGACAGAGCCAAAGATGTACATCACCTGCCAGATGAATTTTGAGCTGCACTGAAGCAGTGGAACTTAGAGAATCCTGTCCAGGAACAATTTAAAACTTCATTATCCAACAGAGATTTCTCCTCTCGGCTCTGTCCTAATGCCTTGTCTTTTCAAAGAATTGTTAGAACGTCTTCAAGGAATTATCTCCATTTCAACCTAACTCTTCAGCCATCTTATATCACCTTTCTTCTTTTATCATAATGTAGAAATACATCTTAACGTGACTTACATCCATAGTCTTGCCAAAATGTGTTAATACTAACCTTCAAATCAACTCTCTGCAGGAAGCTTTAGCCACGACAAGTAGGCTTTTCTCTTCAGGTGGTGGGTACCATATTCCTCCTCCTTCTCCCCGATGAGCGTGGCTCTCGAGAGCTGAGATCCAGAATCCTGTAAGAAGACAAATGTCAAAGTTTGCATCCAGCAAAGGGTCAGGAAGATGATTTCTAGGAGATTTTAAATAAGAATAGAAATGTAGGGCAAAAAACATCTGAGCCAAATGCAACAGACTCAGCCCAGTTACAAGCAAGGGAGTGAGGGGCCACAGGAAGATTCTACTCAAAATAATGGGGTAAACAGAGTGAAGGAGCTCTAGGTAAAAGAGGTTCATCAAGGCACAAAGGGGAGGGGGCACAGTCTCAGGATCAAGGTATGAAGCAGGCCCCATCCACCGGGTCAACATACAAGGACACAGTTCTGCACACCCACACATCCCCTGGGATGCCAGTGACCTGGGCACCTGGGCACACAAGGGCTTGGGAGGGATTAGCCCCCTCCCCGATGGGGGATAGCTACAGAGAACCTGGCACCTCTGCCTACAGGTTTAGAAGCAGCCATTAATGTTATGTCCCAATTCCACTGATCTGTAGAACTAAAACTATTGATCTGCCAGCCTCTCCTTGAAAGGGTTGGAACTCATAGGAACAGCTTTGATGGTATATTGGGGTAAAGGCAAATAATACTTGATTCATTCATCGATCATTTGCCGAAAACATAATATGTGCTGAATGCAGAGCTGGGTGCTGAGGAAACCAAGATAAATATGAGAAGGACAAAAATATTTACATATATGTATTTACAGCCTCCTCCTCCTTTTCTATCAGTTAACACTCCCAGCCCTTTTACGGAGGTTTCTGTTTGCGCACCCCACTTCTGGAGCTTTGTTGTGCTGATAAGGAAAACAGGTGAAAAAGACTATTGAAAAAAATCCAGGGAGACCAGAGATGAGAGGAGGAAAGGAGAGCAGGGAGGTGGAGGAGATGGGAAGATGAGGAGAGAGGCAGAGTGACAGAACTAGTAAACGAGACCAGAGTTGGGGTGGTGAGAAAATTGGTAGCAGGTGGGTCAACAAGTGGACCTGGAGAGACAGATCAGTGAAGAAGGCCAGAATAGCCAGAATAGCACTGAGAGAGAGAGAGAGAGAGAGAGAGAGAGAGAGAGAGAGAGAGAGAGAGAGAGAGTGTGTGTGTGTGTGTGTGTGTGTGTGTGTGTGTGTGTTACGTATGTCGTTACATTGCAATTTCTGCCCATCTTCTCCTGGAGACTTTGTGAACTTCTCTGCAATTGGAATTGTTTTTACCCTTGGACACCACACAATGATAAAACTGCCACAAGCTGACATGGTCCCTACCCTCTACATGCCCAGAATCAAATCGGGCAAACATGCTTAACATAAAACAACACAATAAAATGTTACAGGTGCTGTGTCAGCCATCTTTACAGGGCAAGGGGGTGGCAAATAAGGGAGGGGTCACCTAATTTCCCTTTAGCTCAAGGATAACTAGGTGCCCTCTCAGCAGTGAGGCCAGTGGGGCTTAGTGGGGGCAGGGCGGTGGGGAGTTCTCAAATCAATTACCAAGAACAACCTATGCCTCCGTCCTGGACGGGAGGAAGCAGAGAATCCAAATTCCTTTCTCCAATTGATCTATCACCTCTAAGGCTCACCTGGGTTTAAGACAGCAGCCCCCCTAGACTACTGTGGGCTTTCATTTCTTTTTTGAGTAAGAGCTCCCCTGGGCAGGGCATGTCTTCTTTTCTACCCCAACATCACCTAAACGAAGGAAAACGTGTGTAGGCTGAGGGTGTTAGCATATGAGAACACTGTACCAAATCACGTAAGCATGGAAAGGGAAAGCTGTGAATGCTAAATGAAGCCTGAAATTATATAAGTAAAGCATAAAGTCAGCCCCAGAACTTCTGCAAGATTATAGCTGAGGTTTGCATTGAGTTTGCTACCCCCAGGCAAAGGGAGGACCTAGAGTTTCCAAGGGCTGAAGCAATCACTTTGCTGGTATGTGCCAGCCAAGTGACTCACTCCCAAACCTGTTTAATATGAAACAGCATTAGGAAACTGGATATAGCCTGCGGGAGATCAGCTGCTAACCAGCTCAGATTATAGCTGTGATCCACAAATGCAGCCACTTAGAGTCTCTCCACATGTTTGCAGAGACACAGGGCACTGTGTACAGGAAAGGAACAGTCCTTGAAGTCAAAAGATCGGAGTTCTGGTTCCCATTCTGTAGCAGTTTGTCATGTAAGTTGGATCAGCCTTATCTGGAAAATGAGGCTGAAGCCTTGTTCATAAAACAGGACAACACCTTCCCTTACTCCCTCCTGTGGTAGTTATGAGGACTGAGTGAGAAATATTGTGAGAATTAAGTGAGATGATGAACATGGCAGAGTTATGTACTAGGTATTATATTCCACACAAGTATCATAAATCTCCTTTTACACTTTTATTGGTACTAGAGGGAATTTTTTAAATGACAGGAATGAGGAAATCAATACAACAAAACTTTTGCTTCATACTTTAATATCAACAGCATTGAAAGCACCAATTTAGCCATTTATTGTGGACTTTTGTCATCCCAGGCAGTAAGTTGGAGTCTTTTCAAAGAGAAGATCAGAGCTCCCTCCTCAGTGTTATCTGAGGCTATCAATCAGACCATCTCTGATATTTTCCAGAAAGTACTTCAAAGAGATCCCTGTTTTGGAAACATATGCAACTATTTCTCCCACCTGCAACTATGTGAGCAAGAGAATAAGCAAAAGTATATTTTTTCTTCCTCCCCTTTTTTTCCTTTCTTTTCCTCTATACCCACCTCTATCTCCAGAGGAGGTAGGATGTAGTAGGTGAGTTCGGTGAGACAAGTAAGACACTTGACTCTAGTGAAAAATTTAGTGGAGCACCAAAAAACTCAAAAATCAAGATAAATAGGGCCGACCCCATGGCGCACTCGGGAGAGTGCAGCGCTGGGAACGCAGCAGCGCTCCCGCCATGGGTTCGGATCCTATATAGGGATGGCCGGTGCACTCACTGGCTGAGCGTGGTGTGGCCAGTCACAAAAAAGACAAAAAAAAAAAAAAATCAAGATAAGTAATATTTGAATGCAATTTTTTAAATTAATGCAAAAAACCCATGATGTGTTGCTTTGTGTTGCTTTGCCCCCCACGGATTTGTCACCACACTTCCCCTGGGTGATGGAGATGCAAAGGATTACTCAAAGCCCATCTCTTCTGAGCAGTGAGAGACCCCAAAGTGGTTAATTTCCCCGGGACCCTCCAGTGAAAGGTGACCCTTCCTCAGGAAATTAACACTGAATTGGGGTTCTCTTCCTGCATTTATTTGCCAGACCAGGAAGTTACAGGAAGAGAACATAGGTGGGGTTATAGTTTAACAATATAGGCTGGCAACTTTCAGTGAAACAAGCCAGATGACATTCCAGTAGACAATTAAGTGATCTTACCTCAATTTCTCAGTATCTTTACATAACAATAAGTAACTAGTCTTTCCTTGAGCCAGCAACCTGCTGTGCCACAATTCTTATCTTGCAACAGAGACTCACTAGCCTGGGGAAGATTTCCTGTCCTTGCAAGGTCAATATTTGAAACTGCAAGGCTTTGGAAAACCAGGCCCTGTGAAGTACATATGCTCTATAGTATATTCCACAATGATGAATATCAAAATTTGAAATAAAGATCAGTGACAATGCCATATTGAGACATACTGAAGCCTGAGGCAAAATGGAAAATCAGCAACACCGATCCTGTCTTTATTTAAAATTTTGGTATTCTGTTTATCACAGACTTTTGCATTAATTTTTATGTTCATAAGTAGCAATTTATTTGTTCTTTGTGGCATCTTAAATTACAGTTTTCCTTCATGTTGATGGTATCTTGGATTTGGTTAAAAGCTTTCCATGTGGTGTGTGAAACAAGCATGACTCCTGGCAATTAACACCCAACTTGACTTTGTCTCCCACTATTTCCTTTAAACATTTATTCATTGAAGGTCAACTTCTCTGCTCCTTAATGAAAACGCTGAGCATCCCATGGCTTGTCTGTTCATTCTTAAATAATAGACAAGTCTCACAGTCATTTTAAGTCACAAACACATCCCACTTTAGCAATTAGAATGCATAATTCTCTGAAATAATCAAAACTCACAACCTCACTTAGTAGTAAATATTCTCCCTTCCTCCTGCTTGGGCCTGGAAGCCTGCAGAAGGAAAGGGAGATAGGGCCTCCTGCTCTCTGTTCTTCCCCACTGTCTTTCTCTTCCACCTCTTACCTGCTGTTCTCCTCTCCTCCAAAGCGGTAGGGTCTTGACAAGGGGAAGAGGAAAGGGATAGACCAGTTCTTACCTAGCCTGGGGGCTTTGCATTTTCTGGGCCAGGAGGATGGTTAACAGGGACACTTTCTCTATGGTCATCTTCACGGGTCATCAAGGCTTCCCTATGAGACCCTCTTGTATCTGTAATGTTTGTCCCATCTGGGAGATAGGTACGTGGATGTTTATTGTATAATTAAATATTCTTTTCTAACGCTTTATATATTCTCAAATTTCTTAATTTAAAAAAAAAAAAAGAACTGTGAGAGAAAATGAGGGGGAAAAATCCTAATTCCACATGAAAACAACTTTTGCTGGATGGAAACTTGCCTCTCTCTCTCTCTCTCTCTCTCTCTCTCTCTCTCACCAATCATTTCTCCCTAGTTTTCATTTTTATCACCTCCATAGACCTATAAAAATAAAAGTTTGGCTAGATTGCAATAAAATTTTTGTCCTGTCACATGCTAGTTTATTTCTTACTCCTTCTGAATTAGCAGAGCAATACCCCACTGGTTTCTAATTTCTTCAAGAACAAATGCCCTGGCCAGAATCCAGTCCACTCCCAGTCCCCTGGGACATTGTCAAGAGAACTGGAACATCTCTGCCCTCGACCTCTAGGGCAGAAATCAACAAGAGTCCCACAGCAAGAAAGCGCTATGAAAACAGTGGTGTTGCCAAAGGCAAACACACAACTTATTCTCACCATTGAGAGTTCCATTGTGCAGCCTGTCTCCAGGCACTGGGAATGAAGAGAGAGAAGAATGTGGCAGAGGCTAAATAGTTGTCCCCATTTTAATAAAATGATTGCCTTCATGGTTCAGCTTCACAGTACCAACAATATATTACTTATATCCTTGAACACTTATCAGTAGTATTTAAGTGTGTAGTTCTGTTTTGTCTTCTAGGATCTATGGAAATTAGAACTGGAAAGCAATTTGAATTCTCACACATTCCAAAGGGCCTGCCCAGATTCATAATGTCTAAAGCAAAACACTTTCCCCACATAAGTTTCAGAATCATAAGGAGAAAAGAACAACTAGCTATGGGTAGGTCTTGCAGATAAATCAACAATGCACAGACGGAAACCAAGGCAGAGTTCAAGCCTTCTGTAACTAGGGCTGGCTCTCATGGCTGGGCGTTCCTTGCAACAGCAGGCTGGGCCTGGGAAGGCAGAGCATCAAGTGTGGGGCACAGAGTAACAGGCTCTCTCCAGGAGTTGAGGTCTGCATTAACCAACATCCCTGGCTCCCTTCAATCTCCTTCTAAAGACTGCCTCTGGGGGATTAACACAAAGGAACAGAAAGTGGTTGTAAACAAGACAAATCAAAAACTAAAAGAATGTGTGGGATCTCATAGAACAGAAATGGGATTGCATTAAGCCATGAATTCAGATGGAGAAAAAAATTGTAACTTTGTTTTCATTAATTTGTAACTGAAAATCTAGCATTTTCCTCATTTATGAATGCAGGCAATGAATGACAGCAGTATTAGTAGTAGCGATCACTGTCACCAATAGAATTCACAGATATTTTCAATTAACTTTATGGTTTTGCAAATACATTGAAATACCATTTTTATTCATTATTACTTTGAAGTCATGATACTAATTAAATGTCACTAGATCTTGATATTTAACCTGTTAATAAAGGAGCATCTATAAACCTACTACACAGTTCTTTTAATATTTGGTAACTATATTTCAATAATTGGTTTCCCTGCAATTCTATGCATTTTATGAAAAAGATTTTAGAACCTTATTCTAAGAAGAGATCCATAGGCTTCATCAGACTGCCAGAGAGGTACACGGGGGAGAGAAGGTTGACAAACCTTTCATTAGGCAGTTGCAGACTAGTTAGGGGTGGGGGCGGGTAGGGTGCAGAATTCTATCAACGCAAATCCCAATATTGTGAAAAGGTTTGGGGAAAAACCTTTGGGGGGGGTAAAAATATAACTTTAGATATGCCTAGGGATCATGCAATTCACTAGCTTATGAAACAAGTTAAATTCTGGCTGAAAAGCACAGGCTTGAGGATTTTCTTGGTACAAAGCTCAGCTATATAAGAAGGGATCTAGCTTATCAAAATGTGGTTCAGGAGTAATAATTATGGAAGGTGAACCTGGATCCAGTGTCCAGTCCCCTAATCTCCAACAGAAATCCTAAATCTGTAAATATACAGTGGTCCCACATCTTCTCCAAGTAATTGATGTTAATTCAGTTGGGTATGTATGTGTCTTTTCAACCTATGCATGGAATCCAGAAATAAAAATAATAGAAACTTTTATAACCAACTTTCATTTAATCAAATTGTTAAACTAATAATTGCCATTCCCTCTGTAAAGCCTACCACCTGGTCCCAGAGCACGCTGAGCACTTGCAACCAGTGGGCTTCTCTCTACTGCACTGGCACTTTCTCAAAACTCAATACCAAGAAAACAAACAACTCAATAAAAAATGGGCAAAAACTATCCCAATATTAAGGCCTACTATATAGCTATTTCTCTGACAATACCACACAGTAATCTAGAGAGTGTGGTATTAGCAGAGGGATAGTAAAACAGATTAATGGAACAAAATAGAGAACCCAGAAATAGAATCATACAAATATGTTCAACTGATTTTTTAAACAGACTTTATTTTTTAGAATAGTTTTTGATTTACAGAAAACTTAAGCATATAGTACAGAGTTCCCATATACCCTGTACCCAGTTTCCCTTATTATTAACATCTTACATTAGTAAGGTACATTTGTTACAATTAATGTTACAATATTGAAACGCTATTAACTAATGGCCTTAGTGTATTCATATTTCCTTAGTTTTTAATTGCCATGTCTCCTTACGCTTCTCTTGGCTATGATAGTTTTTTAGACTTTCCTTGTTTTTCAGGACCTTGACAGCTTTGAGGAGTACTGGTCATATACTTGTAGGGTGCCCCATTATGGGAATGTGTGTGATGTTTTTCTCATGATAAGACTGGGTGATGGGTTATTAATAGGAAAATCACAGAAGTAAAGCACCATTTTCATCAGATCACATCAAGGGTCCATACTATTAACACGATTTATGAATGTATATGTTGACTTTGATCACCTGGCAGAGGTAGTGTTTGTCAGGTTTCTCTGCTGTAAAGTTACCTTCCTGCCCTTTCCAGACTGTTCTCTTTGGAAGGAAGTCACTATGGGCAGCTGACACCTAAGGAGCGGGGAGTTACATTTCCCTCATTGAGAGGGGTATCTGCATAAATTATTTTGAATTCTTCTGCATGGGAGATTTGTCTATTCTCCCCTATATATTTATTATTCAATCTTTTTATCTCAGTATGGACTCGTGGGTATTTATTTCATGTTTTGGGCTATAATCCAATACTATATTTATTTTGTTTCTCAAATTGTTCCAACTTTGGCCATTGAGAGCTCTTTCAGTTGGCTCCTTAGGCTCCTTTGACAGACCCCCATTGATGTGGGTTTTGTTGTTGTTATTGTTGCTGCTGTTGTTATCACTTCTTTACTTTCTGAAACTACAAGATGCTCCAGGATCATCTTGTATATTGCCTGCCCCAATCCAAGAATCAGCCATTTCTCCAAGGAACCTTGGTTCCTTTTATTATAGAACCGTATTAGAAACTATGACCTGGGCACTCGTTGCTACTGTAGTGCCCAACTGATTTTTGATAAACATTCAAAAGCTAGTCAGTGGAGGAAGGACAACCATTTCAACAAATGGTGCTAGAGCAATTGGACATCCATAGGAGGGGGGAAAAAAGAACCTCAACCTAAAACTCACATTTTATGAAAAAACTAACTCAAAATGAATCATGGATATAATGTAACACGGAAAAACCATAAACATTTTAGAAAAAAATAGTAAAGAAATCTTTGAAATCTAGGGCTGGGCAAGTAGTTTTTAGATTTAACACCAATTGATAAATTAGGCCTCATCAAAATTAGAAAGTTTTGCTCTGTGAAAAACCCCATGAAGAGAATGAAAAGACAAGCTACTGCAGACTGGGAGAAAATATTGGCAAATGATATAGCCCACAAAAGACTAGTATCTAGAATATGCAAAGAACTCTCAAACTCAACAGTGAAAAAATAAACAATCCAATTAGAAAATGGACAAAGACATGAACAGATATTTCTCCCAAAAGGATATATTGTACAGATGGTAAATAAACACATGAAAAGAGGTTCAACATCATTAGCCATTAGGGAAATGCAAATTTAAACCACAATGAGATAGCACTACACAGAGAAATGAAAACATATGTTCATACAAAAACCTGTACATTAATGGTCCTAGCAGCTTTCATAATAGCCCCAACAGGAAACAACTTAGATGTCCTTCAACGGATGAATAGTCAAATAAACTATTATATTTCCATACCATGGGATATTATTCAGCAAAAAAACAGAACAAACTATCAATAAACCCAATAATTCAGATGAATCTCCAAAGAAGTATGCAGCAATCAGCAGTTTCCAGTAGCTGGGGTGGTGGTGGTGGTGGTAGTGGTGTTGATGGTGGAGGGATTGACTTCAAAGGAGTAGTTACAAGGGATTTTTGAAGGGTGATAGAAATATGCTATATCCTGATCATCATAGCGGTGGTTACAAGACTTCAAGAGTTTGTCAAAACTCATAGGACATAACTCACAAGGGTAGACTTTATTGCATGTAACTTATAACTCAATTTTTAAAAACATGGAAAATAATAGAAACTTCTTTAACCAACCTCCACTTAGCTCAATTACTAAATTAACCAACATTCTCCATTCCTTCTGCGAGACATACCAACTGGTACCCAGGACACTTACAGCTGAATATTTACAGCTAGTAGATTCCTATCTGGTATACTAGAGTTTTCTGCTCCCACCGGTTAAACACAACACATACCAAGAATCAGTTGTGTTTGTTCCCAAACATGCAGATGTTAGTTGTATTTGTTATCATCATTACCTAATTTAATTAAATATGGCATAGGTCCATGAAATATGAACATGGAAAGAGTTGTTTCTATGAGATTAGGAAGAATGCTTTGGAAAGGCTTGGTAAGGGCAACTTGCTAAAAAAAATTCTTAAACTAAAAATGGGTGAGACAACTATGAAAGATTGCAAGGAACTGTAAAAGTCTAAAACCAATCTACATTCACATTGCTTTGCAGTGGCTTAAAGTTTCTGCTCCATTTTAATATAATTCAAACTGGGAATCATAGAGAATACACCATGAGAGTAGTTTATGCAATGAAGATGTCTTGGAACTCCAATTAACAGACTCAAAGAAATGGTATGGAAAATGAATGTATACAGTCATGTGCTGCATAATGATGTTTCAGTCAGTGACATACCACATATAGGACTGTGGTCCCATAAGATTACAATGGAGCTGAAAAAATCCTATTGCCTAGTGATGGAGCCATCGTAACTTTGTAGAGCAATGCATTACTCACATGCTTGTGATGCTGGTGTAAATGAACCTACTGCACTACCAGTCCTATAAAAGTATAGCACATACAATTATGTACAGTACATAATACTTGATAATGATAATAAATGACTGTTACTTGTTTATGTATCTATTTTACTATACTTTTTATTGTTTAGAGAGTAGAGTTCTACTTACTAAAAAAAAGTTAACTGTAAAGCAGCCTCAGGCAGTTCCTTCAGGAAGTATTCCACAAGAAAGCATTGTTATCGCAGGAGATGACAGCTCCAAGCATGTTATTGCTTCTGCGGATCTTTCAGTGGGACAAGATGTGAAGGTGGAAGGCAGTAATATTGATGATCCAGAGCCTGTGTAAGCCGAGGCTAAGCTGTGTGTGTCTTCATTTTTAACAAAAAAGTGGAAAAAAATTTTTTTTTGAATAGAAAAAGCTTATAGACTATGGATATAAAGAAAAAAATAGTTTTGTACAGCTATGCAATGTGTTTCTGTTTTAAGCTAAGTGTTATTACAAAAGCATTGAAAGTTAAAAAAATTAAAAAGTTTGGGGCCATCCCCATGGCTCACTTGGTAGAGTGCGGTGCTGATAGCACCAAGGCCACAGGTTCGGATCCTATATAGGGATGGCCGTGCACTCACTGGCTGAGCGTGGTGCAGACAACACCAAGCCAAGCGTTACGATCCCCTTACCGGTCAAAAAAAAAAAAAAAGTTTGTAAAGTAAAAAAGTTATAGTAAGTAAAGGTTAATTTATATTGAAGGAAAAAATTTTAATAAATTTAGTGTAGCCTATGTGTACAGTGTGTATAAAGCCTACAGCACTGTACAGTAACGTCCTAGGCCTTCACACTCACTTACCACTTGCTCACTGACGCACCCAGAGCAACTTCTAGTTCTGCAAGCACCGTTCATGGTAAATGACCTGTACAAGTGTACCATTTTTTATCCTTTATACTGGTACCCTTTCTATGTTTAGATATGTGTAGATACACAAAGACCATTGTGTTACAATTGCCTATAGCATTCAGTACAGTAATAGACTATGCAGATTTGTAGCCTAAGAGCAATAGGCTATGCCATGAAGCCTAGGTGTATAGCAGGCTATATCATCTAGGTTTGTGTAAGTACACTCTATGGTGTTCACACAATGACAAAATTGCCTAACAACACATTTCACAGAATATATCCCCATCATTAAGGGATGCATGACTATACTTATATGCTCTAAACTAAACAGTTAAATGTTCTAAACATTTGACTTAAAATGTTAAACTATGCATGAAATGTTATTTATGATTTTTCACTTTAGCTGAATTTTTCTATAAGCCAACCTTATCAGGTTCCAAATAAGAGGGAAGAAGTGGCTCAAATCTAAGATTTAACACTTTTTGTGTTAAGTTCAAGAATAAGTTATTTTTTAAATCATCTTGGCAATTTGGGTGTTTCGGGAGTTTTTTTGACAGATGGGTTATCTGAAATGTTGAATTTCAGACGTGATTTTACTTTAAAATGTTTAAAAGAACTTAATTGATGGCAGATTGGAGATTTAAATTTGAAATGTGTAAAAGTTGAATTGAATATGTTTGTAAACTGTGTTTGAATTTTTCAGGGAATCTAAGGTATTAATCTATAACTTTTGAGTTATTAGGTTTGTAAGTAGAATTTAAGTGCTTAGGAATATTGGTTTATTAGATTTGTAAGCTTGTTGAGTGCTTGAAGGGCTTAGAGAATCAGATGCATTTGTAGTTGTAGTTTGAAATAGCAAAGAATTTCATCAAGTTAATAAATAAATGTTTAGGGAATTTAATCTATTGTATTTGTAAGCTAATTTTAAGTTATAACAGAATACTACATTTATAAATAAAATTACAAGATTTAAAGTTAAGCCTAAAAGCCTAATAAAAAGTATATTTTAAAACTAGATACCTTTAATAAATTTCATATCAATTAAGCAAGAGTGGCTCTAAGTGTTTTTTTTTTTTTTTCTTTTTGTGTACAAAAGGCTGCCTCGTACATTAAAAAAACTCAAATGATGAAATGATGAAAGGGTCGACTCCTACCGGTCCAGGTTCTCACAAGAAAAAACATCTTCTTAATCTCCGAGCAAGGAAAATCAAGCACTTTAAACACAGAGTTACCATATGACCCAGCAATTCCACTGTTAGATATATACTCAAGAGATATAAAAGCATATGTCCATACAAAGAATGGACATGAATGTTTATAGCAGCCTTATTTGTAATAGCCAAAAACTGGAAATAACCTAAACGTTCATTAGCAGGCGAATGGATAAACAAACTGTAGTATAGTTATGCAATAGATTATTACATGTTCAGCAAAATTATTCTATACTGTTCAGCCAAAAATAAGAAAAGGAAATAGAGTACTGATACATGGATCAGTACAACATAGACAGACCTTGAAAACATTATGCTAGATATATATATATAAAAAAAAAAGCTAGACACAAAAGGCATATACAAAGGTACTTCAAAAAGTTTGTGGAAAAAATGGAATTAAAAGGTAACATGAATCATTCCATAAACTTTTCAAAGACCTCTTGTATTATGCCTCCATTTATATGAAATGTCCAGAATATTTATCAGTACAGAAAGTGGATTAGTGGCTGTCTACAGCTGGAAGTGGAGGATGAATGGAAATGAAGAGTGAGAATGAGAATGGAGTTGCCTTTGGAGGTGATGAAAATGTTCTAAAATTGATTTTGATGATGATTGCACAACTCTGTGAATATACCAAAAATCACTGCATTTTACATTTTTAGATAGGTGAATTATATGGTATGTGAATTATGTCTCTATAAAGCTGTTACAAAAGAAAGAAAGAGAGAAAGAAAGAAAGTTCACTATGCAAGGAAACATCTCCGGAATCTCCTGCACATATATATAACAACTATATTTTGCTGTGGATGTCTTGCTTCTTCACACTGTGCTCTTCTTAAAGTCTCGTGTGGTGCATCTGTTTGAGTCTAGGTCATGTGCCCTCCCCTAGCTTCAAAGGAGTGGGGAAAGCAAGTTCTGGCTTCCACCTTGGCAGTGAGGACTCCTAACAGAAAAGATCTCCCAAATACAGGAAAGCTTTTCAACAGATGCTGAGAAACTGAGAAACTATAAGAATGTGACAGACTATTCACTACACTCAGCTACATGTGGAAAGTGAGTTTAAGGTGAGGACAAGATGGGAGGCAGAGGGACCAGTTGGGAGGCTGGTGAAGGTCCACAGGGAGATGGTCATGACCTGAATTGAGGCTGCAGTAACAGAGGCAGAGAGGAGAGAATAGATTTGAGAAACACTTTGAAAGAAAAAGTCAGCAGAACTTGGAGATTTGTTGCATACAGGAGATGAAGAAGAGGAGGAATTAAGAATTTCTGACTTAAGTGACTGAGTAGATAATGAGATCTTGGCCAAAGATGAGTAAGAAACATGAGAGGAGCAGGTTTGGGAGTTAGGGGAACAATAAGGGGATATACTAAATTCTAGACATGTTACTGGTTTCTAATACAATTCCATTGTGTAGAGAGCATACTGTGTATGACTTGAATTCTTTTGAATTTGACACTTGCTTTATGGCATTAAATCTGATCTATCTTGGTAAATGTTCCAATTGCACTTGAGAAGTATGTGAATTCTGTTATCAGATGGAGTGTCCTACATATATCAATTAGATGAAGCTGCTTGATATTGTTATTCAAGTCTTCTATATCTTGCTGATTTTCTGTCTAATTGTACTATCAATTATTAGGAGCAAGGTACTGAAATCTGCAACTGTAGTCATAGATTTGTCTATTTCTCCTTGCTTCTGTATATTTTTGCTTCATGTATTTTGAATCTCTATATTAAGTGCATAAACATTTAGAATTATGTCACTTGATGAATTGACTCTTTCACCATTATAAAGTGACCTTCTTTACATCTGATATTATTCTTTGCTCTGAAATCTTTTCTTTCAGCTACTTTACTTTTGTTACATAGTAAACCTTTTTTCATCCTTTTACTTTTTACTTACTGGTGTTGATGTATTTACAGTGCATATCTTTTAAGCAGCATATTGTGGTGTCTCACTTTTTTATCCAATCTCTGTCTTTTAATTGGAGATGTTTAGTCCATTTACATTTAATATGATTATTGATATGGTTTGGTTTAAGTCTATCATCTGCTGGACTGGAAGTCTGTTGAACTTCTTAGGTCTGTGAATATGTAGTTTTCATAAATTTTGAAAACCTTTGACTATTATTTCTTCAAATATTTTTTGTCCCCACCACCCTCCTTTGAAGATTCCATTTACATATATACTAATATTACACCACTCATAGTTGTTCTGATGTTCTTTTCATTTTTTAGATCTTTTTTTTCTCTGCGTGTTTCATTTGGGATAATTTCTATTGATGTGACTTCAAGTTCAGTAATCTTTTTTTTGGCAATGTCTAATTTGCTATTAACCCAATCCAATGTATTTTTATCTCAGACATTATAGTTTTCATCTGTAGAAGTACACCCTGGGTCTTTTTTATATCTTCCTTGTCTTTACTTAACTTTTTGAGCATTTGGCATACAGTCATAGTAATTGTTTTAACATCCTAGTTTGCTGATTCTAACATCTATGACAGTTCCAGGTCTGCATTTCCGCCCCCCCCCCCTTCTGTTTTTGAATGGTTGATTTTTCTCTTCATTATGGGTTGTATTATTCTTAATCTGATCAAGCTTCTAGTTCTAACTATCACTTTATGGGAAAAACAGAAGTAGAGGCACATGTTAAACACCACGACAGGGATGCAATCAGCAAGATGCAGAATGTGGGAAATTCCAAGGACAAACAATCCATTTCTTCAACATATAAAGTGCAAGAAAAGAAAAAAGTTTAAGAGATTTTAACCAGATGCAGTGTGAGGATCTGGTTTAGACTTGAAGAAATAAACTATATAAAAATTTGTGAGATAATTAGAAAAATTTGAACACTGTTTAGATGTTAAGAAATTGCTAATTTTAAAAGATATTTTAATGATGTTGCAGTTATTTTTAAAAATAGATTTTATCATTTAGAGATGCATAGCAGAAATATTTATGGGTGAAATAATATGCTGCTTGTGATTTGCTTCAAAATAATCCAGGGAGTGAAAGAGAAGATGGGGGTACAAATAGAACAAATTGGCCATGGGATGATAATTGTTGAAGCTGGGTAATGGGTGCACAGCAGTTCATTACAGTATTTCTTCTATTTTTGCAATATTTAATATTTTTTCATAATAAAAAATATTCAGATGTTCTCTTTTCTGAGATTTGCCCTACTCTCTCCCTAACCCTAGTAGAATTAGTTGTGCTTGGGACTGTTCCCCTACCATGGAAATAAATTAAACACTCACTTATTTCCAAATCTTTCTCCCTTATTTGACCACAAGCCTCCTGAGAGCAAAGACTGTGTCTTACTTATTTTATATTCTTTGTATTGCTACCACCTACCTAGGTGATCAGTGAAGGGTGGCAAGTTGGCAACTCTCTAGCCCCACTTCACCAAGGTGCTCATGACAGAGGCTGACTTCATTGCATTGAATCAAATTTCCAATCAAGTATTATGTCCTTTAAACACTCAAATTATACTGTGTACAAATGTATGTCAAAGGAGCCAAAGGAGTCCTAATGTAAAAACTCAGGCAGTAAAACTGTCAAGACAAACCAGGAGTCCAGGTCAGCAGGGTTAGCAGTATTGAAATTGTTTTATGGTTCACCATGTACTTCCCCTTCTTACCAGTTATGCATTGCACTGTGACCTTTGTAAAGTCCTTTAGTTCTGCCCTGCCCTTCTCACAGGATTATTCTGTTTGAAATAAGATACTGTATGCGTGTGAAAGGGCTTTTAAAATGGAAAAACACTATAAAGTTAAAAGTGTAATGGTCTCTTTTCAAGGCAACAGGACATCTCACAGAGCACAGCATTTTACCTATCAGAAAGATTGACCTTGGATGAAATTGTTCAGTAGGTAAGGCCTGTTGTGAACGATTTTACATATTTTTCTCTTTCCGTGTGCCACACACAGACACACACAACAGTACTCCAAAAAGTTCATGGAAAAATAGAATTAAAAAAATAATACAAATCTTTCCATGAACTTTTTGAAGTATCCTTGTACATGTATATATATATATGTATATGTATAATGTATGTATATACACATATACGCATATGGCACCTGGTACGTTCCTGTTGCTGTGCTAGGTGCTGGTGACACAGAGTGAAAAGGACAGCCCGGATGCCCAGACCTATCCTTGCAGTCCCCCTAATCCCTGGCTATCATACATCCCATCCCCCACCTTCTTCCTCATGCTATTCAATCTCCTGTTTGATTGACTTATTATTTACATGCTTATGTATTTATTGATTTATCTTCTTAATTAAGAATTTTACAAAGACACTTTTAATTGGGGGTTCCTAATTCTGGAGAAATTTCCATTTTACGAATGTATTCTTGAAAGGGCACGGTTATGGGCGGCCTTTCAATTCCTTCGGCAGTTAGAAGGAGGGCAATTTTGGGAGGTCCTCTCAGGCTGTCTCTGCCCTGAGGTTTTGTTTTAAGCCAGACCATTTTACATGGTGATCAATCTGGGGAGTGGTTTATAAGAGTGGTGTCTCAGAATAATTCATTAAGCTGTGCATTGGTTTTATATGGCTTTCTGCACTTGTCTTATATTTAACAATAACAGTTAAAAATAAATATCTCTTCTTTCAAAATAAACACAACTTCTTGGGCTAAGTGAAATGTGGCGCAGGTGCTGGCCCCTGGGAGGACTGCAGTGTCCGGTCAGCGGCGAGGGCTGCCCTCAAAGGGGCCATCCGGCCTCTCCAAGGAGGGCAAAACAACAAATGACGATAACAATAACAACGATAACAATAATGAAGACGACAATAACGGCAATAAATCCGAGCAAGACTCACATTCGCCAAATACATACTAGTAACCACTACGTTCCACACCTCGCGAGGAAGCCACACAGCGAACTGCTCCGGCGCGGCCGCGGCGCCCCTCGCGGCCCCCCTCGTCACCCCCTGAACTGCTCCGGCCAGAGGGGCGGGGCGAAGCCTGGGGGCGGGGCCGGAGGACGGGGCGGGGTGCCAAGCCCGCCGCGGAGGGTGGGGTCGCGGAGGAGGAGGGGGTGGCCGCCGGCGGCTGGGCGGGGCGCGCTCGGGCCTCTGCTCTTCACGCGCCGCATTCGCAGCCCCGCAGTCCGCGCCGCGGGGAACCCTGGCGGCGAGTGCCGCCCGCGAGCCGAGGCAGCAGTCGGAGGAGGAGCCGCGGGCGCCGAGGTAGGCGCTGGGACGGCCGCCGCGAGGCCTGGAGCCCTCGGCGCCCTCAGCCCGGCCCTAGGGGGTGGCAAGGCCGGGGGGCGGCGCGCGGAGGCTGGGCGGGCGGGGCCGGGACTGGGGGCGGGGACCGGCCTGGCCCGAGGGGCCGCGCAGAGCCGACAGGGCTGTGGGAGTCGGGACTTGAGGCGGTTCGGGCTGCTCCACACGCGGAGCCCGGCCCGGGGCACCGGCGCCCGGGAGGCGTGGAAACCGCCCTCCGCGGGGGCGGCCTGGGTCCTCTCGGCTTTCGGGGCTCCTAGGCCAGCCCTGGGGTACGTATTAACAGGAAAGCTTGGCAGAGAGACAAATGCCAACATTTGGAAGAACTGAGAGTCGCGTCGTTAGGCGCTGAGGCTTTATTTTCCTTCCCCGCCCCCTGCTCAGCCACGGCCCGACTTGGCCAAAGAAGGATGTGTCACCAGCTCCGGGCCGCGCGCGGGATCCCTGGCCCGGCTGGGAGCAGGAGTACCTGAAACAAAGGTAAACGGAGTCCGGGCTGACCCCGGCCCTGCTCCGCGGCCGTGCTCGAAGCGCCTCGGTGGGTCTCAGCCCCGCGCCGCCCCGGAGAGACGTTCTCCTGGGGACCACCTCGATGGAAACCAGCTGGCCGGGCCTGGCGTTGATGTTGCATCCGAACACTGTCGTGCTCACATTATTCCTAGTCCTCCCGCTCCGGTAAAGCTTAAGGAATACAGGGGGAGACAAATTGCTGTTCACAGATAGTAAGGTACTTTCTGATCAGAAAATGGTCTGAAAACACGAAATAAATTATGAACGCATAAGCAAAAGAGAGTGATTTGTAGTGCTTTCCAAAATCTGAGGAAGTATTTCTCCTCAAATCTTTATTTATGTACATAACATCCCCTACACCTTGTTGCCAGGCATTTTTCTTTGTTCTTTAGTCTCAGGCCTCAGTTTCTTGTAAACAGAGTAACCGGCGCTGAGACCCTAAGAATTGCCATACTAGGTCAGAACGTGGGCGTCCAGCTCAGTAGGCACCAGGCTTGTGTTCTAGTAAGACACGGTTTTTTTCTGGTGATACCGTTACAAATTATCTCAGTTTCTTTCAGGAATATCCATGACTTTTACTGAAAGCCTTTTCAGAAATGTATAGGCAACTCCTGTTACACACACAATTTATTCACATTTATTGCAACCAAATGGCTCTCCTATCATCTCTGGTGGAAGAACTTATAGCACGAGGTACTAGTGGGAAAACTTGGATCTTTTATACAGTCTGGGAGTTCAGAAGTCAAGGCCAGGAAAACAGGTAAAAAGTTTTTTAAAAATAGAAAGGTTTGGAGAATTCATTACCAGAGCCAACTGGCTGTTGAGTTCAAAAATAGCTTCGTCCACTAACAACCTGAACATTAAGCAGTTAAAGATTTCTTTGTACTCATAAGTATTGCATATTTAAAAATGCAGCTTAACTTTCTAGAGAGGAAGGGGCTGTGTGACTTTATCAAATTATTTGGCCTTAATGTTTAGCTGACACTAGCTACTCCTGAGAGTAGTTTTGTTTCAGCAAGAAGGGAATAAAGAAAAGGAGTAAATTGAAGTATGAGGTATTTGAGGGGGCACCTGTTCAAACCATAACTTTGCCTTTAAAGTCTTCAGAGACTCCTCATTACCTTTGACAAACATAGTCCCCACTTACCTTGTCTCTGTGTCCTTTCAATACACAGCTGAAGCATTACTTATTTGCTGAAGCATTACTTATTTTCTAAAGCTTCTCTTGACATCCCTCACCCCGCCAAAAAAAAAAAAAGGAAACAAATTTTTAAAAAAATCACTGCCACCGGGAGTAGAATTCACCACTCTTTTGAGTATTACCATACTTTAAATCAGGGTTTCTCCTCCATGGTATTATTAAGGTTTTAGACCAGGTAATTTGTTGTGGAGGGCTATCCTGTGCAGTGTAGTATATTGAGCAATATTCCTGACCTCTACTTATTAGATACCAGTAGTACTCCATACACATAGCTGTGACAAGCAAAAATGCCTTCAGACATTGCCAAATATCCCCTGGGAGGGCCCAAATCACCTCTAGTTTAAAACTACTATTCTAAATGGACTATTGCCTTAACACCAGTGATACTGCATTGTCCTCATTTACTTATGTTTTCTCTACTAAGCTGGAAGGCAGAAACAGTCTTCATTTATTTGACAAATGTCTAAAGGCATACTTCACCAGCTGGATGCTAGGTTAGGTCTGAGAATACAGTGGTGAAAACAACTAATGAGGTCTTTGGACTCCTAGACCTTATAGTCTAAAGAAGGTGACAGATGTTTACATGTGTAATGATGCAATTACCTAATTACAGTTGTGTTAAATTCTGGGAAGAGAAGTACAAGTTGCTGTGAGTATGTAAAACAAAGGCCTGACCTAGTTTGGAAACTAGGAAAAGTTTCCTTGGGGAAGTGACCTTTGAAGTGGATTCTGGATAAATAGGAGTTACTAGGTGAAGCTTAGGGGGACGGTATTCCATACAGAAGGAACAAGTGTGAAGGCCCTGTGTCAGAAAGGAACAAGACCTTTTCTGGGAACCCAGAAGCTAGTGTGGGTGGACCATGGAGATCGATGGGGCAGGATGAAGCTGGAAGGTAGTCAGAGGCTGTCCACTAGCAGTGGTTCTCAGTCTACCCTGCTCATCAGAATCACACGAGGAATTTCAGAGAGTACTGGTGCCTGAGCCCTCCCCCAGGCTCATTAAATCAGAATGTCGGTTCTATTCCCTCCCCCAGCTGCCATTTTCCCCACATTTTCCAAAGGTATAACCCCTGATACTTGTTTTGTATATTATTGTAGATGTTTTTGTGGGCGTTCAAGCAAATGCATATTCTTTTTTTCTCTTGTTGTTTACACAAATGGTGTATACTGTACACTCTTAACATCATCTTAGGAATTTTCCATTTCAGTATATAGTTTCCTTATTCTTTTGAATGACTGTGTAGTATTTCATTGTATGGATATACCATAGGTTATTTAACCATTCCTCTATTGATGGACATTTAGATTGTTTCCAATGATTTACTATAAACAGTACTATAAATATGCCAGTTCACATGTGTATGAATATATTTGCAGGATAAATTCCTAAAGTGGAATTGTTGGGTCAAATTATACATATATACATACATTTTATACATGTATATATTTGAAAATACTTCCGTTTGTAAAAAATCATTCTGGTCATATTGGAGAGATTGGTTTGAAAGGAAACGAGTGAATGTGGGAGACAACTGACCGTAATTGATGTTACTGTGGATAACTAGGAGAGAAAAGATGGTAATCGGGACCAACGTGGTAGCTGTGGAGATAGAAGTATGTGTATACATGAGGTACATTTAGGAGGCATAACTGGTAGGATCTGGTGGTTGATAGGGTACGGGGGTTGAGAGGGAGAAATAAATTTCTGAGATTAGGGTTCTAGCTTGCCCAACCAGGTGAATGGTGGAGTTGTTACCTGAAATAAAGAACATTGTAAGGATAAGTAGTTTTGAGGTGGGTTTAAGTGACAGCTCACATTGGGACTGTTGAAACTTTCAAGTGGAGATGTTACATAGCATTTGACATTTCAAATTCAGAGCCCAGAGGAAAGGGCTGCACTAGAGGCACAAACTTTTAGGTGTAAATTAAAGGGTGTTGAGTAAAATTACCCAGGGCAGAGGTTGCAAACTGGTAGCACGTAGCAGAATGTGGCTCACAGATGTGTTTTGTTTTGCCCATACAGTGGTTTCGTCGTTGTTTAATTTGGAGTAGCTGCCAATATTTTAAAATCTGAAGATTTCCCATGAAAATCTAGATTTGGGGCTTCTCTTTAAAAATGAGGAAAGGTAGCACTACTGAGCTGGCTTTCCCATATAGCAACAATGAATAGAGTAAGTCATAGCTGATTCCAGCTGCTTTATAGTTTGCCATAGAGCCCAACACTCCCTACAGTTTATGCCTGACTACTTTGCTCATTTACTTCTCTGATTCCGTAGGCTTTTGTGATCCCCAGTCTAGAAAGAGAATATAGAACAGTGATTCTCATCTGGTTGCACTTTGGAGTCACTGAGTGATTGAAAAATACTAACTCTGGGTCCACCTAAGAAATTTCTGCTTCTGTTTACTTGGTCTGAATTGCAGCATTGGATTTTTAAAAGCTCCTTGGTTGATTCCACTGAGCAGTGGAAATTGAGAACAACTGACAGATTAAGGAGAGAAGAGGGTTCAGGCCTAGCATTTCAAAGTTTGGTAGAGGACAGCAGTGAGCAAATTTTGGTTTCCAAAAGGTTGTGTGAATGCTGTTACCTTGAAGAACCAGGGTTAGAGTGACTATCTAGGATGGGTTGTCATGCTAATGGCCACAACCAGTCTGTCTCTTATCCATTTCTGCTTCATTGGCAACGTTAACCTGGCAGAGGAGGTTTTAAAGGTCAGTTTTGTGTTTCATGTTTCTAAGAGTTGTGGTCTACCACCAGAACAGAAAACATGGCAGGGGGTGGGGGTGGAAAATGCTGAGAATTATTAGTGAAGGTTGGTGTTTATTAATTGAAGCCATAAACCCCATTGCTATACATTTTTGCAAACAGGAGTGTCATCTTGTGAGGGACTAGCCTTCATAGCTGTCATTGGTTTATCAGTTAGGTGGATGGTTAAGTTCTGTATAAAGGATGATTTTGTAATAGATAGCAGACCTTGATCCAAGATGGTTTATACTGGGAGCTCATTATAAGACAATATTTTGTTAAGAAACTTGTATGTGCTTGGACAGCTGTAGTAATTCCTTCATCACAAATACTGCTTGAATGGCAGTAGATGGAGAAAAAGCCCATTGCCAAGGTGGTCCAGAGCTCCCTTTGGTTTGTGGAAGGGACAGGATTTCTGAGTGGGCAGAGGACTTGGAGCCAGTTCTTGGGTACAAGGCCTGGATTTGTCAAGTATGGGCTATGTGATTTTTTTTTTTTTAATTGAGGTAAAATTAACCATGTAAACCATTTTAAAGTGTACAATTCAGTGACTTTCAATACATTCACAGTATTGTGCAGCCATCTATGTATTTCTAGAACATTTTCATCACCCTAAAAGGTAACCCTGTACCCAGTAAGCAGTCATTCCTGATTCTCATCTGCTCCTAGCGCCTCAAAAACACCAATTTGCTTTCCGTCTGTGTGGATTTGCCTTTTTTTGAACACTTCATATAAATGGAATCATACAATGTATGACTCTTTGTGTCTGGCTTCTTTCATTCAGCATAATGTTTACAAGGTTCATTGACGTTATAGCATGTATCAGTGCTTCATTCCTTTCTTTGGCTGAATAATACTCCATTGTATGGTGTAGTGGACTGAATTATGTCCCCCCAAAACTCCCTGAAGCTTGAATTGTGTCCCCCAAGTTTTATGTATAAGAAACTTAGCTCCCACTGTGACTGTTAAGAGGGTGAGAAATCCTATTACGTAACTGAAAGGTAGAGCCTCAAAGAGGTGATTGGATTGTAGGACTGTGCAGTAGTGAATGTATTAAAAATGGTGGTCAGGGGCATGGTTCTGAAGGCTTTAAAAGAAGAGGAGAGTCTGTCTTTCTTGCTCTTTCTGCTCTCTCTGCTTTCACCATCTTGCAATGTGAGACCCTTGGGTCACTGTCACTGCCACCAGATGAATTTTGGACTTCCCAGCCTCAGAACTGTAAGCAATAATTTCATTTTTCTTTATAAATCACCCAGTTTCAGGTATAGCAACATAAACAGACTAATACATATGGATATACTACATTTTGTTCATTCATCAGTTGATGGACATTTGGGTTGTTCACACCTTTTGTGTCATGTAAATAGTGCTGCTAAGAGCATTCCTTTACAAGTTTTTGCTTAAATACCTGTTTTAAGTTCTTTTCTATATAAAGAGCATTGTACCCTGTGCTTGCTTTTTTACATATATATGTAAGAGTGGAATTGCTGGATCATATGGTAATGCCATTTTTAAGTTTTTGAAGAATCACCAAACTGTTTTCCATAGCAGCTGCACCATTTTACATTTCTACCAGTGATATTTGAGAATTTTAGTTTCTCTACACTCTCGCCAACACTTGTTATTTTCTGGTTTTTTGGTTATAGCCATCCTAGTCAGTGTGAAGTGGTGTCTCATTGTGGTTTTTATTTGCATTTCCCTAATGACTAATGATGTTGAGCATCTCTTTGTGTGTTTATCAGCCATTTGTGTATCTTCTTCAGAGAAATATCTATTCAAGTCCTTTGACCATTTTTTAATTGAGTTGTCTTTTTGTTGTTGAGCTGTAAGAGTTCTTTATATATTCTAGATACTAGACCTTTATCAAATATATGATTTGCAAATATTTTCTCTCATATCATGGGCTGTCTTTTCACTTTCCTGATAGTGTCCTTTGCACAAAAGTTTTTAATTCTGGTGAAGTCTAGTTTGTTTTTTCTTTTGTTGCTTATGCTTTTGGTATCATATTTAAGAATCCATTACCATATCAGGAACTATCAAAAGTCTTCCATCCTAGTACATAGTGAATCATGATATGATATGACTCTGGGATCTATGTTGTAGCCCAGGGTGCAAAGTCACAGGGCCCCAGATGCAAAGGTAGTTGGAGAGATTCTACTTATCCAGAATTGAAAGTATATTTTCTTGTAGGGCATGTGTTTGTCGAACTCTGTTGCTGTTCCTCTGAAATGTAGAGCGATCTACTCTAGGTTTGTAAGGGCCCTAAAGAGTTTTTAGGCATAGTAGGAAAGTAAAAGGCAGTCTCTTCTTATTGGACCAAGAATCCTCACATTTCACTGTACCAGCTTTTAAACTTCTAAAACTAGACTGCTTCCTAATTCACTGGCTAGTGACCTCCATTAGTTCAGTCAATTTTTTTTTCTTTTAACATTCATGTGTACATATTTGTGGCATCAATCAACAAATATTTGTTGAGTTATCACTGTGAGCCAGGCACTATACTAGATATTGGAGTTACAGTGCCTTGTGATACAAGAACAAACTGTCTCTTCCACTGGGATTCCTCTAAATCTGGTCCTGTCTACAGTTTTCTAACTCACTGATTCCAATTCCTTTCCCAGCAGTCTCTCTTGAGTCCACACTGTCAGGCCTCTTCCCCCACTGAAGCACTCTTATTAAGCTTACCACTGACCTTCACATTGCTAACCCCAGTGAATCAGTTCTCAGTCTTCCTTTTACTAGACCTTTCAGTAGCTTTGATGCAGTTGATTATTCCTCTTTCCTTGAAATCCTTCCTTCACTTAGCTTCCAGCATTCTCCAAGTTTCCTCTCACTTTATTGCAGGTACTTTCTCAGTCTTTTTGCTAGTTCCTCATCATCTTCTTGTACTCTAAAAGTGGGAGCACTGTAAAACTTAATACTCAAACTTCTGTTCTTCCTTATTGAACCTGCTTCTTGACATTTTACCCAATCTCATGATTTTAAATACCATATACACACCATCATCTATACACCAGCAGCTACCAAATTTATATCTCCAAGTTCTACCTCACCTCTGAATCTCATACTTTGATATCAAAGTGGCTACTTGACATATCCACCTGAATATCTAACAGACATCTCAAAACTGAACTCCTTCCAAAGCCCAATCTTCCCATAGCCTGTCCCATATCTGTAAATAGCACCATTCTTCCAGTAGCCCAGGCTAAAAACCTTGGATTTATCTTTGATTTTCTTTTCTCTTTCATCCCACGTTCAATCTATCAGCAAATCTTATGGGTCTACCTTCACAATCTATCTAGATTAGGTCACTTCCCACTCTGATCACTGCTTCCACCTTGTCCAAGCCACCTTTATATTTCCCCTGAATCATTGCAATAACCTAACTCTTTTCCCTGCTTGTGTCCTTCCTGTCCTACAGCCTATTCTCAACACAGCAACCAGAAGAATTCTGTTAAAAGTAAGTTCTCCACTCAGAGGCTTTACACTTACCTCCAAGTCCCTTCATAATGGAAACCCACCTTTGTCTCTCTGACTTCATTTCCTACTACTGTCCCCTGTGCTTGCTTTGTCCCAATCACAAACAGTACCTTTTTCTTCTTCCAAAAAGCCAGGTGTGTTCCTGCCTGAGAAACTTTGCTTTCCCCTAGTGAAGCTTCCTCCCTCATTTCCCTCAGGTCTTGGCTAAGTTTCACTTTCCCCAATGCTTCCTATCTTCCTTCCCTTTCAAACTCTCATTCCCCAGCACTCTGAGGGGTCTGAGTATTCCCCCTACCCCACCGCTGAAGACTGAGCACTGAGGCTGTCCCTGTCCTCCTTGTTTATTTGTGTATTCGTTTATTCATCTTTATGCTTGTTTCCTCCAGTTAAAAAAGAAGTTTGAAAACTGCTTGTCTGTGAGATTAAAAATAAAAAGCAGAGATTAGTGGCTGTGAATGGAGATGTCATTAAGGGCTTAGAAGTTCTAGCAAGGGCACACTTATCCTTTCCATTTTGTAGATCACAGGCATATTCCCTATTTTACGGTCCTGTGGATTGAGCCCCAGAATACTGCTGTTGTGCACACTGAGGAACACAGTGCTCCTACCAGTGCAAAGTCCCCCTGCAAGCACGGTGGCTCAGGTGTTAGCATTTTGTCTCGTCTCAGTTTGGTACATCTTGCCAGTCTTGGTCTTCTGCCAGATCTGGCTGGATCTCCTTTCCCATGGTCAGCCCTCTTCAGTGAGTGGTGGCCCACCTGGTGCTGGCAACAGTATTGGGATCCAGGTAAAAAGACAGTTGAGGGTTCCATGTAATGGAGAGAGTGTGTTGATTCTACTGTGAAATGCCCCAGACCCTAAAGAAAAGGGCAGATACAACACATCCAGGGACAGTTGCTCTGGATATCAAGTTTAGAGGCTTCTTCTGGATTAGCGTTTCTCAGCCTGTGTCTGCAAACCTGTGGGCCTTCTGGTGGGTTTATGTTATTAAAGGCTAGAATGGTGTGTGTTTTAATTTGTTGTTTTAAAAAGCAGTGTATTCTTTCCAAGGAATTTTTAACCATACAAATATATAGGTACATTCTCATTTCTCTTCTTTTCCTAGATGAGCCAACTTCCTAGGTGACAGGAAGATAAATTAATGTAATTTCAGGTAGTGATAATAGTACTATGAAGAAAACAGTGGGGCTTTTCTCCTAATGATGAACAATTGAGTTGTTTCCAGTTTTTCCCTATTTTAAAGATTACTGCAGTGAACATCCTTACTTGTGCAAATGTGTGAATGTTTATACTGCATATCTTCTAAAAGACAGGATTGCCGGGTCATATAATCATATAAACAAAATTTTAATAGTTACTGCCAAATTGGTCCCCAAGATGTCTGTACTAATATAAAATAAATGATATGTAAGATAATTCAAAGGAGTAATAATGTATATTACTATTTTTTCAATGAATAAAATATTTTTGTTTTTAATTACACTAATAATATTGAATACATTCTCTTTGTTAAAAAATTAACATATTATGAGGCTGAAAATTCTCATACCCTCACCAATTTGTGAATTTTTGCCTCTCAGAAGTTTTACAGAATGGTATCTCTTTGTTTTGATTTTTATTTCCCTGCAGTTGAATATCTTTTCTAAAGTTTTTGACCATTTGTGTTTCTTTTTCCGTTTATGGGGTTGCATAGCAGAGACTGCTAGTTACCTCCTAGATCTGTACTTCCTTTATCTTTAATAATAGGAGCTACAGCTTTTAGCCAGGCCCACTGCTGCTCATCCAGAAGACCTGGCCTTGTTGAAGTCAAGTATAACCATGTGAGTAAGTTTTAACTAATGATATTTAAGCAGAAGGGTTAGGTGTGACTCTGAAGTCTCCTAAAAGGGAGAAGGCTCTCTCTTTTTCATCCCTTCACCTGTCCTGTATATTGGAATACAGATATAATGACTAGAGCACTAACAGCCATCCTAGATCATCAGGCCCATCATAGTAGGTCAGTGAGCCAGAAAGCCTGAGTCGCCAAGCATTTGGTGGAGCTGCTCCATCAGCCCCTCACCAGCTTTTGCATGAGAGAGAAATTTAATTTTTATCTTGTTTAAGCACTCTTTTTTTGGTTTTTCTATTATATGCACCATTATATGTCTTTTTATTTATATTCTAGATACTCATTCTTTATTATAAAAATGGCACATTTTCCTCCAGTCTATTGGACTGTTAAATAATATTTTAAATTTCGATGTCAGTTTTACCTATCTTTACCTTTATGGCTTTTTATTTAACTGACTTTTTTTTTTTAACTGACTTTTTAATGGGTGTCTTTTCTGCCCTAAAGATATTTTATTAATTAATCTATTTTTATTTATTTTTTTGGTGGCTGGCTGGTACTGGAATCTGAACCTCTGACTTTGGTGTCACAACACTGTGCTCTAACCAACTGAGCTAACCAACCAGCCCTGCCCTGAAGATACAAATATATAATCTTACTTTATATGTTTTTAAAATTTAGGCCTTTAATTTCATTTGGAATTTTTTTAAAGTTTATTTATTTAGATTACTATTTTTTTTTAAACATTTTATGTTGTTGCAGAGCAGATGTGGGGAAGGGGGAGGGGGGAGGAGGAAGGAAATAGGGTGGGAGAAGGAGGAAGGAGGAGGGGCAAGGTTAAGGCGTGTGGCACCCCCCTCATTCCTGCATGGGAGACCAGGGGGCTTCCAGCAGTGGCTTGATCATTGCTGGGCTGGGTGCAGATGTCAGAGGGGTGTGGCTGAAGGCCTCGCCCCCCCCTACCGCCTGAGCTTGGAAGAGCCTGGCACGCTTCTTGTGGTGGCTCGGTGTTCATCATGGCTGGTTGCAGGTGTCAGTGGGGCATGGCTGAGGCCCTCAGGACTGGTTGCGGGTATCAGAGGGCCCCCAGCCCTCCCGCTCCCTGGCTTGGTAGCCCAGGGGACTTCTGATCCTGCTAGGTTTTATAGGTGTTCTTTGGTGATAAGAGACCTTTACTAGTTAATATCAAACTGTCTCTGGTCTGTGGGCATTTTTTTTTTCTTTCAGTTCTGTGTTGGGTTATTTGCTGATTCTACCACTTAACCTCTGCACTGGAACTAATTTGTTGTCCTTTGCTTACTTCTAAAATGAGGAACTTCCTGTGGGGACCAGCACTTGAGCTGTTTGGTTGAGCTAAATGTTGTGCAGCTCAGGTTTTAATGGTTGACTTTATTGGTGCTTCCAGGACTCATGAGATCCTGTACACCTGGGTTGTACAGGTCTGGACCTGAGTCTTTTCATCAAATTGCACCCCATGTAATTCTGTATTCCTGACCAGTCTCCTCTGAGTGGTCTTTCTCTGATTGGGGGTGCAGATCAGCTGTCCTTGCTATGCCACAGTGTTCTCCTGGTGGGCCCGTCTCCCCCATTGACTGTGCTCCAAACACTTCCCATGGGACAGGCCATGCTCCCGTCCCTTGTGCTGACTCACTGGCTTCTGAGTGGCTTCTTTTTTTCAGTTGTTGTGGCCCCTCGCTCCTAAGTGGATCCACGGGAACCTATTAGTAGTCTTGCTGGTCTGGGGGCCACCAAGGCTGTCTTCTCCCCTGCCACTTCCAAGCAAATTCATCTGAAGGGCACAGCTATGGCTTTTGCCGGCCCCTGCTCCATGCACTCAGCAGCTCCAGCCTGGAAGCGGCTGGGGCTCAAAACAGTCGGAGTGGTTTTTTCTCTCTCTCATCTTGGCTTCTCCCATCTTCATGCACTCCGTAGGTCTCTTCTCCTCTTCCCCTGAGCTCTAATGGCTCCAGCTTGGCTGTTGTTGCTTTTTTTTTTTTTTTAAGATAACCTGTAAGGAGATCTTAACCCTTGACTTCATGTTGTCAGCACCACTCTCTCCAAGTGAGCTAACCGGCCATCCCTATATAGGGATCCGAACCTGTGGCCTTGGTGTTATCAGCACCACACTCTCCCAAGTGAGCCATGGGCTGGCCCTTGTTGTTGCTTTTTAATAGTTGTAAATTAGTTGATTTGTGGGAGAAAGTGAGGCTGGGACTGTCTATTCTGCCATCTTGACCAGAAGCCCTGGAATTTATTTTTGTGAATAGTGTGAGGGAGGAATCATGTTCAGTTGGAATAATTTTAATAATAGGTGGCATGTCAAATTATCAGTTCTCATATATGCATAAGTTGATTTTAGGACTCTAGTCTCATTGATCTTTGTTTCTGTGCCATTAATACATTTTTAGTTACAACAGCTTTTTGATACATATTTTTTCTTGATAAAGGAAGGTCCTCTTTTTTCATTCTTTTTAAAAAATTAAATATTAAATGACTATAACAGAATATTTGTAAAACATATATCAGGTATGAAGCATAGCAGTAGAGTGAACACTCGCTACCCTTGTTAGCTTAAGGGAAAAACATTACTATTCCCTTTGTTTTTGTCTCCCCACCCCAAAGTTGTCTTGACTCTTCTAGCATATTTTCTTATTCATGTGAAATTTTAGAATTAGCTTATAAATTAGTCTTAACATCAGTTTATATCATCGAAGGCAGTAATAGTTTCTGTGTCAGTAACTGCTTTTTGGCAAATAATACAATAATTATATAAATTTTTTTCCATATGAAAACGACAGTTTGAGTGATATGATGTTAGAAGACATTGCTTGAATGTGGTCATGACCTTCAGTCATTGTTTATTGTCAGCTTTGGTGGTAGTTAACCATTACACTATTTTTAATTGTTCGTAGTTGTAAGTATGGTTGAATTTGTAGACATAATGGACTGTCGGTTAAAGATGGAACATGTGTGCAACACATGTCAAAAATATCGTAAGTTAATCAAGAGCATAAAAAATGATAATTCTGCAAAATTATTTCAAGATGTTCTTTATGAAATACATAGGTTGCATTAATCTGGTCAGCGTTCTTATGAAACGTCAAGATGTCTTTAATATTTTTAAAAGTATATTATTAAAGGAAGCTAAGTGAAGTGTATTTCTGTATCTTTGCAACTCTTCTGGAAACCTAAAGTTATTTCAAAATAAAAAGATTTTTAAAACATCATTATAGAGGTAGAAACATCAGCCAAGAATGCCTTATGTTTAAAGTTACACATATATTCATACATGCATGTGATTGGCATTTTCTATTTCCTGTTCTTAAGCCTGCTCTAGAGAAACTCATTTCAGATTGGTTCACCAAATTCAAGTAGCAAGTAAAGATACTCAGTTGAATCTCATGAAAGATAGTAGGGACCTAATCAAGTTAAGATGTTTTCAATTTTAAAATGGATTATCAATTAAAAAACTCTGTGTGGTATTAAATAAGTAGGAAATGGTTTTCTTTTAAAATAATTGATTTTCAACTTACTATACATGTGGTGTTGTGGACAGCTGCATGTTTATTGTAATTGATTTATCTCTGTTTAGGTACTTAAAATTCTAAAAATTTAAAAGTTTGAATATGCTTGAAAAAATATAGGATGATTCTATCCAATTTGGCTTTTCATTTATTGCCAATAAAGATCCACAGTGTGTTTGTTACAAAGAAATTTTCTCAAAGAGCAGCAGGAAACCATTTCTTCTACCTTGACATTTAAAAACTAAACCTCCAAATTATCAAAATAAGCAGCTGATCTTTCTAAGCTCAAAATAGAAGAATTCCAAGTATCAAGTTATAAAAATAGTTTATTTTGGATGTTATAATACAAATTAAATTTCAGTCTACATTTCAATATATAGTTGGTGCTAAGTCCATCTTTGAATTTAATACATTTGGTTGTAAATCCATCTTTTAATTTTTCGACAATTTGATTTGACAGCTTATGATTTTCTTTACGTGATAAAACAGTTCATCTACTGTAAGTAGAAGTCAAAATTTGTCCTTAAATATTGAAGATTGTGCCACGTGAACTTTAATATGCTGACCTAAGATACTTATTTTTAACTAAAATTGCTTTATCATATGTCATATAAAATTTTTTTGATAATTTAAAAAAAATTTAAGGAGGTTTGCAGTATTACTTTTTGAAAGATTCATTAGTCAAAAAAGATTGATCTTTACTGTAGGCCTGATCACTGAAATTGTACTGATATCAAATTGGACCTGGATCCAGAATGGCCAGCCTGGATAAAACATGTACTATTGACAGTGTAGGGCCAGGATATGATCGGTCCCTTTGACTGAAGAGCACAGCATTCCTGCTCATTTTCAGAAGGGTAATAAGTTCTCCCTTTTAATCCATGTTGTTGCTTTGGTCCTAAAAGTGGGCAGCTAAAAAAACCCAATTAGTATCCATTACTTATGATGAGAGTTTTTTGGCTACAGATGGAATGAAGACAGACACCAAGAGAGGAAATAAGGTAGAACGTTATGAAAACAAGAGCCAAATGAAAAATGGAGGGAGAAATAATATCAATGAAGATATATATTTGCATGTCATAGAAATTGATTGGTTTTAAGGATAAAAATCTGCTTAAAGACAAGTAAAAAAGTTATTTGTAGTAAAAATGGACAAAGAGTACATCAGTTCATTCCTGTTTTATTAAGCATGGCCAGCCATCATGGAAAATAAACATGCTCTCTCTGTATTATGTCCACTCTGTTTTCTTAACACCAGCTTGTCCTACCATGTTGCTCATTGTGGGTACCACAAAATAGTAGCTCCAGCCTCAAATCTGTAGGACCTTTAAGACCCAGATCTCTCAGTTTGTTGACAGTGTGCTTCAATTCCAAGCTCCCAGGAGAGAATAATATGATTGGCCTACCTTGAGTCAGTGTGTCTCAACCAAATTTGACCAGGAATTGGAAAGCATATGACACATAAAGTTGCCCCATCTAGCCTGTGGGCAAGACAGGTCTCTAAGACGAGGATGTGAGTAGGGAGGAAATGGATAAAATCTCTTGTTCAGTACATAAGAGAGAAGCCTTGGGGGAAAGAAAAAGGAAGGGAGCATAAAATATGTACACCCCCAACAACAACCTCAACAAAAAGTTGGTAAGAACATAATAGAGCAAAGTTGAGTCAGTTTATAACACGAACTGCTGTCCATTCTGTAGCCTTGGACAGCCCAACTTCCCCAATAATCTTTATAGATGATTCCCACCCAACAGGAATGAGGACCTTAGAAGATGAGATGAAGTAGATGACTAAAACTTTAGGTATATAACCAAAAATTTCTACTACAATGTCTGTCAAGGTATAGACACCTTGGGCCAAAGTCTGTTTCACTTTGATAGCCAGCCACCATTATGATAAAAGTCTGTTTAGGTAGATGAAACTGTACTGGTGATCTCCATTAAGTTCCATTCAGCACATCTAGCTTGGTAACCACTGACATTTAAATGTCTTAGTCTTCCCACTCTCACATAATGGGGATTGGTTTGTGTTGAGCCCTTCATGCATAGCATAGGTAAGTAGTAGCAGGGGGCATTCATAAGGAGGAGCACCACCAAGTGCAGGTGTATTGAGTCTGGATTATGTCGCTTTTCCTGAAGGACCAAGGCCTGGTTTACACAATGTTCTGAGGTGCTTGGGTAACCAGATGCCTGTACAATAATGTGTTCTCTGGGGATTTGAACATAGGCTATCTAAGTTTGGAGATTATGGTGTTGTGAGGTCCACCTTATTGGTAAGCCAGAGGACTATTTGATGAGTACACTTTTGTAAAATAACTTGCCTAACTATAGTAGATGCATAATTATTTTAAGTTTTACCTTTTATTGGGTTCCATTATACAATTCTACATAGTACCATTATTATTTTAAACAAAAATTAAGCAAATTGAATTAATATTTCTAAGCTCTACTTTTCAGCATGTTTACTTAAAAAACAAACCAAGCACAGTGGTGCAATTTTCCAGGCACTTTCAAGTTGCTTAAATATTTAGAAATAAGGTATAAGCACCCTGTTTGAAAGCATGAAAATTTTGGTTTCAGGAAGAATAGTAGATGCATAATTGAGCTTCTTGTTGGCAGTCTGTTACTGTCCCTAGAGAGGTTCCTCCTCCGCTGCCTAAATGATTAAAAAGTCTCTCACGCCACAGTTTGCAGTGTTAAAGATTAGCATTTATTTGGATGGCCATTCAAAGGAGCCTGTGATAGCTATAAGAGCTTAAAGACCTCATACTCCCGATAGCTTAAAATCACAAGCATTTATGGAACAAAATCATGAGTGGGAGTCCCAGGAGTCATTTGGGAAGCTGATTGGCTCAGGGTGAAGTCAGCACAGCTATTCTTGGCTTCTTGACTGGTATTTTCCATGGTGCCTTAGGGTCCAGGGTGTGTGCACTTCAAAGCCAGCTTGCAGTTACAGGTGGTCTGCAGAAATAACTGCAGAGACTGACTTTACACATGTTATCTTAAGCCATAAGGCATTCAGTTAAGGAGCAAACATTCTGACCTTTAAATCAAATCTTAGCCTGAGGAACAAACATCCCATCCTCCAGATCAAGTCTGAACCTAAGAAAGTTTACATTTAATTACCTCTACTCCTGTCTTATTATTGCTACTCCTAGGAATCCAGTCCATCCTGCCTGGTCAAGCAGTTTTTCTTTAGCTGTCTCCCCTTTCCCCCAGCCAAGGCCTGCTCTGATGGGGATCAGTGGAACAGCCAGGGGAAATCGGGGGTCTGTCGCCCAGTGTCAGGTCTTTCTCAATTTGTGTGGTGGGGTTGTGCTGGGTCTTGCAGCTATTGTGGATTATCTTCTATACTTTGCTTCTCTGTACTAAGGCATTTGGGATGGGGGCCAAGGTCTTAGGTTCAGAAGATATGCTAAACATTTAGGTAAATGCAAAATGCAAAATGAAACCGAGTAATTATCAGAAATGGCCAGGAGGGCCACTTTATCCTAGATGGCAAGAGTCAGTCCCTCTTTAAACTGGTTACGAAAGATGACTTTTTTTCTAATCGAATTCTTGGCCACAGAAATAGAAATGGTGCTATATTAGCAAATTGCTTCCCTCCTTTCTTCCTGCTGTTCCTTCTTTGAGTGGTTCATATGTGTCAAGCACTGTTCTGGTGTTGGGATATAGTGGTGAACAAGGCACACAAGATCCTTGCCTTTGTGGAGTGTACATTCTGTTCAGGGATAAAATCAGTAAATGTGTAAACAATAAATAAAACGAATTCAGGGACTGATAAGTGCTATAAAGACAACAAACTGGATAATGGCATTGAGAGTAGTGAGATGGGGCTGTGATCAAGGGAGAGGAAGAGGCTGTTTGTGGAACTGAGGAAAGGTTGGGGAGAACAGTACAAGATATGGTTAAGGAGGTAGTGGACAGTCTGGAACTATTATAGGCCATGGTGGAGGAGTTTAGATTTTGTTCAAAATGTAGTGGGTAACCATTGGATTATTTTAAACAGATGAGCAATTCACTATGATTTATATTAGTCTGGTATTGCTGTTAGGAGAATGACTGGAGAATGGAGAGGCAAGAGTGGAAGCAGGGAGACCAGTTTGGAGACCATGGGAGTAGTGCAGGTGAGAGAGGATGATGGTTTGAATCAGAATTCTGGCAGTGGAAGTGCTGAGAAGTGGTTGAAATTATTTTAGAGATAGGGTTAATAGGCTTTACTGAGTGAATTTATATCCTGGGTATAGTTAGTAAATACGGCAGGTGGCCATTTCACTTTTATGACTTCCATACACCTAACAAGACACCTATAAAAAGCTCTATTACCCAGTAAGGTACTCTGGTTGTGCATGTACTGGATATTAGGTTGTCTATCTGTACAGTAGGTAATTAATAACAAAAAACCCTTGTTGGGCCTCTTCTGCAGAATACAGGGATTTCCCCAATCCCACATGTAGAATGTCAGCTGAATGAAGAACTTTGGGAGTCTCTGAGGGTTCTCATCATGCCACTCAGGGTACTAAAGGCTGAATGACAGTCAGAGGTTGGTGAGGCAGGCTGGGTGGACTGTCCTGTCCCTAGACTTGCATCTGTCAGCTCAGCCTGACGTACTGCATGTATGACCAGAAAATAAAAAGCAAGTCATGAACCTCTTGCTCTCAATTTCCTGACTCAACCTCCATACCCCCTCTGGCCTTTTGGTTTGAACCCCATCAAGTATCCCCTTTGGCTCCTTGAGTTTGAACCTTGCTCTCAGCTGTGCTTTCCACATGGTTTCAGTATCATCTTTCCCATCTCCACCCCACACACATACATACACATACCTCTATCATGATATTGAATGAGAATTTTCCTGCTGAAATTGTGGCCACAGAACCCTACTAGAGGTGGTAATCCAGACCGTGTCCTGTGGGTGGTTTGTTTAGTTAGGTACTAATCTTGAGCCCATAGGACCACAACTTTTTGCCTGAAATTGTCAGTCATAAGACAGATGAGTGCTTCATGCACTCTTCCAGTGGGCAAGCTCAGTGAATAAATGAACTAATAATCTTATCTGTGAGACGTCACCAAAGATATTGTCATGGTTGGTTAAACAGAGGGCATCAGTGGTGCCAAGAAGTAAGGTACAAAAGCTTTATCCAGGGCAGGAGCTAAGCAATGGGTTCTGTCAAGGGAGAACTGTGAAGGGTCAGCTCAAAGTAATCTGCGTTTCCTTCTTACCTGGAGATATTTGCATTGGGCTTTTGCCCCCTTGCCCTACCCTAGTTGAATTTTGGGGTGCTTCGCAGCATCTGAGGTTTATACGTTAGGAAAATCTTACTGAAGTTCTATTTTATGCTGCGTGTGCACTGGCTGTTTGTTGGAGATATGAGGGTAAGTAAACTGTGGCTTTCTTTTTTTTTTTTGCCTTTTTCATGACCGGTACTCAGCTAGTGAGTGAGTGCACCGGCCATTCCTATATAGGATCCGAACATGTGGTGGGAGCGTCGCTGCGCTCCCAGCGCCGCACTCTCCCGAGTGTGCCACGGGCTCAGCCCTAAACTGTGGCTTTCTAACACATCTTCTTCCCTGATCCGTCACACTGCCACCTGAATCCCGTCTTCTCTCTCCTGAGAAACTATAGCAGTGTTATAAATGCTTAATAAATACTTTGTTAGTAAATGGAAATTATTTCTAGGTTTTTTCTGTTCAGTGACTCTTTGCCTGAATCTTTGATTTTGTATTTATGTGTTTTCTCCTAGTCGAATCTCATGTTTCACTGTTCTAAGTCTCTTTAAATTGGTTTTTCTTGCCCTGCTACTTGCTTCCTTCTACATTTAGGGCCTTCTGCATTTTCCCTTTCCCTCCTGTTGATTTAATCTCACAGGTCACTTGTTTTTTGTTTTTTAAATTAAGCTTTATGCTTGGCCTTATGGCATGTTTTGAATATAGTTCTATTTCTGGATATTGAAAATGTTCTTTTAATTATGCCCCAGTAAGTTTTATTGTTGAACTAGCTCATTGTCTTAATTATGCTTACAAAGTTTGATAATATACTTATAGTCTGAAGTTCAGATAGGTAGCACTTAACATTATTCATTGGTCTTTAAGAGTCTAACTCTAAATTGTATTCTGTTAAATTTATCTGTTATGATTTTCTTTTATATAGCTATTTTATGTCACATTTTATCATTCTCTAATAAATTTATTAGGTTTCCAGACTTTCTGAGAAATATAATTGGGGTTTTTAAAAAAACACCTTTTTGTTTTTTCTGTCCAGATTACTGTAACTACTTCAGTGTTCTACAGATTTCCCTCCCTTCCTCCCTTCCTTCCTTTCTATTTTCCTTCCTTCCTTCTACCTACTAAGAGTTTGAGGCAGTTTCTTCCCTAGAAGTTGAGAAATCTGGGATTATGGCAGGGACTCAGGTACTGAATACCCCAGCTAGGACAAAAGGGCTTTGATGTTAGAGAAAACTGGGCTCAAATCACAGTTGTACTTTGTAATATGAGCAAGTTCTTTAACAATTCTCAGCCTCAGTTTCGTCATCTAAGACATATAGGTAACACTAACTTCCATGTTGACATAAGAATTAAATTAGATGATGCCTTTCAATGCTCAGCACAATGCTAACATATATGAGTACTTTAAAAATGATCATGTAATAATATTAATATTCCCCTTGAGATTCTGGTACAAGAAGGGTCAACATAGCAGCATGCCTCTGCCTCTACCCCAACCCTTCACACATGTGCCTAAGGAATACAAGCCTAAGATAAGAAGCGGCAAAGAGGAGCAATGCCTAGTTCTCTCCTTCTTATTGTTTATCTGTTGGTGACGGTAGCATGAATTCCTGCAGAGGGTGAGCTTATGCCTGATATGACCATTCCCTCTACCCTACCAGTGGAGGCCTACAGAGGGATTGTCTTACTGCAAACTCACCAGTAGATTTTTTTCTCCTTCTGATGTGGTTATTAAAACGTACTCTTTGGTGTTCTAAAGGCTTAGGTGTAACCATGGGAGAAAGTGGCTGAGATAGGGTAGAGAACAAGACCAACATTGTTATTGTTGTGGAGAAAAGGTTGTGAAACTAAGAGGCCAGGATATCAGATGGATTATTTGTTTGGATGTTGAAATAAGTAAGAATTATGACAGAAATAGTGTTGGAGTGGCAGTGAGCCAGAAGCTAAACTAAACTCATCAAGGAATGAAAGGAGAGCCATAAATGACTGCAATAAGGGAGGGTAGTGGGTGGTAGAGTACAATGATATGTGACTCAGAGCAGAGGATTTTTGGAGATGGCAAAGGGAGAATGGTCTGGAAGTAGCAATGAGGAACAGGAAGGGCACCTGCCTGGCTTTCTGTTTGAGGAGCGTGAAAGAGAAAAAGTGCCATCGTCTAAAATGGCTACAAGGAAAGCAACATCCTCAGGGGAGAGCCCAGTTTCTCCTTAAACAGGAAGGCACTGGAAATTGAAGAAAGCTTCAGAGAAGAGGTCAAGGACATGGGGATTTTGCTGATAACTATCCATGATTCCCACAGGGCTCAGTGGAAGGGCTGGGATTTCAGGAGATAGAAAGGTTAGAGGCCTAGATTCAATCATCAGTCATTATCTCTCCGTTACATACATCCTCAATTCCTTTGCCCCCCTCTCTCTCATGTCAGCAACTTTGCCTGGCTAAACTACAGCACCGATTAAATTCATTTCTTTGCCTACCCCATGCCTATAAAACCATGCTGATGAAGTTGGCCTTAAATTAATGATCATAACTCAAGCAGTCCTTAATGTAGCCTGGCAATCATACTAGATTTCCCTAATCATTTTCCCTCAGTTTTATCTCCTCCTAGATGACTGTTTCATGTCTTCAGTCTCCACAAGTGTTCAATATATCTTTCCCACTCTTCATTTTCAACCCATGGCCTTCCTTCCTGTTTCACTGAGAAAATGAAGTAGAAAAGGTCTTTCATCACTACAGCTACCTACTACCTGAGTAGTCTCCATGTACCCTGCTTTCCCTCCTTTTACTGTGAAAGAACTAGCCTAAGTGCTTTGTAATTCTTTTTCTTGTGTCGTCCATTTTCCCCTCTCCTGAATCATTCTCTTATGCATGAAAACATGCTTTTATTTCTCCGACACTAAAAACAATTCTTCTTGACTCCACTTCCCCCTCTAACTGTTGCCTTATTTCATGTAAACTTCATAGCAAAACTTCTTGAAAGAATTGTCCATACTATGTTGCTAACTTTTCTTTTCCCATTCATTTCAGAACTCGAGCCAGCCAGATTTTTGTTCCCACAATTCTCTCAAAACTGCTCTTATCAGTTATCAACAATGTTCACATCTGTCGTTTCTCAATACTTATCCAACTTCACATTCATGAACAGAGTTGATCACTTTCTCCTCCTTGAAACACCTTCTCCATTTCTAAGTTACTTATTAAGAACTATGAAAGATCTAAGATTTTACCATTTGTAAGCTAACAGATTAGTGTGTTACAGTTTCATGAATACGAGTAGAAGACAGGAGACTTCTGGGTCAGAGAGATGAAAGAATTACAGTAGTAGCAGTAGCCAGAGTATCAGTATTTTTGTATGGGTTCTCAGAGCCCCAGTACCCACAGAGCAATGTGAAGAAGCCAGGTAACGTGTATACACAGTGAGTTGTGTTATCGGAAAGGAAATTTAATCTTAGGGAACCCAAATCTTTTATAATGGACAATAAGTATGCCTGCTCTTATTCCAGAGGGAAACAATCATCTTTATTATACTGGACAGTAACCCTTTGCTCAGGAGGGAGACACTGCTAAGTCTTCCAAGGCTGTTTGCTGTACAAACATTCTTGAAAAAATAGTCCATAACTGTCTTATATTATGTATCATTTCAATAGTCAGTGCCTTGCTTGCAGTATGTGCAGAAACATGAGAGGCCTGTGGAGAATTGTCTCACAATAATTATTCCCTCTCTGGCCACTTCTTTTCACTTTCCTCTGCTAATTTCTCTTCACTTCCCCAATTCTAGATCTGCACTGTCCAGTACTGTAGCCAATAGCTACATGTAGTTATTTCAATTAAAAATTCAATTATTCAGTTACCTTAGCCATATTTCCAGTGCTCAATAGCTACATATGGGTAGTAGCTACCTGTTGAGTGAAGCAGGCATAAAAATATTTCATCACCACAGAAAGTTCCATTGGACAGCACTGCTCTGCATGTTTGAATGCCACAGGGTTCAGCCTTCGGATGTCTCTTCTTTCTGTATTCCTTCCTTTGGAGATCTCATCTAGTTTCATGGCTTTAAATATGACTCTCAGCTTTTTATAAGCTCAAATCTCTCCCCTAAAGTCCAGGCTCAGTTCTCTAACAGCCTGCTGAACACCTTTAATTGTATAAGCTCAATTCTTTAACAGCTTGCTGGGATGTCTAATAGGCATCTCAAAACTAATGTGTCCAAAACTGAACTACTGATCTTTGCCACCACCACTCCCTCTCCCACCAATAAATCTGTTCTTTCTGCAGACTTGCCAGTCTCAATTAATGTCAGTTTTCTTCTTTCAGTTGTTGAAGAACAAAACAAAACAAAAAACACAATTTTTTAAACCCTTAGATTCATTCTTGACTTCCCCTTTTTCCATAAATCCAACACATCTGTCCCATTGGCTCTACTTTCATGATATATCCGGAATGTGATCACTTTTTACCCTTCACCTGCTACCACTTGATTGAGGCCAGCATCATCTTGCGCCTAGATCATTCCAATAGCCCCCTTTCTGGTCTCCCTCTTCTACTCTTATCCCCTGTAGTTTGTTCTCATCATAACAGCCAGAATGATCTTGTTAAAAAGTAAGTCAGATCATGTCATTTCTCTGCTCAAAACTTCCCATCTCACTCAATTAAGAGCTAAAGTCTAGTCACATTGCCGTTCTCACTCTTGCTAAAACATGCAAGACATGCTCCCACCTCAGAACCTTTATGTTTGGTGTTCCTTTTGCTTCCTTTTCCCCCAACCCAACCATATATGTACATACTTTTTCCGTCGAGAAACTGGATTTATTGAAGGGACCAGGCCAATTGTCTTATAGAATGATGCATATTCTTCTTCTTCCTCATGGTATTAACTTATTTCTCTATGTCCTGTATTTCCTATAATTAGACTTTAGATCTAAAGAATTAAAGTTAAATATTTTTGGCAAGAAAACTCCATAGATGATACTGTGATCTTCATATTGCATCATATTGGGAGGTACATATTATCTGATTGTCACATTAGTGATGCTAAGTTTGACTAATGTGTTAAAGTGGTGAATTTCATATCCCTAGATTATAAATTTACGTTTTTCCCTTTATGATTAACAAATAAGCCAAAGGGTAAATGTTTTGTTTTGTTTTGTTTTAACCCTGTGATTTTAAGAGTACTTGTTAGCTGTAGAACTGTTTTTCAAATAAAACCTTTTTTCCAGTGTATAAAACAGATAAAAGCAGAGCTGTTCTGGTTGCAGTGGGAAATGCCTAGTGTTAGCAGCTTCTAAGGGAACTCTGACAAGCACAGTCTGTATCCCACAGAGCTCACACAAACATTTGAGGAGGTGGAGGCCCAGAGAGGATATATGAAGTCTTAAAGCCACCTAGCACCTCATGAGAAGGGCTCAGTGTATCTTCTATTAAAGCACAATGTTGGGAGTTCTATCACTTCCTGGGAAAGCTGTGGTTATGGATGATCATTAGGACAGCACTTGGTTTTTCCCTGGCAGTCCACCCACTGTTTTTAGTTGTCTCAGTGCTTTCTTTGACATTCTATCTGTTTTGCAGATGTGAAGATTTGAAATTACTTCATTTTTAGTGTGTGTTGGGTTGCAGTCTTTTTTTGATTCCCTTTTGGAAATAATTCTTCATCCACAAAGAATTCCAAATTCAGACATTATTCACTGTCTGGAACACAAAAATCTCATGAGCTTCCACGTGTTTTACCTCTTTCCACCTTTAGAATATTCAAAATGCTGCCACAGCTGACGTCAGCTTTATCATTTGCTTGCTGCTTGCTTCCTTTCTGCACCTTAGTTGTCATACAGCCTAATGTACCTTAGCAGAGAACTGAATAAGTAAATTTAGTTCATGCATGCAGTGTTTATAGTTGTATGATACAGATTTTTATTTTCATGGAAAGGAATTTCTCTATATTAAGTGGAAAAAAATAGGTAATAAACTATAATTTAATCTTACTTTTGTTTTACAAAAATAAATACCCACAAAAATCCCCATATCTGTTTATGTGTCTATATATTTTTAAAGCCAAAAAGTATATTTACAAAAATATTCACATTGATATTTGTTTTCCTCTTTGTATTTTTTCTCTCTATTTATATCTTTCTCTCTTTTTTCTGGTGTATCTTATTTCTAGTCATTACTTTTATAAAGATTAAAACTGTTGATTAAAAAAAACAAAATACAGTAACTTTGGTTTGTCAAATCAAAAGTGCATTGAAGGTGATTCTAGGCTCCTCACCAGCTTACTGCCATCAATACGATCCGTTGAGATTCTTCTCTTATCATCCCATTCAAGCAAATTTTCCCCTGACCTCATGCTTCTATTTATTTTACTCCAGGATCCTGGTCATCCTCTAGAATTGCCCACTTGGCTCTGGAGACCCTCTTTGCTCACTTGTACAAAAATGAACTTGTCAGGGAAGGAAGGAGGACGGGAAAATTATGTTCTAAAAGCAACTGTTACTGGAATGTGATCTCCACCAGGGCTCAGGAGCGGCTCAGTAAATATCTCTTGAATGAATTGATCTATTCTTTCTTGTCTTGTTTCTTTCATCTCATAAATTCCTACAAGACAGAAGCCTTCTGTGTTTTCTATAATTCCCTGAACATTTTGGGTACTTAATATAAATTAATGAATAAAGTCTTTTTAAAAGATATGTTCATAATTTACTTAATAAAAATAAATTTAAGATCTGTTTTTAACTTTGACCAGAATCTGTGCTTGCACAGAGATGTAGAAAGAAAAAAGATTTAAAGATACTGCTCGTAGTTTTGTGATCATGGGTTAGTCACTTAAGCCCCTGAGCTGCCTTCATTTGATAGCCTCACTGATTTTCTCTGGACTCGGCAGAGACTTTTCACCTGGTCTCCCTAACTTTGTCTTGCTTCCTTAAGTCTGTCTTCCACAGTGCTACACAGAGCAATATACCTATCGTGTAAATCTGACCTTACTTCCCCCCTTCTCTCAATTTGAAACCTTTCAGGGGCTCTCTGATGCTGTTGCCTCTGCCCCACACCTTCAGCTTTGGTTCCTGAAAGCCTGTCTTCATACCTAACATTTGAATAATACGGAACTCCTCGTAGCTCCCACACATCCCATGTTGCCTTCTGCTTTGCTCCCTTCCTTCCTGCAGCCAGCTATTTCTACTCTACTCCAGGACTGAGCTTGGCAGTTCTGCTCTCTAAGATGTCTTCCTTGACTGAAAGGTGAGGTATCCTCCTCTTCTGCCTCCTCATGCTGTGAGTTGCCTGAGGCAAAACCATAGAATTTGTAGTTCCCTCGTCTTGGAAGAGTATCTGGTCTATAATGGCACTCAAATGTTTATTAAATTGTGTTGTAAAGTACATATGTTATTTCGAACTGTCCAAATGATTTTTACCTATAAAATGTGATCTGATTTTTATAAACTCTCCTGCAAAATAAGAAAAATACTTAGAAAAGGAAAATATGTAAATTAAAGCAACTTAAAATACTACCAGCTAGACAGAGGCAACTACTGTTGATGTTTTGAAATATATAACAGAGAATTTTTTTTTAATTATAAAATGGTTTAAAAATTTAATCCCCCAATTTTTCCTTTCAGAGACAGTTCTCACGGAAATCAGTAGCTTTGCAAATTATGTGTATTAAAAATTAATAGCCAGTTCATAATGCTTCCCACATCAAATAATACAAAATAGTTCTCTGGTAGAAGATAGCTTTTTCCTAATTCAAAACCAAGAAAAAACAAATTTTGCTTTTCTTGTGTTCTCTAGACCCCTGAGCCATCTTTCACCCTGTTTTTCCAGGAGAGAAGGCAAAATCCCAGAAAGGGAAGTTACTGAGCTCTGGTCAGTGCAGAAGTAGAAGCTGGGATCAGGAGCTCCTGACTGCCCACCTGGTGCTTTTTCCCCTCAGCGACATTTCCTGTTTCTCCACTGGAGTAAAAATAAAAGCAAGTTTTTAAGTCCTTCCTAATTCCCATATGTTCAAATTAGGCCTGCTGCTGAAATGTTTTTATATTACTTAGTCTCATTAAGACATAAACCCTAAGTCTAATGCATTTATTTTTCTTTTGTACTCCTATATGTAATTTATTTGCACATCAGAAAATCTTCCTTTATAAGAGATTTCTTAATTTATTTTCTCAACTATTTTTAAGGAAAACACACAAATAAAATATTCTGAGTCTTCTTTTTTATGCCACAAGTAGTTCAATGGTATGTTTTTTATTCCTCTGAACTGTTCTCTTGGAAGCAGTTTTCCATACTGAGTCATCCACCAAAGATTGTCTGTGTTTTCCAGACAAAGTAATAGTTTCATTATTTCTAAATGACTCAGTACTTCTGAATCATCACACCTGTGTACTCCATTAAATAAAAAGTTTTCAGGACACTTTTCTACAGTTTCTTACTCTCTTTGTCTTCAAATGAGTAACATGGATATTCGAACAATTATCTCTTGTGTCTGATTTATGTTGGTCCTTTCTTAAACCCTTTCATCAGCTGAGATAAGCAGTGGAATTTCTTTACTCATAGTCTATGTCCCAGATGTTTCCTGAAATGGAACAAATAAATAGCAACATAAAAATATGTGAAATACTATTCTTTATTTTCCATCATTACATTTACGTTGTTTAAGATTTTATTAACTTCCCAAATTTCTCCATGATATTAGGGAGAAACATCTACAAAAGGGAAATGTAGCTCTGATGTTTGCTGGTACACAAAATATTTAGATTTGAGCATGTTGGAAGAATGAAATACACTCTTCTCTTGATTTCTGCAACATATTTGGCTGGTTCATCACCTGCCTTTTGAAAATCCATTCTCTCTCTCCTTCCTTGTGTTCCTCTCCTTGCCCCATATGTGCCAGCCTTTTCGGAGTTTTATCCTTGACTCTCTTCTCACCCTATGCATGCAGATACGATGTTTATGGTGGGTGGGGGAGAGGAATTGTTAAAAGGTTACGAAAATCAACTACAATGTATATTGATAAATTAAAATTTTAAAATAAAATCTTTATCTGGTGCTTACTCCCAAATCTTTATCTTCAGTGCCTATCTCTTTGCTGCCAGGTATATCCAGCTACACGGAAGTATCTTCTCCTGAATGACCCATGTCTTAAGCTGAATGCATTTTTTTCCTGCACACTTGCCCTGCAGCCACACTTAGCACACAATGAATAATCAGGTCTCAGCCTCATCTTGACATCTCCTTAGTACTCATTTTTAATTTTTTTAATTTATTATAAAATATTATATACTTTCATATTTAAAGTGTCATAATTCCAAAATGATCCTTTTGGAAAAGGAAATTTCAGTTTCCACTCCCACTAGTCCTGCTTTTCAGATACAATCACTTTCAATTTTTTCTTAGCTATTTCTTCTGTTATTTATCTTCATACTTATAAATGCATATATGTTGCTAGTACATCATTCATTATTTTTAAATATTGTCTTTCTTTCCTAGTATGGATTTCAGCTCTCTCATCCATATTCCACTACATTTACAAAATAAAGGATAAAAATTATGTCATCATATTAATAGATGCAGAGAAAGTATTTGACAAAATTAAACACCCATATGAGATTTTTTAAATCTCTCAAAAAACTAGAAATACAAGGGGACTTTGTTAATCTGATGATGGGCATTTACAAAAAACCCTGCAACTGTCATCACACTTAATGGTGAAAGATGTCTACTTTTTCCCTAAAATCTGCTACAGGACAAGGATTTCTGAACTTACTGCTTCTGTCCAGTATTGTTCTGGAGATCCTAGACAGTGCAAAAGACAGTAAGGCAATAAAGATTGGAAAGAAAAAAGTAAAACTTTCTCTGTTCTCAGACAATATAATTATATAGAAAATCCCGAAGAATTTACAAAAAAGAAATACTAAAATAAGTGAATTTAATGAGGTGGCAAGTGATAAGGTCCGTTAACTGTATATCTATGTAACAGCAACAAACAATATGGAAAATTAAGTAAAAATAGCAGTGCTATTTGTATTAGCATCAAAAATCATGAGATATTTGGGAATAAACTTAATGAAAGTTCTGCAGACATTTCTGAGAAACTAAGGAGCATCTAACTAAGTGACTGTGGATTGGGGTCTTGATATTGTTAAGGTCCCCATTGTCACCAAAGGAGATTTAGATTCAATGAAATTCCAATCAGAGGCCAGCAGGCTTTCCTTGTGAAAATTGGCAGTTGTTTCCAATCTTTATGTAGCAGTGCAAAGGATCTAGAATAGCAAAAATAATTCCAGGGGGAAAAATTGGAGGATATACATTATTATTTTAAGACTTACTATAAAGCTACAATAATCAAGACAGAATGGTATTGGTGTACATATAGACAAAAGAATAGAGAATTCAGAATTAAACCCACATATATGGTTATTTGTTTTCAACAAAGGCTCCAACATAATTCAGTGGGGATAAGTTAGTCTTTTGAACAAATGGTGTTGGATGATCTTCAAACTCAACCTCATAACATATATAAAACATAAAATCATGGGTTTTTCAAGATGGCGGTGGCTGCGGCGGTTGGCGCTGAGTAGCTGAGGTGGAAAAGGCGGCCACTGGGTCTCAGGCAGTCGGGAAACTTGTGGACCTTCCTCTTGCCATCTCTTAAGGGAGGACCGCTGCTGGTGGCCAGTCGTGGGGGGTGACCACCAATTTGCCCTCGGCAGGAGAGGCTGCCTCATTTACAAGCAACAGCTTTGAAGTGTGGAGCAGGAAAAGAACTGTTTCTTAGCTGCAAAAGCGAGTCTCTAAATAGGGAACACGGCGCCAGGGCTGTTGTGGATGCAGACAGGATCCCGGAGGCCGGGGCCGCGCTGAAGGCGGCCAGCGGGCCCTATTCAGGATTTGAGGTTTCAGACCAGCATAAAAGAAGATTCCTGGGAACGCCTGAGCCGCGCTGCAGGACCGACTGAACAGCCCGAGGCAGCAACGGCCGAGAACGGGGAAGGCGACAAACCAGAGGCAGAGAGAGAGCACCCGACCTGGCACAGCCCTGTGAGTGACCCCTGGCCCAGCCCTGCTCGGGGGGCTGACGCCCACCCAGCTTCCGCCTGCATCACCGGTTCACTCACCGCCCTAGGGCTGCCTCCATTTTCCCAGGTGCTGGCAGCTCCAGCCTGGCTCTGCTTGGTTCCTCACTGAGCCTTCCCACTTGCTTGCCCCGGCGCGGGGCTTCCCGGGGCCTGCGGGCCGGCCTCCCCTCCCACACCCTCCGCAGTTCTCTGGCAGGGCTGGTGGTGTGGGGCTTCCCCAGCCAGTGTTGGGAGGGCAGGAAGTACAGGGGGGGCTGACTGTAACTCCACCACACCCTGGACTCCGGCCCCAGTAAACTTCCTCTTACTGGGAGGCAGATACCATCTCTGCAGCCACCTGTTCGGAAAAACGCCTAACCAATTTCTGGTTGGGAACAGTGTGGTAGGAGAGTTCCCAAGTCCGCTTGAACCTGCCAGAGAGCTGGCTGCAGGCAGGCGCTAGACTCAGTGCATACCGGGGGGATACAAAGGTGAACAAGTCCCGAGAAAGATCTACATAGTGCTACAAAGGCACCCAGAGCGAACGGTCGTCTGGGCCTACCAGACACCTGGTAGACTTCCTGGGCGAGGCAGTGCCGAGCAGGGTCTTGAAGGCCCAGCTGATAGATGAGGGTTGCAGAAGACACATCCCAGCCCAGCCCAGTGCGCAAAGAGTGGGGAGACGTGCGGCCAGGGAAGCGGAGACTCGACAGAAACCACACACCCTGTGGGGTCGCCACTGCACAATCCAACAGCCTGGGCCAGAGCACACGGAACAGGGAGAAGTCCTGCACAGGAAGTGAAAGCTCAACAGAGATCACACACCCTGTGGTACATGATCCAGCAGCCCAGCAGAGTCCAAGCTGACCAGAAAGCTGGCTCCTCGGAGAGGGCCAAGACCCGAGACAACCATACACACAAGGCACTAGAGGCCAACAGAGCAGTCAAGGAGGTAGCCATACGAAATTGGCAACTACAGCAACATTTTAGTTAGTCAATAGTCTCAAACCGGTGGACTGTGAAACCCCCTGCCACAATGAATAAACATCAAAAAATACCAGAAATACAAAAAATCAAGAAAGTACACCACCAAAAGTTAATAAATCTCAAACTCTAGATCCTATAGAACAAGAAGCCCTTGAAATGACTGACATGGAATTTCGAGTGATAATTCTAAGGAAACTGAATGAGATACAAGAAAACTCATCTAGACATCATGATGAAATGAGGAAAAATATACAGGATCTGAAAGAGGAAATGTACAAGGAAATCAATGTCCTGAAAAAAAATGTAGCAGAACTTGCTGAACTGAAGAAGTTATTCAGCGAAATAAAAAACGCAACATTGAGTTTAACCAGCCGGCTTGTCGAAGTTGAAGAGAGAACCTCTGAACTTGAAGATGGGCTGTTTGAAATAACACAAGCAGACAAAAAGAAAGAAAAAAGAATCAAAGACATTGAAGAAAATCTGAGAGAGATATCAGACAACCTTAAACGCTCAAATATCCGAGTCATGGGTATTCCAGAAGGGGAGGAAAATGGAGATTGCATTGAAAACATATTCAACAAAATAGTGGCAGAAAACTTCCCAGGTATAGGAAAAATCACAGATCTTCAGATCCAGGAAGCTCAACGATCTCCAAACGTATTCAACCCAAAAAGGCCTTCTCCAAGACATGTCATAGTTAAATTGGCAAAACTCAGAGACAAAGAGATAATCTTAAAAGCTGCAAGAGAGAAGCGTCAAATCACCTATAAGGGAGCCCCAATGAGGCTAACATCAGAGTTTTCATCACAAACCCTAAAAGCTAGAAAGGAATGGGATGATATATTCAAAATACTAAAAGACAAAGATTGCCAGCCAAGAATACTCTACCCAGCAAGGCTATCCTTCCGAAATGAAGGGCAAATAATATATTTCTCAGACAAACATAAACTGCGGGAGTTCACTACCACACGACCACCCTTACAAGAAATCCTCAAGGGAGTACTGGGTTTGGTTCCTGAAAAATAACTACCACTGCCATAAAAACCCAAGAAAAATCAAAACCCAGTAGTATAATAAAGTTGGCATTCATGAAGAGAAAACAAACAAACAAAAACACTATCTACAACCTAAGAAACCAACAAACACAGAAACCAAACAGTAAATCAGAAAGCAAGGAACAAAAGACACCTAAGACAACCAAACAACCAATAAAATGCTAGGAATAAATCAACACCTTTCAATAACAACTCTTAATGTAAAAGGCTTAAATTCCCCAATCAAAAGACACAGACTGGCTGACTGGATCAAAAAGGAGGACCCAACTATATGCTGCCTACAAGAGACCCACCTCACCCATAAAGATTCACATAGACTAAGAGTGAAAGGATGGAAAAAGATTTACCATGCAAACAGAAAAGAAAAATGAGCTGGAGTAGCTATTCTTATATCTGACAAAATAGACTTTAAACTAAAAACCATAAAAAGAGACAATGAGGGACACTACTTAATGATAAAAGGACTGATCCATCAAGAAGACATAACAATCATAAATATGTACGCACCCAATGTTGGAGCAGCCAGATTTATAAAACAAACTCTATTAGACCTAAAGAAGGAAATAGACACTAATACCATAATAGCAGGGGACCTGAACACCCCACTGTCAATATTAGACAGATCATCTAGGCAAAGAATCAGTAGAGAAACACAAGATCTAAACAAGACTCTAGACCAATTGGACTTGGCAGATATCTACAGAACATTCCATCCAACAACCTCAGAATATTCATTCTTCTCATCAGCACATGGATCATTCTCCAGGATAGATCACATATTAGGTCACAAATCAAGTCTCAATAAATTCAAAAAAATTGGAATTATCCCATGTATCTTCTCAGACCACAGTGGATTAAAACTAGAAATTAATAACAAACGAAACTCTGGAAACTATACAAACACATGGAAATTAAACAGCATTCTACTTAATGACATATGGGTCCAAGAAGAAATCAAGCAGGAAATCAAAAAATTTATTGAAACTACTGAAAACAATGATACATCATACCAAAACCTGTGGGATACTGCAAAAGCAGTATTGAGGGGAAAATTTATTGCATTAAATGCTCACTTGTGAAGAATGGAAAGATGGCAAGTGAACAACCTAACACTTCACCTTAAAGAACTAGAAAAACAAGAACAATCCAAACCTAAAGTTAGCAGACGGAAAGAAATCATTAAGATCAGAGCAAAACTGAATGAAATTGAAAACCAAAAAACAATTCAAAAGATCAACGAATCAAAAAGTTGGTTTTTTGAAAAGATAAATAAAATTGACAAACCATTAGCATGGCTAACAAAAAAAAGAAGAGAGAAGACTCAAATAACAAAAATTAATTACAACTGATTCATCTGAAATACAAGGAATCATTCAAGACTACTATGAACAACTATACGCCAACAACTTTGAGAATCTGGAGGAAATGGATAAATTTCTGGACACACACAAGCTCCCAAAACTGAACCATGAAGACGTAGAAAATTTGAACAGACCAATAACAATAAAGGAGATTGAAGCTGTTATCAGAAGGCTCCCAACAAAGAAAAGCCCAGGAGCAGATGGATTCACAGCAGAATTTTACCAAACATTCAAAGAGGAATTGACACCGATTCTTTACAAATTATTCCAAAAGATCGAAACGGACACAAATCTCCCAAACTCATTCTATGAAGCAAACATCATCCTGATACCAAAACCAGGTAAAGATATAACCAAAAAAGAAAACTACAGGCCAAAATCCTTGATGAATATAGATGCAAAAATCCTCACTAAAATACTAGCAAACAGAATACAGCAACACATACGTAAAATTATTCATCACGATCAAGTGGGATTCATCCCAGGGATGCAAGGTTGGTTCAACATACGCAAATCAATAAATCTGATACACCATAATAATAAACTCAAACACAAGGACAATATGATCATCTCTATAGATGCTGAAAAAGCATTTGATAAAGTTCAGCACTCATTCATGACAAAGACCCTCTATAAGTTAGGTATAGAGGGAAAGTATCTCAACATAATTAAAGCCATATATGACAAACCCACTGCCAATATCATCCTGAATGGGGAAAAGCTGAAAGCTTTTCCTTTAAGAACAGGAACTAGACAAGGCTGCCCACTCTCACCACTCCTATTCAACATAATGTTGGAAGTACTAGCCAGAGCAATCAGAGAAGAGAAGGAAATAAAGGGCATCCAGATTGGAAAAGATGAAGTCAAACTGTCCCTGTTTGCAGATGACATGATCCTATATATCGAACAGCCTAAAACCTCTACAAAAAAACTCTTGGAATTGATGAATGACTTCAGCGCAGTAGCAGGATACAAAATCAACACACAAAAATCAGTAGCATTTCTTTTCTCCAATAGTGAACATGCAGAACGAGAAATCAAGAAAGCCTGCCCATTTACAATAGCCACCAAAAAAATAAAATACTTAGGAATTGAGTTAACCAAGGAGGTGAAAAATCTCTATAATGAGAACTATAAACCACTGCTGAGAGAAATTAGAGAGGATACAGGAAGATGGAAAGATATCCCATGCTCTTGGATTGGAAGAATCAACATAGTGAAAATGTCCATACTACCCAAAGTGATATACAAATTCAATGCAATCCCCATCAAAATTCCAAAGACATTTTTCTCAGAAATGGAAAAAACTATTCAGACATTTATATGGAAGAATAAAAGACCACGCATAGCCAAAGCAATGCTGAGCAAAAAAAATAAAGCTGGAGGCATAACACTACCTGACTTTAAGCTATACTACAAAGCTATAATAACCAAAACAGTATGGTACTGGCATAAAAACAGACACACTGACCAATGGAATAGAATAGAGAATCCATAAATCAACCCACACACTTACTGCCATCTGATCTTTGACAAAGGCACCAAGCCTATTCACTGGGGAAGGGACTGCCTCTTCAGCAAATGGTGCTGGGATAACTGGATATCCATATGCAGGAGAATGAAACTAGATCCATACCTCTCACCGTATACTAAAATCAACTCAAAATGGATTAAGGATTTAATTATGCACCCTGAAACAATAAAACTTCTTAAAGAAAACATTGGAGAAACACTTCAGGAAATAGGACTGGGCACAGACTTCATGAATACGACCCCCAAAGCACAGGCAACCAAAGGAAAAATAAACAAATGGGATTATATCAAACTAAAAAGCTTCTGCACAGCAAAAGAAACAATTAACAGAGTTAAAAGACAACCAACAGAGTGGGAGAAAATATTTGCAAAATATACATCTGACAAAGGATTAATATCCATAATATACAAGGAACGCAAACAACTTTACAAGAAGAAAACAAGCAACCCAATTAAAAAATGGGCAAAAGAGCTAAGGAAGATATACAAATGGCCAACAGACATATGAAAAAATTCACAACATCACTCAGCATCCAGGAAATGCAAATCAAAACCACACTGAGATACCATCTCACCCCAGTTAGGATGGCTAAAATCCAAAAGACCCTGAACGATAAATGCTGGCAAGGTTGCGGAGAAAAAGGAACTCTCATACATTGTTGGTGGGACTGCAAAATGGTGCAGCCTCTATGGAAAATGGTATGGAGGTTCCTCAAACAATTGCAGATAGATCTACCATACGACCCAGCTATCCCACTCTTGGGAATATACCCAGAGGAATGAAAATCATCAAGTCGAAAGTATACCTGTTCCCCAATGTTCATCGCAGCACTCTTTACAATAGCCAAGAGTTGGAACCAGCCCAAATGTCCATCATCAGATGAGTGGATACAGAAAATGTGGTACATCTACACAATGGAATACTACTCAGCTATAAAAACGAATGAAATACTGCCATTTGCAACAACATGGATGGACCTTGAGAGAATTATATTAAGTGAAACAAGTCAGGCACAGAAAGAGAAATACCACGTTCTCACTTATTGGTGGGAGCTAAAAACTAATATATAAATTCACACACACACACACACACACACACACACACACACACACACACACACACACAAACCAGGGGGGGGAAGAAGATATAACAACCACAATTACTTGAAGTTGGTACGACAAGCAAACAGAAAAGACATTGTTGGGGGGGCGGAGGGAGGGAGGTTTTGGTGATGGGGAGCAATAATCAGCCACAATGTATATCGACAAAATAAAAATTAAAAAAATATATTTTTTTTTAATTAAAAAAAAAATCATAGATCTAAACATAAATGTTGAAAATATAAAACTACCAAAAATAAACTCGAAAAAACTTTATGACTTTAGGATAAGCAAAGATCTTAACATAGGATACAATCGTATTAAGTATAAAAGAAAAATTGATTAATTGGATTGATAAAATTAAGTAGGATTAAAACCTCCTATTCTTCAAAATCCACTGCTAAGAAAATGGAAAGAGAAGACACCGACTAGGAGGTAATATCTGCATCTAAAATATGTAACAAACCCTTGAAATTCAATAATAGAAGACAACCTAAAAGATTTGAATAGACACTTCACAAAAGAGGATATGTATGAATTTCTAATAAGTATATGAAAAAATGCTCAACATCGTCAGTCATCAGGGAAATGCAAATTAAAGCCACAATGGGATATCACTTTACATGACGATCACTAAAATTAAAGAAACTGACAAGTGTCCAAAAGGATGTAGAGCTACTAGAGCTCTCAAATGTTGCTGACAAGAGTGTAAAATGGTAGAACTACACTGGAAAACAGTTTTGCATATTCTTACAATGTTAACTGTACACTTATCATGACTCAGTAATTCCATCATTAATTACCCAAAAGAAATGAACACATACCCACGAAAAGACTCTTACTTGAATGTTCATAGCAGCTTTAAATTCATAATAGCTCAAACTAGAAACTACCAAAATGTCCATTAACTGGTGAACAGGTGAAACAAATGTTGGTATATTTATACAGTGGGATACCTACTCAGCAGTAAAAAGAAATGTACAACTAATACATGCAGTAGTGTGGATGAATCTCAAAACCGTTGTGCTAAATGAGAGAAGCCAGACAGAACAGTATGTATGTTTAGGATTACATATGAAGATCTAGAATTGGCAAAACTAACCTATGGTGATAGGAATCACATCAGTGGTTGTTGGGTATTGTGGGTGAGATAATTGATTGGGAAATAAGGATAGTTTTAGGGTGAAGGAAATGTTCTTTTTTAGGGCAGTGGTTACATGGTTCTTGTCAAATTTCATTAGACTGTACACTTAATATGTATTTTTATTGTATGTAAATTATACATCAATAAAATTCATTTAAAATGGAGGATCTGAAAAGCTGAGAGGAAGCTCTGTGTTTTGGGGCAGCATTTGTAAATGAATGGGCTTCATTTTAAGGTGATGGTGTAAGCTAGAGGAGATTTATATTTCTTCAGATAAGGATTCTTTAATCCACAGTGGGGACTAGTAGCTGCAGGTTAATAAGCCTGGTTTCTGGTGACCTGGGCCTGGGCAGGGAAAGCAGGTTGGTGGGCTCACTATTCAGTCTATAGACTTTTACTCAATCTTCTTTTACTTTCAGTCCTTTACTACCCTCTGTATCTGATGCCCCTTGCATTGGTGCTTTTCTGGTTCAATTTCTTTACCCCAACAAATAAACTTTCTGTCTTTAGCGGGGTGAAAGAGGGATGACTTTCTGAGTTTGTGGAGTGGGGTTGGGGAGGTCTAACTATTATTCCTTTGCAGACTTTCAAACAATCCCTCTATGTTCAGTTACCTACTCTACCCCATTTTCTGTGGTACCTGGTATAGTTTGAGTATCCGTTATCTGAAATGCTTGGGACCAGAAGTATTTCAGATTTCAGATTTTTTTGAATTTTGGAATATTTGCATTATATATTTACTGGTTCAGCATCCATAACTTGAAAATGCAGAATGCTCCAGTGAGCATTTCCTTTGAGTGTCATGTCAGCGCTCAAAGTTTCAGATTTGGGAGTATTTCATATTTCAGATTAGGGATACTCAGCCTGTACCACCAAACTTTAGTCGTTTTTGGATTGTGCAAGTTGAATTGGTTTGCTTGTCATTAGTATCTCTACTATGCTAAGTCATTTACTGTTCCCACTTCTGTTTTCTATCTTCATATGTAATGATTTGGGGTTACAGCTGTTTGCTGGGTTTTTGAAGATGGAGTTTACATTCTTGTTTCTTGTTCTTACTGCCTGGAGGAGACCTTAAGACTATAAAACCTGTACTGAACATTTTCAGATTCACAAACTCCTTATAATTCTTCAAACATAACATAAGGCCTTTTCATATCTCTGTGCCTTTGTAGAATTTCTTTTTTGCTCACAAGGCCCAGTCCAGTCCCTTCTTTACTTCGTAAGGCTCTCTTCTTTCAAAATCCAGTTCCTCTCTCTCCTAACTTTTCTTATTGCTGCTTCTGTACCTTTGTTGCACAAGAGATCTGCCTTATCAGGAATTGCCATATAGCAGTTGACTATAAAGGAGTTTTCCAGGAGCCACTAGAAAGTACTTGGAGTAATCATATTCTGCTTAAAGTATAAGTGATAGTAAGTGCTCAATAAATATTTGTTAAACTCTGAAGATGCATATGAACCACTTAGCTAGAAATTAGGGAAACAGTCTCTGTTTCTCAATTAGTGGACTTCACTGTAAGGTGATCATGTAGCTAGGGATGAAAGAACCAGGAAAGACCAAAGGCCTGGTGGGTGGGGGATGGGGGGCAGGTGGCATGCAGCAAGACCTGAGGTGGAATAAATATAAACATTCAGAATAATTATAATTTCCCAAGAAATCTATTGTATCGGGGTAGAGAACAGAATATAACAGATGTTTAGACTGACTGAAAAATCTTGCCATATTTCATCATATCTAAGATTATAAAACATTCATTATTTCATGTGCTATTAAGAAAGAAAAATCTCTATTAAACTATGATATAATGCTTATCATTTAGAATTTACTTATTGAAAGAGCTCTTATAGATTTATGTTTACAGGTATTTTTAATTATATATCACTCTTGTGCATATATAAATAAATTATAAGGGAAATAATTGGTTAAAATTTTCCTAGAATTTCTTCAGCCAGATTCTGACTCTTTGAAATCATTTTTAAATTTAGAGCCATCTATGTGGATATTTTCTCCTACAGTATCATCTTCAATGCTGTCAAGAGTGTTTAGTGGTGAAGCATTTCTTAAGAGTGCTCTGTGGTGGGCTTTGGGATTTTTTCACAAAGTCATTCTGCATGTTTTTTATGGTGGTGTTTTGTTGATCTTTCTAGAAGGTGTCAGTCAGTGACAACTATGTCACAATTCTTCCTGGCCAGTGAGGATTTTAAGATGCCACCGATGTAAGATGTATCATTTTAGTGATGTAAAATATGTCTCAAAAAATGTATTTCAGAATTGAAAAATACTGCAGCTCAATAATTAATGTGATTCTAGCACCAAGAGCTTTCCGGTTGTTGTTCCTATTGTTAATTGAAGGCTGCTGCTTTTTTAAATCCATATTTATAACCAAACTTCACTTTTTAAAATACTGCCTTTTTGTGAAAATTTTTAGAATTTTCTTCTTTTTACTTTGAAGTTTTCTTATCTTTACATTTGTTTTGATTAAAGTTAGCAGGGGCAGTTTTATCTTTGCCAACTTTTAAAAATAGATCTTCCGCATTTCAGATGATTTAATGAAGTCTTCACTAATATGCAAGTGAAATATTGCTTGGCTAATCTAACAGTTACAGTCAAAGCTTCTTGCATAAACAGATGTCATCCTAGTGGGAGATCTTTAGTAAACTGATGAAGGACTTTTCTGTCCTTTGCTCCTTCCTGTTCAATATCATTTAATCAGTGAATATATTATCTCATACATCTCCTGTGAGTGCTTATCACACTTACTCTTGAATCTCTTGCCACTGTTCTTTCTGTGTTCCGGCCTTCATGAAAAGTCCTGAATCAACCCAGCCATTTACCATCCGTACTCCTACATCAGTTCTGCTGAGTGTTTCAGAATCTATCCTTACTTTTGCCTGTTCCTAGTCAGATTCCTCCTTATTTCCATTAGCATCTATTTAAGATTTCACTATCTTAGCAAATCCCTTAACACCTCTTCTTTCCCCCAGACCTTAATAGAAAATTTTGTCTTAGGTTGTACTGAGAAAAATTGAAGCTGTGAAGAGGGAAAAAAAAAAAAATCCCTTAATTTCTTCCTCTTCCATCTATAAACATATCTCATTGGTTTCTTGCCTCCTGTCTCACTGGGAAAGGTATCTTCCTTTGAGGCTAATCTCTTTACCAGAGCTTTGGCTACTAGTTCCTGCCTCTTTAGAGCTTCTGCTGGATCTTTCTCTTCAACGTAATACACAATAATATCTCCCATTCTTTACAGAAAAAATAATTCAAAGCCCCATTCTCTTTTGTCTACCATTTTATAGCCCTCCCTTAACAAAAGAACTAATGAAAAATCTAGTCTATTTTCACCACTTCTTTGACAACGAGTCCCTGACATTTTACTTGCTAAGGTTACCAGTGATCTTCATACTGGCAAATCCGGTGGGAAATTTTTGGTGTTCTTTGACCTCTCAGCAGCATCTAACACTGGTGACCTCCATTTTGGATCTTCTTCAGCCTCTGTAAAACTGCTTTTTCCTGGTTTCCTTGTTACCTTTCCATCTCTGCTTTCATATGCTCCCTCTAAGAATTCTACTGTGTTTAACCAGAAATCTCAGTGATCCGCAGCTCTGTTCTCAGCCCAGAACTTTCTCACTTTATGCATTTGCCCTGAGTAACTTCTCAGAGCTGTATCTCCAGCATGATCTTTCTGCTGACTTCCAGTTTTTTATATTCACATTTCATCCAGTCATCACCATTTGGATGTTCCACAGGTACTTCCTGAAACAACACATTCAGAGTGAAACTCTTTATTTTTCCTATGTCCACTCCCCATAAAACAAAAACAAAAAGTCTGTCTTGGGAGTAGCAATACTAGTCCTACAATACCAAAGCCAGAAACTGAAGATTCCTCCTTTTCACTTTTCCCTCCTCCTGTTCTATGGATTCTTCCTCCCTAGCTGTCTAATCAATGCCCTCTCTTTGTTACTATTGCTATCGACTTGGTTTAGGTTCTCACCACTTCTTGCATAGATTATTATAGTAGCCACCTACTTGATTTCCATGCCTCCAGTCTAGTCCCTCTCTATCGAGCCTCCACTCAGCTGCTAGAATGATCTTTCTAAAACATTAATTTCATCATGTCACTGCAAACCTAAAAGTCTTTGTTCTTATAGCTTTCAGAAAAAAGTTCATCCTCCTTAGTTTAGAATATAAGCCAATCTGTGGTGTAGTTCCTGCTTCTCTCTAGTTTCCTCCCCTCTTGCTTGGCTCTACGCTTCCCAGTGAAGCCAGATGGAACACTTGTACTTCTAGATTGCCATGTTATGTGTTTCCTCTGCATCTTCACGTATATGTTGCCCTCTGCCTGGAGTATTCTTCCCTTTCTTTTTGTCTGTCTAACTCTTGCTGATCTTTCAAAACTATATACATACATCCCTTTATTTTGGGAAGCCTTTCCTGACTCTTTAGTCTGATTTAGATGCTCCCTCTCAAAAATAGACAAAGGACATGAAGAAAGGCTTTATAAATAACAATTACAAAATGTTTAGTAAGTAAATTAAAAGATGTTCAGGCTCACCAGTAATCAAAGAAGTGCAGATTAAAACAATGCATTTCCATTTTTTTATCTATCAAATTAGCAAAAATTTAAGGAGTGGTATCACTCCAAGAGAGCGTGGGGAAATAGGCTCTCTCCTGCACTGATATTGGAAGTATAAGTTTGTCATTTTACTGGAGGATAGATTGGTTCTATGTATCTAAGAACCTTTTAAAAATGTATGTGTACACACATACCCCTTTTGACTCATCATTCTGTTACTTGGAATATATTGTAAGAAAATAACTGAACAACTGTGTAAAATGTATGTATAAGAATGTTTATCACTGCTTATTTGAAAACAAAAAATAGTAAATAACCTAAATGTTCAGCAATAATAGATGGGTAAATAATTTACTTTCTCTATGTGACAGAGTATCTTGTATCCCTTAAAATGATCTAGATCTATTTTGACATGGAAGTACATTCATGAGATATTGTTAGTTTAAAGTTATAATATACTTAGTATGGTCCAAGTTTTGTAAAAAAAAAAATATATATATATATATATATATATATATATATATATATATACACATTTACAAATTTTCATAAGAAAAAGAAAGTCAAGAATATATGATAAAACAAACCAATGTGTTTTTCCTATACTCTTACTCAGCAACTAAAAGGAAGAGTCGACACCACTTGACGATCCACCGGAGAGAGCCCGTTTATTAGGCAGCACACACACACATATATAGGGCTTTAAGGGGAAAGCTGATTGGCTTAAAATACAATCCCTACTTAGCATACCGCATGGGGTTTGGGGGGAGCTGATTGGTGTGTAATTCGCGCCGGCGGGAAGGAGAATACGGAAGAGAAGGGCAACCAGCACCATGATGGGGTGTGGCCGAGAAGGGCTTCTGTGATCGGGGTGTGATCCCTTGGGGCATTTGGGTCCCTACATTCCTCCCTTTTTCTTGTTTTAGGAAAGGGGACGTTGAAGTCATCGAGCTACTTCCTGCTGAACTGGGGCGTTGTGGGGGGGGCAAAAGGAAGAAGGTACATAAATACCCATTATGAAACCCCAAAGGAGGGTAGAGAAACAAGTGATTTCAAAAGGGGAAAAGTCCATAAACGTTCCTTGAAGCCACAAGTCGAATATGCACTGGTTCCATTCTTCGTAGTTGGAGACTGGAGGGAGCAACCAGGCGTCGGTGGCAAGGGCGTGTAGGAATGCGTTCCCTCTGTAAGGTGGTGTCTCTTCAGCATCGGCTGAGGCTCTCACGAGATGAGGCAGGGGGTTCATCGGTATCTAGGAGCTGGTAGTTTCTAAGCAAAAGCTGGTTAAAAGCCTGATTAGAAATTTTTCCCACTTGGGCTTGAAGAAACCTAATGATACAAGGCAAGAAAAGGCAGGTTATGAGGATAATGATTAGAGGTCCCAAAATGGGCCAAATCCAAGTTAGGACAGGGCTTAAGATAAAGGAGGAAAAGGGGTTAGAACTGGATGTTGTTCGTAGGCTGGAAGCCAAGTCGGTGAGTTTGATGATGTTTGTTTCTACTAGACCAGATTCATTGATATAACAACAGCATTCTTCCCTAAGGAAGATGCAAGTACCTCCTTTTTCTGCAGTGAGGAGGTCTAGTGCTCTGCGGTTTTGGAGGGTGACCTGAGCTAAAGAGGTGATTTGTCTCTGTAGAGAGGAAAGAGATTCGGCAGTGGAAGTTAGAGCCCCTTCAATTTAGCATTGATGTCTTTGACCGCCCATAAACTGTGCCCTAAGGCTCCTCCCGACAGGCCGGCTCCGACCGCTGATGTTGTTAAGGAAATACCGACCATGATTGGGAGGAAGGCGGCCCTTTTTTGTCTTGAGGGTGGGTGAAGAAGATAGAACAGTTCTGAATTGGAGTACAGAGTGAGTTGAGGGACAATGGTGACAAGAAGGCATGGGACAGTAAGATTAGGCAGGATGGAGGTAGAGAGGGTTCCATTGCACCAGAAGAAAGTGCCTGGTGGGGCGTAGGTGTGGTTATGAATGGTGAATGTTTCAGAAATGATTTGTTGCCAGGTGTAAATGGGTGACCCTGGGGAACTAGCAGAAAAGGAAGAGGATTGTTCTAGGGCAGAGGAAAGTTGTTCTTCCTGATGTGAGATGTCCGTGGAGACATGAGATATTGGATTGTGGACAGGAACGTATTTGCGGGAAATTTCTAGATTTCCGCATGGATGAGAGGCATAGCCGTTGCAATAGAAGAAGGCAATGATCCTGGTAGCCCATCTGGAGTCCCAGGGATCGGAAATTGTTAGGGAGTATTGCCCACTGTTGAATGTAAACAACCTGCCGCCCGCCCCAATGAGTGGGTCATGGATCTTGCAGGACCAATACGGACAGCCTCCGTAAGTGTCCGGCCACCATTTACAGTGGGCGGCAGTTTGGTCATAGAGAAAACATAGGTAGGGACGGGTGGCTTGTTTGATTAACTTGGATGTAGCGAGAGGGATGTTTACAGGTTGAGAGCAACCGAAGGTGGGGCAATCTGCGGTCCCAGCTAGAGAGCCGCTGCTCCGGGTTTGTTTTTCAGTGTAGGTCTCAAATGCCTCAAGTTTCCATATATGGGAAGAGGCCTGAAAGCTCCCTGGGTGAAGTGAAAAGGACAGGGGAAGGCCAAGGAGAAGGTTTGTGTCTCCGGAATTAGGGGTAGGGCTGAGGTCCGGGATAGGCAGAGTTTGAAAGGGTCAGTAGGATGAGGGATACGCTTAAAAGAATGGTGTGTTAAGTTCTTCTGCAGTTTGTTACTGGAGTTCTAGGTGGCCAATGGCAGATCCTGAGTGTAAGGCTTCAGCCTAGAAATATGAATCCATGGAGTAACATGATTACCTGGCAGGGCAAGTTTAGCAGCGGTCGGAGTGCAAAGGATGACAGGACATGGGCCTTCCCACTTAGGGGTTAGGGGGGTTTTGGGTTCTGGGGAAGTGTAGAATACTAATTGGCCTGAGCTGAGTGAAAGGTTATTTTTGGAAAGTGATGGATCTGGAAGTAGCCAGTCCTGGTGCTTCCATAATTCGGTGTGAAGGTGGGAGAGCAAAGGTAAAACCATGGCGGGTGGTATGGGTCCTTCAGTTGCTGTGATCCCCGGGGGTAGGAGGGGCCTACCATACATGACTTCAAAAGGGGAAAGATTGGAGGGCCTCTTTGGGAGAGCTCTGGCCTTGAGTAGAGCAAGAGGTAGAAGACGGACCCAATCAGGTGTAATTCCAGAGACAATTTAGTTAGTATGTCCTTTAAGGTTCTGTTGGTTCTTTCTACCTTTCCAGATGCCTGAGGTCGGTAAGGGCAATGTAGGTGCCAGGGGAGAGAGAGTGACTGGGAGAGTTTTTGTACTATCTGGGCGGTAAATTCAGGTCCATTGTCAGATTGAATGGAAGTAGGCATCCCAAATCGTGGGATGATTTGGGAAAGGAGAGTCTGGGCTATGGTGGAGGCCTTTTTATTGGATGTTGGGAATGCCTCCACCCATCCTGAAAAGGTATCAACAAACACCAAGAGGTATTTGAGGCGCCAGACGGAAGGCATGCGTATAAAATTGACTTGCCAGTCGGCCGCGGGTGTGAGACCTCTGGCCTGGTGGGAGGGGTATGGCCCAGATTTGAGAGGGGTGTTAGGATTGGTACGCTGGCAGATTGTGCATGAGGAGGAGATTTTTTGCAAGAGGTCTTTGTCAGATGGGGTGATTGAGAAGAAGACTTGTAAAAACTGGGATAAAGCTTGGGGGCTAGAGTGAAACAGGTCATGGAGCAAGCGAAAGAGAGAGGACTTATCATCATTAGGTGGTTGGGGCTGAGAGGGTGTCTGTGAACCCTGGGAGCCATAAGGAAGAATGGGAAGTTGGTTTTGTGTCTGTGGGTGCCGTGCCGCAGTGCGTGCGGCGAGGTCAGCCTTACAATTCCCGCGAGTGATTGGGGAATCGTCCCTCTGGTGGGATCTGCAATGAATGACTCCTAATTTACAAGGTAAATGGGATGCCTCAATTAATGTGGAGATTAAAGCTGAGTTGGTGATTGTGTTACCCTTGGTGTTAAGCAGACCGCGTTCTTTCCATATGGCGACATGAGAGAGAAGTATATGAAAGACATATTTGGAATCAGTGTATAAGTTGAGAGTTCTTCCTTCAGCTAGAACACAGGCTCGCGTGGCAGCGATAAGTTCAGCCTGCTGGTTGGTAGTACCCCTGGGTGAATGTTGGGCTTCTATAACCGAATCAAGGGAGACTATGGCATAACCTGCGTAATGAGTGTTTCCTTCCTTGAATGAGGACCCATCCGTGAACCATGCGAGATCAGCGTGAGACAGGGGCCCCTCAGTGATGGAAGAGCGGTAAGGTATGAAATTCTGAAGGCTTTCTACGCAGCTGTGCAAAGGCGTGTTGGGGGAATCTGGTATAGGCAGTAGAGTAGCCGGGTTTAGGGCTGGGCAGGTATTGAAGGATAGGGCAGGATTTTCCAGAAACGAGGATAGGAGGGTTAGAATTCTGGAAGGTGGGAGGGAGTGGAGAGGCTTATAGGTAAGGAGGTCTTTAAGGTGATGTGGTGAGAGAATGGTAAGAGGTGCCCCAAATGTTAATTTGGATGCCACCTTATGCAGCAACTGCCCCGCTGGTAGGGCTCTTAGACAGGGTGCCCAGCCTTGTACAGTGGGGTCTAACTGTTTTGATAGGTACAAGGCGGAGATCTTGGACGAGACGAAAGGTGCCATTAGGTTTTTTTACAGCGAGTATGGGAGTATTGCCTGAATGATGGGGCTTAACCTGAGGAGGGCTGTTGTGGTTAATGGATACTGAGCCTGACAAATATATTTGGAGGGGTCTTTTAGTTTTATGTGTACAGGGGAACACTCGGCCAGAGCGGGGCTGGCAGTGTCCCAAACTGTGGGGTTAACAGGGTGCGTTAGCATGGGTAAGGACCTCTTTGGAGGGGTGGAATTAGTAGGATCTTGGGCTTGAACTAGCGCTAGGAGGAAGGAAACAGGGGAAGAGGAAGAGGACAGGGGCAAAGTAATGGAGATTTGAAGCCGTGATAGAATGTCCCGACCCAACAAGGGGACGGGGCATTGTGGCATGACTAGGAAGGAATGGGAGAAAACGGATTGAGTGCCTTGAAGGCAGCAGGTTAAAAGAGGGTTTTTTGGGGGAAAGATTTGTTTACCTCCTACCCCGACTATAGGAGAGCTGCTGGAGGTGGTGAGGCCTTTATATTCCCTTAAGACCGAAAAGGTGGCTCCAGTGTCCAGGAGGAAAGATATTGGGTGGCCGTCCACAACCATGGATACCTTGGGCTCCTGCTTTGTTATAGAGATGGTCGGGAAGGGCCCAAGGCTCCGTCAGTCCTCCTCAGCGAGGCCCACCATAGGTGGAGTCCACAATTCGGGGGACTGTGGGGCAGTTGGCGGGGGCAATCAGATCCCCAATGTCCCTTCTTTTTGCATTTTGGACAAGGAGTGGTGGGGGGACTGGGGGTGGAGCAAGCCTTTGCCCAGTGCCCTTCCTGTCCACATTTAAAGCAGGCTCCAGGTGGAGGCTTAGAGGTGGAGGCTGTGGGAGGGGGCCCAGGGGGTTTGATAAGCCAGGCCAACATCTGGAAGTTGGCGTGGTCGGCCTTTTGTTTTCGACGTTCCTTTTCCTCCTCTCGATTATGAAAGACCTTGAAGGCCACTGATAGGATTTCGGTCTGAGGGGTTGCAGGACCCTGCTCTTTTTTTTTTAAGTTTAGTCTTAATGTCGGGGTAGGATTGGACCAGAAAATAAGTCATAAGGACATGCCGGCCATCTTCTGAGTTGGGGTCTAAGTTAGTGTATTGTTGAAAGGCCTGAGTTAATCTATTGAGGAACTCGGAGGGAGTTTCCTCCTTTTTTGGACAATTTCTTGAATTTTTTGGAAATTGACGACCTTGCGAGCCGATTTTTTGAGGCCAGTTATTAAGCAAGAGGCAAAACGGTCTCGAGCCTGGATTCCCTGGGCTGTGTTATAATCCCAATTAGGTTCCTGTTCTGGGACTGCTTGGGGGCCTGGCGGGTGATCTGGATTGCTACGATGGGTGTCAGTGGCATGGGTTTGGGCTGTATCCCAGACCCTGCGGCGTTCCTCGGGGAGGAGGGTATTGGCTAGGAGCATGAAGATGTCATGATGTGTGAGGCTGTAGGCCTGCAGGATTCATTGGAATTCTTTAATGTAGGTGGTAGGGTCAGTAGAGAAAGAGCCTAGTCTTTTTTCTAATTCTGTAAGGTCAGCTAGGGAAAAGGGAACATGGACCCTAACTACTCCTTCAGCCCCAGCTACCTCACGTAGTGGGGCGATTGTTAAAGGGGCGGGGGGAGGTCCTCGGGAACGGGTGAAAGGGGGGCTTAGTGGGTCAGGGGTAGGTGAGGGTAAAGATGGGGGAGTGGATGGCACTGGAGGTGCAGAAGGTGACGCGGATGACGGGGGAAGAGGAGCGGATGCTAGAGGCACTGGGGGAGGAGGAGGTCGGTAGGGTGGGGGTTCATCAGCAGGGTCGAAGGTGGAAGGATCGAGGGGTGACTGTGAAGAGGGTTTACAGGCTAAAAGGACTTGAGAGGGAGCACAGGAGGAGCAGAGGGTGGGGTTCTGAGCCAAGAGGCGAAAAGCCTCGATGTAGGGGATCTCCTTCCATTTTTTTAGGCACTGGCAGTAGTTAAAGAGGTCTAGGGAAAGGTTGGTGAGGTTTTTCAGAAGGCATTGAAGTGGAGAGTCCCCTAGGGAGGAGGAGGAAGCGCCCATTCTGGTCTCTTAATGGGAATTTTAGACAGAAATTGGACAGAGATTCGTGATAAGACAGATCCTTCGGCCGGTTGGGAAAAGGGGATCCTAGAGGGCGTCCCCAGTGGGTCACGTTAGTCCCGGCAGGTTCAGGTACGAACCAGGAGGAGAGAAGGGAGGTGTGGGTCGTCACCCAGACCTTCACTTCTCTAGGGCAAAAGCCCGGTGCCTGAAGGAAACCTAGCGCTAGGAATTTCTGGTCAGGTCCCGGACCGGGAAGTGGAGAGAGACGGAAATCGGACAGAGATTAGAAGAGAGTGGTGGACAAGAGGGTAAAAGAGAGAAGGAGAGAACAGAATGGGGCTTTTAACCTCCAAAAATGAAAGTAAAAGTTTACTGGGGCTTTGGAACCTGTTATAGTTTGGGAATTTATGGTGGTCGTGAAGACCGTGGTGGGGTGGGTATGGGTGTTAGGGGCTACCGGACGATCTAGACTCCCTGTGGTAGCCTGAAAAGGGCCAGTGCCCTTTAGAAAAGGGGGCTTACCTAATGATGAGCTGGTGGTGAGTGGAAGAAGCCAGCGCCAAAAACAATGGACAAGGGTGGACCGTCAATGGTGAGCAGTGGAAGGGAGGCCGGTCCTGGCGGGGCGGAGTTCCCGAGGGGCGACTTGGAAAGTGCTGCCGCTGCGATTCGAAAAGTGTTACAGCTCGAGGGAGCCCTGAGGGGCGACTTGGAAGATGTTGCCACTGCGATTCAAAAAGTGTTACAGCTCGAGGGAGCCCTGAGGGGCGACTTGGAAGATGTTGCCACTGTGATCCGAAAAGTGTCGCCGCTCGAGAGAAGCTCCATCCCGGGTTTCAGCACCAAATGAAAGGAAGAGTCGACACCAGTTGACGATCCACCAGAGAGCCCGTTTATTAGGCAGCACACACACACATATATAGGGCTTTAAGGGGAAAGCTGATTGGCTTAAAATACAATCCCTGCTTAGCATACCGCATGGGGTTTGGAGGGGAGCTGATTGGTGTGTAATTCGCCCCGGCGGGAAGGAGAATACGGAAGAGAAGGGCAACCAGCACCATGATGGGGTGTGGCCGAGAAGGGCTTATGTGATCGGGGTGTGATCCCTTGGGGCATTTGGGTCCCTACAGCAACAATCAACACAGAAGACTTTGAGAAATGTGGAGGGGGGTTCCCAATAAGCAAGCAAGCAATCATTTCTGCAGCAGGTATCAGCTGAGTTTCCTCTAATTCAGTTCAATTCAGGCACTGTTTACCTGGGGATAGCATCAGATCCCACAAGTCGAGAGTTTAGTCCCACATGACTGCTCCCACTTTGGACACCAATCACAAATCCAGGCCTCTGGAACTTCTGACCAACTGGCTTCAAGTTTGGGTTCCCATGAACTCCTCTTTGGGTTTAATTTGCTAAAGTGGCTCACAGAACTCAGGGAAACACTTAACGTTTTTATTGTAAAGGATGTTACAAAGGATACAGATTAAAAGCTGTGTAGGGTGAAGTATGGGAAGTGGCATGGAGTTTCCATTCCTTTCCCAGGGGTGCCACCCTGCAGGATGTTCACCTGTTCAGCTATCTGGAAGCTCTGTGAAATCAGTCCTTTTGGGTTTTTATGGAGGCTTCATTATGTAGGCATGATTGACTAAATCACCGGCCATTAGTGATCAACTTAACCTTCAACCCCTCCACCCTCCCCAGAGGTTGAAAGTCCTAACCCTCTAATCATGCATTGATATTTCCTATTACCAGTCCCCATCCTGAAGCTATTTAGGGGCTCCCAGCCATCAGTCAACTCATGAGCATACAAAAAGACATCACTTTGTAGATTCTAAGGATTTTAGGAGTTGTTTGCCAGGAAATGGAAATGAAGACCAACTATGTATTTCACAATATCTCAAAAGTATATTCATAAAAATATTAACAGTGGATTTTTCTGAATGGTGATACAGGTAATTAAAGTGTTTGTCACTTATGAATATTGTCTAACTTTTCTGAAAAGAACATGTATTAGGGCCGACCTGTGGCTCACTTGGGAGAGTGCGGTGCTGATAACACCAAGGCCACGGGTTCAGATCCCATATAGGGATGGCCGGTTAGCTCACTGGGTGAGCGTGGTGCTGACAACACCAAGTCAAGGGTTAAGATTCCCTCACCGGTCATCTTTTTTAAAAAAAAAAAAAGAAGAACATGTATTAATTATGGGATTAAATTGGGAGAAAGCCAAGGCCCCACCCTCATGCTCCTGATATCTGATAGGTTCAAAAAGAATTGGTGCTGAGCCAAGAAATCAGGCTAGGAGTTTATTGGCACAGGCTACGACGCAGCAGAGGCACAGGTACAGGACCTAATCTGCCCTCTGCCCTGGGGGTTGGGCTTATATTTCTTCCCATGGTGAGTTATGTTGTTCTGATTGGCCATAGCTTATGTTAATGAGGAGTTAAATGAAATATCCAATGGTAGTTGTTCAGGCCTTATGTTAATTAGGTGATTTTTAGGTTTACAATTATTGGTTCCCTTAGTATGTAAAGTTTTCAGAGCGGATCAACGGCATGGAATTCTGTTGAGGTTATGAGTTCCTTTTCTTCTTTTACAGGGAAGTCCTGTAGGGCAGGAACTGCCATTTGAAGTATCTTTGGATGGCACCATCTTAAGTGGTCCTCCCCGAACCTAGTAATATCTGCTATGCTTGCTTCTCTCTTTGTCCTCATTAAACAGTGATCACCCTGAGGACCAACCATGGGTTATTCAGCATCATTCTTCCAGGGCTTGGTGCAGAATAGAAAATGTTTGATGAGTGAATTAAAATAATAAATGCAGTAACAGTTATTGAGCATTTTCTGTGTCTTAGGCATTGTTCTAAGCATTTGACATATGCTAATCGTCATGAGATGGGTATTATTCTCTCCATTTTTCAGTTGAAGCTGGCTGACAAAGTTAACCAGCTTATATAAGGCCATACAGTTGTAAGTGGCAGGGTTGGGATTCAAATCCATGCAGTCTGGCTTTCATTAAACAGGATAGCATTGTGGTTCTGAGTTAGGTTATATTTCTGATTGAGAATAGTTGGATTATGTTCCATGTCTAGGATTCAGTTTGGACATGGGGTATCACTTGAATTATGGTCTGAATAAAAAGGTTCATACCTATGGGTCTGGACCAAATACCAGGGAAATAATCTTCATTTGGCATTTTTAAAAAACTCATTTTAGACTGTAAATTTCTCATTGATAATTGGTGCCACCCTTTGGGGTTTGTCTGTCTGCTGTTTGTGTCCTTTTCGAGTGTAAATTTAAAGACTTAAATTTGTAATTCTTTAAGTCTTTACACATCTTCTCTTTCTCAGTAAGATGACTCATGACAAGTTTGGGGTTTCTTTAATTGCTTTTTCATTTTATTAATATTTTTTTACATTCTAGGATATTGTTGCGGAACAGATGGGAGGGAAGGGCAGAGGGGAAATGGAAAGGAAATGTGATGGAAGGATGAGGGGCAGGATTGAGGCCTGTGGCACCCCCTCATTCCCACAGGGAATATCGGGGGACTTCCAGCAGTGGCTTGGTCATTTCTGGGCTGGGTGCAGATGTCAGGGGTGTATGGCAAAAGCCCTTGCCTGCCACCATCCCAGCTAAGGAACCCGGGGCCCTTCTTGCTGCGGCTTGGTGGTCGCCACCGGGCTGCCTGCAGCTATCGGGGGACATGGCTGAGGCCCAAGGCCCCCCACCGCCCCAGCTTGGGAGAGCCTGGGGTGCACCTTTGTCATTTCATTTTTAAAACCCACCAACTTTCATTTTTGCCATATCTTCCTTTTTTCTTCATATTTTCTTTTATAGAATTTTTGAAAGTTGCTTTCCTGTTATTTAGAATTGCACTGTCTAATATGGTAGCCACTAGCTTCAGGTGGCTATTTTAATTAAAATTAATTAAAATGAGCAAAAGATTTAAACAGGCACTTCTTCAAAGATAGGGGTCTGGTCAATAAGGAAATGAAAAGATGCTCAACATCATTAGCCATTAGAGAAATGTAAATTAAAGCCACAGATAGATGACACAATACACCCATTAGACTGGCTAAAATAAAAAATACTAACAATACCAAATGCTAATGAGGATGTGGAATCAGCCAGGTCCCTCACACATTGCTGGTGGAAATGTAAAATGGTTTAGCCACTCTGGCAAACAATTTGGCTGTTTCTTATAAAGTTAAAAATATAATTACCATTCAACCCAGCAATCAACTCATGGATATTTACCCCAGAGAAATGAAAACTATATTCACACAAAAACCTGTGCACTAATATTCTCAGCAGCTTTATTTGTAGTAGTCAAAAACTGGAAACAACATAAATACTCTTTAATGGGTGAATGGGTAAACAAACATTGGTATATCCATAAAATGGAATACAACTCAGCAATATAAGGGGACAAACTGTTAATACATGCAGTAATGTGAATGAATCTCAAAAACGTGTTAAGTGAGAGAAACCAATCTCAAAAGGTTATATACTGTATGATTCCATGCATAAAACATTTTTTTTTTTTTTTTTTTTTTTTTTGTCGTTTTTTCGTGACCGGCACTCAGCCAGTGAGTGCACCGGTCAGTCCTATATAGGATCCGAACCCGCGGCGGGAGCGTCGCCGCGCTCCCAGCGCAGCACTCTACCAAGTGCGCCACAGGCTCGGCCCATAAAACATTTTTTAAATGACAATTGTAGTGAGGGAAAACAGATCAGTGTTTGCCAGGGGTTAGGGTTGGGGCAACTGTGTGACTACAGAAGGGTAATATGAAGGGGGAAGTTTTATGGGACAGTTCTGTATTCTGATTATTGTGGTAATTATTATAAAAAGAAAAGAGGGAGAGGAAGGAGTGAGTGCATGTAAAACTGGTGAAATCCAAATAAGGTCTGTAGTTAATAGTACCAATGTCAATTTCCTGGTTTTGATCGTTGTTCTATGGTTGATGTAGGATGTTAAAATTGGGGGGAACTAGGGGAAGGTTCACAGAAACACTCTGTACTATTTTTGCAACTATTGTGTGTGTGTCTAAAATGATTTCAAAATTAAAAGGTTTTTAAATTAAAATTAAGTTCTTCAGTTGTACTAGCCACGTTTAATGTGCTCAGTAGCCTCATGTGGCTAATGACAGCAATATCGGACAGTGTAGATAAAGAATATTTCCATTAATGCCATTAAAAATTAATTCCATTAAAGAATGTCCATTATTGGACAGCACATGTCTGACTTTAGCCAGTGTTCTCTCTTCCTTGGCTATTTCAAATTCCAATATAACGTGAATACTTTCTTGTTCTTTCTGTCACGTTATCTTATCAACCAGTTGTTTTGGTTATTTTCAGGCCTGGAAAAATACTTCTCTTTATTTTCTCAAATTTCAGAAAAAAACAGTTGTTTTATGGCAACTTAAGAACTTATCTGACATGTTTTAATAGGTGTCTGGATATCTAAATTTTCCAACACTCATGTATTTTGCCTCTGTACCAGTTTTATCAACTGTATTAGGAAATAGTCCTAATATCTCTAATATAGTTATCCTACTATAGTTTCTCAGCAGAATCCTTTGTGTTTACCTTACTTTTATCTTCACTCAAAAACTCTTTCAAAAACGTGGATTTCTGAAAAGTTGCTGTTTCTCCCTGTGTTTTGGATGTGCATCTTTTGAAAAGTAATTCCTTCCATTGCCGTGTTCTTATCTTTTTTCCATAACACACTTTTTCCTCTGGCTTCATTGTATTTTCACTTAAGAATTACTGGGCACCTCCTTTACTATTATATTCACCCTATTATATTTACCTTTCTCCTTCAGCTCCGTCTCTATCCTGCATGATATCTGGTTTTATAGTTTTATATAAGACATCACCTGAGATTTGAAGACAAGGAGGTAGAGGATGAGACAGTAGTTCAAGATCCATTCACATAACAACAGTGTTAAGACACTGAGGGACAAAGAATGGGGTGTGACCCACCTGAAGAAAACCACAAAGGGAGAGAGAAGAGAGTATTGGAATTAAGAAGACTTATATAGGAGTATCTTCCTGGGTTAAAAAATCTAAATGTTGCAATGTCAGTGTTCCATCACAATAATTCATAAGTTTATTGCAATTATAATCAAACTCCAATAGGATTTTTCTCAAAACTGACAATTCAGCAATTCATCTGGAAGACCATCAAAGAATAGGAAGCAATGCCAGGTAGTAAAACTTAATAAGACAGCAATATTTACAATAATCTAATACTGGCACAAAAACAGAATAATCATTGGATCCAAAGAATCAGGAAATTAATGAGTATAAGAATTCAACACAGGAAAGGATTCTTCACAAATTAATTATGTTGTTTCTGTATTCACTAAGTGTCTAATACTTAAACAGACAAAAATAGACAATTTACCAAGGGAGAAATAAATAAGCAAAATAAACAGTTTCCTGGAATTAAATAAAATGTGAGAACAATGAAGTGCTCCTGCTCATTGTGAAATGGATAAAGATTTTTATTGCTAACCAGTACCTCCTTGTTAGTATAGTGGTGAGAAAAAACCAAAAAACAAAGAACACTAATGCTAATGATGGTGCAGTGAAACTGATAACTCTCCTTAGTTGATGTCATTATCTCCTTCCTGGCCTTATTGACTTATTGCACCATCCTTGATGCAATAGGATCGCACATTCATGTTGGCTATGCCTTTGAAATATATACAGCAACTAAACATCTCAACTGTTATTATGCCAGTCCAAGCCCTCTAGCCTTCTGGCCTGGCTTATTGCAGTAGCCCCTAACTTGTTTCCCTGCTTCTTCTCTTGCTCCTTTACAGTCTCTGAACATAGCCCAAACTACCAATTTAAAATGTAAGTCTGATCACATTATTCCTTTGCTCACTAGGCACCAGTTGTTTTCCCAGCTCACTCAGAGTTAAAGCCAATTTTATCATAGTGTTCTATAGACCCTGCTTGATTTAGTCCTACCTTTCCTTTCTGAACTTGTCTCCTACATTGTTCCCCTTACTTGCTCTGCTCCAACCACTTTAGTCTCCATGTCATTCTTCCAGTAAATCAGGCATGCTTCCCATCTCAGAGCCTTTGCTCTTAACAGTTACTCTGCCTAAGATGATTTACCTCATAATACCTCCTTGGCCTACCCCACCCCCACTTCTTTCAGGTCTCTGTTCAGATGTCAGTGAGGTCTTCCCTGACTTCCTTTTGTGAAACAGCACCTTCCCATCCTTTCTAAACCCTTGTCTTGCTTTATTTTTCTCTATAGCTGGCACATATCGCCATCTGATATGTGCTAGACCATCGGCTCTATAAGGACAAGGACTTTGTTTTATTCACTGCTGTGAATCCCTTTCTCTTAGAAAGTACCTGACTCATAGCAAGCACTCAGTATTTGCTGATTGAATACATTGATCGAACCTTTTGGGAAAGCTACTACAACATGTTTTAAAAGCCTTTTTTTTTTTTAAAGTAAGAGAATAATGGCTAAGTAAATTCTATCCACTTGATGAAGAGAGAGAAATATCTGAATTGGGCAGCATCTGGAAGGGTGGGGTCAAGAGTAGTGAAGGTTATTTTTTTCTCTCATTAAGAAAAGAAAATGATGGAAGAATAATTCCAAGCGTAGAGGAAGTTTCAGGATCAAGAACAGGCACTATGTGTTGGCAGTCTTTTGAGAAAACTAGGTTGATGGAAGCAAAAGGGTGGTACAGGGGAGTAGTAGAAAGTACCATTATAGGTGGGTGGGTACAGATGTTGAAGGGCTTGAAAGTGAGTCAAAAGATGTAGACCTGCCATGATGCATGATGGAGATCAGTAATGTGAGTTCTTGAGCTGTGATGGATGAGAAAGCTGTCTAAATCTAAGCTTGTTAGTGTCATGTAAAGTGGCAAAGAAAGTGGGATAAGTATCAACTGGGAGGCAGTTGCAGAGTTGAGGTAATACCACCCTAGGTAGTAAGGAGTTTAGGGTGTGATGACACAAATGCGTGAATTGAGTATCGGTGATTTGGCAGAGAACAGGCCTGGTGATCCATTGCATATGGACTGTAAAGAAAGAGAACATTAAAAGTTCCAATATTAAGAAATTATACTTCCTTTTAATTATTTTCTTTTTTCATTATAGGTTTCTCTGTCATCCACAGAAAAATGGATCTTTTAAACGTTTGGAGGACTCATTTATCACAGTACTTCCAGACTACCATCTAAGATTTATGACAGTAAATTTATGACAATAAATTTCCACAGTGTAGAACTTCTGAAGAACTAAGAGGATATTCTTTCACAACAGATACTCCTATAGTATCATGATATTACTAAATAAAAGTAAAAACTGAAAAGCACAATTATTAAATTATTAGACTTGCTAATACAAGCACACATGTGCAGCATCTACTGTATCCTGACAGTTACCAAACCTCAAATTTAGATGGTTTCCCTTCATGGGGAAAAGTCATTATATTTATAAGAAACCCCTGAACATTGTCATTAAATATATTTTCAGCTGTCATTTAGGAAAATTTTTTTGAAAAGAGTTCTAGAAAGTTCCAAGTCCCACCACTAAGTGGATTTGATATTATGGCAGCAGCTTACAGACTTGTGGTTAGTACTGTGAACCACTACAGCAGTGTGGTAATTGACCGGCGTTTGGAGCAAACTATACATTATTGCACTGGAACCTGCCACACCTTCAGCCATGGAGTTGACTGCATTGTGGTGCATCATAGTGTTTGTGCAGACGTCTTACACATCCCTGTGTCTCAGTTCAAAGACGCAGATCTGAACTGTGTATTTCTACCCCATGAAAATGGGCTTTCCTCTGCTGAAGGTGACTACCCCCATCAGGCCCTCACAGGCATACCCAGGGTCAAGAGAGGATCTACGTTTCAGAATACCTGCAACTTAAAGGACATTGCAGGAGAAGCAATCAGTTTTGCCAGTGGAAAAATAAAGGAATTTTCTTTTGAAAAACTCAAAAACTCTAACCATGTAGCTTACAAAAAGGGAAGAAAAGTTAAGTCTGACTCATTTAATAGAAGGTCAGTTGATTTTGACTTGCTCTGTGGCCACTATAACAATGATGGGAACTCCCCATCCTTTGGTTTACTCCGGAGTTCCTCAGTCGAGGAAAAATCTTTGTCCTATAGAAACTCAATTGATACTAACCTGACTTCCATGCTTCTTCAAAACTTCTCTGAAGAAGATCTGGTTAATCAGATTTTGGAAAAACATAAAATAGATAATTTTTCTTCTGGGACAGACATAAAGATGTGCTTGGACATCTTGCTGAAATGCTCAGAGGATTTGAAAAAATGCACAGACATTATAAAACAGTGCATAAAGAAAAAGTCAAGGGGTAGCATCAACGAAGAAAGTGGTAATGATGCCATTTCTAGCTCTGAAACTGTCTATATGAATGTAATGACCAGGTTAGCATCCTACCTGAAGAAGTTACCATTTGAATTCATGCAGTCTGGGAATAATGAGGCTATAGACTTAACAGAGCTAGTCAGTAATATGCCTAGCTTACAACTAACTCCCTTCTCCCCAATATTTGGCACTGAACAGCCTCCTAAATATGAAGATGTTGTCCAACTCTCAGCCCCTGACTCTGGACAGTTTCAAACTATAGAACTGCAAGATGACAAGCATAATTTCAGGAAAATGGACACTGTAAAATCTATTCCAGACACTTCCACAAATTCTTTATATAACTTAGAGGTAAATGATCCCAGAACTCTAAAAATTGTCCAGCTTCAATCACAGCCATTAACAATGAGCCTATTAGAAAATGTTTCTTCTGGAGATTTAATGGAAACTCTTTATATTGAAGAAGAGTCAGATGGAAAGAAAGCACTAGGTAAAGGACCAAGGACAGAGAATGGACCCAGTCAGGAGTTGTTAAAGATAAATGAACATAGAGTAGAACTTTCAGACCATGGTTCTCATCTTAAAAAATGTCCTGCCTCAGTGCAAAATGAAATTGGTAAGCTATTTGAGACACCAGTTGTGCATCTACCTAAGGAAGACTGTAAATTAAAAGTTCCTAATGTTGAAGAGCAAGACCAGAGAGATTTTGTGAATCCTAACAGTCAGGAAGAGATAGATAAATTGTTAATGGATTTGGAATCTTTTTCACAGAAAATGGAGACCTCTCTAAGAGAGCCACTTGCCAAGGGTAAAATCTCTAATTCTCTTAATAGCCGTAGTAATTTGACTAGTCGGATTCCTTTAGATCTTGAGCCTCAATCTAAGGTCTCTTCACCCTCGGAAAAAGTCTCACCTTCCTGTCTAACAAGGATTATTGAAACCAATGGACACAAAATAGAAGAGGAGGATCGAGCCCTCTTACTGCGAATTCTGGAAAGCATTGAAGACTTTGCTCAAGAACTAGTTGAATGCAAAGCAGGCAGAGGAAGTCTATCACAAGAAAAGGAAATGATGCAAATTCTACAGGAAACCTTGACAACTTCTCCCCAAGCCAATTTATCAGTCTCTAGAGCTCCTGTTGGTCATAAAGCCAAAGATACTTCAGTGGTTTTGATTCAGCAGACCCCAGAGGTGATCAAGGTAAGACCCAACAATCTTGAGTCTCCAAAAAAATGTTTTTATGTTTGCAAAATTTATAAACAAAATCTATTTAGGGGTGGAGGGGATTGGGGGGTTTTTTTGGTGGCTGGATAAACAAAAACTCTTTTTGTTATCCATTTTATATTCTACTTAAGCTCCTGCCCTCCACTAGGAATGATTTCACTCAATTCAGTCAGTAAAAAGCAAAGGCTTTATAGTCAAGCAGAATGGTTTCCAGTGCCCTCCCCACACCCTTCATCTTCTTCCTAACTCTATGACCAAAGAAAAGTTATTTAGCCTTAATCTCATCTATGTAGTGGAAATAATAAGGATCAAGATAACTTAAGGGAAGCACAAGCAAAGTGCCTTACAAAGTAGGCATTTAGTATTAAACCTCATTCTCCCCAATCAACCAAGATACCAGTCCTTACTGCATGCCTGTGGAGCCCTGTGTAAGGTGCAGTATAAGGTGCAAAAGAAGAGAGGACATGATCCTTAAAGAGCTTAAAATCTAGTTGGAGAGACAAAATTAACATTCCTGAAACAGGACGGGAGCATGTAAACACTACTCTGAAAGTATTGTTGGTGCAATATATCTGCAAAGAAGGTAACGACTAGAGTACGTGAGATTTGCTTCTCCATGTGAATGAGAATAAATATCAATATAGAATCATAGAAGTATTTTCAAAAGGTTTTGAATCTATCCCCCTACTAATAGCATTGCTTTTGAATACTTCCAGAAAGGCAGTTATCTGCCCATTTGTGTCTTAGCAGAACAAGATCATTCCTTGTTAGTTTTACAAGCCCAGCATGGGTTAGCAGTGGGCTCTACTCCACCTCACTCAAGGATTGATGGAGGCTCCATGATCTTACTGTTGCCCCACTGCCCCATCTGGAATATGTGGCTTATGGGTTTACTGAGGAAGGCAAGAAAGGGTTGGTGCTCTTAGCCACCTTTTCCCAGACATGACACACTGCACTTCTCACAGTGCAGTGGTCCCAACTTAAAGTCTGAGAAACACAAGGAAGTACATGGAATATGTTGTGAGCACTATCTTTGCCATGTGAATGTACTCTGCAAGTCAACGTGTATGAATTCACAGACATAAAGCCAGATCAACAAAATCAAGTTATAAAGTATGAATTATTTTGAGAGATGTATATTTGTACAAAAAGTATGAAGAAATACGTGGATCTGCCATGTATTTGATGTTCAGAACAATGGTTAACTCTGAGGAGAGGACAGAGAGATGCAGCTGATGAAGGGTGTTCAGGAGCCTCGGAAATATTAGTGGTGGTCAATTTCATAATCTGGGTGGTGGAACCATAAGTATTTTGTCATGTTTTTCTATATGCCTTTTGTATATTCTCAAATATTACAAAGTAAATTTTTATAGAAACTGATTGGATATTAGAGATGGCATTTATGTGGCCAAGTTAAAAACAAGTTACATAGTATTTCAGCCCTTCCCATTAAAATTTTCATTTGAGGAGAGGAAAAAATGTATATTGTGATCAGATGAATAATTTTTACCTGGAATATATTTTGTGGCTGCTGTTTTGCAAAGCACATTTTTAGTTACCAGTGATACTAAAGTTTAAAACAATACATATTTAAGGTTATTAAATGATGATTTGGGCTTGAATATCTTCAGATGTTCACTGAACATTTCTGTGAAATCTCTTTATGTGAGTCTCCTCATTTATTGATCCACAAATGGTAATATCTTTAGTTAACTTGGGACAACACTGGGGGGGAAACTGGGAATTAACTACAAAAATAAGAAAAGATCCTTTCATATACAGGGGTAATACTGATGTACTTAATATTTTATAAAGAAAAGGAGCTACCTATATAGCAACCTCAAAGTGATGATAAATAAGAGCTCCCAGTTATTGTAAGCTAGGGCTTGCTAAGGTATTTAGATGTATTATCTCACTGTTTTCCCCATCATAACTTGTCTGCCCATTAAAAAAATATGTCCACCATTTCTTATGACCTATTCCAGCGTCTCACAACCATTATAACCAGAAACTCTTACATACTGTGTTTTGAATTTTATTTAACTTTCTTCCCCCATTATCTTTTGTAAAAAAAGGGGACAAATTCTTCTAAAAGAGATGCACTGCATAAAGTAGAAAATGTGGACCCAAGTTCCGAGTCACACCTCTCCTATCTCCCTGGTGCTCAGCTCATGAGCAGGTCCTTTGTGACACCCCAAATCTAAGTACAGCTGCCTAAAAATGCCACAGTGGGCTCTAAATTAGCTTCCCAGTTTTTCGGCAAGTGTGAACTGAAATCAAAACCTTATTAAAGTACTGTCTGCTGCCATTCTCTTAAATAAGTGCCAATATCACAAAATAAAATAAAATTTGATGGGATTTCTTTGTGATAAAAGTTGAAAAAGTAATTGATGAAAAGCTAATTTAAAGAGACAGGTAATATAAAATGTTTAATTCAGGAAGATGTTTAATGCAAGAAGGCAAACCCTTCTTCATGACTCAGTTGTCTCCTTACTTGTCTTTTTTTTTTTTTTTTTTTTAAATCTTTCTTTTCTTCTCATGAAATACTTTAAGCCAGGAATGGCAAACTTTTTCTGTGAAGGGCCTGATAGTAAATATTTTAGGCTTTGTGGGTCACAGGGTCTCTGTCACATAGTCTTTTCTGTCTTTTTTCTAAAAGTACTTTAAAAATGTAGCATTCTCAGCTTCAAGACTTACATAAACAGGCAGCGGGCCAAATGGACCATAGTCTGTTGTTTGTTACCCCTGTTTTAAGCAAATAGAAAAATATGGTAAATGATATAAAAAACACTCGTATGACCCACTGCTTAGCCTTGTCAAATCTTAACATTTTGCCATATTTGCTTCGGATCTTTGCTGTATTTAATATTTTCAGTTATTATCATCATCTTTGTTTTTAAAAAATCACCTCACATATAGCTGAAATCTACAGGGCACCCCTCTCCAGTGCCCTCTCTCTTTTCCAGAATTAGCTACTTACTAGCCTGAAGTTGGTGTTTATCTCCTGTAGGTTCGTAGATTTTTATGTAATGTTGTTTTTCTCTTTTTTTTTTTTTTTTTTTGGCGGCTGGCCAGTACAGGAATCTGAACCCTTGACCTTGGTGTTACAACACCACGCTCTAACCAGCTGAGTTAACTGGCTAGACCTATAATAATTTTTTTCATGTTTTTATTATTATCTAGAGAGATTAAATAGTGAGTAATAGGAAATAAAATAGGGGAGGTAGGTTGGAGCCAATTTATGAACGACCTTGCACGCTATACTGAAGAGTTTGTTCTATGGGAGTGGGGAGCCAAAGAAGGCTTTTAAGCTGAAGAGTCCCATAGTATAATTTTTTTTTTTAATAGTAATAAATTTTAAATTAAGTCTTTCATTTTTTTTCTCTTTAGACAGTTGAAAACTTACCAATCATTCAAAACATTTTAATTAAAAGATGTACGTAATGGGGCAATTAGGGAGTACTTTTAAATGACATTGATGATTATCCCTAAGAGGAAAGATTGACTTGACAATATTATATGTCATTAATATTTTAATATGTATTTCAAAATATTTTCCCGAGAGTGAGCAGTATTTGTTGTCCACATATAAATGAAATTCAAACCTGTGTTGGGAGAGAAAGCTAAATAGAAAATACTAAGAGGATATTGAGAGATTGATAAAGAAGATATTGGTCTAGAGCAAGGTCTGTGACTGCTTTTGTGCCCTACTTGCAAAGTTTAGTAGTTACAACAGAGACCCTAAAGTCTAAAATATTTATGATCTGGCCATTTACAGAAAAAGTTTGCTGACTCCTAATCTAGATATTATTTCACAGTAGATCAGCAAAGCAGACTTTTGATAAAGTTCAGTGTGCTGTTTTGTTAAACTTACTGGAAATTTTGGAAGCATTATTAAATATCAATAGCAAAAACTACCAGTGGTTGATAATCAAGCAGTGTACCAGTAGACACAGAAAAGTAAATAAGCCCAGAGTTTCTAAATCCTTCATGATGTATTCTAACCATAGCTTTTCTCTCCTCTCCTCCTTATTCACCATTTATTTCTGACTTTTCCACATAAAACAGCTTCTTTTTCATCCTATTTCTTAAATTCTTTTGTTTTTCCTTTTTTTGCACATGAACTTTCTCACTGTGTCAAATTATGTATATTATTGGCTAGCAAATTTTTGGAATATGCTTTTTTCACAAAACCTTATGTCCTATAGGAAACAACCCTACAGGTTCTAGAATAGTTGAGTTGTGCAGATGGGCCTAAAAGTGAGTTGAACAAGAATAAGAGAACAGCTTGCGGAGGAGGGAAAGGACAATATGGTTAAGGTCCTGAAAGGCTTCATAATTATGAATGAGTGAATTACTGAGGACATGTTTGACATGGAGGATAATGAAATACTTTTTTTTAAAAAACGCTAAAACTATACTGATTTGGCAATTCACATAATAAATGACATCTTAATTTCATGTTTTATTACCACCAGCAGATGGTATTACAGTCATTTTTGGTCTTGTTTTTAACCTTATGAGGCAATAACATATTAATGGTTTTTCACAGGTTAAAATAATAAACTGTAACCTCCCTTAAAAATTATTTATTTTTACTTAATTTTAGTAAAAGCAAAGCCGGAAAAATTTTCCACTACTGCTTGCCTCAATTGAAAGAATGGAGGGTCGAGGGAGGATTCTTCAATGAAGGAGGAAGAATTTAAAGTAAATAAAGAGGAAGATTATTTTTTAGAAAAACTACAGTATAATATTTAAGTCTAGTGAAACCTTAAAAATTTCAGCTAATTGAGGAGAAAAACAAAAAGTAGAAATTAAAATCTTAATATTTTTAAGGAATAGCTTTATTAATTTTAAGATTAAAGAGTAAAACTATCATCGGTGTGTTGCCGAGTGGATTTTAGCTGTACCTATTGCAGTAATGTGGTAAAGGTAGTTATACGTATTATTTATTGGTATGCAAAATATAGATTGCTAAAATGCTTAAAAATAGATTGTTTCTACATAGTTTAACCATTCATAAGTCTGCACTTCTATGCAGAGCATGCAGTAGGAGATAAAGATGAATCAAATGTAGAGCAAGCCTTGGTGGAGCCCACAGTCTTAATAGGAGAGATGAGCTATTTACTATGATACAAAGTAGAAAGGATTCTATGAGAAAAATATAAATGAAGTGCTGCAGGAGCTCAGAGGGAGAGATATATCCCACCTTCTGGAATTAAGGAAGTTTCTCTGGAGAAAATGGTGTTTGGATATGGATACCTTACTCTTATCCAATTAATTTAGCTATGCACAGTGATAATGATGCTAAGGTTAGAGATTTATTTTGCACAGTGGCTTCTACCATTTCCATTCTATTACAAGACATCAAAACATACCTTAATCTTCAACTATTTTATAAATATAAACCTTTCATCCCAGGGGAATCCGGTAAGGGAGACTAAATGGTTATATCATGAATCTACTATTTCTCTCAAACCCAAGCTTGATGGTAGTCTTATCTTGGTGGTCAAAGGCAACAAAAATTGAGTTAACAGAATTTTCCTTCCTGGAGAGTATAAAGAGAAATTTCAGGCTGCTGTGTTTATATTGTTGTGAATTCCAAGTTAGGAGAATCCATACTAGTAAGGTAAAGGCTAAGAAGCCTACCCTGTCATTCAAGTGGGACCCCTTTCCCATCACTTTTCTGGAGTTTTAAAGTCAGAATTTAAGCGGGCAGTCTACATGACAAGGTAATTCATACCTTGCCTTCTCTTTTTCCACTTCAGCCTCTAAAAATGTGATCTCCAGCTCCCAAAAGTAACACCCTGTAAAAATAAAATGTTAAACTAAGAGTATGGAAAGACATTTATGAGTCCCTCTCAAGTTTCCATGTCTGGACCACTAACCTCTATTGGCTTTTGTTTAGCAAATGGTAACATTAAATAGCTGTTTGTTGAGTGAATAAACAGATAAGTAGAGAAATAATCAAATGAAGGGATTTTTGCTTTCCTGCTTTGTCCCCTTCTCAAATGGAAACTCTGCCCCCTTGCCTGAGGACCATCTCTTTCCCTGCTCTTTGTTTCTCAGGGATGGGTGCAAGAGGACCTGACATCAGGGTGCCCTTCTAGGACTGGAGGGTGGTGCCTCCATGAGGCTCAAGTATCTCACCCAGACCTCTGGCCTTTTAATTCCTCTAGTTTTTAACACCTGAAAATCTACAGCATTCTAGGAAATGTTCCTTCACTTTTCCTGGCAAGAGGAGAGAACACCAAGAATGGTGTAGTTTTACTTTAATTTTGAAAAATTTTTAACACTATTATCCTTTCTTTTTAAGGAATACCTATACATTCATTGTGCTTTTTCCCGTTCTTAGAAGTCCCCATCTTCATCCCCATGGATTCAGGTTAATATCTGAAAAGGATTTCAGGAAAAGGATTTTTCTGGCCATTTAATTTCAGTATGATTGTTTGTTGTTTGTTTTTGGATACCCAAAAGGGTCAGCAAAATCTTTCAAGGTGGGCATGATATCCACTGTTACTAGAACTCACTTTGCTTTCTTCTGACCCTGATCAGAAATTTGTGTCTGATATTTTATTCCCGGAGGAATAAAGGGCCTTCCTGGGTTAATGATCTAACATTTTGGTTTTCTCAGGGTTTAGATATTATACTGTATAGTTTTGTATGCATATTTAAAGGCACAATAATTATAAATTTAAATAACATTACGGCAAAGCACATTTTAAGATCCTTGTTAAAAGTTTCTTTTGGAGCATTTAGTAAACACTTTTCTCTTTTTTACTTTCTAGGTTTATATCTATGCCTTCATTAAGATTAGCCAGTCATGTCACTGAGGGAAAATGTTTCTTCTCCCCTAGCTTTGTAGGTTCTGATGGTCCCTGAATTCAATGCTGGGAATGCTTGAGTCAAAATCCAGACACTCAGCAATACAATAGGAAACTATTCTCTCCTCCTCTCATTTACCCCCAAGCAGATTCATAAAAGAAAAGGGATCTGGCCAGAGGCAAATATGAATGTGCAGGATGAGCTCAAGCTATCCCTCTACCTTTCTCCCTCTACCTTTAGTGGCTTCTGAGATCAGGTCCTCTTTGTATCTCCATCCTTTCTAATTAATCAACATAAGGTATCCAATATGTCCTTACCTGTATTCACAGGGACATGGTAGATATATGTACTGATATAGAAAGGTGGTCAAGATGAAATAGGTCATAAAAATGTAAATTGCAAGACATGTACCACTATGGTCCCTTTTTGTTATTAATATGTTTGTGTGCACACAAAAAAGTTTGGGATAAATACAGTCCAAATTATGCATGTTTCTCCAGAAATAAAAAGTGAGTCCCAGATATCCAGGTGCTTTTATCCTGGTGATAAACCTGCCCCTCCCGCAGCTTCCACACATCCTCGGCAGGAGTGAAGAAGTTCTCCCAGGACTCGGTTGCTCCTGTTAAGCCCTCGGGTCTCCCTCACAGGCCTGCTCAGAGCACAGCTTCACTACCACTCTCTGCCTTAAGGTCATCAGGACTACTTCTAAAATGCCCTTCATCCCTGTTTACATCAGTCACCACAAGAAGTCCAGGAATCCAGATCATCCCTCATCCCATGCACTTTCCTCATACTACTCCTGTACATCCCCTTTTCTACGTGGACATTTGATCTTGTCAACTCCTGAAATCCTTGCACCAAACAATGGAATATTATTTAACCATAAAAAAAAAAAGAAGTACTGATTTGTGCTACAACATGGTGAACCTTGAAAACATTATGAAAGAAGCCAGATACAAAAGACCACATATTATACGATTCCACTTACATGAAATGTCCAGAACAGGCAAATCTATAGAGACATAAATTACAGTATGGTTGTCAAGGGCTGGGAGCAGGGTAGAACGGGGAGTTGACTGTTAAAAAATGTGTTTCTTTCTGGGGTAATGAAAATGTTCTAGAATTACATAGTGCTGGCGACTGCATAACATTGTAAAAATACTAAAAACTACTGAATTGTACACTTTGAAAGGGAGAATTTTATACTGAGTTATATCTTAATAAAAAAAAAAGTTTTCTCAGTTCGTGGCTCTAACTGGCCGAGTAGTTAAAAAGGGCAGTAACAACTTGGAATCACAGACTTAGTTTAAAATATCATTGTAAACAGGATTAGACCTAGAGCACAAGTGCAGGACTGGCCTTAGGAGCCCAGACAGTTCACAAATAGAAATTGAAGGAAAGGGAAAGGCAGTGCATAATTATATGGATAGGTAGGTGGCTGAAGGTCTCTTCTGATTGCTTCAGTTTTCTCAGTGAAATAGGAAACAAGGTCATTAGCTTCTTGAAACTAACTCACATTCTCAGATTCTTTCTAGACAAGCAGGTATAATTCCATACAAACACAAGTAAAAAGCAAATAAATCAATCTCCTCTGTCAATAACTCATTGTCACACACAAATTTTTTTCTAAGCCCTTTAGTGGTCCTGGTCTTTTCTCCCCTCTGAATTTTTTGGAAAACAGTTTGATAAATCAAAACTTAGAGTTTATTTCATCATCAAAAGACATGTGGAAATGTTTTTTTTGTTTGTTTAAGAGTGTAACAATAGAACAGGCTTTTAACCACTGTTCCAATTTCGAAACTTTAGAGGCTTATGGGAAGTAAATGAAATGAAAGTACGGTATTTTTTGTCCTTTGCTTCAAACCAACATTATACTAAGAGATGCAGTGAGGAAAAGAAGAGGCCACTTCTTTATTATCTCTCTATCCTCATACTTATTAAGTGTCTGGCACTCAACAAATATTTTTATGATCACTTATTGAGTGATTGAATGACTATAAAATTGACCTTGCCCTCAAGAGTTTAGATGCTATTGGAAAATAAATGTCAGGTTAAAATAGTACAGTAGAAGCTCTTTCACCTGATCATGATTCAGTTTGATAGCTAATCAGTAGGGAATCATAAACTATATGTGAATATACTGTAAAACGTGTATCAAATATTTTGACTCAAAACATTAATTTATTTATACATCTTTTAATATAGGGCCAAAGCTTTGGGGTTAAGTCTCATAATTGGAGTTCTGTGAAATCTTTTTTCAGTAAATCACACTCATATTTGTTGACTGATTTCCAGTTTTAGTTTCTGTAAAGTGGAGAGGGAACTTAAGTCAGTAGTGAAGCAATTTGAATGTAGGCATCTTCTATATTTTAATGATTTTTCTCTTTTATCCCATCCATACCTGATTTTGTAGCAATTTCTTTTTTAGTGGTTTACCTTTATTGAGTCTTTATAAAACTTAGGGGTTTTTTTATGCTTTATAAACAACTCTTTTTTTCCAAACTCATATTTCATTAGTTTATGTAATATGTAATTGAATTGAATAGTTACTGGGAAAAGTGCAATGAACATAAACAGATTGGGGACAAATACAGCTAACACTAAGTAAACACACAACTCAACTACTGAGGTAAGAAACCTGACAGCATAGTAGAAAGTAAACTATTAGCCATGAATCAGTGCATGATGGACGTTGTTTTACAGGAGAAATGGAGAGCTTTGGCTGATAAAGAGAGTAAGTCAAGTGGAGGTCGTTTAACAGAGATTCTTAAGTATTTCACTAAGTGCTGTATATATAAAGCTAAGAATTACAGTAAGGGGACTTAAATAATCAGAGAGGCCTTCTTGAAGTAGGTAAAATTAGAGTTGGGTTTTGAAGGATGGTTAGAATGTGTGTAATTTGAGGAAAGGGAGCATTCTCAGGCAGGGGATGAAAATTTACCCCCCTAAAGCCACAGGGCGGTGTTGGGAAGAAAAGGGAGAAATATAACTTAAAGTGTGGTTCAGTTGAATAAGCATTAAATCATAAGTTTAAAGACCTAGCTGCATTCATAACAAACTTTTTTGTTGTTTTAATTTGGAGATAAAATAATGAGGGAGGAAAAGAGCATTCTAGGCAGGAGTAAGGAAAAAATATGAGAAAACTACCTAGCAAAGAGTTAATATGTAAGCCCAGTGAGAGAAAAAATTGGGAAAATAAGGAAGGGCCTATAGGTTGAAGCATAAGACCAGTGGTTTTCAATTGTAATTTTCTTTTATCTGTAATACATATTGAAAGCTTTCAGGTAAGATTTTGTATGAGCAGAAGATTCCACAGCTTAAAAAAAATTTTTTTAAACCACAGGTTTAGGCATGTAAGCTCACTGTACACATTATAAAGAGTTGTCAGAATGTCTTGAAAAGAAATCAACAGAAAAAAGTTGACTTAAGTTGTAGGAAACAATGGAAAACCAAAGAATTTAATTCCCACTATATTAGACAAAAGTTCAGTAAAAGATGGTTGCAAGCTATTTTTTGTTTTTATTTTTTATAATGATATTTGGTTCATATTTTCTGGAAGTATAAAATAAATACTGTTTGGATGTTGTGATTTAAAATATTGAAATCTAAGTATTAAACATGAGAGAATACTTAATGGTTTACTTATAAATAACTATATGAGGCAGATACTTAATATATGATAAAATAACGGGATATTTTAAAAATCTGGGATGATTTCTTTAAAGGTCCACAGAGGAAAAAATTCTCAAATCCGGTATGTACTATGTCATCACTATATGATCATCTTTTATATCCTTATTTTAGTCAAATTTCATTTGTTTATATGTATCTAAACCTTCTTTCTTAAGGCATTCAATCTTTCCACTTTCTTAATCAACACTTCTGACAATAAATTTTCAAATATATTCAAGATCACTTCAAAAAAAGTATGTTTTTTTAACTAAGATATAGTCTTCTGCTTAAAAAAAGATTTAAAAATCTGAGACCAAAAAATCTCTGTAAATTACCTTTTGAGGATGAAAGTTTGTTTTCTTCTATATTTTGATGAGAGAGATCTAGAGGGTTTTGGATATTTACTTCTCATCCAATAAGAAATAAAAAAAAACTATTCTTAAAATAATAGTTTCAAATTTGAAATTCAGCCTATTCATTTTTCATGAAATATTAAATAACAAAAGCCAAAAATGCTGTACATATTTTTTTTCTTCTAGTTTAAGGAGAAACTGCTTTATGTGGATTGACACCTTACATACTCGGAGTTTAAGAAGTTAGCTTTATCTGAGAAGTCACTATTTTTAGGTCCAGCTGTAATGTTTCTAATTTTGGTACTCCGAGTAGTGGGTGCTTCCTTTCCCAGAAGGCTCTGTATTCTCAGCATGTGCAGGTCAATTTGACATAAAGCTACCTACAAGGAGCAACAGGCCCATTGCAGGCTGTGTTTCTAACTTGAAAATTATGAGCAGGTATTGGGAGCCACAGGCTGTATTTGGGAGCCAGCTGCATGTCAGGACAAGCATGGATTGTGGTCCCTGGAGGCTGGGAGAGCGCAATGCTTGAATTTAATTTCTTCGAGAGATAAGAAGAAAAAAATAACTTTCTACCTGACAAGATTGACAACTTATTAAATCACTATCTTCAGAAGTGTGCTGGACAGTTTAACATTTACTTTTCAAAGATGATGATCAAGGAAACATCTCTACGAAGGGACCCGGATTTAAGGGGAGAGTTAGCTTTCCTGGCAAGGGGCTGTGATTTTGTTCTCCCATCACGGTTTAAGAAGCGGCTGAAGTCATTTCAGCAGACTCAGGTTTGAAACTTGGGTGTTTCTTTTAAAATATTTTTATTACTAATAAAACCACCCAAAGAACTCACAGATAATTTTACAGCTCACTTGTATCTTGATATTAGATCAAGGAATTAATCTGTGTCCTCTATTCAGCTATTTGCAGAAAGCTATTCGTAGAAGGATTCCAACAGGTTTAAAAATAGACTTTCTGGACCTGGAGTACAGTACTCACATTTTCCTCTTGTAGAAAGGGAATCCAGTTTTAGAGACAATGAATGCAATTTAACAAACATTTTATAATTTAGCTGAAAAAATACTAGAATTTTTAATAGAAATACCTTTGAGAAATTAGAATTTCTTAGTTAAAAGCCTTGTTTGCACTTTGAATCAATCAACTGTTTGTATTAACATACATATATCTGTAATGAATATTGTTTAAAAAGAATATTGATCCTGTAGTCTTTTTTAAAGGAAGACATATTTTTATAGAGAGACAACTGTATGTGTGTAATACAATATATGTATGTAGATAACAAAGGATGGCAATTACTTCTATGCTACGAGAAAATGTGTTCCCTTAGCAAGCTGTAAGACTGAGTCACTTTTGCCTGTGATGACTACTTTGCAGTCTATGCTTTCTTGCTTATATCCTTGTGGCCAGTGTCTCACCAAACACGATGCCTAACATTGAGTGCAATACAAATCAAGGGCTGTACAAATGCTGGCCATCCAAAATCCAGCAAGAAATCATGGTTTTATAGTTATTCTGACCCAGAATGATTTCAAATTATTTGAGTGAACCATTTGAAATTGCTTTTTTGTTTTTTCAAGCCAAAAAAGGCCAGATAATGGAAATGCTGCAGTGACATAATAGTATAAGGATACTATTCAGAATGAGTATCTAAATGATACTGTGTTTATACGGAAAGACTGAAATGGAGAATTGAGGTACTTTCCCCAGCTAATTCTGTTTTAATGCAGCTCCTAGATAGTACTGAAACAGCTTTTTTCAAAGTGAACAGATGCTAAACATGCCAGTAAATCTGACAAAATTTATATTTCCAAGGTTTATTCTATGATGTTTATAAATGGTCAGTTTTATTAAACTGCTTTAAGGTTTCAATTAGGTTTCTCCTATTGAACTCAATGGAAAGTAAATTGATATACCTGAAAATTCAAAATAAACGCATTATTTGTCTATTTTCCTTTTAAATATTAACATCAGCTTTATTAATGTGGAATTAACCAATGAATTAGTAAATACTTGCCTATCAGTGAATTGCTCCATGTTAAGAACACTAAGAAAAGCAGAGTAGAATATTATATAATCAAATACTCTCCTACTCAAAAACTTTGACAGCCAGTGTTTGTTCTGTCAAAGCAGAAGCACAGAGTTAACACTGAAGGCCTTGCTCTAAACTTTCCCCACTAGTATGTGTTCACAAGACTATCGAGTTTCATTCCACTGGCACCACTGGTCTTATTCCTATGAAGTTATCCATAACTGCCTGGATATCACACTATTGAAAACATTTTGGGGAAACAAAAAAAAGAATTTTGCTGGTTGCACACTTGGAGTCTCACAAGTCTCTTTCAGCATAGAATAATGGAAATGAAATGGCACTAATATAAATGCCCTGGTTAAAGCCCCTGAAGAATTCTGTTTCTTATTTTAGTATTTTAAGAGCACTTTCTACTGGTACTGACTCATGAGACAATATATTTGCAAATTTAACATTAAGGCAGAGAAAAATGTTTACTTAGAATAGATTATCAGTTTCTTAAATCAACAGTGGTTTGTAGACTTTAAGTTACTCTACAAATGTAAATGATTATTTTATTTATTATTAACTCTGAAGGACCCTGCCAAATTATGCTTAATCTAATCTTTTGAGAACCCCACCCTTTGGTCTTGTCACTCATTTTCTTATATGAGGAAAGATCTGTGCCCAGCACAGTTCTGAACCTTTTACGTACATTACATCCTATAATTTCTTTAATCCTCACAACAACCTTTCAAGAAGTAGGGGTTGTATTTTGTTTTATTACTGAAACTTTTCTGAGGTCACAACTAGTAACTCATCACTGTTTTCTAAGTTTTTCATGTTTTATTAGCATCATTTCCCTCTGTGCTGTTTCTTCCTTGACTATTATTGCTTTATACGGGTAACATCCTGATACTGCAGCAAAGGCTTGGTGTGACAACTGGCCTTTATGACCCCAACAGTATTAATACATGAGCAGACTCCACTCTGTGTATTAAAGTCAGATGTTAACACATGGGAAATAGGCCATGTATGACAAAAGTAGGAGATTTAACCATTTTCATCAGGTATTTATGTGTGTGAAACTTGTCTTCCTATAAAACTATATTCCTATAAAACATGCTTTTTAACGGTAGCTAAGATTTTTATCTTGAATTTAAAATGTATGTTCTAAGCCTGTATGTCAGGAGGAAATATGATATTTGAATCTACGTTGTACAGATCAATCATTGTTCAAACTCGAGGGATGGCATTAGGGTAATTTAAGAAAGAAGGACATTTGAGTAGTACTTTGTGTTCACAGTGAATTTAAAATAAATTTAGATAGTCAGCAGTCATGTCCATCTTCCATACTTTATGTAGCATCTAATACAGTGCTGTGTTCATGAGCACTGATAAATAATTTTGCCTTGATAAATAATTTGGTTATTATTATTATGAGAACTCTGAAAATCTTCATGGAATCTTTTTTGCTTTTTCTGCTTGGGAACTAAATTTCGTCTTCATTGGTAAGTAGACTCCTGCCTGAATGATGGTGTATCTCTCCTCCCCTTTTCTAAATCATGAGCAATCTCAATCTCACCATCCCTCCTCCCTCTTTTTTTTTTTTTTACTGTCCTTTCTGATCTCTCTTTATGGTACACCACATCAAATCCTTTTTGGAAAAAGGAAGGATGTAAACTATAAGTTAGTTAATGATCTGTAAAGGGAGTTTGTTTGTGGCGAAATTAATGAACATGGTCCTTGCCTATTAGAGCATACCAAAAATGAGATAAATGTATGTCTTAGAAAAAAGTGGCATGCCCCCAGGGGCAAGTGAATTAGCCAGGTAAAGAACATTCCAGAACTAAAATGCTTTAATTTTCTTAACAAAGATTTTCTTAACATCAGGGGCTGGCAGTGATTCCACCTTGGCAAAGTCAAACTAGGGAAGAAGGTGAAAGGAGTACCTGCCCCAAATACATTTTCGATCTATATATTTTAAAAGAAGAACTCATTGTTTTTGCCTAGGAGAGGTAGAAATTCACAGAAAAACCAAGAATAGCCTTCAAAAAGAATTTACTAATCCATTTCCAACAAACTGAGAATATACTTCAAGATCTTTAACATATCATATGACAATTGCTCTTTGATTATTTTGAAATATCTGCCATGCGATTGATGAGAAAATGCACTGCAGGACTGTTTAAACATAAATCTATGTGAACTTGCGTACTGACAGAAAATTAATATATTAACTTATTTAGTGTGCATAAGCATTTCCTAGAAACATGCTTACCACCCTCTGGAATAGAGTGAGTTCTCAATCTCTACTGTCTCTAATGGTGGTTTCTTGTATTTACACCCAACTTCCTAATTACTGGTGAGGATTCTCAGGAATTATATACTGTTTAGAGTGTTTGTGTCTCATAATCACATTTTCCTTCCAGATTCAAAATAAACCAGAAAAGAAACCTGGATCACCACTTCCACCCCCAGCCGCCTTTCCAAGTAGTCCCCGACCTCTCTCCCCTGTTCCTCATGTGAATAATGTTGTGAATGCACCATTGTCTGTAAACATTCCACGGTTCTACTTTCCTGAAGGACTCCCAGATACCTGCAGTAACCACGAACAGATTCTAAGCAGAATTGAAACTACTTTCATGGATATTGAAGATCAGAAAGCAGACATTTATGAAATGGGGAAAATTGCAAAGGTAATATAACTACTAAAGATTTATAATCTCCCTTTCTTTAGCAACCCCAGTCTCCCTCTCTTCACTGTCTTTGCTCTCTATTTTTTAAGCATGCACGGATTTTTTTCCATGTTGAAAAAATGTATTTGATTCTGTTACATTCTTATTTCATGGAACTCTTAAGTTTGAAAAAAAAAAAAAATGGAAGCTCACTAACTTGCCAAGCCTTTGGAGGTAACGTATTAACTGTATAATGCCACATGGAGTATTTTTAACATAGAAACAATTTGTGTGAGGGAGATAGGAGTTTTCATGGATTGCTTCAGGTAGGCAGACAAGGAGAAACTGTCCCAGTTAAGGCATAGTAGTTACCTGGTTCGGTGCTGTTGTCCCATGTCTGGAGAGCCCATCTAGGTGATGAGTGCCTCACTGTCACAGACCTACAGCCTAGCCTGTTTTGAATACAGGTCCACTGGATTGACCTTCTTCCTCTGAATACTCCCAAACCCTGAATGAGGAGCCCATTCTCCCCGTGCCTTCCTCCTTCCCTGCCTCCACATCCCTCCTGGTCTGGCCCTCCAGCCCTGTACTGTGGTAGCCCTGCCCTGCTCCACAGCTCAGTAGCCCACTAGCACTCCATAGATTGAGTGAGAGGAGAGCAGAAAGCCTGATGACTTCATGATGGTCAAGGGAGGGAAGGGGTCTCTGGATGGTGGGGAGCTGGAGAAGGACTTTGCTACTTATGTGCAGTGAGGATCAGTCTGTTAGTGGCATCAGGAACCCCCCCCAGTGTTGAAGCTGACAACATGGAGAGTTTGAAAAGATAGAAAACTATTTTGTTATCTAAATGCTGATTTGGGTTCACTACACTATGTACTGCATTTTTCATTCTTGAATTTGACTATTTAATCCTTTCTACTTGTCACTAAATGTAATTGTTTTAGTCTTATGGCATGATGATAGCATATGTGTTCAGGCTTTAGCTGTTCTGTTTAAAGATTGAAAAAAGTGGAAAACGGGCTGGCCCATGGCTCACTTGGGAGAGTGTGGTGCTGATAACACCAAGGCCACGGGTTCAGATCCCTACATAGCGATGGCCGGTTGGCTCACTTGGGAGAGCGTGGTGCTGACGACACCAAATCAAGGGTTAAGATCCCCTTACCAGTCATCTTTAAAAAAAAAAAAAAGGGGGAAATGTACATCTTAAATGTACATCTTTGTACATTTAAGTCTGTATTATAATAAGCAAGAAGACTGTGTGTATGTACATTTAATTTAACGTGACAGGCACTAGGACGTCCGCCCTTTTTAAGGCAGTTTCATTAAGGGTTTTTGTTTTTTAAAGTTTTTTGCCATCGATCCTGTGCAATATGCCATGAAGAATATTGTCTTAAAATTCAAGGCCACAAAAACAATGTTTGGGGGAGAAAAAAGAAAAAAAATGCCAGCTAATCACATCAAGCTCACTGCCTGTCAGATTGTTGATATATACCTTCTGTAAATAACTTTTTTTGAGAAGGAAATAAAATCAGCTGGAACTGAACCCTAAAAAAAAAGAAAGAAAGAAAACTATTTTGTTTAACCATAATAGAAGGCATTTACATAACAATTTACTGTTTATACCTAATAATCATGTGACACAATAGCCATTATACATATTTATGTCTGATTAACTTGTCTTAGTTGTAGTTGATTATAGCCCTAAATTTCATGTTTGGACATCAAGCCTTTGTGTTCATTGCTCTTAGACCTTAATTGTCAGCTCAGGTAGCAAGGTAAACTGCCTGTATCTTTAAAAAGTTAAAACAAACATTGCATATAAAAATGAGGATTTGTATATAATGACCTCAAAAAGTATCTTGATTGTGTTGGTTTGTATTGTTTTGTTTTTGAGTGACTGTATCAGCTCATTTTATTGAATTTTGCCTCTTTATGCTTAAAACCATTTATTTAAAAAATTGATTTAGTCATGTCTTCCAGTTAGCTAATTCTCATTTAATCCAGCTTTTGCTTCACTATCACAGTCTGTTAGCACACACAAAATTATCCTTATTTTCAACAATTCTTTACAGTGAAAGTCTTTTTTTGCCACTAGGCAGTGAACTCTGTTACTGCCCATATTCTTACAGCAGATTGGCATGGGAAAAGGAAAAAGAGAGGCACCCTTGAAGGGGCAAGAAGACAAGAGGTTGTAAGAGCAATAAATGAATGTTTTTATGGATTCTTGTAGTTTATAAAACTATTTGCAAGGCCAGCTTGAGTTTACAACCTACTCTTAGTGGCTCTTAAGTGTAGCTGTAAAGATTGAAATCTGTTTTTCAAGTGTATAGAAAACTGTGTTTATGAAATCTGCATCTGTTGGTGAAGTTTAGCTCATTCTTCTTAGCCCTCAAACATCCCTGGAGAGCTCCATGTCCATGTCTGGTTAAGTTCTCAGTGTGTAGTTTGTACTTTTTTCCATAGCTTTAAGTGATGTTAGAGAAGAAATGAATAGGGAATGAATCTAAGAGGGACAAAAGCAGTGTAGGAACAGAAACTGAGCAACAGTAAGAAAAGCGTTTGTCACAGACTGGGCCAGAAGATTCATCATGGAGTTTTGACTACTAGCAGAAAGTTGAGGAAAAATAATAAAACTCTCTTCTAAACCATACAAAGCCCTCCAGCTCTTCTCTTGTGGCTGATGTAGCACCATCTCAACCCAGCATGCCTGTGGCCTGTAAGGTAGCCTCTGTACTTGAATTTCTTCATCTGCAAAATGGGATAAAAATACCTGCCTCTTCTGCGTGGGGATCATGTGAGGACTAAATGAAATAATAGGCATGAGACATTTTAAAATGTTGAAAGAGCATTACAAATACTGGGTAATCATCTCCTGTGTGTAACATTAAACAACCTTACTTTCAATTCTTTATGTTGTTGGGCTATTCTTAGATCAAATTGTAGGTGTTAATGAAGTTTTCTTTGCTTCAGTGACTTTGATTACCGCACATTGACTCTTCACTCCTCCATTAAACGTGTTTCCTAAACCCATATTCTGAATCTCCGTGTATATTCCCACTTGTCAACCATTCTCTTCTTTTGCAAAAGAAGAGTCTTCACATTGATTTGTTCTCTCCTCTGTTACTAAAAGTTCTATTCTCTTGCCTTCAGATTAATATCACTTACTTTTTGGGATCTTATTGATCTCCTTGCTCCCTTTATCTTCATACTTTGATTTTTAAGCAGATGCAGGCTAACCATATATTTTTATTTTTTCCTTTGGCATTTTCTCCCAGGGCATGATACCTTCACACTGCCTAACACTTGCCTACTCAGGGTACCCATTATGAGAAAAATAGGCTGACCTTTCCAGTCTACTTCAAAACATTTTTGTTCTGTATCTTGTCTCTCAGGATTTTACGTTTACATCGTAATAAACTTATAAGTGTTAATCTATCAGTAAATTACTACTCCTTATGAGCTGACAGATATGCATTTTAACAGGAGTCTTCTGGAGAAAAGACCTTAATTCAGGGATGAAAGTTGTTTAAAGGCCTGGCCACTTAGCTCAGTTGGTTAGAGCATGATGCTGATAACACCAAGGTCCAGGGTTTGATCCCTGTACTGGCCAGCTGCCAAAAAAAAATTTTTTTTGTTTAATAGTGGAAGTGGCCCCACAGGAGGTGACAGGCATGCCAGCCCCTGGAAGTATTTCAGCTGAGGATGGTGACTACTTCCCAGGGTTGAGCTAGAAGATTCCTGGTTCCTTCTAATTCTGAAAAATTCATGAGTCACTCTAATGGTGGAAGTTTCAAACACTTTAGCAAGCCAATTTCAGTCTCTTCCTGTACTTTCTCTGTTTGTAGCTCTCCCACTCCGAAATACAGACTATTCTTTCAGCTTTCCCAGCAGTTGCCAATAACCCCACTAAGACTATCTAAAAACATTTCCTTAGCAAACAATATTCTGCGTGAAAGGAGGGCTTGGGATTGGGGAAAGTGGATTTGACAGTTTACACACCCAAAGTATATTAATTGTGAGCTTTGTACCTTGGCAATCATAATTTATACAATAAACAAAATCACATGGTTGCTAAGCAAACCCTTTCCCTCATTCTTGACCTCATGGAGGTATTCAACCTCTGGACTTGAGAAATCTTTAAATCTTTTTTTTTTTTTTTTTTGTCTTTTTCATGACCGGCACTCAGCCAGTGAGTGCACTGGCCATTCCTGTATAGGATCCGAACCCGCAGTTGGAGCGTCGCCGTGCTCCCAGCACCGCACTCTCCTGAGTGCACCACGGGCTCGGCCCGAAATCTTTAAATCTTAAATTCTACTCTACAGAACATGCTTTAGTGGCCCTGGCAGCAACAGCCCCTTATTTCTGCCTTGTCCTTACCTCTCTTGCCTTGAATCTTGCCTTCCATATCCTCATCTGTGATATGAACCCAGCAGCCCTGACCCTTCTCTCAGAATAACTAATGTCAGACTAGATACTCTTCAGGCTCCTGTGGAATCCCCTGTGCACCGAGGCCTCACACCAGGAGCAATTTCATCTGAACCTAATGTGGGCACATATCTAGTCTGCCTCCAAAGAAGAAGCTTCCCTCTGTAGAATGGTGAAAGCTCAACAGATCCTGTATCTAATGTGAATAGTAGGAATAGCTTTATCTCATAACAAGATATGACTCTGAAGAGTTCCAGATTTGTAATATGTTTTCTGTATATGTACAAAATTAGGAAGATTTGGAGACTATTTCTCTGCTCATATGTAGATGACATTATTACTAATAAGGAAGAATTTTCCTTGTAGGAAGAAAAGCAGGTAAATTTAGTAAGAATTCTTTCTTATAAGAGTAAAAGGATAATTTTTTAAAAAATTGAAAAGAAGAGCTTTTTATTGAAGAGAAAATAATAAATACTTTTCGGGGTATTGATGTTGTTTTTATATTCATTCCTGGTTCTTCCTAAGGCTTCTATAACATGTAGTCATTTGTGGTAGCTTCGAATATATAAATAAATGATAATAATAAAGGTGGCTGCATTTTTTTGCTCAAGGAATGAAGGACTTATGCAGCCATGACATTTTAGTCATTTTTTTTTCTTTCTAGAAAGTAGAAAATACATAATCTAAGACTGGGTGGGAAGGGAGGCTGGTTGCTTTATCTCAGGATGGAGGGGGAGACACTATAAATGAACTTGGAGAAAAGGTAAATGGGTTTTCATTTTCTTCATTAAACATGTAATCCTCTTGTTTCTCCTCTGTCTCTCTGAATCTGCCCTAGTTGATACATTTGCCTGTGCCCCAGTTTTGATCCCCCAAGGGCCCTTCTATCCACTGTGGCATGAAGGGTAAAAGCTACAAAGATCCTTTCTTTGGTTGTGTCTTCTCTTCAGTGCCTCTTGGCTTATTCTATATTTGTTTTTTTATTTGCAGGTCTGTGGCTATCCTCTCTATTGGAAAGCCCCCATGTTCAGGGCTGCAGGGGGAGAGAAGACAGGATTTGTGTCAGCACAGTCATTCATTGCCATGTGGAGAAAGTAAGTATATGAGCCGTCACTCTGGGACTAGGCAAAGAATTGTGTGGTCCTCATAACGTGCTTTATAAAAGTCACTTCTTTTACTCATGTATTCATTTTCCCCGTACCCTTTGTTGCACAAGGAATATTCAATGATTCGCACCCATACATACCCACACACAAGTTTTTTGACTCAAGCCTTTATTTTACATGTCTTTAAACAGTAAAGCAGATGTGCAGATTACCTCTTTAGTAACTATTTGACAGTTTCTTAGTTTTACTTGTTAAATTTGAGTCTCAGGGGGCTGGCCGGCTAGCTCAGTTGGTTAGATTACACTGCTGGCAACACCCAAGTTCAAGGGGTTCAGATACAGCCGCCAAAATAGGTAGATAGATAGATAAATGTTTCAGGATTTGAATCTGACAGCAGTAACATAAAAGTCAATAAGGACTCTCCTTTAAGGGGATCAACCCTGATGTGTCACATAAAAATATAGGTCCATTCTCATATGATCCAGTTTAAAATTACATATAGTCTGTTCATTAAAAATAACCAGGTTCTAATAGATTTTAATCATTAGTTTTTGAAAGCTCCAGTTAAGGAACAAAGGTCTAATATTTTATCAGGATATTCCTGGCTTTTAAAATCTTGACAGATTTTCTTGAATTCAAACCCAACTTTCTTCTTTTTTTTTTTTTTCTTCCTTCTTTTTTAGGAGTTATTTCTTGATATATTTATATATTTTTAGGAGAATGTCACAGCCTGCCCCTTCTATGTCTCTTAACTGATCAGCCCTCTTTCTACATGTTCTTCTCATCTTTTCTGGGCTAAATATCATTCCTAGTAAACGACTGGGAAATGCTGTTCACCTATTATTATTGTTATTGTTATTATTTAAAATCAACATATAATAGCAGTAGAATTCAGCTTACAGATTCCTTCTAACCCCTTCATACCACTTAAAAGCCCTTAGCAGTATGATGTTTGAGAACATGGGTATGTGATTAATAAATACATTCTTATTTTTTAAAATCTAGCAGCAAGTCAAGTTCACGAAGTTATTCATGCATTACGTTAGAACTAAAGTGATCAGAGCATATAAGACTGTATCAGTTAATGGACTTCTTTAGAAGAACTGTGCCTGCCCAAGCCAGAAGTTAGAAATGCATCAAGTTTTCCAGGTAGATTTTAGCCATTTCGTTCAGGGAATATAATTCTAAGTTATCCAGATACCAAGGGATAAAAGAGCACTAGGAGACTTATTCCTCATACATCATCTGGATGACACTCCAAAGAGAGTTCCAGAGGTGATCATCAGTCTCCTAGCAGCACAAATAGAAAACTGCCTGATAAAATACAAGAAATGTCTTTTTTTTTTTTTTTTTAATTGTGTGGATAAGCAGTCATAAAAGTAAGGGAATTCCTCGGAGGCTAGAAACAGAAAAGGCTTAAAAAAAAAAAAAACACTAATTAGCAGGAGTAAACTAGCAAAGGAACTACATTCGCCTTAGGGTATTTTTCTTTAGTATTTCTGGCAACCTAGAACATGGAGGAAGAAGATAGAGCCCAGGCCTGAACAGTAGGGAGGTCAGCTTGGACTCTCTCTCCTTTCCCCACCAGTAAAGCCAGGACTTCAGCTGGGTGATACGATTTTTTCTTTTATTTTTTTTTAAAAGATGACCGGTAAGGGGATCTTAACCCTTGACTTGGTGGTGTCAGTACCACACTCTCCCAAGTGAGCTAACCGGCCATCCCTATACAGGGATCCGAACCTGTGGCCTTGGTGTTATCAGCACCACACTCTCCCAAGTGAGCCACGGGCCGGCCCAGTTTTTTCTTTTATATCAGCATTTAATAGTAGCAGAATTCAAGAACTTAAAATGTGTAGATGTTCCAGTTTCCATTCACCTAGCTTCTTTCACCCTAGTAGGTGACAGCCCCTGAAAAGGCCTCGGCTGGAGTGTGAACCAGGGTTAGAAAGAGTAGGGAGATGACACAGCTCTTGTCGGTGGTGTCTTCAGCCATTAAGCTCAGCATTGTTGGCAAAAACCATCTAATAATCTGGGAACGCAGCAAAAAGTGAGTTATAATTATCTAGGAGAAAGCTTTGAACAAGCTAGGAGATTGGAAAAAAAATAGTCTATTATATGAGACATAAGAGCTGGAGACAAGAAGTATAACTACTTACACTCTATTTTGAATGTTCTAGGACCCTATGTTTGTGAACCTAAGGCTGACTATAGCAAAGGAAAAGTGGTATCCAGCTTGATTTACCTGCAGTTAACTGCTTAGTATTAAGGAGAGTAACATCCATTTTTTTGGCTAAGACCATGTGTCACTGAGATGAAGTGGACATTTATGTTATTGAGCAGCAGCAGCAACAGCTACCACCACAACAGATGCATTCTTTTGTTGAGATGAATCATTTTATCTCTAGGGAAAAGAGACTTCCACAAAAAGCAAAAGGAAAAAAGACATGAAGCACAAGTCTTCATTTTCAGTAACTGAAGGGAACTGCTTATGAAGTAATATAGCATGAGCAACTGTTCTTATCTTTGTTTCATTAAAAATTTTATCAATAGGGCCGAGCCCGTGGCGCACTCGGGAGAGTGCGGCGCTGGGAGCGCTGCGACGCTCCCGTCGCGGGTTCAGATCCTATATAGGAGTGGCCAGTGCACTCACTGGCTGAGTGCCGGTCACGAAAAAGACCAAAAAAAAAAAAAATTTTATCAATAGATAAGTGTGTCTCTATATAAAAGCTTTAGCCTGTGGTTAGATGCTAAAATGGTTTGAGTGCCCTCTAGTGGGAACTCTTTTTTGAGCTCTTAAAATGCTTTTTAAAAACCAGGGTGCTTTAAGGGGGACCCAAGTAATGCTATTTTGGGAGCCTAAGCAGCTAAGCATGATGGTTTGAATTACCACACTGACCTTGGAGAAGATGTGTTTAGTTTATTATTATTATTATTTTTTTTTTTTTTTTTTTTTTTTACAAATTGTACCCTTTGCATAAAGTGACTTGGGCACAAGTACAGTGCATTAAAACTTTCAAGTACAAAAAATAACAGGCAGGTAATGATATAGAATTAAAACATTTTGACATAGACATATGAATGCTGACTTGCTCCAATAACAAGTTCTATATAACTTTAAAGTCAAATGTAAAAGTCATAAGCATGAAAGGAAATCATTTTCCTTTTGTCAGAGTATTTATGGGTTGGAGGCTTCAGTATTTCTCCTGAGTCATTTTGGGATGAACATCTTTTTTTATTATTATTATTTGTTTGGTTTTTTTTTTAGCAGCTGGCCAGTACGGGAATCAAACCCTGCACCTTGGTGTTATCAGCACCATGCTGTAACCAACGAGCTGGCTGAGCTAACTGGCCAGCTGCAGGATGAACACCTTTAAAGGTCTTTTTCCCCTGTCTTTTCTGTCCTCCCTCCTTTTCCCTGCACTACTGCCCATTTTATATCTATTCTCTTGACATGTTTTTCCTACAGTCAGGACATTTTTAGGGGAAAGACACTGCTCCACAGCCTTTGTGCTTGAAGTCCTACATTACAAGCTTTTGGGCAGAACTCCTCTCAAATAGAGTCAGTAACATTGCTTCCGCTTTATTATGCTTTACTTTCTTTTACTCTTTCATATCAGTGTGTCATTCGTCCATTAACAAAACAATATTTTGTCTTAAAAGCTCTAGAAGATACCAGCTTGGAATAGCTATGCTTATCTTTATCCTTAAGCTTTTTATGATTCTTAATATCTCATTTTGTCCTGCCATATAGAGTTTACAAGCCACTAGCATTGACAGAAAACTGTAATTCACTTTTTCTTTCTATTTCATGCTTCTGATAGCAAAAGGCCATCCCTAATTTGATTTCATCCTCTCAGAGTATCTCTCATCTGTCATATCTCTGGTTTTTTTATTTAGTAGTGCTATCCTTTTTTATATAAAACTGTTCCTTTTCAAAGACGTCACTGCCTTTCTGTTGTGATCATCCTACCTGTTTTCTAATCCTAATAGGTAGTTCCCATTAGCACCTGTTACACTGATCTTTCTCTGAAATAATGTATTTAGTTAATTTCGGAGTCTTGAGCATGTTGAAGAATGATAAGGAGAATAAATATAAAAATAATACTCTAGCTCTAAAATCACAAATGAAGTGAGTTAGGTATGCATCTGTTAGATCACAAATATTTTTTAAGAGTCTTCTATGTGAAAGTCACTATACTGTGTGCTAAGGAAAAAAAGAGCTATAACTTTGCCTGCCCTTTAGGTGCCAGAGATATAAAAGGAAGCAAACAACAGTACAATGGTATATATAACATATGTAAATTAAATATTACAAAGATCAGTAAGGAATTCATTTGTCAGGGAAGGCTTCTTCAAAAAGGTGGGTTATTCATTACGTCTTATGGAATAGGCAGCATTAAGATAACAAAGTTAGGAAAAGGTATTCTAGGAGAGTAGAACAGCATGAAAATGACGCAGAGGCAAACATGCACCTGACACACTCAGTGAATAGTAGGTCAGGCCAGCTGCCAAGAATGGAATATTCATTTAGCAAATTAGTGAGACAGGTAGGTAGGCAGACTACAGCCTAATTACTGAGGTCCTTAAATACCCACCTTAGGCATTTAAACTTATGCATATAAGTAGAAGGATACTGGACACTTTTGAGTAAGGGAATTATATAATCAAAGGATGTTTTAGAGTGAATTGTCTATGATACAAGTTTGGATGAGCACTGAAGCCTATTAGGATCCTCTTCCCTTCCAGCAGTCTCAGCATGAAATAATGAGGCCTGGACTTGATGGTACGATGAAAACAGGAAGGAAGGAACAATTGTCTAAAACATTTTGAAGAAAAATTCCTCAGACTGCAATATTCCCATCCTGTATTCCAAACACGTAAAGGTCTAAGCTAGAAACTTGGAAGTTGTCATGGACTTCCCCTTTCCTTTTACCCCCACACTTATCATCTACCACATCCTTTCATTTCCACCAAATTTGCCCCTTTCTCTCCCTCTCCCACTGCCAGTGCCATACTCAAACTCTCATTGTTTCTTGCTTGATATTTCAGAAAAGTACATCTGATCATGTCACTGTCCAAATTAAAAATCTTCTGTGGAGTATACTGAAGTCCGGGCTTCTTCATGTGACATGAAAGGGCCTCCAGGATTTGCTCCTGCCTGCTCATGTCCTCTTCTATTACCACCCCTGCACTTGTACTTGCCCACATGTTCTTTGCACTCTCACACCGGGCATTTGTTCATGCTGCCCTCTTCACCACAACTCCCTTCCTTCCTACTTCACTTTACAGGGAATCTCACTGACCCAGATAACTCAGGATGGTACCACCATGAACAAAAATAAATGTCCAGGAAAAGGACTCCTTTGAGAGGAAGATTTTAAATTTGGTTTTCAATATGTTGACTTTGCTGTCAGGGTATAGTATCCAAATGGAAATGTCCAACAAATAGTTGGAGGTAAGGAATTCTGGGACCTTAGAAGATTTAATAGAACACTCATTTTTTTAAGCCTGTTCATTCAAGGTCTAATTTCAAAAGCCCCTAGCAGGTTGGTCTGAATATGTCTGTCAACCTGGGAAAACAAAATTTTATGTCTTGTGGTGCATAGTGGTCCTTCTGTTGTCTTCCGTCCTGGCTGAAGGCTAGGTCTGGAGCTCTGGTTCCAAATATCCTTTGCTAAATGGAATGGACATTCTCCTTCATGTGTATTTTGATAACTAACACATTTTACCTGCATTAATTCAGTTGACTCTGTGGCATTTTCAGAAGCATTCAATAAAAATAATATACCATCTTGTTATTGAACTTTTATTAAGATGTCCCTTTGACAAAATCAAGAACGTGGGAAAAATTCCCTTTCTTTAATCATTGAAGACAGAACACTTCATTCTTGATCTAAATGGCCTTCAGATCAGACTGAAATTACCAACTACTGATGTTGTAGCCATTGTTTGTTCAAAGTAGCCAATCTTCCTAAGCAATTGTTTTTTTATATAGGTTGCTGAATAACCATCATGATGATGCCTCTAAGTTCATTTGTCTTCTAGCAAAGCCCAACTGCAGCTCTCTAGAACAGGAAGATTTCATCCCTTTACTTCAGGTAATTTTCACTTCCTTTTGAAAATGGGTTCTATTTTTGGAGTTTTAGAGATTTTTTAAAAATTCACAATTATAACATATGCAACTGAGCTACACAAATCTAGAGGTCAGATTTCTAGAAGAGTGGTTTTCAAACTTGTTTTAGCTGTAAAATTCTTTTGTTAAATCAAATCTAAAACAGAACTCATAGTATAAAATAGATAAAAGAGGACCACTCCCACTGAAGCAGAGCAGAGGGGCCACTCAGCCTCCCCTTTGCCCACCCATCACTGAAGCACCTTCTGAAACTTCAGAATTCAAGAAGATAACTTGGAAAATGCTGACATAGAACATAGCTAAGAACTGGGTAAAAGTAAGAAAAGGCCATGGAGTAACTAGAAACACTTTCATGAACTCTGGGTGATGTAGTTTGGATATGTTTGTCCCCCCAAGCCCCTGTGAAACTTAATCCCCACTGTAACTCTTAAGAAGGTGGTAAATCCTGTTATGGTAAATGAAAGGTGAGGTGTTAGATTGTGAGGACCATGCCCTATGAATGGATTGATCCATTTGGGGAGTAATAAGTTGATGGTTTCTTGGGCGGTAATGGGTGTGGTTCTGATGGCTTTATAAAGAGAGCAGGGAGCAGGTTAGCGCTCTCTGCTCCTGCCAGTCTCACTGTGTGATACCCTGCGTCATCACCAGGAAAAGGCCCTCACCAGATGTGTTCCCTGGACTTTGGACTTCCCAGCCCCTGAAATTGTAAGCAGAAATATCTTCATAAATTACCTGGTTTCAGGTATTTTGTTATAAGGAATAGAAATGGACTAATGCAGAAAATTGTCTTATATCAAATTAGAACATAGCTAAGAACCTGATAGAAAATAAGAAAGGCTATGGAGTAACCAGAAGCACTCTCATGAACCCTGGGGTCTTTGCTCAGTGCCTCTTGACTCTTGATTTAGGCACAGTTCTAAAATGCTTGGTTTTCTGATTTTTCAACCCAAGATATATTTGAAATAGAGAATTAGAATAGAAGGAAGGGAGAAAGGATAACTAGAATCAAGTCCACTGAGAACTGCTGCTGCCAGACTATCAAGGTAGTGAGGAGAGTAAAAAAAACTAAGGGGAAAAAAAAATGGTAAAAGCACTCCAGTTTGGGAGTAATTTAGGATAAGGGCAGTAGTCCCCAATCCCATTCCCAGATTTCAGCTAAAGATCAATAATTTATGTTAGCGTACACTCTATATTTCACTTATCCAGAGAACTCATTCACATGGAGCAGCTTTAATTGATAGAACCAGATAGATGAAACAACAGCATATTTCTCATTTTTCCTTTTCTATTTGTGAAACTTTAAACACTGTATATTGTGTACCCATATATTATTATACATGTAGAAAGGATAAGTCTCAAACCTGAATAAATCTCAGATCTATAGAAAGTATAAGTTTCTTGATTTTTCTGTAACTCATTTAAATTTGACTTTAGCCCTCAAATACCAGGCTGATGGGAATTGTAACCTCATACCTTCCTAAGGTTCTCTCAGTCTGCAGCTGTGCCAGAGTTGTGAGGTTTTATACAATACCAAAGCATTAAGGTTGGGTGTTATTGCTGAGACATCAGTCATCCCTGGGTAGAAGATCCCTTCAGATCCAGAGGTTCTTTGCTACATCTGTGCTATGCATCAGGCTCTGGTATCTTTGGTGAAGACATGCATGGCCCATCTTCCAAGATGTACCACATAGCTATTTTCTCTTGAGGTTTTAGGTTTTAGCTGCCTTCCTGGGGGTGTTGCCAGGCCACAGGGTCCCTTTGCTCTTATCACTCACAGACTTTTTCTTTTTTCTTACACAGAGAGATCTTCTAGTCTGTAAAAATCCTCCTCATGTTTCTTTATGCTTCTCTGTCTCTGCCCTCAAACCTCCTTCCCTGTATTGTCTGCTTCCCTTCACAGTGGGTATGGGCTCCTGCTCACTACTTCAGGGCAGAAGAGAGAAGTGGCTTAGAAATCTTTGTGGCTTTTGTGGCAGCTTGTGTGCACTGTAGGTTTAAATGAAGGGTACACAAGCATTTGGCCTAGTTGTCCTAGTTGACTTCTGTTATGGTTAAAGAAAAAGAGATCATCAACAGAAAAAGACCATTTGGGGAATATTTTTATCCAGGCCTTCCCTTGAGAATTAGTTATATATCAGTATTGGATCTGTTTTTACTATAGCATTCTTCATAGCTTGAGATATTGCTTATTAATATTATTAATTTCATGTGTAAATTTTTGATTTTCCTGAGCAGATCATAAATTCCTTGAAGCTAAGATCTGCCTTTTCATTTCTGTTAAATGCACGTCATTCCTTTAGATGATCCAGTAAATCCTTGTTAGCTGTTAGTGAGGTTACCTAAAGAAGGGCATAAAAATACATTGACATGGGAGGGTTTTTTTAAAACTTGTATACATGGCTGCTGTCATTTAAAAAAATTTTTTTTGATGAAATCTACTCAGTCAGAACACCCATCACAAGTGCACCAGTGAATTTTCACAGTACGGGCACATCTGCATAACTAGCACACAGATCAAGAAACAGTACCAGTACCCTCAAAGCCCCTCATGCTCCATTCCAGTCACTGCCACCCAAGGGTAATGACTAGCATTACTTCTAACACCATATGGCATAGATTTTTAATTTTATTAGTAACAGTTTTCCATGTTTAAAATACAAAGTTTTGTTCTGATTTTATTTTATATTCAGGGCCTTTGGGCTTGTCTTAATTTCCATGATGTCCTTGGTTTTCCTTAGACTCATCTGCTACATAATTTTATTCCTCCTCAAAAACATACTTCTGAAAATGGGGATTCTTAATAGGAGTTTTTTTGCATTTAATAAAGACCATTATAGTTAATAACATCCAACATTAAATATTCCTATTTATGTTTTGCTAAATCACAAATATTCAGTGTTTGAACTACATTGCTAATAAATGTGAGGTTTTACTACCAGTTCTCTGTTTGCTCCCCATTCTCAGCCTCTTGATCCGTTCTTGGCCCTGCTCTGACCCCTGCAAACTCCACCCTTTGGGCTTTCTTGCTGACCAGCTTCTGGTTGAGTCTGGCCAGTGGGAAACATTGGCAGTAGATGGGAGGGCAGAGGAGACAGAAGTCGGCATTTCTACCTCCACTTTCTGCTTCAGCACAGCAACTATCTCTCTTTATGATACAGCTTCTGCTGGGTGGCCCGTCCTCCTAGGCTCTAGAGCCCTACGGATTGTAACAGAATCCTTCTGTTGCTTGCTTCGCCGTTCTGTTGTTTGCTCCCTTACCCCTGCCTACAACTGTGCATGTAGTCCTTTCATGAAAAGTTCATATGATGAATCATTTTTCCTGTGGGGATCCTACCTTGACTGTTAGAATTCTCAGTTTTATCAGAGCTTTAATAAAAGCTTTGACAAGAATACAAATTAAGTCTATCCTGAGAGAATTACACACAGACATCAACAAAACTGTAATTTGACTTAATGGACATTTATATGTCCCTTAAATCTAAAGAGAAATTTTATTTTTATTTAAGAAGTAGGCTTGTAGAGTCTTCTGGTAAATGATGACAAACTGAATAAACATATCCTCCTCCCATTTTTTTCCCCAAGCCCCTCCGAAGTTAAAGTATAGAAATTAAAAAAGAATAAATTCATGGAAGTAATGGAATGGTAGAGAAGAATGGTAGAGAAAATCAGTGTACTAGAGATTTCGACATATTTCTTGAAGATAGAAAGTGATCGGAAGCAGGCACAGGAAACTAAAATGCAGAATGAGGGGCTGTGTGTGGACTGCACTAGAGAAGTCCGCTCCTCAGCTCATCAGGTCCCAGAGCAGTTGTAAACTCAGGGTTGGCGGATCTGATGAGAAACTTGGAAACAGAGATTCATTGAAGGTTGGTTTACAGAACAATCCTTTCCTGGTTCCCAAATGTAAAGTGCAGCATGGAATTTACTCACAAGCATAAGCAAACTAACAAAACAAACAATAAAGCATGTTAAGGGTTCTATTGTGAGAACCACAGATTAAGCTCTCTTTATTCCTCTTTGTTGTGCCAGCTGGGGGACCAGGGAGGTCCCACTAGTTTCCTCTAAAACAATGCCTTCCAGTCGGTACACCCAACCTAAATGCAAAGAACTCCCAGGCAGACTGCATTCAAGAAAGACACCTATTGAAAAATAGACCAACTTACATTTCAGTGGAGGAAAATTACATCAACTACCTTGTCTTTAAATATGAATGAACAGCCAGGCATATGAGGAAAACCATCATCATAAAAAAGAAAAATCAAGGTTAAAAAACCACATACACAGAAAAACTGACCCAGAAAAAAAATAAAACTCATTAAGGAAACAGGTGAAAATTTTTAAAAACTGATTACACATACTGATATAAATAAATGATTGAATGGGGAGAAGAGACAAATCTGTGCAGAATAATTAGTGGATATAGTACCCTCGAGAGGATACTCCACTACTTAAGAGTGATTTGGGTGGGGGTAGGTAACTTTACAGTAGGGGTACCTGACAAATACTAACTCAGCCTGGTGACCAAGGTCAACATCAGTAGTCATAAATTGTGTTGATAGAATGTACCGTTGATAGGATATGTTGCAAATGGCATGTTAACTCTGTGGTCTTTCTCCCCAAAATCCATAAACCCAGTCTAATCATGAGAAAAACATCAAATTCCCGTAGAGGAATGTCCTACATGATACCTGACCAGTACTCTTTAAAACTGACATGGTCATAAAAAAGAAAGTCTGAGAAATTGTCACAGCCAAAAGGAGCCTAAGGAGACATGACAATTAAATGTAGTGTGATATCCTGGGTGGACTCCTGGAACAGAAAAAAATTAAAGAAATGTAAATAAAGTATGGACTATAATAATAATGTATCATATTAGTTTATCAATTATAATAAAAGTACCATACTAATGTAAGATGTTAATAATAGAAACTGGGAGGGGGATATATGAGAACTTTCTATGCTATTTTCTTAATTTTTCTGTAAATCTAAAACTATTCTAAAAAATCATCTCTTTGAAAACTAATTACTGTATTAAGAAAGCTTATGTAAAACATGAACCATAAGACAAGAATAATCCTTATCTCACATTGTACACAAAAATCAACTCCAAATGGATTAAAGACTTAAATAAATGTAAGACCTGAAACTGTGAAACCGCTAGAGGAAAACATAGGGGGAAAGCTCCATGACATTGGTCTAGGCAATGATTTTTTTAATATAAACCCAAAGTCATAGGCAACAAAAGCAAAAATAGACAAATGGGATTACAATAAGCTAAAAAGCTTCTATACAGCCGAGGAAACAATCAACAGACTGAAGAGACAACCTACAGAATGATAGAAGATATTTGCAAACCATACATCTGGTAAGAGGTTAATATCCAAAATATATAAGGAACTCAAACAACTCAATAGTCAGAAGACAAATAACCTGAATGAAAAATGGGTAAAGGATTGGAATAGACATACCTCAAAAGAAGACATAGAAATGGCCAACAGTTACATAAAAAACGCTCAAAAACACTAATCAGAGAAATGCAAATTAAAAGCACAAGTAGATGTCACTATACACGTATTAGAATGACTGTTATCAAAAAGACAAAAGATAACAAGTGTTGGAGAGGATGTGCAGAAAGGGAGCCCTTGCACACTGTTGGTGTGAGTGTACATTAGTTTAGCCACTACAGAAAACAGTATGGAGTGTCCTCAGAATATTAGAAATACAAGGGTACCTTAAAAAGTTCAGGGAAAAAATACAATTAAAAGATAATATGAATCTGAGGGTTCCGGTCAAGATGGCATAATAGATAGTTCCCAGCATCACTCTCACCTACAAATCAATTTACAACTATAAAAATGTAACATCAGCCAAGCTGTGGCTGCAGGAGCTCAGGGGAAGAGGAGGAGAGACCCCTGGAGTTTATGAAGGTGGGAGAAACCACGATGAGAGAAACAAAAATCTGCTCTGCGGGTTTCAGGCCAGTTTCGGGCCACAGTCACTTTAAAGCTGGAACTGATGAGCGCATGGAAAAGGAGCCAGCAGAAGCCGCAGCTGTGCCCTTCAGATGGAGTTGCTTGGAGGCAGCAGGAGAGAAGAGAGCCTTGGCAGCCCCCAGGAGAGCAAGATCACTAATAGGGTTCCCGTGGACCCACGCAGGAGCAAGGAGCCAGAACAACTGAAAAACGGGAGCCATTCAGAGGCTGGTGATTCAACACAAGGGCCTGTCCCATGGAAAATGTTTGGAGCATGGGCAGTGGGGAAGACGGGCCCACCAGGAGAACACTGGAACACAACAAGGACAGCCGATCTGCTGCCCAATCAGCGCAGGACCACTCAGAGGAGACTGGTTGGGAATGCAGAGTTGCATGGGGTGCAGTTTGATGGAAAAATTTACGCCCAGATCAGAGTTTCTACACAACCCAGGTGTACTGGGTCTCTGGAGAACCAGAAGTACCTATAAGGTCAACCATTAAACCCTGAGCTGCACGGAAAGCCTTCCCTAGGGAAACAGCAGCAAAGTAGCAATTTAGCTCAACCACACAGCTCAAGTACTGGTTCCCACAGGATTCCCCCATTTTAGAAAGAAGCAAAGAGCACAAATTAATTCCGGCCCAGGCACACTACCAGTGCCTTGGGGCCTGCCTGGGAACTGGAGGCTTGGAGCCAAGGACCGGACCCCACTCCCACATCCAGGCACACCGCGCCAGCGCCTCAGGGCCTGCCCAGGGACCCGAGGCATGGAGAAGGGGACCAGACCACCCTCCCACAATCAGGCACACTGCTCCAGCACCTCGGGGCCCACCTGTGGACCTGAGCATGGAGAAGGGAACCAGACCACCCTCCCACAACTAGGCACACCGCACCAGCACCTCAGGGCCCACCCAGGGACCAAGGCATGGAGAAGGGGGACAGAACTCCCTCCCACAACCAGGCACACTGTGCCATCACCTCAGGGCCTGCCTGGGGACCTGAGGCATGGAGAAGGGGACCAGAACCCCCTCCCCAAACAGGCACACCGCGCCAGCTCCTTGGGGCACTCCCAGGGACCCAAGGTATGGAGCCGGTGACCAGACACTCCCCACAACCAGGCATACCACCAGTGCCAAGAAGCATGCCAAAAATATCGCCTCCATGTGGGTGGCCCACCACAGCCACCACAATAACCATGGCTACCACAAAAGCAGCTAGACACCACAACCACCACGCAGATGGCCCGCCAACCACTGGAGTGCATTTACACAAGGAGGGTCACCAGCAGAGATAAAGAAAAGAAGAGGATGATTCTCTCCACAAAGCCTATTTCAGAGTGACAGAAGAAGCATCTGCTCTGTGATAACATTGGTTCACGCCTCTCAGCATTGGACAGATCATCTAGGCAACAAATCAACAGAGTAACCATTATTCTTTCAGAAGGAGAGAAGAAATCTAGGGTAATTTGAGGGGGAGGGGAGAGATTGGACAAGGGGCATAAAGAATAACTACGATTTGTAACAATATATATGCTAGTAATATTGATTAGATTAACATATCTCAATGTTGAACCCACAAAATGTGTATAACCAATTTTGAATCAATAAAAAAAAAAATTTTTTTTTAAAGTTTGACAGTGAAAAAAAAAAGTAATATGAATCTTTCCATGAACTTTTTGAAGTACCTACATGGAATTAGTGTATGAACCAGTAATCCCACTACTGGGTATATATCCAAAGGAAATGAAATCGGTATGTTGAAGAGATATCTGCACTCCCATGTTCATTGCAACATTATTGACAATAGCCAAGTAATGGAATCAATCTAAATGCCTATTAAACAGATGAATGGAAAAAAGTCATATATATACACAGGGGAATACTATTCAGCCTTAAAAAAGAAAGAAATCCTGTCATTTACAACAGCATGGAACCTGGAGGACATTATATTAAGTGAAGTAAGCCAGGCACAGAAAGACAAGTACTACATGATGTGGAGTGTAAAACGTTGAACTTTTATAAGTAGATGGTAGAATGGTAGTTACCATGTTGGAGGATGTTGGTCAAAGGATACAAAGTTTCAGTTACACAGGAGGAATAAGTCCAGGAGATCTATACTATGACATGGTGACTATGTTAGTAACAATGTATTGTATTCTTGAAATTTTCTAAGAGTAGGTTTTAAGTGTTCTCACCATAAAAAAATAATATGTGAGGGTAATGCATATGATAGCCATTTAACAATGTTTACATATTTCAGAACATGCTGTAATAAATATACTACAATAATATGTTTAATATTTATTAATAAATATGTACAATTCTTATTTGTCCATTTAAATAAATAATGTTTAAAAAAAGAAAAGCAAGAATAGAATGTTATGAAAACAGAATGCTAACACAAGAAAGAGCTGTTAAAATTTGAAATTAAAAGTACCAATAGTTAAACATTCACCATAAGGCCTAGAAACTAAAGTTGAGGATATCTCTCAGAGAGAAAGAGAGAAAGATAAGAGACATAGAGAACAAATTCAGGAATTTTAACATCTAACAGGCTGGAATCTGGAGAAGAAAGAAGGGGAAAATGGAAAGAAAGAAATCTTCAAAGAAAACAATGCTAAATCATTTTCCAGAGCTGAACGAAACAAATCTATTGGTGAAAAAGAGCCACTGAGTGCCAAGCCCGGTGAACAAAAAAATGACTTGTGAATGAAAAGAAGAAACTAAAATATCCAGAGAGAAAAACCAAGTCATCTCAACAGGAATAAGAATTAGGGTGGCATTAGATTCTTATTGGCAACTGTGGGGAAAAGGATTTGAACTTAGATTTCTATATCATGTCAAGCTATTAATTAAGAATGATGTTAGAATAAAGACATTTGTGGGCATTTACAGACTCAGAAAGTTTATCTCCTTTGTAAATTAACTCCTTATTTCTTAGGGAGTTACTTGAATATATACTGCAGAAAGAGAAAGAGGAATGCGTGAGATCCAGCACACAGTGGATTCAATCCAGAAAAACAATGAAAGGCAGTCCCAGGATAACCACTGAAGAACGACCAGTCCAGAATAGAGAACGTGGTGGGTCTCTCTGGGCAGGAGTTCTCCATAAAGGGGGTGGGGGGGGGGATAAGGAGTGACTCCATGCAATGTAGTTTTATTTGAGAATAGGGAAGATATGATGAAGGCATAGCATTCTGTATCAACAAGTTAAAGAAAAACAATTAGAAACTCCAAGAAAAATGAAAAAACTGTGTAAGACTGTGTTCTAAACATGAAGCAAACTGACATACAGCATGATTATAAACAGCTGATAGAGAGTTGGAAAAGACAGTCTATCCTCAATGCCAGGAGATTCTCCTTTGAATGCCCCAGGGGTATGACACTGCACCCATAAGAAATGAAATGCATTCCTTGTATATTGCTTAACCTAGCACTCACCTGTATTTATATAGTGAAAATATTGTAAAACATTTTTGTTTATAACATTTAAAAATCACCCTATTTGTCAACTGTGGGAAATTTTATTGTGGTTGCAGAACAGTGTGTAAACAGTCTGCACAATATAAAAGTCAAATTATTGTCAACAAAATGTGAAGGGGAAAGAGAAGGAGAAGAGGAGAAAATAGGGATAAGGGCATTATTATTATCCTATGTAAAAGGAAATAAAGGCACTAAGATGAATGGAATGATAAAAGATAACCAATAGAAGAACTAAGAATCATAACCTCAAATTTTGGGTAGGAGAGTAAAGTGGGACCTTGTAAATGAGCTAAATGCTCATCTTTCCTAACAAAGAATAATTATAATTAAATTTATATTTAATTATAGAGGTAACCAACAAAAGATCTAAAAATATAAATGATTAGAAAGAACTGGGCTACAGGTGGATGGGTGGGGAAAGGTTAGTAGAATGTTACTTTACATAAATGCATGCACACTCCTTGATTTTATATCACATGTGTATACATAAATTTTTCAAGTTTTTATTATGGAGAATATGAACAAATGCAAACAGAGTGTTATAGTGAACCCTCATGTACCCCTTACCTGGTCCCAATAAAAATCAGAAATTAAGGAGTAGAGAATAGAAAACTAATAGCACTTTTAATAAATTGAAATCTTGTTTTGGGGTAACTATTAACAAAACAGACCAACAACTAACAAATTTGATCAAGAAAGAAAAAGGAAGAAAGCACTAATACACAAAAGAAAAAATGACGAGTAGGAAATAACCATTGAAACAGAAGTTTTAAAAAACCGTAAAAAACTATCTCGCAGACATTTATGGAAAGAAATTTGAAAACCTAGGTGAAATGGACAATTTCCTAGGTAAATATATAGGACTCAAATTGACCCCATTTGATTTAGAAAACTTGACAGACTAGTCTCTGTAGAAGTAGAGATATTTATTTAATTAATTACCTCACAAAAAAGCACCAGGCCCAGGCAGTTTCACAGGAATTCTACCAAACCTTCAAAGACCAGATAGCCCCAATGCTATAAATTAGTCCAGGGTTTTGAAGAGGAAGGAAAATTCCATAACTCCTTTTATGAAGCACATGTAACAGTATGAAGAAAGAAAACTGCAAATGAATGTAATTTCATGACCAATGATAAAAAGTAATAAATAAGATATTACCAAACAGAATATACCATGACCTAGTGGGATTTATTCCAGAAAAGCAAGGTTGATTCAATATTTGGATATTTATTAATATCATATGTTATATCTAAGGGAAAAAATCATGATTGTTCCCACTGATGCTGAAAAGACTTCTGACAAAATTTAACACCTATTCATAAAACACAAAAAAAGTAGATATTTGAGATACTTTCTTAACATGATGAAATATATATACCTTAGTAAGAATTAAATGGTAAAACACTAGAGGCATTTCAGCAAAGATCAGGAACAAGGTAAGGATGACCACTCTATCCACTACTGTTCAGCATTATACTAGAGTAATTGTATTAAAAAAAACAATTAGTGGCGTAAGAATGGTTAAAGAAGTAAAAGTGTATATTTGCAAATGACATGACAGTAATCCTGGAAAATCCAAGAGAATCAATGATAAAACTAACTCAAACAATAAAAGAAGTCAGTAAAGTATGAGGAAATAACATTAACATAGAAAATCAATAGATCATTCACTTCTGAGCGAGATGGAGAGTATCAGGGACTAGATTTACCTACGCACCTGAAATAATGAAAAACACCAGACAAAAATTATAAAACAATAGTTTTCAAGATGCTGGATATCAGGCAACAAAAGAAAGTGATTCCTGAGAGATAGAAAACTACAAGGTGAGCCTTATGATTGAGAGAATTGACTGCTGTGAGAGAGTTTCCAAGCCACAGTGCAGGGATGGGGAACCTCGGCAGAGTCCAGTGGACTCCCTGAGTTTAGGAGGCAGAGCTGAGAGCCTAGGAGGACCAAGGAGGTCAGAATTCTCGACAGAGTACCAGAAAGAAGAAAACTGCACATATGCTCCTCCGTGAGTATTCAGCAGAGTAATGATCAGCAAACATATATGAGGAAATTAACCAAAGCTGAATAAAGAGCCTTCCAAGATTAGAGGAGACAGTACCAGGGGGTTACACAAGGCCAGGAATAGCGTCTATCTGTACCAACCATACTGGAAAACCTCAAAATGCACGGGACTTTGAGTAGGGTAGTCATAAGGGTCCTGCCTTAGTTGTGGGGAATAATTAGTTCTAGATTAAACACTGCTCAGGTCCTGCCTAACACCTAAAAAAGCAAACCTAAAAGGACAAAATGGTTAAAAAATAACAGCATCCCAGAGCATAGCTCAAGAATATAAGAATATAAAAATACCTAGCACTCAAGGTAAAATTCATAATTGCTTACATCACCAGGCATGAAAAGTAAGCAGGGAAATACAGCTGATAGTGAGGGGGAAAATTAATCAAAACTGATTCAGAACTGACACTGATGTTTGAACTAGCAGACTTGTATATTAAAACAGATATTATAACTGAATCCCATATATCCAGAAAGTTAAGTAGAGACATTGAAGATATATTTTTTAAAAGACCCAAATTGAACTTGTAGAGATGAAAACTGAGATGTTAGAAGTGAAAAAATACACCAGTTGGATTAACAGATGACTTAACATTGCAAGTGAAATGAGTAGTGAACTCAAAGATGTAGCAACAGAAACAATACAAAATGAAACACAGAAAAAGAATAAGAGAAAAATGAAAAAAGTATCAGTGACCTGTGGGACAACTGCAAGCAGCGTAACATACATGTAAGTGGAGGGAGAGGGTGTTGCATAAAAAATAATTTGTCAGGTCTTTGTCCTAGGAACCCAGGTTCTTAGGACAGAACTTCTAAACCCCTGGAATTTCCTAAATGATAGAAGTGTCTTTATTTTTATGGTGGGTTCCTGGGACTGCACCTAAATTTATATTAATGAAGTGATTCACGATAGGCCCCTAGATAGTTTCAGAATGGGGCCTTGCCATGCCAAAAGGCCAGTCGTGTTATTAGAAGTGGGGCTTTTAAGCCAGGTGATGTGAGCCTGACCTCCTGAGAGGGGAGGGGGGCTGGAGATTGAAATCAATCATATGGCCAATGATTCAATCAATTATGTCTACATAATGGAAACCTGATAAAAACTCTGAACACTGAAGCTTGATCGAGTTTCCCTGGTTAGTGATACACAGGGATGTGCTGGGATGTTGGCATTTCCTGAGGAAACAACCCAAATGTTCATTGACAGATAAATGGGTAAAGAAAATGCAGTATATGCATGCAATAGAATATTATTAGTCTTTAAAAAGAAGGAAGGCCTGACACATGCTACAACATGAATGTACCTTGAGGACATTATGGTAAGTGAAATAAACCAGTAACAAAAAGGCAAATATGTGAGGTATCTAAAGTAGATAAACACAGAAATAGAAAATAGAATGATGCATGAAACAAAATCTGATAGAACTACAAGGATAGATACACAATTGTAGTTGTAGATGTACATATACTGCTGTCAATAATAAATAGAACAAGTAGAGAGTAAATAAATAAGGATATAGAACACATGAACAATGCTATCAGCTGTCCAGACCTAACTGCCATTTATATTACACTTGACCCAACAACACAATGCACTTTCCTTTTACATGTACACAGAATATTTATCAAGATAGACCATATTCTGAGCTATAGATTTAGAGATATTCAAGTCATATAAAGTATGTTCTCTGACCATAATAGAATTAAATTAGAAATTACAACAGATCTATGAAAAATTCCCAGGTATTAGGTAACTAACTCTCTTCTAAATAGCCCATGGGTCAGAAAAGAAATCAAAAGGAAAATTAGGAAGTATTTTGAATTGAATGAAAATGAAAACACAACTTATCAACATTTGCAAGATGCTGCTAAAGCTGTATTTAGTAAGTTTAGCAAGGGTATAGGATACATAGTATACAAAAATCAATTATCTTTCTGTATACTAGCAACAAGCAATTGGAAATTGAAATTTTTTTAAAATGCTATTTATAATACCACTGCAAAATGTGAAATACTTAGAGATAAATCTGACAAAAGATGTGCAAGCCCTGCATACTGAAAACTGAAAAACTGCTGAAAGAAATTAAAGATTTATATAAATGGAAAGAGATGTCTTTTTTATGGGTGGGAAGGCTCAATATTGTTAAAATGTCAATTCTGATTAATTTTGACTCTTAGAACCATAGTAGTGTTTTATATATTTTCCTTCCAATAAATAATTAAAATCAACCTGGACATGTGGGAATGAAACCCAAAACAGAATATAAACTAGCAAATGAAATGAACTGCATTACGAATTAACCATACTAAAGAGAATGGAGGAAGAAAAGGAAAGAACTAAGCCATGTAGCTTTGGAGAACAGTATTTAACTGGATACTGTAAGGTCAAAGACAAAAGGAACTGTGCACAGATACTGTACTGTAGTTAGAAAATTTGTTTCTCACTGGTGTATGTGTTAGCAATTCTTTCATTATACTAGGATTGAATAAATAACTGAATACATTGTAGATCATCAGAACCAGATTTCTTTTTTTTTTCCTTCTTTTCCTTTCCCCATCTTTCTTTAGATCAAATATCAGAACCAGATTTCTTACTGTTAGAAAAAGTTACAAAGGAAAGGAGGAAGGCTAGAGTGAACCTTGTGGTATTGGATTAGAATCAGAGTTATATGTATGATGACATAGTTTTTAATACATATACAGACAGATACAGAAAGAAATACAGATGCTGGGGGTGGGGGGGGGTAGTACACATACATATATGTCCTACTTCAGCCTGCTAAGAAGGCCTAGGAGCAGTAACACCGTAGAAATAATAAGCACTTGTAGCACCTAGATTTGGTTTCTAAATACCATTCTCTGATAAAAGGAACCAGGGCTTCCTGGAGAAAAGATTGATACCAGGACTGAGACAAGGAACGTACAAAATGAACATGGACCATTTTGTAATACTGGAAAATATGGAAATGCCTGCAAAAGAATTGAGGACATGTCAAGAGGACACAGGAGCCAACCTTAGAGAAGCTCCCAATGGCCAAAGCTGGATCAATTTGGGCAACAAAATAAACAATTATAGCATAGGATTATAACCCACAGAATAAAATAAATGCTCATGACTCTGTACTAATACAAATTGAACAAATAAATACACAGGAAAGAAGGCACAACTCTTCCTTATAGAATAATTTCAGTTAATAAATGTAGAAGGACTGAGGCAAATACAAAATCACTGTTAGGGAAACACTACAGTATAAATGCTGCAGGCACAATCCTCCCATGGATGCTAAAATTAGTGGGCTAAAGTTTAAGGAGAAATAGGATATTGGCAGAGTCTCAAAGTATGTCCCCCATGGTATTCATCAATTATTAAGGGAAAACAGTAACTGTACAGTGGAGAATGCAACAGACACCACCTGAACTGAGTGTGATTGAGGTTAATGTCACCAGATATAAGACACGTTGACATCATGTACTACCTGTTTGATGCACTGTGACACACTGAAAAGGACACAACATCACTTCTGTGGTATTCCTGCTGAAGATATGTAAACATAACCTAATCATGACAAAACATCAGACAAACCAAATTGAGAGGCATTCTACAGAATAAGTGACAAGAACTCATTACAAGCATGAAAATCAATGAAAGACAAGGAAAGATGGAGGAACTGTCACAGACTGGAGGTGACCAATGAGACACAAAAACTAAATACAGTGTAGAATCTAGAACAGAAAAAGACATTAGAGGAAAAATTGGTGAGATCTGAATAAGGTGTGTACCTTAGTATTGTATCAATATTTAATTCCTGGTTTTGATCATTATTCTGTAGTTTGTGAGTTGTTACCATTATGGGAAGCTGAGAGAGGGGCATAGGAAATTCCTCTTCGATATTTTTTTAATAACATCTGTAAATCTAAGATTATTTCCAAATAAAAAGTTAAATAGTAAGGTCCATTGGTTTTAGACTATGTTGGTAGGTATGTATAGCCAACTCTTCTGAAGAAACAAAGGAAAGAGATGTAATTGATGTCTGTCCATTGATGACTAGCCAATTAATAGATTATATCTATGTTGGCATTGATGTGTGTTGCCTCTTGTTATTACATTAACAGTAATTATCTCTAATAGGTTCTCTAGACTCATTCAAAGTATTTTAAAAATCTAATTACAAAACAAAAACAGTATTTCAGGGTTTCAGTATTTTAGCAGTCTTCAACAAGAACAAGATACCAGATTTAAAAATAAAGTAAAATCCTAAATTGAAACGGTTTGTTCGCACAATTATTTTGGTATAAACTGTTGGACAGTAGCTGGCTCACACAACTTAACATGGACAGATTTCAAACTACCTGGCTACATGGGTATCTTTTTCAAAAATTTCTCATGTCTCTAGGTTAAGAAAGAGATTCACTCTCTATTATCCATCCTGTATAAGTATCACTTAGCAACCCCTACCAGGATTTGTGGGATGAATTTCCTTGACGTGCCTTGATATGTTAGAATTACAGTACATACCTCTAAAACATTTGATTCACAAATCACCAAATAATAGCTAAATTAAAATTTTAACTTTTTATTGAAGTATACTATGGATACAGAAAAACATATATGTGTGCTTTTAATAAAATGTGAATTTAATGAAGTATTAAATTTTAAGGGCACTATTCAGTATTCTATAAGAGCAAGTTTGCTCAACTGGCAACTTCTTATACAGAAAGGAAAAAATTTAGTAGACTTTTTTTTGTATGTTTGTTAATTTAGTTTTGGTTTTGATCTTTTTCAGGATGTGGTGGATACACATCCTGGCCTTACGTTCCTGAAAGATGCTCCAGAATTCCATTCCCGCTACATCACCACGGTAGGCTGAGTCCTCTTTTGTCTTAATGGAACTCCTTAAGTCACTTTTTAATCACTGTCTAGTATCCAGGCTTTCAGATCTTTATGTAAAAGATAACATGGGCCATAATGATTATTTTAAGTGGAAGGAAGTTAGAGTAAAATTGAATTAATAATTTATTTATTTATATTTATTTCCCATTTTATATGGGCCCGATGCTTAAAAGAAGTCTCTTGCATACGAAAGTAAAGTAACATAGTCATTCTGTCTGTTCTTATGAAGTATACCTTTCGCTGTGTTATGATACTAATGTCCAGTTGATCTTAAGCATTTCCAAATAAGACTGAAAGGAATTTTCAGCAGCCTGTCCTAGAAAAGGATGTGTCTTTAGTACCTCAAAGTTAGAACTGAAAATAATGAGAAATGGCGTGCGTGTAATCAGAAAACAAATCATGTAACAATTTAAAATAACATAATCACAATCCCCTGTTTTGCGAGGTGCTCTCACTGCCTGTTTCTCAGGCATAGCCTCATTTGATCAGTCACAGGCAGGGCAGGAATCATGAGGGAGACAGCACAGGTCTGCAGCACACAGTGCAGCCACTTCATGCACTCTCTGCATGGCTCCCAGAGTCTCTGTGGGCATTCCACAGACCAGCCCCAGGGCACACCTCACGTTCACAGACACACTCAATTGAGGTGGCCCTTGCCTCTAGCTCAAATCCCTCAGCTCAGCTGCGCAGTCTCCTACAAAAACCATCCTCCTCTCATTCTTAGGGTACCGTTTGTTGGCTTTGGATGTATTGGGTTCTGCCAAATTACAAATACTAGTTTTTTTCCTCCTGTAGAAACTTCATTCTTTGCTTTTATATTGGCTCTCTTCTATTAGTGTAAGACTTCATAAGATTTTATCTGAGCCAGAAAGTGTCACTGTCATCCAAGACTATCTCAGAAGTTATTTTTGTCCATTAACCACAACACTGTACTAAATTACCTTCACCACAATCACTCTGACCCAGTTGCCCTCATTTCTCACTTGGATTACTTCTAATTGGTCTCCCTCCTACCACCCTCATTACCTTAAAGTCTAGTCTCCACAAAGAAAAGTTATCCTTCAAAACTAAGTCCGATTGTATCACTCCTCTGCTCAAACCCTCCAATATAGTGTTTCCTATCTCACTCAGAATAAAATCCAAAGTCCTTGCTAAGACCCTTCCCAATACCCCCCACACCCTCTGATCTTATCTTCTCCCTCCCCGCCCTTGCTTACTCTGCTCAGACATGATGGCTTCCTCACTGCTCCTGAGCAGACCAAATCCACTCCTGCCTCAGGCGCTTTCTTCTTCGTCTTTCCTCTGCCTTGGAGTGCTCTTCCTACAGATTTACACGGTGTGTTTCCTTCACTTCATCGAGATATCTGCTCAGATATTTCCTTATTAGTGATGCCTTCCGTGATCACTTTCTATCTTTATTACCCTTCTTCTCCCTGTTTCCACCCACACTTTCTGTTCTTTTGACCTGCTTTATTTTTCTTCTTAGCTCTTATCTTCTGATACTTACCTTTTTGTTTATCATCCATCTCCATAATATAAACTCCATGAGAGCAGGGACTTTTTCTATATTTTTCACTGCTGAATCCCATCCCCAGTATCTAGAATAGAGCCTGGCACATAAAAGATACACAGTAAATATTTATTGAGTGAATAAATGAAATTACTCATGCTTAAGAATTCTACATTATCCTATGGCAACATCTTGTGTCAAAAATTTTTTAAAAAGAATTCTACATTAGCTCTGGCTGCAATCCCAAAGGGAATTACTGGGTTCTGATTATTGCCTATTCTTTAAACTCTAGGCATATAAATAGCATAATTTAGAATCTTAAGAGTTAGAAAAGATCTTAGAAATAATCTAGTCCAACCTTCCATCAATTCAGAAAATGCTCTCTACAGAGGAACTTTTTTTTTTAACTTATCAATATACATTGCAGTTGATTTTTGTGTCCCTTTACCCATTCCTCTTTCCTCCCTCCTCTCCCCCGCCCAACATCATATTTATTCACTCGTCTTAGCAAGTTCAAGGAATTGTTGTGATTGTTGTGTCTTCTTCCCCCCACCCTTTATTTGTTTGTATATTTATTTATTTATTTATTTTTAGCTCCTACAAATAAGTGAGAACATGGTATTTCTCTTTCTGTGCCTGATTTGTTTCACTTAATTCAATTTAGAGAAAATTATATTAACTTCAATGGTAATTGAATGGTATGGACTTACATCCATGTTTTTGCGAATGGTAGTATTACAGAGGAACTTTTTTTATTGGAATTCATTATTAGAAAAGATCTTAACAGAAGAGCAAAATAGAGATACATTTTCTTTTTCTATACTTTCTAATTTGGCATTCCTTGAAGTACCTGGACCTATGATGGTCTGTGGTCATCTAGCAAGTGGTTCCCAGGAAGCTTTATGATTTCAGAGTGAAAAGCCATGAAGCCATTTTGTCCACATGTAATTCACATTTTTTGAGACATTCTGTCATGTTAATAATCACTGAATACCTGAACCAGCCAGCCTTCAAAAACAAATAAAAAAATAGTCACTGAACAAAAAGAACTACACTGGTCAATTAATAGAATACAGTTAATTATCTCTGCTGTTGTATTTTCATGGTATTTGCATATCACTATTTACATTTGTTAAATTTACACTTCATTGTTAGTATTATGCTGCTTTATCCCCAATTCACAAAAATGAATCCATCATTCAGTAGTAGTCATTAAAATGTAAAATACCTGTGATGAAATATGATGCTGTTTTGAGTTGCCGTATTTTTAACATAAATAGTAAACAAGATGCAATTGGGAATATATAATGTGAATCTGTATGTACTGAGATAAGTGAATAACTGCTGTTGTGGTACCTGGTACTGCCACCCAAAAAAGAAAAGCTCATATAAAAAATGTAACAATGAATATCTTGAAATAGAATTTTATTAGACTGTTTATCTGTCCTCCCTAAAGCCTTTTCTGTTATGAAACTTGGTCAAATAATAAATTTGGCATGAAGTCATTGAAACTTTTGCATTATTTCAGAGTACAGTGAGTTTTTCTAGAACAAATGCAAAATAAGATCTTCTAGTATGAAACTAACTAATTTTGTTATTAGGCATAAAAGTGACCAAACTAGAGGCCTCATTCTGTACCCTGCTCATAACAAAAAGAGAGGAGGTCACACTATTTTTCACACTATTTCTAAGAAACTTGTAAAGATCAGCGTCAGAATTAATGACGAATATCTCAGAAAAAGCAAAGGGTTTTTTTTGTCTTATGGTCCTATTGAAAGTTATATAACCTCAGTGGCAAACAGTGTAGAAGGAAATAATTTTTATTATATTTTCATGCTGGAATTACTCAGTTATTTCACTTTGCAGTAGGAAGAAACCACTGACAGTATGACTAAAATATTAGCTTATGTGCACTACATATATGATGAAGAAAAGTTGGACAACTTATTTTCTACTTCTAATTGAAAACCTATACTACAGGGAAAACCTTTTTTTTTATTTGTTTAATTAATTATTTTGTCAGCTGTTTTGCAAAGAAGGACATCACTACCCAAATAAGACATCATACCTAAAGTTAGTCCATATTCTCACTTATTTCCAGAGTTAGCAATTGAGAAATAAGCGTCTTCATATTGATTGAAAATTAAAATTAAAAATACCAGCAAATTGTAGCCCTTGAGTTTGCAGTTTTGCATGCTGTGCAAGGATTGCCAGTGAATAAAAGGCTCTGCTTATCCAAACTGATATATGCCAACTTTTGGGCAAAGTGATTCTAATGTGAGTTTTTAAAATAAGTAATAATATTTTAAATACTTCTTTATGACACTGGTGCTGTTAAGAAATAGTTAAGATACTCATATTTCTGTGGCTTGCTCATATGGTGTCTTAGTGATGTATTCAGTATGATTGACCTGAATCCATCATTTCAGGCTAAAATGCCGGGATTTTAATTGTCAAAGGCAAGGTAGTGATATTTCCTAGGATGACTAAGCTGTGGTGGAGACTGCTCATCACTAAGAGCTTATTAACTCTTTCCTCTCGAAAACGTTTCCTCTTGACAGAGAAAGAAATCATTTTTATTAGATACATTTTTTAAAAGTTCAAATTCTGCAGAAGACCATGAAGAAATACATTTCAGAGCCATATTAACCAAAGAGTGGATCAGGAATCCATTCACCACTCCCAAGTGGGAGAACCAGGCTTCCAGCATTTGAGTGTGTTCATCTGCACTCGGGTCATCTCCAATGAGCAATTTTTGTAGGTTCTATGTCTGCATTTAATCCACTTGTCAAAAACTATATGACATAGCCACCAAACACTTCCATTCCTGGTGACCTATATTCGTGAATTAGAGGTTTCCAATTTGATAGATACAAAGAAAAAAGGAAACTGACTTAACGATTTAGCTTGTCTATAAGTTGACTAGAGATCCCTTGATAAAAACTCGTCAAATTTCATTCTTCTCACTGGTATTAAACTATTATTCTAATTGTTATTTATTTTAAAATTTTGTTTGGTATTTTTTAAATTGTGATTAATTTTTATTTACCTCAAAATGGTAGACCAAAAGTTAGAAAAATAACCACTGTAATTAGTGTAGAAGCAGCAGCTGCATGCTTTTACCACTAGATGGTGGCCCTACCTCAGAAAATCGAAAATGCTGAATCAGTGATGTGGAAACCAACAAATGTGCTGATGAAGTGGGGCCACTGAATAAGGAGATTTAGTCTATGGAAAAATGGAATACAAGTACATTGTTTTTTAGTATTGGATAAGTAGGCTTAGCAGAGGCTAAAAATAGGAAATGCCTAACAGTCAAACTGCAAATTTAAAAAATTCTGTCAAAAAGAACAAAAAAAGAAGAGGAGAAAACTAGAATAAGCAAAAATGAATACAGATTGAAGTTTAATAATTTTAAGTACTTACTTAAAAGTAAAGTACTAACACAATACTTTGCTTCCATAAATAATATAAAATATCTGAGCATAGAAATATAAAATTTAGATGGAAAACCCAGGCTTTAAAATAAACTTATACAAAATCAAGTAATAAGAACAAATATCTAACGTTCAAGAAAGAAAAATTTGGTGTGATAATATGTATTGAAATTGACTTTAACTTGAGAGAGGGGATGTGGAATTATGATGAAATTCTTAATGTTTATTTTCATATATATAATTTCTGTGCTAAAAATCAACAATCGTTTTTATATGAACTTCTGCCAAGCTAATGCTAATAATACAGTGTTGAGCAAGACACATTCTCTGTCCTCAAGGACCTCAGAGGCTGAGTGGTTGGGACCCATGTAGAAATTAGGCACCAGCTCATCCCAGATCCCACCTAATACAGGAATCCTGTCAGCTTCTGCCTGAATACTTGTGGTGAAAAGAAACCTCACCACTTCATGCAGACCCATTGCTTCGGAGCACTAATTTTAGGAAACTTTTCTTATACTGAAGCATTTCAGTATAAGGGCATTTCTATCCAGTAGTTCCAATTCTGCCCCATGGTGCAACCCAGAACCAGTCAGCTTCTTTTTCCACCTGATAGTCAGCCATTCAGATCATGATCACATCTGCACTCTAGTCTTATTTTTCCCTCAAGATTAAACTTTACTACATTAGTAGTATCTTACACAGTCCTTTTTAATATAGTTACCCTTCCCTCTTTTATGTTTTCTGCACATTTTATATGCATTCTGTTTATAAATTATAGACAAAAATACTGATTTATGTGAAATACTATTTAGATACTTTTCTTGGGTTGGCATCCACATGCTGTGCAAAACTCTGAATAGAGTTGTTCAACTAGTTATGAAACCAACCCGTATTTCTCTGTCACAAAAGATAACACAAAAGCCGTTGTAACACAGCTTCCAAACCTCATTATTTTATCAAGAAATTATTGACCACCTGGTATATGCGAAGCACGGTATCAGACAGTGGAATGCAAGTCAAGAAAAACCTTGTCCTTTAGAGTTTGGAGGTGATAGTAGTCAGGTGCACCAGTGTTTAGAATGTAACCACAGCGATGACTGAAGGACTCTTAGATGGCAGCTGGAGCAAGAAGGCGGAGCTCTTCCCCAGTCCCTGTCCAAGGTTTCCTGTGTGATGTGGCATTTGAGTTTGGTTCTGGAATCTCAGAAGAAGTTAGCTGTGGTAGCAGGGGTGAGGTTGTGAATGCTGGGCAACGGAAATCTGGACCTTCATCCTGATGCTAGTTCTTCCCTGTTCTGTTTGAGAATCACTTTCTTGGCTGAAGAATCCAGAAGGAAAATGGTGATTTAGTCCCTCATTAGGCCTACTCTTTGGAAAGATGTCCATATGTCATCCCTTCTTTGTTCTTCTTACACCAAAATAGCTTGAAAAACAGATCTAACTTCTTCCATGATAAAAACCACCATGGATACAGGATTTCTGTATTATTAGAATCAAAATAAAAGCCAGAGTACCAGATAAGCTGCTTAAATTGTTCTTCTCACCACAGCTTCCTTTTGGAGAAAAAAATAATAGGCTAAAGGGAAATTAAACGGGTAGAAATAGCTGCAGGTAAAATTGTTAAGAGTGCACTGTGGCCTCCCACCTCCAGGACTGCAGTCTCTGTCTTCCTTCTCCAAACCTCCCCTACATGTAGCACATACATCCCCAGTCTAGAGACATTTGCTTCCCATCTCCTATCCAGGGTCATCTCCAGAGTTGCACATCTGCTGAACTCATTAAAATGCTAACTAATTACAAAGGTGTTCATGCCCACAACAAAGATCAGGATATAAATTATCCCAGATGTATTTCAGTTTCTATGGAGTCTAGACTTCAGTGAGTAAGGCTATAATAATCAGAATAATACCCTCCTGAATCATATCACCTTGATAGCCATCCTTGTGACTGGTTAATCAATTGTTAAGCCAACACAGCAGATACTGCCCACCTCATTTGCCTTCTGAAAACATGCGGCCCAATAAGCATTACTTGGATCATTATCATGTAAATAGAGGAAGTGATGTGTTGGCAGCTGGGAAATGAAGACTTGTGAGCAGAGAATTTTTTTTATTCTGCTCAGAAGTGTGGAGGCAGATTCAAAATATAGAGATGTAGATTAAAAAATATGAGGGGTCTTCAAAAAGTTCACCGAAAGATCTGTATTATCTTTTAATTCTGTTTTTCCGTGAACTTTTTGAAGTACCCTCAGAGTGTCAGTTTTTACTGGGAATTACACTTGACATAACCAAAAAGTCAAAACTTAAATTGGTTCCAGGTATATTCATAAGATGACCTTTGGTAAAGTAATAGAGATCTTTAATGTTTTTCTTTGGTTTTGTTTTCCTTTTGGAACCAGGTTATTCAGAGAATATTCTACACAGTCAACAGATCTTGGAGTGGAAAAATTACTTCGACAGAGATAAGAAAAAGCAACTTTTTGCAAGTATGCCTCTCATTGGAATTTAGATATTAAGAGCAATTTAAATAATATTACTACATTTAACCAATATTTGAGTGCTTACTGTATGCAAAGCAGTGTCACTACTTTCAGTCATTAAGCATTTACCAAATACCTTTAGTAAGGACACTGGGGTGTGTTGGGGGGACAAAGGTGAATAGAATAACAGAGACCTCTGCCTGAGGATGCACTGTAGAGCAAAAGAGAGAAGTACACAGATGGCCACACTTGGCTTGATAAATTCCACAGACCTGTATAAAAGGTGCAGAGAAAGCTTCTCAGAAGGACTGGCATGTGATCTTCACCTTGGAGGATATCAGGGGTTTATCAAGATAAAAAATTATAAGAAAGAAGATTCCAGATAGAAGCAGCAGCATAAGCAAAGGCCAGAAGCATGAAAGTGTCATGTTCGGGAACTACCGTATTAAGTGGCCAAAGGCTCCTCAGAGAGAATGACCAGAGATGAGGCTGGAGGGGTGGGCTGGGGCCAGGTTGGGAAGGGCCTTACAAAAGAAATCAAAGAATCTGGACTTGATTCCTTCAGCAATGACTCTTCATCCGGCTCCTGCTGGAGAAAATTGCTAAAAATTTCTTTTAAGAAAGAATATATTTCATTCATTTATATTATTTATTTTACTAAGTGAGAGAAAATGTATTGACCACTAGTGGGAGCCTTTTACTGTGTTAATCTTCATGCTTGCTTGTTTAAGCTTCTGTAAGCCTAAAGAAAATGGAATTGTTCACACTTGAAAGGAAATGAAATGTTTTATTTTAAATGAACATACTAAATGAAACTTAGGCTAATAAACACAATCTTATTTACTTTTTATTTTTTCCTATCTTCACCTGGGACGAAGTAAAAAAGACTTGGCAAAATTAGCAGTCCATGATGGATATACAAAATTTTTTAATTCTAAAATGAACAGTTATTGTTGATATTAATTATATTTATCAGGTGTTTGCCTGATGCCTGGCTAGGTTAAGATGGCAGTAATTCCATAACACTTCAAGAATGATAATAATCCATCACATTCCTGAAGTGCATTATAGTTTGTAGTTTCTGGATCATTCTTTTTTTTTTTTAATGATAAAATTTGATGTTCAGATATAGTCGAATGACTTGTATAAGATCACACAGCAAGTAAGTTGCTGAACTGGAAATAGAACTCAGGTGTTCTGCTTCCTAGAGCATGATTTTTTTTCCACCTTCCTTTTCTTCCCTAGTCCTCTTCTTAGTATTTATTTTATGGCAATCCAATGGGTAAAAATCATAGCTACTTGTTTCTAAAGATTTGTTTTATTTAAAGCATTCTGCTTCATACATAGCAAATGGCATTTTATAAAACAAACCATTACAAGCAAGTTTGGAAAACAGAAGAGAAACTGTTTTTTACCATCCTAACTCAACTAGCATCATTTTTGTTGTGCTCTAGTCTCATTCATATGTATGTATACGGATTTTAGGATTTAACATAGGTCTTAGTGTGTACAATCTTGTTTTCTATATTTTGCACTTACATCATGGTTTTCCTTTGTTTTTTTGTAAACATTATCATTTTTTCTGGCTGCATAATCTTCCATGGAGCAGACATACTATCATTTAATAATTTACATTGTTTTCAATTTACCAAAGCATTTTGGTTTCCCAGTGTTTACATTTTGAAAAATAATTTTTATCAGAGTCATACATTTGTATTAGGAAATAGTCCTTTGTCTCTTATAATGTTTTTCACCTTGAATTCCATTTTATCTTCTATTAATATTGATATGTTTTCTTTTTTGTTTACATTTGACTAGTACATATTTGTCCGTTTTAGTCCATTTCTGTTGCTTGTAATAGAAAAACCTGAAACTGGGTAATTTATAAGAAAACAAAATGTATTATTTAGAGTTTTAGGGGCTTGGAAGTCCAAAGTCCAGGGAACACATCTGCAGAGGGCCTTCTCTGGCAGTGACTTCAGCAAGGCAGGGTGTCACATTGCAAGAAAAGCAGAAGCAAGAAAGAGAGCTTCTCACTCGCTCTTTTAAAGCCATTAGAACCCTGTCCATAACCACCATTAAAGCGTCAGTGGACTAATCCATTCACTAGGACGTGGTCCTCACAATCCAGTCGCTTGTTCAAGGCCCCACCTTTCAATTACCATAATAGGATTTCCCACCCTCCCAACAGTCACAGTGGGGATCAAAACACAATGAGCTTTGGGGAGATATCCAATCCACAGCATTGTCCATCTTTTTTTTTTATTATTTCATTTTATGTGTATCTCTTATAGACAGCATATGCCTAGATCTAGTTTGGGGGGTTTGGTTTTTAAAGTCAATCAAAAATCTTTTAATGGGGAGATTTAACTCATTTATCTTTATTGTGATTGTTGATACAGCTGATTTTATTTCTGCCATCTCATTTCCTAAATTTCCTTATGGTTTCTTTTATTTTTCTTTCTAAATCTTTATTTCTGAAAATGTCTTTATCTGCCTACTTATATAATAATTTGGCTGACTATAGGATTTTGAATTCAAAATCACTGGTTCGGTTTTACCTAGGGGTACACAGTGAGTCAGGGTAAACCCAGCTTTACTTTCAGCTCAGGGCCCTGCAGCTCTACCTTCCATGCCTTCTATGCCAGGCCATCTTGTGTCATCACTAGTGTATATTTGAGGGAACTTCAGAAAGTTCATGGAAAAATGGGATTAAAGATAAAAATAAAAAATATAAACTTTCTCAACATGAGCCCCATCAAGTTCAAGACACTTTTGTAAGCAATGATACAAGCCATTTAGTTCATCCCTAAAGAACTGAGGGTCCTGGGAATTTAACCATATGCTGTAGGTTGGATGTTCCCCCAACCTCACTGCGGCTTAATCCCCACCGTAACTTTTGAGGGTAGGAAATCCTATTACGATAATTGGAAGGTGGGGCCTAGAAGAGGTGATTAGATTGTAGGACCATGCTGTAGTGAATGGATTAATAATAGTGATCAGGGGCATGGTTCTCAGGGTTTTAAGAGAAGAGCACATGAGAGGTTAGTCTCTCTGCTCTGCCATTTTGCATTGTGACACCCTGCCATCACTGTTGCCACCATCAAGGCCTTCACCATATGTGTTCCCTGGACTTTGGACTTCCAGTCTCTGATACTGTAAGCAATAAATTTTGTTTTCTTACAAATCATCCAGTTCCAAGTATTTTGTTATAAGCAACAGAAACAGGCTAATACAGAAAATTGGTACCAGAGAAGTGGGGTGTTGCTTACAGCAAATATATGAAAATGTGGAAATGTCTTTGGAACTGGGTGTTGAGAGGCTGGAGGAATTTGAAGGAACAGGCTAGAAAAAGTCTAGATGCTGGTGAAAGTTTAGAAGACAAGAAAACTAGGGAAGATTTGGAACTTTTTAGAGAATGGTTAAATGATGGTGAGCAGAATGTTGATAGAATGGCCTTTACTGCTCATATTTCTGAGAAGATCTCAAATGTAAATGAGAAGGAGCTTTTTGGATACCAGGGCAAAGATCACCCTTACTATGAACTGGCAAAGAAGTTGGCTGCATTGTGTACATGCCCTAGGACTTTGTGGAAGTTGGAACTTAAGAGTTGTGAACCAAAGTATTTGGCAGAAGAAATTTCTAAGCAGCAAAACATTCAGGAAGCTGCATGGCTACTTGTAACAGCCTATGCTACATTTTGGTGGCAAAGGCATGATGTAAAGCCAGAAATTAAAAAGAAAGCAGTGGTCAAAAAATTGGAAAACTTCAGCCTGGCCACAAAAGCAAGGGTATAGCCCAGGGGCCCTTTGCTAAGGAGATGAGTACAGAAGAATGGGATTATCAAGAGAAGGGGGAAAAAAGACCTTGAAGGCATTTCAGAGTTCTTGGAGGCTGTGTCTTCCATTACAGGCCCAGAGGCCTAGGGAAATAGAATGGTCTCAGGGAACAGGCCCAAGGTGCCATCTACAGGCTTACTGCCCAGGGCCATCTCAGGAAGCCACTTCTAGCACCAACACCCCCGTTGCTTTAGCTGCTCTAGCTGTGGCTAAATTGGCCCCAGGTGTGGCTGGACCTGCAGCTTTGAAAAATACAAGCTGGAAGCTTTAGCAGCGTCTATGTGGTGTTAGGTCTACGAGCTTGCAGAATGCCACAGCTGTGGGGACTTGGGAGCCTCTATCCTGATTTCAAAGGATCTATGGAAAAGCCTGGGGGCCCAGGAAGACATTTGTTGCAGGGGCAGAGTCACCACAGACAGCCTTCACTAGAGCAATGCCAATTGGAAACATGGGGTCAGAGTTGTAGCAGAAAAACCCCAACAGTACCATGCCTGGTGGAGCTCTGGGAGCAGGACTGCAATATACATCCCAGATCTGTAGAGTTACCAAAGTGGAATGCCATCCTGGGAGAGCTGAAGTGTGGCCTGAAACCAGGAAAGCCATAGGAGTGAAGCTGCCCATGGACTTGGGGACCCAACCCCCACACGAGCGTGCAGAGGACATTGAACATGGAGTCAAGGTACATGATTTGCCAGCTTTGAGATTTAATGACTGCCCTGTTGGGTTTTGGACTTGCTTAGCAACTGTTACCCCTTTCTTTTGGCCTATTTCTCCCTTTCTAAACAGGAATATATACCCTTTGTTTGCCCCACCATTGGATCTTGGAAGCAGATAACTTGTATTGATTTCACAGATGGTACTTTGGACACTGGACTTTTGAGTTGAAACAAGTTAAGATTTTGCAGACAAAATGAATACATTTGTGTGTGAAAAGGACATGAGTTTGGGGGTTCAGGGGGAAGAATGCTGTAAGTTGAATTCCCCCTCCCAACCTCTTTGAGGCTTAATACCCACTGTAACTGTTGAAGGTAGGAAATCCTATGGTAATTGTAAGGTAGGGCCTTGAAGAGGTGATTTGATTGTAGGACTATGCTATAGTGAATGGGTTAATAATGGTGGTCAGGGGCATGGTTCTGAAGGCTTTAAAAGAAGAGCACATGAGAGGTTAGTCTCTCTCTGCTCCACCATTTTGCAGTGTGATACCCCTGGGTCACTGTCACCACCACCAAGACCCTCACAAGATCTGTTCCCTGGACTTGGATTTCTCAGCCTCTGAAACTGTAGGCAGTAAATTTTGTTTTCTTTAGAAATTATTCAGTTCCAAGTATTTTGTTATAAGCAACAGAAACAGACTAAAACACCATGTCAGTGCAGTTTTTTTTACATTATTAACTGAAGAAAAATGGGTGCCCTTTAAAGATTTTTCAAGATTAGGAAATAAAAAAGAAGTCAGAAGGAGCCTAATCAGGACTATAAGGTGGATGCCAAATAACTTCCCATCAAAATTCTCACAAAATTGCCCTTGTTTGATGAGAGGAATGAGCAGGAACATTGTCATGGTGGAGAAGGACTCTCTGCTGAAGCTTTCCCAGGCATTTTTCTGCTAAGCTTTGGCTAACTTCCTCCAAACACTCTCATAATAAGCAGATGTTATTGTTGTTTGGCCCTCCAGAAAACCAACAAGCAAAATGCCTTGAGTATTCCAAAAAATTGGGATGACCTTTGCTCTTGACCCATCCACTTTTGCTTTGACTAGACCACGTCCACCTTTTGGTAGCCATTGCTTTGATTGTTATTTGTCTTCAGGATGGTACTGGTTAAGACATGATTCATCTCTTGTTACAATTCTTCGAAGAAATGCTTCAGGATCTTGATCCCACTTATTTAAAACTTCCATTGAAAGCTCTGCTCTCATCTGCAGCTGATATGGGTACAATAGTTCTTGCACCCATTGAGTGGAAAGTTTGCTCAACTGTAAATTTTCAGCCAGAACTGTGTAAGCTGAACCAGTTGAAATGTCTGTGGTGTTGGCTATTGTTTCTGCTGTTAATCGTTGGTCCTCTGCAATTAGGGCATTCTTAGTCCTGAATATGGAAATTGATGTGCATGGTCTGCTGCTGCAAGCTTCATCTTCAACATCATCTTGTTCCTTTTCAAAACAAGTTCTCCATTTCTAAACTACTGGTTTCTTTGGGGCTTCGTCCCCATAAACTTTTGGTAAAGCATAGATGATTTCGCCATTCTTCCACCCAAGCTTCACCATAAATTTGATATTTGTTTTTGCTTTTATTTTAGCAGAATTCATGTTGCTCTGATAGGGGCTGTTTTCAAACTGACATCTTATCCTTCTTAGTGACTTAAGCTAGATATTCTTCAGACCTGTGATAACAAGTTAGTACAAGTTTATTTTGATACAAAAAAAATTTGCATTTCATGTGTATTTTTTTTATAACACGCATTTTCCATGAACTTTTGAAGACTCTTTGTGTAAGTAACCTCTGTGGTAAACTTGATTTCATTACAAAACCAAACCTACCTGTGGATGCCCACTCTTCTTAATATTGCTCACAAAGCAGTGTTAGTTTATGGCCATGTAATTAAGCCTCTTGTCTAATTGTTCTGTGCTTGCCAGTCTGGTGACCTTTGACAGGTTGCAGTTGCCTAGTCCTTCCCTTTTCCTGCTTTTATATCCTCCACAGCATCTTGCCCTTTGCTAAGTATATTATAGAGCTTAATAAATGCTTATACATTGATTAGTTGATTAAAGGTAGGATGAGGTTGTCTATTAAAAATTTCTTGGTTTGGTACCATAAACAAAATTTTAAATTCAATTTAAAACAAAACTTCACTAGATTCTGTACAATGGCCAAATCCTGGTTATTAATAATTTTAAAATTAATCCTTCTATTCATACCATTTCAGACTCTAGCCCTTTTGGAAGAAGAGGAAGATATAAACCAAATCACAGATTACTTCTCCTATGAACATTTCTATGTTATTTATTGTAAATTCTGGGAACTAGATAGTGATCATGACCTCTACATCAGCCAGTCCGATCTATCTCGATACAATGACCAGGGTGAGTGATCTATAGATGCTTAGACTTAACCATTTTGAAGAGTTATGTAAACTGTCCCTACTCATTATGAAAAATTCCTATTTGTTAAATTCTATATCTAATCAAGTCCTGTTTATAGAGCCAAGAATTTTTAAGTAGGAATGAAGGAAGATAATTTAATTTTTTATTTACAGGCCAGATGTAGGAGAAGGGATTTGGAGGTAAGTAAGCAATTATAGTCTTAGTTCTGACGAAGCAGCAAGTCTTTACAGTGATGTGTATTTTCTGATGAAGAATTTGAATAAGATCCACACCTGCATGAATCTGTTTGAAAGAGAATATGTATACACCTTTATTAGCTTTCCCATTTAACGGTATTTCTATAAAAGCTAAGGATGAAAATAATGTTTCTAACTTGACAAATTTTATTTTCAAGGACTCATAGAAACTTACTTTTTGGAATTTAGCTCCAGAAAGATATTTTCTCTGCAGATGAATTTTGTGTTCTTTCTTTTATCAGAAAAAAAAATTAGATATTACCCCTTTTGCTTCATTTTTGCCAGCAGTAAACTTAGACCCTATTGCTTACTGATTTTTAATATTCTGTTTGTTTGTTTGTTTGTTTATCTATCTATCTATTTATTTATCTATCTATTTATCTATTTATTTTTCTATCTATCAGTCGATCGGCAGCTGCCTGATATGGGGTTCCAAATCCGTGACCGTGTTATAAGGCTGAACTCTGACCAGCTGAGCTAACCAGTCAACCCCAATTTAATATTCTTAACTAAACACCAAGATATATTGATTCATTATTCTCTCATATGATTGTCCCTGTTCTATCCTTAAAGGTGTCCTCAGGCACTGTTGGTTCTTAATCAGACTTTAGATTTTTAGATGTAGCAGAGTACAAATCTTAAATAAATGCATTGGATTTTGTTTCTTTTATTTGATATATCTGTGACTAATGGCATGCACCTTAAGAAAAGGCTCATTGTATGTGATGTCAAGTTCCATAGAGCTTTGCATATTTAAGAAACTGAGTTTTCGCTCTTAAATTCTCAGGTGCCAAGCAGGCATCAAGGGGAAATACTCAAATGTACCTATTTGATAAACAAACATGTTAGTACTCTTACCTCCCTTCTTCAAGTAGTGGTAATCTTCTTGTCACCAGAATAGCATAAAGATGAAGATATACATACAGCTATCAAGTAAGCTTTATTAGCTATGCACCTTCCTATTACCAATGAATACATCATCTGTACAATATGAACCATTCTACAGTAGTCATGTACAACCCTGTGGGCTCTAAAGCTTCCTCTCAGGCTGATATAACCATAATTCTCATCGAGTCTCCAAAATATTGTATATACTCAGATCACAACTCACTAGAGCCATGTTAATGGGATGAAGTCCAGAGAAGCAGGCATCTAGGCCTACATTATCCACTCACCAAAGTATCCTTAATGGAACTACATGGAACAACATGATTTTCAGTTTTAGGAGGCTAAACCTTTCAAAGCTAAAAAGGCCTTTTAAAAAAGGCGTTAGTTTTGGAATTAAATATCCTTGCCTTTTCTATATAGTTCTCTTTTTTTCTATCTACTACAAATTATTAACCCCATAAACCAATGCTCAACAAAGTATAGAGGGTCTTTCATATAAGCTTTTGTGTGTGGCCAAACATGGCTGTATTGACATATGTATTCCCAACTTTCTTCAGCCTAAATAATTTACCTTTGTTTTGACTGTACCTAACTGTGCAGATGTAGATGCTAACTAACTGCTCCCTAATGACCTCATCACTGGTTCTGAAATTTTAGCGTGCATGCCGTTGCCTGGGGCACTTCTTAAAAGAACAGGTGTGATATCCCTAAGCATTCCTTTTTTTTTTTAAACCAATGTCTTTGCTTATTTTGAATTCACAGTGAGGTACACTACAATGAATTTTCTAGGCTCTATCAACAAAAAGCAACATACTACCTTAAGATACAGTTGTCTCTGTCTGTGAATAAAACTTACTGATGGAATTTTTTAAAATTTCGTTATATCATGTTATATTCTGGACTCTTAGAGAATGAGAATATAGCAAAAGTATGTTTATGGTATGTCTCATGTTTTTTAAAAATTCTACTTGAAAGCACTTTCCATTGTTTTATTTTATTTAACATTGTTTGAGGAGCTACACATTCAGTTCTCCCTTGAATTTAACACTGGGATAAAATTTATCTTGTTTCAGAGGAAAATTTATCTCATTTTATTGGATAACAAGAATCAATACAAATTCTATACATTTTTGTGTTAGTTGTCAGGGTGTTCAGAATTAACTTAGCACTCAACTATATTAATACTTCCTGGATATTAGACACATTCATTTGCCTGTTCTTTTAAAAATTTATTGATTAATAGATAGTAAACCACCTCAAATTCTTACTTCCAAAAGTATAAATTATACATAAGTAAAAATTTAACTATTCATATTCTCACCATAGAAGATTGTTATGGTTTAGCTTTTATAGCTAATGAAAATAAACTTACCAAAAGTATTGCCTTTTTATTAAGCATGTTTCTTATTAGTTTTGTAATTTCTTATTCACATTTAGCTTCATCAAACAGAATTATTGAAAGGATATTCTCTGGAGCAGTAACAAGGTAAGAAGTTTAAATCTGAGTTTAAAAATTAACTACAAGTAATACTGTAACAATCTCATTTTAACAAGTCTTCCTGTGTAATTTGGCAGTGCCACTGGGCCAAGTAATATCCCACAACACATAAAGTCATGACTGTAATACAAAACAGTAACTCTTTAATACGAGTATTTGTCTGTATCTTGATACAGGTAACAGTACTTGATCTCAGTGATTATTTGCATTCAAATTAGAAACCAGATTTTTTTTTCATATTTGCAAATTCCTTCTGGTTTCACCCTCTAGGCCTTTGAAAACAAAACAGGCCACGCAAGGGTTGCCCTTTATGAGGCATCCAGCATTCTAATTTTTAAAAATTTAGCTAAATTTCCGAAGAAGAATATTACTTTATTTCTCAGTTTATCATCATATTAAATTTGTCTGAGTAATTGCTCAGGAAATTTTATAAACGTGTTTTCTTCAGGGGAAAAACGGTACAGAAAGAGGGAAGAATGAGCTACGCAGACTTTGTTTGGTTTTTGATCTCTGAGGAAGACAAGAGGAACCCCACCAGGTATGACTTCTAAGTTTCCTTTGCCAAGATGTTAAACACATGCACAAAGCTTGAAAAAGTCATGACGCATACCTGGTGAAGCTGACTTAACTTGGGTATACTAAGATGGATTAGACTTAGTCTCTGCTCTCTGAGAGCTCTCAGTCTAGGAAAGGAAACAGGCACTCAATCCGTGGTCATGGCATATCAGGAGAAGTGCTGTTACCCACAGAAACAAAGGTGAAGTGACATGTAAGCTGGCCCTGAGGGTTAAGTAGGACTAGTAAACATTTACACAAAATGTGACAATAGATACTGTAGATTTTACTTGTTCTATAATCTTAATGGCTCAGTAGTAAATTGGAGAGGGAAAGAAAAGCAAATTGTGCGTGACATATAAGAATATGTCCTCATTTTCCCAGTTGGAATCATCTCTACCTTTCTTTGACACTCTCAAACATACTTTGATATGTGGTTGTGAATTTATGTGTACTCTGTTAGTTAAGTAAAAAATCTATGTGTCTGTCTGCTTTTTATTCCTAGTTTGTGTAACTCAATGCTCTGTACACGGTTTGTGCTCAGTACCAAAGGAGGGAGGGGCAGCAGTCTGCTGCTTGCAGGTATAACTGACTCAGTTATCTTCATATTGGTTCACAAAGTTACCTAAACGTTGGATATGTTGTTTGGAAATCACTGAAATAGAAATAAAAATAAGCCATTTCTTTAGGCAGTTTGTTAGATTATTTCTGAATAACTTTATTTTTCATTTCAAAAGTAGTAATCATTATAGATGATTTAGAAAACATGATAAGCAGAAGAAAATAAATTTTAATAATAGTAATTCTAATATGTAGGAAAAAAACACTATTAAAAGTTGGCATATATCATATATATGGTCTTTGTCATATATACTTTCATGTACTGTTTATACTTTTAGATTATTTTCATTGGGTTAAATCTTAATTGCCAAAAACTCCAAATTTTTCATGAAATGCTCTCCTAAATTTCCTATAATAGTCATAGCTAAGTAGTCGTAACATCCACTATTTTTTCCATAGAATAAATTCCCAGAAAGGAGTTGCAAAATTAAAAGGTACATTTTTTTAAAAAGAAAGATAGTATCAGTTTACACCTTTATCAACAAGGTATTGAGCATATTTCCCTGAACCCTTTCGAATACTAGGTATTTTCCTCTGAAAAAAATTTTCCAATTTGATCAAATATTCAGTATTGTTTTAATTTGTATTTTTTTGATTACTGAGAAGGCTATGTTTATATATATATATATATATAGGCCATTTTTATTTCATCTTAGGTGCCTTGTCTTTTTATATCTTTTGCACATTTCTGCTGGATTAATTTTTTAGAGTTTATTGTTTGAACACAAATACACATTAAGTATTAAAAATTATAAAATACATGCAATCAAAAACCTTAATATAAAATTCATTCATAGTTCCATGACCCATAATTAACATGCTGCTTTATGTCCTTCGGCTCCCCCTTGGCCTCCCACCCTTTCTCCTTCCCTTCTTCTTTTCCCCTCTTCCACTTTCCTTCCCCTTTCCCCACCTTCCTTCTCCTCCTCCTCCTCTTTCTCCCTGCCCCAAATGATATGGTATGATAAATAGGATCATACTGTACATAATTTTGTAACAGAGTTTTTCACATTCAGTATATTTGCATGACAGGAAGTGTGTGTGTGTGTATATATATATCATTTATCATTAATGCATTATTTTGAATGTTTGGGATTGTTTCAGCTAGATTACATTAATTTCCAAAGATCGAGGGCTGTGTTTTTGTTTTTTTTTCTTGCCATTTTGGTGTTCTGTTAACCCTCTCAATCTCAATTTCATTTTTTATCTTTCATATTTCCTTAAGTATGGAAAAGCTTTCCTCAGACATTTCCCATCCATGTTTTTGTTTTTGATTTGCAACTGGCCAATAAGAGGATCCAAAAGCCTTAATCATGGTGTTACCAGCACGTTTTTCTCTTTTTGGAACTCCTGTTATCTCACAGGAACAAACGAAGAGAACCAAAAATGGTAATTGGGAAGGTTAATATAACAACTTCTGTGAATATATACTTCCTCTTCTTTCGTCTCTCATCTTCAAAAAAGCATAAAATTATATGTAGTAATTATTACAATGTGTTTTTGAGTTTGTAATATATATATATGTAATATATATAACAATAATTGCATTAAAAAGGCAGAAGAGGGAATAGAGCTAAATAGTAGTCATATTTCAATATCTCAGTGGAATTAAATTAGTATGAATCTTAAGTAGATTCTGATAAGATGTATATGGCAAGCCCTAGAGCAACCACTACAAAATTAAATAAAAAATATACAGTAAAAGAAAATAAAGGATTAAAATGTTAGAAAATATTCAAATGATATAAAAGAAAAGAGTAAAGGAACATTTTTTATGGTTTTAGGAGTATTCAATCAGTTTCCCCATGAATTTAATGCAGGAATAAAATTTGTCCTATTTTTTATGGATAGGCTCTTGCAAACCCTCTTTTATTTTTTTTTTTAAGTTTATTTTTTTACATTCTAAGTTGTGGAGCAGTTGTGGGGGAAGGGAAGAGGGGAGGGGGAAAGAAATAGGATGGGAGAAGGAGGAAGAAGGAGGGGCATGGTTGAGGCCTGTGATATCCCCCTCATTCCTGCAGGCGAGACCAGGGGGCTTCCAGCGGTGGCTTGGTCATTGCTGGACTGAGTCCAGATGTCAGGGGGTGTGGCCAAAGCCTTTGGCCCCCCACACCCCAGCTTGGGAGCCCAGGACACTTCCTGAGGCGGCTTGGTGGTTGTCACTGAGCTGGTTACAGGTGTCGGGGGGCATGGCTGAGGCCCCTGGCCCTCCCCTCTCCCTGGCTTGGGAGCCCAGGGGGCTTCTGGTCATTCTAGATTTTATGGGTAGGGTATTCTTTGGTCATGTGAGACCTTTACTAGTTAATATCAAACTTTGTCTCCAGTCTGTGGGTATTTTGTTTTTTCTTTCAGTTCTTTGTTGGAATATTCACTGTTCCTACCACTGAAACTGCGCTGTAACTAATTTGTTGTCCTTTGCTTACTTCTAAAATGGGGGAACTTCCTGTGGGGACCAGTACTTGATCTCTGTGGTTGAGCTAAATTGCTACTTTGCTGCTGATTCCTTGGGGAAGGCTTTTTGTGCAGCTCAGGTTTTAATGGTTGACTTTATAGGTACTTCCAGGTAGCATGAGATCTAGTACACCCATGTTGTGTAGAAACTCTGGTCTGGACCTGAGTCTTTCAGCAAACTGCTCCCCCTGCAGTTCTATATTCCTGACCAGTCTACACTGAGTGGGCCTGTGCTGATTGGACGGCAGATCAGCTGTCCTTGCTGTACCCCAGTGTTCCCCTGGTGGGTCTGTCTCCCCCACTGCCCACACTCCAAACACTTCCCATGGGGTGAGCTGTGCGCCAGTCCCTTGTGATGACTTGCTGGCCTCTGAGTGGCTCCTTTTTTTTTAGTTGGTCGTGCCTCCTTCTCCCATTTGGGTCCACGGGAACCCTGTTTGTGGGCTTGCTGGCCTGTGGGCCACCAAGGTCCTCTTTTCCCCTGCCACCTCCAAGCAACTTCATATGAAGGGCACAGCTGTGGCTTGTGCAAGCTCCTGCTCCGTGTGCTCACCAGCTCCAGCCTTGAAGTGGCTGGAGCTCAAAATGGTGGAAGTGATCCTTTCTTTCTCTCATTGTGGCTTCTACTGCCTTCATGAACTCCATAGGTCTCTCCTTCTCTTCCCCTGAGCTCTAACAGCCCCAGCTTGACTATCGTTGCTTTTTAGTAGTTGTAAATTTGTTGATTTGTGGGAGAGAGTGATGCTGGGGACCGTCTATTCTGCCATCTTGACTGGAAGTCGCAAACCCTTTTTTAGAATGTCCTTTAATCCTGCTCTCCTGATTTTTATCACATTCTGCTTCTGCCTAAGTCATCTAAGTGTCATCTCCAACAACTATCCCATTCACCTTTGTTATGCCTGGAGGCACTAGTTCCATGCCTTAGAAAGTAGTAGGTGCTAAAATATGTATACTGAATATACAACAGAAAGTATATTTAAATAGTTACTCCCTAAGCAATAATGGAGTTTCCTATAACTTTCTTCTTGGGTAGCTTATAGAAGTTTATTATCAGGTATAAGAAATCACTGGTCCCGAACTTAATTTCATCCAGTCTAAGAACCAAGAGCAAGAAGTAATCTTGCTTACGTCTACAACTGTACAAATACAATTTGTTGTTAATATTATTATGCTTTGAAAAGCTAAAAATTTATGGAAAATATAGTGAGAATTTAACACTGGTTCTCTCTGGGAAGTTCTTCTGTGTGCTTTTTTGTTTTCCAATTTTCCTGTAATGAATAGTCGTTACTTTTAGGCTCTGAGAAGATAAGTTACCTTTGACAAGAAAAAAAAAATAGAAAATCTCATTTGAAGAAACTTTAGAGAGTATCAATACTTCCAATAAGAAAATTCCCTCTAAACATAGCCTACATGTGTTTAACCATCCAGCCAGCCCCTTCTTCTAAATTTTCAGGGTCGAATAACTATCCACCAAGGCAGCCTGTTTCATTTTTCTAGGTCTACATCTAAAAACATCTTCTCTCTTTTGTATACTGATACTTATGCTCTCTGATACTCACAGAATCACATCTGATTTATCTACCATATCTTTCAGATATTTAAGGGCTGCTATATCATGTGCCTTTGTCAAATATTCAGGCAATATATCTCCTTGCATTCTAGCTTTCTTTTTCTCTTATGGGCTATTACAAGAACTAAGTATAGCTTTACTTATTGTGTAGACTCTTTAATCTGAGTTCTTAATTGAAAATGCAAGTGACTAAAGTACTTCAATTTACATTTCTCAGTAAAATAAGTTGCCTTTCACTTCAGTCCTTTTAGGTCTTTGTCAAAATACTTTCTTCCTTTTGGCCTGATTTTGATTCTCTTAAGATAAGTAATTAGGAATCTCAAGACACCAAGAAATTCCAGGGACCAGTCAAAGGACATTCTACTGCCCCTTTTGTACTGAAACCATTAATACTGAAAAAGAAAAAAAGACGCAATGGTAAAACAGCAGGGTATTGCAGCCCTCTGCTTATTAAGATCTGTGTCTTCAAGGTTTTTCCCATAATCAGGACTTGTTTCAAAGTGGAGCAGTATTCTGCCCCTTTTATAACTGTGAGAGTAGATATGATATGACTGGACTTCACCATGGCCAAACTATTACCTCATGTTTACTGGATCCAATGAATGTCCCCTCTGTTCTTTAGTGGTAAAATTAAACATCAAAATGTTACAATTTTTAAAATATATTTCTCAAAAGAACTTTGCAAGTACGGCATTATATGTTCAATTTGTTACAATATGAAAAATTTATCTTTCTCAGAAAAGGTACACAAAGATCTTAGTGTAACTTACTTGAAAACAGTTAATAGTCACAACTTAGTTATTTTCACCTTTCGATCCACAAGAGATTTTTATTTCATTTATTTATTTATTTTTGTTGGCTGGCTGGTACAAGGATTGAACCCTGGACCTTGATGTTATCAGCACCACACTTTAACCGACTGAGCTAACCAGCCAGCCCCAAAAGAGATTTTTAAAAACCACTAAATGTATAGTGTTCTTAATATGGTTTCAGGCCTACCTGAATGGAATTTGACGAAGGATCTCCTAGAACCTTCTCTTGAGAAGTTTTACTTTGCTATGAATTAGTGGCTTTTTAGAAAAATATTGTTCCCCCCAATTAATGCTGTTTGCTTCAAATCCTGTGATTAATTGATGACATAGCTATAGATGCTACTCTAAGTGACAGTGCTATATGATATAGCGGCCATAATAAAGAGTGAACAGGCTTCTGAGTGAAGTTAGTAACTTAACCACATGTAATACTTTTTGTCTTTCTTGAAACCCCACTAAAGTGCCAGTAAAGAGATTTTTTTAAAGGAATAAACCTACAATAATAAAGGAAATAGATGAGATAATAAAATAAAGGTGTAGAAACTAGAAAGCAGATAAACTTAGCAGTCTGCCTGAATCCTAAGCCAGTAGAGGGAAAAACCAAGAATCAATCTGATATGTCCAGCAAAACCTCCAAACATTCAGGACTTGGGGGTACCAAGAACCTTGGAAGTGGGGGTGTGGTAAAGGTGAAGCCAAAAGCAGGGAGTTTACAGAACGTTTGTTTAAAAAAAAGTTTCATATCCTCTACCCTTCCAGATCATACACTCTACCCTGGTGTAAAACTAGTACTTTATTCCTTAGAGAGTATAAAACAGAATCTCTCTGGACTGGGGAGCATTGGCACAGTTGAAGGTGTGGATGTCATACTGAAAACAGATTGAATGAGTACACATATACTGAATGCACAGTCTTCATTCCTCACGGACTGACAGAATGCTGTCGACCTGCCCAGAACCTCCAAGCAAGAGACTAAAAGATGCTTTTCTGAGGAATTTGACTAGCCCAAGAATAAAGTCCTGAAGATTTGACATTGGGTCATCCCCCAGGAAAGAGCCCAGCCAGATCATTTTATAGTAAATCCCAGAGTCAACAAACCCATAGGTTAGAACTTCCAACCAGCTTTTTAGCACCTACAAATATGAGCAGAGAACAAAGGATCACTAGATACCTGAGTAAAACCTCTTACATAAAAGATAGAGACCAAACAAATGGGGGGCGAGGAGCGGGGGAGGTAACTTAGATGAAACAGAGGCTTTCAGAGAAAAGAAAACTTTAAAACAACAAAAAAGACAGTGATTAATATCCTCAGAGAGATGAGAAGAAATTACATTCACAGAATATGAACAGAATGGTACTTTTTATAAAAGGAACTTTTGGGGAATCAAAAAAACTCAGGGAAGTAAAAACTATGAGAGCAGAAATAAAAAACACTGTTTAGAAGATAAAACTAAGTAAACCTTCTAGAAAAAAACAATAAAAAAAGATGACACAATAGAAAAAGAGATAAGATATGAAAATCAGAGAAACAGGCCAAAAAGTCCAACATAACTGGAAATTAAAATATGATGTAAGCCACATATGTAATTTTAAAATTTAGCCACAATGAAAAAGTAAAAAGAAATAGGTAAAATTAATTTTAATTATATATCTTTCTATTTACCACAATATATCTAAAATGTTACCACTGCAACATGTAATTAATATAAAATATTGATAAGACATTTTACTTTCTTTTTTTCATACTGTCTTCAAAATCTGTGGTTTATTTGCACTTAGAACACATCTCAAGTTAGACTAGCCACATTTCAAATGCTGTGTAGACTTCAAAGAGAAAAAAATAAGTTACAGTCAAAGGATCAGATGTCAGCATGGCTTTAGACTTCTCAGCAATACTGGATAGATAGATAGACAGGAGACAATGGATCAATGCCTTTAAAAATCGGAGGAAAAGGCACCACCAATTTTTAATTCTATAACTAGCCAACATACCGGCCAAGAGGATAGAAAAAAGGCACTTTCAAATGTCCAAGATCTCAAAAGATGTACCTGCTATGCTCCCATTTTTTAAGAAGCTGCTGGAGACAATGCTACCCCAAACAAGGAAGTAAACAAAGAATGAGGAACATGTGAGATACAAGAACCAAGAGAAATGGATCCCTGGATGAAACTGTGAACCTGGGCCTAGAGACCAAGTAGTTCAGATTGGAGAAGGTCAGAAGGACCCAAGGAAGACATCATCAAGAAAATGCAATTGATAGAATACCTGATGGGACTGAGTATGGGGTTAGACAACTGGCAGAGATTTGGGGGTTGAATTAATAACAAGGACACAGAAAACTAAGCAAATAAGACATAAAAGAAAAATGTAAAGTTTTAAACTCTGAATGTTGAGCAATTTAACTGTATTAAGAAAACAGGAAGGGCATGTAGGTAAAGTGGAGGGAAGTGGTAAAAGAGCCAAAAACTCATCTTTGATGGTGTGAAATTAATACACATTTCTTAAAACAAATATAATAAAGGAGTAATATAGGCATGTTCTCTGAAAATACAAAGGTAGAAAACAAAAGAATCGGGTGTTGAAAGTGGTTGGTTGTGGGATGGGAAAATAAAAGAAAGAAGGAGTCTGCTATTTTTTCTAACAAACTTTGGAAAACTATGTCTAAGTCTAGAGTATATGTATGTATAACTTTATTTTTAAAAAAACATGGGCAATAGTAGATCTAGGTGAATAGAGGACATTACCCTGCCCATGCTAATGAGTGTCCTCATCTCTCAGCATTGAGTATTGGTTCCGCTGCATGGATGTGGATGGAGATGGTGTACTCTCCATGTACGAGCTGGAGTATTTCTACGAGGAGCAGTGTGAACGGATGGAAGCCATGGGCATTGAGCCCTTGCCATTTCATGATTTGCTGTGTCAGATGCTTGACCTGGTGAAGCCAGCCAGCGATGGTGAGAACAAGTAAAGGACCATGTGTGCTGTTCACCTGTGTGACAGAGTGAGGCACATGATCCTAGATTATCCAAAATTACTTAACTTTACAGAGTCTTCCATACAGGCTTCCCAAGTACTGAAGTGCTTAAAGTTTCTCCTTGACTATTAGTGTAGAACCAGTAACTGATGGCAAATCCACTGTTTAAGAAATAGGATTTTTCTGCAGAGACAGGAAGCAGATTAGTGGTTGCCAGGGGCTTGGGGGGCGAGGGGAGACAGGGAGGGACTGCTTCGTGAGTACAGAGTTTCCTTTTGGTGTGGCGATAATGTTATGGAACTAGATTGTGGTAATGGTAGTACAACATTGTGAGTGAATTAAAAGCCACTGAAATTGTACACTTTAAAATGGTTATAATGGTGAATTTTATGTTACCTTCATTTAAAAAAAAAAGTGGGGCTTTTATAATAAAATAAACATGTACATGTACTTTTAGACTTCAGTGAAAATTTTTTTCTCTTACCAAAACAGGTCTTGATAAAATTTACCAAGTTTATTTGTTTTTATGTAGGCAAAATAACTCTGCGAGATCTGAAGAGGTGCAGAATGGCTCACATCTTCTATGACACTTTCTTTAATCTGGAGAAATACTTAGACCATGAACAGAGAGATCCCTTTGCAGTCCAGAAGGTAGTTTTGAAAAAAATTTGTTACTAACTTTAAAAAATTTATAGCAGGCACATCTGTGTTAGAAAATACATTGGCCATGATTGAACTGTGCCACTAATTTGTGAGATCCTATGGTGAATAGCTTTCTCCATCACAGTGAAAACTAGAACCTCTTCATGATAGACAACCTTCAGATAATTTAACACTTTTTTCAAGTGCTGACGATTGCTGTGCACGGCTATCAGTTTTGAATGCCATTCTTTATCTGAATAGAGATGAGTGCCCTTCCCCATACACAAAAACCTGTGGACCTTCAAAAAATCTTGGACATATGATCCTTGTTCAAAAACAGAACAGAATATCACTTCTTGCTCCTATTATTCCATTGTTTCAGAAGTAAGAATTACGTTAATAGGAAAGGACTATTTCAGTTGAGTGGCAGAGCAACTACAGGAAGATCTGCAGTCTTTTATCTTCCACATGTTGCACAGCTGTTTGACCTAAATAGTAGTAAGAATACAAAGATCGCCTTCTAAAAACAAATACTCAGTGGCTGATCTTGGGACATATCAAGGCGCATTATCATGGGCCTAAAGTCAATATTATATTTCATTGAACTTAACATGCACCATTATTTTATGTACCTCTCAACAAAAAATAAAATAAAACAAAACGTCAATTATAAGTCTAAGATGCATGGCAGTTTCAGAAATGTTAAAAAGGTGGAGCGGGTCTTAAAATGGATTAATATAGTAGTTTACACATTGTGTGGTCAGTAGTTAGGTACTTAAATTTTTCTAGGCATAACTGACCCCTGTTAATCGGGCAATACTAACTCATTTTCAGCTTGGAAATACATTATACCCAGAACATATAATCTAAGACACTGCTCATATTGTAGAAAGGAAAGAAAACATATGGCCTTTTCCCACTTGATTTCTTTTATTTGTGTTAGAATTTTTACTTTTAAATTTTTGCTTTTAAATTTTACTCTTTTTATAAGAGCTGGTAATTACCAATATTTGTTCTGATCTACAAAGAGCATTATTAGTCAGAAAGTGCTCAATGAATTCCAGCCACTGTGTTGAAGAAATACTGAATATATAGAGATGACAAAGACACAAGAGCAAAAGATAGCAACAAAAGCATCTACAATAGAGAGAAGGAATTGATGTGGAAGAGAAGGGCTGTTTCCAGAAAGATTTCACAGACATGAACTGGCTTTTAAAGAAGTAAAAATTTGCCAGAGGAAGGCGTGCTACATATGTACAGATCACAAGGCACTCCAGATAGCTAGTGTGCTAAGTGCCAGGGGAGGGAGAACTGGAGAAAGGCCTCTGATTACAAAGCTAAAGAATCTAAACTTAAAAAATCTACTTTCTAAATAGTTACTTATAATTTTGTGATTTGAGGTATAGAAAATTACCTTAGGAGTCTTACCATAACACTTCTTTCAGCATGTTGAAATGAAATGTTTTTCAGGTAGGTTTTTTCAGTGATACATAACACTTGTGATGACCTATCTCCAATTGTTTGGCTTTGATTATTTTTGTTTCCTGTGGCTGTGCTCTTTCCAATCAGGATATTGAAAACGATGGGCCTGAGCCGTCCGACTGGGACAGGTTTGCTGCTGAGGAGTACGAGACTCTTGTCGCAGAGGAATCTGCCCAAGCGCAGTTCCAAGAAGGGTGAGTGAGTTTCACTGTGTCTTGTAGAAATTTTTAATGGAGGCATCAAGAATTTTAAACCACCTTTAAAAAATCCTTTACTATTTTTTACATTTTTGGTGTTTTGTTTTTGTTTTTTTTTTTAAAGATGACTAGTAAGGGGATCCTAACCCTTGACTTGGTATTGTCAGCTCTATGCTCTCCCAAGTGAGCTAACCGGCCATCCCTATATAGGGATCCGAACCCGTGGCTTTGGTGTTATCAGCACCACACTCTCCCAAGTGAGCCACAGGCTGGCCCTTTTTTTACATTTTTGAATAGCATAAAAACATGACATTTAAACAACTTTACCTATATGAATATTTTTCCCAGCAGTCTTCTCTTCCCTTCTTCACTAATTTCCTGATAAAGTCTTCTCATGTCCCATTTCCTTTAATAGAGTTGCACATTTCACTGGAAATCAAGATCACTGCACAGTCCTACTATTTTTAGTGACGTCAGTAAATCCTGTAGATAAAGGAGAAGGCTAATTGAACTAAAGCTCCTTTAAATAATAAAGATGATCATGTTTAACACAAGTTTTTATCATACATGGTTTGGAGCATAATTCCAGAAGGGAACCATGTTAAAAAATTAAATTATCCAAGAATTTCACTGGAACACTTCAGCAAATTTATAATTTGGCTTTTTCCATCATCTTCTACTGACTTCTGGAGCAGTTCCTCTAATTCTTCCTTAAAGAATTTCGTAAAGCCTCTATAAAACCTTATTAGTGTAATGTGTTTTTTAAACAGGCAACACATTCATACAATATTGTATTCAAAGAAACAAAACAATAAATGACAATGTTTTCTACTACTCATTTCTCCTCCCTAGAAGCAGGCAGTGCTATCATCTCTTGTGTACCCTTCCAGAGACTGTCTGCCTATATATACAGGCATACCTCAGAGATGTTGCAGGTTTGGCTCTAGACCACTGCAATAAAGTCACACAGATTTTTTGGTTTTCCAATGCATATAAAAGTTATGTTTACAATATACTGTAGTCTATTAGGTGTGCAATAGCATTATGTCTCAAAAAAAAGTACATAACTTAATTAAAAATACTTTATTGCTAAAAAAATGCTAATTATCATCTGAACCTTCAGCAAGTCTTAATCTTTTTGCTGGTGGAGGAAGAGTCTTGCCCCAGTGTTGATGGCTGCTGACTGATCAGGGCGGTGGTGGCTGAAGGATGGAGTGGTTGTGGCAGTTTCTTAAAACAACTGTATTAGTCTGTTTCTGTTGCTTACAACATAAATATCTAAAACTGGGTAATTTGTAAGAAAGTGAAATTTATTGCTTACAGTTTCAGAGGCTGGGAAGTCCAAAGTTCAAGGAACACCTTTAGTGAGGGTCTTCTGTGGTGGGGGCTTTACAACAACGCAGGGGTCTCACGTGGCAGAAAATGGTGGATCAGAGTGAGAGAGAGCCCCTCATGCCCTTTCCTTTTAAAGCCCTCAGAACCACGCCCATGCCCACCATTAAACCATCAACTTAATCACCTCTTCAAGGCCCCGCCTTTCAATTATCATACTAGGATTTCCCGTCCTCAACAGTAATAGCCAGGATTAAGCTTCAGTGAGTTTGCCGAGTGGAGGGGGGGTGTTCAATCCACTGCAACAACAGTGACGTTTACATACCAACTGACTCTTCCTTTCAGGAAAGATTTCTCTGTGGCATGTGATGCTGTTTAATAACATTTTACCCACAGTAGAACTTCTTCAAAACTGGAGTCAGCTGTGTTATAACACCAAGGTCAAGAGTTTGGATCCTTATACTGGCCAGTCACCAAAAAAAGAAGAAAGGGGGGCTGGCCAGTTAGCTCATTTGGCTGGCGTGTGATGCTGATATCACCAAGGTCCAGGGTTCAATCCTTACCAGCCAACTACCAAAAAAAAAAAAAAATTGGAGTCAGTCCTTTTCAAACCCTGCCACTGCTTTATCAACTAAGTTTATGTAACATTTTAAGTCCTTTATTGTCAGTTCAACAGTGTTCACGGCATCTTCACCAAGAGTAGATTCCACTTTGAGAAACCACTGTTTTTGCTCATCCATAAGAAGCAACTCCTCCTCTATTAAAGTTTTATCATGAGGTTGCAGCAATTCAGTCCCATCTTCAGGCTCTACTTCTAATTATCTTGCTGTTTATACCACATCTGCAGTTACTTCCTCCACTGAAGTCTTGAACTCCTCAAAGTCATCCATGAAGGTTGGAATCAGCTTCTTAACAAACACATTAATGTTGATTTTCTGACCCCCTCCCATAAATTATGAATGTTCTTAAGCATGGTAAATCTTTTCCAGAAGGTTTTCAATTCACTTCACCCAGATTCATCAGAGGCATCACTGTCTATGGCAGCTATCGCCTTTTGAAATGTATTTCTTAAATAATAAGACTTGGAAGTTGAAATGATTCTTTGATCCATGGGCTGCAAAATGGATGTTGTGTTAACAGGTGTGAAAACAACATGAATCTCCTTGTACGTCTCCATGAGAGCTCTTGGGTGACTAAGTACATTGTCAATGAGCAGTAATATTTTGAAAGGAATCTTTTTTTCTGAGCAGTAGATCTCAACAGTGGGCTTAAAATATTCAGTAAACCATGCTACAGATGTGCCATCATCCAGCCTTTGTTGTTGCCATTTCCATAGCAAAGGCAGAGTAGATTTAGCATAATTCAAAAAAACCATCAGATTTTCAGAATGGTAAGTGAGCATGGCTTCAGCTTAGAGTCACCAGGTGCATTAGCTTCTAACAAGGGAGTCAACCTGTCCTTTGAAACTGGACATTGACTTCTCTTTAGCTGTGAAAATCCTAGACGGTATCTTCCAATATAAATTGTTTCATCCATATTGGAAATCTTTTGTTTAATGTAGCCCCTTCATCAGCTATCTCAGCTAGGTCTTCTGGATCACTTGCTGCAGCTTCTACATCAGCACTTGCTGCTTCACCTTGCACTTTTATGTTATGGAGACGGCTTCTTTCCTTAAACCTCATGAACCAACCTCTGCTAGCTTCAAACTCTTCCTCTTCAGCTTCCTCACCTCTCTCAGACTTCATAGAATTGAAGAGTTAGGGAGGCTGGCCAGTTGGCTCAGTTGGTTAGAGCACAGTGTTGATATCACCAAGGACAAGGGTTTAAATCCCCTTATCAGCCAGCTGCCAAAAAAAAAAAAGGTCCTGTCTCTGGCTTAGGCTTTGGCTTCAGGGAATCTTGTGGCTGGTTTGATCTTCTATCCAGACCACTAAAACTTTTTCCATATCAGCAATAAGGCTGTTTTGCTTTCTTACCATTTTTATGTTCACTGGAGTAGCACTTTTAATTTCCTTTGAGCACTTTTCCTTTGCATTCCTAACCTGGCTAACTATTTGGCACAAAAGGTCTAGCTTTCAGTCTGTATTGGCTATCAACATGTGTTCTTCAGTAAGCTTTATCACTTCTAGCTTTTGATTTAAAGTGACAGACATGCAACTCTTCCCTTCACTTGAACACTTAGAGGCCTTTGTAGGGTTATTAATTGGCCTAATTTCAATATTACTGTGTCATAGGGAATAGGAAGGCCCGAGGAGAGAGAGAGAGGAGCAGTCAGAACACACACAGCATTATCGATGAAGTTCACCACCGTATATTGGCACAGGTCATGGTGCCCCAAAATAACTGCAGTGGTTAACATCAATGATCACTGATGAGAGATCACCATAACAGATATAATAATAATGAAAAAGTTTTAAATATTGCAAGAATTACCAAAAAGTGACACAAAGACATAAAGTGAGCACATGCTCAACAAATTTTTTAAAAACTGAAATCAAGTGAGCACATGCTGTTAGAAAAATGGTACTGACAGACTTGCTTGATGCAGGGTTGGCACAAACCTTCAATTTGTGAAAAACACAAAGCAAGGTATGTCTGTATATATTTGTATACATTCTTTTGCTTTTATTTTTTTCTTATACAAATGGTAGCATATTATATTCATTGTTTGATATCTTGCTTTTTCCACACTTAATTTATTGGAGATTATTCCATAGATTTAACTAATAAACGATATAATTTTTTACAGCTATATAATATTCTATTGTTTTACAGTCTTCTATTGATGGACATTGTATTTCTAATATTTCACTATTAGAAATTATATAGTTGTAATGAACCATACATATGTAGGATAAATTCCTAGAAGTGTAGCAAACAGCTTATGAAAAGAATTTGCAAAGACATAAGAGAGTTTTAGAGAAACCAAAAAGAAATGATGCAGACACCCAGAACTAGCAACAGTGGGGGACCATTTCCATCCCTAGGCCTAAAGGGACAAGGAGAGTACCCAAAGTACCTAAAGAGAGTAGCTATCTGGAGAGGGTCACCTGACAGGACCAATGACTTTTAGTAATGGGATTTACCCAGCCTATGACAACCTAGCTCAGAGGGAGCTGATAGAATAAATACCCAACTTCATTTTCTTCATATCCTTCAATATCCTGCTGGTTGCCTCCTGTTGGCTTCCATTCAGAAACCAGAAGACAAGGGAGCCCTCTGATGTGGTCCATTCAGTTCAGCCTTCTGGGATACAGAGGAAGGGGAAGAGTAGATCTGGAAGGATAAGCAGAAAATATCCAATAGATAATGTCAAATAGTCTTCCAGAGATTATACCATTTTATACCTCTACCATCAAGTCCTTAATATGTTTTTGAGGGTGCTGAACAAGCCATCACCAAACTATTTTCTTTACTCTGGAGATTTCTTTAATATGCTTAGCCATAAAACTGGAGTTTCATTTTTTTGTCAATGACCTGGAAACCCTTAAAATCATTCATCATGCATTAAGTGTTTTAAGCCTGACTGTATCAGAAGACAGGAAAGTGGATTCAGAGTATGATTTAAGGTTTTTAGGCACTGAGCTTCCATACTAGGAATTAGGGTTAGTTTACTGATCTTATAAAGCAACATTGCTACAGTTAACGTGTGGATGTTTATCATAGTGAAAAATTGGAGACAATCTAAGTTTCTAATGGGAAGATTAATAAAATTTTACTACATATATATAGTCCAATCCAATAGACACATTAAAAACATTTTGTGGATGTTTATTTGTTGACTTTCATTAAGAAAAAATAGGGACGAGGAAGAAGGATTTGGAAGACCAAGTGAAATATAATACAAAAGAACAATTTTAAAAGTGTACAAAAGAAAGTTAAGTATATGTAAGAAAAACAAAAGGAATCTAACTTATATGTATTAGAAAACAGAACAAAATGGAATAGAAAAAAAAATATTTAAAGAGAATAGAAAAGCTTTTTTGAAATAAAAAAAGACCTGAATATGAAAGGTCAGAAGTCACACCATATCCAGGAAATGCTGATAATGATTGACCCCAGATATGCACTGTGAATTTACTGGAATTCAAGGATGAGTAAAGGGTTTGGGGCCTGGAGTTCTATTTTTAAAAATGCAAGTCACCAGACAAGGAAAAAGAAGTCAACCTTGCTTCAGATACCTCCACAGTAAAACAGTACTGAAAGACCATGAAACAGTGTTTACAACTTTCTTGGAGAAAGAAATACCAAGACAGCATTCAGGCATAGACACAGATGGATGTTTTCAAACATGTAAGAACTGGAGGTAATATAGCACCCATGAGTTCTTCTTTGAAAAGGACATAATCACAAAACCAAGAGACAAATCAAAGTAAAGAGCTCAGAAACAGAGCAGTCATTGTGGAAAGGAAATAATAATGAACACTCAATCCATTTAAATGTAGAAATAAAACTAAACAACTAAAGGCACTAAAAGATAGAGAACATAGGGCTGGCCGGTTAGCTCAGCTGAAGTGAGAAAATATAGCCAGGATATGAAGGAGGAAATTACAAAGAGATTAATACCTTAAAAAAAAAAATGTAGCAGAGCTCCTGGAACTAAAGGATTCATTCAACAAAATACAACCAAGGGCCTAAGCAGCAAGTTAGAGCAAACAGATGAAAGAATTTCAGTTCTCAAAGTCTGTATTTTTGAAATAACCTAGGTGGACCAAAAAAAAAAAAAAAGGAAAAATAATTCAAGAAATGAAAATCTGAGTTGCTAGCAGACAATCTTAAGTGTACATACATCCATATCATGGGTGTTCCAGAAGGGGAGGAGAAAGAAAATGCATTGAAAACCTATTCAATGAAATAACAACAGAAAACTTCCCAGGTATAGGGAGAGACACAGACTTTCAGATCCATGAGGTTCAAAGATCCCCAGAGAAATTCAGTACAAAAAGATTTTCTCTGAGACACATTATTGTCAAACTGGCAAAGCTCAAAGACAATGAGAGAATACTGAAAGCAGGAAGAGAAAACCATCAAGTCAACTCTAAGGAGCCCCCACCCAATCAGACTAACAGCAGACTTCTCAACAGAAACTCTACAGGCAGCAAGAAAATGGGAAGATATATTCAAAATACTATAGAAAAAAATTGCCAACCAAGAATACTATACCCAGCAAGGCTATCCTTCAGAAATGAGGGAGAAATCGTGTAGTTCCCAGACAAAAACCATGGTAGTTCACCACCACACGTCCAGCCCTGCAAAAAATTCTCAAGGGAGTCCTGCATATGGAATCTGAAAAATGATAATCAATAGCATGAATACACAAGAAAGAAAAAAAACCCATTGGTAGCACAAAAATGCAAATGAGAAAGAAACTAAATCTTACCAACCTCAAAAAAACAACATTGAAGACAGACAATAAAAGGGAAAGAAAGGAATGAATGATACTTAAAACATCTGTATGAAAATCGATAAAATACCAGGAGTAAGGCAATACTTTTTACTAACATCCCTAAACGTAAATGGATTAAACTCCCCACTCAAAAGACACAGATTGCTTCACTGGATTAAAAAGCTAGACCCAACTATATGCTGTCTTCAAAAGACTCATCTTACATATCAAGGCAAACAAGTCTAATAATGAAAAGACGGAAAAAGATATAACACTCAAATGGAAACCAGAAACAAGCAGGAGTAGCTATTCTTATGTCAGATAAAACAGACTTTAAACCAAAAACTAAAAATAGAGACAGAGAAGGCCACTATATGATGATAAAGGGATCTATCCCACAAGAAAATGCAACAGTCATAATTCTCCATATGTGCCATAAAACTCCATATGTGCCAAACACTGGAGCACTCAAGATATATGAAGGAAATACTATAAAAACTAAAGAAAGAGATAAAGTCCAATATGATAATAGCTGGAGACCTGAACACCCTTCTCTCAGTACTGGACAGGTCATCTAGGTAACAAATCAGCAGAGAAAAACAGGATCTAAACTACTTTTTAGACCAATCAGACCTGGCAGATATCTACAGAACATGTCATCCAACAACTACAGAATATACATTCTTCTCATCAGGATATGGAACATTCTCCAGGATAGACCACATGTTAGGTCACAAATCAAGCCTCAACAAATTTTTTAAAAACTGAAATCATTTCAAGTACTTTTTTAGACCACAATGGATTAAAACTAGAAATCCATAACAGAACTCTGGAAAATATGGGATTACCTGGAAATTAAACAGCATGCTCCTGAACAATGGGTCCATGAAGAAATTAAATAAAAAATATCTTAAAACTAGTGAAAATAAATACACATCATACCAAAACCTGTGGGATACTGCAAAATCAATAATAAGAGGGAAGTGTATTGCAATAAATGCTTACATCAAAAGAACAGAAAGATCTCAAATAAACAACCTAATGCTATACCACAAAGAACTAGAGAAACAAGAACAATGCAATCCCAAAATTAGTAGATAGAAAGGACTAATTACGATCAGAGGAAGACTAAATGAAATAGAGACCCAAGAAATGATTTAAAAGATCAATTAAACAAAACGTTAGTTTTTTGAGAAGATAAACAAAATAGACAAGCCATTAGCTAGACTAACTTTAAAAAGAAGAACCAAATAACAAAACTAGAAATAAAAAAGACATTACAGCCAATTCCACAGAAATACAAAGAATCATTAGAGACTATTATAAACAACTATACATGAACAAATTTGAAAACCTGGAGGAAAAGGATAGATTTCTGGACACATACAAACAACCAAAACTGAACTGAGAAGAAATAAAAGCCTGAACAGACCAGTAACAAGCAATGAAATTGAAGCAGTAATCAGAAGTCCCTTAAGAAAGAAAAGCCTAGGACCATACGGCTGTACTGCTGAAGTGCACCAAACATTTAAAGAAGAATTAATACCAGTTCTCTTCAAACTATTCCAAATAATTGAAACAGAGGCTATTCTCCCAAACTTATTCTATGAGGCCAGCATCACCCTGATACCCAAACCAGACAAAGATACAAGAAAGAAAACTACAAGCTAGTATCACTGATGAATATAGATTCAAAAGTCATCAACAAAATACTAACAATCAGAATACAGCAACGTGTCACCCAGCTCGGATGACCAATCAGAGAGGTACCCCCCAGAGAGGCCCAAGACCCACGGTGACCACACACCTCAAGGCTCTAGCGTGACTGAGCAGGTAGGCATCGCCCTGGCCAGACCCCACCCCCAGCCTGGGCAAGTGGTGCCAACCAGAGAGGCACCCCCCAGAGAGGCCCGAGACCCATGGTGACCAAGCGCCCCGAGGCACCAGCATGTGCAAGCAGGTAGGTGCTGCTGCTGGACCCCACCCCCAGCCTGGGCAAGTGAGTGCTGACCAGAGAGGCCCAAACCTTCCACCCACAGTCACTGTGGCAGCCGTGCCAAATTGGCAGTCCAGGCAGGATCCTAGCCAGACAATAGTGTCGAACCAGTGGACCATGAAATCCCTTGCCACAGTGACTAAACACCAAAGGAAAGATACCAGAAATATGAAAAATCAAGAAAGTACACCACCAAAGGGTAATAACTCTCAAGCTCTAGATCCTATAGAACAAGAAGCCCTTGAAATGTCTGACAAGGAATTTCGAGCAATAACTCTAAGGAAACTAAATGAAATACAAGAAAATTCAGCTAAACAACACGATGAAACGAGGAAAAGTATACAGGACCTGAAAGAAGAAACATACAAGGAAATAAATGCCCTGAAAAAGAATGTAGCAGAGCTTGCCAAGCTGAAGAATTCATTCAATGAAATAAAAAACACAACAGAGAGTTTAACCAGCAGGCTTGCAGAAGCAGAAGAGAAAACTTCTGACCTTGAAGATGGGATGTTTGAAATGAGACAGGCAGACAAAAAAAAAAAAAAAGAATTAAAAACATTGAAGAAAATCTAAGAGAGGTATCAGACACATTAAATGCTCAAATATCTGAGTCATGGGTATTCCGGAAGGGGAGGAAAAAGGAGATTGCAGTGAAAACTTATTCAACAAAATAGTGGCAGAAAACTTCGCAGGTATAGGAAAAGACACATATCTTCAAATTCAGGAAGCTAAAAGATCCCCAAACGTATTCAACCCAAAAAGGTCTTCTCCAAGACATATTATAGTCAAATTGGCAAAACTCAAGACAAAGAGTCTTAAAAGCTTCAAGAGAGAAGCATCAAGTCACCTATAAGGGAGCCCCAATCAGGCTAACATCAGACTTTATATCACAAAACCTAAAAGCCAGAAGAGAATGGGATGATATATTCAAAATACTAAAAGACAGAGATTTCCAGCCAAGAATACTTTACCCCATAAGGCTATCCTTCTGAAATAAAGGGCAAATAGTATATTTCTCAGACAAACAAAAACTGTGGGAGTTCACCATCACACGACCACCCTTACAAGAAATTCTCAAGGGAGTACTGGGTTTGGTACCTGAAAAATAGCTACCACTGCCATAAAAACTCAATAAAAGTCAAACCCACTAGTAAAATAAAAATGCCAACTATGAAGAGAAAACAAAAGTTTATCTACAACCCAAGAAACCAGCAAATACAGAAGACAAACAGTAAATCAGAAAGAAAGGAACAAAGATACTTAAGACATCCAAACAAAAATCAATAAAATGCTCGGAGTAAATCAACACTTTTCAATAACAACTCTTAATGTAAAAGGATTAAATTCCCCATTCAAAAGACACAGACTGACTCACCGGATTAAAAAGGTGGACCCAACTACATGCTGCCTTCAAGAGACTCACCTCACCTATAAAGATATACATAGACTAAGAGTGAAAGGATGGAAAAAGATATACCATGCAAATAGAAATGAAAAAAGAGCCAGAGTAGCTATCCTTATATCTGATAAAATAGACTTTAAACTAAAAACCATAAAAAGAGATAAAGAGGGCCACTACATAATGATAAAAGGATTCATCCATCTAGAAGACATAATAATCATAAATATATACACACCCAATGTCAGAGCAGCCAGATTTATAAAGCAAACTCTATTAGACCTAAAGGAGGAGATAGACACTAATACCATAATAGCAGGGGGCCTGAACACCCCACTATCGATATTGGATGATCATCTAGGCAGAGAATCAGCAGAGAAACACAAGATCTAAACAACACTCTAGATCAATTGGACTTGGCAGATATCTACAGACCATTCCATCCAATGACCTCAGAATATTCATTCTTCTCATCAGCACATGGATCATTCTCCAGGATAGATCACATATTAGGTCACAAATCAAGTCTCAATAAATTCAAAAAAATTGGAATTATCCCATGTATTTTTTCAGATCACAATGGATTAAAACTAGAAATCAATAACAAATGAAATTCTGGAAACTATACAAACACATGGAAACTAAACAGCATTCTACTTAATGACATATGGGTCCAAAGAAGAAATTAAACAGGAAATCGAAAAATTTATTGAAATGAATGAAAACAATGATACATCATACCAAAACCTGGGGGATATGCAAAAGCAGTACTAAGGGGGAAATTTATCCATTAAATGCTTACTTCAGAAGAATGGTAAGATGGCAAATGAACAACCTAATGCTTCACCTTAAAGAACTAGAAAAACAAGAACAATCCAAGCCCAAAGTTAGCAGATAGAAAGAAATCATTAAGATCAGAGCAGAACTTAATGAAATTGAAACCCAAAAAACGATACAAAAGATCCATGAATCAAAAAGTTGGTTTTTTGAAAAGATAAATAAAATTGACAAACCATTAGCATGGCTAACTAAAAAAAGAATAGAGAAGACCCAAATAACAAAAATTATAAATGAAAAAGGTGATATTACAACTGATACCTCAGAAATACAAGAAATCATCAGTGACTACTATAAACCACTATATGCCAACAAATTTGAAAATCTGAAGGAAATGGATAAATTTCTGGACACACACAAACTACCAAAACTGAGCCAAGATGATGCAGATAATCTGAACAGACCAATAACAATAAAGGAGATTGAAGCTGTTATCAGAAGGTTCCCAACAAAGAAAAGCCCAGGACCAGATGGATTTACAGCAGAATTCTACCAAACATTCAAAGAGGAATTGACACTAATTCTCTACAAAATATTCCAAAAGATTGAAACAGAGGCAACTCTTCCAAACTCATTCTATGAAGCAAACATCACCCCGATACCAAAAGCAGATAAAGATACAACAAAAAAAGAAAACTACAGGCCAATATCCTTGATGAATATAGATGCAAAAATCCTCAATAAAATACTAGCTAACAGAATACAGCAACACATATGCAAAATTATACATCATGATCAAGTGGGAATCATCACAGGGATGCAAGGTTTGTTCAATATATGCAAATCAATAAATGTGATACACTATCAATAAAATCAAGGACCATATATCATCTCTATAGATGCTGAAAAAGCATTTAACAAAATTCAACACTCATTCATGATAAAAACTCTCTACAAGTTAGGTATAGACGGAAAGTATCTCAACATAATTAAAGCCATATGTGATAAACCCACTGCTAATATCATTTTGAATGGCAAAAAGCTGAAAGCTTTCCCCTTAAGAACAGGCACTAGACAAGGATGCCCACTCTCACAACTCCTATTCAACATAGTGCTGAAAGTACTAGCCAGAGCAATCAGAGAAGAGAAGGAAATAAAGGGCATCCAGATTGGAAAAAATGAAGTCAAACTGTCCGTGTTTGCAGATGACATGAACCTACATATCAAACTGCCTAAAGCTTCTACAAAAAAGCTCTTGGAGTTGATAAATGATTTCAGCAAAGGTGCAGGAAATGAAATCAACACACAGAATCAGTAGCATTTCTATTTTCCAATAGTGAACATGCAGAAAGAGAAATCAAGAAAGCTAGCCCATTTACAATAGCAAAAGCTAGCCAATTTACAATAGCCACCAAAAAAAATTAAATACTTAGGAATTGAGTTAACCGAGGAGGTGAAAAATCTCTATAATGAGAACTACAAACCACTTTGTAGAGTTGAGAGAAATGAAAGAAGACACAAGAAGATGGAAAGATATCCCATGCTCTTGGATTGGAAGAACCAACCACCATTTTCACCATTGTGAAAATGTCCATACTACTCAAAGTTATATATAAATTCAGTGCAATCCCCATCAAAATTCCAATGATATTTTTCTCAGAAATGGAAAAAACTATCCAGACATTTATATGGAATAACAAAAGACCATGCATAGCCAAAACAATGCTGAGCAAAAAATAATAATAATAATAAAGCTGGAGGCATAACACTACCTGACTTTAAACTATACTACAAAGCTATAATAATCAAAACAGGATGATACTGGCATAAAAACAGACACCAATCAATGGAATAGAATAGAGAATCCAGAAATCAACCCACACACCTATAGCCATCTGATGTTTGACAAAGGCACCAAGCCTATACACTGGAGAAGAGACTGCCTCTTCAGCAAGTGGTGCTGGGATAACTGGATATCCATATGCAGGAAAATGAAACTAGACTCATACCTCTACACCATGGAATACTACTCTGCTATAAAAAAGAATGAAATACTGCCATTTCCAACAACATGGATGGACCAGACAAAATTAAGTGAAACAAGTCAGGCACAGAAAGAAAAATGCCACATATTCTCACTTATTTGTCAGAGCTAAAAATAAATAAATATACAAATAAACTGGTGGAGGGTGGAAAGAAGAGACAGCTATCACAATTCCTTGAAGTTGTTATGACCGGCAAACAGATATGAGGTTGTTGGGAGGAAGGGAGGTTTCGGTAATGGGCCACAATAATCAACCACGTTGTATATTGACAAAATAAAATAAAATAAAAAGAATACAGCAACACGTTGAAAAAAAAATTATACAACATGATTGTGATTCATCCCAGATTCCAAAGGTGGTTCATCATGTGCAAGTCAATAAATAAAATACACCACATCAACTAAATCGAAGACAAAAACCATATGATTTATCTCAATAGACACAGAAAAAGCATTTGACCAAATTCAATATCCTTCATGATAAAGACTCTCAGCAAATTAGGTACAGAAGGAAGGTATCTCCAATCCAATAAAAGCCACATACAACAAACCCACCACCAATGTCATCCTAAATGATAAGAGCAGGAATAAGACAAGCATGCCCATTCTCTCCACTCCTGTTTAATTAACATGGTGTTGAAAGTACTAGCCAGAGCAATCAGGCAAGAGAAAGAAACAAAGGGCATCCATATTCGAAAAGATGAAGCCAAACCATCCCTGTTTGCAGGTGACATGATCCCATATATAGAAAAACCTAGAGACGACCTAAAATCTCTTAGATCTGATAAACAATTTCAGTAAAGTTGCAGGATACAAAATCAACATGCAAAAATCAGCAGCATTTGTATACTACAATACTGAACTAGAAGAAAAAGAAATCAAGAAAGCAAGCCTATTTCCAATAATCACCAAAAAAATAAAATATGTAGGAATCAGTTTAAACAAAGAGGTGAACGATCTCTACAGTGAGAACTACCAATCACTGCTGAAAGAAGTTAAAGAGAACACAAAAAGATGGAAAGACATTCCATGCTCTTCGATTGGAACAATAAACGTTATGAGAATGTCCATACTACCCAAAGTGATCTATAGATTCAATGCAATCCCCATCAAAATGCCTATGACATTATTCACTAAAATAGAAAAAACAATCCTAACATGGAACAACAGAAAACCCCAAATAGTCAAAGCAATCCTGAGCAAAAAAATAAAGCCAGAGACATAAGACTACCTGACTTCAAATTATACTGCAAAGGTATAGTAACCAAAACAGCATGATATTGGCATTAAAAACAGACACTCATACCTATGGAACAGAATAGAGAACCCAGAAATCACCCATATATTTACAGTCAACTGCTCTTTGACAGAGGCAACAAGAACATACACTGGGAAAAAGACTTACTCTTCAGTAAATTGTGCTGGGAAAACTGGACATCCATATGTAGAAGAATGAAACGACCTACACCTCTCACCATATACCAAAATTAACTCAAAATGGATTAAAGACTTAAATAAGAGCCGAAACTGTAAAACTCCTCAAAGAAAACATAGGGGAAACACTTCAGGATGTAGGACTGAGCAAAGACTTCATGAATATGACCCCAAAAGCACAGGCAACAGAAGAAAAAATAAACAAATGGGATTACATCAAACTAAAAAATTTCTGCACAGCAAAAGAAACAACTAACAGAGTGAAAAGACAACCAACAGAATGTGAGAAAATATTTGCAAACTATGCATCCAACAAGGGATTAATATCCAGAATACAAAGAACTCAACTCAAAGTAAGAAAACAAGTAACCTAATTAAAAAATGGGCAAAGGAGCTGAACAGACATTTCTCACATGAAGATATACAAATGGCCAACAGACACATGAAAAAATGCTCAACATTACTCAGCATCAGGGAAATGCAAATCAGAACCACTCTTAGATATCATCTTATCCCCATTAGACTGGCCATTATCAAAAGGACAGAGAAGAAGAAATGCTGGCGAGGATGTGGAGAAAGGGGAACCCTCGTATGCTGTTGGTGGGACTGTAAATTAGTGCAGCCACTATGGAAACAGTATGGAGGTTTCTCAGACAATTACAGACAGAACTGCCATACAATCCGGCAATCCCACAGCTGGGTATATACCCAAAGGAATGGAAATCCTCATGTTGAAGGGATACCTGTACTCCCATGTTTACCGCAGCTCTATTTACAATAGCTAAGAGTTGGAACCAACCTAAATGTCCATCGACAGATGACTGGATAAAGAAAATGTGGTATATATACATAGTGGAATTCTACTCAGCCATAAAATAAAAATGAAATTCTGCTATTCACAGCAACCTGGATGAACTTAAGAGAAAATTATATTAATTGAAATAAGCCATGCACAGAAAGAGAAATACCACATTTCCTCACTCATAAGTGGGAGGTAAAAAAATAAATAAGAAAAAAGGATACAACAATCACAATAATTTGTTGAACTTTCAAAAGGAGAGAACAGAACTGAAGCCATCAGAGGAAGGAAAGAGGGAAGAAATTGGTACAGGGCCCGAAAAAATGATTACATCGTGTCATGTTAAATATGCTAATTATCCTGATATGATATGGCACACAGGTATTGATATTCAATGCTGTACCTCATAGATATGTACAATCAATTATGTTTCAGTAGTCAAAAAAGATAATGCGAATTTTTCCATCAACTTTTTGAAGACCCCTTGTACAGAGTTCAGTACCATCCATAGTTTCAGGCATCCACTGGGAGTCTTGGAACATATCCACCATGGATAAGGGGAGACTACTGTATATAGAAATGAAAAATACCTAGAGTAGCCAAAACATTTTTTTAAAAGATTTCAAAACTTAGTATAAAACAATCGTCGAGACATTGTGGCATTGATAAGTATACAACATAGATCAATGAAAGACTCCAGAATTAAACTCTTATAAATATGGCTAACTAATTTTCAACCAAAGGGGAAAGGGTAGTCCTTTCAAAAATGATGTTGGGGGCCGTCCCCGTGGCTCACTCGGGAGAGTGTGGTGCTGGGAGCGCAGCAGCGCTCCGGCCGCGGGTTCGGATTCTATATAGGGATGGCCGGTGCGCTCACTGGCTGAGCGCAGTGCGGGCGACGCCCAAGCCAAGGGTTGCGATCCCCTTACCAGTCACAAAAAGGGCAAAAAAAAAAAAAAAAAAAAAGATGTTGGGGAAAAAAAATGATGTTGAAATAATTGGACATCCGTGTGCAAAACAACCTCAATCCATACGACACACTCTGTACAAAAAAATAACCCAAAATGGATCATAGACCTAAACATAAGAGCTAAAACTATAAAAAGCTTCCATAATTAAACATAGGAAAAATCTGTGATCTTGGGTTAGGCAAGAGCATTGAAAAAATGACAGATTGGATAAAATAGTTTTTAATTATAAATTATAAAATTAAAAACTATTGCTGTTTAAAAGGCACCAATTGAGAAAATGAAAGGACTGGGAGAAAATATTTCCAAAACATTCTGATAAAAGGACTCATACCTAGAATATACAAAGAACTCTTACAGCTCAATAATAAAAAGACTAACAACCCAATTTTTAAATGGACAAAAGATCTGAATGAACACTTCACTAAAAGGTACAAATAGCAAATATATGAAAAAATGCTCTGTATCCTTAGACATTACAAAAATGGAAATGAAAATTACAAGATCCACCACATGGCCACTTCAGTGACTAAAATCACCAGTTGGCAATGATGTGGAGAAAGTAGAACCTTATATATTGGGCTGATAGGATGTATAACTATACAGCCTCTTTAGAAAAGTTTAGCAGTTTCCTAAAAAGTTAAACATATTCTTACCATATGAATCAGTAATTCCACTCCTAGAAATCTTCCCGACAGAAAAGCACCCAAAGACCTATACATGAATGTTCTTAACAGCATCATTCCTAGCAGCCCAAAACTAGAAACAAAATATCCATCGAACTGGTGAATTGACAAACTATAGTATATCCATACAATGGAATGCTACTTAGCAATAAAATAATCAACTACTGATGATCACAACAGCTTGGATGAATCTCAGAATAATCAAGCCGAGTCAAAGGAGCTAGACCCAAAAAAACGTATATACTGTTTAATTCCATTTATATAAAATTCCAAAAAATGTACACTATAGTGACAGAAAGCAGACCAGTGGTTGCCTGGGAAGGGGAACAGCAATTACAAAGGGCATGAGAAAACTTTGGTAGGAGGGTGATGGATATTTTCATTGTCTTGATTGTTATCAAAACTTATTAATTATACATTTTAAATATGAGCAGTTTATGTCAATTATACCTTAAAAACAAAAGAAATGAACTACCAATAGATGTAAGAACATGGATGAATCTCTCATAAAATCATTCTACATGAAAGAAGCCAGACACTAAAGATTACATATTATATGATTCCATATATATGACAGTTCTAGAAAAGGCAAACTGATAGCAACAGAAAACAGATCAGTCGTCTGGTTCTGGGACTGAAAGTGAAGACTGAGTGCAAACCAGTAGAAGGGAGAGGAGGGGCAGATAGAGATATAAAAGTGTTCTAAAATTGGACTGTGGGGCTGGCTGGTTAGCTCACCTGGGAAAGCATGGTGCTGGTAACACCAAGTTCACAGATTCAGATCCCTGTACCAGCCAGCTGCAAAAAAAATAATTTTTAAAAAAAAAAATTGGATTGTGGTGATGGCTGCACAATTACAAAATACAAAAACTCTATTAGACACTTAAAACTGGTAAACTCTACTGTATATAAATTATACCTAAAGCTGTTTTTTAAAAAGAGGCAAAAAATAACTTATTAAATTGGCAGCAATTTTTTAAAAGATGATAATTTTTAAAGGTAATATTTTTTCAGTAAATGTTTAGGTTCCTACTGTATAGTAAGCATTATTGGATATTGGTGAACACAGACAGGATCCCTACCCTAGCAGGGAAGACAGATGCAATTAAAATATAGTGCCTTAACTGCTGTCTCATAGAGGAAGCACATTGCAGAAACACCTCACCCTAGGCTTAACTGCAGGCACTTTCAGACATTTCTGGTAGAAGCATTTTGTCCCAATGTCCCTAGAAAGTTGACAATACATAGCAAAGTCTGAATTTATGCCCTTTGACTCCCTAGTTCCAATTCTGGTACCTATTGTAAATAAACAGAAATTTGGATAGAATTATTCTATCCAAACAGTTGGCATTGGTCACAGGTCATTCTAAAATAAAAAATTTGAAGCAATACAAATGTCCAATAATAGGATGGTTAAAATAAGTTATGGTATCTATGTGTCATAATATGCAGCCATTTAAATGTTATACTTACAAAATTTTAATTACATAGAAAAATCAAGGTCACAAATTGCGACATAATCTCAGTATTTAAAATGTGTGTATGTATATCCACAAACTAAAAGATAACACCCCAAAATAACAGTGATTTACTCTGAGCTGTGTAGTTGCAAGTAATTTGGTTTTTTATACTGTTCTGTAATTCATAAGGTTCACATAATAAGCATGTATTACTTTAATAAACGGAAAAGAAGTTATTTTTATCCTTTGTTTACATAGATAATATATGTTCACTGAAAAAGAGTTAAAATACAAACAAAAATCGTCACCTAAAATCTATCACCCAGAGACAACCTGTTTTATCATTTTGGAGTAAACCCTTCTAGACATTTCTATGCAAATAGATCATTTGTTTTTCAAAAATGGGATTTATACTGCATATTGTATTGTAATCTGCTTTAAAGGGAGGAGAAAGTAAAGATAGCAGTTCTAAATACTTAGCAGTATGTTTGTCTAAAAAGAAGAAAAACTAATGGCAGCTAAAGAGAATAAATAACTGGCTCAAGCAAAAGTTTTTTTTAAAGTTGTGGTTGCACTAAGAGAAGGTGTCAGAGGGCATGGAAGGGAGAGAGAGGAGTCAGGATACAGACAGAAGTACTGGTGAGGGGTCACGGGAGGAGTTGCAGAGACCAGCTGTGGTGAAATTCGACCAGTGTATATGAGAGGCTCTTGCTGGATACCCCTCTTCTCATGTTGTGAGAGATAAGATAAGGCTTACACAGAATACATATGGATTATAAGGTCCCAAGAGGAGAGAAGGCTTAAAACAGCCACAGCCTATAGAGTGAGCACTAGAATGTCGACAAAGGAAAGGAAAGGCCCATTTACAGAAATAATAGACTGATTCAAAAGCTAGGCCAGTCCCCAAATCCCAAGACTACACCCCTTCAGGTTTCATCTCAAGAGGAATTATAGATAAGTCATTGTGAGTCTAACTGACAAAAAGAAGTTGCCAGACACAAATGTTAGAAAGGGAGGAAGAATGTTGGCACCATAGAGCAGAGGCATAGAAGCCAGACAGATCTGGTCCACTTGCCAGCTGGGCAGGTTACCTGACTCCTGAGGCTCAGTTTCAGAAGATACCAGCAACTACCTACACCAAGGTGGTTGTGAGAATCTGAAATAATGTATGTAAACACCTGGCACATATCTACTGATAAACAGCAACTGTTAACTACTCCCTCTGTGGAAAGAGATGCAATGAGACATCATGGTTAAGAGCATGAAATTTGGAGTTAGACAAACCTAAATTCACCTTCTTGCTCTGTCGTTTATTAGCTGTGTAATCCCAGGCACTGAGCCTCAGATCAGCATCCCCTATACAATATGGGTACACATGCCACAACAAGTTGTTTTAAGGACTAATAAATAAGACAGTGTATGAGGGTACTTCAAAAAGTTCATGGAAAGATTCGTATTATCTTTTAATTCTATTTTTCCACAAGTGTTTTAAAGTACCCTCATATATAATATAGAGCCCTTTGGCATAGTTCTTATGTAATCAATACACAATGGCTATTACTACCACTTCTGTGATCTTGGCCACATTACCTGATCTCTCTGAACTGGAGTTTAATCAGCTGTAACATTAACATTCCATCATTACCTTGTTCCCTTCACTCACAGGGCACAGTACATGGTTGACACAGTAAATATCTATTGCATGAACAACAGGATTGTTAATGAAAATTAGAGAATATATATATATCACGTATCTAACGGTGTCTGACATTTAAATGCTCAAACAAATTGAGCTATTCGTGGCCTTGAGCCAAGAACCTTTTCTTAGTCTTGTAATCCTCCTAGCACCTGGCCGACTGTTAGGGATGTAGGAAGTCCTCAGCAAACGTGTACTGAGTGGCACAGAAGACAGCAGTACTCCAACAGCCACCCTCACCACAAGGATATCTACAGGGGCCCAGAGGACTTGACCTTCCAAAAACAAAATTGTCCATCTACTTTATCATCTCACAACAATAATAGGTAGCCTTTGTGCCAAGTGCCTATATCTCCTAATTTCAAGCCTCATACTTATGTAATGCCTTCAATAAGTAACCTCATAATGACTCCAGTTCTCAGTGAGGTGAAGAAGGGCCCAGGGTCTCCATAAGTATGAGGCTGCAAACATTGCAAATTTGCACATCTAGCACACAAAGTGATCACAGCATACAACAGCATTTGTATAAATTCAACCCTGGTAATGAAAAGTCATAGGGGAAACCAGAAAGACAAGGTAGCAGTTACTTAACCCTATTCAACTAAATGTGTCACCTATATGAAGATAACAGGTTATGATACCATATTTCCTTAAAATTAACATTCTTATGATTTCTGCAACAGAGTAAGTTGAAAACTCTAAAAAATTATGTAAAGCAGACCAAAGGGTCCTCCATGTTAGTAGTTAAGAAATAGATCTGCAATAATCAGAAACAAGCTTTTCTGCCAATTTGAATAATGTTTAATACCTCAGATTTTTACTTAAGAGCCTTTTACATTATCTTAAAAATGCTTTCTTACAGGATATTCTGGTATTTCACCAATAGCTTTACATTTGAATAATCCAGATTAAACAATTTTCTTTTTTATTCTGGGAATCTGATTAGTAGAAAAATATAGGCTTGCTACAGAAAAATTGGAAAATATGAAGAGATTGATTAAAATCACCCTTGGTTGAATGATATAGAGATAACCATTATTTACACTTAGGTGTATTTCTTTTTTACTTTAATGTGAATAGTATGTTCAAAAAACATAACTTTTAAGGCTTCAAAATATTCTCTCAAGCAGTAATTCACATCCATTTCCCTACTATTGGACATTTAGGTGGTTTAGAACTGTTTTCTACTGAATGTTTTTAAAGGCATCTTTTTCCTTTATATTAAATGTAAACTTAGATGAATTTCTTTTTGTAATTCTACATTTACTGCCGTCAGCACTGGAAAATAAGGCACTGTAGGCAAAAAAAAAAAAAAAAAAAAAAAGGTCAGCCAGAAACCCACCAGAGCAATCTTGTAGGAATGTAGCTAGTGAGAAGTAAGGGGTTGTCTGAAGCCTGGCCGTCCTCGTTAAGGTGAGAGAATTTAGCAGAAGAGTAGGGATACTGTGGAGGATTGGGGGTATGTCCGTGTATATATTGGTGTGTAGGGAGAGGAAGAGAAGCCAAAGCATGAGTTACAATCTTACGGATAGAATAGATTTGTAATTTTTTTACAGTGCTCAATGAACAGAGCCTTTATATGGACCTGAAGTTAATGATTTTTTTCCCCCACATTTAACAAAACTGTTCAAAGCCCAATTTTAATTCACTTCAACAGATATTTACCGGTACTGCTCTATGCCAGGTACTGTGCTTGGTAATAAAAATGAATGAAACCCTGTCCCTCCCCCTTCAATTTTATAATTAGAACATGTTTAGCCTAAACTTTTATGCTATCTTCAACCACAACAAATAAAAACTAACAGTTGATGGCTCATGACCCTGGGGAACTGCAAGATTTCCTCAGCCATCGAAAATGAAGTGAGATCAACTTTCTGAAGCAGGATAGTAGGTGGTACATATTAGGAAATTTTAACAAGCTGAAACAAAAGGAAATTCAATGAACCAAATATCGAAATTCCAAATTATTTCAGTTAATCCATTTTATGTAAATAGCTTAGAGTATGTTTTTAATTTAAAAGTATAAAGATAAAATCCACACACTATTTCTGGAGCTTTACAGACTCCGAATCGGAGAACTACTTAACAATTTATTCTGTGCCTATGACCACTATATGTCTTAGATTTCCCCCAGGTAAGCTCTGAATCAAATATTCTATCCCTTTATCCCTGTAAATAGAATCCCAGAGATTGGAATCAAACTACAACTACCGTACGATACCCTGAAACTGCATACAATCCTTTTTCAGACCATCTATGCACCAGTTATTCTGCTTATTCCAGCTACTATATTTCCATCCCAGGGGTCTACAGAAATAGCCTTAGTACTTTTGCTGAGATACTGCTCATCCGAAAGGAAAAACTTACTTAAGGATACAGACAATGATATTGTTAGCAAAATTACACGAACCATTATTTTCCCTCATATAACAATACTTCGTTAAAGAATTTGTTCTCAATTTATCTTTGATTTCTGGTCAATTGTTTGTAAACCTTGTGGGTTCTGCTTTAATCCTCTGACCGCTCTGCTTATTCAAAAATGGCTAGTTACTGATAACACCAAGGTCCAGGGTTTGATCCTTGTACCAGCCAGCCAAAAATAAAAGCCCAGTCAAATGAACAGAGAACACCTCATAAAGAATCTTCATTAGAGCCCGGAGGAATCCCAGTGACCTACAACTAAATCTCAAAGTGGTCATTTAGGAGTCAGTAATATACTCTCTCTACATGTTCTCAAGAATTCCTGGAGAGCAGGATAAAAGTTAAGGCTCTCACAGATCTGACTTCAGTGACTTCAGGATGATTTCTGCACACTCACCATTTTACTAACTTCCCCAACAACTACACATCGCTCACAAGAGCCTTAGGACATCACTTTTCATTCAACAGTTCATTTTGAGCACCTAGTGCCAGTCACTATACTATAGACCAAGGAAAGTTCACTGGGGAAGACAGACATTTAATTACATAATTGTGAAGGAAACAAATAGGATGAATCGGTAAATGGAGAGGGGGTTCCAACTTAAGGTGCTGAGGGAAGAATTTCGTGAGGAGGTGATAAGATCTAATGGTTGACAAGGAAAGTTATGCAAAAAACAGGGAGCAAAAATGTCCTAGGCAGAGGGAAAAGTATGTGCAATGGCTCTGAGGCAAGGAACACCATGTTGGGAAAATTTTAAAAGGATAATGTATCTGTAGTATAGCCAATAATAGAGGGAAATGTGGTTGGAAAACTTAGCAGAGGCCAGATCATGCGGAGCCTAGGGAGCTACCGAAAAGAGCAAGGAAGTAATATAATCCCACTTAATGTTTTTTGAAAATTATTCTGCTAGATTGGTGGAGGTTTAAGAATAGAAGCGGGCCGGCCCCGTGGCGCACTTGGGAGAGTGCAGTGCTTTGGAGCGCAGCGGCGCTCCCGCCGCAGGTTCGGATCCTATATAGGAATGGCCGGTGCGCTCACTGGCTGAGCGCGGTGCGGACGACACCAAGCCAAGGGTTGTGATCCCCTTACTGGTCACAAAAAGACAAAAAAAAAAAAAAGAATAGAAGCAAAGAAACAAATGAGGAAGCCATTACAGACATCTAAATAAGAGATGGTGGTAGCTCAGAAACGAGGACTTAGGAAACTTTTAAGTGACATCTCAGATTAAAAGATGAACACAAATTAGACAAAGAGGGGGAAGGGCACTTCAGGCAATTGAAAAATATGTGCAATGGCATTAGGTCCCAAGACCATAAGCCACTCCAACACCCGTAAACAGCCTGGTAGGGAAGCAGCAAAGCCTATGTGGCAAGAGTGAAAGCAGGAAGACCAATTGTTAAAAAACTACTGTAGTAATTCAAGCAAGCAAGTGTGGTGCCCTCAACTAAGCCAGTGGTGATAGGGAAGAGGAGGCAAGGCTGTTTCCACATGGTAGTAGTATAAGAAAGTGGCTGGATTTGGAAGACATGAGGGGAAGAGGAAAGAGGAACTTGGGATAACTAGTTTTCTGGCTTTGAGTGGGTAGATGTGCCATTCACTAAAACAGGGAGAACCAGGGCAGTGGGAAAGATAAGTTCAGATTTCTACATGCTGCCATCCTGAAAGAGCCAGCTAGTAGGCAGATGAATACATACATGGGGGTCTCCAGTTTAGAGGCTGAGGCTGGACATGTAGGTTTAGAATCCAGTGAACAAATGGTGGGTAAAGCTATGGGAAAGACTAAGATTCCAAGTACAAGTCAAGAAGAGCTTAGTTACTCCAGAACCCTGGGACACACTGACACAGAAGGGGCAAGTTAGAGCAGGGTTTCTCAGTAACAGCACTGATGTTTTAAGCTGGATAATTCAATTGTGAAGTGTTGTCTGGCACATTGTAGGATATTTAGCAGCATACTTGGACTCTTCCCACTACATGCTAGTAGGACACACTGAGTTGTGACAAGTCTCCAGACATTACCAAAAGTCCCCTGGGGGACAAAATCACCCCCCAGCTGAGAACCACTAAGAGTAAGATGAATCTCCAGGATGCTGACAAAAGGATGGTTAGTGAATGAGCTTACTTTTGTAAATTTTTTATTTGGAAATCACACATAAAATTTGTAACCTGCCCCCTGTATAGCGTTGTCACCATCGTGCCCAGGTACTTCTCCGTTATTAAAGTAGTAGTTAACGTTTTCCAAGAATTTATGGTTTATCAGGCCCTAATCCCCACCTTGATCCTTATGAGTAGTAGGAACTGTTGCTATCTCATTAGTTGAGGAAACTGATGCAGAGGGCTTAAGTAACATGACCAAAATCACAGTAAGTGATCAAACCCAGACTGGAACCTGACTTTGAGTCTGACTCCAAAGCCCATGCTCTAAGGCAAAATTACTTAACCCCTACTCCAGATGGACTCCATTAGGCTACAAAAGCTGTGAGGAGCTGGTTTAGTCTTTTTCATCATTGTATTTCTAGCATTTGGCTCATGCTGAGCAACAGGAGTTCAAATATTTGCTGAATGATTCTCACTTCAGATTTAATTCTTTGAAAGTATGCCTTATTCCCAACCCTGCATTGAAGTATTTGACACTGACAGCTTCAGACAGCAAATTAGGGCACCAAGGGGAAGAAAATGTCTTCCATTCAGGGCTGGCCAGGTAGTTCAGTTGGTTAGAACACAGTGTTGTGACACCTAGGATCAAGGGTTCAGATCCCCTTACCAGCTAGTTGCCAAAAAATAAAAATAAAAATCCCTTCTAAAAAAAGAAAATGCCTTCCATTCTGACAGGAAAGAAGCAGTGTCTGACAGTGCATTGCTGGAATTAACTTTTCAGAATTTTTCCCCCAAAATGGAGGCTCTGCCATCAACCACTTCATTCCCATTAGAGCAAAGTTATCCTCCTATTGTTTCCTTATCCAGTAAACCCCAGTTCCATGGAGGCCTCAGGGAGGTGGGAGAAGAGAAGTGGAAACAAATTAATGGAATGGAGTATTTTTGCAAGATGACCAAGTTGTAAATACTTTCTGATAGTATCATAAGCTCGTATTCATAGGGAAGTCTTCCATCAGGTAGGCTTTTTTAAAAGTTTAACCTCTAACCTGTATTCAAAAATGATTTAGAAACTTGAATAGGTGCCAACTACCAGGTATACCTGCCTCAGCATATTTTTCCTCATTAGTCAGCCTTAGTACCTTCTTAATGAAGGGATGGCTGATGTACAGAAATTTCTGCTCAGATGTTGTGGAAGGCTCCTGCAAAGGGTAACAAGGCTAAGCCAGTGATGCTAAATACTATAATAGACATTGCTAATGGATCATGTATATTTTTCTGGGCTCAGATGTAGCATCAGAATATTTATCTACTTAATATTTCAGGCAGCTATCATTCCCAAGAGATGAAATATTTTGTCATCTTTTCCTAAAGTCAACCTCAGGGGTACCCTGGGGGATATGGAATTTGGGGGATACATAAAGGGAGTGAGTAGAAAGAATTCTTCCCAGGATGAACATCTACGTGTGCTGTTGTTCTACAAAGTAGAATGGAGGGAAATCCATTAATGGGCTTTCATCTGCTCTACATACACACTTACACATCTAAGTGTGCTTCTTGGAAGCTATAGAGGGAAGCTACAAAGCAATTTGAGTTGACAAAGTTCCCCACTCTGCAGGGAAATTTCAATGAAAGCATTCATGAAAGCTCATACTTTATGGACCTCAGACACTCCTTAACCTCGCATCATCCATAATGCTCTCTTCCAACCAGGGTCCCTAGGGAAAGCTTGATACAGCACATAATCAATAAATTCAGACATGGACTTGAGCTTTAAGGAACAGTGAGAAGAATGTGTTTTCTGCTCCTAAAGTGCTGTCTCCTCCAGCGCCACTCACTTGTTTATAGCCGCTATTTAGCAACTGAGGATACCTTTGCAGGCTGGTCTTCAGTCTGTTTGCCATATTGACTTCTACCCAAATATTAAAACTTTTAAAAAAATCAGTTAACTCACTTTTGCTTTGTTCTTTCAGCTCCTTTGAAGATTACGAAACAGATGAATCTGCCTCTCCCTCTGAATTTGGAAACAAAGGCAATAAAATAGTAACCTCAAGCCTTTCAGAAAAATGCGGAAAGCTTCAGTCAGTGGATGAAGAGTAGCTGCCAATGTCTACATGAAAGGAAGATATGTACTTTAAATGTTTTTCTTGTGAAGAGATGCTTTTTAAAGGCTTTGATTTCACCAAGTATATAACTGCACTAGGAACTTTAAAATGTTTTTAAGCAATAGGTCTGGATACACACTCAACTTAGGAGACTCCTCCAATTTGCATCACACTTCTTGCAGAGCTTTTCCTTGGAAGTGAATATAATGATGTACCATCACCTTCCAAAGTCTGTGAATCAGCACCCTACACCCCTGAATGTACCAAGGATCTCTTGGGGACAGTGCCAAGTGCAGTTCTCTGCACAGAAGCAGAAGTTGCCTCAGTGCTGGCCAGTGTCCCTGAGGCCTCTCAGGGCTCCTATGGAGCCTAGAAGAAACTTTCACTCGCAGAAAACTTGAGTCAAAAAATTCTGGAACTTGAAAAAGCAGTAAAGACCTCCAGAATTGACTTAGCCCTAGTAATAAAAGCACTGCCAAAACATCTCAGAGACTTCTTTTACTTATATGTGTAACTGCAGTTTAAAGATCTTGAACTTACCTGGTTTAGTGTAATTTCACAATGACCTGCAGAACTGCTAGTCACTTTACATCCTCAGGTATTGTAACCACTGGGCCTTCCAACTTTGCTGGCAAGCTCTAACAACCTCCCTATCCTGACTATGGATCTTACATAAAATCTCAAGAAAAAAACTTTTTAAATGAAGACAAGTTACAGAATTTGACTCATACTTGAAAAAAACCTCTTTTTAACTTATCTAACATTTGTAGAAGTATTGGGTTAGTAATCTGTAAATTAGTTGATGCCCTGTCTTTACTTCCTACCAGAAGGCCTACTTGAAGACTTAAAGGAATAATGATATATGAAAATCCTTATTAGACATATTCCTTTCTTCACTGATTATTATTTTTTTTAACCACAGTCCTAAAAGTGTCAGAACAGTTTGCCTTTCCACCCCACTTGGTTCCTTTGCTGGTGTAAAGGCCAACCATTGAACTAATCAATCAATGAAACCCAGTGCTACCGTAAGCAAAAAGTGTAGAAAGGAGAATTTAGGAAATGTACCATCAACTAGTACAGTAAGAAAATTAGTAATGCTAGCAATCCTGCCTGCCACAAGATCCTCCAGGTTTTTTGTCTTCAGGATTAGAACTGATCTTTCATTTAACTGTTACAGAAAGTGGTAACTATTACAGCTATCTAATAGTTCACACAGAAGAATTAAAAACTTAAAAGTGACTAAATTTTTAGGAAACACTATATGCAATAACTTAAACACACTGATAAATTATTAGGATTAATATTATTTATGTGATACCATGAAACTTACCACTGATCTCATCCAGCCTTTATCAGGGAACGAAAGCAACTATTTTTTATTTCATGTAACAACAACAAAAGGTAATACTTTTCTTAGAAGCCAGATATGGTTTTTGTGTTTTGTTGGGTTTTGGGGGGGTTTTCTGGTGGTACGGGGATCTGAACCTTTGACCTTGGTGTTATCAGCACTACTTTCTGCCAATAAAGATAACAAGCCAGCCTGAAGCCAGATACGGTTTAAAGGTTTTTACTGTCTGTGCATAATGCTCTAAACTATTTCTAAGACACACCAAAAAGTAAAAATAAAATTAAATTTTACAACATACTTTCTTTTAAACTGTTTGGCTTCACCTTACCTTATTTCTCCTGATTAAAGTCCTCTTTCACTTTGATCAATATTTGGTTTTTAAACTTGGTAATTATTATAAATGTACAGCTATCAATACCATTCAAGATAGGCTACTTTAATTTAGGTTATCCAAATTATCACATTTTCAGGAATTATAAGAACATGTTTCACTGTACTCCTTTCTTAGAGCTGAATGCAAGGAATGTGAATTCTGAGGAGCTACGATAGTATATATTTGACTTCGTGGTAAAGATCATGCTAAATATAATCATTAGTGCCAAAACGGAAATTTCGAGTTGTTACAATAGCCTAGCTCCCTTGATAAAAGTTGAGGGTTATCATGATCTTAATGGTATTCAATGAGAAATGACTTTCACAGCATAACATTAATTGCCAAGGTAATCAAACTAATAAAATAAAATTCTGCATATTTTCCCCCCGCATCTTATCTATGTGTACTGCTCAAAGTGTTTATAAAACTCCACATTGATCAAATGAGATAAGTCATTTGCTCCGCTTTTGGAAATGTTAATGTGTTTTTGAGTGGAAAAGGCTGCATGATTTAACTTTTGTTTTTCCTTTTTCGCAAAACTAAATAAAGCTGTCAAATACAAATCATGTTCATTAAGTTAATCACTACACACTTTTGCTTTTAATCATACTTGCAACTCATTTTTATGTCTGAAAGAGTAACACTGAAAACAAGCTTGAGTTTCAAAGAGAAGAACTCTTTGAACCCCTGGTAAAACCATAAAGACAGGTCTGGAAGGGTAATATCTCATACTGAGAAGTGATCTCTGGGGATAAGGAGGAGGACCAGGGTTTGGGAGTGAGAGGTTCACAGGGATCAGAGAGAACTTTAACTTTAGCCTTACTTATAACGTATTATTTTAAAAGGATGTATTACTGTGTGTTATTGGGTACCTAAGATTTAATTTTTTAAAAGGAGGGAGAAAAGTATAAAATACCACCCAAATGTGAGATACAGACACTATACTTTAAACAGTATTTTCTAAATCATTTTGTACTTGTTACCTATGATATGGGAAAGGACAATTTTCTTTCTCATCTGACCGTCATAAAACTTACTTTTCTTCAGCAAGGTCACCATGGAATTGTTTTTAAAAAATTAAGAACACAATGAAACAAAAGGAATTCTTTATCCTAGGACCATACTACTTGCAATGCATGAAATGTCAATTTAATAAAGCTAATCAAAAAGATAAATTGTCATCTCTAAAACTATTACCTATGGTAAAAGATCATTTGATCATTTATATTAATAACAGACTAATAAGAACACTAAAGGTGTGCCATATTGTAATGCTGTTATTGTTTTGGTGGTTTCAAATCCTCATGAAATAAATCTAATTACTCAGTAATTTCTCCATCAACCTAGTCAGACACTGATCAGCATTACTAAATAGCTCATGGTATAAAGAAAAACAATGTAAAAATCAAAGCATTGTAATTAATTATTCTTCCCCAAATGTATATAATATAGACCATTCAGAGCACGCTATCCCAAACTCCTCAGTATTCTACAACATAGAATTAGAAAACTATCATTTATTGATAGATTTAAGGTGTAATACAGGTTTCCAAAAATGTGGCAGTGAGAATACCAGCATAAAAAAGAGAAACTTGTGCTAAAAACAACCTGAATTCATCATTGGCAATATTACATAACAATCAAATCCCTCACATACTAATGATTTCCACTTTGTCTATATTGCCAACCTCCCATGCATCAAAAAACACAAAACTAAGATCATCAAACTTGGGAAGCAATAAAGTACTCTTATGAATTTTAAGATCATAATATTAGGAAAACTGGGGAGATTTGCAAAATATATCCTAATCATCCATGTGTACAATCTCATTTCTAGTCATTTTTGCAATATCATTAGTGAATAAAGAACAGATTTACAAGTTTATATAGCAGGGCATCTGGGTTCAACACAAAACTGTTACAAACTTTGGGTAAATACATGATTCATAAGACATTGCTAACATGTAAAAGAATCAAATAAATTCCAAAATTTGGAAAGCAAATAAAGACAAGACAACTAAGAAGCATTTTCCACCATTTACTCTTGTTATCAAAAATAGTTCAACTCTTCTTGCAAAACAAAAACAAAATAGTACATACTGGACACATACATCACATTTTTCTTCCTATGGCTTTAGCCCACCCCCACCCCACCAAAAGAGACCCAAAAAAAAAACAAAAAAAAAAAACAAAAAACCAAACAACAACAGAAACAACTCTACCTGACCACATTCACAGAAAATGACACCAGGATATACTATAAAACAGGAGGTGTCATCTGCTCTGTGTCCAAAGGTTTCTTCTCCATGTCTTGTACTAGGCGAGTAACCATCATTGACCATGCTGTGTGCCAAATCAAAATATAACTTCAACATACGTCAGATCTCACTAGAGATGGTGAACGTAGTAGAAATTGGGAATTTTCCAGCAGTATTTTTCTTTAAATAAGCACTGTCAAAGCAGCAACTCTTCTTTTAAATCATAAGGTTATTTCTTTACACCTAGTCAGTCCTTATTTTATTTGGGCTGTGCTCTTTCACGCAACTGACTAGACTTCCCTTCAACAGAATGTTTATGGCTCACTTGTCTTCCCTGTAAAAGTTAAAGGGAAGAAGTTCATTTAAACTGAAACATAGTTTGTGCTTTACATGCAAAAGAGCATTCTAAAGAAAATCCTCCTAGCTTCAAACCTACCTAAATGCACAGGCTTCATAAAAAGGCATTTTTATTAGGCCTCTATAAAGATGCCCTCATAATGAATAGCACCCAAAAAAAAAAAGAAAGCATATGTGGCAAATTATTAGAAGAAACAAAAATCAAAGTGGCCGATGGCAATAAGTATAATGCAGAAATCTGGATATGTTTGCGGGCATTATTCCAAAATTATTTTGAATAAATCCCAATTTCTAAATAAAATCTTTTTGTATTTTTTTTTTAATTCTGTCACATACTATATAGTCTAAATTCAATTACCTTCAGAATAAAACTGCTCTTCTCCACTTCATTCATCCAATTAGAACATTGCTCAAAGTGAAGGAAGGATTTAGAATTCTTTCCCTTTTTAAAAGGGGCTCAACTCAGCACAGTTTTGTAGCATAAACAGCTAAACATTTGCTGTCTGACAGAATTTCAGTTTGTTCACTTTTTAAAAATACAGGGTTCTTAAAACATTCTGAGGGATAAATTTTCTTTCATAATACTGCTGATTAAAGAACTGCTACATACACCAGTAGCCAATTTTCATGATCAGAAATGGTATTGTGTCAGCACAAAGGTTGAGCAGGACACATCAGCTTTTCAACAGGAGAAACATCAATGGCCTCTGAAGACAGCAATGAGTCTCCTGAACAAACTAATGGCTACTTTTCCACAAAAAATTAGCGTACTCTTTATGGACCGACTAGATACCACTTCATTACATTTAATCATAAACTTTGATTATGCACAAAGCATGACCATAAACAATGAGGTTAATGTTATTTTCCTTGCCAAAGTTCATTTTGTATAAATCAGTTGCATCAGCATTTGTTCTCAAACTATGAGGTTCTGTAAGAACTAAGGACATAAAGTTGTAGGGTTACTCCTCCATTATCTGCAAACTATTTCCCCGACACTAACACATATAACTTAGCAATGAAAACACTTGATACAAGTGATCTATATGCAGGAGCTCCGGCAAGTTAAACCAACAGAACCATAGCTGCCGTAAAACTGTAGCTATTTCCCTACCAGAGGTAGGTTTAAAGACCCACTGATTTAACAGTCGAATCTCATGTCTATAGCTTCATCCAAACTTTTATCATCATGTGTACTGGCAGCTAAAAATGTGGTTACTGGGGACCCTGTGACATTAATTACACTGGTGCTGGTACTAGCGTTACGCACAGCAATGCTAGTCACATTAATGCCCAAAGTGAGCCTGGTCTGCTCCAAGGCCTTTTCTGGCACAGCAAATGCCTCCAGCTTCTTCTCGCCATTGGCCATATAGGAGTTTTGGCAGCCACGACATATACAATCTAAGCAGGCTTTGCGGTTAGAGTAGCAAGGACAGCGTTGGCCTCGGCATGTAAGAACACTTGGATTTTGAGTAGCACGCCCACATTTACACCCTTTCTTTTCCTGGGGTTTTTTGTACACAGTCTTGGTGGGACTTCCTGGCATAAAATGATGACTAGGAATCTTTTCCTTTACTGCTTTGTCTTTTTTTAGAATACCTGGCTTGGTTTTAGAGTGAGATTTCTTGGATCCATGTTCATGACTCTTCTTCATGCTTTTAGTAGACAAAAGTACAGTTTTGCTGATTTTGGGTGTCGTGCCTCCATTGGGAACAGTTGCTATAGGTTGAAGAGAAATTTTACTCTCCCGTTTCACTGTTACGGGAGCAGATGCCCCCAATGTTGGGCCTCGGATAATGGTAGAAATTGGAAGTGGCTGAACTTTCTCACTGTCACTTTCTGATCTGGATCGTTTCCTATTCAATTTTGCTACCTTTGGAGTTGCTGCTGTACATGATAACCCATGAAGTGCAGGACTGGTAGACATAAAAACATTATGGCTAAGAGACTGGGAAGAAAGCTGCAGAAAAGGTCCATTGGATACAGTAGCTTCCAAGTTCGGTGGCAAATTTGGGCAACAAACCTCTGTATTTGAAACAGTTTCTAAGCTGCGAAGTACTTCCTCAACACTCAGTAACAGAGAGTCACCAGGTTTCATATCTTCACTGAAACTACAGATATCAATGCCTGTGGAGCATAAGTCAGTGGCTACTGTGTCACACACAGGTGGCAGGCTGTCAGATAGATCCTCAGTTTTTACGTCAACAGTGTTATTACATACATCAATTGTATTTGAATGTTCAGGTGAAGGAATATTTATACCAAATCTATCTATTGAAAGCCCATTATAAGTAGGCAAACCATTGATAACAGAACTGCCAATAGCAATGCTAAGGGTGCTTTCAGACATTGGCGATAAACTAGCTTGAGGATCAGTCGTGGGTTCTGAGGTTGAAGGTAAAGGGGAATGTGTCAAACACAAAGTAAACGATGAATCTGAGGGTTTTTCTGTCTCCTCACAAAACAATGATCCATCATTAAGCAAAGCCAAAATATCAGAAGAACAGTCGACTGCTTCGATTATATCCCGTGCCAATGTAGTCTGTGTTATATATTCGCATAGTTTTTTGTAGCAGTTCACTAGGATGCTTAACTGTTTGTTTTCTTCAAACTGCTCATAGTCTTTGCACCAGCTACATGAAGGTTTCATCATCATTTTCTTGCCTTTACAAGTTTTGCAGACATAGTGTTGGCAGGTGGAGTTGGTAGGTGCAATAGGATCTTGTAGCAAATGTCCTAAAGGGGGAAAAGGAGGAAAGCAAACACTTTAGTAAAATCAATTTATGGTTACATATACTGAAGTTAAGGTGACATTATAAGTAACCTATCAAAAATGAGATAAGTTCACTAGACCAAATAAAAAATACCTTGTGAGAAACCAAAAAACACTTAACAGCTCACTTCACTTCCATGCCATATTTCCTATTCCTGTATCTCAAATGAGAGTCTTCCTTAATTCTATGTATCTCCCCCAAACAGTATGTTCTGGTCCACCTTTTTATCCTCTTCTCCAATGGCTATAAAGTTAAAGAAGTGAAGATCAGGCACCAAAAGCACAAACTAGGGCATAATAAAAACCCTTGGGACCTCAGCATAAGGCAAAACTGTAATACTAAAACACACTGTAACATCACAATGATTATTTTGTGTTGGATGCTAGGAAGAAGATATAAGTAAGAGAGACTTACTTATGAGTCCCTGTCCTCATAAAAGATAGTCTTGAGGGTGTTAATTAATCAGTACACAAAGGCATCTTCACAGAAAAAAATATAATTTCAACCAGTTTTTGTTGTATATACACTAATCATCAATGTTAAGGAAAAGATAAAAATGTAATTACAATGGAAAAGGATTATGTTCATTTATTAAAAGAAAGAAAAAAAATACTACTAAACTCAAATTCTTCCATAAAAAAATCAAAATTGGAAGAAGAATTATATTTAAACTTACTTAAAAAAAAAAAAAACAAGGGCATAACGCTGGGCTCAAATTCTTCTGACAGAATTCAGAATGACCACAGTCATTACCACAAGTATCCTAAGTGCAACAATATAGTATAAAAGTGAAAGTGGTCTCCTAACTTGACACAACTCCAGAATTATAAAAGACCCATACATATGAACCAGGAAGAGAAAGCAACTAGACCCAGTAACCATCTCCACTCTTACCCCCCACCCCCAAAAGGCAACTGCTCCTTGGTTCCCAATTTAGACAAATAATTAGTAATTACCAAAAACAAATACTTTTCTCATAAATCACACAAAGAATATTCTCCAACCACAACAAATTAGAAATCAACAGAAAGAAATCAGGAAAATCCCCAAATACTTGGAAAGTAAACATATACCAAAATAATCCATGAATCCAAAACATAGCTAGGGAAATTAGAAAACATTTACTGAATAAAAATGAAAAACAACATATCAAAATTTAGGGGATGCAGCTAAAGCTGTGTTTAGAGGGACATTTACAGCTTTAAATGTCTGTATCAGAAAATAAGGTCTCAAGTCAATAAGCTAAGCTGTCTTACACATTTATAGGAAAAGAAGAGCAACCCAAACTAAGCAGGATAAAGCAAATAAATATTAAATAGAGCAGACATCAATTAAAAAAAAAAAAGACCCACAGAAAAACCAGAGAACAATCAATAAAACCAAAAGTTGGTTGTTTAAAATTTTTAAAAGTTTGGCAAACCTTAGTAAGAATTACCAATAAAAAAAGAAGATACAAATTGCTAAAATCAGGAATGAAAGAAGTCACAATATCACCAGTATTCTACCAAAATCTAAAGGATTAAGGAAATACTACAAACAGCTTGTTGCCAACAAATTAAATAGATGAAATAGACAAATTTCTGTATAGACACAAATGACCAAAACTGACTCAAGAAAAAATTGAAAGCCTGAATAAACCTATGATAACAAGAAATTGAAATAGTACATGAAAATCTTCCTCAAAAGAAAACTCCGGGGCTAAATGCCTTCACTGATAAATTCTAACAAATAAACACTTGAAAACAGAGGAGGAGAAAACACTTCCCAACTCATCCTTTTAAGGCCAGTAAACTACCCCAACACCAAAGCCAGATACAAGAAAATACAGACCAAAATCCCTCATGAACATAGACACAAAAATCCATAACAAAATATTCAACAGCACCCATTCACAATCAAAAGAAGTTTTTTTTAACAAACTAAAAATAGAACTTCTTTAACTTGATGGAAGGCATCTATAAAAAACCTACAGCCAACATCATACTTAAAGGTGAAACACTGAATACTTTTCTCCCCAAAGATCGGGAACAAGGTAAGGATGCCTCTTTGCCACTTCTTTCAAAATTGTACTCAAGGTTCTTGCTAGTGCAGTAACATCAAAAAAGAAAAAGAAAAAACTAAAGGCATCAAGATGGAAAAGAAGTAAAACTATTTAGTAACACATAACACGATTCTGTACACAGAAAATCCCAACAAATCCATACACAAAAACTACTAGAACCAGTAAAAGCAAGTTTAGCAAGGTCATAGCACAAATTTAATACAGTCAGCCCTCCATATCCGTGGGTCCCACATCTGTGGATTCAACCAACCACAGATTGAAAATATTTGGGAAAAAACTGCAACTGTACTGAACATGTAGACTTTTTTCTTGTCATTATTCCCTAAATACAGTATAACAACTATTTACATGGCATTTACATTGCACTAGGAATTATAAGTAATCTAGAAATGATTTAAAGTATAAGAGAGAGTGTGTGCAGATTATATGCAAATACTATGCCATTTTACATCAGGGGCTTGAGCATACATGGTTTTGGGTACCTAAGGGAGGGCCTGGAACCAACTGCCCAAGGATACTGAGGGGCCACTGTATACACTATACAAAAGTCAGTTGCATTTTGTATTTCTGTAATAGTAATGAACACTCAGAAATTAATAATTTTCAAAACACATCCTATTCACAATACCATCAAGAATATATTAAAAACACTTCGAAACCTTAAAGTACAAGACTTCTACACTCATAATTACAAAACTGCTGAAAGATGTTAATTTAAATTAAGCTACTTTTCATGTTCATGGATTTCCCCCCAAGTTGACCTATAAATTCAATGCAATCTTTATCAGAATCTCAACTATTTTTTGTTGTTGTTGTTGTTTTTTAAAGAAATTAACAAGCTGATTCTAAAATTCATATTGAATCACAGAGGACCTAGGATAGCCAAAACACTTCTGAAAAACAACAAAGCTGGAGGACTTACCCTACTGAATTCCAAATTTTACTATAAAGCCACAATAATAGAGAAAGTGCGGTAATGGCAAAAGCATACGCATATAGATGAATGGAACAGAACTGAGAGTACCGAAAGAAATTCTTACATTTATGTTCAACTAATATGTGTGACAAGGGTGCCAGATAATTCAATGGGGAAAAGAGAGTATTTTCAACACAGTGTGTGAGACAAAATTTGATATCCAGATGCAAGATATCAAAAAATAAAAAAACACAAACTCAGACCCTTACACCTTACAACATACACAAAATATTAATTCAAAATGAATTATACAGCAAAGATGGAACCCTAATGTAAAAATGAGTTAATAATAATATATAAATATTGGCTTATAATTATAACAAATGCACCACACTAATGTAACAACATGTTAATAACGAGAAATGGGGGGAGGGGCAGTATGGCAACTATCTGTACTTTCTGCTCAATTTCTCTGTAAAACTAAAACTGCTATAAAAATAAAGTCTATTACAAAAGAAAAAAATTTTAACTCAAAATTATCACAGCCCTAAATGTAAGAGCTAAACCTTAAAAATCCTAGAAGAAAACATTCAATGGAGATAATCTTCGTGACTTTGGATAGAGCAAAGTGCTCTGAGATGTGACACCAAATGCACAATCCACACAAGAGGAAAAAATACTAAAATGGATTTCCTCAAAATTAAAACGTGTGCTTCAAATGACACTGTTAAGAAAATGAAAAGATAAGCCACAGACAGGAAGAAAATATGTATAAATCACATACCCAATAAAGGGCTGTAACTACATTTTTTTTTTTTTTAAATCTTCCTACAAATCAGTAAGAAAACGACAATGCAGTTTTAAAAGCAGGCAAAAAGACCTGAATAGCATTTCACCATAGAAAAAATATGAATGACAAATAAGTACATGAAAATAAGCTCAATATTATTAGTTATTAGGGATAGTAAAACCACAGCATACTACTAACACACCTGTTAGAATGGCTAAATTCAAAATGACAATACCAAGAGTTGACAAAGATATGGAGAAACTGGAACCTTTGTATACATCGCTAATGAGGGGTAAAATAGTACAATCACACTGGAAAAGTTTGGTAGTTTCTTTAAAAGTTAAACATAAATTTACCATACAACCCAGCGATTCTACTCCTAGAAACTTATCTGAAGAGAAATTAAAACACATGTCCACACAGATAAATGTATGTGAATGTGCACAGCAGCATTATTCATAAGAGCCAAAAACTGGACACACTCCAAATATCCATTAACTGGTGAGTGATCAAAAAAACAGTACATTCATAGAATGAATACTGTTCAGCAATTAAAAGCAACAAACTACTGGTACATGCCACAACAAGGATGAAATTCAAAAACATTATACTAAGTGAAAAAAGCCAGATGCAAAAGAGTACATTACTGTATAATACCATTTATACAAAATGCCCAGAAAGACAGAAAAGCAGAAACAGTGGTTGCCTAGGGCTGAGAGTGAGAGCAGGGATTAACTGTAAATGGGCACAATGGAACTTCAGGGGTTATGAAAATGTTCCAAAATCAGATTGTGGTTTCAACTCTAAAATTGAAAAATAAAACTGAAAACAAGGCACCAGTAGTTACAGAATCCAACTCTCTACCCAATGCCAATGCAGAAATCCCTTACAGAGTACCCTTAACTTCATCTAAGAAAGTGCGGAGGGGGTTATTAGTTTGATAGTAAATAAAGAGCAAGAATAAAGTTTTTGTCCTGGTTTAACTACATGAACTACACCACCAAATAACCAAATCGTAGATGAGAAGTTTCTCTTTGTGGGAATAATCCAGCTAGTAAATGAAGACAGAATTACATAATTTGAACATTACCATTCTGTAACCCTCATGATTTGCAAATTATACAAGCTAAGTGATAGATAACTAAAAATTACCTCTTCTTGCCTTAATTTCATCACTGACCTTTTTACCAGTCATGTCAGTTAAAACACTCCCTAAACGACCAAGCATCTTAAAGGACTTAAACAGTAGCCCCCACCTTATCCATAGGGAATACTTTCCAGGACCCCCACAAAGATGCTTGAAACCAGATAGCACCAAACCCAATTAGTGTCAATCAAAACACATTTATGTTCATGTCTTCCACCCACAAATTTAATGCCTTTTCCATCTTAACTAAGCACTTATCACATATTGTGGCTGTAACTTTTGCAGTTTGAGGTGAGACAACAAAACTAACATGAATTTGTTTTTCGTTCTTCACAATTTCAGGGATAGAAGATTCATTCTTATTGTAGATCTTGGCAACCTCAGCATACGAACTTTTTTTCTTTTCTTATTAAGTCAAGAACTTTCACCTTTTCACTTAAAGAAAGCACTTTACAGCTTCTCCTTAGCATATCCGAACTGCCAGCATCACTACTCTTAACACTTTGGGGCCATTATTAAGTAAAATAAGGGTTACCTGAACACAAGCACTGCCATACCATGACAGACGATCTGATAACTGAGGCTACTGACTAACAGGCAGGTAGATTATACAGAACACGGGACAAAGGGATGATTCACATCCAGGCAGGATGGAGCAGGACAGCACAAAATTTCATCACGCCACTCAGAATGGTGGGTAATTTAAAACTTATAAATTGTTTATTTCTGAAATTTTCCACTTAATATTTTTGGGCCATTGTTGACCACGGGTAACATGAAACCCCACAAAGCAAAACAAGGGGGCTGGGGGGGGGGGGCGCTATTGCCTATTGCATAGGGTTTTTCTTATCATTGCTTTCATTGTCTTCTTAGAGAAATTTTTTAAATTCCCAAATGGTTGGGATATTTATTGTTGGATCATTTACACCACTGCTGTTTTTAACTCTTACTAGTTTTCCCGCCTTATGATTAAAGGCTATGGGAAAGCATACTGGCATACTCCATAGTGGTTAACAGCCTGAATGCCTGAATCATAGGGCTGGGGTTTAAATCCCTGCTCTGCCTTTTTTGGGCTATATGATCTGGGGCAGAGTATTTAACCTACAGCTTGTTTTACTCATAAAACTGAGATAATAATAATGCCTATCTCAGATGTTTGTCCTGAGAGTTAAATGAAGATAATACGTGAAGCCTTTAGTACATAGTAAGCATTCAAAAAATCTAAGTAATAATTTCTATTTGGGGGAATTTATAGGTTTCTTTGTGGTCAACTGTTGATATATACTCATCACTGAGATTACATAATTATCAAGATTATGCCACGTTTGGTTCGCCTACCAATCTTTTGTTCAAAAGTATTTCAAAGCAAACTGCAGATATTAATTCACCTCTATACGCATCAGCATAAGACTCTACAAAATAACTTCTTTATGTAAGTGTGATGCCATTATTGCACCTAACAAAATTAACAATTTTAAATAATTTTTAAAACAGATTAAGATTTAAGAGATAAAAACTTTTAAAGCTCTAGAAAGGGCTTTAATACAGCCATCAAAAAACTTTTTATAGGGGCCGGCCCGTGGCTCACTCGGTAGAGTGCGGTGCTGATAACACCAAGGCCCCGGGTTCGGATCCCATATACGGATGGCCGGTTCGCTCACTGGCTGAGCGTGGTGCTGACAACACCAAGTCAAGGGTTAAGATCCCCTTACCCGTCATCTTTAAAAAAAAAAAAAAAAAAAAAAAAACTTTTTATAAATCATACATTTCTCACTCCACAAATATAATCATTATGTTTCAATAAAAAACTTTCAAAAATAACAATAACAACAAACTCCTTGTAAACTGCCCCCCAAAAATTATACTTTCCTTCCTCAATCAGCATGCTTTTAGGGCCATAAACTTTTTATTAAACAGATTTAACAGAGATCATTCAAATCACTACTTTACAGTATTAACATACCAAAGCAATTAGAATGGCTTGCATTCACCCTCATCCCTGCCCCTGACAAAAACCACTGCCAGCCAGCATCAAGATCTACAGAGCAGCATAAGTTTGAGAGAGATACACAACACCAAAATAAACTGTAACTAGGTCTCAAATCAGCTTGCCCCTGTCTCCATACAAGGGATAGGCACTCCTCAACAAAAGAAGGAAGCAGTTTTCTGCTTTTACTAATGACACCGATATGAAACAGAAGAGATATCATAAAGGATAGATTTCTACATAGTAATTCAATAAAACATGCTTTCCATCACAATCTAAATTTGCTTCCCAACAAATGGACACACACCAAAAATAAATTAGAAGATAAAAAGCTACAGGAGAAATTCATATCAAAGCTCTTACTTAAGGCAAAAGGAGGAAAAGAATAAAAGTGACAAAAATTTCACTTGCTAAAGTGGAATAATAATATTCATGAGATTTTCTTAAAATCATTACTAACAAAACTTAAGAATACTAACTGGTTATTTTTAAATACTCAAAAACCCGAAGTTTGTAAATATAACTTTACTGACCATCTAAGTACAGCTACAGTCACATATACAGAAAGAAAACACAGAATAAGAAAAAAAAATAACTTTATTAACAGCAAAAAGAATTTTGTTGCCAGCCAAATCACATTGCTGTGAAGCTCTTGGATGGAAGACAGGATGGTAATTTAAGCAATGATAAACATTTGACACTCGATCTTGGAAAGGCACTCTCAAATGCTACAGACAGAAAATCTTCAATTATTCCGTCCAGGAATGTAGTTTTAGATGCTATCTGGCAAATCTTCCTGTACCATGAGGGCAACACTTTTCTATAAAGTCTCAATCTAATTTGTTTCAAATATACTTCATGTCTTTCCATTTTCTACAGTATTATCAAAAAAGAAAAAATCCTCATCCATTTTAAAAAATATATCAAATTAAGAAAAGCCAATAAAAGAGTGTGAGCCTGATCTCAAACTGGGGGCAGGTGGGAAGGGGTCAGGGACCCCTTTAATTTAAAAAAGGTAATAAAAACGATGCAGCGGAACACTGATAGGAAGGGGGAAAAGCCAAATACATGCCAAGATCCTTGTTCAATACGTTGGAGAGCGCATTCCTCTTTCTGTTCCATCTCAAAATGTGTCCTAATGAATGTTTTCTGTATATTTGGCACTATACAAATTAATCATTTTCTTTCATTATATTATTACACGATTCTATTACTCAACATTTACCTGGATATTTCTCATAAACATGAAAAGCTGGTACATGTAAAATCCCTGAAAGTTTAGCAAAGCATTGCTCTGTTACGAATCAAATGTAATTTTAAATTAGTGTTAGAAGTCAGGTTCCTGGGCATGCAAACTCTTAGGAAAGAGGTTAGTGTGCTGAAAGTTTATCAGGAGTTTTCTCAGGATCATCACTTGAAGAGGGAGGGAAGAAGAGAGGGATGGGAGGAAGAACAAGCTAGGCTGGGATGTACTCACAGCGAAGAACAAATAAGCTAACCCCACAAGGAGCCCTGTAGCTGAGATGGCTTGTTAGGGTTGTCCTATGTTGAGTCCAAGAAGACAGGTCTTTAATGGACCAGTATTTGGAAGCAGGCTACTCTCAGGAAGGGGATGTGACTTGAGTGAGTAGCTCTCTTCAGCCAAGCGCCAATTCCCAGAGAGATCTGACAGCCCCAGCAGCACACCCAGTACCTAAGAGAATTAAGTCCTTCAGTCCTGTAGTGGGGAGTTGGGCAGTGCATCTCAGCATCCACTACAATTACTAATTCTGTAACTGCCCAAGTCTGACAAATTTTGAGTAAAACCATGTAATAAATAATAATGATGTGCCTTTAAAAGTGACCTGGCCCTCCATTTCTTAAAGCTATAAAATGACTAAATATCTAGGTTTTTTCTAGCTCTAAAATTTGATGATTCCAAGACTTTTACAGCCAGATCTACAAAGGGTGTATGAAGAGTCTCGCATTTGGTTACCATTAATTGTTGAGGTGATAGATATATGAGATTCTATTTTATGATAGATACACGTATTCTATTTTCGATGTTGAGATTTTCTATAAAAGTTACAAAATAAAGTCCAATAAAAGCTTGAATATTTCCATTTACCCCAATTTTTTCGAACTTTCAAATTTACCAGAAGCTTTACATATTTAAATATTCTCCCTCTCCCCATCTCTCATCCAACACACACCTACTCCCCCTCCCCAACATATACACACAATACTATCCTTTTCTTCTTCCCACCAAGACAAACCCTTCTTTTCTTTCAATGCTGGCTCCCATCCTCCCTCTCCAGTTACCCACCTAACTTTATTCATATCTTCTCACACTTCTTCCTTCAACCTTCCTTCCTTCCCTACAGCAACTTCTCTGGATAGTCAAATGCTGAAGTCTCTCCCCAGAATCAGTCTTCCATAAGGCAACCACTGCTTATCCCAAATCAAATGGGCATTTCTAGTTGATCATTCTTCTTTGAAATGCTCTCATCACTTCTCCCCTAACATTACTGTCTCCTCCATCTCTTCTACATCCTTTTCTTCTGTCCCCTCCTTAATTTTACTATTCCCCATGTTTCTGTAATAGGACCAACTCTCCTTACTCCCTTCCAGTATTCCTTAGTAATCTTTACTGGGTTACACACCCCTTTGAAAATCTGTTGATACATAAATGCACAGACACAAGTTGTTGCATAATCTTTTGGGGATCATGAACCTTTTCCCCTTTTTAAACAAAAATATGACACTACCTAAAGTTTACAACTGCTCTACATACTCCTTTCAGAGTAATTTGCCCATAAAGCTGTTTAAACTACCATTTATAAACTGGTGACTTCTGAATATGTTTCCAGCTCAAATATTTCTCGCCTGAGCTTCAGACCCAAATATGTAACTGCCTACTAGGAAACTCATTTCTCTTTTTTTTTTTTTCTTTGTCCACAGACTACTCAAGCATTTTAGTTTTGGTGTGGTTTTGTGTTTATTTGGTGGCTGGCCGGTACAGGGTGTTTTCAGCACCATGCTCTCTAACCAAGTGAACTAACCGGCCAGCCCACAACGCAAGCTTAACATGAGCAAATGCAAATTTATCTCCCTTAAATCTCCACCTGAAAGCATGCTCTTCCTCCCACATCCCTTATTCTCTTCTATGCTGGCACCATTATTCCACTCAGAAACCAGACCTTGAAACCATCTAGATTCCTCTTTACCGCCATTCCACATCAAGTCAGTCTCCCCACATGTAGCTTCTAAAAATCTGCCAACTCCACCCTTTAGGTTTTTTTCCCACAACTACTCCTGCCTTAGTTTAACCTTCATTTCTCATCATGAATGGAGAGAGTTTTTAGCTTATCTCCCTGCCTCAACTTCACATACTCCAACGAATCCATCTTCCACACTGCCGCCAAGTGATCTTTATAAAAAACACAAGTCTGATTATGTGCCTTTCATTTCAAAACTCTTCAAGCAAACTTTAAAATCCAGAGTCTTTGGAATGACATATAAGGCCTTCCAGAATCTGGCCCTACCTATCCTTTCCCTACCCCAAATTTCATACTACTAAGCTTTCTCCAAAAACTCCATATTCCATTCTCACCCATCACTGACCATTCCCAAACATGCAATCCTTACTCATTCCTCTGTGATTTCCTATTCCTAGAATGTCCTTCTTCTCGCCTTGCATGGGGCTATTTGTTCTGCAAGAATGAACTCAAATATGACCTCCAAGAGGAAGCCCCCTCAGTTTGTGCAAAAAGCACTTTACATATTCTCCTATTATAGCACTTATCACAATATAGTGTCATTGTTCACTGAGTCTCACTCAAGGCCAGAAATTTATTTATCTCCATATCTTTAAACCAGGGTTGGTACAATGAATGAACCATAAAAAGAACATTAGATTTGAAAGTGATCTTGGAAATCACTTGTTCCATGGCCTCACTTTAACCAAGATGGACTTCTATGGACTACGTAACTAGTTACTGGCAATGAGAAAAAGAAGCTGAGTCTACTGATTCCCAGCCTGGTATTCTTTCCACTTTTCTAGCACCACCTCTGCTCCTGCTATTAAGTCTGTGGCACCCATTGAAACAATTTTATCTTTTTTCCACTTATCAGAGAGAATGATTACTGAAGCTGGGCCACAGGCAGAATCAATAATTAACCACAAGATATAAATAAAACCTTTTTTGTGAAAGAAGAAAGAGGAACGGTTATTGGCAATAACGGGTAGTGACTGGGGCAGGAAGAGTGAAAGGAAGGGGAGGATGGATTCTCAACAACAGGTTTGCAAGTGTAAGGAAACCTTACTGCAAAGAAAGAGGAGTTCCCAGAGCCCGACCTCAATTCTCTATTCACTCACCTCAATTTTAAAAGTTAATCTTAAATGTATCACACGAACAGATATGCTATGAAGCAATGTACTACTGTCTCTGTAAATGAGGTTCTAACAAAAACAAAGGTCAAGCCTACATACAAGGCTAAGAATTTACAGCATCAGAAATCTTAACTAAAGACTACATATATATTAATATGCATACATGTATAATGTATTCACATATAACGTATATGCTTAGATGTATAAAAAAAGTAAATGTATATATTACAGACATAAGACTGAGCTGGTCTTCATAAGTAATGTTACTTCAGAGAGCATTACTTATTCATATACAAAACTAATTTATAAAATTTACTCACCTGTAAAATTTTCTAGTAGTAGCAGTAAATTGATGCTGATTAATCTAAATATATATATATATATATATACTCCATTCCTCTTGTGGTGTGACAATACAGTTGACCCTTGAGCAACACAGGTTTGAACTGCATGGGTCCACTTATACATGGATTTTTTTTTTTCCCAATAAATACATTGGAAATTTTTTTCGTTGGGTGGGTCATGAATGCATGACATATCTAACCGAACAGTTAAGGAGCCTACCTACCAGCAGGCAATCACTAGGCTATTAGTAAAGTAGTTAAGTCGAGGAGTCAATAGTTATACGAGAATTTCCAAATGTGCAGGGTTCCACACCCTTAACCTCCTCATTGTTCAAGGGCCAACTGTATACTCAATCTGAGTCATTCACTCAGCCTAGATTCAGTCGCCAGCAACATCAAGGCATATACAAAAAGAGATAATTAACCTCCTTGGTTAACTCAATTCCTAAGTATTTTATTTTTTTGGTGGCTATTGTAAATGGGCAGGCTTTCTTGATTTCTCTTTCTGCATGTTCACTATTGGAGAAAAGAAATGCTACTGATTTTTGAGTGTTGATTTTGTATCCTGCTACTGTGCTGAAATCATTTATCAATTCTAGCAGGTTTTTTGTAGAGGTTTTCTGACAAAGGATTAATATCCAGAATATATAAGGAACTCAAACGACTGTACAAGAAGAAAACAAGCAACCCAATTAAAAAATGGGCAAAAGAGCTAAGTAGGCATTTCTCTAAGGAAGATATACAAATGGCCAACAGACATATGAAAAAATGCTCAACATCACTCAGCATCCGGGAAATGCAAATCAAAACCACATTGAGATACCATCTAACCCCAGTTAGGATGGCTAAAATCCAAAAGACTATGAACGATAAATGCTGGCGAGGCTGCGGAGAAAAAGGAACTCTCATACATTGTTGGTGGGACTGCAAAATGGTGCAGCCTCTATGGAAAATGGTATGGAGGTTCCTCAAACAATTGCAGATAGATCTACCATACGACCCAGCTATCCCACTGTTGGGAATATACCCAGAAGAATGGAAATCATCAAGTCGAAGGTATACCTGTTTCCCAATGTTCATCGCAGCCCTCTTTACAATAGCCAAGAGTTGGAACCAGCCCAAATGCCCATCATCAGATGAGTGGATACGGAAAATGTGGTACATCTACACAATGGAATACTACTCAGCTATAAAAACGAATGAAATACTGCCATTTGCAACAACATGGATGGACCTTGAGAGAATTATATTAAGTGAAACAAGTCAGGCACAGAAAGAGAAATACCACATGTTCTCACTTATTGGTGGGAGCTAAAAATTAATATATAAATTCACACACACACACACACACACACACACACACACGCACACAAACGGGGGGGGGAAGAAGATATAACAACCACAATTATTTGAAGTTGATATGACAAGCAAACAGAAAGGACACTGTTGGGGGGGAGGGGGGGAGGGAGAAGGGAGGGAGGTTTTGGTGATGGGGAGCAATAATCAGCCACAATGTATATCGACAAAATAAAATTTTTTTAAAAAAAAGAGATAATTAAAAGAAAAAAAAAGAGTGGGAGGATATACTTTTCCCACTGATATCAAAATTCTTAGATGGGGGCTGGCCAATTAGCTCACTTGATTAGAGCATGGTGCTGATAACACCAAGGTCAAGGGTTCAGATCCCCATTACCAGTCAGCAGCCCCCAACCAAAAAAATAATAATTCTGAAATATGGCCTGAACAATGATCTTTTCATAATCCAATCCACTGATCTAAATATCCCCATTTTCCACCATTCCAAATGAAGAAATGCTTATTATGCGATCTTTGCATTTAATAAAATATTTCTCCTCCTCTATCACTTACATAAATGATTCCTAGGGGCCAGTTATATATGTCAAGCCCTGTGCTACAACCTGCCACTCCATCATTTTTTTTTAAGTTTATTTATGTATTTATTTTTTAATTTTACTTTGTCGATATAAATTGTGGTTGATTATTGTTGCCCCTTACCAAAACCTCCCTCCCTCCTCCCTCTCCTCCCTCCCCCCCAACAATATCCTTTCTGTTTGCTTGTCGTATCAACTTCAAGTAACTGTGGTTGTTTTATCTTCTCCCCCCACCCCCAGTTTTTTTTGTGTGTGTGTGTGTGTGTGTGAATTTATATATTAATTTTTCGCTACTACCAATAAGTGAGAAGATGTGGTATTTCTCTTTCTGTGCCTGACCGATTTCACTTAATATACTTCTCTCAGGGTCCATCCATGTTGTTGCAAATGGCAGTATTTCATTCGTTTTTATAGCTGAGTAGTATTCCATTGTGTAGATATACTACATTTTCCGAATCCACTCATCCGATGATGGACATTTGGGCTGGTTCCAACTCTTGGCTATTGTAAAGAGTGCTGCAATGAACATTGGGGAACAGGTATACCTTCGACTTGTTGATTTCCATTCCTCTGGGTATATTCCCAACAGTGGGATAGCTGGGTCATATGGTAGATCTATCTGCAATAGTTTGAGGAACCTCCATACCATTTTCCATAGAGGCTGCAACATTTTGCAGTCCCACCAACAATGTGTGAGAGTTCCTTTTTCTCCGCAACCTCGCCAGCATTTATCGTTCAGAGTGTTTTGGATTTTAGCCATCCTAACTGGGGTGAGATGGTATCTCAGTGTGGTTTTAATTTGCATTTCCCGGATGCTGAGTGATGTTGAGCATTTTTTCATATGTCTGTTGGCCATTTGTATATCTTCCTTAGAGAAATGCCTACTTAGCTCTTTTGCCCATTTTTTAATTGGGTTGCTTGTTTTTTTCTTGTAAAGTTGTTTGAGTTCCTTATATATTCTGGATATTAATCCTTTGTCAGATGTATATTTTGCAAATATTTTCTCCCACTCTGTTGGTTGTCTTTTAACTCTGTTAATTGTTTCTTTTGCTGTGCAGAAGCTTTTTAGTTTGATATAATCCCATTTGTTTATTTTTCCTTTGGTTACCTGTGCTTTTGGGGTCGTATTCATGAAGTCTGTGTCCAGTACTATTTCCTAAAGTGTTTCTCCTATGTTTTCTTTAAGAAGTTTTATTGTTTCAGGGTGTATATTTAAATCCTTAATCCATTTTGAGTTGCTTTTAGTATACGGTGAGAGGTATGGATCTAGTTTCATTCTCCTGCATATGGATATCCAGTTATCCCAGCACCATATGCTGAAGAGACAGTCCCTTCCCCAGTGAATAGGCTTGGTGCCTTTGTCAAAGATCAGATGGCTATAGGCGTGTGGGCTGATTTCTGGATTCTCTATTCTATTCCATTGATCGGTGTGTCTGTTTTTATGCCAGTACCATACTGTTTTGGTTATTATAGCTTTGTAGTATAGCTTAAAGTTGGGTAGTGTTATGCCTCCAGCTTTATTTTTTTTTGCTCAGCATTGCTTTCGCTACGCATGGTCTTTTATTATTCCATATAAATGTCTGGATAGTTCTTTCCATTTCTGAGAAAAATGTCTTTGGGATTTTGATGGGGATTGCATTGAATTTGTATATCACTTTGCGTAGTATGGACATTTTCACTATGTTGATTCTTCCAATCCAAGAGCATGGGATATCTTTCCATCTTCTTGTATCCTCTCTAACTTCCCTCAGCAGTGGTTTGTAGTTCTCATTACAGAGATTTTTCACCTCCTTGGTTAACTCAATTCCTAAGTATTTTATTTTTTTGGTGACCATTGTAAATGGGCAGGCTTTCTTGATTTCTTGTTGTGCTGATGTTCACTATTGGAGAAAAGAAATGCTACTGATTTTTGTGTGTTCATTTTTATCCTGCCACTGTGCTGAAATCATTTATCACCTCCAAGAGTTTTTTTGTACAGGTTTTAGGCTGTTCGTTATATAGGATCATGTCATCTGCAAACAGGGACAGTATGACTTCATCTTTTCCAATCTGGATGCCTTTTATTTCCTTCTCTTCTCTGATTGCTCTGGCTAGTACTTCCAACACTATGTTGAATAGGAGTGGTGAGAGTGGGCATCCTTGTCTAGTTCCTGTTCTTAGAGGAAAAGCTTTCAGCTTTTCCCCATTCAGGATGATATGGGCAGTGGGTTTGTCATATATGGCTTTAATTATGTTGAGATACTTTCCCTCTATACCTAACTTATAGAGGGTCTTTGTCATGAATGAGTGCTGAATTTTATCAAATGCTTTTTCAGCATCTATAGAGATGATCATATGGTACTTGTGCTTGACTTTATTAATATGGTGTATCACATTTATTGATCTGCATATGTTGAACCAACCTTGCATCCCTGGGATGAATCGCACTTGATCGTGATGAATAATTTTACGTATGTGTTGCTGTATTCTGTTTGCTAGTATTTTAGTGAGGATATTTGCATCTATATTCATCAAGGATATCGGCCTGTGGTTTTCTTTCTTGGTTATATCTTTACCTGGTTTTGGTATCAGGATGATGTTTGCTTCATAGAATGAGTTTGGGAGATTTGCGTCTGTTTCAATCTTTTGGAATAGTTTGTAAAGAATCGGTGTCAATTCCTCTTTGAATGTTTGGTAAAATTCTGCTGTGAATCCATCTGGTCCTGGGCTTTTCTTTGTTGGGAGCCTTCTGATAACAGCTTCAATCTCCTTTATTGTTATTGGTCTGTTCAAATTTTCTGCGTCTTCATGGTTCAGTTTTGGGAGCTTGTGTGTGTCCAGAAATTTATCCATTTCCTCCAGATTTTCAAATTTGTTGGCGTATACTTGTTTATAGTAGTCTCAAATGATTCCTTGTAGTTCAGATGCATCAGTTGTAATATCGCCTTTTTCATTTCTAATTTTGTTATCTGAATCTTCCCTCTTCTTTTGTTAGCCATGCTAATGGTTTGTCAATTTTATTTATCTTTTCAAAAAACCAACTTTTTGATTCATTGATCTTTTGTATTGTTTTTTCGGTTTCAATTTCATTCAGTTCTGCTCTGATCTTAATGATTTCTTTCCGTCTGCCAACTTTAGATTTGGATTGTTCTTGTTTTTCTAGTTCTTTAAGGTGAAGTGTTAGGTTGTTCACTTGCCATCTTTCCATTCTTCTGAGGTAAGCATTTAATGCAATGAATTTCCCCCTTAATACTGCTTTTGCAGTATCCCACAGGTTTTGGTATGATGTATCATTATTTTCATTAGTTTCAATAAATTTTTTGATTTCCTGCTTGATTTCTTCTTGGACCCATATGTCATTAAGTAGAATGCTGTTTAATTTCCATGTGTTTGTATAGTTTCCAGAGTTTCGTTTGTTATTAATTTCTAGTTTTAATCCATTGTGGTCTGAGAAAATACATGGGATAATTCCAATTTTTTTGAATTTATTGAGACTTCATTTGTGACCTAATATGTGATCTATCCTGGAGAATGTTCCATGTGCTGATGAGAAGAATGATGAGAAGAGGTTGTTGGATGGAATTTTCTATAGATATCTTCCAATACCAATAGGTCTAGAGTATTGTTTAGATCTTGTGTTTCTCTTCTGATTCTTTGCCTAGATGATCTGTCTAATATTGACAGTGGGGTGTTCAGGTCCCCTGCTATTATGGTATTAGTGTCTATTTCCTTCTTTAGGTCTAATAGAGTTTGTTTTATAAATCTGGCTGCTCCAACATTGGGTGAGTACATATTTATGATTGTTATGTCTTCTTGATGCGTCAGTCCTTTTATCATTAAGTAGTGTCCCTCACTGTCTCTTTTTATGGTTTTTAGTTTAAAGTCTATTTTGTCAGATATAAGAATAGCTACTCCAGCTCGTTTTTCTTTTCTGTTTGCATGGTAAATCTTTTTCCATCCTTTCACTCTTAGTCTGTGTGAATCTTTACGGGTGACGTGGGTCTCTTGTAGGCAGCATATAGTTGGGTCCTCCTTTTTAATCTAGTCAGCCAGTCTGTGTCTTTTGATTGGGGAATTTAAGCCTTTTACATTAAGAGCTATTATTGAAAGGTGTTGATTTATTCCTAGCATTTTATTGGTTGTTTGGTTGTCTTAGGTGTCTTTTGTTCCTTGCTTTCTGATTTACTCTTTGGTTTCTGTGTTTGTTGGTTCCTTAGGTTGTAGATAGCCTTTTTGTTTGTTTGTTTTCTCTTCATGAATGCCATTTTTATTATACTAGTGGGTTTTGATTTTTCTTGGGTTTTTATGGCAGTGGTAGTTATTTTTCAGGAACCAAACCCAGTACTCCCTTGAGGATTTCTTATAAGGGTGGTCGTGTGGTAGTGAACTCCCGCAGTTTTTGTTTGTCTGAGAAATATACTATTTGCCCTTCATTTCGGAAGGATAGCCTTGCAGGGTAAAGTATTCTTGGCTGGCAATCTTTGTCTTTTAGTATTTTGAATATATCATCCCATTCCTTTCTAGCTTTTAGGGTTTGTGATGAAAAGTCTGATGTTAGCCTGATTGGGGCTCCATTATAGGTGATTTGACGCTTTTCTCTTGCAGCTTTTAAGATTCTCTCTTTGTCTCTGAGTTTTGCCAATTTGACTATAACATGTCTTGGAGAAGGCCTTTTTGGGTTGAATATGTTTGGAGACCGTTGAGCTTCCTGGATCTGAAGATCTGTGATTTTTCCTATACCTGGGAAGTTTTCTGCCACTATTTTGTTGAATATGTTTTCAATGCAATCTCCGTTTTCCTCCCCTTCTGGAATACCCATGACTTGGATATTTGAGCGCTTGAGGTTGTCTGATATCTCTCTCAGATTTTCTTCAATGTCTTTGATTATTTTTTCTTTCTTTTTTTGTCTGCTTGTGTTATTTCAAATAGCCCATCTTCAAGTTCAGAGGTTCTCTCTTCAACTTCGACAAGCTTCCTGGTTAAACTCTCCGTTGTGTTTTTTATTTTGCTGAATAACTTCTTCAGTTTGGCAAGTTCTGCTACATTTTTTTTCAGGACATTGATTTCCTTGTACATTTCCTCTTTCAGGTCCTGTATACTTTTCCTCGTTTCATCATGATGTCTAGCTGAGTTTTCTTGTATCTCATTCAGTTTCCTTAGAATTATCACTCGAAATTCCTTGTCAGTCATTTCAAGGGCTTCTTGTTCTAAGGATCTAGAGTCTGAGATTTATTAACTTTTGGTGGTGTACTTTCTTGATTTCTTGTATTTCTGGTATCTTTATTTTGATGTTTATTCATTGTGCCAGGGGGTTTTACAGTCCACCGGTTTGAGACTATTGACTAACTAAGATGTTGCTGTGGTTGCCAATTTGGTATGGCTACCTCTGTGACTGCTCAGTTGGCCTCTAGTCCCTTGTGTGTGTGTGGTTGCCTCGGGTCTTGGGCCTCTCCGGGGAGCCACCTCTCTGGTCAGCTTGGACTCTGCTGGGCTGCTGGATCACGGGGTGGTACCACAGGGTGTGTGGTCTCTGCTAAGCTTCCACTTCCCGTGCAGGACTTCTCCCTGTTCCGTGCGCTCTGGCCCGGGCTGCTGGATCATGCAGTGGCAGTCCCACAGGGTGTGTGGTTTCTGTCGAGTCTCCGCCTCCCTAGCCGGACATCTCCCCTCTCTGTGCGCACTGGGCTGGGCTGGGATGTGTCTTCTGCAATCCTCGTCTATCAGCTGGGCCTTAAAGATCCTGCTCGGCACCGCCTCGCCCAGGAAGTCTACCAGGTTTCTGGTAGGCGCAGACGACCGGTCGCTCTGGGTGCCTTTGTAGCACTGTGTAGATCTTTCTCGGGACTTATCACCTTCCTCCTGGTATCGCGGTTATTTGTGTACTTGTCTTATCTCTCACACCAGAGCGTGAGCTCCTTGGGGGAGGAGCCCACAGTACACGGTTCACCTTTGAATCCCCCCGGTGTGGACCGACTCCAGTGCCCGCCCGTAGTCAGCTCTCCGGCAGGTTCAAGTGAACTCGGGAACTCTCCAACCACACTATTCCTAACCAGAAATCGGTTAGGTGTTTTTCCCAACTGGTGGCCGCAGAGATGGTATCTGCCTCCCGGTAACAGGAAGTTTACCGGGGGCCAGAGCCCAGAGTGCGGTGAAGTGACAGTCGGCCCAGCCCGTATTTCCTTGCCCTCCCGACACTGGCCGGGGACGCCCCACGCCACCAGCCCCACCAGAGAACCGCGGAGGGAGTGGGAGGGGAGGCCGGCCCGCAGTCCGGCAAGCAAGTGGGAAGGCTCAGTGAGGAGCTGAGCAGGGCGAGGAGGACAGGCGTGGCCGAGCCGGGCTGGAGCCGCCACCACCTGAGAAAATGGAGGCAGCCCCAGGGCCAGTGAGGCAGGCAGAAGCCAGGCGGGCGTCCGCCCCCCCCCACGAGCAGGGCCGGGCCGGGGTCACTCACAGGGCTGTGCCGGGTCGGGCGGCTCCCTCTCTGCCTCTGCGTCGTCACCGTCCCCATTCTCGGCCGCCACCGCCACCTCGGGCTGCTCAATCAGTCATGCGGCTCAGGCGCTCCCAGGAATCTTCTTTTATGCTGGCCTGAAACCTCGAATCCTGAATATGGCAGCTGGCCGCCTTCAGCGCGGCCCCGGCCTCCGGGATCCTGGCAGCGTCAACAGCGGCCCAGCGCCGTGTTCCGTGTTTAGAGACTCGCTTTTGCAGCTAAGAAACAGTTATTTTCCTGCTCCACACTTCAAAGCTGTTGCCTGTAAATGAGGCAGCCTCTCCTGCCAAGGGCAAAGTGGCGGTCAGCCCCCACAACCGGCCACCAGCAGCGGTCCTCCCTTAAGAGACGGCAAGAGGAAGGTCCACAAGTTTCCCGGCTGCCTAAGGCCCAGTGGCCGCCTTTTCCACCTCAGCTACTCAGCGCCAACCGCCGCAGCCACCGCCATCTTAGGATCCCTCCACTCCATCATTTAAAAAGGCATTCTTGGACCCTTTTTACATCTCTAAATTACAGCACCCAAATTACATCCCAATATTAATCATGCCTAGTATGTCTCCACTTGGGAGAGCGTGGTGCTGACAACACCAAGTCAAGGGTTAAGATCCCCTTACCAGTCATCTTTTTTTAAATTAAAAAAAAAAAAATTGATTCATAGCTTAACTACCAAACATTAATCAATAAACTAACAAAATCAAGATCTAAATTTCCCAAATTGGTGTTCCATGGAAACAGAGGCTTGCTTTATTACTACCCTCTTGGATAATCATCCCAAAATACATTAGCATCTTAAAAGTGAATACTACAGCTATCAAGAAACCTGCTTACACAGCTTCTCTGGCACAAATTTACAGACACACAGTCTTTTCTTAAAAGTATACCTATTAACCACACACAAGGAGTATTACAAGGCAGCACTACTGTCATCCAAGGGTTAGTATCAGAATCAGGTCCTTCTCTAGATCTGCCTCAATATCTGGAGATGCTGCCCGGGAATGTGTATTTTTTGAAAGCTTCCCAAATACAACCAAGATTAGGAACCACTAAAGATATCTTAACCTTTTTTTTTCTTCGCCGTGAAGCCATCTTTCACAGTAATAAGAATTCCTGGGGAATTTTTCTAATTGTGTCAGAATTTAAGGGGAAAATGTAATAAAGTGATTTTAAGAAAAGAAAAACTATTTTTAATCAGCATATAACTAATGATTATACATACTATAAAGTTCATTTTAATGAAGCATACAAAGAAAAATTTTGACTTCCCACTAACAAGGGCTACTTCTTATTTAAATTACGTAAAATAATGCATTTTAGTGACGTATCTACTTGAAAATGACTTATATCTTGTTTGTAAACTCATGAATGCTAAAATTGCAGGCTAAAATTGAATACATTATGCAGGAACAAAACTGCATATACAACCTGGTGCTTGGAATTCTTATAGTTTCTACTAAAAAAATTTAATATTTTTGTGCTTTGTTACTTAAGTGATGAACTACAGGCTTCAAATTGGTATCTGCAAACACTTCAGATAACACACTGCAAGTGTAAGTAGTCTTCAGTCTCTAAAAATAAAAAACCATACTGGGTAGCACTGTAGTTTCTCTTTTAAACATTGCTTTTTGAAATATTACCAATACCTCATTGAGATACAGGATGTTAGTCCAACACAGACAACTTACAGAGATAGGTAACAATAATCATCAAGCAAATATTTATGATCATTTATATTTTTATGCTTATTATGTAGTATTTCAATATCAACCATATTTTCTTACTGTTTCTTGACTCTAAGCATCTGAATGGATATACAAAGAAGTGAAACAACATGACTAAAAGTTAACGAAACACATGACCAAGAATTAAAACAATTTAAAACCCACATGGCAGATAGGTTTCAGCTGAATTATTAACTGGTTATGGCACCACCATTTGCCCCAATGTTCATTTGACACCTCTTCAAATTACCTCATTTTAAAAGGAAAAAGAACATAGCTAATTGTTTTATCTTTTTTTAAAATAGAAACCATTTACTACATGAACACTGTGGAACACCTTCTTGAGCCCAATTAAGTTTGGAAAACTGTTCTAGAGATGCATAAGTGGTAAGCTACAATCAATTGTTCATAACCCCATCTAGCAAAATGTTTTAAAATCAAAACTTGGAAAACGTGGGACGAAAACACTGAAAGCAGCTTTCAATACTTTTGCAACTTTAAGGAACAAATCTAAGTTTTAGTTGTTACAGAACTGTCCAGTAGAACTTTATGCAGTAATGGAAGTATTCCACATCTGCAATGTCCAATAAGATAGCCAATACCCACTTGTGGCTACTGAGCACTTTAAATAAATGTAGCTAATTATAACTGATGAACTGAATTTTAAATTTCACTTAGCTTTAATTAAATAAAATTTAAATTGTCACACATGGCTAATGGCTCTATATGAGTGTAGGTTAGAATGTGATCTTACACTGCTTCCAGACAAAAAATGGAATAATGAGATTTACTCTCCTGCCTGAAACAATGATTTCCAAATAATTGGGCAACAGGCAGCACAGGACAGTAAACCCTGAGAGCGGAAACAAATGAGGTGAGCCCTCCAACTGCCCCAGCTTACTGCCTGGGAAGTTTTCAGGCCAAAACACAAGCCTGGTGTCTCCCTGAGTTGAGAAGACAGAGCTGGAAGGCCCAGGTAGCTGAACTTTTCAGGACGGAGAATCAGAAATTAGAGAGCACCACAAAGAAAAAGGTTCAGAAATTTGCACAAGATCCCTCTCAAGTATTCACCTGAGTACGGATTAGCACATGAATATGAGGAAACTTCCCAAGAACCCCCAGAAAGGAGCAGAGGAAACAATCCCCTTAACTCAGAGATGCAGCAGAATAAGTCCTGCTCCCACCACTGAGAGAGAGAAACCTCATAATTCACAAGGTATCAGAGTAGTTAAAAGTTTCTTGCCTCAGTCGTACAGAAAAATTAGCTCCTAGACTGAAGGCTGTTATTGTCCTGCCTGCCTAATGAAAGCTTAAAAACAAGCCTCAAAAGGATCAAATGGTCTCCAAGTAACAACTTCATCCCAGGACAAACCTCAAAAATATTTATACTATGGAAAAAAAAAAAATTCATCTACAAGATAAAACAATATTTGACATCCAATCAAAATAGGCCAGGCATGCAAAGAAGCAGGAAAATAAAACCCATTATGAGCAGAAAAACCAGTCAAGAGCAAAACACTCAGAAATGACATAGATAATAAAATTAGTAGACAAGAACATTAAAAATAAATTATAACTATATTCCATAGATTAAAAAATGTTTTATGTACCTAATAACAGAGCTTCAAAATACATGAAGCCAAAACAAAAACAACAAAATACATGAAGCACAAACCAATAAAACTCCAAAGAGAAACTGACAAACCTATATAATAGAGATTTCAACACTACTCTCCCAATTGACAAAACTAACAGAAAATCATTAAGTACAGACAAGATTTGAACACCACCATCAACCAACTTGTGAAAATGTTTTAACTAACGAGAACACTGTAAACCAATAACTGTTCTCTGACTCCCAAACAAGATAAAGCAATCCTGATTATTATCCAGGTAACAAGGTTTCACAAAATATTTCAAGATCCCAACAACATTAGAATTCTATGGTTCTAAACAGTGTACAGACAACAAGAAGGGGCTTTTATAAATCCTCCATTCCTGAGGATTACAAACCCAAATGCTTAAAGGGGCAAGGAGGTAAAGTTTAAAGAAAAAGAAAATTGACAAAGGCTGAATGTGATCAATAGCAAACTGGAGAGAGCATACACTCACCCTCAAAATGAAAAACCCCTCTCAACTCCAGTCAATGATCCTATGACATGAGGGAAAGTTGAACCACTGTTTCGATTTCTACGTGAACTCTAGATTTAGAAATGCTGACCACCAATTCAGTAAACTTTGAGCCAAACTAGGGGAAAGAAATGCCTAAGAGCCAAATTCACAACCAAATTTCTGCTCTAGCCCAACAATCTCATCTTATAAAAGAAACAGAAATATTAAATACTTTGTCCAAATCATCAAGGCCATAACCCCATCTGGCAATATCTAAAATACTGTGGACATGGACACAAAAGTCCACATTTTTAGAGGAAACTGAAACCGGGCTGTTGCCCATGCAGGTAACTTAGTGATGCTTAACTTCTCAGGAAACACACAAAAACTGATTTACAACACCTATAGGGCAAAAATTTATCAAAGGCCTTCTGAATTGGTCCAGAGGACAAAATTAAAATTAGCAGGAGATAGCTACAGATAATGTAACTTGAGCAAAATGGAAGCAAGTTAAAAAAAAAAAAACTTAAAAAACAGCAGTAGGGTTGGCCAGTTAGCTCAGTTAAAGCACTGTGCTGATAACACCAGGTCAGGGGTTCAGATCTCCATATCTGTCACACACGGAAAATAAAATAAAATAATTTTTTTAAAGTTGTCAAATAATGATGTGACAAGAGCTGAATAGTTAGCTCACTTGCAATAGCATGGTGCTGGTAACACCAATGTCAAGGGTTCGAATCCCTGTACCAGCCAGCCACCACCACCACCAACAAAAAAATGACACAGCTATTTCGCAGAGTAGTTAGCTCCCTCCACCAGAGGTATTCAGGAAAAGGCTGATGAGCTTTCAGGAATATTTCAGAACTGATTATGTGGTGAAAAAATGGCTATATGATTTTATGGTCCTTTCTGCCTAACACTATGAATTCTCACCATGATGAATAATCTAGTAATATCTTCTAGTTAAGACCTATGTAAAACACTGAGCTGGCAAGCTCAATGACACCATGAAGAGGCCCCTGAGACACCCTACAGCTACTGGTGATGCTGTAGTCACACCCTACATTATAGCCTGAGTATGTTCAGGCACAGGCTAGACAACTAATTGATTAACTATAGAGGAGATTCAGAAATCCATCAGAAGGAAGCCTGAATTTGAATGCTCCCTTCTAATCTCACATCCCCATATTATATATAGCCAGGTCCCAAATTTCAGAACATCAGACAGATTTAAACTTCAAGGGAGTGGAGTTTAGCAGGATTCATAGGAAATCAAAAACCCTCAAGTTATATACCTGACCCCCCACATCCACTCTAAGTGTGCTCTTAATTGTCTGCATAAAGAATTTTAAGCCACCTGACTTTGCCAGAAAACATGATTTATTTCCAAATTTGAAACAAGACAACATTTTTAAATGCATATTTTTCTGACTGTTATAATAAAGTAGAGAAATGCTAGCTGATAGGCAACTACAGTCGCACACACAAAATACACTGGCTACACCATGACATACAAACAGTTGAGAAAACAAGAGATGCTAACTCTGCAAAGATTCAAGAAGGTTTCTGGGGTAGAAGGGCAACAAATGAAGATAATTCTGCTGAGATATTATGGACTGAATCAGAGCAAGAAAAAGATGAGATAAATGGCCAGATATTCAGTAATTAAAATGAAAAACTTATTAAAATTAGTTTCCTGACAATGGAACGAAAAAATAGTCTTTTAAAAGAAAAAAAACAAAGTAACAAATTAAATGGATATGGAGAAGTCAGAGGTGACTGCTGGACACAGAAAAATAAGAGAAATTAGAATAAAGATTTTTAAATATTGCTTTTTAAGATAAAAGATAAAATTTTTAAAGTACCTAACTCACAAAAACAAATTTAAATTGCTCATACATAAAAGTCACTGAGCAAACTCTGAGGGAAGAATCAACTGAGAGAAATCAAGACAGTTTAAGAGGCATTAACAAATTAGTGATGGCATGTTATCAATGCACACACAAAACAAGGAGTATAAAGAAAGGGGGAGGATTACATGTTCAAATTAATTTAAGAGACTGAAAAACCACAACCCCAAGATTCAAAAGTTAATGTTGTTTTACTATATCAAATAGTATATAAAATTATTTCAGAATCAAAATTTCCAGGGAAGGGCATAAGATAAAATTTTTAGACTATGTGTTTATTCTTTTTTGACCAGTAAGGGGATCACAACCCTTGGCAAGGTGTGGTCCGCACCATGCTCAGCCAGTGAGCGCTCCAGCCATCCCTATATAGGATCCAAACCCGCGGCCTCAGCGCTGAGCGCAGCACTCTCCCGAGTGAGCCACGGGCTGGCCCCTATGTGTTTATTCTTGTCTAACAGTTCCCATAATACTTCCTCACTAACCCCAAACCCCAGGTTCCATTAAATTATTCAACACCACCTCATCCATCTCTTCATTCTCCTCAGGCCCACACCTTATCTGCTCAATTTCCTATCTTAACTACCTTTTCCAAGCACCTGATCTCTCTAGTGCTTCAATACCACATTGTTAAAATCCCTGAAAAATATTTTAATTGACCTTTCCTTATATTATTTCAATCCTAGCCTAAACTCTTCACGCTCCCCGCAAAATCAATGTCTTTCCTGACTTCATTTCTGAAATGAATTGTGTCACTTTTTGACTTCTTCCATCTTTCCCATTCATCTGCATTAACTGCCAGGTTCTCTCAGTTCTTCAACATAATTCAGTACATTTTTATCTAGTATATACTATGTGAAAGCACTATCCTACACATGTTTATAAATTTAAGAGTAGGTAATATCTCATTTAATCTACTCATAGACAGATTAAGTCCAACTATGACAAAGTATAATACAGTACATATCAAAGAATTAACATATTATGGAAACCATAAGGATGATGAAATTTTTCCCTTCATATTATCTTAGGTTGTTCCCTTTCTTTCCACTCCCATCACTCTGTTCAGGCCTCTATCTAATATGAATACATCTGTTATCCTTCCTACATGGGTTTCACCCAACTGTAATCAATCAAACCCATAATCTTTTCTAAAACAGAATTTCAATCACATCACTCGCCTACTTAAATTTTATTTCAACAACAATGATTTGCAAGTCTCCCTCCCTATCAAGATGGGCAGTTAAAATGCAGATTACTGTGGCCCACTTGGGAGAGTGTGGTGCTGATAACACCAAGGCCAGGGGTTCGGATCCCTATATAGGGATGGCCGGTTTGCTCACTTGGGAGAGCGTGGTGCTGACATCACCAAGTCAAGGATTAAGATCCCCTTACTGGTCATCTTTTTAAAAAAATAAATAAATAAAATAAAATGCAGATTACAAGGCCTTGTCCACAGAGATTCCAATTCAGTCAGTCTGATGGGATGATTAGGAATCTTAATTTTTATTTTGATTAAGGTGCAGAGCACACTTTAGAAAAAACAGGTCTGGCTGATTGGTCAGCTCAGTTGATTACAGCATGCTGCTGGTAACACCAAGGTGCAGGGTTCAATCCCTGCACTGGCCAGATGCCAAAAAAGAAAAAGAAAAAAGAAATTAAAAACATAGGTCAACGGGGAGAATGTCAAATTCCTTAGCCTGGCATCAAGGCTCCCCATATAGAAGGTCCCTGATTAACCACCATATGGCAAGGGCTCTCCTACAAGAACTCTTCCTTCCAGATAAACTTGATTTCCTGCTGCCCAAATAAGCCATTTTCTCCCTCAATCCTTACTGAAAATGTCCACTAACTTCACCATTCCTCTTGACCCACTTCAAGCTCCAGAGTTCCTAGGTCTCACCAGACTGAAACAATTTCTCCTGTCCAATTCTACAGTTCCATACTGCCTGCCACAAACTATGACTTAAACTAGTATTATTATTAACTATGCAGTTGATTATATCATATGAAAAATGACTGTGAATCAAACTTCTTCATTTCTCTCAGCACCCAGAACAATGCATTTAGGGAGTCCTAAGGCAATTTCATCTTGTATAAGCACACCCAAGAAAGAACAAGTATTTTAGAAGTAACTTTTAGAATACTAAAAGAGGAAACTGTAAAAATAAGATTTTTCTTAGGAAAAGAGACCAAAGTTAAACATATCTGAAATTTTTAAAAAGTGTATCTGCCGAGAAAATTACTAACTAAACACCATTCTTCCTTACCAGTCTACTAGATAAATGCTCGCTGAAGAATTTTTCCCAGAGCAGAAAGAACAGGTGAACTTAAGTCCCAAGAAAAAACTGGTAAACCAAACTCTGCTTTAACACCAATCAGGTCTGCCTAAACTTTGAGCCAAATAGCAATTCAAAAGCAAATTAAATAGAGAGAAAAACACTTTTACAGTTAATTTCTGAAATTTTTATATGTGCAAAAATGTTAAATTACAAGATTTCTATCAGGACAATTGAGGTTTGGTATAGCACAAGTACCTCTATCCCAGCGCTCATCCAATAATTCCTGGTTACTTATCTGTCATCCCCATAACACTAATTATACAAGCCAGGGCCACTGTCTTGAATCTTTCTATTCCAGCATCTAGAACAGCATCCGTGATTAATAAAGATGTAATGAGTGAAACAGCAAAGTTTTCAAAATAAAAAATAATAGTGATTCTCCAAAGACGATATAAAAAACGGCCAACAAACACTTGAAAAGATGTTCAAATCACTAATCATCAGAGAAATGCATATCAAAACTGCAATGAGATATCACTTCACACTCATTATGATGCTTACTATCAAAACAACAAAAAATAACATGAGCTGGTAAGAATGTAGAGAAATTGGAACCCATGTGTACTTTTGGTGAGATTGTAAAATGGTGCAACCACCATGGAAAACAATATGGAGGTTCCTCAAAAAATCAATAACATAACTACCATACTGTTGTGGATTGACTGAACTGTGTCCCCCAAAATTCATATATTAGGAGTTTAATTCCCACTGTAACTGTTGAGGGTGGGAAATGCTAATATGATAACTGAAGGGTAGGGCCTTGAGAGGTGACTAGATTGTAGAACCATACTGTAGTGAATGGATTAATAATGGTGGTCAGGGCCATGGTTCTGAGGGCTTTAAAAGGAGAACATGTGACAGTTTCTACCTCTCTTTGCTCCCCCATTTCTGCCATGTGAGACCCTTGCATCGCTGTAAATTATGCCACCACCAATGAAGACCCTCACAAGACGTGTTCCCTGGACTGTGGATTTCCTAGCCTCTGAAACTGTAAGCAATAAATTCCATTTTCTTACAAATTACCCAGTTCCAGATATTTTGTTACAAGCAACAGAAATGGACTAATACACATATGATCCAGCAATCCCACTTCTGGGTATATACCCAAAAGAATTGAAAGCAGAGTCCCAAGGACATATTTGCACACTCATGTTCATAACAGCAATAAACGCAACAGCCAAGCGGTAAAAAGCAACCCAAATGTGCAGATGAGTGGATAAACAATGTTGTATATACATACAATGGAATATTATTTGGCCTTAAAAAGTAAGGAAATCCGGTCACATGAAACAACATGGACAAAACTTTAGGATATTATACTAAGTGAAATAAGCCATTCACAAAGAAGATAAATCCAATTCCACTTATATGAAGTATTTACAAGTAGTCAAATTTATAGAGACAGAAGTAAAATGGTGCCAGGTGTAGGGGGAAATGGGGAGTTATTAATGGCTACAGTTTCAGATTTTCAAGATTTTCTTCACAACAATGTGATGAATTGTACATTTAAAAACAGTTAATGATGGGCTGGCTGGTTAGTTCAGTTGGTTAGGCGTGGTGCTGATAACACCACGGTCCAGGGTTCGATCCCTGTACTGGCCTGCTGCCATAAAGAAAAAAAGTTAACGGTAAATTTTAGCTTATTGTTTACTGCAATATAGAAAGCATTTTTAATAAGAGTGATTTTAAGTAGAAGAAAATAAATTTGAAGTATTGAACTCATGTTTGAGGAAAAACAAATATTAAAACATTAATATAACATTTGCATACAATTAGTCAAATTTAGCCTCCTCCATCTAAAAGAAATGTAGTTTAAAATAAGTTAAGGTTATATGTTCAAATGACATATCAGAAGATTCTCGCTATTTATAAATTATTATTTGCTCAATCAGAAAGTAAAGTTTTCTGCTAAAAAATGAATCAGAATTCTAGAGCTGGAAGAGATCCCTGACTGATTCTTCCACTAAATCCAACGTAGGTCCCCAACAGTTCCCGCAAGCAATAACAAAATAAGGAAAAATTGGAAAAATGAAAGTTTTCTTTCATAAAGCTAAATACTTAATTTTAAGGGATATTCTATATTCTGAAAGTACATCCTTCCTACTTTGATGATGCTGGTAAGTTCTCTTTTCAATGGTACAAGCAGTCATCCATTTAACAAATTAATATCTGCCAAGCCTGAGACTGTCAGGTAGAGATAACGATGGTGAACAGAACATGCAAGCCTCCCACCCGTAGGGAACCACCTACATTATAGTGGAATGTAAGAGAAGCAGTAATAAGATGACAGGGTTTTGTTTTTAAGTATTTAACACACAAAACAAAAAGACGGTCACCATATATCACTGGGAAAAATTAATCTCCAGTGCCTTCCTATTTTATAAATGAGGAATAGGATGTCTTAAAGGTCCACAACTACATATTCAGTAAATCCAAAGCCAAAAAAACTTTGTTTCTAGATTGATTAAAGCACCAGAAAAATATTCATGTGCCTGAGTAGAGATTTGACCATGATAATGTAAAAGTCTTCAAATATCTCCAAATATCCCCAAGAATAATATTTTTCCATTTAACATGCCCTTACAGTTCTAACAGGATTTAAATCTATATATGAAACTTGTTAAATCATTTAAACACTTACAAGTTTAATGAAAACTTAAAATCCCTAGGGCAGAATTTATCAAGTCTAATGCCATCAAAAGAAAAAAACTCTACTTCCTGATAAAGCAAAGCCAACACTTAGAAGAGGAGCAAGGAATTGACACTTAGATATAGTACCCATACTGATGTCTGAATCACTGTTTCTGTGGCCTACAAAGTGCAGTAATTCTCTGGACCACTGCTATCCCCATTCACTAGAAGGTTTAAATATACAAAGCAATTGAAAAAAACAGCTAATTAACATTTCAAAGAACAATGATAACAAAACCTGTAATTCCAGTGAATAATTTAGGTTTAACAATAATTGACCAGACAGTTTGGTACAATCTCTTCCCTCACCTCCTCCCACCTTTCTCTATTTCTGTGCAAAGGTGGGATATACCAACAAATATGTGCAAAGACAGTGGGGTCTGTAGACTTTTTCTCAGGGGTTCAAAAAGTTTTTTCAAAGGACTTCAAAATAAGGCCACACAGAACACAAACCTAGAGGAACAAACCTGAAGCAGATAAAGGAAACTGAGGCTAACATTAAAGCAATATGCCTATACAGTAAGTAGAAGAATCAAGATTTGAACCTAACTGCAAAGTTTGTAGGGCTTTTGCTTTCCCTCTCTCACCTCCTCTAGCTTTCTTCCTCTGAGTCTGTCATAAACACCTACATTCAAATCACTGGACAGGAGAGACAGGATGAAGTAGGAGAAACAAAAAAATGTACAAAAAATAGTACTTTCCCTAACAAGTTTATAAAATATAAGAATCAGACAGAAAAATTGCACTGGATGTTATAAGCACCTTATGACTAGAGCAAAGGGTTACAGAGAATCAAAGGAGGAAGACAACTTTCTGCTGGAATGAGCAATGAAGAATTCACTGAGGAGGGAGTGAGTTGAAGAATGAGACCTTAGAGAAAGGAGTACGTTTCAGGCAGAAGAAACTTCAGCTAGCAAAGGTAAGGAAAAGAGAAGGAAGATATAAGTCATGTTTGAAAAGGCAAAAACAATCTGGCTCAAGCAGAGAAATTATGTAAGAGCACAGTTGAATACAGGATGAAAAGTTAGGACTGGGTCAAATGTTAGAGAACTTGTTGAAACAAACTATCTGTTTAACAGCACCAAGATGGAATTAAATTTTATTTTTACATATTCATTACCTTCATGAAATAAAACTGCACATACATGCATTAATTTGAATGAGTTTATGCTTTGGGGCCAAGTAAAAAGTCTAGGAAAGTACATGCTACAAAGATGATTAAATGCTGGAGCTGAATTTAAATAACTGATTTTTCCTCCAATCTCTTGATAGCTACAGACTTATGTCCAAAGAGATGGGAAGGGAAAAAACTTGAACCTACATCCATATTACTGAAAGTTCATGCCAGCTAACTCTATTATGAGATGTAGAACCCACCAATCTTCTCCCTAGGATGATGGGGGCTTGAACAAATGGGAATAATTACAAAGCCCTACTGTCAGAAAAATTCCCCTAGTGTTGCCAACTGGTTAAAAGATAATTTAAAAGGCTACAACTGGACTTTTTAAAATGTAGCTTTATCTTAATGTCATTTCTTAAACTTGAGGTTAGAATTCGGGAAAATGTTCAACTAGACCACCACTATCTTGAAGCTATTGATAACTTAAAGAACTACCATTCAAAACTCCCACTTCCCCCTTAGAGAGCTAAGTCTCACACACCTAGTAAAAAGGGGATCTACCAGATTTGCAAATATTACCTGACATCACCACTCTCTATTGCTGTTTCTGCAGGACAAAGTGGGCTGCCATATGCCCTTCCTTTACTTTACCATAGCAGCACCACCACCCCTCTCCTCCGAAAAAAGAAAAAAAAAAAAAAAAAAGTCTGTGGAGAAGGAAGTTATGGCAGCTCCATTTCCTCAATCTTCAAACCATCAAAAGCTGTGAGGACATAACAAGAAGCACTTATAAATGCAGGAGTAGGGTAAGGGGGTGCCATGAAACCAAGCAAATTCTCCACTCACATTTGTAAAACTTAAACTGAAAGGAAACTTTTAATCTAGCCCAAAGCTCTCATTTCCCAGGGAAGGTAAGTGATTTGCCTTGGGCAACTGCTTCTCTATAAAGGTGCTAAGTGTCTGTTACCAATCATGGTGGCACGTAATCGCTTACTCAGTTGGTTAAATTTAAATGAGATTAAGTACCTGGCATGCAAAAAAAGAAAAACCACAATCTTCACTCTTATGCACCTTCTCAGTATCTTGCCTCACAGATATCCAGAGAATACCGGATGAATCTCAAAAGAATAGTATTTCCCCATTCTGCCACTGCTGTCGCAAAATTACTCTTCTTCCTTTACCTTATTTTAAGTGGAAGCCTGAAACGGCCTGAACTTCTCAAGTTCTAACTGAACAAGTGGATCGACAAAATCTCAAAATTTGGAGTAGTATAAGAATATTACAAGGAGCATATATATTACTGCAACGGAGCATATTGTATATACTCCGCATAATTACCCTTTCCTTTCCATTAACTTTTCAGCCTAGGTGGTTTTTTTTTGAAAAGCAAGTAATTATTATACATGCACAGTTAACCCAAGTTATTATTTTTGAGACATTTCGATTAGACAATTTAGCATAGCTCTCTTCATGTCTTAATAACTTAAAAGGACCCTACCCACCACGAGTTAATGTTTTTTTGAACAAAAACCTCTAAAATAAACCCCTACCAGGCCTCAGTATATTAAAACCACAAAATAAGCAAGAAAAGTAATCAGTAAAAATCCCACCAGCTAACATGCACTTAGAGTATCATCAGCCTTCTTCGGCTCACTGTTAACCGTCAAACAGTCAAAGCATTTGTGAAGTACCTGGGGGTGGGGGGGAAGTTCCCCACCGAGTTCTCCGGCTGCGGGTGCGTCAGATTATACCACCACCCCCACATAACGCCAGTTTAGGGAAATGCAAACACGCCATATGTACATGTTTCAATCACGTTTAACCACGTTTAACCACGATAGGTATGAAATCAACTCCTGCAGTAAAGGGTGTGAAAAAAAAAAACAAAACAGCAGCAGCAGCAGTGTGCATGCATATTTAAATACCATCACCAAATGAACCGAGGCAAATTAAACCGTTTTGGACGTTAAGGCCGCTGTACAAAGCGGTTTGAAAGAGTTCTCTGCCTTTCTGAAATGCCGAGCAAAAGTCCCTTAGCGAGTTTCAAAACTAATAACCGTATACCACTACACAAATAACAAAAGCTTAACACGAACTACCATGCCCTTAAACTGTTCACGTTACCACTGCCCAGAAGGCTTTTTTAAAGCAAGCAAGGAAAAAGGACCAGTAAAATGCGTCTCACCGCAAACACAGCACGAAAGGGACTGTCGGAAGTAAGGCAGGAGCCTGTTAATCTCTGTAAAAGCCTTGGGGTCTCCGGGGTCGTAGTTGAGCACTAGGCGGCTCGCGGAAATGTAGAGAGCAGTAGCATTCACGGGGTTCATTGCAGACACTTCGACACCAATGGCTCCCGGTCGAAAAGAAATTCCGGATCCAACTTTGTAAGCAGCCAGAGAACAATGGCGAATTCGCAACAATTCGGAAGATATCAGAGTAAAACCATTGGCCAAGGTAGTAACCAAAATCCGAGCAAGTTTGTGGAGCTGAAGCAATCCTCCCAAACATGGGGCCCTGGCGCCCCTCCTCCGTCCCTGAGACTTCCAGACCCAAAAAAGAAAAGAGAGAAACCAGCGTTCGAGTTCGTCCGGAGCGGCCCCGGAGCGCAGAACGCGGCGGCTTGGGCGTTCGGGCCGGGACTCGGCGCTCAGTCTAGCCCCGCGGCTCGGCGGGCGGCCTTCGCTCGAGCTGCATCTCCGAACGCGAGGCACCTCCTCAGGTCGAGCTGGGGGACGCTGCAGCAGGTCCCGGCCGGGTCCGAGAGGCTGCACGCTTCTCACGGGCTGCAGGGCTCCTTACTCCATCACAGTGCCTGGCGCGGAGGCAGCGGCGACGGCAAGGACTGCGGCTCGGGCGTCGGCTTTCCGACCTAGTGCAAGAAGCTGCGGCAGAGGCAGAGGTTGCTGCTGCGACTGGCGGGGACCGCCGCCGCTCTCTCCATATCGGAAGCCGGGCCCAGACTGTGCCCTGGCTCTCCGCCCCGGCGGTTGCAACCCGCTGCTCCCTGAGGTGGCGAGGCGGGCAGAGTCGTCCCCCACCCGAGAGGGGAGGGCCGGGAGGAAGTGCGCGGGCCGCAGGCGGCGGGCGGGAGGGAGCGGGGAGCAGGCCCTGCCGGGCCGCGGCGGCGCCCCTCGCTCCTCAGTCGCACACTCCGGGGTCACCAGGCGCAAGCGCCGCCCCCTCACTGCCCGGCCATTTTTTCCGCGCGGCACACACAGACAACCCCTCCGCCAAGCACGACGGCCGCCGCTGCCGCTGCCGCTGCCGGAGGAGCCCGCTCGGCCGCGGCTGAAGCGAGGGCTCACCGCCAGGCCCCGCCGCCGCCCAGCGCACACAGCAGGGCCCCGCCGCAGGCCCCTCCCCCGTGCCTCGCCGCCCTCACCACGACTCCACGCGCCACTCTAACTTGGTAGGGCCCGGACTGCTGCAGCTTTAATGGATCCCGTGGGCTGTGCGGCGCCTCAGGCCCTGCTGGCGAAGACGACCGTTACCCCAACGGGCAAAGCCACTGTCATTCCCGAGACTCCCCCGCCGCCGCCGTCGTCGCCAGCGCCCGCACGCATGCGCAGAGCACACTCTCACCCCTCCCCCCGCCCTTTCCTTTCCCTTCGCTTCCCTTTTCCTCTGCTTCTCCTCTAAGAACCTCTCCACACCCTCCCAGAGCTGCCGGCTCGCTCAGCACATGCGCACTCCACGACCCGGCTCCGCCGCCTTTCGCCCTTACGCGTGCGCCTTGACCGCCCACCCAGAAAACCGGATAAACACATCACCCCGTTCACGCCAGCCCCTCCCCGCTGCCAGCCCACCCTGGGCTCATTGCGCATGCCTGACTCTCCACTTACGGCTGTCAGAACGGAGCATGCTCCCTGTGAGCCACCGACTCTCTCGGCACCTCCCCCATGCTCTCAAATTCCCTTTCCTAGGCCTGTGGGCTGTGGAGAAGTATTCCTTAGCTGGCCCGTCCTTCCCTAGTGTGGGCCGTAGGCTTCCTGCATTGCCCTGCCTCGGTTCCCGCCGACGCCGAGGCCCGGCTGGGTCGCACCATGTGGCGCTCCGCACTGGCCCCAACGCCAGTTCCTTATCTTGACTGACCACTGTGTGAGGAAGTAGCCTCGCATGGCCTCAAGGTCCGCCCTGACGGCCTTTCTCCTGAACAGCGCATCCCGACCACCGAAAGGGCGCTGCCGTGGCTGGCTGGTTCCAGCCGAGCAGGGAAGGCGAGCTGCGATCAACGTGGCTGCGCGCCTAGCTGACGCGCGGGCGGTGTTTGCTGGGTCAGGGCTGCGGGCCGCGTCTCCTTGCTGTCGCCAGCAGTCCGAGGTCCCTAAGGCCAGGCAGGCGGTCTGTACGGAGTTGGGGGCTCTCCTTCCCGTCAGAGCCGGGCTGTTCCCACGGCCTCTGGTCCTTGGGATTTGACGGACACGAGCAGCCCGGTCTTTCTGGGGCGCCTACCAGGACCGCGCCGAGCGCGTACGGACAGTCCAGTTTTAAAAACAAAAACTCTTTTAGTTCTTTTGAGATACCTAGCCCTTCTATGTGAACAGATCTCTTAAAGGACGCGTGGTCTTGCTCTAGAACGAACAGCAATCTTCAGAAGTGTCTGTTTTTTAAAACAGGCTTCTGCCTTATGTTTTTGCAGAAGACCAAGGACACTGGTATATAAACAAAAGCCTAACTTAAAAGATGATTCCCTTCCCCTCTCAAAGTACAAAATCTTTGAGTAGCACAAGTAGAAATAGACCGTAGGAACCATTTCTAAGCTCTGAACACACGAAAGCTCTTTAGCACAATTTTTTGCACACAGTAGATGCTAGGTGAAATTTATGATGTGTGTAAATCTCTTGTGGCACGTTATGTGTATGTATATACATATGTTTATAGATACGTGGCATATGTAAATGTGGTACATATTAGTTTTAGGGGCTTGACAGAATAGAAATGAATAGTTAAGGTATCAAGGGAACCCGTACAAACTCTGATACATAATTTCTATTACCATTTGAAGGCAAGGGTCTTTTTTAACAATGACTAGCATGTTATCAGCACTCATCTACTAATCAATAAAAATATAACTTCCTAAGTTGTATAGCAACAAGGCAGAAATTAAGCAAAGCTATGCAAAATGTATTTGGTACTCTTTAATGACATATTCTAAAATTCACTCTCACTTTTAAAAGTTCCATTTGCCAATTTTTTTTGGATGCGAAATCTTTTCTAAGCTCACCTTCAAATAAAATTGTTACACAGTTCTATTTTTATTCCAGACTCTAAGGTCTTCTCCCACAACACATAGGTTCTTCTCCCCCAGAGGAGCCAGGCGGAGAGTAAAATAACCAGCACTGTTTTCCATTCAGGCAGCATAAATTAGCAGTCACCCTAGGCAAGTGATTACTTGCAGGGCATTAACCTTGCTGATTTTCTCATAACTGGATTTTTTTAAATCTCTTGAGATATGCACACCCCAAATTAAGATTAATTCTATTGATGGTTCATTTGTGTTATGTGTGTGTGTGTGTGTGTGTGTGTGTGTGTGTGTGAGAGAGAGAGAGAGAGAGAGAGAGAGAGAGAGTAAAACCAGTTCTTTTTTAACTTCTGAAATTGGTTGCAAGTGGTGATAGATTATGGTACTTAGCGGTAAAGCATCTTGAAGTATGTTCCCTTCTAATAATTATTGGCTTGCTTGAGCCTTGCCTAAAAAGCAAACAAACGAATTATTTATAGACGACAAGGAGCTGGCTGGTTAGCTGAGTTGGTTAGAGTGCACCCTTCTAACACCAAGGTCAAGAGTTCGGATCCCCATACTAGCCAGCCACCAAAAAAGAAGAAAGTACCTGGATCGAAGATCATGTATAACTCAAATCCCTTAAACTATCAAGATAATTTTTCATATTTTATGTTTAATTGTTGTTTGCAAGTAAAAGTGTTGGGGTTGCCCGAACTAACAAAAATACAGGACACCAGTTAAAAATATTTTAATATGTTTTTTGTTTTAGGACAGCTTTGGATTTACAGAATTATTACACAGATAATTCTTGTATACCCTACACCCAATTTCCCCTATTATTAGCAACTTACATTAGTATGGTACATTTGTCACAATTAATGAATCAATGGTAATACATTAACTAAAATCCATACCTTATTCAGATTTCTTTAGTCTTTTCCTATGTCCTCTTCCAGTTCCAAATCCCATCCAGAATGCTACATTACATTTAGACATCAGGTCTCCTTATGCTCCTCTTGGCACCCAGTTAAATTATCATCTCAAACAACAAATAATTTTTACTATAGGTACATCTCATGCAAAATTTCAAAATAGTTATATCGTTATTCATTATTTACCTAAAACTTAAATTTAACTGAGCATTCCGTATTTTACCTGGCAATGTAAAGTAAATATACTTTGACTATAACCTTACATTATTTTCAACTTTGCCTTGGAAATCTTTGTGGACGGGGTTCTTTTCATTTCATGTATTTACTGAACCCCTGCTTTAGCAAAGCCCTGTGCCAGACTCAGGGTGGGCGGGTAAGACAGTCTCTGCCTTTAAGGTTCTAAGTATAAGAAGAGTAAAGGTCCTTTCTTATTCTGTTTTGAATCACCTAGAGAACTCAGCACAATTTGTCAGTCATGGTTTCTCATTCAAGTTAACCCCTCTGGACTCTCACTTAGTTCAAGTGCCTACCAGTGGATGTATAAATTGGTAGAATATTCCTGAAAGGCAACTGGCAATATTAAAATCTTATAAAATTTGCAGAGCCTCAGAACCAGCAGTTCCACTGCTAGCAATTATCCTAAGTTAGAGGTTTCCAAATGTTCTTGGTTCATGGTGCCTTTAGTGTCTCACTAATCTTTTCACAGCACCCTTAGGCCAAAAAAAATATGAAACAGTTTTTTAAATAGTTAGGTCCAAACACTCTAATGAGTATTTTTATGTCCTAACTTGGTATCTATTCAAAAAATTAATTCACATACATGGAAAGAAACAATATTTTTATTTCATTCTTAAATAACTATAATTTACTTATTAATAAAATTTATGTACCATTTAGTCATGTCTCAACTTCTCAAACCTTATGATCAGATTGGACATCAGCACCCTTATTTCCCAGATCACATTGATTTTTGTGCAATACTTGCTTTTTATCATAGCATCTGGAAAAACCCAGCTTTGCAAAGATATTTCCTCATTGAAAGGAATGTATGGTGATCTAATGTTGACACTGTGAACTACCCGGAGGTGGTAGTTCTCACAGTGTCCAACAGATGTCAAACATGCTGTATTTCCCTCAAAAAGTTGAAATATTCTCCAGCTTCCCTTCTCTGTGGCACTCTGGGGGCACCTTGGCACACTGTTTGGGAACCACAGATCTAGCCAATAATCTAGTGTATTAGTCTGTTTCTGTTGCTTATAATAGAATATCTGAAACTGGGTAATTTATAAAGGAACAGAATTTACTTCTTACAGTTTGACAGGCTCAGAAGTCCGAGGTCCAGAGAATACATCTGGTGAGGGCCTTCTTCTTCTGCAGAGTCCCTTGGCAAGCAGAGTATCACATGGCGAGAATGGGCTAAGTTAGAGAGAGCTAACCTCCTCAGTTGCTCTCCTTTTAAATCCATCAAAACCAGGACCATTACCACCCATTAAACCATCAATAGATTAATCCATTCATGAGGGTACAGTACTCACAATCCAATCACCTATTAAAGGCCACACCCTTCAATTACCATAATAGGATTTCCCACCATCTTAATACTGTTTCACTTAATACTGTTAAGTGTCTAATATGTGAACTTTTGGGGGACGCTTTTGACCTATAGCTTTATGAAAAGATTTTCATATAAGAATGCTATTAAAAAAGTAGAACAAATCCAAATTTCCAAGTTGAAAATAAACCTATATTATGGTATATCTACATAGTGAAATATTATATAGCTATTAAAAATGATGTAAAATGTATTTATCGCTTTTATTTATTTATTTATTTTGGCAACTGGCTAATACAGGGATCAAACCCTAGACGTTGTTGTTATCAGCACCATGCTCCAACCAAATGAGCTAACCAGCCGGGTAGATAATATATTTATTCACATGGAAAAATGTTCATACTACCTTAATTTTTTGAAAAGAAATTCTGATTAATGAAATCATTTTGGAAAAAATTAAATATCTGAGCATGGTAAAAAGACCATAAAGATATACAACAAAATATTAATTTTTTTTTTCTGAATAGTGGAATTGTCTGTATACCCACTTTGGTTTTTGTTTGTTGGCACTGGCCAGTATGGGGATCTGAACCCTTGACCTTGGTGTTACAACACCAACTGAGCTAACTGGTCAGCCCTGTATACTCATTTTGAATTAAAGCTTCTCTCTTCTATTTTCCAAGATTGCCAAGTACTTACTTCTTTCATTGCCACACTATGCTGCGGTTCTTGGTTTAGATTTGTTGTCTCCTCATGACACTACAACTGTTAGAAGGTCAATTTTCTCTGTCTTTGCCTTTCATCCTCATTGCCTAGCATAGGGTCTGACATATAATGAGAATTCAGTAATTGTTAAAATGATGATTAGTAGAAATGTGATGATGTAAGTAAAGCAAACAGTACAGTGTGTGGCACATAACAGGCATGGACAAATGTTTGCTTTTTCCTTGAGGAGAGACATAAAATGCATTACATATTAAAAGACAGTTCTTACTTCAGCTTGATCAATGTCATTTCCAAGGTTCCTAATAAAACCAAAAGTGTGGATTGATTTGAAACACTCAGAATATCAATCAACAAGTTTTTATTGATTGCACTCTGGCACTTTGGAGACAATGAAGTAAATGCAGAAGTAGTTGTAGTTATGCTTTCAAAGAACAAAGATCATACTAGCAGTAAGTCAGAGGGACTTTCTTCAGCAGTTAGGCCCTTTACAAAATTATGAAATAGCTAATGTTTGCCTTTTCTTTCCCCTCCTCTTTCACATTCCTTCCTCTGTTCTCTCCTTTTTCTTCCTCCACCAAAAACTCTTGTCTAGAGATGATGTTCCCTTTCCCACCTTTCCAATTGCATTCTCCCTGACTGCCTAGTTTCTCCACCCCATCACCTTCACCATTATAAGCATCCCTACCAAATTTTAACAAATGCTTAATCTACTGTCACTATGGAAAGCAATCAACGTAATTAACTTCAGTCTTTGGGAAAATGATACTAGCTTAATCTAAACTCAAGAAAATTCTTCAGAGACTGGCCAGAGTAACAGTTCTTCATAGGGAGCAGTAAACCCGATGAAATTAAACCAGGATCTAATCCAGACCAATCCTTCTGTCTTTTCCTGACCATTCTTTTCTTACTGTTACCAAACTTCTTCCTCCATCCTCTATTCTTTTAGCTGCAGTCATACCTGTCCCCTCTTCAGTCCTAGAGGCCTCAAGAATCACTTCCCTTTTCATATCAATTCCTGCTATTTTTTCTATGTCATTTTTCAAATCAATACATTTATCCATTCATTTCTTTCAAAACCATTTATTAAGCAAGTTTAGCACCCATTTGTTTTACACCTCTAATATGAAAATTGCTTTCAGCTTCTTCATTCCTAACTCTTGTCTTAACAAAGCAGCTTGCTTAATTGGTCATCCACCTAGCACACTGCCAGACACATATTAAGGTACCCACTAAATGTTACTGTTTTTATTCCCTAAGACACTTTCAACACTATTCAAGTGCCTATTAAGTTTGTCCATTCATTTATGCAACCAACATTTATTGCTGGTTAGATGCCAGGCATTCAGAATACAAAAGTGAATAATTCAACAGTTTCTAGCTCTCAAAGAGTTCACAGTCTAGTTGGCATGGCAGCTATGTACACAGCTAATTTATAATTTAGAGGAGTAAGATTTAGGGATGTACTCGATGCAAATCTAAAACATCTTAGCAGATATTTCTGTTACATTATAGGTTAAACAGGCTTGTGTGGACTTTCCTGTGAAAATAACTGCATTTATTCATAGCATTGTTTCTAAGGGAAAATGTGTTCTGCATTTTAAACAATCAATATAAAACTGAATTTTTGGAACACAGCCCATTTGTCCCTGGGGGCTATCTATGTTTCTATTATCTACCCACATCTGTCTTAGGACAGTTTACATCTCTTTACCTGTTCCACATGGCCTATGGTACTACCTGAGGGTTGCACAGTCTCATGGTCATCATGTTCTCATCATGGCTCAACAGTACATGTCTGAGATATCCTTTGCTCAAGCAAGTTAAGTCAAGCTGCTAGGACTAAAGTAGCCTCAGCCACTAAATTTGACTGTTCAGTGTTTCACTATTAGAAAAGATGGTGAGGAAGAATAAATCTAGTGAGTGATGAAAGCTTGGACTTGTTGCTATGTAAAATGAGAGGGAATTGATTCGGGACATAAAAAGGAATGCAGGAATGGTTTTTAAAGGGTATATCTCTTGGATAAAATAGGATCTCCAAAGGTATCTAAGTATACTCTCTTGGATAGTAAAAGTTTAAAAAATGGTCTTTGCAACTGAAAGACAGACGAGGTTGGAATTGAAGATTTCTAACCTAAAGTTAAGCAAGCTAAATTTTGTGAGTCAAACTGTCCTTGTTATTCCTGAGCTTTGGGAGGTGGCATGGGACAGTAGAATAAGCATGAACAAATCCTTATTCTGATACTTACTGTATAGATTTAGGAAAAAGTATTCATGCTGTCTGCACCTTGGTTTTTTAATCTGTAAAATGGGGATAATAATACTTTCCTTGAAGGGTTAACAAGGCAGGTCATATCTTCATCAAATGTGTTTCTAACACAGGCACTATGGATAGATGAAAAAGGCAATCTCAAGGGGTTCCAGGCTACTGACTAAGACAGAAATAAATATACAGGTATAATGCAATGGAACAAGTACTTCAATATGGTGCTATAAAAGCATAGCAAGAGACACCCAAGTAGACCTTAAGGCTCAGAAAAATATGGAGGAAGTGATATATAAAATGTGACTTGACAGATAAGTAGGAAAAACAGAGGAAAGGCAGGAAGAGTCTCTAGACAAAAGCAATAGCATATAGAAAAGCCTAGAGAAAGAAGCTTATGTATGTGAGAAACGTCATCATGTAGTTGAATATGGCTAAACTATACATAATACAAGGGGGAAAATGATGAGAAATCAGGTTAGAGTAATAAGCAGAGAGCAGATTACAAAGAATTTTACCAATGTTCTGAGAGCCATTCTAAGGGTAATGTGGCTTCACAGAAAATAGATTGAGGTGGGGGGATTAGAAGCTGAGAGACCAGTTAGGAAGCTAGTGCAAGACCAAAAGATGATCTTACCCGGGGTGGGCAGATTACAGCCCAAAGGCCAAATCTGGCACCCTGCCTATTTTTGTATGGCCCACGAGATAAGAATATTTTTTACATTTTTAAATGGTTTTAAAAAATAAAAATAATATTTCATGGCATATGATAATTAGATGAAATTCAAAGTTCAGTTTCCATAAGTAACCTTTTATTAGAACATAGACACACCCAATCATTTATGAATTGTTTAGAGTTTCTCTTCCACTGCTACAGCAGAGTTGAGTAACTGCAACTTGCAAAGCCTAAAACGTTATCAATCTGGGCCTTTACAGAAAAAGTTAGCTGCCCCTTGATCTTGGGCATCAAGATGGTGTCAGTGAGGAGTGAGAGCCATTAAGGAGATTGAATCAATAGGATTTAGTTAATGAATGGTAGGATGTGAGAACAAGGGTCAGTCCAAGGTAATATCCAAGTTCTCTACTTTTGGCAACAATAACGAACACTTACATGGCCTTACCATGTGCCAGGCACTGATCTAAGTCTTTAAACATATTAATTCATTTAATCGCTCAACCACACTATGAGATTAGTACTGTTATTATCATTCCCATTTCACATGAAGAAACTGAAGCATGGAGATATAATAATTTATTCAAGGTCACACAGCTAGTGTGAGATAAGAGTTAAATCCAGCCAGTCTGGTTACAGAATCTCTACTCTTAACAATATTCTACAGATTCACAGAGATGGGGACTCATCAGGAAGAATTGGTTTGCGGGGAAATGATGAATGTAGGTTTTAGACATGTACAGTTTGAAGTGACTGTGAAGCATCCAAATGAAAGGTCCAGTAGGCAGTTGGATTAATGGTTCTTGTGCTCTTTATATAGGGGAGAGGGATCTGGGTTGGAGGTATAGACTTAGGAGTCAGCAGCATACAAATGGCAGTAGAAGCCAAGGGAGAGATAGAGATTACCTGGTGGGGGGCGGGGGATGGGAGTAAGAAGAGAAGGCTAAGAATGAAACCCTAAGGACCACGAGTATTTAAACAAAGAGCATGGGGAAAGGATCCCACAAAAGAGACTACAAAGCAGTAGTCAGAGACGTAGGCAGCAAACTGGAAAGATGTTTCCTTTTCAGCAAGGTAATGTGTAGAGTAGCATAATAACTAGCATACAAATGGTAGCTTCTTTTACTGTTGAAGTCTTATTTGAAGGTTATAGTTCTTTTAGCTGTGCTGTAGGGCTTCCCAGACCTTTTCCACATCCCTAGATTTGTGATCCCCCATCTCACCTTGCCTTCCAATTCTTAGCAGAGAACCTTACCTTTAGCTTAAAGAGAAAATCAAGATCTCCTTCTCTACATCAAAATATTTCATAATTCTCCATCTTCTCATTCTTTCCTTCTGTTTCTGGCTTCTTCCTCTAATTTGCTCCATGGTTTTCCCAAGTTTACTTCTTCAGTGTGCTGCCCCTCATTGCTATCTTCACCAGCTCTGCCCAGCTATGCCGTATGCTCCAGAACCCATCTTTCAGCTCATATCTCTCTCTCTTCCTTTAATCTGTCAAACTTTTGGAACAATTCAACGTTATTTAAGTTTTTCTATTAACTATTATAATACTAACTATAATATTAATTTTTATTAACTATTCATTTCTTTTTTTCTTGGGGGGTGGGACAACTGTCTAGTACAGGGATCAAACCTGAACCTTGGTGCTATCAGCACCACACTCTCACCAAATGAACTAACCAGCCAGCTTAACTATTCATTTCTCAATCTCTTGAACTCAGATTTCTCTCTCCACTACTTTACTGAAACTATATTCTTCAAAACCATATTCTTCAAAATGTTTGACTTTTTTATTGTCCAATTAGTACTTTCAACAATGCTATTAATGGCTCTTTCTTGTCCCTATATTACATCTTACGCAGATTCTATAACCCTCTGATTATTTTTAGTTAGTAAAGTCCAGTCTAGTTTAAAGCTTAGAATCAGGATTAGGTTTGGCTGAAATCAGAGAAAAACTAAAATAACAATGCTTAAACAAAATAGAAATTTAATTCTTTCATGTAACGGGAAGTCTGGAGGAAGGCTATGCACCATTGGTACAGCAGTTCCACTGTCATCAGGGATCCAGGCTCTGCCTTCATACTCTACCATCCATATACCTTCTACCTTCCAGGATGTCTTATATAAGCATATACTCCAAGATGGCTCCTGAAGTTTTAGCATTGCAGATAACATAAAGGAGGAAGGAGAACAAAAGGGCCCACCTCCCAGCTGAGTCTATACCTTCTAAACAGCCTCCGGTTGTAAGCAGCTCACATAACACCTCTTCTGCATTTCTTTGGCCATAACTTAGTCACATCGCCATGTCCAATTGCAAGGGAGGCAGAAACGTAGTCTTTTAGTGGGTTCATGGACGTGCCAAATAAAATGAAAATTCTGTTAATTAAAGAAAAAGGAGAGAATAGAATTTGGACGGCAGTTAGCAGTTTCTGCCACAAACTAAAAATCTCAAAATGTTTTAAAATTTCATCTCTTCCTTTCCTCTTCACTCTTCAAGATCTAGCTCCTCTGGTGTGTTGGCAAAATAGGAAGAAAAGGGACAAATGCAGTAGTGCTCTGAGACCCAGACTTGAAGCAGCAACTCTGGCCATGCTTCTCCATCTGTCAGGTAGAGTGGTCCACAGAGCCAAGGAGATTTGCCCCAGACCCTAAGGAGTTGCCAAAGGACAACAGTTAGTGATAGAGATTGGATGTTTGCACTGGGATGTGCATGTCAGGATCCTCAAAGTATGAGAAGGAGCCAAGGGTAGAAAGAGAAAGGAAGCAGGCCAGCATCCATGCTTGGGGGACCAGTTCTACCTGTGCTGCCACATTCTGGTGTGAAGCTCCAAGGATTTCAAATATTCTAAATTCAAACTCAGGATTACATGTTGTTTTGAAAATATATTTGTCAAAGTAGGAGAATAAAACATTTTCTTTGAAAGTTTGTTGGTTTGATTTATAATTTGTAAATATTTAGACATATACCATGTAAGCTACCATTTGTACTCTTGCCCTAGGCCCTGAAAATGTTTGGGATGGACCTGAGCAAGTATCTGCCCAACTGAGAAGGACTGCAGCTCTGTCTCTGAGGGTTGCACTGCTTCTCTGGCTAACATTAACTGGCAACTCAAGGTTTTTTTGTTTGTTTTTGGCTGGCTGGTACAGGAACTCAAACCCGTGACCATGGTGTTATAAGGCTGTGCTATAACCAACTGAGCTAACTGGCCAGCCCTAACTCAAGTTCTGAGTGCAGAGCAGCCAAGTGCCAAGTCTCTTTTGGGATACATGTTTACATTTCTCTAGGACCACTTCTAAACATCCACTTATGTGGAGTACTGCTAAGATGGTTCAGAAATTTCTAAGGGTCCACAAATAGGGAATACTCATCCTTGCTATAAAAAATAGTGGGTGTTTAGATTCCTCCATAGCCCACCTCCAACCCCCGTTTGGCATCTATCTCCAGTTCCTTTTCCTTTGCTCAGATCAAGTTCCCAGCCCAAGAATACATTCAAACAGGAAACCAGCCTCCCCTCCCACTCTCCCACACACTCAGTCACACTTATTGGGAACAGAGGAAAAGCACAGCTTCCCTGGTAGGGGAACAAAAAGTCTCTTGCCATAAACACACAACCACAAGGCTGGACACTGACTCTCTATTTCTTTCCACTTTTTCTATGAACTGGGAAGAGAGAGAGGGTTGCTGTGGTGGTGGGGCTGGCTTTGTTGCCTCTTAATCTTGAGGAAGGTGTCTGAAAATATTGAAGATACTTAAGAGCTTCATTGTCCTCAGCTGTAGGCCCTAAGCACCAATTCTGGAACAGAGGAAAGGTAGCATTCAACAGTATCAATCTACTTTACCAAATCTTAACCCTTATTCTCCTTGACGGCTCTGAAAAAAATTTATCATTTATTACACCTTTCTTCCTAAAAAATTCTTCCTCCATTATTCTGTGATTTTGCACTGTCTGAATTTTCCTATTTCTGTATATTCTCTTTCTTATTTCTCGATTTTCCCCTCTCATTTCAATTTTTCCCCTAATTGAAACCAGCTATTTACATCACTATCTCACTTATTAAACTGTAAGTTTTTTGAGGACCTGATATATTAGTTCATTTATTTTTGAATGAATGAATGAGTTATTTATGAATTCCAGCCACAGTCTTTAGCCTGTCTTTTTTCATACCCTCATTCGGGCAACTCCTCCACTCAGTTTAAATTATTCCTTCTTCCTGAAGAACTATTATATCCACAACTCTACTTTGAAATGTCTTCTGAGCTTCAAATTTGCATCTTAGCTTCTTGCTTTCATCTTCAGCTAGATGTCCTGCAGTCACCTTAAGTTTTATATATCCAAAACCAATCAGGTTGGATGGTTACTACTAAGTTGTATTGATACCCTATAGAGACATAACGAGAGACCGAGGGCATTTCTGATCAAGATGGTGGAAAAGACGGTACCCAGCATCACTCTCTCCCATAATCAACCAATCTACAACTATTAAAAAGCAACAACCGCTAAGCTGGGGCTCTACAGCTCAGGGGAAGAGACAGAGAGACCTACAGAGTGCATGAAGGCAGGAGAAGCCACAGTGAGAGAAAGAAAGGACCACTCCAACTGTTTCAAGCCCCAACCACTTCAAGCCTGGCCCTGGTGAGCACCTGGAGCAGGAGCTGACAAAAGCTACTGATGTGCCCTTCGTATGAAGTTTCTTGGAGACTGCGGGGCAGAGGAGGGCCTTGGCGGCCCCCAGGCCAGCTAGACCACTAACAGCGTTCCTGTGAACCCACATAGGAGTGAGGGGCCACAGACAACTGAAAAAAGGAGCCACTCGGAGCCCAGTGAGTCATCACAAGGGGCCGGCACATGGCCCATCACATGGGAAGTGTCTGGAGTGTGGGGAGTGGGGGAGATGGGACACCAGGGGAACACTGGGGCACAGCACGAACAGCTGATCTGCCCTCCAATCGGCACAGGCCCATTCAGTGGAGACTGGTAACTAATATAGAACTGTAGGGGGAGCAGTTTGCTGAAAACACTCAGGCACAGACTAGAGTTTCCACACAATCCAGGTGTACTGGGCCTCTCAAGACCTAGAAGTGCTAACAAGGTCAACAATTAAAACCTGAGCTGCACAAAAAGACTTCCCTAGAGAATCAGCATCAAAGCAGCCATTTAGCTCAACCATAGGACTTAAGTGCTGATTCCCACAGGAAGTTCCCCCATTTTAGAAGTAACCAAAGGACAACAAATTAGTTGCACTGCAGAGTTTAAGTGGTGGGAATAGAGAATAATCCAACACAGAACTGAAAGAAAAAACAAAAAACCTACAGATCAGAGACAAAGTTGTGATATTAACCAGTAAAGGTCTAATACCACCAAAGAACACCTATAAAACCTAGAAGGACCCCAAATCCCCCAAGTTCCCAAGCCAGGGTGGGAGGAGCGCCAAGGGCCTCAGTCATGCCCATCTGATGTCTGCATCCAGCCCGACAACGACCACTGAGCCTACACTGGAAGTGCTCCAGGTTCCCAAGCTGGAAAACTCAGCGTCAGCCATATCACCCTGAAGTTCGCATCCAGCCCAGAGGACTATCCTCTTCTTTTTTCTCTTCCCCTACCTGCCAACAGCTCCACAACGACATCTTAAATTGTAAAATAATAATTATAATCAATAAAAAAATAAAAAAGTTTTAAAAGACAGAGCAGTTAACAAATAGTTTTTGGTTAAGTGAGAAAGCCATAGAGTCCTTGGGGTAGCTTACAAAGAGACCCATATCTCTGGTAGGGGAAGGGAATACAAAGCTGAGTGGTAGGCTGAATACCTAATTGTTAAAGTAGCAGAACTCCTGCGATATTAAAATGCTCAGCCAGGGCACGTTTGGAATGGACTTCTAACAGTGCTTAAGTATCAGTATAGAGGAAGCAGTTTGGATGGATGGGGTGCCATCCTTCAGGACACAGCATATGTATTAAATCAGAGACCTCTATATGGTGCTGTGTCCTCAACAGAAAGAATCCACAGGCCTGAGAAACAGGGATAGAAGCAGGAGTGAGCCATCATATCCCTATACTGGCCAGCCACCAAAAAAAAAAAAAAAAAAAAAGAAGCAGGAGTGAGCCCACTTACTATCACACCCAATGCTCCACTGAGGGACTTTGTGCTTCCTATCCCCACAACTTTCGACTCAGGGTTAGAGGCCCTGGTTCGCTTCTAACAGTCTTGCCAGGGGATACAGCAAATAATCCTCATTGAACTATAAGCTATAACTGCTGTCAGGGCACTTTGAATTCCTTGTGCCCAGGGACCATCAGGCAAAAAGAAGAATCACCATCCTGGCAGGACTTGATCTGGATTAGCAGAAGGGCTGCTTTTACACAACAGGACAAGGAAGAATAAATGTGGAAGCCAGGTGATCCACTTGGGTGCCTCCTGGTACTCTCTTGCTCAATTGCTATGTGAATGGACATATCAAGCAACCCTGGCCTGAGAGGTATGGTTATCTTTCTGGTTCAGACCATTCCAGAATGAAAGTTTGGATCACATTACATGCAAGTCAACAAGACCTGACAAAATGAGGGAATTTGAGAATGAATAGTGAAGGAGGGAGAGGATTATTACCCTGAAATCAACTGTAGCAACAAAGGCTGAGTTTTTTCCACTAACCTCCCTCTTCTGAGTTTCCCCTAAGGAACAATAGCCCACAGAAACCAAGGAGGAGCTGCTCCCTAAACCTGTGGGAAGAGGTAGACCAGTGTGGTACAAAGGGTAGACTGTGTGGCCATAAGAATTACTAAGCCTTGATTTAAACTGTATTGAATTAAATTTTTTTTTTTTTTTTTTGTCTTTTTCGTGACCGGCACTCAGCCAGTGAGTGTACTGGCCATTCCTATATAGGATCCGAACCCGCAGCGGGAGCGTCACCACACTCCCAGCGCCGCACTCTCCTGAGTGCCCCACGGGCTCGGCCCTTGAATTAAATTTTTAAACTCAGATCTCCAACTGCAAGGAGTAGAACTAACCAGTGGCTGCTGCCCTCTGAAATCTATGGCTGGATTCACTCTGAGGCTATGCTTCTTGAAGTGTGCTCCCAGCCAAAACTGAGTGTGGCAAGGAAACTGAAGCAGGTCCATGGAGATAGGTGGGTGACTTTGCTCAAGGACTTTCTGATGGTCTTGTTGAGCTCTCCTTAGCCTGCTCTGCAATCTAAGCCTGCTTTCCATCCTTTCCATCCTTCCCTCTCTCCCTCACTCAGGGTCAGATTTACTTTATGTTCATAGTCTGAAGCCTCTCCCATTCTCCCCTGGCTCCCTCCTCAGTTTCTCTCATAGGCATTTCCCTAATAAATTTCTTATACATTTAATGCTGTCTTGGCATCAGCTTCTTGGCAGACCTGGACTAAATACCTGCCCTAAGCTCCATCTGTCAGTAATAACTTCCTGCTTCAAACTCTTATAGCATTTCCCCCCAGCACTCACTTGACACTTCCCAAATGCTTCCTAGAAAATAAAATTTATCTTTCTGTCCATAAAATCTATCTAGCTACATCTATATAGATATAGCTAGATAGATCTAGAGATATACATCCTTCTATAAAATACATTTATCATCTTTTCATCTAGTTTAGAGGTCTCCTGAAGAGTAACCCTTATATCACCCTTACCAAGCTCTGCACTTCACCCAGTGCCCTATACATAGAAGGAGCTCAGTTCAACCATCATAAGAAAGGGGTTGTCAGGAGTCCTGAGCTGTTCAGACAATCCTGTGCCCCGGGATTAACGTTCCTCACTTACTTAAACTTCCTAGTGTACTATCTCTTTTCCCATTCTCCAAACCCACTACTCAAAATGACTATACATCCTTTCAGGATCCTTTAATCCTCAGTACCCTGCCCCATTCCCCATACATTTTACCACATACATTGGCCCAGTAGAGGCTGTGGCATAGATAGCTAATGTCAACCAAAAGTTTGTGATCCTCCTTCTGTTCTGTAGCTGGAAAGTGGCTGGCCAGCCAGGGACTACATTGCCAACCTACCACCTGCATCCAGGTAGAGCTGGGGTCTTTAATACACAGGAAGTTCCTTTCACTTGTCTCCTTCTCCTCTTCTCTTGAATACAGAGGATTTTAGGGATGGTGGGACCACAAGATGGAAGAAGCCTGGGTCACTGAATCACCATGCGGAGGAAAGCTGCCCATCATGTGGAGGAATATCTACACTAAAATGTTATATGAGTGAACAATAAGCTTCTATTATGTTAGGTCACTGAAAATTTCGGTTTTGTTATAGTTGCTAGGTCCTTTGTCCTTTTCTTGAATACTTTTCATCTTAACTCCCTTTTATTTCTAGGGAGTCTCCCATTTATGGGATTGTTGATGCCAAACAGGCTAGATCCTTCTCAGGCTAGGGTGTTGGCATCTTACTTAGTCTCTGCCAATTTGATGTTCCCACTTGAGACTATGATGCAAAGATATACATGACAATATAAAAACTATTCACAGTGGCAGTATGTCCTTGAGAATCCATGGGCAGTGGTGGCAAGGTGTGTTAACAATGATATCCAGGTCAATGTCCTAACCACATTGATCTTGTGGCATGATGTTAGCTACATTTTCCTGTTTCTACATTATCTTGCTTTTTAACTCTTCTCCAGCCTTTCTGATAATTCCTTCCTTCCAAAAATTAATTTTTTCCTTCAGGTGTCCAGAATCAGTTCCCATCTACACTATCCTCAATCTACACTGGACTCTCCTCCCAAGCAAGAGTCATTGGAATTATCACTTATTAAGTACCTAGTTCATACCCAGTATTATACATGTGTAACCTCATTTAATTCAATCCTTGCAACTATTTTATAGGGTTAGTATTATTATTGCCATTTTGCAAATGGGAAAACTGTAGCTAAAAGAGATTAACCGACTTGTCTAGCCACACTGCTTGTGAATGTCATTTAGAATTCAGTTTTTAGGGCACCAAGGCATGTTTTCCATTGTATCAGAAACCTTTCACTAACTCATAATTATTGTAGTGCTTCCTTCTAGGATCCTTCTAGCCTATGACTGTCTGATTCTGGAAGTGAGGAATGCATCAATATTTACCTAATCCTTTCCTCCATATAAAAGGGGTTATAAGGAAAGTTCTGTGGTTGCAGCTGTTTTCTAAGTCTTGAAACAGTATGTGTTTTTATTTTCACTTTTTCTTCCCTACCACCTCCTCTCTCTTTCCAAAACAACAAAGCGCATGCGACAGCAGAAGGTACACTGGCGGCGTCACTTTAATTTAGTTTTATCCTGCTGACTTTCCTCAGGCTGCACTGCAGCCTAAGATGCTTCTTCCCCACGTTCCTTCCTCTTTTCATTCACTCAAGGTTATACTCACATCAATCATAAGGAAATTTGGCAGGGGGTGGAGATGTGTTGGATGGGATGAACCATACCCTAATGAAAAGTAATTACCTTGACTACTTTTGATGTTCCCCAGTGAGTACGTCTCAAATGTCAACACCATTTTTGGGAAATTAGAGAGGTTTCCCATGCTCCATGGGAAAAAAGCTGCCTCTAGTGATGGAGCCAAGGGTCAGATAATTCCATCTTCCCAGAGAAACTGGAGTAGTGAGAAAGTTCATTCAGTGATTGAATATCTTCCACATATCAGAAACCGCTTGGTACTGGAAACATAGAAATAAAAATGATAGGCTCTTTACCTTAAATAAGCTTATAATCCAGTGTGGAGTCATATATGAATAGCTAATTTTTTTTTTCCATTTTCTAGAGGTTAACCTTAATTGCTTTAGAACAGCATAATTCATACCAAAAGCTCAAAATCATGCATTACAATAGAAATATATGTGAAATTAGCATAATTTATATAGCCTTTTAGAAATGCAGCAGGAATCATAAAAGAAAAAGAAGAGGAGAGGCCACTAATTAAAATAAACATTTCTTAATTTAGTATCATGACTCCTCTTTTGGAATTTTCTAAGCAGCTGGAAGAGGGATAGGAAGAAAGAGGATGAGGGGGAAAAAAACAGTATTTCTTGTATTATGGCTGCATTCTAGCTTAAAAGCAACACATTATCAGTATCCAGAAATGGAATCACTAAGACTGTTTTGGTTGAAATGGGAAAGGGCATCCTCAAGGGTAGCAGAATCAGGGTACTCAGAAGGCAAGACTAGAACTGTTCTTGTGTGCTCAAGGTCTCTGAATCCACATCCTTTTTCATATCTTCTCCCATTCCAGCTAAGTGTACCTAGAATATCACAGTTCTGTAAACATACATCCCAGCCCCATCACCAGGTATAAATCCAAACAGAATTGGCATATGCCGTGGGTGGGAAGGGTGAGGTCATCAGCAAAACCTGAAGAAGTAATTTTAACGTAACATATTCATGTAGGTACTGTCACAGAGGTAGGGACAAACTATGTGAACACAAAAGAGGGATGCAGTAAATCTGTGGGATGGAAGGCATGTTGGGTATTAGAAGGAAGTGAACTAATTTCATCATGAAACACAAGAAGGTGAAGGGAGTGTTCTTGGATAGAGTGAAAGATATCTAGGGGCCAGAAGGGAAAGTAGGAGAAAGTTTGAAGCAAAGGACTGAACTGGGTAGAGAAGAGAATAAGAAGGCAATTGGTGGCCTCAGAGGCTCATGTACACAGGGCAGAATTGTGCTTCACAGAGCTGACCGAGCTGGGAGACTGAGAGGCAGAAGTAGGGAAGGGGGAGGTTGTTGAGACTGGAGAAAAGGAGAAGCTATGAGGTAGGAAGAGGGGAACTAGTTAGGGAAGAAGAGACAGACAGAGACCTTCAGGATAGAGGGGCCAGGGCTGCATATTCAGAGGCAACAAATGATTCTAGCTAGACCAAAGATTCCAAAGTGAAGTCTGGTAACCTAATACTTGGATAGCACTTTCTGCCACCCAGGTAACCAGAGAAAGTGTAAGCTTCCCTTACAAAGACAGCACTGCTAAAAGGTAGAACTTGACAAAAGCTTTAAATGAGGAGCAAAAAGTAGATGGGGGCTTAAAGGAAGAACTAGGGCTTATACCTGGGAAATCATGGAAATGCTTTGTGAAAGACATGGTGTTTGGAACTAGATGCATGGGATTTGGACACAGAGATGGGGCTGCGGAGAACAGCAAGGAACAGCAAAAAATCTGCAGTGACCTAGTGTGGTGGGTTGAACTGGGTCCCCCCAAAAGACATGTCCAAGCCCTAAGTCCTGGTACCTGTGAATGTGACCTTGTTTGGGACCAGGATCTTTGCAGATGTAATTAAGAATCTCTGGATGAGGTCTTCCTGGGTTTAGGTTGGGCCCTAAATTCAATGACTGGCATTCTAATAAGAAAAAGGAGAGGAAAATCACAGACACACAGATACAGGGAAGAAGGCCAGGTGAATGGAGGTGGAGACTGGCATTATGCTGCCATAAAACAAGGACGGCCAGGGCTGCAGAAGCTGGAAAAGGAAAACAAGGATTCTCCCCCACAGCCTTGGAGGAAGCATGGCCCTGCCGACACCTTCATTTTGGACTCCTGTATTCCAGGACTGTGAGAGAATAAATTTCTGTTGTCTTACCACCAATTTTGTGGTAATTTCTTGTGGCAATCCTAGGAAACTAAAACACCTAGTATAATTTTTGTGACTTCTGCCAGCAACTGTGGACCGTCTGTGAGCAGAATCAAAGTGATACAAATGAAGGGCTGGGCCTGGGCATGGTGATCAAGATAGAAATTCAAGGAGTTGAGAGAGGCTGGAGAGCTAGGGTAGGCAGTTTAAATATTTACACTGAGGGAATCAAAAGGATACCATGGAAGGGACGGACCAGATTCAGTATGGACGGTGTGGAAAAGGGAGCCAAAAAGGAGGTGGTAAAGAGAACTGCCAGGTTCCAGTTCTGGAAGTGGAGCAATGTGATTACAAGGCCAGTGTGTGGGTGGCTGAAGTGGAACAGAGCTGAAGGCCCTTCATGTTGAGGAGGCTGAGGAATTCCGAGGCCAGAGGGTCAGAGTATGTCAGCATGAAGGCTGAAAAAATTCTCTGAGAATGGCTGTAGAAGGCAGGCAAGGGGAAAAGCGAGCCCCATATGGAAACCACAGAAGGGTGTGTTGTGGAGGTCAGGGGAATGCTGAAGGCTGGTACCAACAGATGGCAAAAACTTAAAGGAAAGGGCAGCTCAGCAAGAATGGAAGAATGGTCTAGAAGTGTCTCTGGAAAAGGGATGGACCAGCTCTGCACATTTCCTGCAGAGTCAGAAAAGATGAGGATTTCTCAAGATGGCTTGGAAAATGTACATGGTCTAGGGAAAACCAGGTTCCAGGTCTTAACAATTTTACCTGAAATTAAGTCAGGGGTCTTGTAGCCAATCTCAGAAGTCAAGGAAACAGTTCAGCAAAAGAATTGTGAATTTAAAGTGCTTTACTTTTTTCTTCAGTTAAAACAAAAACAAAAACAAAACACCAAGGGGATAAGTACGTTATTAACGCACAACAAAAATGCTAAAAATTTCCTCTCCTCCCATGGATGACGGCTGCTCTCTAAAATTTTCTCTCTCACATCCTTTACTCCTAACCATCCAAACGTCTCTATGGTGAGAAGACACCTGGACTGCACTGAGCATAACTGACTGAGAGCCCCGAAGCCATTCCTCCAAAATTCAGTGCCAAATTGGCACTAAGGCCACACCTTCTACAAGCTGCTCCCAGACCAGCCAGAGCAGGGACATTATGGCTCCAGGACTCCCCAACAGCCCTGCTGAACTTTCCTTAAAACTGCATGATAGTCTAAGAGACTCCCACCCACCTTCCTTCCACCCCTCTCTCCTTGACTTATTTTTTTTTCTTTTTTTGGCAGCTGCATGGTACAGGGTTCCAAACCCGTGACTTTGTGTTGTAAGGCTGGGCTCTAATCAACTGAGCTAACTGGCCAGCCTCCTCTCTCCTTGACTGACAGTCAGACTTGCATTGCAATCTGATGGTTCTCCCAGCCTCTCATGGCTTCCTCCCCATTTTCTCTCACAGGTGGTCCCCTAATTGATTTCTTGCATGCTTAATTCCCCTCTTGGTGACTGCTTCTCAGAAGACCCAGGCTAAATATATGTGACCTCTTCCAGTTATTCCTTCCTTCCATCGAACTCATTCTTGCTGGAAGTAGTCACTGACCAGGCTAGAATGGCCAGAAAATGTTGACACCTCAGTGTTCCACATCCACCCTCACTCCTTGTAGAAAGAACTGAAAAAATACCATGAAATGTGTCACTTTCCTTCCACTCTGAGGAGAACTCAAGAAAATTTCTGGTAGGTAAGACAATGTACCTCAGGATACTGCTGGTAATCTAAGGAAACATTTAACTTTGCATTTGCCAGCCATTATGTTAGGTGCTTTATACACATTCTCACAGTTAAGCCTTACAACTCTCTGAGGTAGAACTATTATTATTCCCATTTTACAGAAGAGGAAACTGAGGCTAAATTGTCCAAGATTACACAGTGGTAACCGGCAGAGTTGGAGCTTAACTCAGGCCAGTCCAACACCAATGACTGGGCTCTTTTCTTGTCATTATGTCACGGGTGAAAAGGTCAGAACATAAGGGCTTCACAGACCACCCCTTCTCCACTTTTACAGAGGAAACTGAGGCCCTGAAGTGAATTACTCTACGTTATCCAGGAAGCCAAGGCAGAAGCAAGATTTGCACCTAGGTATTCTGGCTCCAGATTTTTATCTCTACTGTCTCACAAAGCAAGAAAACTAAAGACTCCTGTCTCACAATGGAAGCACAACTCAAACATAGACACCAGTGAGGGGGACTGTTTTAGTCCGATTTGTGTTGCTATAACAGAAATACCTGAGACTGGCTGATTTATAAAGAAGAGAGGTTTATTTGGTTTACAATTCTGGGACAGCTGCATCTGGCATGGGCCTCAGGCTGCTTCTACTCATGGTGGAAAGTGGCAGGCAGCCGGCGGGTACAAGTAGATGATATGGCGAGAGGAATCAAGAGAGAGAGAGAAGGTGCCAGGGTCTTTTTAAGCAATGAGCTCTCGCGGGAACTAATAGAGCGAGAACTCACTCATTAATCCCCCCTCCCCCAGGGAGAGCATTAATCCATTCATGAGGGATCCGCCCCCATGACCCAATCAGTTTCCAACACTGCCACATTGTTGGAGATCAAAATTCCACATGAGTTTTGGAGGGGACAACACATCCAAACTCCATCAGGGACGAATAGCAGGAAAACAGCCCAGAGCATGCTGCTATTCTAGAGGACAATTACTGGATAGTTCAACCCTCTTCCTACACCCACCCACCCCAGGCTGGGACTTGCATCTGAGGTGGGAGGAATAACACTGAAGATCTGCAGAACCTGTATGGAGTGTCCATGGGTAGGGCACTAGGACAGTGAGAAGGAAAAAGGGGAGGAGGGGAAATAGGAAATGCAGGGAGAGACGACTAGCTGGAGGGAGCAGTTAGGTTCAGTGAGTCCCCCTGTGCTTTTCTAAACACTGCTTATTTAAGGTTAAATAAGAAAAACTTCCTTGCTTCCCTGAGGGACTGATACTTACTCTATCCCAGGTAGTGGGAGAATCAGGATAGATCGTTTGGAAGAGATGATACCTTAGCAGAGCCTGAAAGGATGTTTAGGAGTGGGTGAAAACCTCTGGGCCCACATGTAATTCCTATTTGCTAGTTCAATTCAATTTCACAAATACATTCTGAATACCTTTTGTGTGCTGGGACTTGTTACAGGTGCAGGGGACACAGCGGTGAGCAAGCCAGCTGCAGTCCCTGCCCTCCGGCTGTTGAGTCTAGCTGGAAAGAGAGCTAAACAATCTTAACACAGTGTGCAATGTGCTTTAGGAGAGGAATCTACAAGGCACTGTAGGACAACAAGGTTCCACTGACCCCAGCCCAAATCAAATCCCAATTTCTGAACATGGCAGAACTCTTCACAATCTAATTCCATTATTGCTTTCCAGGCTCATTTATCATGATTCCTACCAAGTATGTGTATGTGAATCTGAACATGCCAGGACTTTGCTCATACTGCTCCTATTCCCTGGCATGTAATTACCTTCTTAGAGATACTTTCCTTGACACACTCGGCCTTGTTCAAATTCTCCCTTGTGCTCCCAAGGCCAGCCCTTTGTCCGTCCACCTCTCTAGGTTGGTGAAGACTTTAAAGCAGTGACCCAAATGGAGGGACAAGAGCACCCACTATGGAGTCAGATGGATGCAGGTGGGCTTTGTCCAGCCACATGACTTCAGGCCTTGGACCCTCAGCTTCCCTGTATATCTAGGTGAACAATTCCTAGTCCAGGAAACACAATCAGCACTGATGTTCAGTTTTGGCACATAGTAGGTGCTCAAAAGTACTTGCTGAGTTGCACTGCATTAAAACTAAAGTCTCAGGTCAGGGTTTGGACTTTATAAAGGCTCTGGCTGTAAGCTGGATCTTGGATGGGTTAGTGATCAACTTCAGCAATTTTCTGTGTCTAACAATGAGAAATATACACCTTGTTCTTTCCCTTGAAGACCTGCCTGTTAGCTGGGGAAACAGATGGACAAGCTCTCAACAATTCAGTTCCAAATTCCTAGAGCATTTGTTCTTAAACTTTAGCAAGCATCAGAATCACCTGCAGGTCACCTGCTAAAACAGAGAACTAGCCCCACCCCTAGAGTTTCTGATTCAGTATGTCTGGGGTGGAGTCTGAGAATTTGAGAGTTTGCATTTTCGACCCGCTCTCAGGTGTTGCTGAAGCTGCTGGACTGACAAGATTCTCTCCTTGACCTAACTTTGGTCGGGCTCTTTTGAGCTCTCTTTTTGACGAGGCCTGACCTTGAGCTCCCATGTCCTTCCTTGTAGAGACCAGTTTTAGCAAGAATCCTGCTAAGTCAGTTTAGCTAGAACCCTCCATATCTGATGTACGTTCCTTATCCTCCACTGTCCCACAGGTGATGTCTGATCATCCTGGCCTGTCTACAGGAAGAATCCTATTAGGTTGATTTTGCCAGACTCCTCACTTACCCCTGATGTTTCCGTTTAGTAATTTTCCGTCCACTGACCCCCACCCTGCTCCTTGGCTATAAATTCCTACTTTTCTTTGTTGTATTTAGGGTTGAGCCCAATTTCTCTCCCCTACTGTAAAATCCTATGATTTTTAGGGACCACAGATGCAGTGGTCCCTACATCTGTCCCAATGGTTCTGAATAAAGTCTACCTTACTGTTCTTTAACAAGTGTCATGAATCATTATTTTTTCCTTAGCAGGGTCCATACTTTGAGAACTACTCGAGATTAAGAGTCCTGTGCTCAATACCTGGCACACAGTATGTTTCTGAGTTTAAATCCTGGCTCCACAACATCTTCAGTCTTGACTCGATCAAATTTCTCTTCATCTGTGAAATAAGGATAATAAGTTAGTGCATGGTAATTGCAAAAAGCAACACCCGGCACACTGTTCAATAAATGTTGGTTAATTCTTATCCTCTACTCATTTTCTGGAGCAAGTAGGATGACAAAGCCAAGGGCCTAGGTGACTATAGAAGAGCAAGAACCAAGTCCCTCTTCTGTGCAGCCAGGCGGGCACAAGATTAGAGAAGCAGTCCTATTCTTTCCCTCAGCGTGACCCCCTAGAAAGGACTCGAGTCTCCAACTCACACCTCTTTTTCCCAAGCAAGTTCTACAGCCCAGCCCTGGCCTCAACGTTCCCGCCAGCTCTGCGCAGGTGCAGACCCCGCTTTGACTACGCTTTACGCACATGCGTACTCAAGCGCGCCGGGTGGGGGCGAGCCGGAAGAGCAAAAATGGCGGCGGCAATGCGAGTGGCGGCGGCTGGGGCAAGGCTCAGCCTTCTAGTCAGCGGCTTCCGCACCGCGGCCCGCAGCCTTTGCAGCCAGCCCGTTTCGGTGAACGAGCGCATCGAGAACAAGCGCCGCAGCGCGCTGCTGGGAGGCGGCCAGCGCCGCATCGACGCGCAGCACAAGCGAGTGAGTGGACAGGGGCTCGAGTCCCGCCCCCCGGCGCCCGCGGCCTATCACAGCGTGCCCAGCTCGCGGCTCCCCGGGCCTCGCAGCCAATCCGCGCGGTGCGAGGAGGGGCGGGACCGAGGATGTGCACCTGGAGAGTCCGCAGCCTTTCGCAGGGGGCGGGTGAAACGAGGACGAGCAACTCTGTGCCTTATCGCCCGCGGCTTTCCTCTTGGAACTTTAGGCAGACCGGGCTGGGCTCCAACACTTAACAGCTGTAAACTTTTGGGCAAGTTACTTCATGTCTAGGAATCAATTTATTCTAAACTGAAGTTAGTGATAATTCTTCCCTCACAGCCCTGTTAGAGTAGTGAGCGCGAAGCAATGATAGGCACTGAACAAAGTTCTGCATGTTCTTTTTGGGCCCCATGAAAGAGCGGTGGTAGGTGCTTTCTCCACTTTGGAAACAGGAAAATCGAGGCATGTGGCAGGGGGCGTAGCTTGGGCCAACTCACATTGACCTGGGGTGGGGTGGGGGTTGGGGTGTACGCATGCAGGAAACTTGTGGAACCTTTGCCCGCAGAGTGCCCTGTCGGCCTTGGTGTCTCAGCGTGCATCGACCTGCTGGGTAGAACAGGCACTCGTGGGAATCAGGTGGCCTTTCTGGGAGTGCGCAGGCTACTCTTGATATTTGACTGGAGTGAGCAGCTGAGGCACTGCCACCCACCGCCCGGGTTTTGAGGCAGTTGGCCGTGGGAGATAAGTTGGGTGGTCCCTTTAGCAGCGGAAGAAACTGAGGCTCAGAGAGGTGAGCCCGGACTTGAAACCAGGCTTGCTGAGAGCATCCCTGACTCGTGGGTGAGCCTGAACCGATATGCTGGACAAGTTAAATAACCAATGAAAGGTGCAGAAGTGGAACTCTTACAGGTGAAGGGGGCGCTCAGGCACGACTCACAAGCGTGGGAGAGGCGACTGGGTGGAGGGCTGGGGTCTTCCGTGAGAAGATTTGAACAGCCCTTTCTTTAAGTCTAAATCAAGTGTTGAGTTAGATGTCATAAATTCCCATTTGACAAGGGAAAGTGACAGTTCCTTCTGGACACTTGGGAGTGAAGTGTAAATTTGGTTGATGATGTGTGGTGCCAGGAGTGCTTTTCCTCCCTCCCCTGGGGTGGCTCTGTCAGGGGCGTGGGAAACGTTAGATAATCCTCTGGAAAGGCCTGTCAGTGCTATTGTGCTCTTTCTGTGGGAGCCTGTTGATCAGTTCCTCCGTGGAACATCACTCCACTCCTTCCCAGGCAGATCCTACAGGGTTTAGATGCAGACTCCAGAAGTCATTTTTCTTTTGCCAGAGCTTGTTTAGGCAGTCAGGATGCAGCCTTGATTTAAATCCCCTACTCCACCCCCCTTTTAAACAATTTTTGGACTATTTCCATACAGTAGGTTTCCCAGAAGTGCAACTAGTGGGCCAAAGGGTATAAATATTTTAAAAATTCCCTGTGTCGCCAAATTGCTTTCTCCCAAACTTATTCTGCTTTACACAACAGTGTATATAGGATTACCTGTTTGTCTTAACCTCACTGGCTTTGGCTACTTTTCTAACAGGAAGAAAATAGCCAATTTGAGGTGTTTGGGCGGCGAGGGTGAGGGAAAACAGTGGGCAAGAGTTTTTGGCTCAGGCCAAAGGCTTGGAAGTCCAAGCAGTGGAGACTCTTGATAGATTGAGGGCTCCAACCTTATCTCCAAGAAGCATTTTTTGAGATCTATAGCACTCTCTGTCCCACTCCTTTTCTACTCAGCCACTCCCTGGGGTCATCTCTGTGTCATAGTGTAACTGTCAGGTGTGGGGCCCCTAAGCAGGACCACCAATGTAGGATAGTAGGAAGAAAAGGAGAAGCCCATAGAGGAGGCAAGAGAAGAACCAGGAAGCAGTGTGTCCTGTGGGGTGGGTGGGCTGGGAGCAGGAGGGAGGGGTTGGGCCCTAGTGAGGTGTGCTTCTGTAGGCTTCCCTAGAAAGAACCTATGAATCTGGGGGTGTAGTCTCAGCCCCTTCACTAAGCCTGCTTTAGTTTTCTACTTCCTTAGGTCTCCAGTAACATGTTTGTGGAACTAGTTACCTTGTTTCAGGGTCAGGTTCTCCTTTCCCCCACTTCTTTCCACTTTCTTCTTCCCGTTTCCTTATTTAGCTTCCACAGTTGGGTGGTTTCTGGAGCACCCTGTCTGCTCTGATTTTCTTACTGGCTGAAGTCTGCTAATAACACCTGTCTGCCTTGGGCAGGTTGGACAGAATGGAGGCTTTTGCATTGGGGTGAAGGGGCAAAACCTGTCCTTTGGTCCTCCCATGAACATCCCTTACTTGGCTTACTAACTTTGTCTATGATGACATCACTGAGTGATCTTTGTTGCATTTCAGGGAAAGCTAACTGCCAGGGAGCGGATCAGTCTCCTGGTGGATCCTGGCAGCTTTGTTGAGAGCGACATGTTTGTGGAACACAGATGTGCAGATTTTGGAATGGCTGCTGATAAGAATAAGGTATCTGTTCACTTGGTGGTGTGAACCCCTTCTAGCTCTGGCTCTGCTAGCCTACCCACGAGAGTAATGAGTCCATAAAGCTTTTCTCTGAAGTCCTTCTGGAGGAGCACTGCTGTGCCTCCAGGTTTCCCACTCATTGTTGTCTGCAGATGGAGTGTGGGTGGGCTGCTCATACCCTGTGTAGCGGGACTGGGGCCCAGCTCGTAGGGTTCTGGTTGTGGGTTCAAAGTTCTTGCTAGTACAGAATGATAAACTTGGAAGAAGGAATGAGGATGTCTTTTAGTTGTGTTTTGGTCTGTCTAGGTACCAGGCACCAGGGACCCCTAAAGCCTGACCAGTTGCCTTTTTTGACACATTTTAAGTTTATGTCTTGGAGTTTTTGAGGTCAGAGGCACCAACACTTCTTCCTTCAATTGGGTGCTTTCCGTGAGTGCATGGAGTTCTTTGGATCCACTTTTGGTCCAGTTTTCTGCAGATATGCTGTTTGCAACCAAAGATTTGTAAACTTGGCACCAAGCCAGCTGGCTCCATTTGAGTCATCATGGCCACACAGTTTGCCAAGATTTCATGCAAAATGATGAATTTGCCTTTTTAAGGTTAGGGGTGGAAGGGTGTGGCTTGGAAAAGTTGCCATGTTTCTTTGTATGTCCTTTTCCTTCCTATGAACATTTGGTAGTGGTGACCCTGGAGGTCTCTTGATTATTTTGCTTTTAGGAAGGAGGAAGAGGCCTAAGACTATAGTGCCCTTCACTTCTGTTGATGAAACAGTAGCCCAGGGCTTGCTGTTGCAGAGCTGGGGAAGGGGGGTGAAATTTCTTCATGTTCTTTGTTTATGTTGAGTTCTAGGGAATTTGGTTTTTGTTTGCTTTGTCTTTCATTGAGTTATAGTTGACAAAATCATTAAAATAAGTATTTGGATTTTTCAAACTTTATTTTTCCATTTCTCTGGTAGTTTCCTGGAGACAGCGTGGTCACTGGACGGGGCCGAATCAATGGAAGATTGGTATATATCTTCAGTCAGGTATTTCAAAACTCCAACAGCCTGAGCCTCCTGGAAGGTTGAGCCAGGAGCAAAATATGTGAAAGAAAACTTTGGGGAATGAAAACTTGCTTTTAGTTTGAGGCAGATGAGGGATTTACTTTCTGTTTTTCAGTGCATATGTCCAGAGTATTATAAATATGTTTTTTCTTAGGGAGGAAGAGTCTTTAGTCTGGGGGAGGATCACAGGGCAGTAGGCATGTATGAGTTGTCCCAGGAACCAGGATTTTATTCCAGGTGAGATTCCTCTTGGCAGCGTTGGATGTATGCCTGGAGGTCATCTGGGCAGTGTGTGTGGACCTGAGAGAGTGCAGCAAATACAGCCTGGGAAAAGGGGACTTGATTCTCAGAACCATAGGTCCCTGAGCTTTGGGCTTTCACAAAAATGTTCAAACAAGTTTTGTCGGACTGCATCAAGACAGATAAAGTTTGTTCACACTGAGACTTATTGGAGAATGTCGTAGGCAGAATAATGGCCCCCCCAAAGATGTCCAAGTCCTAATCCCCGGAACCCGTAAATATGTTACCTTGCATGGCAAAGGCGAATTAAGTTTGCAGATTGAATTGTTTGCTAGTCAGCTGACCTTACAACAGAGAGATTAACCTGGGTTATCCAGATGGGTCCAATATAATCACAAGGGTCCTTAAAAGTGGAAGAGGGAGGCAGGAGAAGAGGTCAGAATGATGCGATGTAAGAAGGACTTGACCTGCCTTAGCTGGCTTTGAAGGTGGAGGAAGGGGACCATTAGTGAACGAAAGAATGTAGATGGTTTCTAGAAGCTGGGAGAGGCAAGAAAACAGATTCTCCCCTGGAGCCTCCCTGAGGAGGAGCACAGCCCTGCCAACTTTGATTTTTAGCCCTGTGAGATCTGTGTAGGACTTTGAAACTACAGATTCGTAAGATAATAAATTTGTGTTGTTTCAAGCCACTGAATTTGTGTTAATTTGTTACAGCAGCAATAGAAAACTAACACATAGAGTATGTTATATACTATTTTGTATTTTTTTTTTTTCCCTCCAAAGGGAAATATCTGAGGGCTGGCCGGTTAGCTCATTTGGTTAGAGCATGGTGTTGTAACACCAAAGTCAAGGGTTCAGATCCCCTTACCAGCCAGCCGCCAAAGGTGGAAATATGTATGAAATTCTAAATGTTTTGTTCTTTTTTACATACCCAAAGTTATGTAGCTTGTCAAGGAACCTAAAATGTTTTCTGGGTTTGATATTAAAATAGTTATGCTTGGTTAATTTTAAATTTATTGTATTTAGACAGTACTTATTTACTAGTTGGATTACCTTTGAAATATTTTTAAACTGTGTTATAAATGGGTATACCAAATGCTGAACTAGAAAAAAATCGCATCTCTTTGTATTTTTTACAATTTATGAGAGCTAGGCAAAAGCTTGTACAGAAGGAACCATTGAAAATATAGAACAAAGAAAGTTACTGTGTTTTCTGGACATAGTGTTCGCCTGTTAAGCAGATACAAAAATTCATTGAATTGATACTTTTGAGTACCTCATATGCCCGTGGGTTAGTGTGGGAGTAATAAAGAGGTGGAGATGACTGAGACAGAGTTCTTGTGCTGAAGCAGCTAATCGTTTTGTAGGTAGAAAGGGGCTGAACAGGAGTGACTACAGTAGAGACAGGGTGAGAGAGGTTCCAGTCAAGTGCTGTGGACTCAGGACAAGGGAAGGTCACATCCAGGGTTGAGGAAAGCTTTAGGGAAAATGGGGCATTTGAAATAGGCACTGAAGAAAACCGAGGGTGGGGAGCAATGAGCCAGCTTTTTTGCCACGATATCCAAGATGTTAATATCTGTAGGTGTTTCTTGTGGGGAGCTTCTGTTTTTCCAAAGAGGCATCCCTCAGTCACCTGCCTGATGTGTGGCTGTAGGTGTATTCTGGGGGAAGGGGAGTAGGGAGGAAGGGCCAGCACTGGCTCTTTCAGTGCACAGGCTCCTAGTCTCACCTGTTGTCAGCCTCACCTTTGCCTTCCTTTAGGGTGGTTGTGAGTCCAGAACCCCTCTGGTTAAGTTTCTTTGGAGAATAAACTTCCTTTCCCCTCTCAAGGTGAAGGAGAGACTCTGTGGGGTCTAACTGCTTCTAACACAGACTTTGTGTTAATCTGTTTCCAGCCTCCTCCTCACACCCACCCTCTGTGGTTCCTGGCTTGTTCCCCCATGGTTACCCCCTCTGCAGTTGTATAGGCTTCCATTTTCTCCCTCTAAGTCAGGTAGTCTTCTTGTGCTTTCAGTTGCTCTCAGATTTGTTCAGTCTGTCCTCTGATGTCTCCCTGTCGCCATGGGATAATTCTGTTAATTCTCCACTGTCATTTTGATGGGGTTTTGGGAAGGAAGTCATGCCCACAAGAAGCCCTTTACATCTGATGGTAATGGAAGTCCTTAAGAAGAGGAAGCAGTGAGAGTTCTGATATCCTTTTGAAATTTTATCTTTTAACTTTTTTAGGTGCTGTTTTTTATTTTTCTGGTGGTTGACTGGTATAGGGATCAAACCCTGGCCCTTGGTGTTGACAGCACTAGTCTAACTGACTGAACTAACTGGCAGCCCTACTTAAAAAAATTTTTTTTACATCCTTTGTCAAAGCAACAAGTGTAACCTGGAAATAGAAATGCCTGACTATTTGATGTCCATAGAATCTGATATTAGGGTTAATTCTGCATAAATTTTCCTTTCCTCGGAGCTACAAGTCATTTTTGTGAGCAAAGACTAGATCTTTCATTCTTGGCAATACCTGACTGCCCTTTAAGATACTTTATTCACTATTCTATGGAATAATCTATAAATCAGACTTTTTTCTATTTTTCTAAACTTCTGAAAGTCCTTTGAAAACTCTTATATATGAGTTTTCCATTTCCTTCTCTTACTGGGTCTCTATTTCTGGCTAGTCACTATATTTTTAATTTTTTGATTTAATTGTGTTGTCTTTTTAGGATTTTACAGTTTTTGGAGGCAGTCTGTCAGGAGCACATGCCCAAAAGATCTGCAAAGTAAGTATTAAATATTAAAGAATAAACCCAATATCTTCCATGAGCATATTGAGTATCCTTGAGTGAGATCCAAGGGTACTGAGCTGGGTACTTGGGGTGGGGCAGAGTTGTACAAGATGTGGTACTGACCCTAAGGGATTCTTAGCATATTTTGCACCATGAATCTCTTTGATGGGCTGATAAAGCCTGGACCCTTGTGTTTTTACAGGCTTACAATAAAATATGTAGGATTACAAAGGATTAAAAACATTTTAAAAACCCCACATTTGTAATATACATGCTTCCAAGGATTGCAGTAAATAAGATTTGGCAGTGGATCTAATGACTGGTATAATTTCAAAGTAGACATGAGTGAAAACGATATTTCAGGATATCTGTAATAATTTTATTGTGCCATAAAAATATGTGGCTCCTGTTAATGAAAAAGTCACAGGTATTTCTAATACTTCTGTGGTTTGTTACCTGTATTCATAACTGAAGGAAATGCTAAAGATCAGCTAGAGTTAGTAAAAATAAAGATGTAAATTTGTTCCTATCTGAGATCATGGACTCCCTGCCCTGAAATATGTTCACAGATGTCTTGGGGTTCTGAGGACCTTGGGTAAAGAACCCCTGGCCTAGGTGGAGAGTCTAGGTGCTAAAAGGTAAAGAGCAGTGCAGAGATTGCAGGAAAGGATTTTTAAAACACTGCTAGACGTAGATGCTCTGGGGAGGAATAAAAATGTAAATCATATTTGGAGAATTTTGGAATTAAAAGTCAGTAGCTGGGCAGAGCTTCCCTCTGTAATGAAACACCTGGATTCTAGACAAGGTCCTATCATGTATTACTCCTGAGATCTTAGGCCAATCACTTAATTTTTAAACTTTCCTAGTTTTTCTCTTTTTGTTGCCTCTGTTACGATGGTTAAATGAGGTAATGGAAGTGAAAGTGCTTTGTAAACTGTCAAGGGCTATAGGAATGTTGCTTATTTTGCTGTCAGAACTACTGACCCATGAAGAAAATTGGTCACATTAGAAGTAAAAGCAGGCCTGGGCCTGGCCTCAGGTTAACAGACGGGTCAACATCTGCTTTCAAGAAAGTGCTACTTTGCCATTCTACCTATTACTAGTTCTTTCAAAGGAATAACTGGGAACAAAACTGAAAAATATTGCAACCTGAGCCTAACATTCTAGAAATGGTTTCCATGAGCAGTCTTATTTCCCATTAATGGGGAGTCCTTTGGCTCTTGGATGTTTAGAGGTTTTAAATAGCCTTTTAAATATCTAGCCCTTTGTCTTCCAGGAAGGTACCCAGTCATCATGGGGAGTGAAACCAGAGTTAACTGCTGCCTCGTTTTGAAAAACATACTCAGAACATTTTCCAGAAAACACTGCGATGATTTGTAAATGCTGTTTTTGAAAAGAGCGTTTAGCTCACAAAAGATTTCTCTGCTGTCTCAGATCATGGACCAGGCCATAACAGTGGGGGCTCCAGTGATTGGGCTGAATGACTCTGGGGGAGCACGGATCCAAGAGGGGGTGGAATCCTTGGCTGGCTACGCAGACATCTTTCTGGTGAGAAACTTGTTAACAGAGAATAGAGAGTAAAAAAGTACAGAGCTTAGTTCTGTAGGCCATGTCCTGGTCAGAGCTTCCCCATCTCTCCTCATTGTTCTCTGCCCCATTGAGTCTGTTCTGTGGCCCCTTCCTGTCACTAGGGGAGGGGTGAAGGGTGGATGAAAAGCAGAGTGGGAGGGGAAGGTTTCCTTTTTTTCTGATAGAGGGTCATTCATAGAGGAAAACAAAATAGAAGATCATGCATAAGGGAAAAGCACTTGAAAATATTTTTCTTTTTTTCGAAAGCAGGGGAGAGGGAATATAGAAGGGTAAGATGAACTGATTTGCTAGAATTAGGAATATTTAAAAAAAAATACAGTGCTCTTTTTATTTTTTGGTTAAAACACTATGCAATCATTAAACAAAGTTTAAGCAGTAATACAGAGAAGAAAGAAATCACCCCAAACTCTGTTATTTGGAAACATTTGGTGAACATTATTTCAGATATCTCACTGCTTATTTACAGACTGAAATTAAGAGAGAGAGAAAAATAAAAATGAAGTATTAAGTGTATTGTCAGAGATATAGTAAGGGAGGTTGGGATGAAGGAGAGAGATACTGCCAGATAAAAACTGGCAGCATTTCCAGGGAGGAGAGGAAAGAGGGGGAGGAAGGAAAGAGACAGGCAGACACTGTTTCTGCTCAGGCCAGCTGCTCTTGTCATCCTCTGGCCTGCAGGCTTGTGAGGGTTTCATCTTTTCCCCTTTGTGATAAGTCTGAAAAATGTGTATTTACTTTTTGTAAGATACTCTGCTAGTTGTAGGAGTACTTATGTTGGTTGTGAAGCCACTTTTTGTAGGTCTTTAACTTATTTTTTCATCTTTAAACTTGAGCTCCAGGGATAACCCACTGGGAAGAGTTAGCTCTATGGGTGGCTTGGCCCGAACAGCTTACGCCTAGAATGTCTCCTTTGGATCCAGCCTGGAAGTCATTCCTATGTTAGAAACAAAGGAAAGAAAGAGTGTCCGTAAGAGAAGTGGCAATAAACTGCTACATTTTAGAGCTTGGCTGGATTTTAGAGTATTCTCTAGTCGAACATGTCTTTATGAGCACAGGCTGGGGAGTTCTTCTTTTTAAAAGTTTTCGAGGGATAGGCTTTTGTGACTTTAAGGTTTACATTGCTTAATTAATTGCTTACTAATACTGCTTGTCATATCTATACCTCCAGTCACTCACTCCTGCCCGTATTGTTATTTTTTAGTAACTTTATTTTGATATAATTTCAAACTTCATAGAAAAATTAAAAGAGTAGTACAAAAACTCCCATATATCTTTTACCCAGATTCACCAGTTGTTCACATTTTTCCCCATTTGCTCTGTCATTCTCTTTCCTTATGTATATATTTGCATGTTATATTTTTCTGGAACATTTGAGAGTAAATTGGAGATATTGTGCCTCCTTTACCTATAAGTCTTTCACTGGGTATTTCTGAAGAACAAGGACATTCTGTTACATAACCAGAATACAATAATAAAAACGAGAAACTTAATAATTCATCAATATTCTAATCCATAGTTCTTATTCAGATTTTAATGGTCTTAATAAAGTCCTTTGTGGATTTTTGTTGTCGTTGTTGTTGTTGTTTTTCCTTGTCAGGATCTAATCCAGGATCATGGATTGCCTTTAGTACTCATCTCTCTTTGAGCAGTTCCTCAGTCTTTCTTTGTACTCCATGACCTTGACATTTTTTAAACTGCTTTGTTATAATATAATTTGCAAACTGTAAAATCTACACATCGTAAGCATACAGTTCAATGATTTTTAAAGGAAATTTCTGGAGTTGTGCAACCATTACCATGATCTGGGTTTAGAACCTTTCCCCTACTCCAGAAAGATCTTGCAGTCAATCCCCACCCAGCCCTGGGCAACTACTGATCATCTTTCTGTCTCTAAGATTTTTGTATCTGACTCCTTTCATTAAGCATCATGTTTTTAAGGTTCATTCATATTGTACTATGTATCAGTTCATACTTTTTTATTGCTCAATAATATTCTATTGAATATTTTCTCCATTGTGTTTATCCACTCACTGGTTGATGGGCATTTGGGTTGTTTCTTCTTGGCTGTCCTGAATACTACTACTGTGAACATTTGTATATAACTGTGTGGACATATATTTTTATACCCCTAGGGTGGATACCTAAGAGTGGGATGGTTGGGTTTTATAAGTTTATGTAACTTTCTAAGAACCTGCCATATTGTTTTCCAAAATGACTGTACCATATTACATTATCATAAGCAATGTATTGGGGATTGCAGTTTCTCCACATTCTTGCCAACACTTGATATTGTCAGTCTTTTTGATTATAGCCCTTTTAGTGGTGTGTAGTGGTATCTCACTGTAGTTCTAATTTGCATTTCTCTGACTGAGGTTGAGTATATTTTCATGTACATATTAGTCATATGTGTATCTTGTTTGCTTAAATGTCTATTCACATCTTTTGCCCATTTTGTAATTGGGTTTTTGAGTTGTGAAAGTTCTTCATATATTCTGGATACAAGTCCTTTATCAGATATATGATTTGAAAGTATTTTCTCCCAGTCTGTGGCTTGTCTTTTTATTTCTTAATGTTTTTAAATTTTAAGTCCAATTTATCAATTTTTCCTTTTGTGGATCATGCTTTTACTGTCCTTTGTGAGAACTCTGCCTAATACAAAGTCATCAAGATTTTTTCCAATGTTTTCTTCATGGAGTTTTATAGGTTTGGCTCTCTTACATTAGATCTATGATCCATTTTTAGCTGATTTTTGTGTATGGTGTGACGTAGGGTCTAAATTCATCTTTATCTACCACTATTTATTGACATGAGTATTCTTTCCCCATTATTTATCTTGGTACTTTGGCTGAAAATCAGTTGACCATAAAAGCAAGGGTTTGTTTCTGGACTCTCAATTCTTCCATTGATCTATATGCTTATCAGAACTACACTGTCTTGATTACTGTAGTTTTATAGTAGTTTTGAAGTTGGGTAAAGTCCTCCAACTTCATTGTTTTTAAAAAATTATTTTGGCTATTCTAGGTCCTATGTATTTCTGTATATGGATAAGCTGTTAACTCTACAAAAATGCCTGTGAGACTTGATAGGAACTGCACTGAATCTGTAGACCAGTTTGGTGAGAATTTACGTCTAAACATGTTGTCTTCCACTCTATGAAGGTGGAATGTTTCTCCATTTATGTAGGTCTTCTTTGATCGCTCTCAGCAATATTTTATAATTTGCAGCTTCATGTCTTGCTAAATTTATTTAATTGTCTTGTTAAATTTATACTAAAGTATTTAATTCTTTTTGATGCTGTTTTCAATGGAATTGTTAATTTATTTTTTTGGATTATTCTTTGCAAGGGTATAGAAATTGAGTTGATTTTTATATACTGAACTTGTATCCTGCAGCCTTGCTGTACTTTTTACTTTAATAGGGATTATTTTTTTCTTCTTGGTAGATTCTTTAGGATTTTCTACATACATGATCAATGTCTTCTGCAAATTAAGACTGTTTTACTTATTCCTTTCTAATGTGGATGCTCTTTATTTTTCTCGCTAACTGCTCTATTAGAACCTACAGTACAATGTTAAGTAGAAGTGGTGAGAGTGAACATCCTTATCTTGTTCCTGATTTTAGGAAGAAAGCCTTCATTCTTTCACCATTAAGTATGATCATTGTGTTTTTTTTGTTTGTTTGTTTGTTTTGTAGATGCCCTTCTTCAGGTTGAAGAAGTTCCTTTCTACTTCTGGTTTGAGTATTTGTATCATGAAGGGGTGTTTAATTTTATCAAGTGCTTTTTCTGTATCTGTAAGACAATCATGTTGGTTTTTGTCCTTTATTCTAATGATGTGGTATATTACATTAGTTGATTTTTTGAATGGTAGACCAACTTTATATTCCTGTGATAAATCCCACTTTGTCATGGTGTGTAATACTTTCTGTAAGATGCTGGTTTCATTTGCTAGTATTTTGTTGTGTACTTCAGAATTTATATTAGTAAGAGATACTGGTCTGCAGTTATCTTATGATGTGTTCTTTAAGTTTTGCTGTTAGAGTAACTTTCACCTCATAGGATGAGTTGGAAGTCTCTCTGTGAAGTAGGTTTGCTGTGCACTGGGTACCAACTTGTCTGAGTCTGGTAAGACAAAACACTCACACACACGTTGTATGAAGTGGATTTATTATTTACAGATAGGCAGCAAGGGATTCATTGAGAGCCAGTTCCCAAGAACAGGAAAGCTGCCTGTGGTAGACAGAGGTGTTTTTTTTAAAAAATTTTATTTGTCAATATACAATGTGGTTGATTATTGTGGCCCATTACTGAAACCTCCCCCCCCCCAACAACCTCATATCTGTTCACTTGTCGTATCAACTTCAAGGAATTGTGATTGTTGTGTCTTCTTCCCTCCCCCTCAGTTTATTTGTGTATTTATTTATTTATATTTATTTTAGCTCCTCCTCAAATAAGTGAGGACATGTGATATTTCTCTTTCTGTGCTTGATTTGTTTAACTTAATATAGTTCTCTCTAGGTCCATCCATGTTGTTGCAAATGGCAGTATTTCATTCTTTTTTATAGCAGAGTAGTGTATTCCCAGGGGTGGGGTAACTGGGTCATATGGTAGATCTATCTGCAATTGTTTGAGGAACCTCCATACCATTTTCCATAGAGGCTGCACCATTTTGCAGTCCCACCAGCAATGTATGACAGTTCCTTTTTCTCCACAACCTCACCAGCATTTATCGTTCAGAGTCTTTTGGATATTAGCATTCCTAACTGGGGTGAGATGGTATCTCCCGAATGCTGGGGTGAGATGTATTTCCCGAATGCTGAGTGATGTTGAGCATTTTTTCATATGTCTGTTGGCCATCCGTATATCTTCCTTAGAGAAATGCCTACTTAGCTCTTTTGCCCATTTTTTAATTGGGTTACTAGTTTTTTTGTTGTAAAGTTGTTTCAGTTCCTTGTATATTCTGGATATTAATCCTTTGTCAGATGTATATTTTGCAAATATTTTCTCCCACTCTGTTGGTTGTCTTTTAACTCTGTTAATCATTTCTTTTTGCTGTGCAGAAGCTTTTTCGTTTGATATAATCTCATTTATTTATTTTTCCTTTGGTTGCCCGTGCTTTTGGGGTCATATTCGTGAAGTCTGTGCCCATTCCTACTTCCTGAAGAGTTTCTCCTATGTTTTCTTTAAGAAGTTTTATTGTTTCAGGGTGTATATTTAATTCTTTAATCCATTTGAGTTGATTTTATTATATGGTGAGAGGTATGGGTCTAGTTTCATCTCCTGCATATGGATATCCAGTTATCTCAGCACCATTGGCTGAAGAGGCAGTCTCTTCCCTACTGTATAGGCTTGGTGCCTTTGTCAAAGATCAGATGGCTGTAGGTGTGTGGGTTGATTTCTGGATTCTCTATTCTATTCCATTGATCAGTGTGTCTGTTTTTATGCCAGTACCATGCTATTTTGGTTATTATAGCTTTGTAGTATAGTTTAAAGTCTGGTAGTTTTATGCCTCCAGCTTTATTTTTTGCTCAGAATTGCTCTGGCTATGTGTGGTCTTTTGTTCTTCCATATAAATGTCTGGATAGTTTTTTTCCATTTCTGAGAAAAATGTCATTACAATTTTGATGGGGATTGCCTTGAATTTGTATATTACTTTGGGTAGTATGGACATTTTCACTATGTTGATTCTTCCAATCCAATAGCATGGGATATCTTTCCATCTTCTTGTGTCCTCTTTAATTTCTCTTAGCATTGGTTTGTAGTTCTCATTATAGAGATTTTTCACCTCCTTGGTTAACTCTGTTCCTAAGTATTTAATTTTTTTGGTGGCTATTGTAAATGGGCAAGCTTTCTTGATTTCTCTTTCTGCATGTTCTCTATTGGAGAATAGAAATGCTACTGATTTTTGTGTGTTGATTTTGTATCCTGCTACTGTGCTGAAATCATTTATCAACTCCAAGAGTTTTTTTGTAGAGGCTTTAGGCTGTTCGATATATAGGATCATGTCATCTGCAAACAGGGACAGTTTGACTTCATCTTTTCCAATCTGGATGCCCTTTATTTCCTTCTCTTCTCTGATTGCTCTGGCTAGTACTTCCAACAGTATGTTGAATAGGAGTGGTGAGAGTGGGCATCCTTGCCTAGTTCCTGTTCTTTAAAGAAAAGCTTTCAGCTTTTCCCCATTCAGGATGATGTTGGCAGTGGGATTATCATATATGGCTTTAACTGTGTTGAAATACTTTCCATCTATACCTAAGTTATAGAGGGTCTTTGTCATGAATGAATGTTGAATTTTATCAAATGCTTTTTCAGCATCTATAGAGATGATCATATGGTCTTTGTGTTTGATTTTATTGATATGGTGTATCACGTTTATTGATTTGCATATGTTGAACTAGCCGTGCATCCCTAGGATGAATCCCACTTGATCATGATGTATAATTTTGTGTATGTGTTGTTTTATTCTGTTAGCTAGTATTTTATTGAGGATTTTTGTGTCCATATTCATCAAGGATATCAGCATGTAGTTTTCTGTTTTAGTTGTATCTTTACCTGGTTTTAGTATCGGGGTGATGTTTGCTTCATAGAATGAGTTTGGGAGATTTGCCTCTGTTTCAGTCTTTTGGAATATTTTGTAGAGAATTGGTGTCAGTTCCTCTTTGAATGTTTGGTAAAATTCTGCTGTAAATCCATCTGGTCCTGGGCTTTTCTTTGTTGGGAGCCTTCTGATAACAGCTTCAATCTCTTTTATTGTTATTGGTCTGTTCAGATTTTCTACATCTTCTTGGCTCAGTTTTGGTAGTTTGTGTGTGCCCAGAAATTTATCCATTTCCTTCACATTTTCAAATTTGTTGGCATATAGTTGTTTATAGTAGTCTCTAATGATTCCTTGTATTTCAGAGGTATCAGTTGTAGTATCACCTTTTTCATTTCTAATTTTTGTTATTTGGGTCTTCTCTCTTCTTTTTCTTGTTAGCCATGCTAATAGTTTGTCACTTTTATTTACCTTTTCAAAAAACCATCTTTTTGATTCATGGATCTTTTGTATCGTATTTTGGGTTTCAATTTCAATAAGTTCTGCTCTGATCTTAATGATTTCTTTCTATCTGCTAACTTTGGGTTTGGATTGTTCTTGTTTTTCTAGTTCTTTAAGGCGAAGCGTTAGGTTTTCACTTTCCATCTTACCATTCTTCTCAAGTAAGCATTTAATGAGATAAATTTCCCCCTTAGTACTGCTTTTGCAGTATCCCACAGGTTTTGGTATGATGTATCATTGTTTTCATTCGTTTCAATAAATATTTCGATTTCCTGTTTGATTTCTTCTTGGATCATATGTCATTAAGTAGAATGCTGCTTAATTTCCATGTGTATGTACAGTTTCCAAAATTTCGTTTGTTATTGATTTCTAATTTTAATCCATTGTGGTCTGAAAAAATACATGGGATAATTCCAATTTTTTTGAATTTGCTGAGACTTGATTTTTCACCTAACATGTGATCTATCCTGGAGAATGATCCATGTGCTGATGAGAAGAATGAATATTCTGAGGTTGTTGGATGGAATGTTCTGTAGATATCTGCCAAGTCCAATTAGTCTAGAGTGTTGTTTAGATCTTGTGTTTCTCTGTTGATTCTTTGCCTAGATGATCTGTCCAGTATTGATAGTGGGGTGTTCAGGTCCCCTGCTATTATGGTATTAGTGTCTATCTTCTCCTTTAGGTTTAATAGAGTTTGCTTTATAAATCTGGCTGCTCTGATATGGGTGTGTATCTATGTATGATTGCTATGTCTTCTTGATGGGTCAATCCTTTTATCATTATTTAGTGGCCCTCATTATCACTTTTTATGGTTTTTAGATTAAAGTGTATTTTATCAGATATAAAAATAGCTACTCTAGCTCATTTTTCATTTCTGTTTGCATGGTAAATCTTTTTCCATTCTTTCACTCTTAGTCTATGTGAGTCTTTATAGATGAGGTGGGTCTCTTGAAAGCAGCATGTAGTTGGGTCCTCCTTTTTAATCCAGTCAGTCAGTCTGTCTTTTGATTGAAGAATTTAATTCTTTTACATTGAGTTGTTATTGAAAAGTTTTGATTTACCTTGAGCATTTTATTGATTTTTGTTTGGATGTCTTAAGTGTCTTTTGTTCCTTTCTTTCTAATTTACTGTTTGTCTTCTGTATTTGTTGGTTTTTTGGGTTGTAGATAAACTTTCTTTTTCTCTTCATTGTTAGCATTTTAATTGTACTGGTGGGTTTTGATTTTTCTTGAGTTTTTATGGCAGTGGTAGTTATTTTTCAGGTAGGAAACCCAGTACTCCCTTGAGAACTTCTTGTAAGGGTGGTCCTGTGATAGTGAACTCCCATAGTTTTTGTTTGTCTGAGAAATATACTATTTCCCCCTCATTTTGGATGGATAGCCGTATGGGGTAAAGTATTCTTGCCTGGCAATCTTTGTCTTTTAGTATTTTGAATATATCATCCCATTCTCTTCTGGCTTTTAGGGTTTGTGATGAAAAGTCTGTTGTTAGTCTGATTGGGGCTCCCTGATAGGTGTTTTGATGCTTTTCTCTTGCAGCTTTTAAGATTCCCTCTTTGTCTTTGAGTTTTGCCAATTTAACTATAACATGTCTTGGAGAAGACCTTTTTGGGTTGAATACATCTGGGGATCTTTGAGCTTCCTGAATCTGAAGATGTGTTTCTTTTCCTATAGCTGGGAAGTTTTCTGCCATTATTTTGTTGAATGTGTTTTCAAGGCTATCTCCTTTTTCCTCTCCTTCTGGAATTCTCGTGACTCGGACATTTGAGTGCTTAAGGTTGTCTGATATCTTTCTTAGATTTTCTTCAATGTTTTTAATTCTTTTTTCTTTTTCTTTTTTTTTTGTCTGCCTGTGTTATTTCAAACAGCTCCTCTTCAAGGTCCGAAGTTCTCTCTTCTGCTTCTGCAAGCCTGCTGGTTAAACTCTCTGTTGTGTTTTTCATTTCATTGAATGAATTCTTCTGCTCAGCAAGCTCTGCTACATTCTTTTTCAGGGCATTGATTTCCTTGTACATGTCTTCTTTCAGGTCCTGTATACTTTTCCTCATTTCATCATGTTGTGTAGCTGAGTTTTCTTGTATCTCATTTAGCTTCCTTAGAATTACCACTCGAAATTCCTTGTCAGACATTTCAAGGGCTTCTTGTTCTATAGGATGTAGAGCTTCAGAGTTATTACCCTTCAGTGATGTACTTTCTTGATTTTTCATATTTCTGGTATCTTTCCTTTGATGTTTAGTCATTGTGGCAGGGGATTTCACAGCCCACTGGTTTGACACTATTGTCTGGCTAGGATGTTGCTGGGGCTGCCAATTTGGCATGGCTGCCTCAGTGTCTGCTCGGTCACCCACTGGCACCTTGGGTCCATGGTTGCCTCGGGTCTTGGGCCTCTCTGGGCAGGTGCCTCTCTGGTTGGTGTGAACTTGGCTGGGCTGGGGATGGAGTCTGGCAGCGGCGAGGCCTACCTGCTTGGTCACGCACTGGTACTGCAGGGTGTGTTCTCCCCTGATCTCGGGCCTCTCTGGCGGGGCATCTCTCTGGTCAGTGTGCACTCAGCCAGGCTGGGGATGGAGTCCAGTGGTGGCGAGGCCTACCTACTGGGTCGCGTGCTGGCACCACGGGGTGTGTGGTCTTTGTGGATTTTGGGCCTCTCCAGTGGGGTGCCTCTATGATCAGCATGTACTTGACTGGGCTGGAGATGGAGTCTGGTGGTGGCAAGGCCTACCTGCTCAGTTGTGCGCTGGCACCGCGGGTCATGTGGTCTCCACATATCTTGGGCCTCTCTGTTGGGGTGCCTCTCTGGTCGGCACACACTTGGCCATGCTGGGTATGGAGTTGGGCAGCAGTGAGCCCTACCTGCTCAATTGTGCACTGGCACCGTGGGGCCAAGTCAGAGTTTGACAGCATGTGCCCCACTTGCTCCACACCTGAGGGACCCTGGAAAACAGCCTGTCCTGGGTTTCATACCCTGGGGAAATGTGATACAGTGGGTAAAAGTGTTGAAGGACGCTGTTTCTAGCAGGGGGACTGGAACAGAGCCTAGGTTGTTCTGGCCAGTCCCTCCCTATTTCAGGATGTTGCATTCCTAGCACAGTCTATGGTTATCTTTAAGAACTACAGGTGAGAAAGAGGGGAGAACTGGGTTGGTCTGAGACCACCCAGAGAACTGTCATGCTGCCTCCTCTTGTATTTTTTGGATGAGCTTATAAAGTATTGACATTAATACTTTTTAAAATGTTCAGTAAAATTTACCAGTGAAGCCATCTGCATTTTGTCTTTTCTTTGTAGGTAGTTTTTGATACTGATTTAATTTTTTTATTTGTTATAGGTTTGTCAGATATTCTGCTTCTTTTTGACTCTGCTTTCGTAGTTTTTGTCTTTCTAGGAATTAGTCCATTTCATCTCTGTTATCTAATCTGTTGCCATGTGGTTGTTCATATTATTTTCTTGTAATCTTTATTTCTGTAGTGAAGTCTCCTTTCTCATTTCTGATTTTAGCAATATGAGTTTTTTTAATGTTAGTCTACTTAAAGGTTTGTCAATTTTGTAGATCTTTTCCAAGAACCAAATTTTGGTCTTATTGATTTTTCTCTTACAGTTTCTATTTTTATTTCCTTCCTCCTGCTTGTTTTGGGTTTAGTTCTACTTTTTCTAGTTTGTTAAGGTGGAAGTTTAGGTTATTGAGTTGAGATTTTTTTTAATATATACATTTACAGCTATAAATTTTCCTCTTAACAATGCTTTCATTGCATCCCTTAAGTTTTGATATGTTTATTTTCATTTTCCTCAAAGCATTATCTAACTTCACTTGTAATTTCTTCTTTCACCTATTGGTTATTTAGAAGTGCTTTTATTAGTTTCTGTGTATTTGTGAATTTTCCAATTTGAAGTTTCATTTCATTGTAATTGGAAAGGATACTTTGTACAACACCAATTATTTTAAATTTAAGACTTGTTTTGTGACCTAACATATGGTCTCTTCTGGAGAATATTCCATGTGTGTGGATTTTTTTTGTTTTTGGGGTTTTTTTTTTTTGAACCTGGCTGGTACAGGGAATGGAACCCTTGACCTTGGTGTTACAAGGCTGTGCTATAGCCAGCTGAACTAACTGGCCAGCCCTTCCTTATGTTCTTGAGAAGAATGTGTATTCTGTTGTTGGGTGGAGTGTTCTCTATATGTTTGTTATACATACTGGTTTGTGGTGTTGTTCAAATGCACTATTTCCTTACGGATCTTCTGTCTGATTGTCTACTATTGGAAGTGGGATGTTAAGTCTCTCGCTATTATTGTGTACCTATTTGTCTCTTCAGTTCTTTTAACTTTTGCTTCATATATTTTGGGGCTCCGTTAGGTATATTTTTATAATGGTTGCATCTTCTAGGTGTACTGAACCTTTTATCAATATGTAATATCTCTGTCTCTTGTAACTTTTTTGATTTGAAGCCTATTTTATCTGACAATAATATAGCCACCTAGTTTTATTTTGGTTACCCTTTGCATGGAGTATTTTTTTCATCCTTTACTTTCAATCTCTTTGTGTCTTTATATCAGTGACACTCTTATAAATATCATATGGACAGATTCTGTATTGTTTTATTTTTTCAACTACCAACCTCTGTCTTTTAGTAAGAGATTTTAATCCATTTACATTTAATGTGGTTAGTGATAGAGATCACTTCCGCCATTTAGTGATTTGTTTTCTGTATGTGTTGTGGTTTTTTTGTGCCTTAATTCCTCCATGCCCTTTTAATTTAATTTAATTTTTTGGTATTAGTTGATTTGTTGTATGCCATTTTGATTTATTTATTTCATTTTCATCATATTTTAAAGTTTTTTTTTTTTCTTAGTGGTTACTTTAGGGATTACAGATGATACCTTAAATTAGTTGGAATAATATCAGGGTTAGCTTCAGCAGTATACAAACACACAGTTTCTCTACATCTCCAGCCTTCCTCTGTATACTCATTAATAGATTTATAATGGTTTAATGCCTCTGCCTTTTAAATCATATAGGAAAAAGAGATGTTATAAATCAAACCAAAGTACAGCACTACTGTCTTTTATGTAACCTAGGAAGTTACATTTATTAATGTTCTTTAGTTGTTTTCATGGCTTCATGTTACTGTCTGGTATCCTTTCCTTTTGGCCTAAAGGACTCCCTGTAGCATTTCTCATATGGCATGTCTACTGCAAATGAACTCCCTCAGCTTTTATCTGGAAATGTCTTAATTTTTCCTTCATTCTTGAAGGATAGTTTTGCTGGATATAGAGTTCTTGGTTAACAGTTTTTTCTTTCATTTTTTAAAATATGTCCCACTGCCTCCTGGCCTCCATGGTTAGTCTTTTTAAGTTTTTTATTTTTATTTTTGGCATCCGGCCCATGGCTAATCTTATTGAGGATCACTTGTATGTGATGAGTTGCTTCTGTCTCTCTGCTTTCAAATATATTTCCTTGGACTTGGGTTTTAACAGTTTGGCTTTAATACATTTATTTCAGTGTGGATCTCTTTGAGTTTGTCCTGTATGAAGTTTGTTGAGTTTCTTAGATATATATACAGATGGTCCCCAACTTACGATGGTTTGAGTTATGATTTTTCAATTTTATCATCAGAATGTAACCCCATTGTAAGTTGAGTAACATCTGAGTTTATGATGGGTTGACTTTACAGTGGGTTGATTGGTGTATTAAGTATATTTTCAACTTATGATATTTTTTACTTATGATGGGTTATCAGGATGTAACCCCATCATAAATCAATGGGCATCTGTATCTGTGTCTTTTATGAAATTTGGGAAGTTTTCGGCCATTATTTCTTCAAATATTTTATATAGCCCTTTCTCTTTTTTTCTGGGATTCCTATAATGTGTATGGTGGTATGATTGAGGGTTACCCATAGGTCCCTCTGGCTCTGTTCATTTTTCTCTCTTTTTTTTTTTCCCCTGTTCTCAGACTGGATAATTTCAATTGTTTTATCTTCGAGTTCTCTGATCCTTTCTTTTGCCTGCTCAGATCTGCCATCAAATTCCTCTAGTGAATTTTTCATTTCAGTTATTGTACTTTTCAAGTTTGGAATTTCTGCTTGGTTACTGTTTATAATTTCTGTCTCTTTATGGTCTTCTCATTTTGTTCAGACATTGTTTTCCTAATTTCCTTTAATTCTTTTTCCACAGTTTCCTTTAGGTCATTGAACATATTTAAGATAGTTCATATAACATCTTTGACTAATAATTCCAATGTCTGGGTTTCCTCAGGGATGGTTTCTGTCGAATTCTTTTTTCCTATAAATGGGCCGTGCTTGCTTGTTTCTTTGTATGATTTAAAATTTTTTATCGAGGACTGGAAATTCTGAGTGTTATGTTTGGTAACATTAGAAATCTAGTTCTCCTGTTCCTCAGAGATTGCTGATTTTTACTTGTTTAGGGCTGGATCCATCTGTTTGTGACTTTCCTTAGCTATTTTTCAAAAGTGTATGTTCCTTGTTGAATATGGTCATTGAAATTTTAGTTCTGTTATTTCTGTGACCAACCAGTGATCTGACAAATATTTCCTTAAATCTCTATCTCCCAGAAGGGGTGGGAGACAGTCTGTCTAAATCCCTAGTGGCTGGGAAGTTTCTTGAGCCCATCAGGGTTGAAACAATGGCCAGCCTCTGTGCTGGCCCCTCAGCCATCAAAGGCAGTGATCGGCAGTCAAAACATACAACCTTGATTTTTGCAGAACAAGGTTCTTGTTGCTCATCCTCACATTGGCTGGCCACACCAGAGCAGAGGCTGCCATCCTCATGGCTATCTGATGTGGGCCGTGGGCTTTGGGTTGGGGGTGGTAGCAGCTGTGCTAAATGTGGAAATTCACTGGAATTTACCTGCTGCTTCATCAGACTCTCTCTTGTACTCTGCAAGTGTTTGACTAGACTGCAGAGTTCCAGACAGTTCCTGTCAGCTGAATAGTTGTTTGCTCTCCAATTTCCTGGAGCGTCCTATTTCATCTTCTGTGATGTCACTCAGCTCTTTTGTGTTAAACAAATATTTTTAGTTAACTTCTAATTTCTATTTTTTTGAACTGTATTTTTTGTAATTTCCTTAATGGTTGCTTTAAGGGTTACAACATGTTTCTTAATGTCACAGTCTGCTTCAAATTAATACTTAATTCTGGTAAATTATAAGAACTTTGCTCCAATATAGCTCCATTTTTGTCCCTTTTTGTTTGTGCTATTGTTATATATCTTGTAAGACCAAAATACAGTGTTGTAATTATTGTTATACAGTTTTGTCTTTTAAAGTATTAAGAAAAGAGAGACAACTATTTTTATGCAGTATTTTATATTTAATTTCATATTTACCATTTTCAGTGCTTTGAATTGCTTCTTGTATATTTGAATTACTGTTTGGTGTTATTTTCTTTCACCCTGAAGGACATTGTGAGCTGCTGTGGGCAATGGTAGGAACCTTAGTTAAGAATGCCACAGACTCTCATTGTTCTTATCTCAAGTTTAGCAGTTTTTTATAATAAAGATTTTTCAGTTTATTCACATTTGTCTATTCCCAGGGCCATGAAATATCTGTTTGGCAATTTTGTCTAGTTTTATAGTTGTTTCCTGGGGAGAGAATTTTCCGACTCTTCATTCTGCCATAGCTGGAAGTCGCCTACTCAACTTGATATTTTTGCAGAGAGTATAGATGACTTTTTGTGCTGTCCTAAGCTGTGTCCAGTGTTTATAGAGACTGGGCTTAGAGCCAAGGCAGGCCAAAAACTGGACCTACTTTTCCTTAGTTGCTGGGACTCGGGAGAAGGAAAGGGGTTGGGGTAAGGCAAGGAGCAATTGGGCCCTTATCACCTTGCCTGGGTCCTCGAGCCTTCAAATCTTGTTTTTCCCAGGAGGTGGCCTGAAGCTTAGCCCTTCACAACACCATTGTCCTTAGGGAGATTTTCTAGCTCCTCCTACTTCATTTTCCCTGACATGCCATGTCGGGAATGGGCAGACTTTGAAGACTCAGTGGAAAGTAGCACCTGCCTCTTAGCCTTGCCTTGCAACAGCTGGTTGTCCTCTGTGGGGGGTATGAATGGGCTCCAATAGAGGTCAGGGCTGTAGGGTAAGGGTTGGCTTGGTACACTCTCCGGTTCTCATTCCTTTTCTAGCTAGCTTTGTACAGATGGTGAGGAGGAGGATGAGCTGGGCCTAAGGTGTTTGGAGCTGGGGTGAGGATGATGGGACTCTTTCTGTAGCTCATGTCTAGTGGAGGTTTTGGGGTACTGTTGCCAAGGAGGGGAGAGGAGAGAAGATATTTGCCCCAGGAAATAATATGCCAACCATCCCACCAGTTATGGGGAGAAATTAAACATATAATTTTGGAAGAACTTTACTGATTAGCTCTCTTGCCTCCAGGATAGAATTTCTGTGGGGAAAAAGTCTAATGTTATTTTATTGTTGCCTTTATCTTTCAGCAGATAATTCCTAGAACACCTCTGTAACTGGATGCCTTTGCCTTTCTCTTTTGATAGAGGAATGTCACAGCATCCGGAGTCATCCCTCAGATTTCTCTGATCATGGGCCCGTGTGCTGGCGGGGCTGTCTACTCTCCAGCCCTAACAGACTTCACGTTCATGGTAAAGGTAAGAAAGAAGGTCCTGTTTCAGGTGCCCTTTGAGAGTTGTGCAGTTCCTTACCTACAATAAACGTAATTCCTGACCCAGATCTAGGTTGTTGTCTGCATTCTCACTGGCTTTCAGCATAATGGTGATAAGGTCTTAGTGGAGAGAAGGTTTTGGCACGAAATCTGTAGCTTGTGGGGGTTCCATGGCAGAAGGTGCTTATGTACTTCATTGGTGGGTGGTTTTACTTGTTGATCTGAATTGCAAATGATTTTTAAGTAATCAAAGAATCCTGTCCTCTGTCTAGACAGATGACTGTTTACTAAATCCTATTCAGAAGGTTTCTCATGGAAGGCTTTTCTATAATCTGTTTTATTGGGAAGTTTTTTCTGATGTCTCACCTTCATTTCTTTAACTGTTTGCCATTTTATTACATTTTTTCATATTTTATCCATAATGATAATAGATAAATCTGATCTCTAACTTCATTTTGAGAGGTATGTATCTTTATTATATGACTTCAGTGGAATAATATTTTAAGATGATTTTTAAATGAAGCATACTTGAACTTAAATGTGGATAATTACACTCAATTTGATATCATACTTTAAAAAAAATCAACCTTTCCTCTTAAAAATAAATAAAAATGAACAATAAATGCCAAGACAGAAAGGCTGGGGAAGAAAAGTAATGGCAGTCATTCAGTATGAGAACAATTCTACAAGGAATATAAATGGGAAATACTTTTTTCCTGAGGGTAGTAGGAATTGAAAAGTTTTGAAAAGTGCTTACCCTTTGACCCAGCTATTCTGTTCTTAGTGACAGATTGACAGCAACATAAATGTTCAACAATGGGGGTGGGTTTTAAAAATTAAGATGATCACATCTCTTACTTCCTGGACAAAGTAGAATTCTCTGAGCTTTGCCACTAAATCTATGTGTTTGTTTGTGTATGTATGTTTACACACCTAGCCAGTGCTACCCCAGTCCTCTCATCCTTGCCTGTTATGAACAAAGGTGTAGAGTCAATTTCTATAGCTAAGGCCATCTTTTTCCCCTCCCTCATTTTCTAATTTTAGTGTTTGTTTTTTGAGGAATTGCCACACTGTTTTCCACAGTAGCTGCTCCATTTTACATTTCTACCAGCAATGCACAAGAGTTCCAATTTCTCCACATCTTCGCCAACACTTTTCTTTTTCCTTTTTTTTTTTTAATTAAATAATAGCCATCCTAGTGAAGTGGTATCTCATTATGCATTTCATTTGTATTTCCCTAATGGTAGGTGATTTTGAGCATCTTTTCATGTTCTTATTGGCTATTTGTATATTTTCCTTTGGGAAATTTCTATTCAAGTCCTTTGTCCATCTTTGAATTGGTTGTTTTTTGTTGTTGTCTGTGCCTGTGGTGTCACATTAAACAAATCACTGCCAAATCCAATGTCATGAAAGTTTTGCCCTGTTTTCTCCTTAGAGTTTTAGAGCTTGAGGTCTTACAGATAGATCTTTCATCCATTTTGAGTTAATTTTTGTATATGGTGTTAGATAGGGGTCTAACTTCATATTTTTGCATGTGGGTATCCAGTTTTCACAGTACCATTTGTTGAGAAGACTGTTCTTTCTCCATTGAATGGTCTTGGCACCATTGTCAAAAATCATTTGACTGTATATATGAGGGTTTATTTCTGGGCTCTTTTTCTCCCTTTGGTGTATATGTCTTTCTTTATGCCAGTCCCACGGTTTTGACTATGTAGTAAGTTTTGAAATCAACAAGTGTGAGACCTCCAACTTTGTTCTTTTTCAAGATTGTTTTGTCTATCTGAAATTCCTTGAGATTTCATGTCAATTTTAGGATGGGTTTTTCTATTTCTGTTAAAAAGGTCATTGGGATTTACACAGGGATTGCATTGAATCTGTAGATTGCTTTGAGTAGTATTGGCATCTTCATATCTAGGTAAAGGTTTGTTGATTTTGTTGATCTTTTCAAAGAATCAACTCTTGGTTTTGTTAACTTTCTCGATTTTTCTATTCTCTTTTATTTATCTCTGCTCTAATCTTTACTATTTCGTTTCCTCTGCTAGCTTTGGGTTTAGTTTGTTCTTTTTTTCTAATTCCTTAAGGTATAAAGTTAGGTTGTTTTGAGACCTTTTTTTTTTTAATGTGTGTACAGTTACAGATTTCCCTCTTTGCACTGCTTTCACTGCATCCTATATGTTTTGATGTTTTCATTTTCATTTGTCTCAAGGTATTTTCTGACTTTTCTTGAGATATCTTCTTTGGCTCATTGTTTAAAAATGTGACATTTGATTTCCACGTATTTGTGAATTTTCTAGTTTTCTTCCTTATGTTTATTACTGGTTTCATTCCATCGTGATTGGTTTCAGTCTTTGAAAGTTTATTAAGACTTGTGTTTTGGCCTAACATGGTCTGTCTGATGTAATGCTTTTATCTACTGTGCCACACATATTCTAGTTTTGTCAGTTGTCCCAATAGTGTCCTTTTAAAGCATTTTCTTCGTCCAATACAGGATCCATTTGGGGATCACCAATTACATTTAGTTGTCATATCTCATTAGTCTCCTTTAATCTGAAACAATTCTTCGTATTTTCTTTGTCAAGATACTGATATTCTTGAAGGATACAAGATTATTTTGTTCCTCAGTGTGGGTTTATCTGATGTTTCTTCAGGATTATATGCAGGTTAGATATTGGCCTGTCTACTGCATAAGTGATGTGTATCCTCCTCGGATTATCACACCTGGAGACAACTGATGCTTATCTGCCCTTTATTAGTGATATTATTTTGATAACCCCTTCAAGATGGTGTCTGGTTTCTCTATTGTGGAGTTACTTCTTTTCCCTTTGTAACTTATTAGTACTCTTTGGAGAGATTCTTTGAGACCATGCAGATATTCTGCTATGCATTATGCTTTTTCTCCTTGATTTAGCATGCATTGATGTTTCTTTTCTTTTTTTAAAGATGACCGGTAGGGGGATCTTAACCCTTGGCTTGGTGTTGTCAGCACCACACTATCCCAAGTGAGCCAACCGGCCATCCCTATATAGGGATCTGAACCCGTGGCCTTGGTGTTATCAACACCACACTCTCCCAAGTGAGCCAAAGGCCGGTCCTTGATGTCTCTTTTCTGAACTAATCCATATTTTGATGTTTACAAAATATTACTTCTTAACTACCTCACTCACTTCACATCAGTTGGCATTTTACTCTAAGGGAAGAGCCTACTTTTGGGGGGGTTTATTTCATCTCTTATTAATATGGATTATTCATGGACTCCTATTTTACCCAATGGTTTATAATCCATTACAGTTATTATTTATTTTTATGCTCAGATTATCCTTAGCCAGTGGGAGCTCCTTGAAGCTGGCCCCTGTGTTCTTCTGCTGTGAGAACTAAGGTCATGTGTATACTTTCCTTTATGGATGATGTGTTTTAGTTTTTGAATAACTTTTTCCCACCCCAAGGTCATGAAGATAGTTTCTATTTTCTAAAAGCTTTATTGTTTTGCCTTTTACATTTATGTCTGTAGTCCATTTGGAATTGATTTTTACACATGGCATGAAGTAGGGGCCAGTTTCATTTTTTTCAATATAGAGACCTAGTTGACCCAGAGCCTTTTATTGAAAAGAACATCGATTCCTGCTCTGTAATGCCTTATCTGTCGTGAATCACATGTCCATATATCAAGGGTTTGTCACTGAGCTCTATTGGTCTGCTTGCCTATCCCGGTACCGGTACTGCACTCTTAATTACAATGGCTTTTTGGCAAAAGCTGATATCTGGTAGGGCAAGTTATTCCACCTGATTCTTTTTCAAAGGAAATGGACTATTCTCTTTGCATTTCCACAGGGTTTTTTTTTTTTTTTTACATCTTTATTGAGATTAATGTGTGATAAACTGCACATATTTAAATTGTACAATTTGCAACTTTACATCCATATACAATCACGAAGCCACCACTGCTGTCACGATAATGGACATGTCCATTACCCTTAAAAGTTTCTTCATGTATCTTTGTAAACCATTCTTCTCTTTCCCAACCCTGTCTTAGGTAACCTTTGATCTGCTTTCTGTCACTATAGGTTGATTTGCATTTCATAGACTTTTATATGTACAGAATCATACAAAATGATATTTTACATGTACAAAATTCATACAAAAGGTATGTACTCTTTTGTGGGAGAGGGGAGGGATGGCTTCTTTCATTTAGGACAGTTATTTCAAGATTCACCTTGTTTCTAGGTTTTTCTTTCTTAATAGACTTATTTATTTTTAGAGTAGTTTAACATTCACAGCAAAATTGAACAGAAGGTCCAGAGATTTCCCATATATCCTCTCCCCTCATGTATATACATAACCTCCCCTATTATCAACTTCTCTTACCAGACATTTGTTACAGTTGATGAACTTACATTGACACATTGTTACCCAAACTCTGTGGTTTAAGTCAGGGTTCACTCTTGGTGTCAGACATTCTGTGGGTTTTGACAAATATATAATGACATGGATTCACCATTGTAGTGTCATGCAGAGTAATTTCATTGCCCTAAAAGTCCTCTGTGATCTGCCTATTCCACCCACTCCCCCTAATATCTGGCTACTACTGATCTTTTTACTGTCTATTGTTTTGCCTTTTCCAGAATGTCATATAGTTGGAATCATTCAGTATGTAGCCTTTTCATATTGCCCTCTTTCACTTACTATACATTCAAGGTTCCTCCATGTCTTTTCATGGCTTGATAGCTCATTTCTTTTTAGTGCTGAATAATATTCCGTTGTCTGTGGAAGTTTCACCATTTATTTACCCATTCACCTACTGAAGGACATCTTGGTTGCTTCCAAGTTTTGGCATCACAATAAAGCTGTATAAACATCTGTGTGCAGGTTTTTGTGTGGACATAAGTTTTCAACTCTTTTAGGTAAACACCAAGGAGTGTGACTGCTGGATCATATGATAAGAATATGTTTAGTTTTGTAATAAGCTTCCATTTTACACTCCCACCAGCAGCGAATGAGCATTCCCATTGCACCGCCTCCTTGCTAGCATTTGGTGATGTCGGTTTTGTGGATTTTGGTAATTCAAATAGGTATGTAATGGTATTTCATTTTTATTTACAGTTCCCGGGTCATATATGATGTGGAGCATCTTTTTATATGCTCATTTGCCATCTGTATATCGTCTTTGGTGAGATATCTATCTGTTTAGATCTTTGGCCCATTTTTTTAATGAGTTGTGATCTTATTGTTGAGTTTTGAGAGTTCTTTGTGTGTTTTGGATAATAGTATTTTATCTGATGTGTCTTTCACAAATGTTTTCTCTCAGTCTGTGGCTTGTCTTTTCATTCTCTTGATAGTGTCTTTCTCAGAGTGGAAAGTTTTAATTTTAATAAAATCCTCATCAGTTATTTCTTTTATGACTGTGCCTTTGGTGTTGCTTCTAAAAAGTCAAGATCATCTAGAGTTTCTCCTATGTTGTATTCTAGGAGTTTTATGCTTTTGCATTTTATGTTTAGATTTGTGAACCAGTTTGAGTTATTTTTGTGCCTTTTTTTAGAGTGACATTTTTTTCTCTCTTGGATATCCAGTTGTTCTGGCACCATACGTTACGTTGAAAAGTCTTTTCCTCCATTGTATTGCTTTTGTCAAAGATCGTTAACTATGTGGATCTGTTTCTGGGCTCTTTATTCTGTTTCAATGATCAATTTATCTGTTCTTTAACCAATACCTCACTGTGTTGATTACTATAGTTCTACAGTAAGTCTTGAAGTCAAATACTGTTAGTCCTACAACTTTGTTCTTCAATTTTTTGTTGGCTCTGTAGGTTTTTTACCTCTCCATGTAAACTTTAGAATCATTTCTTTGATGTCCACAAAATAACTTGTGGGATTTTGATCGGGATTGTGTTCAATCTATAGATGAAGTTGGGAAGAAGTGAAATCTTCACAATATTAAGTCTTCCTATCTTCGAACGTGGAATATCTCTCCATTTATTTAGTTCTTTCATTTCTTTAATCAGAGTTTTGTAGTTTTCCTCATATGTTAGATTTATACCTGAGTTTTTCATTTTTAGGGTGCTAATGTAAATGGTATAATGTTTTAATTTCAAATTTCACTTATTCATTTCTTGTACATAGGAAGGTGACTGACTTTTGTGTATTAACTTTGTATCTTGCAATCCTGGTATAATTGCTTATTAGTTCCAGGAATATTTTTGTCAATTCTTTCACAGTTTCTGCATAGACAATTAGCTTATCTGAGAATGAAGACAGTTTGATTTCTTTTTTCCCAATCTGTATACCTTTTATTTTCTTGTCTTATTGGATGAGCTAGGACTTCTAGTACAATGTTAAAAAACAGAGGTGATGGGATATCCTTGCCTCATTCCTGATCTTCATGGGAAAGCTTCTAGTTTCTCAACATTAAGTATGAAGTTAGCTGTAGGTTTTTTTGTAGATATTCTTTACCAAATTGAGGAAGTGCTCTGCTGTCCCTAGTTTGCTGGAAGTTTTTATCATGAATGAGTGTTGGATTTTTCAGATGCTTTTTCTTTATTTGCTTGTATATCATGTGATTTTTTTTTTTTTTTTCTTCTTTAGGATGTTGATGTGATAGATTACATTAATTGATTTTTCAACTGTTAAACCAGCCTTTCATACCTGGGAGAAATTTCACTTGGTTGTGGTGTATAATTCTTTTTTTATGTTGTTGTATTTGATTTGCTAATGTTTTGTTGAGGATTTTTACATCTGTGTTCATGAGATATATTGATCGATAGTTTTCTTTTCTTGTTATGTCTTTGTCTGGTTTTCATATTAGGGTAATGCTGGCCTTATAGAATGAGTTGGGAGGTATTCCTTCTGCTTCCATCTTTTGAAAGAGATTGTAGAGAATTCTTTTGACTTCTTCTGTAAATATTTGACAGGATTCTCCAGTGAACCCAGCTGTACCTGGTACTTTCTGTTTTGGAGGGTTATTAATCATTCAATTTCTTTAGTAAATATATACCTATTCAGATTGTCTGTTTCTTGTATGAATTTTGGCAGATTGTCTTTCAAGGAATTGGTCCATTTCATCTAGGTTATCAAATTTGTGGGCAAAGAGTTGTTCATAGTATTCCTTTATTAATGTTCATGGGATCTGTAGTGATATCCTTCTTTCTTTTCCAATATTAGTAATTTGTGTCCTTTCTTTTTCTTATTTATTCTGTCTAGAGGCTTATTGATTTTATTGATCATTTCTTAGAACCAGCTTTGATTTTGTTGACTTTTCTCTATTCATTTCCTATTTTTAACTTCATTTATTTCTGCTCTAATTTTTATTATTTCTTCTGATAACTTTGGATTTAATTTGCTTTTTTTTTTTTTTTTTTTCTAATTTCCTAAGGTGGAAGCTTTGTGGTTGATTTTTTTTTTTTTTTTTTTTTTTAAGATCTCTCTTCTTTTCTAATATATGCATTCAGTGCTGGTATTTCCCTCTAAGCATGCTTTCACTGCATCTCACAAATTTTGATAAGTTGTATATTTATTTTCATTTAGTTCAAAGTATTTTAAAAATTTTTAAGAGATTTCTTCTTTGATTCATGTGCTATTTAGAAGTGTGTTGTTTAATATTCAAATATTTGGGGATTTGCTGTTATCTGTTACTGCTTTCTAGTTTAATTCCATTGTGGTCTCAGAGAAGACATGGTATGATTTCTGTTTTTTAAATTAAGGTGTGTTTTATGGCCTAAAATGTGGTCATCTTCTGTGGGTGCTTGAGAAAAGTGTGTATTCTGTTGTGGATGAAGTGGTCTATAGATGTCCATGATATCCAGTTGATTGATGGTGTTGTTGAGATCTCCCATGTCTTTACCGATTTTTCTGTGTGGTGGATCTGTCCATTTTTGACAGAGGAGTAGAAGTCTCCAACTACAGTAGTGGATTCATTTACTCATATTTTTCCTTGCAGTTCTACCATTGTTTGCCTCATGTTGTTTTGAAACTCTGATGTTAGGTTTGCACACATTAAACATTGTTATGTTTTCTTGGAGAATTGACCTCTTTATTATTATGCAGCGTGTTCTTCTTTATCCCTGATAATTTTCCTTGGTCTAAGTCTGCTATACCTGAAATTAATATAGCTACTCCTACTTTCTTTTGATTAGTGTTAGCGTGGTATATCTTCTCCATCCATTTACTTTTAATCTATACTCATGTGTATCTTTATATTTAAAGTGGGTTTTTTTGTAGACAACCCATGTATTTGGGTCTCGTTTCTTGATTCGGTCTGACAATGTGTCTTTTAATTGATGCCTTTAGACCATTGATGTTCATTATTGATATAGTTGGATTAATGTGTACCATATTTGTTACTGTTTACTATTTGTTGTCTTTGTTCTTTGGGGTGTGTGTGTGTGTGTGTGTGTGTGTGTGTGTGTGTCCCATCTCTCAAGTAAGGTGTGTGTGTGTGTGTGTGTCCCATCTCTCAAGTAAGGTGTGTGTGTGTGTGTGTGTGTGTGTGTGTGTGTGTGTGTGTGTCCCATCTCTCAAGTAAGGGGTGTGTGTGTGTGTGTGTGACTGGCTGGTTTGGGGATCTGAACCATCCACCCTGGTGTTATCAGCACCATAGTCTAACCAACTGAGATAACCAGCCAGCTCTCATTTGTTTCTGTTTTTGTCTTCCACTCTTCTGCCTTTTAAGGTTTTAATTCAGCATTTGATATGATTCTGTTTTCTTTCCTTTATTAGCTTATTATACTACTTTTTTTTTAAACCTTTTTTACTGGTTGCCTTAGAGTTTGCAATATACAGTTACAACTAATTCAAGTCTAGGTTCAAACAACACTATCTACTTCCTGGGTAGTGCAAGTACCTTATAATAACAAAATAATTCTTATTCCTTCTTTCCATCCCTTGTATCATTGCTATCATTCATTTTGCTTATATATAAGAATATATGTGCGTGTGTGCATATATAATTGAATATATTGTTACTGTTTTTTATTTTGCACAAATTATTATCCTTAGATCAATTAAGAATAAGAAAATAAGTTTTTATTTTACCCTCACTTATTCCTTCTCTGATGCTCTTCTTTTCTTTATGTAGATCTGAGTTTCTTACCTTTACCGTTTACCTTATCTCTAAATAATTTCATTAACATTTCTTGCAAGGCAAATGTACTTGCAGCATACCCCCTAAATTTTTGTTTGTCTGAGAGTCTTTATTTCTTGCTCTCTTTCTTCTTGTTCTGGAGTTCCCATTATGTGTATGTTATACCTTTAGTAGTTGTCCCACAGTTCTTGAATATTCTGGTTGTTTTTGTTTGTTTTTTCAGCAGTGTTTTTCTTCTTGCTTTAAAATTTTGGTGGTTTCTATTGAGATATCCAGAGATTCTTTCCTCAGCCTTGCCCAGTCTATCAATAGGTGCATCAAAGGCATTCTTCATTTCTGTTACAGTGCTTTTGATCTCTGGCATTTCTTCTCAGCTCTTTTTTTGAATTTTTCTCTCTCTGCTTACATGTCCATCGTTCTTGCAGGCTGTCTGCTTTATGCATGAGAGCCCTTTGCATCTTAATTGTAGATGTTTTAAATTTCTGGTCTGATAATTCCAACACCCCTGCCATATCTGATTCTGTTTCTGATGCTTGCTCTGTCTCTTCAAACTGTGCTTTTTCCTTTTACTATGTCTTATAACTCTTTCTTGATGGTTGGATGTGATATACTAGGTAAAAGCAATTGCTATAAATAGGCTTTTAGTAATGTGGTGGTAAGGTGTGGGGAGAGGGGAAGTGTTCTGTAGTCATATGAGTAGGGCTTAGTCTTTTAGTGAGTTTGTGCCTCTGGACTATGAGCTTCACATGGGTTTCTGAGCTCCCATCCTAGCCCCACTTTGGTGGGACAGGATAACTAGAGTGGGCTGGAGCTGGGTATTTCCCCTCTCCCATGTGGAAGGCTAGAGCTGGCTGGAGTCTGGTATTTTCCTTCCTCCAGGTCATTTAGTCTTTGATAAAACTCCAGCAGATTAGGCTCTGGTTAAATAGTTTCTCCTGAGGGCAGACCTTGTTAAGAAGAACAGAATACTCTGGCACATTTCAAAAGGGTTCCTTTTCCCCTCCCCGTGCTGGAAGCATGAGGGGATTTTTCTCAGAACATAATCATGACAACCTGGTTGAGCTGCTAGAGGCAAAACTCACAAAGGTGTGGGTGCCCCAATGACTGAGCCCCCCTGGAGTTTTTCTCTTTCTGACATGTCCATACTGAGTCTCCAGCAATTTGTTAGTTGTAGTTCAGGCTTCCCTACATAAGCACTGGTTCCTGGGGAGGTTTGTGTTCATGAGTTTTTGCTCTGGCAAGCCTTGATTTTCTGCATTTGCCTGTCATTCTCCAATTTTGGAGAAGTTTGCTCTGTGACCTCACCTCTCTGTTAGATCTAAGAGGAGTTATTGATTTTTTTTTCAGTTTGTTCAGCTTTTTAATTGTTAGCAGGGAGTGTTAACTTCCAGCTTTTTACATGATGGACTGGAAACCAGAAGTCCTCTGTTTCTAGTTTTTTAACTGTTACCAATAATGTTGCTATGAACATTCATATAGAAGTTTTTTTTTTTTTTTTTTTTTTTTACCAGTAAGGGGATTGCAACCCCTGGCAAGGTGTTGTCTGCACCACGCTTAGCCAGTTAGCGCACCGGCCATCCCTATATAGGATCTGAACCTGTGAGCTCGGCGTTCCCAGCGCCGCACTCTCCCAAGTGAGTCACAGGGCCAGCCCTTCATCTAGAAGTTTTTGTATGGAGTAAGGAGGAGCTTTCTAGCCAAACCTTTCTAGCAAGATCCCCAACCAAGGAGCCATAAGATCAAAGACTGATACAACACATATGATAGACTAAGGACTAATTTTAATAGTATATAAAAAAAAAAAGCCAACTATCCATTAGAAAAATGGGCAAAGAACATGAGCAGTGAATTCAGAGATGACTACAGAAGGATATTTATTACAGAATCACTTATTATAATAAAATACTGGAAACAACCTAAATGACTACCAGTAGGTGACAGTTAAATTATGATACATATCCTACTATAGTGATGTGGAACAATCTTCAAGCTATAGTATTATGTTTTCTTTTTTTTTTTTTTAAAGCGAATTTGAGAACTGTGTGTAGAGGACACTGTGTTAGAAAGAAAATGTGTTAGGAAGAAAATGTTTGTGCTAGGAAATAAGAGAAAATAAATGTTTGTGTTAGAAAAAAATATATATCTATGCTTGTATGTGCACGGGTGTCTCTGTAAGAGCTGACAGTGGTTACCTTTGGGGCAGGAATTGGAGGCATGGAAATAAGGGCTGGGATCTAGACTTACTTTCCACTGTATCCCCTGTTCTTCTATTTAAATTTTTTTTTTTTAACAGAATGCCTTTATTATCTATAAATTAGAAACTAAAAAAAGTCTGTCCCACTCTCATAACCCCAGAGTGTTGATTATCAGTGTCTTTAAGTAGCTTCACTTAAAGTGGCTGGTTGTATACTATCTTGGTGCCTCAATTTCCTATATAAACAGGAATGTTAATAGTACCTAGGCTTTAATGTCACAGTACTGTGAAGTGCTTAAAAAGTGCTCAGCATGCAGCAAGCTTTGAGTGAGGACCATCTGTTATTGTTTCCTACAGATGAGTGAACCTGGGATGTTAGCCACACTGCAAGCTAATTTGCTGAGATGGAGTCATGCAACAAAGATTTGAAAAAAAAGAAATAGACAATGAGGCAGGGAAAGCTGGAGTGTTTAGTCTGGATGGGTATCTGAGCTGCATCTCAGTCTGGTTCTGCCCCCACATCACTGCCTTTTCTGCATTTGTCTTCTCAGCTGAGTGAACTCTATGGCTCTGGCAAGATCTAAAATTGACTGTTCTGGAAATCTCTGATTTCAGGACACCTCATACCTGTTCATCACTGGCCCTGATGTTGTAAAGTCTGTCACCAATGAGGATGTTACCCAGGAAGAGCTCGGCGGTGCCAAGACCCATACTACCATGTCAGGTGAGAGCCCCTGAGGATGACCTTATGGTTTTCAAACATTGAGAAGAGGACACTGTCAAAGAGAATGGTGACAGTTTTTAAAAGTATCACTTAACTGGTGGAACTGATTTTGAAAGATTGTGGTACAGAGTGTTGCCTACAGAACCACAGTGATAAAAGTGGATTTAGTATCTCAAATTTATTTAAAAAAACAAACCAGGCTATTAATGCTTTGATCTTCTTTAAAGTAATTTTTAAGCTAATTGTCAGAATGGTGGTTGTAAGTAGGTATGGCTGTGTATGTACAGCTGAACCCTTTAGAAATATTAAATCTTATTGTGACATTTTTTACTCCAAAGGTGGGGTAAAGTCTAGATAATGTTTTAACAGTCACTATGGGCCAGGTGCAGTTTTAATGTGATGACCCATGTGTTCATGAATTTGGTCGTAGTTCTTCACTTTTCTAAGGTTACATGCCACATCTTCTGAGTTTAAAATGTATAAAGATTATTCTATGATTTTTGCACTGAAACAAAAGTTCTTAATACAGAAAGGCATGGAATTGAGAGCAGAGCATGATTCCAATATTAGTGAAGACATGTTTACTCTTGGAGTAATGATTGCAATTCCGTATTTTCTTGGGGAAAAATCACCAAACTGTGAAAGAATTGCCTACCACACAGCAAGTAGTGTAACTGAAGACAGGAGAAATGGCTTCTTGGAGAGATTTTGAAGCAATACAAGGCTGGTATGACTGATTTATGCATGTTGTACTGTGGCTAAGACATTGGGTCATCATGTAGTCCTCAACATTTTTTTTTTTCTTTTTTGTGACCGGTAAGAGGATCGCAACCCTTGGCTTGGTGTCGCCCGCACCGCGCTCAGCCAGTGAGTGCACCGGCCATCCCTATATAGGACCCGAACCCGCGCAGGAGCGCCGCTGTGCTCCCAGCGCCACACTGTCCCGAGTGAGCCACGGGGTCGGACCCTCAACATTTCTTAGTGTCTGTAAAACAGAGCTGTGTCTTATTAGTGAAGTATTAGATTTGTTGAAATATGGTTTAAAAAAACTAAGAGCTCCCCCACCCACAAAACTTTTCTTCCCCCATCTCATGTCGTTGTCAGCCTTGACACATTCCTTTCTCTCTCCCCTCACCCCTCAACTCCATTCAGCTCCATCTCCAACACATGTCTAGAATCAGAGCACTTCTTTCCCTCAACTCACCACAGCCTGCCCCCACACTATCATCTCAGGGCTTAGTTGGCAGAGGTTTGACTTTCTTATTGGGATATAAAATAAAGCCGAGTCTTGATGGTGTCTTAGATGTGGTGAAATATGCTATTTATTTATTTTTCCTGATTTCAATAGTATTACATGTTTGTAGTAGAAATTTTAGAAAATACAGGAGTTAAAAGTCACTAGGGATTCCACTATCCACAGATAATCACCACTGTTTTATTTTGGTTATACCCCTGCAGTATTTCGTGCTGATAAGTGTGTAAACATACATATACTCAAACAGAGGTGTGCATATGCACACTTTTGTGACCTGTTTTTTTCATTCGACAGATTAATGTCTTCACATGACATTAAATTTTCTTCTGTGGCACAATTTTAGGGTTGTTTTGTTTGGTGTTTGTGTTTTGTTTTTAAGGGCAATATGTGATGTTCTTTCTGGGCCTGAGGGTTTTTGACGGGCTATGTCCAACATGCTTAGCCCTATATCCGCAGATCAGGGCCGAAATGGTGCTCTATATGTACTTTTTTTTCCTTTTGGTAAGAGCTTTATTGAGATATAATTCACATAACATATACTTTTAATGCCTACTTAAAGGGTACAAATCAGTGGCTTTAAAAATATTATTAGAGTTGCATAATCATTGCCACAATCAATTTTAGAACACTTTTTATTACCCCGAAAAGAAACTTTGTACCAAATAGCAGTCACTCCTCATGTCTACACAAATACTCCAGTTCTAGGCAATCAGAAGTCTACTTTTTGTCTCTATGGATTTGCCTATTCTGGACATTTCATATAAATGGAATCATGCAATATGTGGTCTTTTGTGACTGGTTTCCTTTACTTAGTATAATTTTTTAAAGATTTATCCACGTTATATCCTGAATTAGTATTTCATTCCTTTTTTATGGCTGAATAATATTCCAGTGTATGGATATACCACATTTTGTTTGTCCATTGTCCAGTTAATAGTCATTTGGATTGTTTCTACTTTTTGGCTATCACAAATATGCTGCTGGAGGTTCCAGTCAAAATGGCAGAATAGACAGTTCCCAGCATCATTCTCTCCCACAAATCAACCAATTTACAACTATAAAAATGTAACAGCAATCAAGCTGGGGCCACTGGAACTCAGGGGAGGAGGAGGAGAGACCTATGGAGTTCATGAAGGCGGGAGAAACCACGATGAGAGAAAGAAAAAACTGCTTGGGGGGTTTTGGGCTGCGGCTGCTTTAAGGCTGGAACTACTGAGTGCATGGAGCAGAAGCCAGCAGAAGCCATAGCTATGCCCCTCAGATGGAGTTGCTTGGAGGTGCAGGGGAGAAGAGGGCCTTGGTGGCCCCCAGGACAGCAAGACCACTAATAGGGTTTCCGTGGACCCACGCAGGAGTGAGGAGCCAGAACCGCTGAAAAAGGGGAGCCATTCGGGTGAGTGAGTCATCACAAGGGACTGGCTCAGGGCCTGTCCCATGGGAAGTGTTTGGAGCATGGACAGTGGGGGAGATGGGCTCACTGGGAGAACACTGAGACACAGCAAGGACAGCCAACCCACCCCCGACTAAGCGCAGGACCACTCAGAGGAGACTGGTCAGGAATGCAGAATTGCATGGGGTGCAGTTTGATGAAAAGATTCAGGCCCAGATCAGAGTTTCTACACAACCCAGGTGCACCAGGTCTCTGGAGAGCCGGAAGTACCTATAAGGTCAACCATTAAACCCTGAGCTGCACAAAAAGTCTTCCCCAGGGAAACAGCAATAAGCAGCAATTTAGCTGAACCACAGAGCTCAAATACTGGTTCCTACAGGAAGTTCCTCCATTTTGGAAGTAAGCAGAGGACAAAAAATTAGTTCCAGCCTAGGCCAACCCAGGGACTGGACCACCCGCCCACATCTAAGCACAGTGCCAGCACCTCGGGGCCTTGCCCGGGGTATCTAGCCAGGGACTGGGCCTCCCGCCTATAACCAGGCACACTGCCAGTGCCTCAGGGCCTGCCTGAGAACCTGGGGTATGGAGCCAAGGACCAGACCCCTCTGACAACCAGGTACACCACCAGTGCCAAGGAGCATGCCAAAACCATCACCTCCATGTGAGTGGCCCACCACAGCCACCACAATAACCACAGCTGCCATGAAAGTGGCTAGACATCACCACCACCACGCAGGTAGTCTGCCAGCCACTGGAGTGCATTGACACAAGGAGAGTCACCAGCAGAGACCAAAGAAAAGAAGAGGATGTCTCTCTCCACAAAGCCCACTCCAAAGTGACAGAAGAAGCATCTGCTGTATGATAATATTTGGGGACCTGAACACACCTTTCAGCATTGGACAGATCATCTAGGCAACAAATCAACAGAGTAACCATTACTCTTTCAGAGGAAGAGAAGAAATCTAGGGTTATCAGTGGTGGGAGGGGGGAGGGAGAGAGGGATAGGGAGAGATTGGACAAGGGGCATAAAGAATAAGTATAATTTGTAACAATGTACGTACTAGTAATATTGATTTGATCAGCATTATGTCAGCATCGAATCCAAGAAACATGTATAATCAATTATGATTCAATAAAAAAAATAAAAGAGTAGATATGCTGCTATAAACATTTGTATACAGGCTTTTGTGTGGACATATGTTTTCATTACATTATTTAGTATGTTAGAAGGTAATACATTCTGTAGAAAAGTAGAACAGGATAAAGGGATTGGGATTATTGCAATTTCAAGTAGGGTGGCTAATGCCAAAAAACCCCAAACAAACTCCGAAACGAAATTAGGTTGTAAGGGTAGGCCTCACTGTGAGGGTAACAGTTGAGCATATTTGAACAAGTTAACTGTGTGGATATCTAGAGGAGGAGCATTGTAGGCAGAGGGAATAGCTTATACAAAGGCCCTGGGGTAGGACAGTGACTGATATACTCAATGAACAGCAGGGATGGTTGTTGGGGTAGAGATATGACATGATCTGACTTAAAAGCTCCCTCTGGCTCCCATGGGGACAAGACACTGTAGGGGCAATAGTGGAAACAGGGAGTCTGGTGGGGCGAACCTGAGAGCTGTTGGTTCCACTTTCTGCATCATACCGTGGCCTTGTTTGACTGCTCTGTGGTTTTGGGACATTCTTCAGGAACAGTGCTGAGCACCTCAGGCATTCTTCTTGATGGGGGACTACCCTGTTGCAGCTGATATTCTAGGGGAGATGTCAGATAGCAAACAGGGAAACAGGTGCTGCAGGGAAAAGTGTTTGAAAAGAACTCCCGCATGGACCAGGGATAGAAAGCCAGGGGCATGGGAATGGGCATGGAGGTGACAGTAGAGCTATGTCCTGAATAAGGAAAAGCATGACTCCTGCAGAGGTGTGAGTACAGAGCATAGGGAACGGGCTGTGTGAATTGAAGCTCAGCCCCAGTGTGTAGCATCCCAGCCTCACTAGAGGATGTGGAGGACGAGACGTCAAGAGAGTCCACAGCAGACATGCCCTAGAAGGGGCAGTTGGCCTGAAGCAGCACCTTTGGGCTGACTGGCACCCTGGCCCATTATATCCTCCCTGTCTTCTCAGGTGTGGCCCACAGAGCTTTTGAAAATGACGTTGATGCCTTGTGTAATCTCCGGGAGTTCTTCAACTTTCTGCCCCTCAGCAGTCAGGACCCGGCTCCCATCCGCGAGTGCCATGATCCCAGGTGGGTTGCAAGCCGGTGCACCTCCTCTCATTTTTAGGGTGGCTTGTCCTTCACTGGCCCTCTACCCTGACAGGACCTCTAGGATCTGCTCTGTTGGGCAGCTTGGAGCAGATTGCGGAGTGTAGTTGGCGTGGCTCCCAGGTGTGGGAATGATCATGGCATGTCTAGGTACGAGAGCAAAGAAAGATGATTTTGTTCACTTTCTTCCTCTATGTAATGGCTGATGGGTAGCCTGGGGGTAAAGAGTGGCAAAAAATAAACCAACCAAAAAACCCTAAATTTTTCTAAGAGACCCTTGAGTTGTCCAGAGTTGGAAATGGACCTTTTTTTGGTCTTGACATGAAATAAATTAAGTGTGAAATGACACAGCATGTCCTTCAGGACATGTTTATCACACTGCTCATGGCCAGAGTCTGGGGCAGTCTTGGAGAAGGGTGTGTTGCTGGCCACCTACCAGAGACCTTTTAGTTTTGCTGTTGGGGCCACTGCCTGATGGGGAGCTCCATAGAGTAAGATGGAGGCCCAGTGGGGAGATATTGCTCCACACCTCTGGCTCTTCCATTTTGTTTTCTCTCCAATGTGAAGCACTCACTTGGCCTGGACTTTCTTCTGCAGAAGGGATTTGGAATTCTGTCACTTGGGCAGAGGCCATTTTCAGGCACTACCTTCTGGCTTGGACCTGGGCTCCCACCTATACAGGGCCCAGTCTGGACCAAGGATGCTCTGAAGAGTCATGTCCTCAGGGCTGCACTGTGTCTACATCTGCCCCATTCCTCGAGGACACAAGCAATGGTCCATTGTGTGTAGTCATAGAAGAGAGGGTGCTTACAAGGCTAAGAGTGATGGGCACAGCCTCCTTTTCTGAGCATCTATACTATCTGTAGTCCCTGAAGGGTTTAGGATATCATTTGTAGATGTTATGGCCCAGAGGCCCAGAAGTGTCTGAATAGCCTGCTTTGGCCCAGCCATACCTCCTCAGCATACAGTCCTAGGGAGCTATCTGTATAAGTGGCAAATGGAAAGTAAGGGAGGGTTTTGTTATCAGGACTGTACCTAGTACCCCAGTGCAGAGCTCTATGGGAAGTTGGGCTTGATGGGGCATGTGGCCTGTCCCAAAGCCAAACCTTAGCCCAGGTGCACATTTTAGGATCAGAGTAGCCCCTGGTTGCTCACATGGGACAGGAAGGGATGAGAGCCTGTTGGAGAGGAGCAAGTTGCTGAGTCCTCCTATGGGAGTGGGCTCTGGCTTAGTCTTCCTGTTGAGCCACGTAGATGCAGGAGGAAGGAGAGTCATGAGCCTGCATGTGACGCTTTAGCCTGCCGTGGTTCTGCTCAGAGGGCTTGCAGTTTGGCTTTTTAAAAGAGTTCTAGCAGGTTAACCTTCCACTTGGGAATGTGAACCTACAGTGGTTTCTGTAGAACTCTGACTTTCTGTTTCCAAGTCCTTGTTCATTTTTAATGTTTCAGGAAGTTAGACTGGGATCTCCCAGGCCTGTCTTGTTCACTACAATTTTCTTTAGTTTCCCACACAGTACGTAGAATTTAGGAGGTGTTCGGAGAGGATAAATGAAAGAATCACCTTCTAGAGAATAAGCTCATTTTTTCCTCTTAGAACTGGGAGGTCTTTGGGGTTGGCATTGAGCTTAGGTTTAGTTTAATGTATGTTTACAAAGGAATGCATCTGGTGACTGCTTTGCAAGCCCAGCAGGGACAGAACTGGTCCAGTCCCTGTGATGTATCTCCCCCATTTCCTTCCCCACCCTGCACCCACAAAACACAATTGGCTCTTCCTGTGTTGATTTATAACTGCCTCTTTTCCACCTAAAGTGATCGTCTAGTTCCTGAGCTCGACACAGTTGTCCCTTTGGAATCTACCAAAGCCTACGACATGGTGGACATCATACACTCTGTAAGTGCCTCATCTGCCTGTCCTGCATGCCCCAGTTCAGCCATGTCCATGGTCATTGTGCTTGGGACTAGCGAGGAAGTGTTGGACCTACTGGCCTTGGTGTCAGGCAACACAGGTAGGGCATGGTGTGGGCACAGGACAGGACCAGTGGCCACTGAGTAGTGTGTTCTGGCAAGAGTTGGTGGCTATAGACACTCTAGTGGCTCAGATGGACTTGAGGGCTGGGGGGAAGAGCCAATTGGGCCAGCAGAGGTCAAGAGTCTTTATTTTTTTATTTTTTTTTTAATTTTGAAAGATGGCTATTTTATTCCCAAAATTTCAGTTCACCAAGAAGATATAAGAATTATGAACCTTTAAGCACCTAAAAATGTAGTTTCAAAAATACAATGTTTACAATCTGAATAAGTACATAGTTTAATAGTATTATACCAGTGCCAATTTCCTGGTGTGATTAAGTACTACAGTTTTTATAAGATGTTATCTTTAGAGAAAGCTGGGTGAAGTGTGCATGAAAACTCTCGTGTTTTTTTTCTTTTTATAAAGTTAAATGTTTTTATATAATTTTTTATTTATTGTTTTCTTCAAATTTTATTTTATTTTGTCAATATACAATGTTGTTGATTATTGTGGCCAATTACTGAAACCTCCCTCCCTCCATCCTCTCCCCCCCACAACAATGTCCTTTCTGTTTGCTTGTTGTATCAACTTCAAGGAATAGTAATTGTTGTGTCTTCTCCCCCCCCCCCGGTTTTATTGCGTATTTATTTATTTATTTTCAGCTCCCACAAATAAGTGAGAACATGTGATGTTTCTCTTTCTGTGCCTGACTCGTTTCACTTAATATAATTCTCTCTAGGTCCATTCATGTCATTGCAAATGGCAGTATTTCATTCTTTTTTATAGCAGAGTAGTATTCCATTGTGTAGATATACCACATTTTCCGTATCCACTCATCTGATGATGGACATTTGGGCTGGTTCGAATTCTTAGCTATTGTAAAGAGTACTGCGATGAACATTGGGGAACAGGTATACCTTCGACTTGATGATTTCCATTCCTCTGGGTATATTCCCAGCAGTGGGATAGCTGAGTCATATGGTAGATCTATCTTCAATTGTTTGAGGAACCTCCATACCATTTTCCATAGAGGCTGCACCATTTTGCAGTCCCACCAACAATGTATTGAGAGTTCCTTTCTCTCCGCAACCTTGCCAGCATTTATCATTCACAGTCTTTTGGATATTAGCCATCCTAACTGGAGTGAGATGGCATCTCAGTGTGGTTTTGATTTGTATTTCCCAAATGCTGAGTGATGTTGAGCATTTTTTCATATGTCTTTTGGCCATTCATATATCTTTCTTTGAGAAATGCCTATTTAGCTCTTTTGCCCATTTTTTAATTGGGTTACTTGTTTTTTGTTGTAAAATTGTTTGAGTTCCTTGTATATTCTGGATATTAATCCTTTGTCAGATGTGTATTTTGCAGATATTTACTCCCACTCTGTTGCTTGTCTTTTAACTCTGTTAATTGTTTCTTTTGCTGTGCAGAAGCTCTTTAGTTTGATATAATCCCATTTGTTTATTTTTCCTTTGGTTGCCTGTGCTTTTGGGGTCGTATTCATGAAGTCTGTGTCCAGTCCTACTTCCTGAAGTGTTTCTCCTATGTTTTCTTTAAGAAGTTTTATTGTTTCAGGTTGTATATTTAATTCTTTAATCCATTTTGAGTTGATTTTATTATATGGTGAGAGGTATGGGTCTAGTTTCATTCTCCTGCATATGGATATCCAGTTATCCCAGCACCATTTGCTGAAGAGGCAGTCTTTTCCCCAGTGTATAGGCTTGGTGCCTTTGTCAAAGATCAGATGGCTGTAGGTGTGTGGGTTGATTTCTGGATTCTCTATTCTATTCCATTGATCAGTGTGTCTGTTTTTATGCCAGTACCATGCTATTTTGGTTATTATAGCTTAGTAGTATAAAGTCAGGTAGTATTATGCCTCCAGCTTTATTTTTTTTGCTCAGCATTGCTTTGGCTGTGCGTGGTCTTTTGTTATTCCACGTAAATGTCTGGATAGTTTTTTCCATTTCTGAGAAAAATGTCATTGGAATTCTGATGGGGATTGCATTGAATTTGTATATCACTTTGGGTAGTATGGACATTTTCACAGTGTTGATTCTTCCAATCCAAGAGCATGGGATATCTTTCCATCTTCTTGTATCCTCTCTAATTTCTCTCAGCAGTGGTTTGTAGTTCTCATTATAGAGATTTTTCACATCTTTGGTTAACTCTATTCCTAAGTATTTAATTTTTTTGGTGGCTATTGTAAATGGGCAAGCTTTCTTGATTTCTCTTTCTGCATGTTCTCTATTGGAGAATAGAAATGCTACTGATTTTTGTGTGTTGATTTTGTATCTTGCTACTTTGCTGAAATCATTTATCAACTCCAAGAGTTTTTTTGTAGAGGCTTTAGGCTGTTCAATATATAGGATCATGTCATCTGCAAATAGGGACAGTTTGACTTCATCTTTTCCTATCTGGATGCCCTTTATTTCCTTCTCTTCTCTGATTGCTCTGGCTAGTACTTCCAACACTATGTTGAATAGGAGTGGTGAGAGTGGGCATCCTTGCCTAGTTCCTGTTCTTAGAGGAAAAGCTTTCAGCTTTTCCCCATTCAGGATGATGTTGGCAGTGGGATTATCATATATGGCTTTAATTGTGTTGAGATACTCTCCATCTATACCTAACTTGTAGAGGGTCTTTGTCATGAATGTATGTTGTATTTTATCAGATGCTTTTTCAGCATCTATAGAGATGATCATATCGTCCTTGTGTTTGATTTTATTAATATGGTGAATCACACTTATTGATTTGCATATGTTGAACAAACCTTGCATGCAACCCTTGGATGAATCCCACTTGATCGTGGTGTATAATTTTACGTATGTGTTGTGATATTCTGTTAGCTAGTATTTTATTGAGGATTTTTGCATCTATATTCATCAAGGATATCAGCCTGTAGTTTTCTTTTTTATAGTTGTATCTTTACCTGGTTTTGCTATCAGGATGATGTTTGCTTCATAGAATGAGTTTGGGAGATTTGCCTCTGTTTCAATCTTTTGGAATAGTTAGTAAAGAATTGGTGTCAATTCCTCTTTGAATGTTTGGTAAAATTCTGCTGTGAATCCATCTGGTCCTGGGCTTTTCTTGTTGGGAGCCTTTTGATAACAGCTTCAATCTCCTTTATTGTTATTGGTCTGTTCATATTTTCTACATCTTTTTCCCTCAGTTTTGGTAGGTTGTGTGTGTCCAGAAATTTATCCGTTTCCTACAGATTTTCAAATTTGTTGGCATATAGTTGTTTATAGTAGTCACGGATGAGGTATCAGTTATAATGTCACCTTTTTCATTTCTAATTTTTGTTATTTGGGTCTTTTCTATTCTTTTTTTAGTTAGCCATTCTAATGGTTTGTCAATTTTATCTATCTTTTCAAAAAACCAACTTTTTGATTCATGGATCTTTTGTATTGTTTTTTGGGTTTCAATTTCATTAAGTTCTGCTCTGATCTTAATGATTTCTTTCTATCTGCTAACTTTGGGCTTGGATTGTTCTTGTTTTTCTAGTTCTTTCAGGTGAAGCATTAGGTTGTTCACTTGCCACCTTACCATTCTTCTCAAGTAAGCATTTAATGAGATAAATTTCCCCCTTAGTACTGCTTTTGCAGTATCCCACAGGTTTTGGTATGATGTATCATTGTTTTCATTCGTTTCAATAAATATTTCGATTTCCTGTTTGATTTCTTCTTGGATCATATGTCATTAAGTAGAATGCTGCTTTATTTCCATGTGTTTGTATAGTTTCCAGAATTTCGTTTGTTATTGATTTCTAATTTTAATCCATTGTGGTCTGAAAAAATACATGGGATAATTCCAATTTTTTTGAATTTGCTGAGACTTGATTTTTCACCTAACATGTGATCTATCCTGGAGAATGATCCATGTGCTGATGAGAAGAATGAATATTCTGAGGTTGTTGGATGGAATGTTCTATAGATATCTGCCAAGTCCAATTGGTCTAGAGTGTTGTTTAGATCTTGTGTTTCTCTGCTGATTCTTTGCCGAGATGATCTGTCCAATACTGATGGCGGGGTGTTCAGGTCCCCTGCTATTATGGTATTAGTGTCTATTTCCTTCTTTAGGTCTAATAGAGTTTGTTTTATAAATCTGGCTGCTTCAACATTGGGTGCATGTATATTTATGATCGTTATGTCTTCTTGATGGATCAGTCCTTTTATCATTATGTAGTGGCCCTCATTATCTCTTTTTGTGGTTTTTAGTTTAAAGTCTTTTATCAGATATGAGAATAGCTACCCCAGCTCGTTTTTCATTTTTGTTTGCATGGTAAATCTTTTTCCATCCTTTCACTCTTAGTCTGTGTGAGTCTTTATGGGTGAGGTGGGTCTTTTGAAGGCAGCATATAGTTGGGTCCTTCTTTTTAATCCAGTCAGCCAGTCTGTGTCTTTTGATTGAGGAATTTAAGCCTTTCACATTAAGAGTTGTTATTGAAAAGTGTTGATTTATTCCGAGCATTTTATTGATTTTTGTTTGGATGTCTTAAGTGTCTTTTGTTCCTTTCTTTCTGATTTGGTGTTTGTCTTCTGTATTAGTTGGTTCCTTGGCTGTAGATAGCCTTTTTGTTTGTTTGTTTTCTCTTTATGGATGCCATTTTTATTATACTAGTGGGTTTTGATTTTTCTTGGGTTTTTATGGCAGTGGTAGTTGTTTTTCAGTTACCAAACCCAGTACTCCCTTGAGGATTTCTTGTAAGAGTGGTTGTGTGGTAGTGAACTCCCGCAGTTTTTGTTTGTCTGAGAAATATGCTATTTGCCCTTCATTTCAGAAGGATAGCCTTGCGGGGTAGAGTATTCTTGGCTGGCAATATCTGTCTTTTAGTATTTTGAATATATCATCCCATTCCTTTCTGGCTTTTAGGGTTTGTGATGAAAAGTCTGATGTTAGTCTGATTGGGGCTCTCACAGTAATTTGATGCTTTTCTCTTGCAACTTTTAAGATTCTCTCTTTGTCTTTGAGTTTTGCCAATTTGACTATAACATATCTTGGAGAAGATCTTTTTGGGGTGAATACGTTTGGGGATCTTTGAGCTTCCTGAATCTGAAGATCTGTGTGTTTTCGTATAGCTGGGAAGTTTTCTGCTACTATTTTGTTGAATATGTTTTCAATGCAATCTCCTTTTTCCTCCCCTTCCGGAATACCCATGACTCGGATATTTGAGTGCTTAAGGTTGTCTGATATCTCTCTTAGATTTTCTTCAATGTTTTTAATTCTTTTTTCTTGTCTGCCTGTGTCATTTCAAACAGCCCATCTTCAAGGACATAAGTTCTCTCTTCTACTTCTGCTAGCCTGCTGGTTAAACTCTCTGTTGTGTTTTTTATTTCGCTGAATGAATTCTTCAGTTTGGCAAGGTCTGCTACATTCTTTTTCAGGGCATTGATTTCCTTGTACATTTCTTCTTTCAGGTCCTGTATACTTTTCCTCAATTCATCATGTTGTCTAACTGAGTTTTCTTGTATCTCATTAAGTTTCCTTAGAGTTATCACTCGAAATTCCTTGTCAGACATTTCAAGGGCTTCTTGTTCTATACGATCTAGAGCTTGAGAGTTATCACCCTTCGGTGGTGTACTTTCTTGGTTTTTCATATGTCTGGTATCTTTCCTTTGATGTTTAGTCATTGTGGCAGGGGGTTTCTCAGTCCACTGGTTTGACACTATTGTTTGGCTAGGATGTTGCTGGGGTTGCCAATTTGGTATGGCTACCTCTGTGTCTGCTCAGTTGGCCACTAGTGCCTTGTATGTGTGGTTGCCTTGGGTCTTGGGCCTCTCTGGGGAGCCACCTCTCTGATCAGCATGCACTCGGCCGGGCTGCTGGGTCATGCACCGACAGAGGTCAAGGGTCTTTAGAAGGCACTCTGAGATGCATTGATTAGGGGCCATGTCCCCAGAGTCTAGAGTTAGGTACCTCTGTTAGGTGCCTTATGCTCAGAGGGCATTTTGTCTTTCTAGGGAAAAGAGAGTGCATGGGGCAACCTGAGATAAGTTCAGGGTGTGTGTTTGTAGGTCTGTGGCAGACACGTGCCATTGTACATTGTATTTGGTACAGCAGATTCCTGGGTCATTAAGTAAAAGGGACAGTGTTGTCAGGGATTCAGATCCCTATACTGACCAGCTGCCAAAAAAAAGGAAAAGGGGGGCAGTATTGGACAAACTGAGGACATCTGTAGAGGGCCATTGTTTTCTCCACATGCACATTGTGCATGGCTATGGGGGCACAGCCTGTCCCTGAGCCTGGGCCCTCCCAGTCACCTATTTCTTTTCTTCCTGCTATACTTTGCTCTCAAGATGGTCTTTGTCTTTGTCTTCTGTAAGTTTGATTATAATGCATCTTGGTCTCTCTGAATTCATATTATTTGGAGTTTGTTGAGCTTCTTGGATGTTTATATTCAAGTCTTTCATCAAATTTGGGGATTTTTCAGCAATTATTTCTTCAGATATTCTCTCTGTCCCTTTCTCTCTCTCAAGCTTGTTGGACGTCCACAGTGTGTATGTTGGTCTGCTTGATGGTGTCCTACAGGTCCCTTAGACTTTGTTCTGCAGTCATTTTTCTTTCAGTTTCTCAGACTCAATTTCCATTGTTCTGTCTTCAAGTTCACTGATTCTTTCTTCTGCCTGTTCAAATCTGCCTTGGAATTTCTTTAGTGGATTTTTCATCTCAGTTATTGTACTTTTCAGATCCAGAATTTCTTTTTGGTTTCTTTGTAGGTTTTCTCTCTCTTTATTGGTATTTCCATTTGTTCATATGTCATTTTCTTGACTTTTTCACAATTTTCTGCAGTTCTTCGAACAATTTTAAGACAGTTGTTTTAACATCTTTGTCTAGTATGTCTGACATCAAGTCTTTTTCAGGAACAGTTTCTGTTGGTTTTTTTTCCTTTGAATGGGCCATACTTTTCAGTTTCTTTATATGCCATGTGATTTTTTTTCTTGAAAACTGAACATTTGAATCTAATGATGTGGTAACTATGGAAATCAGACTCTCTCCTTTCCCTAGGGTTTAATGTCTTTTGTTGTTTTTGTTTGTTTGTTTGTTATTATTTTTAAATGTTGTAGGTTATCTTCTGTGCCAAAGATCAGCCTGAGGTGTAACCTTAAGGTCTTCCTTAGGTCAGGTCTTTTCTCAGTCTTTGGGCATGCACAATCACTTTTTAATTTTTTCTGTATATGGGTTGTTTTTGAATGTTCTAGTTGTTATTGTCTGGCTCCCAAAAGTGGAAAAAGAGAAAGACAAAGCAGGGGAAAAGGTGTCAGCCCTTAAATCCCCTGGAAATCATGTCAGCCTGAGGGAGAGAGTCTTGCAACAATGGGGAGAGTTGCAACAATGGCCACCCATTTCTTTTCACCACTGTGATCAGAAGCAGCAATCAGTGATCCAAGCATAGATCCCTGACATTTAGATGATAAGGTCTTTTATGCCTGCCAGGGCTTCTGCAAGCTCTGTGCAAGCTGCTTTAGGAACACATGCGCTGCCTGTCACAGGGATGAGTTGGGGGATGGGTAGCTGCTACTGTGCTAAGAGCTGAAATTAACTGCAATTTTGGCCCAATACTTTCTCTGGAAGTTTCAGGCCCTTCAGTAGACTTCACAGTTACAATATAGTTATGTCAGACAGATTCTGCCAATGTTATTGTTGTCTAGGTGGGGAGACCGATTGTTGATGCTTCTTACTCTGCTGTTTTCCCCTAAATTTTTCTTAAGGTAAATATGACAGCCATTGATCCTGTTTATCAATTTCATATTCTGCTACCTATTCAGCTCTCCTATTTTTTGTAGATTTTTTCTGTTAATTCCTTTGGGTTTTTCAAGTGTACTCTCATACTGTGTACATATAAGTATAGAGTTATTTTTTCAATTATTTTACATGTCATTTCTTTCTCATCTAATTGCATTGGCTATAGCTTCATATATATCAAATGCAATGATAAGTAATAGTTTTGATGCTGTTCATTCTTATCCTGTTCCTAAGTTTAGCAAAACTGTCATCAGTGTTTTCTAATTTTTATCTTTTTTCATGTTGAAGCTACTACTGTTTCCTAATTTAGTGTTATTCTGTTTGCTTATTTTGTTTTTAAAATTAGGGATGGGTATTGAATATTGTCAAATGCACTTTCAGCATTTATAGAGATGATCACTTGATTTTCCTTCTAATATTGAGTTATTCCTTCATTCAAAGTAAACCCTAATTTTTTATTTTGGTTTTTGCATCAATATGATGTGATACTACTGTGTATTTTTTTGAGGTATTTTAAAGTTAGATTTTGGTATCAAAGTTGTACTTGCTTTATGCATTAGCCTTCTATGGCTGCTATAACAAAATACCAATAGCAGGATGACTGAAACAACAGAAATTTGTTTTTTCACAGTTCAGGAGGGTAGAAGTCAAAGATCAAGGTTTGACAGAGTTGATTTTGAGGTCTCTCTCCTTGGCTTGTAGACAGCCTCCTTCTTGCTATGTCTTCACATGGCCTTTCTCTGTGTGCACGTGAGAAGAGATCTCTGTTATCTCTTCCCCTTCTTATAAGGATAATAATCTTATCAGATTAGGTCCCCACTCTTAGGGACCTAATTTATCCTTAATTATCTCTTTAAAGTTTGTATATCCAAATATAGTAACATTGAGGGTTAGGGTTTTAACATTTCAATTGGTGGGGGGGACGAAATTCAGTTTGTAACACTTCATAAAAAGACTTTGGAAGTTTTCTTTTTCTGTGCTCTAGAACAAATGAAATAACATTGACATTATGTGCTCTTTAAAGATTTGGTAGAATTCTCCTGTGAAATTGTCAGGGCCTAGTGCTTTTTTGTGGGAGAAATGGCTTTCTGATAGCTTCTGTTCCTTAATGTAAATACATCTCTTTAAATTTTATCTTCTGTGGGGTCAGTTTTGGTAAAGTATATATTTTTTCAATAAATTATCAATATCTTCCAAGTTTCCAAAATTTTCTGCATAGGGTTATGTACAGTATCTCACATGATTAGCAAAATCTCTGTTTCAGTGGTTATTTCTCCTCTGACATGTCTTATTTTGTGTCTTCTTCATTAGATACCTAGTGGGATGTACTTCAAAGAATCAAGTTTTTTATAAATTATTCTGTTTCTCTTTTGTAAAGCTCAATATTTGCTGCTGTTATGTTGATTAATTTCTTTCCTTTGGTTTAGATATATATATATTTTTTTTCCTCTCAAACTTTTGAGCTGAGAGTTTAGTTCATGTGTTTTCTTTCTTTCATTTTAACTGATACTGTATTTAAGTCCATTGCAGAGAACACAGTCAAATAGTGACATCTAACTGCAGGGAGGTCTAGGAAAAGGGGCGTAGCTGGTTAGCCATTTGCCCATCATTTCTGTTACAGTAGTAGAAGTGTAAGCAGGATTTTTAGTGTAGCAGTTTCTGCTACAACTTCTGAACATTTTTAACATAAAAGCAAATAATATATAGTAAAAAAAATTTTGAAGCACATCTCTCTTTTCTTCCTTCTTTTCATATCATTCTTTTTTCCTAGAGGTAACCACTATTAAGTTTCCTGTGTATTTTTCCAGAAAAAAATTTATTCTTAAGCCAAATATACCTGTATATTTACCTTTACCTCAAAAAAGATTGTATTATACATACTTTTATACTTTGCTCTTTTTTCACTTTCTTCCCCTATCAAGGCATACAGATTTACCTTTATTTTTTTTCCTTGGACGGCTGGCTTATATGGGGATCAGAACCCTTGACCTTGGTGTTGCAAGGCTACACTCTAACCAGCTGAGCTAACTGGCCAGCCCCAGATTTACCTTATTTATTGTAATGACTGTATAGTACTCCACTGTATGGATGGACAGTAATGTATTTAAACATTGCCATACTGATGGACATTTCATTCTTCACAGCTTTTGCTCTTAGAAGCACTGCTGCATTTAACATCTATCTGTGTATCTTTATATTTTTGTGAGTATGTTCATTGGGTCACTACCCAGCAATGGAATTTGGTTAGTGAGTATGAATACTTAAAATTGTAAAAATGAGATTTCTGGGTAATCAAGTTAATAGTGGCCTCCTAGATCCAAAACTCTACACGTCCTCCAAAACCTGTATAGGTCAACAAGAAGAAAAAATAAAATTACCATTCCCTATACCTTTAGCATCAGTTAAAGACTAGAAACTACAAGCTTCAGATAACTGTAAGTAGAACAATAAACACCAATTTTCTAGTAGGATTATTTCATGAGCTCCCAATACAAGTCTCTAATGGAGAGCTAGAGGGAGTCTTGAGCAACTGCACAGAAGAAAGAAAAGGGGATTGAGGAGAAAATTACTCCTAGGAAGAGAAAGTTCCAAGAATGAAAATGCTGAAAAAGAGTCCTGTTAGATCAAAGCAGTGACTTCGGGGAATGGACTTAAAAGTGCAAACAGGAATCAAGGCAGTCAGGGGAAGGCATTGCTTCTGGGGAAGAAAAGAGTAAAAAGGAAAGGGAGAGGCACCTTTGAAAATTGTGGGAAATTACAGGAAAATGAAGCAAGAGGGATAAATTTATGTACCTGCAAGACAGACAACAACCAAAAAACTGAAGGACACACTACTCCTTTCTCTACCACCTGCCCTAAAATCAAACCACCCATTAACTAAACTGCACTTTGCTATACTGACAGAAGAGGGCGCTCTTGAATTAGGAATCTTGTTCATCCCTGACTGCCAACCCTGTCCACAAAATGCACAAGTACTTTTCATTTATATGAAGCTAAATAATAAGCAAATAAAAAGTGAGAATGAAACATTTCAGTCGATAAATCTCCCTTCACTGTAAAAGTCAGTTGTGAGGCAGATGATCACTCTTGAATCTGAGTTCAGTGACTTCTAATAAGCGTTTGAGGTTATGAAAATAAAAAATTCAGGAACTAATGACAGAATGGAGAGAAAGTAAGGAGAAGTGAAGTTAGAGCTGATTGAATTAAGAAAGGAGTGGGAAAAAGATAAAATCACATCAGAAATGGTGACAGAATTACAAGGCGCTAAAGGGAGAATATGTTTGAATGAAAATGAGTCCTGAAGATAAGTGGAGAAATAGGAATGAAAATAAGTAAAAGATTTTAAATGTTCTCATCACAAAAAAGTATGTGAAGTAATGGATATGTTAATTAGTAATGGATATGTTGATTTAATCATGTATGCATATATCAAAACATATTGCGCACTATAAATATATGCAATTTTTATTTGTCATTAAATTTTAAGACATAATGTAAATATATCTAATAAAAAATTGTTAGTTAATATAAGCATCAGAACAAAAGTGACAGCAATGGAAGACAGGCAAAGAAGACCAAACATGCATATAATTGAAGTGTCTGAAGAAAAATCAGTCGAAAAGAATTAATATTTAATACTGTACTCCAAGAAAACATTCCAGAATTAAAATAAGACCCAGATTTATATAATGAAAGAGCACCCTGAGCAACTGAGAAAACTGACCCAGAATGAGCAAACTTGAGAAAATATCCAAGTAGTTGTTAGATTTTTAAAATAAAGAGAATTTGTCTGGACCTTTAGGCAAAAAGATCAAATAACTTAAAAGGGCAGGCAAATTAGAGTGGCATTAGATTTCTCAAGAGCAACCTAGAAATCAAGGCAGCAGGAAAAGCATTTTCAGGTGATTCAGAAAGTCTAAAAATAATGGATGGGAAAAGGTATAACAGGAGAACGGAAACAATAACACAGCAGTGTTTGTGATCCTAATATTGAACAAAGTAAAACTCAAGTATTAACCATGACAAGGAAAGCTTCAGTTCACAGTGGTGATGTAAAGGAGATAAAATATCTATGCCATAAATAATACAATTAACATCTTTATGAAGCAGAAACTATGGGAGATCCAAAGAGGCAGGTAGAAACACATAATAGGAGATTTAAACACACCATTGTTAGTACATGGCAGGTCAAATAGTAAGATATAGGAGACCTAAATAACACAGCAGGTAGATCTCATAGATTTACTTCAGACTTTATACCCTGGTAATAGACAATAAATCTTATTCTTAAGTGCACATGGAACATTCACAAAAGTTGGTCATGCATTAAGTAAGAAAGAAAACCATTAAGTTGCCTAAAGCAAAAAATATTATAAGCACTACTTAAAATTGGACATTTATGACAACTAAAGCAAAAGCACCCTCCAACCTGGAAATAAATCTTCTACTAAACAATCCTTATTCGGAAAATAGAAACCAAATGACAGAATTCTAAAAGAAAAAGATAATGAAAGCACGACATATCAAAATCTATGGAATACATTTAAAACGATGAGTGGAGGAAAATTTATATCCTGAAACAGTAAAAATGAAAGAAGGAAAATAAACAAATTCCCAGCTTAGAAAGCCAGGGTGGGAAAAACCCTCACCAAACATTCCAAAATAAATCATAAGAAATAAGAATAAGTACAGAAATTTATGACGCAGGAAATCGAAAAATAGTAGCTGTAATTAATAAACACTAGCTAACTTTTAAAAAGATAGCACAAATGGAAGTATGAAGTGAGAAGGGTTTATTCCATTGAAAAAGAAGAAATTTAAAAATCATAAGAGAATCATAAGATGAATTAGGTTTGTTTGGAAAACACAGTTTAACAGAAATTGACCCTCTTTGAGGTAGAAAGCTTAAATGGACCAAATTCCATGGAAGGAATTACTTCACAGAAAAGCATCAGGCCTAGACAGTTTCATGTGGGAATTCTCAGACTTTCAAAGACCACGTAGTTCCAATGCTACATAAATTCTTCTAGAGCATAGAAAGTAAAGCACACACATACACACACTCGAACCTTCATAAAAATTCTTTTTGTGAAGCAAGTATGACATCAATACCATAACCTGGCAAAGACAGTAGTTACGAAGACATATTACTTACTAGTATTGATGCAACAGTACTGTGAAGGTTAATTCTAGGTGTCAACGTGATTAGGTTAAGGAATGCTGAGAAACCTGGTAAAGTTCTCTCTTTAGGTGTGTCCATGAGGGTGTTTCCAGAAGAGATTAGCCTGACAGCCTGAGTGGACTGGGTGGGAAAGATCTGCCCTCATTGTGGGAGGGAACCATCCAATTTGCTGGGGGGCCAGAGAGAACAAAAAATGGAGAAAAAAGGTGAATACCTCTCTTCACTGAAGCTGGGATATACTCTTCTTTCCTGTCTGTGGACATCAGAGCTCGAGACTCTTCAGTTTTTGGGTTCCAGGACTTACATCAAGGACACCATTGGCTTTCCTGGTTTTGAGGCCTCCAGACTTAGGCTGACCCATACTACCAGCATCCAGTTTGCAGATGGCCTGTCATGGGACTTCTCTTCACAATTGTGTGAGCTTATTCTCTTAATACATCCCCCCTCTTGTGTATTTATTACATATCCTATTGATTCTGTCTCTCAGAGAACACTGACTAATACAAATAACAAATAAAATATTAGCTGACAGACTCTAACACCACATCAAAATTACACCCGTTGCCAAGTAGGATTTATTTTAGGAATTCAGGGTTGGGTCTAGGAAATCCAGTAATGTGCTGTATTGGTAGATATAAGGGAGAAAAATCATATGGTTATTTCTATAGATGATGAAGAAAGCCTTTAAGAATGTTCAACACCTGTTCCTGATAAAAACACTTAAGAAAATAGGAATTGATGAATTCTTTCTGTATTAGTCAGGGTTCTCCAGAGAGACAGAACCAATAGCATATGTATATAAATATATGACAGGGACTTATTAGGGGAATTGGCTCATGTGGTTATGAAGGCTGAGGAGTCCCACAATAGGCTCTCTGCAAACTGGGTGCTGGTAGTGTGGCTCAGTCCAAGTCTGGAAGCCTCAGAACCAGGGAAGCTGATTGTGTGATTCTCAGTCCAAGGTCAAATAAAGGCTTGGGAGCTGGGGGTGCCACGGGTGTAAATCCTGGAACCCAAAGGCTGAAGACTCTTCAGTTTGGATGGCCACAGACAGGGAGAAGAGTGTATCCCAGCTCCAGCAGCAATACAGGGAGAGAGTTACCTTTTCCTCTTTTTTTCTCTCCAGGCCCCCAGTGGATTGTATGGTACCTACCCATTGAGAGTGGATCTTTCCCACCCAGTCTACTCAGGCTTACATGCTAGTCTTTCCTGGAAACACCCTCATAGACACATCCAAAAATGATGCTATACTGGTTTCTATGTATTTCTTAATCTAGTCAAGTTGACACCTAAAATTAACCATCACACTTCCTAAATATGATAAAATGTGACGTATACCTTTTCAAAAGCCAGCATCTTAATAAAGAAAAACCAAGTTCCACTAAGATTAGGAATAAAGGAAGGATGCCCGTTATCTGCACTCTTATTTAACATTGTGCTAGAAGTATTAGCCAGTGCAGTTAGGCAAGAAGATAACCAATTAGAGGCAAAAGCCTTGGGAAAGAATTTAAGCTATGTATGTAGATGGTAGAGTATACTAGAAAACTCTAGAGAATGCATGATTATACTAAAACAATATCTAGGGAACAGGATATAAAATTAACATACAGAAATCAATAGTTTTTATATAAACAAGCAATAATCAATTATAGTAGAGTAAAAGCACCTTTCATATAGCAACAAAGAATAAAAAATATTTAGAAACAACCTTAATAAGAAATGTATAAAAGCTATATTTAAAACACATATATTTTAAACACTAATGAGAAGGACAAAAGTAGACTTGAACAAATGGAGAGACATCTTGTTCCTGGATAATGGGTTAACATCATAAAAATGTAGGTCCCTCTTAAGTTTTTAAATTTAAGGCATTCCCAATAAACTTTTAAAAATACAATAGACAAGTTTATATACAGAAGTTCATATGAAAAATAAAAGTGCAAGAATAGCTGGGAATGTACTGCAAAAGAAAAGCTGTAAGTGAGGAATAGCAATGTTTTAAGGCATTCTGTAGTTAAAACAGTGTTGTACAGGTGCACAAATAGGCCTGTGGGATAGAATAGAAAAGCCTGAAATAGCCACAAAAGTATATATAGTGTTTTAGTAGATGATAAAGATATCTCAAATCCCAGGAGCAAAGATAACTTTTTAATAAATGATGCTGAGACAACTGGACAGCTGTTTAGGAAAAGATAAAATTAGATTCCTTCTTTACACTTCCAAAAATATACAACAACTGAGTCAGAACTAAATATAATCAGTGAATTCATATAATTACTAAAAGAAAGCACAGATGAATTCTTCTATAAATTTAGGGGAAGGTAAAGAAGTGCTTTCGAACTGTGACTCAAAATCTAGTTTCTGTAAAAGGAAAGATCGATAGAGCTATGTAAAAATTTAAAAATCTTACTCTTCATAGCAAAAAAACTATAAACAAAGTCAAACAACAACTGGTAAACTGGGAGAAAATATTTGCAGCAGATATCACAAAGTATTAATATTCTTAATAAAGAACTCTTAAGAATTGAGGGAATAAAGGCCAAAATTGATAGGAAGATGGGCAAAAGACATGAATAGGTAGATCACAAAAAAGATATAAAATGGACCTTAAGCACTGGGGAAGATGTTTAGCTTCACTCATAATGCTAGAAATGCCATTTAAAATTATATTGAATTATCTCTTCTTATATGTCAGATTGCCCCAAAATAAAAAGTTTGGAGGAGGCCTCAGTGGCTAGGCCACGGAAGCACTTACACACTACTCTGATGTTGAATATAGTGAAAGTACTCACATGCAGACTACACTACTGTGTCCACCCGGAACCAATACTAAAACACCCTACTCAACAGTCAGTATAAACACCTCTGAGGAGGGAGTCTCTCTCCTCAGAGGCCACTCCAGAGTAATGGAAGAAGCAACTGCTCTTCAGATGACTGGACATCCACATAGAGATATTAGCAATCCAAAAAAACAAGAAAATATGACACCACCAAAGGAATACAATAATCCTCAAATACCAGACCTATAGAGCAGGAAACCCTTGAAATGACTGAAAAGGAATTCCAAGCTAAAATAATCTTAAGGAAACTCAGTGACATACAGGAAGACTCAGATGACATAACAGAATGAGAAAAACTATCCAGGATATGAAGAAGGACGTTAACAAATAGAGTAATACTTCAAAAAAGAATGTAGTGGAACTCTTGAAACTGAAAGATTCATTCAGTGAAATAAACAAAACTGAGATATTAAGCATCAGGCTAGAGCAAGAGAAGAAAGAATTTCTAATCTTGAAAACAGTCTTTGTGAAATAACCCAGGGGGTGGGGGGGGGGAGAAGGAATAAATAAGAAAGAAAAATCTAAAAGAGCTAGCAGACAACCTTAATGGCACAAACATCTGAATCATGGGTGTTCTGAAAGGGAGAAAGGAAAAGGCATTGAAAACATATTCAATGAAATAATATCTGAAAACTTCCCAGGTGTAGGGAGACATGGGCCTTTACATCTAGGAGGCTCAAAGATCACCAAACAGATTCAATTCAAAAAGGTCCTCTCCAAGACACATTATAGTCAGACTAGTGAAACTCAAAGACAAAGAGAGAATCCTAAAAACAGCAATAGAGAAGCATCAAGTCACCTGTAAGGGAGTCCCCATCATACTAACAGCAGACTTCTCAAAGGAAAATCTGTAGGCTGGAAGAGAATGGGATGATATATTCAAAATACTAAAAGAAAAAAACTGCCAGCCAAGAATATTATACTTAGCAAGGCTATCCTTCAGAAATGAAGGAGAAATAGTGTATTTCCAGACAAACAAAAACTGGGGGGGGGGGGTTTACCACCACATGACCAGACCTACAAGAAACCCTCAAGGGAGTCCTGTATTTGGAATCCAAAAAATAATAATCACTATCATGAATATACAAGAAAGAACAAAATCCACTGGTAGAACAAAACTGCAGATGAGAAAGAGAAAGAAACTATCTCTTACCACCTCAAAAAACCAATAACCACTGAGGACAAACAGTAAAGGAGAAAGAAAGGAACAAAAGATATTTAAAACATCCAAGTGAAAATTGATAAAATGCCAGGAGTAAGACTGCCTGTCAGTAATAACCCTAAATGTAAATGGATTAAATTTCCCACTCAAAAGACATAGACTGGCTGATTGGATTTAAAAAGCTAGACCCAACTATATGCTGTCTGCAAGAGACTCATCTCACCTATCAAGGCAAACAAGACTAATGCTGAAGGGATGGCAAAAAGATATACCACCCAAATGGAAACCAAAAATGAGCAGGAGTAGCTGTTCTTATATCAGATAAAATGCACTTTAAACCAAAAACCATAGAAAGAGACAAGGCCATTATATAATGATACAGGGATCTATCCAGCAAGGAGATGTAACAATCATAAATATATATGCACCCAACACTGGAGCACCCAGATATATAAAGCAAACACTATTAAATCTAAAGAAAGAGACCCTAATTCAATAATAGTTGGGAACTTGAAAACCCCTTTCTCAGCATTGGACAGATCATCTAGGCAACAAATCAAAAGAGAAACACAGGATTTCAATGACACTTTAGACCAATTGGATTTGGAGGATATCTATAGAACATTTCATCTAACAACTACAGAATATACATCTCATCAGCACATGGAACATTCTCTGCGATAGACCACATGTTGGGTCACAAATCAAGTGTCAACAAATTTTAAAAAATCAAAATCATTTCAAATATCTTTTCAGAGCACAGTGGATTAAAACTAGAAATCAATAACAAGCAAAACTCTGGAAACTATAAAAATACATGGAAATTAAACAACATGCACCTGAATGATGTGTTGATTGAAGAAGAAAATTAAACAGGAAATTTAAAAATTTCTGTGAATAAGACCCCAAAAGCACAAGCAACAACAAAATAAACAAATGGGATTCTCTCAAGCTAGAAAGTTTCTAACAGAGGAAACAATTAATAGAACAAAAAGACAGCCTACAGAATGGGAGAAAATATTTGCAAACTGTGCATCCAACAAGGGATTAATATCCAGAACATACATGGAACTCAACTTTACAGTAAAAATAAAGAAAAAAAATCATTAAAAAATGGGCAAAGGGGCTAAATAGGCCTTTCTCAAGGGAAGTTATACAAATGGCCAGCAGGCACATGGAAAAATGCTCAACATCAAGGATCAAGCATCAAACATCAGCATCAAGGAAATGCAGATCAAAACCACATTGAGATATCATCTCACCCCAGTTAGACTGGCCAAAAAGGCAGAGAATAACAAATGCTGATGAGGATGCAGAGATAGGGGAACCCTCCTACACTGTCGGTGGGACTGTAAAGTTGTGCAGCCATTATGGAAAACAGTATGGAGGTTCCTCAGACAACTATAGATAGAGCTACCGTACAATCCAGCAATCCCACTTCTGGGTATATACTCAAAGGAATGGAAATCATCATGTCAAAGGGAAACCTGCACTCCCATGTTCATTGCAGCTCTGTTTACAGTAGCCAAGAATTAGAACCAACCTAAATGTCCATTGACAGATGACTGGATAAAGAAAATGTGGTCTATATATGCAGTGGAGTACTTATTCTACCGTTAAAAACAGTGAAATTCTGCCATTTCCAGCAATGTGGACAAACTTAGAGAAAATTATGTTAAGTGAAATAAACCCGGCTCAGAAAGAGAAAGACTGCATGTCCTCATAAGTGGGAGCAAAAGAAAGAAAGAAAGATATAACAGTCACAATAATTTGTTGTACTTTCAAAAGGAGAGAACAAACTGAGGCAAGCAGAGGAGGGAAAGGGGGAAGGGGAGGGAGGGTTAGCCAGAAATTGGTAAGTGGCCACAAAAAAATGAATACCTTTTGTAGTGATAAATATAGTAATTATCCTGATTGGAACATCACATGCTGCATACAGGTATTGATATTCAATGCTGTACTCCAGATATATACAATTATGTTTCAATTTCAAAAAAATTAATTAAAAAAATGTTATTGGATCAACTGGCAACATTTGAATAAGGTTATATAATAGAAGATAGTCTTGTATTAATGTTAATTTCCTGATTTTGATAACACTGAATTTACATAAGAGAATGTCCTTGTTTTTAGGAGATAGACAATGAAGGAGTGAGAGGTAAAGAGGGATCATGTCTGTAACTTACTCTCAAAGGTTCAGGAAAAAAAGTGTGTGTGTGTGTGTGTGTGTGTGTGTGTGTGAGTGTGTGTGTGTGAGTGAGAGAGAGAGAGGCAAAGAGGGAGAAAGAAAGATAAACTTTATGTGGTGAAATGTTAATAAATGTGGAATCTGGAAGGGTATATGAATGCTTTTTGTACTGTTCTTGAAATTTTTATGTAAGTTTGAAATGACTTCAACATAAAAAGATAAAGAGAAATTACCTTAAATAATTCCACATTCAAAGAGAACCTTTAAGACGCTGTGTTGGTGCAGCCCGTCCCAGCAGTGAGAGGGTTTTCCCACCTTCCCACCGTCCCCTCCAGCAGTGAGGACTTGCTGTCACCCTGCTTCCCTGGAGAGCCTGCGGGAGAAGTGGGAGCTGTGCAGCTCTGTGATTCTGTTGGGCGAATGTCTGAAATCCTGTGATATAAATGCCTGTAACTCTATAATGTAGTTGCATCTGATACTTGTCTTTACCATTTTGAGCTCAGGAGCAAATTTATTCCCATAGGTTGTTGATGAGCGAGAATTTTTTGAGATCATGCCTAATTACGCCAAGAACATCGTTGTTGGTTTTGCAAGAATGAATGGAAGGACTGTTGGAATTGTTGGCAACCAACCTAAGGTGGCCTCAGGTAGGACAGTAAAGCTCTCGTAAACCGTGGGTTGGGGTTGGAGGCCAGAGCTGCCTGGGCCCGTGATGTCCTGTCTGCCTTTGGCCTTTCCTCAAACATGGCCTTCTGTGACCAGAGAAGAAACTCAAATGGATGTGTAAATCAACTTGCTTTTAATGTTAATATCTCAAAACGCTCCTTTTTTACTTATTCCTTTTATAAGGGTTTTTAGGTAACTTTCCTCCTTAGCTTATAATGCGTTTACTTTTTCAGAGGTCAGCTTTCCATCCCTCCAGTTCAGTATATGTCTCACCCACTAATCTGTGAGTGCCATGAGGGCATGGGCATTGTTATCTTATTCAAGTTGTATCTCTGATGCCTTCAGTAGTGCCAGATAAAGAGTTGTAGGTGACAAATTAATGGCATCTTGCTGTGTTTGTGTCCCACAGCTTTCTGGCAGTATGGCTGGACCTGGGTCACAGCCAGGTGGTGGGGACTCTTCCATGGCTGTGCTCTGGTGGGGTGGGGGGACTTGGATACTGCTTCCCTCCTAACTGTTTTCCCTCAGGTTTGTTTTGAATCCTCGTGTGGGAAGAAGCTGCCCTCTCTTATTGACTCAGCCTCATCTTTTATTTCAGCAGCGGCAATTTTAAGTTTTTTGTGTTTGTACGTGTAAAATATATAAACATAAAATATGCCCATTTTAACCATTTTAAGTGAACAGTGCAGTGGCACTGGTTATATTCACAGTATGTGCAACCATCACCACTATATATTTTCAAAACTTTCTCTTCACCCCAAACAGAGATTGTGCACCCATGAAGCAATAGCTCCCCACTCCTCCCAACCCCTAGCCTTTGGTAATCTAAATCTACTTTTTCTATATATGAATTTGCCTATTCTAGATATTTCATATAAGTGGAATCAAACAATATTTATTGTCTTATATCAGGATTATTTCACTTAGCATAATATTTTTAAGGTTCAATTTTGATAGAAGTTGTTTGAAAGTATAGATCTGTGCTGTTCAGTATGCTAGCTATTAAACTTTTAAATTTAAAACTATTAAAATATATAAAAAAAATTTGGGAGCTGGCTCGTTAGCTCATTTGGTTAGAGCACGATGCTGATAACACCAAGGTCCAGGGTTCAGATACCCATACTGGCCAGTTGCCCTCCCCAAAAATAAATGAATAAAATGAAGTACAACTAAAAACTTAGTTCTCAGTTGCATTAACCATATTTAAAGTGCTCAATAGACACATTACTAGTGGCTACCATTTCAAACAGTACAGCCAGAGAACATTTTCGTCATCAGAGAAAGTTCTTTTGGGCAGCACTGATACAACTCAGTTTCGGGAGAAAAGATATTTAAATAATATTTGTTCTTCTGGTCCATATAAGCTTATAAGCATATAAGCTTTTTTGTAGATACTCTTTATTAGATTGCAGAAGGTCTATTCCTTGTTTACTGTTAGTTTTTAATCATGGATGAAAATTGAATTTTTGTCAGGTGTTTTCTCTACATCTGTTGAGATGATCATATGGTTTTTCTCCTTTATTTAATAATTTCATTGGTTTTCTTGTATTAAAATCAACCTTAGATTCTTGGGATAAACTCCACATGGTCATGATGTATTACAGTTTTTATATATTGCTGGATTAGATTTGGTAATATGCCTTACTTAAAAATTAAGGATTTTTACATATATGTTCATGAAGGATTTTGGTCTGTATTCTTTTCTTATAATGTCCTTATCTTGTTCAGGTATCAAGGTAATGCTGCCATCATAGAATAGGTTGGAAACACTCCTAGGAGGGGAGATTTACTGGTGACTGAGCCATTTCTCTGTGCCACTTCATAGATCCTACTTCCCTTAATCATCACAACTATGCTAGGAGGTAGTAACATCTCCACTTTGCAAGTGAGGAATCTCAGGCTAGAAAGATCAAGTAATTTCTCAAGGGCACATAGCTAAAATTGGCATAGCCAGAATATGATTCTAAGCTCTGAGCTCTCTAAGACAAGCCCCTGAATACCTCCTACACCTGGGGAAGCCAGGCTGGGCCTCAGCTGGTGGCAGTGTCCTTTAGTCAATGGGGCAGAGCTTAGCCGCTGGTGCTGAGCTGTTCTCCCAGCAAGGGAGCCTGCGGGGTGAGGTGATTCCTGAGTCCCCTTTGGCCAGTGTCGTGTGGGTTCTCTGTCTGCCCTGGTTTTCTTGGAGCATGAGAGTTCCCTACTACTGTTCTGGGACTAGGAAACCATGGTGCCTCCATAGAAACCAGGTCTGGGTGGTTGCTGAGGACATATTCCCATTGTGGGTAAAACTGGGATGTGCCCAGAAGCTCAGCATAGATAATCTGTCTCTTTCTAGGATGCTTGGATATTAATTCATCTGTGAAAGGGGCTCGTTTTGTCAGGTTCTGTGATGCATTCAATATTCCACTCATCACTTTCGTGGATGTCCCTGGCTTTCTGCCTGGTAAGTCACTGACAGAGGTGGGGGCCAGGAGAAGTGGTTTTTTCCCAGTAAGACACACATTTGTGTTTTGAGATTTTCTTGCAAAATTTCCAAAGGATTTGTGACTTCTCCACATATTCTGTGTGTCCTGAAGACAGGTTGAGGGGTGGCCCTCTCCAGGGGTATGGGAAGACCTCATACCTGAGACTGGCGGGCAAATTTTGTGAAGACTTTTGTGGATATCTAGTAACTTTTCCTCATGACCTAGGCACAGCACAGGAATATGGGGGCATCATCCGACATGGCGCCAAGCTTCTCTACGCATTTGCTGAGGCAACTGTGCCCAAAGTCACAGTCATCACCAGGAAGGTGAGGACCTCACATTGGAGGCTGTGACCCCACTCAGCCTCCCAGCAACATGGCCATAGTCTGGTCAAGAGTCTCACCAGGGCTGGAAGGAGAAGCACATGTTGCTCATCCTTAAGAAGATGTCTTCAGGACAGCATTTCTAGCCCTGCAGACACACCTTGCAGAGATGTCTGTGGTCTTTCAACACAAGGGAACTGAAAGCAGCAGTGGGAAAAAGCCAAGACAGACAGTGCACATTAGTTGTGAAAGTTCTCATAGACCTGGGGCCTTTAGGATCCCAGGAAGGCTGTTCTCGTTCTTTGTCCCCATTTCATCGGGCTTCCTGCAGTCTTTCAGGGACATAATTAGTTGTCTCAGGCTCTGACATTCATCATTTGGGTCTGTTCTAGGCCTATGGAGGTGCCTATGATGTCATGAGCTCTAAGCACCTTCTTGGTGACACCAACTATGCCTGGCCCACAGCAGAGATCGCAGTCATGGGAGCAAAGGTGAGGACCTCTAGCTTTCTCCTTTCCTGGGTCCAGGGACTATACTCTCCCAGCAGGAGCTCAAAGCATAGCTGGGGAATGTTGGCAAGAGGCCAGGGCCCCAGGATGAGTCAGGACTGGAGGGAGTAGGGCCTAGACTTTGGCAAGTCTTCCTCTTGGGGCTCCAGGGTCAGCCCTGCCTCCTATCCTGCACTCTCGCTTCTGGCATGTGCAGGTGTCTTCATGCCAGGGCAGGTGGGGCAGGTGAAAGGAATAGAAAGTAAGAGGGTCCCAGAGTGGACTCTGAGATTGTAAATAAAGAGGAGGAGAGGGTTGAGTTAGCCAAACAAACCTTTGAGAGTATTGGACATCACCCTAACCCCACGTCAGCTCCCAGGGAGGGCCCCAGAGCCACTCCTTTCAGCCCATAAGAAGTTGAACTGTAGTTCTGACCCTGGTGACTTTGGGAAGTATACTTCCTGTTGCCAGACCTATTTACTACTCCTTCCCTGCTTTGAAATAGCTACTGGAATTGAACCAGATAACTCCCAGGGCCCCCTGGAGCTGACTTACAGGTGTTGTGACTTGAAAGCCAGTCCTTTTACATTTTCAGTTCAATCCGTCGTCCTCTAGCTGCTGAATTGTGTACTCAGAGCTCAGGATAATGAAAAAGGAAAACAGCATTTTAAATTTCCCTTGACACAGGACCATGGATTTAATAGTGGAAAATAGGCCAAACATCTTGGCCTCATAGAAGGATGATGAGTGCAGATGAAAGGGTAGAATGGAATCTGGGGAGAGAAGCTACTGGTTTTGCCTGGGCTGCCCCTTGTTGGGGCTGCAGCTGAGCTTCCCGTCACACAGTCCCTGGAGTCATGGCCCCAGGCAGTGCCAACCTCTGTGGTCTGGCCTTAGGAGCTGGTACTTCTCTCTAGTATACTTTGGTTTGCCACGAAGTTAGTAACCACGCACAGTGGTAATGAGTTGCAGGAGGTCTGTCCAAGTTGGGATCTCCAAGTGAAGTTTGTAAATGCTTCTTATGACAGGGTGCTGTGGAGATCATCTTCAAAGGGCATGAGAATGTGGAAGCTGCTCAGGCAGAGTACATTGAGAAATTTGCCAATCCTTTTCCTGCAGCAGTGAGAGGTAAAAACTGTGGTGGGGACAGCAGTTTTGTTCATTTGTTTGGTTACTTTTGCCTTTGCAGTCTAATCTGTTGACAAGTGGGGGTTGGGGCTATTCCTGGGCAGTTGTTACTTAAGGACAGTGAGGCTGTATATGTTACTTTGGTAACCAGGGTCAAAACAACATTGCCAAAGTGGCTACATTTCTAGTTGCTATTCTACTTAACTAGTACTGTGTAAAAATCCACCCCAAAACTCAGTGGCTTAAACCAACCACCTTTTTTTCCTGCTTGTGGTTTTGAGAGTTAGTAGTTTGGTTTGGGCTCAGCTGGGTGGTTCTTCTGCTGGTCTTACCTGGGATCACTGAGACAGCTGTATTCATCCAGTGTCTTGACTGGATAGTCCAAGATGGCATCACTTACGTGGTAGGTGCTGGCTGATAGGTAGACTCTACCCACATGGTCTCTCATCCTTAAGATGAGAAGCCTAGTCTAGGCGTCTTTACATGGTGTCCTGAGGGTAGCAAGAGGGTGAGGAGAAGCTGCAAGTCCCCTTGAGGCCTAGGTTTGGAAGTTGCCCAGTGTCAATTTTGCCACATTTTATTGCCCAATGCAAGTCACAAGGCCAGGAAAAGAAATAGAATCCACCTCTTGATGGGGAGAAGTGGCAAAGTCACATTGCAGAGGGTCTTCTGTACGGGGATGGGAGGAATTGTTGTTGCCATCTTTGAAAATACAGATGTATTTAAGAAATTTTATTTCCTGTTGAATTCATCTTAGTCAGGTGGATGCATTGGAGCAAGCTGGGTAGGGAGGGATTCAGATTTTCCTTTTCTTGCGAAGTGCTCCTAGGCCAAAAGTTAGGGACTTGCCAGAAGAATAGGTAAGCTCCTGGGAAGGAGGGGAGGGTTCACAGGACTCTGTTTCAGGTTGGAGCCTGCTCACACTGTTGGCCCCAGGGATGGTGCCCAAGCTGAGCACAGGGTTGGGGGATGGGGCAGTGGCTTCTTCTGAGGATACAGATGATCTTCTTCCTTTCTGTGCTTCACCAGGGTTTGTGGATGACATCATCCAACCTTCCACCACTCGTGCCCGAATCTGCTGTGACCTTGAGGTCTTGGCCAGCAAGAAGGTACAACGTCCTTGGAGGAAACATGCAAATATCCCATTGTAAACAAATCAAGGGAAAATAAACCAAGGGCTGAGTTACTGTCTGGCCATTTGCACCCCATCCCTGCCTTTTGCAATCATGAAACCTGGGAATCTGAACCAGTAATAACTTGGAATGGCTAAGTTTATTAAGGTCTAGAAAGATCTCATTTGTGCCCTACTGTAAAATTGTTTGCTTTATTAAAAATCTTCATTGGTATTTTTTGAACATAAATTATATTTTTTTATGATGGAAATCTGAAAAATCAAGAAAATGGTACGTGGTATTTTCACCCAAGGCTGACCCTTATTTAACACCTCACCCTTATTTGACACCTCAGTGTATTGTTTTTCTTTTCCTCCAAGAATTAAATTTTTTATCCACAGGCAAGATAATACGCTTTTAGGGCAGATTACCTCTTAGGGCATGTTACATGATCCCTATTTTAAAAGGAATCTGAAGCCTACCTATTAATTCCCCCATGAGTTGTTGAGGATTAAATGACATCACTGCAATTGTGGTATGTGTGTCTAGCAGAACAGATACTGAGTAAAGTCTCATACCCTATATTGACTTCAGTTATTTCCAGAAAAGTGTTGTCACATCTTAAAAAACTTTTGTGAAAAATTTCAAGCCTACAGAAATGTTGCAAGAATTGAATTGTATACTCTTCACCTGGGATCTCTAGATGTTAACATTTTCTACATTTGTTTCATCTCTTCCATAAATATATACTTATTTTTATTGACCCATTTGAGAGTAAGTTGAAGAATCATGACACTTTTTCCCCCAAAACTTCATTGTGTGCCTCCTAGGAACAGGGCCTTTTGTCTTACATAGTTTGTCTTTCATGACAGACATGTTTGAGGAACGCTTGCTCACCAGTTATTTTGTAGAAAGGCCCTCAGTTCGGGTTTGTCTGATTGTCTTCTGATGTTAAGATTCAGGTAAGAATAATACATAAATGTGTCCTTTCAGTGTGTCACCTCAAGAAGCCCATGATGTCAGTTTTTCCTTTTATTGGTAATTGAATCTGATCACATGGTTAAGGTGGTGGATACAAAAGTTTTTCCACCAGTTACCATTTTCCCTTTGTAATGAATATCTAATTTGTGGGGCATTCTTTAATCCTGTCCGTCAACAAACTTTCACCCAGTAATTTTAGTATCCATTAATGATTCTTGCCTCAGTCAGCAATTCTGTGTTGATTATAAAATCTTGAGTTTCTAATCTCATCATTATGTCTACATTTATTAGTTAGAACTCTGGGTAAGGAAGAGCCTTCTCTTCTCTTGTGTTTATTTTCTTAGAATCAGTTTGGACCCATGGATTCTTTTAAAACTTAACGTGCTATTCATATTGATGCTCAAAATTTCCTAATTTGTCCAGTGGGAACTCCTTCATGCTGGCTCCCCAGGTCTTTTCGATACGTCCCTATAATCTTTTTGAGCACTTTCTTATTTTTCTGACACAGGATAATGTTCCAGGCTCATCTTACATTTTCCTTGCCCAGCCCTGGAATCAGCAATCTCTCCTAGGAGCCTTGATTTCTTTTAGTTGATATATCATTTAAAAGTTAAAATTGGCACTAGGTGTTGACATTGATACTGGGTTTTCATCGTTTCTAGGCATTTTCCGACAGCTAGGAAATATTTATACAAATGTGTGTATATGTATGTGGAGTACTTGTATATATAAGTATATATATTTATTATATTTTTAAATCATGAAGTTTGTAATGAAACTCTTCATTCCAATCCAGTACCATGGGTTCTTTGCCTTTCCTCATTCAATGTTTATGATCATACTTCGAAAATTTCATAGAAAAATAGAAGTAAAAGATAATACGAATCTTTCCATGAATTTTTTGAGGTACCATCGTATGCTTCTTTTCCCACAGCCAAAAACCCACTCCTATTATCTTCAATATATTTTACTCATTTACTCAATGCTGTCTATGAATAACACAAGTTTCAGAATCACTGTATTGACAAGCTACTGTATTGACAAAAAACCTTCCAGAGTAAAGTTCAGGACTTTATGCGTTGTCACATTTGTGTCTTTAGCTGACAGAGAGAAGAGAGGCTGTGTCTGTGCTCAGTGTTCTGACCCATGAATGTTTGAATGATTAATAGGCTGACACTTGGCAGTACTCTAGCACGGGAATGTGTGTTTGAGGACAACCTGAAGCCTGTCAGCTAAAATGTTAGTCCTTTCCTAGCTGGCCTAAGTCATTTGATGGCCCTGCATTTTCATAGCAGAATGTGGATATGTGTCAGTGATGAGTGGAGGAAGAAGGGAGGCCACTGTTAACTTGGGAAGATCTGGCGTGAGCATTACCCAGAATGAGCTGCGCTCACGGCCTCAGCCCAGGTCAAGATGCAGAGGCCAGGAAGGATGTGGGCCTACCTCCATGCCGGGTGGCCAGTTGGAATAGAGTGCAGAGACAGGCTCTGGGACCTGGGGCATCATGGGTATGGCTACCATGTCACCTCCTTGAGTGCAGGGAGCAGCCTCCAGCATGTTTGCTGCCTCATAGCTGCTCTCTTCAAATTTTTAAGCAAAAGGTGTTAAAGTAAATTGTACTTTAAAGTACAATTAATAAAGTAAATGTACTTTTCTTCAAGAAAATTATTTTGGCAAAATGAGAATAAATTGGTCTTGAAAAAAAGCAAGTTCCACAGCCCACATAGAAGGTTGATCTGTCCCTCCCTTGCTTGTCTCGTGAGTTTTCTGAACTCAGTCCTATCACCTCCACTTTGGAACACTTGCTGTGAGTAACTCCAATCTACTCACACTCAAAGGCCTGACTTCATTTGTATATCTCAACTCCTGAGGCCAAGCTATCTCCTCTTATAGCAGGCATTTGTTTTTGAAAGCACCTGATTTCCTTTATTATTATTATTTTTGTTTGTTTTTCTTGTCTTCCTAACTAGGTAGTGAGTTCATAGGTGGCAAGAGGCTAGATTTGGCCAGAGGTTCTTTGTACTTCTCCTTGGCACCTAGGACAGAATCATCAGAAAGACCGTAAGCCACTGGGGAGAGACCTCTTGGCTAAGGAAGAATCATTCAGGTTGGTGAGCATGTAGTTCTACAGCTTAAAATTGCTTGGTCAATCCAATTTCTGGGGTCAGCCAACCTAGGATTTGGACCCTGCTTTGATGATGACGACTGCTGTAGTTCATGTAATGCACACAAGCTTTTTTTTTTTTTTTTTTTTTTCCTTTTTGGAGGAAAGATTCCAAGTGTTTCACTGTATTGCAAAATCTGGACACTAAGGGCTTGTGTCTCAGGCTGCTTTAAGAAGGAAGAGGAACCAACCCAGGAAAGCATCTAGGCTAAAGGTTCTGGGACACCTTGGATGGTGGGGGAGTACCATTCAGAAACCTAGCTGGCCAAAGAAACATGAAGCCGCAAGACCTTAGAAACTTTGTCAAGTGGACCAAGAAATACCTTAAGAATAGTGGTAGCTGAGTATTCACATTGGCCGTTGTACAGAAATGGCTTTCCCAATGGGTGCCCTTACCTTAAGGGGAAAAAGATAATTGTTGAATTTTGTAACCAGAGGCGGCTTGGGTTCACTGAGCAGAGAGGTAAGGGTCTGCCTTTAGACTGAAAGTAGATAATATGGTAAATTGTGGTGGAGATAGGAGGCACTGCTAGGGTCTTGCTGGACCTGCCGCTGCCTTAAAGCAGTTCCTCTTGAGCCACACAGCTGATAAGCAGTGAAGCTGGGATTTGAACCGAGACAGGTTTAACCTCAGGCCTGTGTTCTAACTAACAATTCAAAGTACTTGCTGGCCAGTTAGCTTGGTTGGTTAGAGCACAACCTTGAAACACCAAGGTCAAAGGTTCAGTTCCTGGTACCGGCCACCTCCCCACCTCAAAAAAAAAAAAATTGCTTTCAAAGTACTGCTACTCAACAGATGAGGCAGGTGGGATGAACGCCTAGCAATGGAATAAGAGTAGAGGTCAGAGGTGGTAGTCTGCTCCCCTGGGTTTGTCTCAAACTAAAGAGCTACTGAACTTAGGAAAGCTTTCCTACCACGTGTGAATTCCCTACAGCAGTGCCAACAGGTGGCCAGTCAGTTATCTTTTTGAGTTGCTAGAGTAATGGTGAACAAATCCACAATGCAACCTTCCGGTGCTTGTTAGAAAGTGCTTTTGCTGTGAAAAATTCCTCCAGCTTCTCTTCTGACCATGTCTTAGTCTCCCCAGCCCAATTCTCTGCCTCTGGACACACTGATACTTTTCATTGTCCTATTAAGATGTGGTCTGGCCACCCTGAGAAGCCTGTGAAGGCTACTCAACCACACGTGGAGTAAAATTTTGGAGTTGATGAGCCACCTGTTTGACAGTTGTAAATTTTGTCTTTCTAGTTTCAAAGGATTTCTGTAGAGCTATGGCTTTATTCTTTCAGTGAGAACTACTGGTCCTCATGTTCTTGTGTCTGAGGTAAGCATGGGGTCCTTACAATTCCAAGGAGCTGCGGCCACTTGATGGGCAGTGCCTGTCTGGGGCCTCTGTAGAATCCAGCTGGCACATTCTAGCAGATGTGGCAGCCTAAGTAGTTAAGGTCTCACCATATCCCTACTGTCCTGCATGGTGAAAATACCTCCTTTATGTGTCCTTGGGAGCAGAAACATGCTTTTCAAAAAGTGATGCCTGGGGCTGGCTGGTTAGCTGAGTTGGTTAGAACACAGCCTTGTAACACCAAGGTCAAGGGTTCAATTCCCCTTATTGGCCAGCTTTCCCCCTGCAAAAAAAAAAAAACAACCCAAAATAGTTGGGCCGGCCTGTGGCTTACTCGGGAGAGTGTGGTGCTGATAACAGCAAGGCCACGGGTTCGGATCCTATATTGGAATGGCTGGTTAGCTCACTGGTTGAGCGTGGTGCTGACAACACCAAGCCAAGGGTTAAGATCCCATTACCGGTCATCTTTTAAAAAAAAAAAAAAAAAAAAAAAATTCCTGACAGAGACCCCCCCCCCCCCCAATAGAACAAGGTATCGAGGAGGACAGGGACAGAACCTTACCTGAGTTTGGTCTGATATGAAAAGCCTAAGTGGGCATCAAACCTTTGTTTTCCATGAAAACGGTTCCCTGCTTAATGGACTCTATCTGGGAGCAGGGCCAAACAGTCTGGTCACAGCTGGGAGATCTGCAAACCTGTCACAAGGGAAAGTCACATGTGGGAGAAGCCCTGGTCTAGTCTTATGAGCTTGTAATCTTCAAGATGAGCTGTCACAGACAGAAATGTACACATTACCTTCCTCAGTTGCTTGGAAGGCTCACCTGCTAATTAATTTATCTCCCACATCCCTGCCTTTTCTGCATAGGCATCTTAGGCCATTTAATGAACTCAGCCCAAAGGGCATGGTCAGCCAGGCCAATAAAGTGTTTAGGGTGTGACTTCTTAAGAGTGAGATCTGGCAACAGTGGCAAGGGTAAACCCTCATTTCTGCAGCCATGTAGAATCTAGGTGGTCTTCAAAGGGCCACTGCTAGGGGAAACCATGCATAAGACCAGGGTCTGGATCTCAGGCGCAGGAAAGACCCACGCTGTAGGCCAGTGGATGGTCCCTAAATGCCTCATCCAAAACTCAGTCTGCAAGAGACACCCTCTTAAACCACAGATGACTTGGCCTGCCCACTCTCTCACTCCAAGGAAATCCAAGAATGACAGGAAATTAGTGAGCTAGTCCTACATTTCTGCTTTCTTAAAAAAATCCTCATTAATATGGTAGTCTTGCCATCATTTAACAAATTATCTAAAGAGCAATCTCAGCAGCAGGAGTCTCTTTAGAGCTTTACCTGGTAGGAATGATAGGATGACTACCACAAGTCTGATTTTGAATAGTTTATTAAAGGAAAGGTGAAGCATCAGTTTCAAATTGTACAAAAGGAAAAAAACCTCATATTGCAAATGTACAATTTACAGAATTACTAGCAAAACCAATCAAGGAGACACTGAAAATACAAAAATTTGATTGACTTCAAACTGAACTGGAAACCCATCGGTGTAGATATTAAGCCTTTTTTTGTTGCATGGTAGTCTACAATCCTAAGTCAGCATTTGTTTTCCACATGAGACTGTCAAGCACAGGATCAGTCTGTGCATGTGCCAGGGCACCTTCTGGGCTTGCTCCCTGGCCAGAACCACACGCAGGCAGGATTATGGTGGACAGTCCAGTCATTCCTGCCCCTTCACTTCCAGTGAAGCCCACGTTTCTGGGAGAAAGTGAGGCCCCAGCTCCTCTAACTGGAGCCCAAGAATTGTTGAATTAGCAGATAAAACACTTTTGGCAACCAAGTTTTTCCAGAACTGTACAAATGTTGAGAAAAACCAGTTTTGTGTCTTTATTAAAAGGATGAATACATTCATCCATTTTGCTTTCCCACACAAAAGATAATCATTGGGTGCACAGAATTTTAAAAAATGCTTTTCATTTTTGGTAAAAAGGGAAAGCCTCATGATTCTGTTGCAGCTACTTTAAAAATGAGCCCAGAAACAGTGAATGGATTGGTTTAGAAATTGAGGCTTACTTTAAAAATCAGAAAGGGAGAACTAAGTGGGCTTTTAAAAACAACAATAGCAGCACGTCATAAAAGTCTAAGCAGAATGTAACTCTAAACCATTGAAGACTGTCCTGAAGATTCATAATTTCTTTCCCCAAAAGAATTATTCTTAATATGCACATTTAACACTGAAATGTAGCTGAATTTTAAGGTAAGCTTAGGAACTTCACCCTCTAAGCACAGACTTCTATGTAGCACATACTTCTATAATTGGTAAACTTAATTCACAAAATTAGCGCATAAGGGTATTAAGTGCATGGGAAGTAGACACAATTATGTTACACTTAAAATTACTTTTGAATGGCAAAGGATTCTTCATGATTATCTCCTTAAGAAAACGAAAGTCTGTGTAACTTGAATTTGGCAGGGCATGAAATAAGTGGTAAAAACAGCAAACTGATAACTTGAGAACCATTTTTGTTTTACTGAGAATACTTTATTTGCTGGTAGAAGTTGCTAAAAATGCACAGAACAAATACCAATAGAAAATGCACTGTATTCGAATCTCCCTATTCTATATAAAATGAATGGTGTACAGCATCTGTTGGAAAAATGGCTGCGTGGACATTTCTTATTTTATGCCCACTTATAAATAAAAATAAACCTTTTTATTCAAGAGTATATAAAATCTGGGATTCATATCCATATCCACAGAGGGTGTGTGTGGTTTTTGGCAGAGATGCACTATGTCAGAATTTCATTTTAGCTTGTCGGTGTTCTGCTCCTTCGTACTTCTGTGTTCCACAAGGTCAACCAAATCCAGTGAGCTCCAAAACACTCTTCGGCAATTAGGATGAGCTGCTTACTCATAGGTTTAATAAAAATGGTTAGCTTTTAAAACATAAAAAGGCAAAATGTTAAAACGGTTTTTAAATTGTACAACAGGAAAATAAAGTTAAAAATATTTTTTTTTTACTCAGTGCTGAGTTTTCATAAAACAGGTGTATAACAGTGTTTATTTGACAGCTGTTTTAAAAATTTAAAATTTCTTCCCTCCAGAAAAACACACACATCTGTATTGGGATAAGTCCAATATTAGGACACAAATGACTTTTCAGGTCAGTCTTTCTGAGGTGACATTCAATAACATTCCCTTGGGTAATTTACATGCTCCTCTGTCACTGCAAAAAGGGATTGACCTTAATCATTTGATTAAAAAACAAATCAGATCACATCAAAAGTGTTTTTCCCCCATACAAGCTATCACAGTATATAGGCCTCTAGCTCTAAATAATAGAGTTCCAGATTTGTAAATTTTCTTCAGACCTCAGAACATGGGCATTCCAAATCCCTAGAAAAATAATGAGAAACACAATTATTAATTCATGCATAAACAGGATACAAAAACCATAAATAAAAAGCAGTAATAATTTAACATTTACTGAATCGTCTTCTATGATAGCTGCAGAGTCAAAGAAGTCTGGCCTCAGCTCAGCTCTCTCTCGCCGATTTCTTGACGGGGGCTGGAAAGAGAAATTCAGTTACTTAATTTTTTCCTGAGATCACTGGAACAATGAATTGTGATATTCAGCTAGTATTTCTGACAATATCATAAATATACATAATTGTTAAGGGTCAGTTTTGAAAGGAAAAATAGAATCTGGGGCTGGCCATTTAGCTCAGTTGGTTAGAGCATGGTGGTGATAAACCCCAGGGTCGAGGGTTTGATCTTTGTACTGGACAGTGGCCAAAAAAAAAAAAAAAAAAAAATCTGGTTTTTATATGAAGCAGAGATTTAAAAAAAAGAAAAAGAGCAGTACTTTTAATTTTTAGTTGTCATGTAGATAAAATTATAATGAATAAACTGAACATATAAATGCGTATCAATAATTTAGGGCCTACAAACACAGAATATATCTTCCCCTTCAAGTCATGGAGCAACTATAAAATTGATCAAATACTAGGAAATAAACCTCAGTGAATTCCCCAAAGGAAAGCTACTGAGGGGTCGGGGCCGGGGGTGGGGGTGGGTACTGGGAGGTTATACGCCCAATAAGTGACATGATCTCATTTATATTTCTTAGAAAAATTTTCATTATGGAAAATTCAAAACATATAAAGCAAAATGTTATAGACTAAATTATGTCCCTCCCCCATCCCCTACCCCGTACCTCAGATTGTGGCTATATTTGGAAATAAGGCCTTTAAAGAGATAAGGAAGGTAAAATGAGGTCATATGGGTGGGCCTTAATTGAATATGACTGGTGTCCTTTAAGAGGAGACACACATATAGGAAAGATCATGTGAAGAAAAAGGAAGGACAAGGAAAGAGGCCTCAAAATGAAATCAACTCTGATGATACCTTCAATCTTAGACTTCTAGCCTCCAGAATTTTGAGAAAATAAATTTCTGTTTAAGTCACCCAGTCTGTGGTATTTGTTATGGCAGCCCTAACAAACTAATATACAGAGAAAACAATATGATGAACTTCCACATACCCATCATCCAGCTTCAAAACTGCCAAACATTTGGCCAATCTCAGTTCACTGAGTCTCCTACTGTTTTTTCTTCCCCATGTCATTTCACCTAAACTACTTCAGTATGCTATTTATAACTGATGAAAACTTTTTGAAAAAATATAACCATCGTCATTACTGTTCCTGAAAAAATAATTTATTAGTATCTATACCTAGCCCATATGCAAATTTCCTTATCTTAAACATGTCTTTTTATACTAAACAGATAAGTTCCATATTCTGCATTTGGTTATTGCTGGAGCAGTCTATATTGTCAGACTTCAATTTAAAATAGAAGAGGCCAGATACACACACTATGATGAAAGAGATCTGGAGTGAGTTCTTTTTCAAGAAGATAAAAGGAACAGGTTCCTGTTATTGCCAGAATTCAAAATATGACTGCTTTGAAAACAAGCTTGAAAAAAACATATGCTCATACAAATGCCCGCTTTTGGTCAATGTTATCAACTCCTCACCTCACCCTTACACCAATGCCCTCCCATATTTTAACAAGAAAAATATACTGAATTTCCTTACCAGATCAATAACCATGGTGTCTTCAAATTCTTCATTCATATCTTCTAACTGGCTCCGGGATGACATCATCACATCTTCAAAGATGGGCTCAGCATCTTCCTCCATCAGACCCCGACTGATGAGGAAATGGTACAGTGTGAAAGCTGTCCAGATTCATCCCATCTGGAATCCTAGCTCTTTCTTAGAGTAACTCTTCTAACCAACGAAAGCATACCTTCTAATGATGACCTACAGACTATACAAATTATGATACTGAACTCCAAGATAATTAAGGATCATTTCTTTGGTTCACTCAAGATTTCATCTCAACTCATCAGAAGGAAGTATAATTAAATGCCATAATAATAGTTGTTAACATTTATTTAGCTATGTGTAAGTTTTCCCAAAATCCTAATTGGTGCTATTATCCCAATTTTACAAATGAGGAACCTGAACTGTTTTAGAGCTTGCCCAAGGCCACGTAGCTGGCAAGTGGCAGTGCTAAGATTTAAATGCTGAAACCCTCAAGAGCCCATGCCTCCATTTCTATCCTATGCTGTATAGCATATCCAGAATTATAATTTTAACTCCTAAGCCCAAACATCAAGATACCCAAGTCATTTCACAAAATGACTAGCATTACATAGTCGTTATGTTCTTGTCATACTCAATGAAATACTTACACAGCATGCCTTACTCCAGTTCTCACTTTCATGTAGTTCATTCCTGTTCTGTCCTTCCGATTTAAGTCTTCTAACTTCGGCTGGCCTAACCAAGAGATCTGCATCTGAGGACTAAGAGAGGGTAATTTTATTCATTTTGTGGCAGCAGATGATGAATTTAGCTAATCAGCCCTATGCTAAGAAAGCCACAGTTGGCTGGCTTAATCCCCACAGAGGGGGATTTAGCTGGATTTATTCCAGGGCCTTTGCAAAAAAGGCAGTAAGTTCCCCCAAAAGATCCCCAAGTCTCCGAGAGAAGCTGGCTGGGGCTAGTTGTAAGATGCTTAAACTGTCAGTCTCATTCCTCAAATCTCTGCCAAACAGGGTCACTTTTCAGACTTCTGTCTTGGGTTGCTGCCCCACTCGGGTGGGGAAAGAGCCCCTGAAGATCAGAAATGATGTTGCCTGGCAGGTAAAAACTCTCAAGAGTTAAAGAAAGGATGGAACACACCTTTTCTCAGTCTTTATGTACAAATCTTCACCTGCACTCTATACTTAAAGGCACATTGGAATTTACATAAATATGCCTCTTGGTAATTTTACAAAATGCGTACCTCTAGCAGATAAAATCTGTCACATGAAGTTCTAAGTAGCTGTCTTTATATAATGTGTGGCTACCACCTTGATTAAACATATAAACCTAGAGCAGGGAAAAGAAGACACACCATGGCCAGAAGGGACTAACAAGTGGTAACACGGTCAGGGAAGCAAGGCAGGCTGTTCATTTTTTTTTTTTTTAGTTGTTATTTATTTTATTTATTTTTTTAAAAATTTTATTTTGTCGATATACATTGTGGCTGATTATTGCTCCCCATCACCAAAACCTCCCTCCCTTCTCCCTCCCCCCTCCCCCCAACAATGTCCTTTCTGTTTGCTTGTCGTATCAACTTCAAATAATTGTGGTTGTTATATCTTCTTCCCCCCCCCCCCCCCCGGTTTGTGTGTGTGTGTGTGTGTGAATTTATATATTAATTTTTAGCTCCCACCAATAAGTGAGAACATGTGGTATTTCTCTTTCTGTGCCTAGGCTGTTCAAATAAGGAGGAACATACCCTGTAGGAAGAGGGCTGGGGATACTGGTGAGGTCACCACTAGGGATGCTGATAAGGCAAACCACCTTCTAGGACACTCAGCAGCACAAGAATGCCCAGTTTTGCAATGGCTAACAATGATTATCCTCTCAGGTTTTCTGAAGAAAGGTAGATCCTTTAGAGCAAAGGTGTCTTATGAAGACACAGGATTTGAATACTAATTCTGACTCTCCATTTTCAACTACTACGCTTGTTGAGCTCAAGTGAGAATTCTCTTATCCATTAGAGTAATTCACAGCATCACCCTACAAGTGAGGAGCTAAGAGTTCAAAGTTGGATAGAAAATAACAAAAAGTTAAGGTTTTTAGAGCAAAACTCACACCATCACCTTGCCTTCTCTACAATTTTCAGAGCTCTGTGTACTAGAAAGCATTTTAATTGCTAGTGTAGGGAAAAGGTAAGACCTTGATTCTCTTGTAGAGAGCAACTATTCTTAGAATTTTCCAAATAAGATCTTAAAAATTCTTAATCCACGAACAGTTTGAAATATAAATGTAGGGCTGAGCCGTGGCACACTCAGGAGAGTGCTGCGCTGGGAGCGCAGCGACGCTCCCACCGCGGGTTCGGATCCTGTATAGGATTGGCTGGTACACTCGCTGGCTGAGTGCCGGTCATGGAAAAGACAAAAAAAAAAAAAAAGAAATATAAATGTAATCAAAACAAAATACTGTTAATTAAATAAATGGATGATAAAGGGAATACACAATCTATTTATCTGGTGTTCAGATTACTGACAACCTGGCAGAGGCTCTCCCAGGCTCTCTTGCTAAAGAAGTAACCTGCATCATCTTCTTGGCAAGTCCCAGAGAAGAAATAGACCTACCCAATGAACATGCAAACTCCAAATGAAATTAGCACTTAGTGTGACATCACACATTTAAAGGTCAGTGAACTTTGAGGAACTGATGTCCTCAACAATGTGTACAGACTTTTTATAGATCTTCTCATACAAACCACCCTCTATTTGTGACTTTGTTTTCTCACTGACTGACCAGCAGTATTCTATGATGACCAAATAAAAGTTTTTCTTAAATAGTTTTACTTTCTTTAACAGTTAAGGGTTTTACGCCAAGAAAACAAATCTTTACTACTTACTTGTGTAAAAAGTCTGGTTCAGAACCATGTTCAGACTCAGGTTCCTGAATCTGCTCTCCCATGGGCCGGCTATTCTCCCGCAGTACAGTGGAAGTAAGCTGTGGTGTTGGCAGGGGGCCAGGAGTCTGAATCATGGTATCAGTCCTGTTTAGCCACGTGTTGTCCAGACTTTCATCTGTAAAATTCCAGTTAGAATCACAGAATGTCAGAGGTGAACTCTGGTGGCAGTTATAGCATAGACTTGAAGATCACAGCTCTGTGGTTACACTGCCTAATTTTAATCCCAGTTCCACCACTGGCTTGCATGACTTTGTATAAATTATTAAACTTCCAAAGTTGTTTTCTCATATATAAAATGGGGATATTAGTACCTATCTGCACAGTTGTAAGTATTAAATGAGGTAATGTACATCAAATGTTAGCTATCATCACATTATCTTCTCTTCCAAGTCGAAGAGTGGGGCCAGTGAGAGACTTCTCCAACTTTCCTTTGCTCAATAAGGGGCCGTAGGCAGCAGCACTAAAAGTCTGGCTGGCCTTTAAGGAGAAATCAGCAAATCTCCTTGTGCAACAGGATACTGGTCACCAGAGAAATAATTCTTTTTGCCAGGTTACACACTGGAGATAGGTTGAGAGGCTCATTGTTTTCATGCCTGAAAATCCTTTTGGGAAGTCTTCCCTGATCACCCTACGTGGCACTCACTTACTCTTTTAACTTCCAGAGGAAATATTATCATTCCTGCTCACTTAGTACTTAATTACACACTATACTGTGTTAGCAGGTGATGTGTCATGTGCATATGTTGTCTCTGTAATTAGATATAAGTTCCTTCAAGAGGCCAGGAACTGTTTTTTCCTTCTTCTAAACATGGTTTATAAAGATGTGAGCAGATTAAAGCATTATTTTGCATACCTAAACTATCCTAATAAAATACTGCATAAAGTTTTTACCTATAAAAATTCTAAATTGTTTTAATATGAGAGGACTTTTTAAAAAAGTATGTTTTTCCTTCTGAAGAATTTTAGTCACAAAATACAGTATGAATCCCATTATTTTCTTCTCTAAGTCTCAGAGATGTGCGTGTGTTAGATTCCTCATGTGCATCAAATATTCCTTCTCTCTCAGGTTTCCAATATTTTGTCAGACACGTGTACATTCTAAACTGGCTTTACCGTCCATGGTAATACCTATTCATTGACTGGTTAAGTTCATTCCATTGATCTAAAGCTCACTACTGGATCTCTTCTTAGTTAATCAACAAAGATGTGTTTTAACATCTTCTATTCATACCACTTTTCATTCAACATTTAATCCAAAACATTATTCTCTGCCACACTCAAAATTTTATGGTCAAAAGATTGGTATCTTTTAGGTTCTTAATCTGGTCAACTCATCTGTCAGCTGTACTGTATGTGATTCCAGAAAAATCTTTCTGGATTCACTAAAAGTTTGGTCACTCCCTGTATGTTCCCAGAGCCTCCTGTGTTTGGACCTTTAGAACACTGACCATGCTGAACTAAAATTGCCTTTTTCTCTTCTTTGCCTTCCCATCTGCACTATGAGCTCTTTTATCGATACCTAATCTGTAACACTTAGGCACAGTTCTTAGGAAATTGCTTGGTGGAGACTTACTGAATGAATACCTTCAGGAAGAACTCACTCTTCTTGAATAGATTCTTCTACCCCTTTACATTCCTCAATGAAAACACTTCTTGTAATGCTCTCTCATCTTCATCCCAAACAGATGAAACTTTGCTGCCTAAGGGTTCTGGGCATGCAACTTTTCTTAGTCATTTTGTAAATTTCAAATTGACACAAAGCAAGTTTTCTTTTTTTGCAATTTAACAATTACCAAATTAGGTTATCTGGTCCATATATGCTTCCCTTAGTCTTAAAGATGGTAATACTTGACTATTCTGTTAGTGAATTATATATGGTTACGCAAATTCAATAAGCTTTAAGTTTCTTCTGTATAAATTTGCATAACATAACAGTGTTGAACTCAGAGTTGATCAATAAAACATTTTTATGGCATTTACTATGTGCCATAGGGGCCGACCTAAGTGCTTTACAAGTATAAGTCAAATAAACAATTAAATGATATAGTACACATAAAACACATTCCTAGTACATAGCAAAGATCTGATGAATGTTGACTAATAAAGAATATTACATCTAAGAAAAGCTATGAGTAGGAAAAAAGAACATATATAGATGTGGGGCACCCTGATAGAAGCTGCTCTAAAAGGTACTTTCAAAGGAAAGTCACTAGAGTCATTCTTCATAGGAAAGTCCAGGATCATATAGTACAAAGACAGGATTTTATACAGTCATTCTCTGGACTAAAAGGACTTTAAGTCCCAAAGCTGAAACTTGAAAGGAAATCTTAAGCTCTGTTAAGATTTTGTTAAACTCAACAATTCTTTTCTTCTCTTTGAAATATAGATGCTGCCTAATCCACTGACTGATGCCAGCTAAGAGGAATTACTATATGATGATGGTAACATTCTGATAATAGCAGTTAACATTTATTGAATGCTACCTGTGTGCCAAGCACTGTGCTCAGTACTGAGTGTGTACTAAGTGTTTTATTTAGAACATCTTATTTAATATTCACAGTAACTAGCAGGAAAGGTACTCTGATCATCCTTCATTTGGTCAATGACTGAAGCGTAGAGAAGTTAAATAACATGCTCAAAGGTCATATAGCTGATAAATGAGAAAGTCAGGTTTGAATTTTGGAACTCTGATTTTAAAGTTTGTGCTTTTCATCACTAATCAATATTGCCTCCACAATAATGAAAGAAACATTACATTTAAATTGCAATTAATTTTGCCACAAATTTCAGCAAAACCTTTGGTGAGTCACTTTTTCAGGCAGCTGAGGTAAGATGTTGAAAGATGAATAGAGGGCCGAGCCCGTGGCGCACTCAGTAGAGTGTGGCGCTGGGAGCGCGACGACACTCCCGCCGCGGGTTTGGATCCTATATAGGAATGTCTGGTGCACTCACTGGCTGAGTGCCCGTCACGGAAAAAAAAAAAAAAAAAAAAAAAGAAAGAAAGATGAATAGAAAGTTGTAAAAAGGAGCGAAAGAGCAGGAATTTAGACCAGTGCCCTTCTCTCTTGGGTTATAGAAAATTTATTGGGAGAATCATGGGAGAAGGGGGAAGATTATTTGAAGAAATAACCATTTTCACTTGAAGCTTCTCTCAGTAAGTTAAAGAGGCATGCTTTGTTTTAGTGGAGCAGTTTCAGTCTTTCTGAACGGGAATACCTACTAGTGGTCAGATTTTCTTGACAATTCACTTCCCCATTCCCCATAGTCCAAGAGGTTTACAAAACCAGATTTGGCCATTACTGTCTAACTGTACAAAAATAAATTATCCAACCAAGCAGTAGAACCAGAAAGCTATTCTGGTATACTCAATTTGCTGCAGAGGTCTACCCTCAAGTTATCAGTATCCCTCTTATATTAGGATGAATTTTAACAGAAAACCATTATGACTATCTTATTTTAAAATTTCAATGTATTTAGAGGCATATGGTATGGGAATCAGTTTTACAGACCTTCATAATTGTTCTTCTCTTTTTCCCTGTACCTATCTTTCCTCTACACTTTGTTTCTTCAACTTCTTTTTCCTTGGTACTTTTCTGTCCCACTTTGTCTATTCCAAACCTCTTGCCTGAACATCTCAGTATGTAGCAAATATACAAGGAAATCATGTGCCTAACACTATTATCCTGCTTCAACAGATTATCTGCCACTTGATTTATCCCTATAAAACCATGCAAACTGTTTGTCTCGTAGCATAAAGGCAGACTTACCTTCTACTCTTTTTTTGTGAAGTGGGGGTCGTCCTTTCTTATTCCTTACTGAGGAGGTTTTGCTGCTGCTGCTTCCACTATTCACAGACATTCTATCATCTTCACCCCCAGTGACTAATGAATTTCTATAGGAGATAAGTGGAAGCCAAACATCTTCCCTCCTTTCCATCATCTGCTCAGTAAGGAATTTCTCTAGGTATGAATGACTAGAAACACAAAAGGACAGCAGTGATTTTCATGGAAGCAGTTCATGCATCACTTATTTAATTTTTTCTTAACCCGAGGCTCTCTTTCTGTAGGTTGTGAAAAATCTCTAAGGACACACATTAAACCATGGGGTCACCTTTGAAAAGAGAGAGACTGAGAATTTAAAGTTTTGCTTCACATATTCCTGGAATATTTTTAAACAAGAGAATGTATTACTAAGGTTATGTGTGTATTCTTTCCTGTATTTCTTCCTTTGCTTATAAACACCGATGTTCAAAAAAACAGGAAGTTTGGCTCAAAAAGTTTATTTTATTTTATTTTTTAAAGTGTTCAAACCAGGGCAGAATTTCTGGAAGGAGGGAATGAGGATGGTAAGAACAACAAGAGTTTATAGCATCTGAACCATAACCCGTTCCCTTCCCTTGTCCCCTTCTCCTCCAGTACAGTTCCGTTATGGAAACTTGACCCCATCTTCTTAGTGACCTGCTTAGGGTCACTAAGATGATATGGTCACCCTCTCTCTCTCTAGCTCCCAGTCTACAGTGCCACCCTGAATGAAAGGAGCACACCATTTGCATTTCTCATCACCCCCTAGCCCTATGTTGTAGGAGCTCTTTTCTGAGCAATGAGGAACAATGAGGTTCCATTTTCCTACCCAGCCTCCACTTGTGGGGTAGAAACTCTATCGTAGGCACAGCAGGCTGAGAATACTGGGGCTCTGAATGTCTCACCTCAACTCCCTCGTAAAGTGGAGGCTCCATACCTGGAGAGGCAAACAGAGAACCAGGGGTAACCTGCCTTTCTTTATGCAGGGGTATTATTTTGGGAGAAGAAGGATGCTGTCCCATCCCATCCTAGCCCTCCTTTTTCCCCCCTTCGGAGACATGAAAGTTATAAGTTCTGCCCAGGAGCTGAGAGATTGTAAGGAAGAAATTCTTCAGCTCTGTTGGGGAGGGGACTGACTATTTGGAATGGAGCTGAGATAGGATGACCTCCACTTTCATAACATATGCAATTCGCTTCTGTGAAACTGCTTGCTGTGTGACAAGGTAGATTAAGTTTAAATTGCTTAGAAAATGTTTTTTGAAAGTCCCCCTCAGCTCTTCAGCCCCCTTGATAAAAGTTAAAAGCTAAATATTAGCCTGCACTTAGAGAAGTTTGAATTTTGTTTGCTGTTCCCCACCCAAGCTGCCCCTGATTTTAACTGGCTTGTTTCAGCTTCTGTTATCAGCTTGCGCTAGGCCTCCCCAAACCCCCTCCTCATGCCAGGAGGGTATGTGTGTATGTGTGTGACTATATGATAACTGTAAGTGTGTGACTATTTGATAATTTTAACTGTGTGACTGATGTAAAAATGTGCCTTTAAAAAAACCCTCTAAACTTCAAGTCAGCGCTGCTCTCTTCTGAGACTTTCTTGGAGGGACAGTCGCCAGCTGGCCAATAAAGACCACCTTTTAAATTCTCAATTGGGTATTCTGGTTCCTTTTCCGTGTGGCAGCCTCACAACAGAGCATACAGAATTCCTTTCCTAAGAGTATTGCTGAAATCAATGGAGAGCTTGATGGACAGCAGGTAAGAGGGTGCTGGTAAGCTCTTTGATACCAGCAGCAAAAAATGACAGAGCAGAGCAGCCAGAAATTTAACAGAGAGAACCAGAGAAAGAGATAGCTAAGAAGAACCCTCCTGGGATCACAATCAGTCCTGGGAGTTGGATATGTTAATTAGTTTGACTGTAGTAATCATTTTACAACATAGATTTGTATCAAAACATCATGTTATTATAAACCTTAAATATATACAATTTTTATTTTTTTAAAAAAGGTAGAAACTGCCTCCCCTCCCTCCCCGCCAAAAAAACACCGATTTTTTATTTCAGGAACTCCAATTAATTCATTTGAATACACCTTACCAAATCCTCTACTGTGCTCATATTGTTCTGTGACATGCATTTTTACTTTTAATCTTAGCACTGGAAGAATGCTTTATCACCAATCCATGGTGGTTATAAACAAGCTGCTAGGCTAACTTGGCATTTCATATGCTTATTCTTATATAAAAGAAGGATAACATTTGTTGCTATTGCTCTGCTTATGTAATTGCTGTGCTTAAAATAAGAATATTTTGTTTACAGTTTTCAAATTTGATTTTATTCATTAAATAGATTTGGAACAGTAGAAAAAAATCAAAATCAAAACGCTGGGAGGTGGGAAAGCTACACACATATGCTAAACTGTACCCACTCATGGGCAAACAGGGCAGGGAACAGGGTAGACTTGAAAGCATTCCTTAAGCCACAGGCAGATTTATCAACATAGGGAGAAAGGCTCACTGGCAAAAGGGGCTTAAGCATAATATCTAACCCAAGACTGGCTGAACAATAAACTATTGTAACCCAGCAGCAACTCCTAGGAAGTCAGGGGTAAAAATAAAATCACATGCTTTCCTGGTTGGAAGATTGTGCATGCCCAAGGCTGCTCCTATCAGGAGCAATGAGATGGTTCTTCCAAGCTGCTGGTTAGTCACTGGCTTAAAATGTGGGGCAAAAAAGCAAACACCCTGAATTATGATAGTAGCCTTCAAGTCACACAAACATCTAACAGTAAATGGTAAAAATCTAACTGGCTAAAGGGGCTTAAGCACAACCTTTGGTCAGTAAGTAGCTTATGCTGACCCAAGGGTGATCCCTCGGTAGTAAAACCAAACAATAGAAACAAGGGAAAAAAGATGTGAGTATGGACACCAGAGACTTGCCAAATTTGATGAAAAACATTAATTTACGTATCCACAAAACTCAAGAACTCCAAACAGGATAAATGCAAAGAGAGCCAAACCCTGACTAATCCTAAGAAAAATGATGAAAGCCACAGATAATGAGAAAATCTTGAAAGCAGTTAAAAGTAACTTATTATATATAAAAGAAATCCAATAGAATTAAGAGGTGACTTCTCATCAGACACAATGGAGGCCAGAAAGCAGTGGGATGACATAGGCAAAGTGCTGAAAGTAAAAAACTGTCTAACAAGAATCTTACATCCAGGGCTGGCTGCTTAGCTCACTTGGTTAGAGCATGGGTGCTGGGGCTGATAACACCAAGGTCAACGGTTTGGATTCCTGTACAGGCCAGCCACCAAAGAAAAATAATAATAAATAATAAAAAAATGAAAAGAATCTTATACCCAGCAAAATTTTATTTCAAAACTTAAGACAAAATAGACACTCCCAGATGAACAAAACCTGAGAGAATTTGTTGCTAGCGCACCTGCCTAATAAGAAATACTTCAGGAAGTTCTTTAAGCTGAAAGCAAATGATACCAGAGAATAACATGAATTTACGTGAAAAACAGTGTCAGTAAAGATAATTACTAGGTAGTTATAAAAGACAATATAATTACATATTTACTTATCCTTCCTTCTCTTACCTGATTTAAAAAGTAATTGTATAAAACAATACGTATATTACTGTATTGTTGGGACAATATAGAAATGTAATATATTTGACAATGAGCACAAAAGAGATGGGTGGAGAAAAGCTGTATTAGAGTAAGGGAAAGATACCAGATGGTAATTTGAATCCACAGGAAGAAATGAAGAGAATCAGAAATGGTAAATGGGAAGGTCAATATAACAAACTCTTTAAATGTACACTTGCTTTCCCTTCTTTTCTCAGCTACTTTAAAAGACATAAGATTATATGAAGTAATACAGCAATGTATTGTTGGGTTTGTAACATACATAGATAAACCATGTATAACAATAAGCATAAAAAAGGGAGGGGGAAAATGGAGTTATACAGAAGTAAAGTTTCTGTATTTCTTTAGAATTAAGTTAGAATAAATCTGAAATAAACTTTGATAAGATGTATACCGTAAAGCCTATAAAAACCACTAAGAAAATAACTAAAAAAAATAGAACCAAAGATCACTAAAGTAATCTAAATGTTATGCTAGAAAATATACACTTAATGTAAAAGAAGGTAGTAAAGGAGAAAGACCACCACCACCACCACCCAGAAGACTTACGGAAAACAAAAGTATTAGTAGAGATTGCGAGGTTGGATTAAAAAAAAAAACATGATCCAACTATGTGCTGTCTACATGAAACACAATTTAGATTCAAAGTCACAAAGACAGAAGGTGACAGGATAGAAAACATACCATGCAAACTGTAACCAAAATAGAGCTAGAATGGTTATACTAACATATACTAATACTATAGGCAAAATAGACTTTAAGACAAAAATTACTAGAGACAGAGAATGACATTTTATAATAAGTCAATCAATCGGAAAAACATAACTATTAAGAATGTATATAGACCCAACAAGAGAGCCCTGAAACACATGAAGCAAAAACTGACAGAATTGAGGGGACAAATAGATAATTCAATAATAATAGTTAGAGGCTGATGACAGAAACAAAGCAAGTTTCTAAAAGAAACCTTGCCTTGGGCTGAGTCTCATGATCTCAGTGTAGACATCTTGTTTCATAGGTAAAAATAGTATATAGTTTAGGTTGTGATTCAGTAACTCATGTATAATTTGCTGGCAAACAAACATCAAAAAGAGTGAAGAATGCAGTAGAAAATGCACACAGACATTTTTAGCTTTATGATGTAACTTGTTATTGATGAATATAACTTCTCTATTTTTACCCAATGAAAATGGGACAACTTTGGAATGAGGCATCCCCCTCCCTAGGTACTTTCCTATAAAATCCTGTTAGCTTGTAAGAGACTTGGGAGCACTTTCCAGCCCTGTTGGTTTGTGTTTCCCAGGTTGATCCTCATCTTCATGTTTGTTTGGCTCCTAATAAACGTCCCTAAAATTCTTCATTTCTTTTTTTGGGCAACTGGCTGGTATGGGGATCCAAACTCTTTTGACCAACTGAGCTAACCAGCCAGCCCCTTCTCTAAAATTCTTTGCCTCAAAAGCCTTAATTTTGCTTCACAAGACTTTTCTACCCCACTTTCAGTAACAGAACTAGGCAAAAGATTAATAAGGAAATAGAAAACTTGAAAAATACTATAAACAAAATCATAAACCAACTAGACTGAACAGACATCTACAGAACAAAACTCTACCCAACAACAGAAGAATATATATTCTTCTCAAATACATGTGGAATGTTCTCCAGGACAGACCATATATTGGTCCATTAAATAAGCCTCAATAAATTTAAAGGATTAAAATCATATAGTGCATGATCTCTGATACAATGGAATGAAATTAGAAATCAGTAACAGAAGGGAATATGGAAATTCACATATATGTGGAAATTAAATAAAATACTCCCGAATAACCAATAGGTTAAAAAAGAAACAACAAGTTGAAATGAGAAGGTTACTTTGAATGAAAACAGAAATGCCATTGTAGGGACCAAAAGAAAACTTCCTCTTTGCTCCTGAAGATTCATTAAAAAAAAAAAAAAAATCAACTGTCGATATTTAATTAATATGAAGAAAAGACATTAAAAATTTTATTATTTTAATGTTCTGGGAAGGGGGCAATGCACAAGGGAATTACAGGAGAGTAATTTCCCATTAATCCAATGGGACACAGAAGTTTATATATCACTGTTGAGGCAGGAAGCTAGATAGAAATAAGAGTGGGAGAAGGAAAAACTAGTTATCTGCAAATGGGACAAACCAGTTCCCTGCGCACGCGTGCACATGTGCAGAAGCGGAGACAAAGACAATTTCAGACAGGGACTCCCCCGCCCACCACCGCACACACTTCAGGCGCCATTCAGTTAGACCAATGAGTTCCCACCAGCTAGAGTGCCAATCTCTTAAACCAATATGACAGAGACTATGTTCAGGGCTCAACCAGCAACCAAATGGCACGAATCTAGCTAAGAGGACTTAAAACCCCAGGAATGTAACTGTTGGCACTCTTGAGCACTCCTCTTTCGCTCAAGCCCACTGTATTTTCTCCGGAATGTACTTTTCCTTTGCTAAATAAAACTGCTTTTACTTTTCGTTTCTGGCGTGTCTCGTCCAATTATCTGAGACAGTAAGAACCCGGATCTAGCCAGCGGGACCTGGGGTGGGTTCAGGGCCCAAGAACTATGGCCTAGGACCCAGTATCTCTGCGGCTCTGGGAGAGGTGGTGTCACAGGTGAAAGAAGAAAGGCAGAAGTTAAAGTTAAGCACAGACTGTCTAGTTATGCAAATGAAAACATCACAGCTGCCCTCAGAAAGGAAAGTAGCTAAGGAGGGGCCTCAGAGGATGCTGGCTGTTTGAATTTACAAATGTAAATTCCTTTCCAAAAAAACCAAACAAAACCCAGCCTTCTCTACCTAATCTTGTTTTTCCAGTCTCCCTGAATTAGCTGTCTTGAAATATGTCAAAGAAGTATATTTGGGGATAAAATATTTTGCTTTCCCACACTACATACCAAAACTTACAGGATGCGCGGTTAAAGTAGTGTTCAAAAAAATGAATAGCTGTAAATGCCTATACTGAAAGTTTTCAAAACCACTCTTCTCCCCCACCAATACTCAACATCTGCCTTTCTCTATCATATTACCCCATTTCTGTGCCTGAAACTCTTGTTTATCTGCATGTTTATGTTATGTCTCCTGCATCAAAACATAAGCTTTAGGACAGTATCTGACCATAGTAGGGGCTTAGTAATTTTCTGACTAATAGGAAGTCAACATCTTTCCTTAAAACTATTTATTACTTACATTCATATAAGCATTAACTGTCTCTCCAAATTTCTATTTATTTAGCATATCACTGTAATTGACTCTCCTTCCTATCAATTTATAAAACTTGGGATTAATTACAGTATCATTCTCTTGAAAAGTTTTCTAGTTTGTACTAAATAAAACATCTCATCAAAAATTTCTTTTGAAACTTACATATGTATTTCTTTAAACTGCTATCGATTATCAAAAAAGAAAAAAAATCAATCTTCTTGAAACAAATGAAATAAAACAAAATACAACTAAAATGAAATTAATATAAAAGAAAAGAAAACAGGGTTCCACAATGGCTAAGCCAATGTTCATACATCTTTGTATTGCAGAATAGGAAATTATTTCTACCTGCTAATTTCATTTTGCAGATTCTGGGGTACTGAAAGGTGAGGGGCAAAAGAATAACTCTATAAAAGCTTGAGAGAAAACTACAGTTCCTTAAAAAAAACCCTAACAATCAAGGCCTAAATTATCAGAATTAATTGCATCTACATGATTACAATTTTTTCAAAAAATAAACATTTAAAATTATAATGGTATCATTATAAAAACCACTTGTCTTGCAAGGTGCAACTTACACAGTCTTTTTGTCCTGTCGAAGAAGTTTAGAAGAAAATTCACTAAGTACTTCAAGAAAAGCCAGATTAGGAGGTGGATATTCTTGTCCTTTCTGATTTTGGTATTTAAAGGCAAATTCTATGCCATCCCTGAAGTAAAAGAAAATAACACCTTATTTTTCCAGATAGATAGTGTAGTTCTCTCAATGGGCTAGAACTACAAAGACATTTGGGAAGGTAGTGAAATCATCTCTGAAGGTAGCAAAATCTGCTAAACTGAAATGAAAAATAACATGAATTTACATGACATATTTACATATATTTTAATATTATTTATAGTACAAAACTGTAAGTTGTATAAAATTAAAAAATAGGTACATAGCAACAAAGCTAAATTCCTATTTGTATTTTTTAGGGGCAACACTATACCTTGGAAAGATAATTAGGCTGTCAGAAAATCTGTTTCTTGTAGCTGGTCATGGTACCAAGCAGCTGTGTGAATTTACTTAAGGTTTTCTGTTTATTCTGTTTTCATTTATAAAGTAAGAATAAACAAATCAGTATTGGATAGTTTTTTAAGCCCATGTCTCCCACATTTTTTTTACTTATAGACAAGACAAGAATGTTATTAAACTTTCCTTTCTATATTTTAGAAGATGAAAAAAAATGCGTGGTTTAAGTAATTTTTTTCCATATTAAAAATGCCCTCCTAGTTGAGAATCTCTGAATTAGACAATGTCTAAAGTTCTCATAATTTTAAAATTCTACCAATTGTCACTTTAAAAATGGGCCAAATAACAGCTATTTCAATTAAATTCCAGTAAACCATTTCTGTTTATCTCACTCACTTGTGAAGTGTGGCAACTGCTTCTCGTGTCTTGATCTGGTCCAGTCCAAATGTAAGGGCAAAGCGACGTGCCAATTCTTTAATGCCACTGACATGGGCAGATGTCCTATCTAGGTTAGGACCTTGCTCTTGAACAAGTTCATTAAACAACTAGTAGAAAGAAAAATAAATTAAAAAACCTATAGCTAAGAAATATTTTAAATTTTATTTATTTTTAAAATAGGGAATATAAATTTAAAATATGTAAAAGGCATATGGTAAAATGTGTTTCTTTTCTTGCACTGAACTGTAGACACTCTGTCCCCTTACTCCAAAGTCATCTACTGTTACTAGCTTCTCATTTTCATGCTAGTTATATTATTAAATGCAGATAGAAATGTTTCATTTTAATAATTGTAATAAAAAAAGAACGCATTTTGGGATGGGAAAACAAAATATATTTACAGAAATACACTATATATTTATAATCATCTATGTATTCTTTTTGTTGCTGTTGTTTTACAAGAATGGAAACACACGGTTCAGAATTTTGTTTTTTCATTTATTATATCTTAGACAAGAACATTACATAAAAGAAGAGCATTTAGATATATGGGGCTATGACTTTTTTCCCCTCCCAATAACAAAATACACTAAAAAGTTCTTAAGCTGGGTGAAGGGGTTTTATAAATTCTGTATATATTACATATATTCTATCAAAATACAAACAAAAACTAATCCCTGGAGTACTAAGTAACATAAAAGCAATCATCATTATACTTAATTGTATCTGTACATTATCCATCTTCCCTCCTAAAATGAGGGGTGAACTGTCCAGACTTTCATCTAAAGCCACTCCCCTCCTTTTGTTTTAGACAAGGAGGGAATACATAAGGTTTCACCTACTAAACCGTTTTGCTCCAGTGCTTACGGCTCTCTCCTGCATCATTAACTATTTCTTCTCTACTAGATGCATGCATTTTAAAAATACCCCTAACTTCTTTACCCCATTTCCTCTGCCAGCCATCAGACCATTTTTCTGGTTTTTTTTTTTTTTTTTTTTTAAAGTTTTATTTTGTTGATATACATTGTGGCTGATTATTGCTCCCCATCACCAAAACCTCCCTCCCCCCTCCCCCGCAACAATGTCCTTTCTGTTTGCTTGTCGTATCAACTTCAAGTAGTTGTGGTTGTTATATCTTCTTCCCTCCCCCCCCGGGTTTTGTGTGTGTGTGTGTGTGTATTTATATATTAATTTTTATTTTTATTTATTTTTTTTAAATTTTATTTTGTCGATATACATTGTGGCTGATTATTGCTCCCCATCACCAAAACCTCCCTCCCTTCTCCCTCCCTCCCTCCCCCCCAACAATGTCCTTTCTGTTTGCTTGTCGTATCAACTTCAAATAATTGTGGTTGTTATATCTTCTTCCACCCCCCAGTTTTTTTTTTTTGTGTGTGTGTGTGTATGAATTTATATATTAATTTTTAGCTCCCACCAATAAGTGAGAACATGTGGTATTTCTCTTTCTGTGCCTGACTTGTTTCACTTAATATAATTCTCTCAAGGTCCATCCATGTTGTTGCAAATGGCAGTATTTCATTCGTTTTTATAGCTGAGTAGTATTCCATTGTGTAGATGTACCACATTTTCCGTATCCACTCATCTGATGATGGACATTTGGGCTGGTTCCAACTCTTGGCTATTGTAAAGAGTGCTGCGATGAACATTGGGGAACAGGTATACCTTCGACTTGATGATTTCCATTCCTCTGGGTATATTCCCAACAGTGGGATAGCTGGGTCGTATGGTAGATCTATCTGCAATTGTTTGAGGAACCTCCATACCATTTTCCATAGAGGCTGCACCATTTTGCAGTCCCACCAACAATGTATGAGAGTTCCTTTTTCTCCACAACCTCGCCAGCATTTATTGTTCAAAGTCTTTTGGATTTTAGCCATCCTAACTGGGGTTAGATGGTATCTCAATGTGGTTTTGATTTGCATTTCCCGGATGCTGAGTGATGTTGAGCATTTTTTCATATGTCTGTTGGCCATTTGTATATCTTCCTTAGAGAAATGCCTACTTAGCTCTTTTGCCCATTTTTTAATTGGGTTGCTTGTTTTCTTCTTGTAAAGTTGTTTGAGTTCCTTATATATTCCGGATATTAATCCTTTGTCAGATGTATGTTTTGCAAATATTTTCTGCCACTCTGTTGGTTGACTTTTAACTCTGTTAATTGTTTCTTTTGCTGTGCAGAAGCTTTTTAGTTTGATATAATCCTATTTGTTTATTTTTCCTTTGGTTGCCCGTGCTTTTGGGGTCGTATTCATGAAGTCTGTGCCCAGTCCTATTTCCTGAAGTGTTTCTCCTACGTTTTCTTTAAGAAGTTTTATTGTTTCAGGGTGTATATTTAAATCCTTAATCCATTTTGAGTTGATTTTAGTATACGGTGAGAGGTATGGATCTAGTTTCATTCTCCTGCAATATGGATATCCAGTTATCCCAGCACCATTTGCTGAAGAGGCAGTCCCTTCCCCAGTGAATAGGCTTGGTGCCTTTGTCAAAGATCAGATGGCAGTAAGTGTGTGGGTTGATTTCTGGATTCTCTATTCTATTCCATTGGTCAGTGTGTCTGTTTTTATGCCAGTACCATACTGTTTTGGTTATTATAGCTTTGTAGTATAGCTTAAAGTCAGGTAGTGTTATAACTCCAGCTTTATTTTTTTTGCTCAGCATTGCTTTGGCTATACGTGGTCTTTTATTGTTCCATATAAATGTCTGAATTTCTTTATGGCAAAAGTATTGAAGAGTATTATTTACATTTGTTTTCTTTACTTCCTAACCACCCAATCTCTCAATTCACTCTAATCACACCATTCTTTAAGATAGCTCCTGTATTCTAATATGTCGTCCACCTGTTTTAGTTTTCTTCAGCAATAGATAGGCCTGAACTACTCATTATGCCATTACCGTAAGAAACAGTTCTTCCAGATATTTTCGAATTTATTCACAGATAATTGCTTATAAATTCTTAAACTTTACAATGTTTTCACAAATATTTGTTGTATACAATAGCCTTAAACTTTAAAATTTAAAGTTTGGGCTGGCTGGTTACTCAGTTGGTTACAGCATGGTGTTATAACACCAAGCTCAAAGGTTCAGATCCCCTTCCTGGCTAGCCACCAAAACAAATTAAAAATGTTTTAAAATAAAAAAATAAAATCTAAAGCTTATATTTACAGTAAATATAAAGAACATACTTCATTGTAAAAAATTTGAGGAATATCAAAGTAAAAGTTATTTCTCCCACTAATTCCATTCTTTTCTCTAAAGGTAACCAGTGTTAAAAGTCAAAAAGTTTTCTAAATCACTTTTGACATATTACATGTAAAGTTTTACTTTTACATAAACAGTACTATACTACATATTTTGTCCTGATATCTGCTGTTTTTCACTTAATATTTTGTCTTTAAAATCTTCTAATTACTTCAGAGTACCACAGTTTATTTAACCATTCCTTTGTTGATGGACAGTCTATTTCCAGTTTTTTATTATAGGACTGCTGCAAAGCAACATATATATATTTACACACACACACATATCTTGGTGCACCCTTGCATGTATTTATGTAGATACCTAGAAGCAAAATTACTGGTTTAAAGGGAATACATACCTAAAAATATGAAATAGACAACAAAATTATGTTCCAAGAAGGCAAAAGCAATCTCTATCAAGGGACCCTTTTTTCCATATCCTTATCAATAATTTTAATTCATGCCAATCTGGTTCAGCAGTGATAAATATCGTGTTTTAATTTGCATTTCATTAGTTATTAATGAAACTGTGCCTCTTTTCATGTTGATTCCTCTGAAAAGTGCCTTATTCATACTACTTGCTCACTTTTCTATGGGATTTATTTATCTTATTGATCTGTAGGGTTTGTTACATACAATTTAAAATATTTTCCCCCAATTTATCTTTCTTTTTTTAACTTTGTTCACAGTGCTGATTAATTTACAAATCTATTTAAGTTTATATAGATCTTTTTTTTTTTTTTTAACTCTGTGGTTTCTTTAGAAAGAGCATTTTTAAAAATCCTCTTATTTTCTTATAAACTTTTAATTTTTACCATTTATATATAATCCATCTAGTATTTATTTTGGCTACATGTGAGGTAGGGTTATAAATAGCTATTTTTTCAAAAACAGAGTCGACTGACCCATCACCATTTATTGAATAGTCCTAATCCTTTCTCCACTGATTTGAAATGAAACCTTTACCCCTGAAATCCATTTTTTTAACTTACTAGGCATTTACAAAGTATTTTATTTATGTAATACATGCAATATATTTTCTTATCTGGATACTACTGGTGCCCCTTCCTCACTTAATACTTCTTACATTTTCTTTTTAAATTATTACTTTTTAAACTTCTAATTTGACATTTCATCTTGTGCAAGAGTAGATCACCTTAGGATTTCATCTATTTGAAAGTGAACTATATGATTACCTTCTTAAAGAAAATACTCATAACCCATTTGTTTGCACTGAAGAGTATCCATGGCAATACACTGATAAAATGACCCAGTTTAAATGAGGTAAGATATCTCACACACAACAAGCAAACAGAAATGTAATAATGCTATTTGTAGTCTTTGTCTGCCTCCCTCCAAATTTCTTACCTGCTGTAAACTGAGAATGAGTGTCTTGGCACACTGAATTTTATCAATCTGCCTGGTTTTACTCAGTGTTTCCTTAATAATATCACCATAGTCATTGTAATACTGTGAAACAAAAGAAAATGTAGCTTTAAAATTATTGAAATTTCACAAGATAAAGAATGGGTTAGTGAAAGAAAGGAAAAGTAAGTACAGAAATGTTTAATTTCTTCATCTTAAACATAATGGGAGTTAAATGAACTGTGTAAGGTTAAAGAAATACATATTCGATATTTAAGATTACGAAGTAACTAATGATAAAACTAAAAAAGCTGGGAATTCTAAAAAGAGAGGAGGTTATGTAGATGAGAAAAATTCCTTATTCTTTATAACATGATTCAAAAGATACCATCTAAAAGGTGACAAATCAAGAAATAGAATTCTGGTAGAAATCTAAAGAACTAAAACCAAAACAGTTTAAATTGCTTATTTCTGCAGAGTGGGCCTAAATAGGGGGAAAGGGCAGAATAGGGTAACAGACTTAACTTTTCATTTAATACTTTTATGTACTATTTAACCCCCCCAACATGTCTATATTTTATTATTATAATATAAAAATTGAAACGCAGTGACTGGGAAAAATTTAACTTCCTTTAAATTCAGTTTTTGACTCAAGGTTTAAAGAATCTTACTTGTGAGTAAATAATTAGGAAAAGTTTCATCTGAAACCATTAAATCTAAAAATTATTTCCAAGCTAAGGCCTAAAGACTTATGTGAAGAAGTGATTTATATTAGTTCGGCAATTGAATTTTCAAAATCTTCAAAAATGTGGGTATGCTTCCATGAAGTGAGGCACCAAAAGGGGTAATAACTTAAAAGGATCATCTTTTCAATGCAATTAAGAATTATGTCAATGAAGAAAAAAAGAGAAAAGATATATCTCTTATAAGTTCAGATTTGAACTGATCATGTACAGAGGTGGCAGGGAAAGCCACACAGCAAACAGGAGTAGCAAATAGCTAGTAGAATACTCACAAAAGGGTCAAAGTCTATAATGAGAGAAGCGGTATGCAAAAAATGCTAACAATAATAAAAATTTTGAAGGCTCATTTCTTGGAACCAATGCAGTATATCACTGAGGGACGACCAGGAAAAATCAGAACTCAACACATTTTATGCTTCTTTATTTCCTGCTAAGGGGAACAACTATATAAAAAAGGTAGGATAAACACTGGTAAAACGGAACTGAGATCCAGGTTGCAAGAAGAGATAATGAGAGCATGAAGTCATTCCAAATGAATTAGTTTCCTAGGCCAGATGAATCATGTCCTATGAAATTTTGCAGAGATTATATGGAAATATTATTTGTGTTAAGAAATGATGAAAAATAGGCAAGGTATTGAAAGAGAGAGGTAATCATAGTTCTAATTTTCCAAAGGGAAAGAAGGTCATATGGAAAATTAAACAACCCTTCCTCCACGAATGCCTGGGCTCCACCTAAGATATTCTCATTCAGGTTGAGTGGGACCCAGGAATATGTAATTTGGAATGCTCCAGATGACTGATGTATAATCAGCATAAAGTATAACTGCTCTGAACAATACATCAGTGAGCTTGATGTTGAATCCAAGCAGGACTACAGAATACATTATTAAAAGCAATGTTTGTGAATACTTAGAAATGAAATGGTTGCTAAGAGCAAGAAGTTCATTAACATCCAGTATTTGTCTTTATGGGTCATTAAAAAAAAGTTCACTAACAGATCATGACATTTTCTTTTTGAAAGGTTCAACAGGCAAATATGACAGTCTATCTGAATATCAACAATCAGTTTGTCAAGTTCTTTCATGCTTCTTTATAGACCATAAAGAGAAAATGAGCTGAGATAGGTATATTTATGCTCCTATCTTGGCATGGGTTTTTCTTCCCTCCCATGCTTACTATCTAGAAAGTTCCTATTTGTTTATACAAACCCTGTATAGACATTAACTGTAGGACGCCTCCTCTGTTTCCTCTCACTTAAGTCTGCCTCTGTATTTGGTGCTAGCTTTGTAATTTGTACATCTGTCACTATAATAACCATGCTGAGTCTTTGTGGTCCAGGGGAAAGGGCTAGGCGAAGGAACCAGACAAACCTAAAGTCAAATCTCAGTTTTTGCTACTTTAATAGTGTGACCTCAGGTGAGTTAACCTCTCTGAGCCTTAGTTTCCTTATCTGTAATCGAAGATACTATTTCTTACCTCATAGGGTTATTGTAACAATCAAATATAATGTGAAAGACTCTTAGAACAGTTTCTGAAATATAAATGGCACAGAATGAATGGCAGCCATTTATTCATTATTAGCATGCTATATTATGCTTACATTTCAGTTTCTCTATTAATCTGTAAGCTCCTTATTGCAGAACTCATGTCTTATTTAAACTTCTGGCTCCCAGCACAGTGCTCATCATATTGTAGTTGTTCACCAAAATATGATGGATTAGCTATTACCTCGTTAAGTGGAACTGGACCATACCCAAACACGGATAAAGACACAAGAGAATCAAATGGCATCCACACTATTCTAAATACGGGCAAAATAGAACATTCTCTCTGACATGAGAACAAGGCAAATACACAAAAACAGAAATGGTCCCTCCTTTCTGTGCCTTTCAGGCCACACCATGAAGAGTTCTGAGCTCTCTTTTAGCTGGTGAGGAACAGAACAGAGCTTACAGAAAGAAGAGCAGCTGGAGGGTGAGTGTGTTCTTTCACATAAATGCTGGGAACTCCTACTCTATGGAATCAATACAACGGTATAGACTGATAAAAAGTTTATACTAAAATAAAAGAGAGAAACTTTATCAGAAAATCATCCACAATACATAGGTGAAAGCTGTTAAGTTTAGCTTCTGTCACCGTCCTTTCATTTTAATTACAAATTTATCTGCCACTCAGATGAAAAGAAAAAAATAAGAATAGGAAAATATACCTTCATGTAGTGTTTAAAGATGTCTGCAGCTGCGTGCATGTCAACAATATCATAAATGATAAGTTTGCTGAAGGCAGCAAGTAGATTCCTTCTCTTATGTAAGGCCTCAATTTTATTGGCTTCATCTTCTTCATCACCCTCTAACACAGAAAATAAATTGGTTACAAATTTTGGCCCTTTATCTAAGTAAAACAATGCATACAATCTGTATAATCAAAAACTAGCTTAACATCATAACTTCACAAATATGCACAATTCAGTTTTAGATGGGACACAAACAGTTTTACTAATTTTTTCAGGGTGCTGTATTTAGTTACACATTTATCAAATACTTAGTAGGCACAAGGAGATTATCATAGTAAAGAATGAGTAGGATAAGCAAACCATATACAAGTATAAAGAGATTGTTTTTCTGATTCTTTCATCATAATTATACTTTTAAGTTGTCTACCTTAAAAATACTATCGTTTCTATTTCAAAATTCCTTATGTACTAATATGGTCCCACAGAGAAATTGTGAAGACATAGGGAAAAAGTTTTCTTTGAGAAATATATTTGTGGGAGTAAAGGAAATATATGGAGGAGTTAATTTTCAATGCTTGTCTTAATCATGCTTACATTATTGGCTGAGAAATGAAATATATTTTGCAAGCCATGCTATGTACATGTAAATTTTTTTTTAAATCCTATCAAATACTTTCAAAATAAGCAGTGTTTCTTCCTAAATATTTTTAGATTCAGACCACACTGACTTGCCTATTTCTAATTCTAGAAAAAATTTCCCAACAAGTTCTCTAGATATTTCTCCCAGGCTCTGCGCTGACCCTCTCATATCCTGGCCTACCTTTATTTGGGGCCAGCCTCCTTGCTTCTCTTCATCACATATATGTATTCATAAAAGAACTTACTCCAATCTTTTATGTATTCATAAAAGAACTTATTCCCAATCTTTCTCTTTCCTTTCACACCAACTAGTCCTGTTGGGGAAATCTTTTTGCTTAAGACAAGTAGCAGGTAAATTTTGTCTGAGATTAATACAGACTCTAAATAAATATACCCTGTTTTACAGTCTAGAATTTTCTAAAATGTTCTTAAAGTAAAAAACATTCTTTTTGGGGGGGCAGCTGGCCAGTATGGGGATCCGAACCCTTGACCTTGGTGTTATCAGCACCACACTCTAACCAACTGAGCTAACCGGCCAGCCCCCTGTTAAGTTAATAACATTCTAATAGCACCAGATATACCTCTTACATTATTTTAGACATCTTAAATTATCTATTTCACAAATAACCTATTCTAAATAACTTATTTACAACTATTCATATTCATTAACACTTCAGTCTGATTTTGCTAAGCTGTCGTTCTACAGGCTCAGCGCAATTTTGACTAGTGAGGTTTGATCATAGTCTTTCAGCATGTAATATCTTAACAGTTACATGTTGTTCATTTTAGTAATATACAATGATTACGCAGGAACAGAAAGGAACCTGGATGCAGCCAATCAGAAAAAACATCTATCCTACATATACATCTGTACATGTGGGAAATAACAAATGTACACAATTATTCATTGCAGCATAGTTTATAAGAACTAAAGACAGGAAACTAGCCATATGCCAAACAATGTGAGATGGATTATATAAATTATGCTATATTTATACAAAGCAATATGCAGATGTTAGAAAAAGAATAAGGAAGCTCTTTATGTAATGATAGGGAAAGCCCTCTAAGGTACAATGTTAAAGGAGAGAGACTGCACTATGTACATCTTTATTCTTGTTGGTTTCTGAGCTACATGAATGTATTACTATTAACTTTTTAAAGACAAATCTCCGTAATTTTTAGGAATGAATTTGAAATTTTTACTCCCATCTTTTGGGGCTGGTAAAACAAAACCAATATTGACAATATGATAGCTACAAATACCCATGCTCTGGTTCTCCTCATCTTGGTCAATGAAAACGTGATCCATCACAAAACTGAGGAGTTCAGACTGGAGTCCAGTATCTGGATTAAACACCAAAGGCTGAAGGCCCTCTCTGCCACCTGTCATTAACTGGTGACTAAAAATCATCAAAAGATCACAGAGTAACATGAAAGCCTGGAAAGCAAAGGGAATCCATTAGCAAAATATTATGTGAATATATCTACAACCACAAATCAAAGTTAATGAAAACACACTAAGTTAAAATTTAGTTCAGTAGAGTGCCATAATATAAATTTTAAGTATTTGAATTCTAATTAGTTTTAGTTTACAAACTTAATAAAATTATTTTTTCTTATTAAACACTTGTCACATTTAAGGCTTTTATTCCCAAACATAGTACATTTCTTTTACTCAGCTGTATTAACTCAAAAACAGCTGATTAAGAAATTTTGACTTGAATTTTAAAAAAATAAGTTAAACACAACTCTGGAAGTACAAAATTGATATAACAGATTATGACAGAGGTTAGGAATCTAATATACTGCTTAACCAAATAATTAGCACAAGTTTTAAGACCAACTCTATAATTCAACAAATTATAATACAACAAATGTAAGCTACTATTTGGATTCTTTTTAAAAAATCTAATGTAAAAAATAAATCTCTACCAGTAGGTTTAAAATTGAATTCAAGATCATTCATATAAAAACCAGTATCTAAAAGCCTCCCAACAATTTTAATCACATAAGGGAACTTTCAACACATTTCCCCAAAGATAAAGTATTATATAGGTATGTTGCCAAATTTGTCCTATTTAACAAACAAAGTGAAATAAATATGTATTGTCAGTTTATTATAATTGAGAGATTTTGTTGTGGGACAATTGAGGGCTCTGACACCTCAAAATGTTTCACTAAAGCTCCCCTCTAAAAGTTGATTTCTATGAGAAAAAAGTTTTGGCATTTATTTGGAGATGGTTGTATACTTGGATGTCCAGTAAGAATCATAGCAGTTAATACCCTGATTGCACAACCATGAAATATATTGAGATATTTAGGAAGAGCCCTTTGAAAAGAGGGGAGCATGAACAGAATCCAGGGGAGTATTTTACCCAGGCTATAGTTTTAGACATCATCAAGCAGATCTGATGCAGAAACACTGTATTTTTGGTTTAAATAGCCAGAGCTGGGTACTTCTAGACAGAACTGGTAGAGTTCTGAAGATTTAGAGATCAAGGTTTAGTTTAGGGAAGACCATCTCTGTTTCCATTTTAAATTAAATGCTGATAACTCAATAAAAAGAGAACTGTGACAACCTTGTAAGAAGAGAAAGCAAAGGATAAGTAATACTGTGCCCTTTAACCAGACTAACTATACTCTTTTTCCAGCCCAATATCAAAATAAGGAACATTATGGAAAAAGTACATTCTGTTTTATACAAAAGTACTCCCTAATAGAACAGTATAATAAATGGCTTAAAAATCACTTCATGGAAACAGTAGTTCCCTGGGCTCCACTTTTACCCTCTCTGGGCTGTGCTCCTCTACAAGGAGTGAGTAATCTGTTGGACCAATGGGATATGTCCATCCATACTCTCACTTCTACACCACTGTTCAAGTACCAGGACTCAGCTGCCCTAACAGACCTGATCCTGTTATCAGAGCTTGCAAAGGTCTCTTCCCTAGGCATACTGCATCCCCAGTGTGTGTACTCCTAGGCACCAGGGTGAAGGGTAACTGTTTGGGGAGTGGGGGTAGGGTGTTGTTTCACAGAGCTTGGACATATGGGCTGAAGTGTTCATATGCATGTGTGAGATGCGCTTCCTGTTAAAAGGAGCTGAAAGTGAGAAGACAAGAGGGCAGGCCATAGGTCAGCTTCCTAGACCCTAAACGTTCTGACATAGAATTCTTGAGAGTCACGAATTCTAAATTTAAACCTAGCATTCCAGGTAATGAGAGTATACTTGTCAAAGCAAAAGGATAGAATATATTTTATATAACAAGTTTACCAGCTTGCTTTATAACTTAAATATTCAGACATCTACACTCCTGTCCATCTCCCATAAATTTTAGTGATGGACATGCATGCTAAGAACTGCCACAAAAAATTACATCTTCTTACTATTCATCAGTGTATTTCAGCTGTTTTTACTGAGAGCTCTTAACTGGTAATTTCTTACCTGTTCCTTCACTGGAGTATTAACATTAGATAGGCATTGTTGGCAAACAGCCAAAAAGGATTTCACTGTTTTCCTCAAAACCAACAAATCCTCCTGTAAGACACATTCAAATTTGCAAGCATGAATTACAGTATACTAGAAAACTGATTCAAAAGAAATAATATGTGGAAAATAGCCACACTGGTTTACTGTCAAGAAAATTTGTAAAACCAAATTTCTTCTTGGAAACCAGTTAGTACAGTTATTTGCTAGATATCGGGCCTAATGGAAAGGACAGTGAAACTGACCATCCCAAACACTCAGTTCTACTTAGCTATGGAATGCTCAGTATGATTGCTGCCAACAAATTTTCCTTTATAAATGTGATTTACTTAGGCTGATATTAAAATTGTTAGTCATTCCTTAATATACACTAACTGGTAGTAAGGTGAGAGAGCACAGAAGCACACTGAAAAAATTCAATTAAGCAACAACTGTGTACTGAACTTCTTCCATATTTTAAGCACTCTGCAAAATGTCAGGGGAAGAAAGATAAATTTAAGACAATGTCCATGCCCTTGAAGAGTGAACATTCTAGCAGAGAGTTAGACCAGTTAGAAAGGTTAATTAAGTCTTCAAATTTATGTATTAACTCTAACTGCAACAGAGTTGAGTTGGAGAAACCTTCTATGAGAACGGGCTTTAATCTAAGATTGGATCGGTAAATAGGATTTAATAAGATGACCAGATAATACTCCATATGGAACAACATTTGAAAAGTATAAAAAGAAATTTATATTTATCGAGCACCTATAATGTATCAGGCACTGGTTTGAGGGCTTACTATTATATAATTTAATATTTATATAGATTCTAAGAAGTAGTCATTATTAGCAAGGATTTGAAATCAGGACCGTCTGATATCAGAGCTCATATTCTTCTCACTAATAAACAAGACACACGCAGATAATTTGGTATTATATTGACATTTAAAATAGTAATGAACCAAGGTCACAGATTCAGATCCCTGTACTGGCCAGTCGCCAAAACAACAACAAAAAAATCAAATAGTAATGAAGAGTAATCAACTTTTAAAAAGAACTCTATTAAACTAAAATTCTCTAAGCTACTCTATTTTGTACAGATACTTATTCCTTTTTGGGACCTCACGTCCAAATACTTCAAAAACTATATACATGCTTCCTTTTGCTAATATGAGTGCAATATTTGGAAGAAAAAATGAGTTCATCTTGTGCAGAGTAGGAAAAAAGGACACTGTCTTGAGAACCTTTAATGTTGCTGCAGATGAACATACAGTAACCAAACCTCAATGTTCCTTGAACTTCTTTAATTTCAAACATTCACAATGCACGGGGGGGAAAGAGGAAGGAACAGGCAACTGCAACAGAATGTAAAGAATGGTATGATAAGAGAGAACACAGGCTCTATGTAGGAAAATCTAATTCAGAGTCAAAAGTTGTCACATAGAAGAGTTCCCAAAGAAGATAACGTACAAATTGAGTCCTGAAGAACAAAAATTATCTAGCAATAGAAAAAGGTGTTCTAATTAGGGCACAGAATATTCACAAGCTTGGAGGTATTTTTGAGGAACTGTTAATTTATTGTAGCTGGGACATGAATAGGGAAGAAAGTGGCAAGAGAGAAAGCTAATGAGGAAAACAGAATCTGTTTTAAATGAAAGTCCATTTAAAATGCCATGTTAAATCATTTGGATATTATCCTGATAGCAATAAACAACTATTGAAGAAGGAATTTTTCCATGGGAGTGCTAAAATTTTGTGTAAAAGAATCATATTCTAAGCATAATGAAGAATGATGTAAAATAGGCCACTTAAAGTAGATACAACCTTTTGTTGAGAGCTTATTATGTACCCAAGAATTGTGTTCTAAGTGTCATAAATTTAAATCTCACAATCACCCTATGAATTGGTAATATTTCTGTTTTACAGACAAGGAAACTGAGAATCAGAGAATCCATAAATTCTAAGTGATAGAGTAAGGATCCAAACCTAGGTCTGTCTGACTTTTAAGTCCATATTAATCATTATCCTGTATTTTCTTACATATTAACAAAGACCATAGGAATTAACTAGAATGAGGACTTGAAAATAAAATGTTGACAGTAAAGATGTGAATAAGTGTGGAATAAATTAAAGTACTAGAACTGATAGAATTTAGGGAATAACCGTGAGTAGGGGCTGTTGTTGATTACTCCTAAATTTTTAGGTAGTCGCCTACTAGATGGATTGTCGTGTAAGTCACCAAGATAAGAAACACAGGAACAAATGCAGTTAGCAATAGTTAATTTTAGAAATGATGACTTTTGAGATCCTTGAAAGATATCCTACTGAAGATGTTTAGAAGGCAAATGAATATATGAGCTGAAAGCCCAAAACAGAGAAGCAAGAATAAAGATTTGGTGGTCCTCAGCATTTAGACAGCAACAGAGGTGATAAAAGTGAATGATACTGTTCAAAGAGAATATGTAGTGGTAAGCCAGAAATCTACTGACTGAGGTCAGCTAAATTCCTAAAAGACTTCCGGGTCTGAAATGGGGCAAAAGTTGTCTCCACTTTCTGGAACATTACCACAAGACTATTTTTAACCTAAAACCAGAGCTACTCATGCCTCAAAAGACTATGTATTAAATTAGGAATGCCAAAAATGTATCACTGACCCTTACTCATACATGTGTATATAGGATGTAACCAAGGGCCAATCTCTAACCTATGTAATGCTATGTAACCAACAGAAAAACTGATGTACTGATTAAGGATCTGTCCCCTCTTCTCCCCTTTGTTATTCCCTTCTTTGTGATTATAAAAATACTAAAACCTGGTCTACAAATTGGAACACATGATTCAAGGCCTTGAATGTATGTCTTCCCAGGATGTAGTCACACATATTGGCTCAAGTAAACTCTATGAAACTTATCAGTACCTCAGGTTCTTTTTACAGATCAAAAGTAGAGAAAGGAGACAAGTATCCTGGGGAACATCCAAGATCAAATTGCCAGCAAAAAAGCCCAAAAAAAGGTATCCTGTGGAATACCAATATTTCAAAGATGAATGAGAAATAAGAGCTTATGAAGAAGTTTAAGAAATGATCTGAGAAGCAAAAATAAAACAAGGGGATTATGGCATACCAGAGGTAAGAAAATAAAAACCATTTAAAAATGGATAATTAACAATAACAAATACCATAGAGAGATAAGACAGATAAGGATTAGAAAGTGTCCCAAGGATAACGCAATGATGAGGCTGGGAGTGATCTTGGAGAGAGCATTTTCAATGGAGCTATGAATGCTGAAGTCACACTGCAGTGGGTTGAAAAGAAGATAATGAAGTCAACTCTTTCAAAAAAGTCTGATTGTAAAGAGCCACAGAAAAATAAAATGGCTGCTAAAGAGGTCTTCTGGAGTTGATGAAGAACTTTTTGGTCATTGTTGATATTCTGAATAGAAAAGATATTGAGAATGTTTAGTGAACAAGTAACTAAAAGAAGAACAAGGTCTCTATGCTATGTGACCTTACAGAAATTATTTTATATCTGAGGATTACAGATTTTAAAAATCTATAAACAAGAGGATTGAACTAGGTATTCTGAGGTTCTGTGTCATTCTGTGGTTCTTCAGAATTAACTCTGCATACTCAAATGAGAACAGATAGTACTCAAAGGATGAATGTTCACGCTTCCATCACTAGCACCTAGAAGAATAGTGCTTGGCATATAACAGGTGTTTAGTATATATTTACTGAATGAAATATCGGTATACTTAATATGGATGATCTCACAGTTCTAGGGCAGAATGAATAATGTGTTCATTCCATCAAACAATAAATAATTAAGTTTTTAAAAAATGATGCTAGGAGGTATCAATGCTCCTTTATTCCCTCAGATTTCCTAATATTTTAACTTATTTTCTGAAAGCAGCTTGGCATCAAGAGCACTTTTTCCTAGAGTAGCCATGGAAAGGAATTCAGACAGGTCAGGTAATAAGATTCTAGCTATATTCTTTTGTATCCATTTTGCAAGTTGCTTCATTAGACTGACTAAGGTTTTTTTGCTTCCTGGTAGATCTAGTGAAACCAAGAATTAGAAGACTGAAGCCTACATATGCCAAAATATGAAAGGGCTAACATAGTTTCAATTTCTCAGTGATCTATTTACAAAGATAAGAGGAGAAATCTCTTTCAACGAATTAAGATGTTCTTAAAATACTTTCTAGTCAGCAAAATCTCAACAATGAAGAACCTCAAATAGGGCAGGCACAACTAAGATGGTGAATTTATCATATGAGCTATATTAGAAAGACATAGTTCTAAAGGCACAAAGGCTAAAATTTGACATCTTAGGAAGAAAAAGTAGAACTTAAATGTAGACTTCCCCCATAATATCCAACTATCCCAATATTACTATAGTCAGGGAGGAAAGATAACAGTTTAATTCCTCCGCGCGCGCGCGCGCGCACACACACACACACACACACACACTTTAAAATGGGTGATAGATTCCTTTTCATTTTGTATAAAAATTTTATGTGCCTAGAGGAAGACCAAATTTAGTTGTCCTTTTATCCACGGCTATGAAATAACATTAAGATAATCATAGCCAGAAAATGAAGCCATAGAAAAACTAGTAGTAAACACAGAAAAGTAGTGCAAGATTATCTGACAAACACATTTTTGGAATGGACAGAAATGGAGTGTAGTAGTTAAATGAGGACTTAGACCAGATCAAATATCTCAGTATATGGAAATAAAGCCTGTTAAGAGTTCAGTGATCAATTTTCCTGATGAAAAAGGGGCACAAAACTAAACTTTTAGTTACCCAGAACAGGCAGATAGTGTTTTCTAATTGACAAAGTCTGGTAAACAAGACCAAGGGGTTATCTTACTAGGCCAGGGATTGGCAAACTTTTTTGTGTTAAGGGTCAGACAGCAAATATTTTAGGCCTGTAAAAGGCCATATGGTCTCTGTCCGAGCAAATTAATTCTGCCACTGCAGCATGAAAGCAGCCATAGACAATACATAAATGAATGAGCATGGCTGTTTTCCAATAAAACTTTATTTACAAAAACAGGTGTCAGGTCAGATTTGGCCCATGGGCTGTAGTTTGCTGAACCTGTACTGGGCCATACACCTTTTCAGAGACATAAACTGTGTTATGTTTTTCTATACCTGAGTAACAAACAACAAGGCTCAATAAATTATTTTTCATCCAAACAAGGTCCTTATCCATATTATATATAAAACATAAGAAATTAAATTCATTTATTAAAACAACTGACAAAAAGAATAACAGACAAAAGACCTCACCATTGTGGGAGGGTAAACCCTGTTATACCTCTGAAATTGCCTTCTTATATGAATAATTGCTTACTAGCATCTCTTCTGAGATAGAGAGGGAGAATGTGCTAACTGTTGTGAAAACACAATAAAACAACTATTGGATATTTAAACCCCAAATGTAATACCTAGTTTTCAGTGCTGTTGCTGTTCTTGGCGATTTGAATCCCCACCTGCTGACTCCTGCCATTGCCTCAAAGGCTAATCCACTTATGATTCAGGAACCCTTAAGCTGCCTACTGTAGTTCCAGACCATCTTCTGATTTCTCTTTCCTGTAGTGTACAAAGATGAAGGAAGCTAAAGGAGTCAGAGGGACAGGGGAAAAGTAGTGACTGTTAGGACCAAAGTGAGAGACTTAAATTCCCCATTATCCCAAAATTCAGACGGAAGACAAGATCTACCATGCTGTATCCCAAACCTACACTAGCATGTTTCTGTACTCCCATGGCTTCAGACAATAGTTCATTCAATATCAACTCTTGGTTCTGGCAGGGGAGAAGATTAGGAAAGCAAAGACTAAGGCTAAGATTTCATGCCAAAAACCCAACATGGTAATGGAAACACTTCTCAATTTAATCTTGTCAACAAACTTATCCAGCAGTGAATATCATTCTCATTTTATACATTAGGAAACTGAAGCTCATGGGAAAGTAACTTGCTTATCTTGTCAAAGCTGGTAAGAAGTGGAACCAAAATTTGAACTCGAGTTTAACTCCAAACACCAAGGTCCAACACAAAAAATGCTGGAAATACAAGAACTGGTCTCTTCTTATGTAGATAACTTGGGTCAGCAAAAAGAAGTCTCGTAACAAACACCTAGTAATTGTTAATTACCAAGAAAAAACATTTGAAAATAAAAAAATGTAGTGTAAGAAGTAAAATATATTACTGTATGACTTGGGATATTAAGTGGAACAAGACACCTATTTCCTTTCTATTCAAATAAATGGCCTGACAGGAAAATAAACTTTTTTAAATCACTAATTTTGGTGAAGAAAATCTCCAATCTCTGTACTAGAAAGTGGGGAGTGTTATGTTTTGCCTAAATATTCTTAACATTGTTACGCCTCTGATAAGCTCAGTTAAAACATTTTTACATTGTAATACTTGTTTAGAATAGATCTTCTCAGTCCTGGCTCATTACTTAAATCATATAATATTAAATATCATAAGGAGTTTTGGTATTTGCAAATTAGGTGCTTTAAAGGCTATTGTCCCTTTGTAGGTAAAAACAGTATTCAGGTGGATGGCTAGTGAAGCTGAAGAAGCCTTATGCTATCCGTTCATGGAGTATTCCCAAGGAGAAAACAAGTTCCTATGCCTGAAGGCCCAGGAATAGGGCTACAAACACAACATGTTATTCTTAATTAAATGCTGAAACATACTTTGTAAGTTCTTTTCTAAGCTGAACATGTTTACTTCTGGTTTCCAGATGATTTTAAAATATTGGAGTTGGATAACATTTTGGAGAAGTTCAGAATTTGGCATGAACAGCCACTTACTTCTGTATTCTGGATTTTTAAAAAAGAACATTCTGAGAGCTGAACAAAAATGAATACAAAACAAGACCTAGATCTTTTTCCCCTAACTTTTCTAGAACAGCCAATCAGGTACTTGTGATTGGACATAATATTAACAGGAACACTGCTACTAAAGAACAACTTTGGGGTCATGGAACAACCAAAAGGAAAGACTTAAAACTGACTAGACAGTTAATTAGGATAGAATTCCCAAGAAATGAAAGATGAGGGGAAAAGATCTAGAAGAAAATAAGTGAAATGAAATGGTTATACATTACTAAAAACTTTTTCCTTCTGGGATAGCTGTTATTTCTCACCATTGGTCCCATTCTCTTCCCCTTAAAGCAGCTAACTCTGCATATGAAGAGGTACTATCTATATTTTGTTATTATAGTAATTCCGGGCAAGGACCTGAATGAGCCACCTCTTTCTTGTTCCCTACTATTGTGAAGGAGTGAGTAGGGAAGAGGAAAAAAGAGGTGTAGAAAACAGCCTGTATGTTTTCACACATTTGAGCCTATTTCTAGTACATTTCTAGGAATGTGTGTTTGTGGGAAGAATAGCAAGGTTAAACATGTCTCCTCATGGGCTTGGCAGCCATCAGTCCCACCTTCACCCTTACTCTCCTCCTTTCTCCAGTCTGTTTGGAGGTGAACAAGTTGGAATTTGCATAGGAGACTCTTTAGTCAAGAGGGTGATGGAGAAACAAATTTTGCAGCTAAATACTTTAGTAAGAATTTGACTTGTAGCTACCTAGGGAATGTTGACTTCCCTTTACTGAAAGGATTAGGAATAGGGTCTAGATCCGAAAGGCAGGGATGTCTGCCCCAGGCCCTCCTTAGTGCAGTCAAGAATAGAAACAAGCAGAGTAAGGCAAAAAGTAGCACAAATGTAAGACTACAGAAAGCAGGATAGCTCTTCCCAGGAGAAAAAAAAAAATGAAGATAAATTCTAGATTCCGAGGCCAAAAAAGGCAATAGGGGAATTTTTGTAGCCCTAACTCTTATTTACCTGGCTCTTTAAATGTCTTTGTATATGTCCAGAAGGAGATGAAGGAAGAAGGATGTTTTCTGCTACAGAGAAGAGAAACTGAAGGCTGCTTCTACAGGATCAGCACTAGGGGGCACCGGAGCAAAGTATATTGAGCATGACCTGTGAGACTGCCAAAGAGCTTCAATTCTGGAAATTAGGGGAACAGAGGAAATACCCATTGGTGAAACCCAGTGCACTTCTATTTAAAACAAAGCTCTAAGCCTGTTCTTAATACAATTTTCTCATTTACCTCATTTTATAAAATAGTGTTTAGTGTTTAGTTAAATTATAACTTGAATTTAAACTTCAAATATAACTACCATACATAATCTCCTCAATGACAGTGTTCATGACAATAGAGAAGAAAAATAAACTTTAGAAAGTACTCTTTAAAAAGCAATTTAGCAGTATGTATCAATAACTTAAAAGTATGTGAAGTCATTGACCCATTTCTAAGGGTCCATTTCTAAGAATACAAGATAAAACAAGAAGAAACACAGAACAAACTTTTGTACCAGAATGCCCACTGCCACATTAATTTTATTAGTAGACATTTTTATGTTTAAACCTAAATATCTGAATGTAGAATGGTAAAATAAATTATGGTATAAGCTACATAATGGACTACTATGCATACGTTAAAAATATTCTCTATAAACATTTCTTATTAACTGAAGAAATTGTTATGTTAATTGGAGAGAAGACACAAAACTGTACATACATCATGATCTCAGTAAAATTAGAAATATATGTAAGAACAAGTACTAAAAGAAAATGCACTCAGGCTAGCTAGTTAGCTCAGCTGGCTGGAGAGAGGTGCTGATAACACTAAAGTCTGGGGTTTGATCCCTGTACAGGCCAGGAAAAAAAAAAAAGGGAAAAAAAAAGAAAACAGCACACCAAAATATTAACAGTGGGTAACCACTGGTGGTAAGATTTGGGAGTTTTATTTTGTTTATATTTTTCTTTCTTTGCTTTTTTTTTTTACAATGAGCAGATATCCAAGTAATGGAGCCCAATATATAAAAACCACTCTACCTTATATTTCATACCATAGATAATAAGCATAATTTATTAATTAAAAAGTGACCTCCTTCAGAGATTTAAATTAATTTCTATAAATGTATTAATGATTAGATAAAAACAAACAAATGGTAGTTAGCTGGCTCGTTCCCTCACTACCTAAACGACCCACTGGATCTTAACATTTTTTTCAACAAAATGAAATTACTTCATTTAATAGACTTTCAGTTTGCTTTAAATTGGCCAACATTACAAATGTTAAATATATTTAACATTTATAAATATCCCAGTATCTACAGTATTACAGTTAAATCTCAGGAAAAAAATTAAAGAGGGGGGAGATAGTTTTAGGTGCATCAAAAACAATGTCCTCCATTTACTTTAACTGTAAGCCATTGGCATTACAAACTGAGCCATTTAAAAATCATAGTAAGTTCTCATCTACACGCCCTCAAGAATACAGAATGATAAAAGAAACCTAGCTATGTGACATAACTGTGTTATACCCAACTGATTTACAGATTTTGTCAGTTTGTGTTCAATGAGGAGCCAACCAATGTGCCTTTAGAAAATCTGTTTTTAAAAAAACCCCAAAACAACCACACAACAAAATCCTCCAGGAATAGTTGTACTGAAAGCCTATTAATACAAGAATTTAACAGAAAGACCACTAGATTGAGATTCAGAAGATTTGTACTATAAATCTGTGATTTTAGGCAATACCAATCTCCATAAGGCTCAGGTTCCTAACCTATAAAATGAGATTATGATAACATAAACTTTATAAGATTATTACAAAGATTTAATTAAATTAGAGAATTTATGTTTATGTGATTTAGTAGATGTAAAACACCAACAAGGTAATAATAATATTATCCCCTTCTAGGCCTCATCTGAAGTGAAAAGGTTTCAACAAATCATTTCCAATCCCTGTACAGCTCTAACACTACATTTATAAACAACAGAATAATGTTGCTACAGCAAATAAGACATAGAATATACTAAGCATTTTTCTAGAATTCATTCCAGCTTGACAGTGAGTTATATATGATAAACTAAAACCTGAGATTAGAATGGAGAATCAAGATGTTTTTGTTCTAGCAATTTTTAAAAATTATTTTTTTGTGATAAATTATCACTGTGAAGCATCATCAACAACAAAAACAACCCTTCCAACAGTATCAAAAAGTATAAAGTGGAAAGTAAATCTGTCTCCTGCTATGCCTGCCTGCAAAGAAATTCTATTTTCCAGAGGTAACGACTGATAAGATTCTAGTGTATCTAAACATTTTCAGTACAGCAGTCATTAGACTTAGCATAAATTGCAGAATTTTAGAGCTAGAAAAAACTGGCACAATACAACTTTCAATTTTATAAATAAGTAACCTGAGACACAGATAAATGATTTTTTGATAAGTTGTTACTAATATGTAGAAAGAACTTTGCAATTCATAAAATGCTTTGACATAAACTATCTACTTTAAAATTACTTTAAGTGATTTGCCTCAAGGTTACGCAAGTTAATGATATGGCTAGAACTATAGTTAGAAAGTTGATGTCTTATCAATTATTATGCTAATAATATAGATCATGTGGTACAAAGCTTATGTATGTGGCTCTTTAATTTTCAAACATATCCTATATCACATAGGGGATCAAAAAGTTTGGCAATTCCTGATCTAGTAATTATTACATATAAAAGTCATTAGATGTTATAAAAGGAGAAATCTAAGCAATACAAGATAAATTCTGAAGTTTGTGTGTATCTTGAGAACTTACTCTTAAACTACAGACACAATTGATACACAATAATTACTAAATATACTTTGAATTAATAAAATTACCAACAACTTCAAAATCAGAAGAAACAACATGAGAGGCACCCAAGTAAGAAAAATGTCACATATGATATAAATGAATACAAAACTACAAATGGAAATCAAGTGAATAATAAAGTACCTAAATGATGTTGCAGCCTTCTTTCTGGCATAAAGAAAATCAGTGCTGGTCACAAAATCTGCACTGCCAGTGTGGCAATGGCAACCATGAAATATTCAGTATGACTGATGCCAAAAATGAAGTTATTTCTTATTAGGAGAATGTGACAGACAAAAATTAATTAGAAAGGCAAACTAAATCTCAGAATAATTCTGTTGTAACAGGATTTAAAAAATAGGAAATATGCAAATATGTAGGTTTAAGAATATAGATTCTCACTCCAATTATGGAATATAATTGTAAGAAAATAAAATTTAAATTAGATTTAAGGAAGGAATTAACCATTAATTATGCTAAGTTTATAGGTAAGTATGCATTCTAAATTTACTAAATGCAATAATCAATATTCAGCCAAAATACAATTAACTCAGACAACAAAAATCATGTCCAAGAAAAAAATGGAAAATAAAAATTTAACCAGATTTTTTTAAAAAAGGAATAAAGTTGTGTATCATATATAAATTAATCTTTTATTTTTACCATATTAGAGAATATTTCAAAAAACACACATTTTTAAAGTGGCTTTTGTCACTAATAAAAAAAAAAAAAGAAAATTAACTTTAATTTTTGCTTTTCAAGACTGAAATTGTCAATAAAATAGAAAAACCATGACGGTAACAAATATAATTAGCACTCTTCTAACTAAAAACAAAACCAGGAAAAAACCAAATACTTTTCAAATGCAGTGAAGTCTTCAAATTATTAATCAGAAAGGAAAATTCTTTTTCTGAGAAAGAATGCTCCATATCAAGGTGTTGGTTTTATATGCAAATATATTAATTTTCTTTACTGGTTAAACAGCTTCTGTTTTGTTAAGATGAAGATATGTAAACATCTTAATATCTTTTGGTTTTTTTAATCAAATGTTTGCTTTTTAATGATATGTTCATTCATGCCTCTTTCATTTCATGAAACAACTGAAACATTTATTTTATATTTGTGTCAGATAATTCCAATGTGTGAAGTACTTTTTTGTCTAATTCTCTTAATGGTTCTCTTCATGGTTTCTTGTTTTCTTTTGCATTGAATGATTTTCTACTATGAGTTCACTCTTAAAATTTTATTTGTGTAAATTCTTTAAGACAAGTTCCTTTTGAAGAGATTTAGATTTGATTGTTAGGTGCTTGGGGATACCAACAAAACAAAACACTTAAAATCAAACTCCCAACTTGTTCCTTTTTCTTTCTTTTTTACCATTGAAATAGTATGAATTTAGGGTGAAAACCTAAGTAAAAGCTAGCACATGGTTATAAACTTCCATGGGAAACCTACTTTTTCTCCCTTTAATCAATGACAAAATTTTAGGACAGGCTATTTTTCCCTTGTGTTGCAAGTAGCTTTTTAGGATCTCAACTTTATCAGGAAGATGTGGCCACTAATGACTTTCTACCTTGGAAGGGCCTTGGACTTGTCTAAGATTAGAAAAGATCCTTAAAGTGAAGCAGGCTTCAGTGCTCTTTTTGACTTTCTCAGATCCTACTTTCACTTAATCTCTGGCCTGTATCTTCCTTTTTATTTTAAATGATCATGGATAGATTTTAAAAAATAGTTTTAAAATTTCATCTAAGATTTTAAGTTGTTTTTAACATAGAGAGTTGTTCACTTTGGGCCCCTAGATGCCATACCTCCAGAATCAAAAGCTATTTTTATAATACATACTACTTACTGCCTTTCAATATTATTCTCTTTTTAAAAACATGTCACCTATCAGAGCTCTCATGTCGAGTACAGTTATTTCTTACAAGAATTTTAACCTTGTGCATATATATATATACAACTATGTTTCTACAGCTTGAAGACTTTGGCTACCTTCCAAAAGAGGTAAGTACATCCTTACTCATAAGATAAAGCAAGAACTGATAAAAATAAGTCATATCTTTATTAAAGTTTATAGTAATTTATATAACAGATAACAATAAATTATTAAATAATGAGTTAAGCAAGATTGGTATTTTAGTAATAACCCTTCTGCCTATAGAAACTTTTACTTACTTTGGAAGGAGAACCATCAGTAATTTTCACCAACTGCCAAAGAATCGAGTAATGGGAACACTGCAGTGCCTGTACGACTATCTGTACAAAATGAAAAAAAAAAATTATTTCAATAAAAAAATTCAAACAAATGATACAAGTATGTTTGAACTGTACTAAGAGAATAACATTTAAAATAGATAAATATAAACCCACATAACACAGGGCTTTACACAAAAATGCAGTGTCATGAATATTTTGCTTACTCAGATTTTTAAAAGGAGATTAATGGAATTATTTCATCCAAATTTTACAAATGAAATATCTGAAACTGAAAAATGATCCAAATTCTACAACAAAATGTTCTACTTATTTTGGTTTGAAGCATTTTCAGTGAGAAATATAACGCTCATACTAAAAAGTACATAAAACAAATATAAAGCTTTATAAATTAATATATAGCCATGAACCACATAACTGTTTTGGTCAATGACAAACTCCATATATGATGGTGACCATATCATATAGCCTAGGTTTGTGGAAGGCTATAACATCTAGGCTTGTGTAAGTACAGAATTCAGCAAAACAGGGAAGAAGACCCCTTGAAGTTCAGAAACTCAGGGTGGCAGCACAGAAAGAAAAGTGAAGCACCTGTCTGGGACCACTTGGAAACAGAAGAGATACCTTACTAAGGGGAGAAGGTAAGTGAAAAGTCCCCAACAATTTACATTCCCACGACACCTGCGATCTCAGCTACAAGAGCACCACACAGCCTTTGCAGGCCATGAGCCCAGTATAGGGAGCTGCTTGGAGCCTACATGATTGCATCATTCCAAAGAGGGAATTCACACTAAGTTCCCCCATCCCCTAGAACCCAGGATGCCATGGCACATGGCCACATTTGGGGATGGGAGCCAACATCAGAGTGCATTCTGCCCTGGTGCCCAATACCTCTGGCATCACCACATCCCTAAAGTACCCTCAACACTACATCCTGCTGTGACTCCAGCACTAGAACCCATGCAGTGCCTTGCACCCCTGGGATCAGGTAGTACAGCACAGTGGGCAGGCCACCCCCAAGACAAAAGGAGCCAATGCTCACACTCTGCAGAGCCTGAGAACCAACCAATTAGGGCCTTCTGCCACCCAAAAGCCCTGCTCTTTTCAGTGAATTGCCCAAATACCTATCCTAAGGGACACAGAAACCCAATACAGCACCACACCAACAAACCTGCCTAGAGCTACCCACTCCACCTGCGGAGCTGCAGAGTATCCCAATGCCTCTCCTGGGGGCCTGAGATCGTGCCAACTACCCCACTGACTCTGCCCAGTGTCATCTATTCCACCTGTGGAGGCTGAGAATCTGTCAGCACCTCTCCTAGAAGTCCAAGGTCTAGGACACAGCCCCAGCAAACCCCCACCTCCCCAGGGCTGTCCGCTCCACCTGAGGAGCTACAGAGCACCCCAGTGCTTCTCCCAGGAGTCTGTGGTCCCATCCATTACCCCAGCAACCCCACTCACTTTAGTGGAGGAATAGCTGACTGCCATAACACCTCTCCCAGGACCCTAAATTTGCAGCACCAACCCCAGAAACCCCACCAAGGGTCACCAACTTCAGCTGAGCAGTCACTGTACCAGAGCATCTGCAGAGGATCAAGGTCCTGCCAGCAGCCCCAGCAGTCTGGCCCAGTGTCACCATTCCAGCAAGGAGCTGTTCAGCATTCCAGTGCCTAGGCTACAAAGGCACTAGCAGACAACTCCAATGTTGAATGGTTGAAGAAATCATATGAAGACCACCCAGAACTAAATCTAAAACACCCTACCCAACTGACACTACAGAAACATCTACAGGAAAAAGTCTTTCACTTCAAAAATTATTCCAGAAAATTAGAAGTGACTGTTCCACCAGATGCTCAGACATCAATCTATGGATATGAGAAACATGAAAAAAAATTTTAAAAAATGACACCCCCAAAAGATAACAATCATACTCCAGAACAAGACCCCAAAGAGAAGAAAACCTACAAAATGCCTGAAAAGGAATTCAAAATCATCATCATCATCATCATCATCATCATCACCACCACCACCACTTTAGGGAAACTCAGCAAGATGCAAGAGAATACAGATAGACAATTCAACAAATTAGAGAAATAATTCATGATCTGAATGAGAAATTCAACAGAGATAGATATCATAAAAAAAGAACCAAGCAGAAATCTTAAAACTGAAGAATTCATTAAATGAAATTAAAAAATTCCCAAGAGCTTAAGCAACAGGCTAGATCAAACAGAAGAAAGGATTTGTGAACTTGAAGACAGGTTTTTTGAAATAACCCAGTCAGACAAAATATAATAATAATAATGATGAAGAATGAAAAAGAATATGAAATTTATAGGACTCTTTAAGCATACAAACATTTGCATTTTGGATGTTCCAGTGGGGAATCAAAGGAAAAGGCTTTGAAAACCTATTTAACGAAATAATAGCTGAAAAATTCCAAAGTTTGGGAGAGGTACAAATGTCCAAATCCAAGAAGCTCAATGATCTCCCAGCAGACTTAATACAAAAAGGTCCTCTCCAAGGCACATGTGGTCAAACTGTCCAAACTTAAAGACACAGAGAGAATTATAAAAACAGTAAGAGAAGCATCAAGTCATCTATAAGGGAATCTTAATCAGACTATCAGCAGATTTCTCAGCAGAAACTTTACAGGTCAGGAGAGTACGGAACGACATATTTGAAGTGCTGAAAGAAAAAACCCTGCAAGCCAAGAATAATATTCCCAGTAAAGTTATCCTCCAGAAATGAAAAAGAAACACTATATTTCCCACACAAACAAAAACTTAAGGTACTCACCACGACTAGATTTAGAACTCCCTTAAGGATTTCTTGCAGACCTACAAGAAATCCTTAAGGGAGTTCTACATTTGGGGAAAAAAAGGATGATAACTATTATCATGAAAACAAGCAAAAAAAACCAACTCACCAGTACAGCAGATACACAAACAAGAAAGAAATTATATCTTACAACTATGGAAAACCACCAAACAGCAAAGATAAACAATAAAAGAGGAAGAAAGAAACAAAGGATATTTCAACTAAAGGAACAACTTTAATAAAATTAACAAAATGTAAGGAATGAGACCATACCTTACAAAACAACACTGAAGGTAAATGGATTAAATTCCTCATTTAAAAGACAGACTGGCTGAATTAATTATAAAACAAGACCTAACTATACGCTGTCTTTGAGAAACTCAGTTCACCAGTAAAGACACATAGACTAAACATAAAGAGATGGACAAAGATATTCACACGAATAGAAAACAAAAATGAACAGCAGTAGTTATACTTCTATCAGATAAAATAGAGTTTAAATCAAAAATTATAAAAAGAGACCAACATTATATGATGATAAAGGGATCGATTCAGCAAGTGGATATAAAAACTGTAAATATATATGCACCCAATATTGGAGCACCCAGATATATAAAGCAAATATTAATGCATCTAAAGGGACAGATAGACCTCAATACAATAATAATTGGGGATTTCAACACCCCCTCTAGGCATTTGACAGATCATCTAGACATAAAAATCAACAAAGAAACACTGGGTTTAAACTGTACTGTAGACCAAATGGACCAAATAGACATTTATAAAACATTTTATCCAAGTCCAGAATACACATTCCTCTCAGCACATGGAAAATTGCCTAGGATAGACCATACGTTAGGCCAAAAACCAACTTTCAACAAATTTTTAAAATCTGTAATCATATCAAGTATCTTTTCAGACCACAATAGAATAAAACTTGAAATCAGTAACAGAAAAAACTTTGGACTCTGTACAAATACATGGAAATTAAACAACTTGCTCCTGAATGGTCAAAAAGAAATTAAAAAATCAAAAAAGCCTTTGAAACAAATGAAAATAGAAATATAACATACCAAAGCCTACTGGATACTGAAAAAGCAGTACTAAGTTTATAGCAATAAGTCCTTAAGTCAAAAAAGTAGAAAGATTTAAAATAAACAACCAAACATTGCACCTCAAGGAACATAAAAACAAACAAAACAAAACACCAATCCCAATATAAGTACACAAAGAGAAATAATAAAGATTAGGACAGAACTAAATAAAATAGAGATCAAAAATTATTTTTACAAGACAAAAAAATCAACAAAAAGCTGCTTTTTGTAAAAGATAAACAAAATTGACAAGCCATTAGCTAGACTAAGGAAAAAGGAGAGGACTCAAATAAAGAAAATCAGAAAAGAAAGAGGAGACATTATAACCAATACCACAGAAATACAGAGAATTGGGGATGGCTCATTAACTCAATAGGTTGGAGCGTAGTGCTGATAACACCAAGGTCTGGGTTCAAACCCTAAACCAGCCAGCTGCCTCCCATTCCCCCAAAAGATAGGAAATACAAAGAATCATGAGAGACTATTATAAATAACTATACACCAACAAATAGAAAAATCTGGAGGAAATGGATAAGTTTCTGGACACACAGAAACTACCAAAACTGAAACAAGAAGAAATAGAAAACCTGAACAGACCAATAATGAGTAATGAGACAGAATCAGTAATCAGCAGTCTCCCAACAAAGGAAAGACCAGGACCATGGCTTCACTGCTGAATTCCACCACACTTTTAAAGAAGAATTAATACTAATTCTTCTCAAACTACTCCAAAAAATTGAAGCAGAGGGCATTTTTCCAAACTCATTCTATGAGGCCAGCATCACCCTGATACCAAAATCAGACAAGGACACAATAAAAAAAGAAAACTACAGGCTGATATCCCTAATCAACAGAAATGCAAAAATTGCCAACAAAATCCTAGCAAACCAAATTCAAGAGCACATCAAAAATATTATACACCACGATCAAGTGGGACTTATCCCAGGGATGCAAAGACAGTTTAACATGTGAATCAATACATGTGATATACCACACTGACAGAATGAAGACAAGAACTATATGATCATTTCAACAGATGCAGAAAAAACACTTGATAAAATTCAACATCCCTTCATGATAAAAAGCCCTCAACAAATTAGGCATAGAAGGAACGTACTTCAACACAATCAAGGCCATATATGACAAACCCACCACTAACAGCATACTGAATGCAGAAAAGTTGAAAGCTTTTCCCCCACAAACCCGAACAAGACAAGGATGCCCACTCTCACCACTCCTATTTAACACAACACTGGAAGTTCTAGCCAGATCAATTAGGCAAAAGAAAAAAATAAAGGTCATCCACATTGGAGAAGAGGAAGTCAAAATGTCCCTGTCTGCAGATGACACGATCTTATATAGCAAAACCTAAAAGCTCTACTTAAAAGCTCTTAAAACTAATAAACAAATTCAGTAAAGTTGTGGGATACAAAACCAACATGCAAACATCAGTAGTGTTTCTGTACACCAACAACAAAGTAGCAGAAAAAGAAATCAAGAAAGCAATGCCATTTAGAATAGCTACCAAAAAAATAAAATACCTAGGCATAAATTTAACCAAGAAGGTGAAAGATCTCTACAATGAAAGTTATAAAACACTGATAAAAGAAACTAAAGAGGACACACAAAAAAATGGAAAGACATTCCATGTTCATGGATTGGAAGAATTAATATTATCAAGATGAACATACTACCCAAAGCGATCTAAAGATTCGATGCAATCCCTAACAAAATACTAATGACATTCTTCACAGAAATGGAGAAAACAATCCTAAAATTAGCATGGAACCACAAAAAAGACTTTGAATAGCCAAAGCAATCCTGAGCAAAAAGTGTCAGGCATTACACTACTGGACTTCAAAATATACTACAAAGCTACAGTAATCAAAACAGCATAGTACTGGCATAAAAACAGACACATGGACCAATGGAACACAATGCAGAATCCAGAAATAAATTCACACATATATATATAGCCAACTGATTTTTGACATAGGCACTAAGAACATACACTGTTGAAAGAACAGCCTCTTCAATAAATTGTCCTGGGAAAACTGGGTAGTCATATGGAGAAAAAAGAAACAAGACCCCTATCTTTCACTATATACCAAAACCATTGAAAAATGTATTAAAGATTTAAGTGTAAGACCTGAAATATAAAACTACTGGAAGAGAACATAGGGAAAATAACTCCAAAACACTGGGCAAAAATTTTATGAAGAAGACTTTTAAAAGATAGGCAACAAGTAAAAATAGACATGGGATTACATCAAACTGAAAAGCTTTTGCATAGCAAAAGAAATAATCAATACAGCAAAGAGAAAATCAGCAGAATGGAAGAAAATATTTGCAAACTATTCATCTGACTAGGGATTAATATCCAGAGTATATAAAAAACTTAAATAACTCAATAGGAAAGAAAACAATCTGATTTTTAAAATGGGCAAATGTCCTGAAATACACATTTCTCAAAAGAAGATATACAAATAGCTAAGTATGTGAAAAAATGCTCAACATCACTAATCATCAGGGAAATGCAAATCAAAACCAAAATGAGATATCCTCTTACCCCAGTTAGAATGTCTATTATCAGAAAGACAAAAAATAATAATTGCTGGCAAGGATGCACAGAAATGAGAACTCACACACTGTTGTTGGGAATGCAAATTAGTACAGCTTTTATGGGGGAAAAAAAAATTCTTCAAAAAACTAAAAACAGAACTATCATATGATCCAGAAAGTCTACCGCTGGGTATTTATCCAAAGGAAGAAAAATTAGCATAGTGAAGAGATATCTACACCCTCATGTTTATCGTAGCAGTACTCAAGATAGCCCAAATATGCAATCCACCTAGGTGATAAATGGATAAAAAAAAGTGGTATATATACACAATGGAATACTACTCAGCCATGAAAAAGAATGGAAACCTGTCATTTGTGGCAACAGGAATGAGCCTGGTAGACATTATGTCAAGATAAGTCAGGAACAGAAAAGTAAATACTACATGTTTTCACTCAGATGTGGGAGCTAAAAACAAAACAAAATAGTTTGCTTCACAGAAGTAGAGAGTAGAACGGTGGTTATTAGAGGCTGAGAAGGGGAGGGCAGGAGGATAGGGAGAGGTTAGTTAACAGTTAAAAATGATAGTTGTAGGGCTGAGCCCATGGCGCACTTGGGAGAGTGCGGGGCTGGGAGTGCGGCGACGCTCCCGCCGCGGGTTGGGATCCTATATGGGAATGGCTGGTGCACTCACTGGCTGAGTGCCGGTTACGAAAAATACAAAAAAAAAAAAAAAAAAAGATAGTTATAGAGAAAAAATACACTCTACTGGTCTACAGTAGTCCTAGGCATCTATAATTAACAATAATTTATTGCATATTCTCAAATGGCTAGAAGACAGGAGCTCAAATGCTCTCTCATCACAAAGAAATAATAAATTTTTGTGGTGATGAATATGCTAATTAATCTGATTTTATCATCACACATTGTATATATGTATTGAAATATAACTCTGTATCTTATAAATATGTACATGTCAATTGAAAAATAAATATTTTAATCCTAATTTATTCATTCTATTGTTGGTAAACTTTTATTTACTTTGAGTTTAAGGCCATTATGGATAATGCTGCTACGAACACTTTTATATATGTCCCCTGGTGCACTGAACATGCATTTCTCTAAGGTAGACAGTTTTTAGTTCTCAAAACCTCTTTACGCTCTTAAAAATTACTAAGGACCTCATAGAGTTTGTGTTTATGTGGGTTATAGCTACCAATATTACTATATTAGAAATTAAAACTAAGAAATGTTTATAAAATATTTACTAATTAACTGAAAAATAATAGATTATATATTAACATAATGAATCATTCTGAAAAAAGAATTAAATTTTCTAAAACAAAAAAATTACTAAGCATGGCGTATTTTACCTTTTTTTTGCAAATCTCCATTACTCCACTGTATACTTGTGAGGGAATGAGAATGAAAAAAGCGCATAACATCTTCATGTACAATAAGTGAAAATAGATGTGACCTTACAGACTCCCTGGGAAGCCCCCCAGAGGTCCTCAGACCACACTGTGAGAACCACTACTCTAAGAACAGGATTGCTGGGTCATACTTGTATAGTATGTGTATGTTTAACTTTACTAGATATTACCAAACTGTTATCCAAAATGGTTATATCTAGTAGTCACTGACAGCTCCTGTGGCTTCACATTCTCACCAACATTTGATATTATCAGATGTCTTAAATTTAGTAATTTTATTATGTACTTGTATGAGTAGTATCTTAATGTGATTTTAATTTACACTTCTCTAATTACAAGGAGGATGTGCACCTTTCCAATTTTTATTGGTATTTAAATTCCTGTTTTGTGAAACGTGTGTTCAAGTCTTTTGTCCCTATATTCCAGAGAGAAATAATGGAATTCAGGAACATAAAATTGATTACAAATCACAACATAAAAGAGAATTCCATTTTGGATAGGTCTTTTCCTATATTTTTGTTTGAATATATGGTGTAACTTTATCACAATAAAGCATATCTGAAAATATGATATTCCGTTATTTTGTTTGCTAAATTTCCCTAGTGTCTCTATTTGTTCCCCACTTGCATTTTAGTAAGTTTTTGGGGGCAGTTGGCCAGTACAGGGATCTGAATCTGTGACTTGGTGTTATAAGGCTGCACTCTAACCAACTGAGCTAACCGTCCAGCCCATATTTACCCCCACCTGATAAACTAAAAACCATAAAAATGAACAGTTATAGAGAAAAAATTAAAAGAGAAATCAATAAGTGGAATCCTGCAGGAAATAGCTGAGAGTTTTAGCTGGTTTTATTTTAAAATTTTCAGGGTTTAGATCACTCGAGCAAAAAATATCTTCAATGCGCCTACATGGCACTGAAAATAACTCATAATAATTAGAGGAATGAGTAGGACTGCTTTTGATGCAACATAATGAGATGATGTCAGGGTTTTATTAAACATAATAATTAAATGATTGATTCATGTCAGAAGGTAGAAACAAGATGACTGAAACACTCAAGTTATGAACATTAGTGCTAAAGAAATCACTCTAGTAAACTTAGATGCTCAATGACAGTACACTTAATGGTCCTGAGACACCTTCTGATAAACTCTAATTTATAATATAAAGTACATTGGTAAAGTGAATTGTGTAAAAGGAAAAGGCAAGATTTTAAAAATTCTCTTGATTTTGAAACAACCTGAATTATTAAATTACTAGAAAAGTGATATATGAATTAACAGTTATCAATGGGAAATTAAGATCTGGAAAAAAGTAATGTTGAAGAATTGCTTAATTTTGGTTATATCCTTTATCCTAATCATCATAAATATCATTTCCTTTCCTTCTACTTTTCTACTGACCTATACTAGGAATTTTTCAAACTGTGTTCTGTAGTTTTATATAGTTTCTTGGTGGTGGTTATGAGGGAAGAGAGACACTTGGTCACTCCAATACCTGTTTCAAATAGAGAATTACCATTTAAATCTGTTTCACATATTGGTATTTCTCCTAAGTTTAGTTTTAATAGTGTTCCAGTGTATTATTTTAGAGTAAAAAGTTTACTCTCGTTAACTGGGAAGCATTTTGCTTTCTCACAGGTATACTTATATAACAATACAGACAATCAAACATCAAAAAAAAATTCAGAATTTTTTCTTCCAAGCTTCACAATCAATCATTTTGATATTTTATCCTCCCTATCAGTAATGGTATCCTCACTTGTCCAGAAATCATTTGCTCAGTAACTTCATCTTTCTAAAGCAAGATGAAACAAGAAAAACAAGCAATAAAAATTGAAAAAGCCAAAAGACATTGTTCTAATCTATGAGTACCACACTCCTGACTTTTTCCTGATTAACACTGCTCTGACCCTGGAGGGGATCTTCAAATAATAGCAAGTATTGATTTGATGACTAAGAATTTCTTCCAACCTTACTCCTCTGCTGTATCGAGCCACTAAGATTTTGAGATTAATCTATTACAGCAGCTAGTACTACTTTAACCAATATCAGCCCTTTTCTTCAATAATTACTTTTATCTCTTTAAAGGAACTACAGCTTTTTATCTCAACTAGCAGACTGAATTAGTGACAATCATTCAGTTTGTGGCTAATAACATCACGGTATTATTAATGTAAATGAAGACAGGGATAAGTTTCTAGAATGTTTAAGTTTAGAAAAACTAAATTTACATTAAAAATAAAATCTGAATTGAGACTAAAGAATAATATTGAGGAAAAACGATTATGTATACGTAGCATATTTGCATGTGCCCAGGTTCTCACATATTACCTTATACATACAGAACATATTTAAAAATCTGAAAATCTACATAACAAAAATCTACCCGTTAAGTGGGTAAATTTGAGCTCTTACTTTTCTGTTTGCAAGAGACTTAAGGGGAAAGATAATCAAACTATTTAGTGGACATGTGTGTGACAAAAGAGCAAACTATACTTAACACTAGTCTGCTTCTGACATCCAATATTGGTTTTTCTATCATTTTTCGACTGAGTTAATATGAGTGGCAATTAACATCCTCTTTAGAAAGAGACTTTATATGCAAATTAATAATCAATATGGCTTTGCCACCTAGAATAATAAGGCTGGCAAATAAGCACACGAAAGACGTTCAACATCATTAGCATTAGGGAAATATTTGTTAAAAGCATGAGGAGATAGCAACCACTACATATCTACTAGGATGTTTAAAGTAAAAATGACCGACATTATCAAGTGCTGGTGAGGATGCAGAACAACTAAAACTCTCCTACATTGCTGGCAGGAATGCAGAATGATACAGACACTGTGGAAGATGGTTTGGCAGTTTCTAATAAAGTTAAACATACACTCACCATAAGATCTAGCAATTATACTCCTGGGCATTTATTTTACAGACATGAAAACTCAGGTTCAGAGAAAAATCTGTACACGAATGTTCCTGACAACCTTAGCTATGGCAGCCAAAAGTTATAAATAACTCAAATGTCTTTCAATGGGTGAATGGATAAAAAAAAAAACATGATAAAACAAACTCGGCAGTAAAATGTAAGCAGCTAGATTCACACAACTACTTGGATTAATCTCAAAGACATTATCTTCAGCGAAGACATTATGCTAGGTAAAGACATTATGCTCTAAAGGGTTACATACTGTATGATTCCATTGATGTGGAAATCTTCAAAAGACAAAACTATAGTAACAGGAAAACAGATCAGGAGATACAGGTGGAGTTAGCATATGACTATAAAGAGATAGTATAAAGAAGTTTATTGAGATGACGAAACTGTTCTGTATCCTGATTATGGTGGGGACCACACAAATCTATACACATGTTAAAATTCCTAGGTCTGTACATAAAAGAAAAATAAGTCAATTTTACTGTATAATAATTTTAAAAAATAATATGGCAAAAAATAGTTTGCACTAACATTTTTCTTGAGAAAATGTTAAGCACAAACACTGATGTAAATCATAAGTGATATAAAGTAATAAACAATTTAGTAAGGAGAAAAAATTCCTAAATTCTACATGCTCTTTGGGAATGTAGGATTATCCAATGTACTGTATTATGAGTAGGTATACTATACATTTTTAAAAAATCATTAGAAGCATGAAAAAACAAGTAAAAAATTCAAACAGTAAAAGTCTAACTAGTGTCATTAAAGAATTAAAAGACTTCCCAAAGAATGAATTACATAGCAAGCTAATGCACATTAATCTTTGGCAATTCAAAACCCTGTAAACTTACTGTCAAGCTTACTTGTATGGGAAACAAAGAAGTGTATAAAGAAAAAAGATATGTCAACAGTAAGTCCAGTGTGAAAATTACATTATCTTTTTGTAATATCTCTTTATCCTGCTCTCCGAAAGGAGGTTTGGTATATAGGAGAAAGCACAATGGACCAGGAGTTCACTAAACATAACCTCAGGACTACTCTTATTAAACAGTTCACTGTCAGAAACCACTTGGAAGGTTTCAGATGGCGGAGGCTGCGGCGATTGGCGTGGAGTAGCTGAGGTAGAAAAGGCGGCTACTGGGCCTCAGGCAGCCGGGAAACTGGTGGACCTTCCTCTTGCCATCTCTTAAGGGAGGACCGCTGCTGCTGGCCGGTCGTGGGGGGTGACCGCCACTTTGCCCTCAGCAGGAGAGGCTGCCGCATTTACAGGCAACAGCTTTGAAGAATGGAGCAGGAAAAGAACTGTTTCTTAGCTGCAAAAGCGAGTCTCTAAACAGGGAATACGGCCCCAGGACTGCTGTGGATGCAGACAGGATCCCGGAGGCCGGGGCCGCGCTGAAAGCGGCCAGCTGCCCTATTCAGGTTTCGAGGTTTCAGGCCGGAATAAAAGAAGATTCCTGGGAGCTCCCGAGCCGCGCCGCAGGACCGAGCGAGCAGCCCAAGGCGGCAGCGGCTGAGAACGGGGAAGGCGACAAACCAGAGGCAGAGAGTGAGCGCCCGACCTGGCACAGCCCTCTGAGTGACCCCTGGCCCGGCCCTGCTCGGGGGGCTGACGCCCACCCAGCTTCCGCCTGCATCACCAGGCCACTCACCGCCCCGGGGCTGCCTCCATTTTCCCAGGTGCTGGCAGCTCCGGCCAGGCTGGGCTCCTCACAGAGTCTTCCCACTTGCTTGCCCTGGCGCGGGGCTTCACAGGACCTGCGGGCCGGCCTCCCCTCCCACTCCCTCCGTGGTTCTCTGGCGGGGCTGGTGGCGTGGGGCGTCCCAGGCCAGTGTTGGGAGGGCAAGGAAGTACAGGCGGGGCCGACAGTCACTCCACAACACCCTGGACTCTGGTGCCCGGTAAACTTCCTGTTACGGGGAGGCAGATACCATCTCTGTGGTCACCAGGTCGGAAAAACGCATAACCAATTTCTGGTTGGGAATAGTGTGGTAGGAGAATTCCCAAGTCCGCTTGAACCTGCCGGAGAGCTGACTGCAGGTGGGCGCTAGACTCGGTCCATGCCAGGGGGATACAAAGGTGAACAAGTCCCGAGAAAAATCTACACAGTGCTACAAAGGCACCCAGAGCGACCGGTCGTCTGTGCTACCAGAAACCTGGTAGACTTCCTGGGTGAGGCAGTGCCGAGCAGGGTCTTGAAGGCCCGGACGACAGACGAGGGCTGCAGAAGACACATCCCAGCCCAGCCAAGTGCGCACAGAATAAGGAGACGTGCGGCCAGGGAGGCAGAGACTAAACAGAAACCACACACCCTGTGGGGTCGCCACTGCACGATCCAACAGCCTGGGCCAGAGCACACGGAACAGGGAGAATTCTGCACAGGAAGTGAAAACTCAACAGAGATCACACACCCTGTGGTACATGATCCAGCAGCCCAGCAGAGTCCAAGCTGACCAGAAAGGTGGCTCCCTGGAGAGGCCCAAAACCCGAGGCAACCATACACACAAGGCACTAGAGGCCAACTGAGGAGTCACAGAGGGAGCCATACCAAATTGGCAACCACAGCAACATCTTAGTCAATAGTATCAAACCGGTGGACTGTGAAACCCCCTGCCACAATGAATAAACATCAAAAATAAGATACCAGAAATACAAAAAATCAAGAAAGTACACCACCAAAAGTTAATAAATCTCAAACTCTAGATCCTATAGAACAAGAAGCCCTTGAAATGACTGACAAGGAATTTCGAGTGATAATTCTAAGGAAACTGAATGAGATACAAGAAAACTCAGCTAGACATCATGATGAAATGAGGAAAAGTATACAGGATCTGAAAGAGGAAATGTACAAGGAAATCAATGTCCTGAAAAAAAATGTAGCAGAACTTGCTGAACTGAAGAACTTATTCAGTGAAATAAAAAACACAACGGAGAGTTTAACCAGCAGGCTTGTCGAAGTTGAAGAGAGATCCTCTGAACTTGAAGAGGGGCTGTTTGAAATAACACAGCAGACAAAAAGAAAGAAAAAAGAATCAAAGACATTGAAGAAAATCTGAGAGAGATATCAAACAACCTTAAACACTCAAATATATGAGTCATGGGTATTCCAGAAGGGGAGGAAAATGGAGATTCCATTGAAAACATATTCAACAAAATAGTGGCAGAAAACTTCCCAGGTATAGGAAAAATCACAGATCTTCAGATCCAGGAAGCTCAACGATCTCCAAATGTATTCAACCCAAAAAGGCCTTCTCCAAGACATGTTATAGTCAAATTGGCAAAACTCAGAGACAAAGAGAGAATCTTAAAAGCTGCAAGAGAGAAGTGTCAAATCACCTATAAGGCTAACATCAGACTTTTCATCATAAACCCTAAAAGCTAGAAAGGAATGGGATGATATATTCAAAATACTAAAAGACAAAGATTGCCAGCCAAGAATACTCTACCCTGCAAGGCTATCCTTCCAAAATGAAGGGCAAATAGTATATTTCTCAGGCAAACAAAAACTGCGGGAGTTCACTACCACACAACCACCCTTCCAAGAAACCCTCAAGGGAGTACTGGGTTTGGTTCCTGAAAAATAACTACCACTGCCATAAAAACCCAAGAAAAATCAAAACACACTAGCATAATAAAAATGGCATTCATGAAGAGAAAACAAGCAAACAATAACTCTATCCACACCCTAAGGAACCAACAAACACAGAAACCAAAGAGTAAATCAGAAGGCAAGGAACAAAAGACACCGAAGACAACCAAACAACCAATAAAATGCTAGGAATAAATCAACACTTTTCAATAAGAACTCTTAATGTAAAAGGCTTAAATTCCCCAATCAAAAGACACAGACTGGCTGACTGGATCAAAAAGGAGGACCCAACTATATGCTGCCTACAAGAGACCCACCTCACCCATAAAGATTCACATAGACTAAGAGTGAAAGGATGGAAAAAGATTTACCATGCAAACAGAAAAGAAAAACGAGCTGGAGTAGCTATTCTTATATCTGACAAAATAGACTTTAAACTAAAAACCATAAAAAGAGAAAATGACGGACACTACTTAATGATAAAAGAACTGATCCATCAAGAAGACATAACAATCATAAATATGTACGCACCCAATGCTGGAGCAGCCAGATTTATAAAACAAACTCTATTAGACCTAAAGAAGGAAATAGACACTAATACCATAATAGCAGGGGACTTGAACACCCCACTGTCAATATTAGACAGATCATCTAGGCAAAGAATCAGTAGAGAAACACAAGATCTAAACAAGACTCTAGACCAATTGGAATTGGCCGATATCTACAGAACATTCCATCCAACAACCTCAGAATATTCATTCTTCTCATCAGCACATGGATCATTTTCCAGGATAGATCACATATTAGGTCACAAATCAAGTCTCAATAAATTCAAAAAAATTGGAATTATCCCATGTATTTTCTCAGACCACAATGGATTAAAACTAGAAATTAATAACAAACGAAACTCTGGAAACTATACAAATACATGGAAATTAAACAGCATTCTACTTAATGACATATGGGTCCAAGAAGAAATCAAGCAGGAAATCAAAAAATTTATTGAAACTAATGAAAATAATGATACATCATACCAAAACCTGTGGGATACTGCAAAAGCAGTATTAAGGGGGAAATTTATTGCATTTAATGCTCACTTCAGAAGAATGGAAAGATGGCAAGTGAACAACCTAATACTTCACCTTAAAGAACTAGAAAAACAAGAACAATCCAAACCTAAAGTTAGCAGACGGAAAGAAATCATTAAGATCAGAGCAGAACTGAATGAAACTGAAACCCAAAAAACAATTCAAAAGATCAATGAATCAAAAAGTTCGTTTTTTGAAAAGATAAATAAAATTGACAAACCATTAGCATGGCGAACAAAAAAAAGAAGAGAGAAGACTCAAATAACAAAAATTAGAAATGAAAAAGGCGATATTACAACTGATTCATCTGAAATACAAGGAATCATTCGAGACTACTATAAACAACGATACGCCAACAAATATGAAAACCTGGTGGAAATGGATAAATTTCTGGACACACTCAAGCTCTCAAAACTGAACCATGAAGACGTAGAAAATTTGAACAGACCAATAACAATAAAGGAGATTGAAGCTGTTATCAGTAGGCTCCCAACAAAGAAAAGCCCAGGACCAGATGGATTCATCTCCCAAACTCATTCTATGAAGCAAACATCATCCTGATACCAAAACCAGGTAAAGATATAACCAAAAAAGAAAACTACAGGCCAATATCCATGATGAATATAGATGCTAAAATCCTCACTAAAATACTAGCAAACAGAATACAGCAACAAATACGTAAAATTATTCATCACGATCAAGTGGGATTCATCCCAGGGATGCAAGGTTGGTTCAACATATGCAAATCAATAAATGTGATACACCATATTAATAAACTCAAACACAAGGACCATATGATCATCTCTATAGATGCTGAAAAAGCATTTGATAAAGTTCAGCACTCATTCATGACAAAGACCCTCTATAAGTTAGGTATAGAGGGAAAGTATCTCAACATAATTAAAGCCATATATGCCAAACCCACTGCTAATATCATCCTGAATGGGGAAAAGCTGAAAGCTTTTCCTTTAAGAACAGGAACTAGACAAGGATGCCCACTCTCACCACTCCTATTCAACATAGTGTTGGAAGTACTAGCCAGAGCAATCAGAGAAGAGAAGGAAATAAAGGGCATCCAGATTGGAAAAGATGAAGTCAAACTGTCCCTGTTTGCAGATGACATGATCCTATATATCGAACAGCCTAAAACCTCTACAAAAAAACTGTTGGAATTGATAAATGATTTCAGCACAGTAGCAGGATACAAAATCAACACACAAAAATCAGTAGCATTTCTTTTCTCCAATAGTGAACATGCAGAAAGAGAAATCAAGAAAGCCTGCCCATTTACAATAGCCACCAAAAAAATAAAATACTTAGGAATTGAGTTAACCAAGGAGGTGAAAAATCTCTATAATCAGAACTACAAACCACTGCTGAGAGAAATTAGAGAGGATACAAGAAGATGGAAAGATATCCCATGCTCTTGGATCACAAGAATCAACATAGTGAAAATGTCCATACTACCCAAAGTGATATACAAATTCAATGCAATCCCCATGAAAATTCCAAAGACATTTTTCTCAGAAATGGAAAAAACTATTCAGACATTTATATGGAACAATAAAAGACCACGCATAGCCAAAGCAATGCTGAGCAAAAAAAATAAAGCTGGACGCATAACACTACCTGACTTTAAGCTATACTACAAAGCTATAATAACCAAAACAGTATGGTACTGGCATAAAAACAGACACACTGACCAATGGAATAGAATAGAGAATCCAGAAATCAACCCACACACTTACTGCCATCTGATCTTTGACAAAGGCACCAAGCCTATTCACTGAGGAAGGGACTGCCTCTTCAGCAAATGGTGCTGGGATAACTGGATATCCATATTGCAGGAGAATGAAACTAGATCCATACCTTTCACCGTATACTGAAATCAACTCAAAATGGATTAAGGATTTAAATATACACCCTGAAACAATAAAACTTCTTAAAGAAAACATAGGAGAAACACTTCAGGAAATAGGACTGGGCACAGACTTCATGAATACGACCCCAAAAGCACAGGCAACCAAAGGAAAAATAAACAAATGGGATTATATCAAACTAAAAAGCTTCTGCACAGCAAAAGAAACAATTAACAGAGTTAAAAGACAACCAACAGAGTGGCAGAAAATATTTGCAAAATATACATCTGACAAAGGATTAATATCCAGAATATATAAGGAACTCAAACAACTTTACAAGAAGAAAACAAGCAACCCAATTAAAAAATGGGCAAAAGAGCTAAGTAGGCATTTCTCTAAGGAAGATATACAAATGGCCAACAGACATATGAAAAAATGCTCAACATCACTCAGCATCCAGGAAATGCAAATCAAAACCACATTGAGATACCATCTAACCCCAGTTAGGATGGCTAAAATCCAAAAGACTTTGAACGATAAATGCTGGCGAGGTTGCGGAGAAAAAGGAACTCTCTTACATTGTTGGTGGGACTGCAAAATGGTGCAGCCTCTATGGAAAATGGTATGGAGGTTCCTCAAACAATTGCAGATAGATCTACCATACGACCCAGCTATCCCACTGTTGAGAATATACCCAGAGGAATGGAAATCATCAAGTCAAAGGTATACCTGTTCCCCAATGTTCGTTGCAGCACTCTTTACAATAGCCAAGAGTTGGAACCAGCCCAAATGTCCATCATCAGATGAGTGGATACGGAAAATGTGGTACATCTACACAATGGAATACTACTCAGCTATAAAAACGAATGAAATACTGCCATTTGCAACAACATGGATGGACCTTGAGAGAATTATATTAAGTGAAACAAGTCAGGCACAGAAAGAGAAATACCACATGTTCTCACTTATTGGTGGGAGCTAAAAATTAATATATAAATTCACACACACACACACACACAAATGCGGCGGGGGGGGGGGGAGAAGATATAACCACCACAATTACTTGACGTTGATATGACAAGCAAACAGAAAGGATATTGTTGGGGGGGAGGGGGGGAGGGAGAAGGGAGGGAGGTTTTGGTGATGGGGAGCAATAATCAGCCACAATGTATATCGACAAAATAAAATTAAAAAATAAATAAATAAATAAATAAATAAATAAAAATAAAAAAATAAAATTCCCAGTACCTTAGAAAAATAAATACATAAATAAATAAATAAATAAATAATAAAATGTTGCATTATAAAGCATAATACCATACTACTAAATTTCATATATATCATGCTCTTGCTCTTAAAAATACAGTTTTATTACATATATCATACATACATATAATTAGACAACAAATTGTTTAACTTTGCTGGTTTTTGAGCTTTTAAAAAATGTCACACTGGGGGGGGGGGGGCTTTAGTTACGTTGGTTAGAGCATAGTGCTGATAATACTAAGGTCCAGAGTTCAACTCGTGTACCAGCCAGCCACCAAAAATTAAAAGTCACACTATATGTAGCCTTCTGAGGGAGCAGATTTATTTCACCCTAGCCATGCCGCTGAAGGACCTACAAAGATTTTTAAAAATACAAATGTTCATGCTCCACTCCTGAATATTCAGTCATCAGAAATAATTTAACTTTTTTGTACAGTTTATTTTAATTAAGAATTTTTTTTTATTAATGCCACTTGAATGTAATTAAATCCTTTCTGCAACCATTATTTAACTTTGAGCTTTGGACCAGAGGGTTGAAATCAAGAATAAAGACTGGAGTAAACTTTCTTATGACTCTTAGTTCTGAAACTTCCACCATGTGATGTTTTCTTTTGTTTTTTTATTTACCAGTTTATTACAAAGGATATTTTCAAGGATACAAATGAACCGCCAGATGAGATACATAGGGTGAGGTCTGGAAGGGTCCTGTCTTCAGGAGCTTCTGTCCCTGTAGAATAGGGTATATCACCCTCCCAGCAAGTAGAGGCAAAAACCCTACCTCTGTTGTTCTTGTGGTTGTGTTTTAGTCTGGGGTTTTCTAATCCTCAAAATACACAATGGTCTGACTTTGAAATGGCCTTCATTAAATATGAGAAATAATTACTCCTCTCCTTTTTTTCCCTTTTAAAAAAATTAAGGTATAATTTATATGTATAGGAAAATTTACCATTTTAACATACAATTCTACGTGTTTTATAAATGCATAATCACCAAAACAAACAAGATAATGTACAGTTCTATTCTATCATCCCTCAAATTCTCCCATACCCTTTTGTCGTCAGCCCCTCCCCCGAACCTAGAAATCTGTTTTCTGCCCCTATAGTTTTGTTCTTTCCATAATGTGTAATGAAACTATACCATGTGTAGTCATGTGTATCTGCATCTTTGACTCTGCAATGGATTTGAGATTCATCCATGTTGTATCAGTAGCTTCTTCCATTTTATTGCTGAGAAGTATTCTTTGATACAAATTGCACTACCACAAATCGTTCCTATACTCACCAGCTGATGGACATTTTGAGTTGTTTGCAGTTTTTAGCAATTATGATTATAGCCACTATGAACATTCAGGTATACATTTTTATGTGAACCTAAGTTTTCATTTCACTTGGATAAAAACGCAGGAGAGGAACTGATGGATCACATGATAAATGTATATTTAACTTTATAAGATACATAACTTTTTACTGCTTTTTTTTTTTAAATGGCTGTACCATTTTGCATTCCCACCAGCAATGTATAAGAGTTCTAGTTGCTTTGTATCCCCATGTCGTATTACCAGGTTTTTATTTTCTTCTTTAGCCTAACAGATTTGTAGTTTTAATTTGTGGTTTTAATTTGTATTTCTCCGATGACTAATGTTAAGTTTTTTTTCATGTGCTTACTTGCCATTCATCTTTGAAATATTTGTTCAATTCTTTTGACTATTTTTAAAAACAGTTGTTTTCTTACTATTAAAATTTTGAGATATTTTTATATTTATCCTTTATCAGATGTGTGATTCATAAATACTGTTTGGCCTACTGGATTATCTTTTTGAATGCTCTTGCAAGTGTCTTTTAGTTCTTAATTTTGTGGAAGGTCAATGTTTGTACTTTTTTCTCTTATGAACAATGCTTTGGTATTATATCTAAGAAATCTTTGATTAATCCAAGGTCCCAAAGATTTTTCTCATATGTTTTCTTCTAGAAGTTTTACAGCTGTGGGTTTTACACTTAATTCTATGATTTGAGTTAATTTTTGTATAGACTGTGAAGCATATGGATATCCAATTGGTTCAGCACCATTTTTTTAAAGATTATCCTTTCTCCAAAAAACTATCATTGCACCTTTATCAAAAATCAACTGACCATGTATTTGTGGGTCTACTTCTGGGTTTTCTACAGTGTTCCTTTCATCTATGTATCTATCTTTTCTTCAGTACCACACTGTCTTGATTACTGTTTACAGTCTTGAAGTCAGGTATTGTGAGTCTTCTAACTTTCTTCTTTCTCAAAATTCTTTTTTTTTTTTTTGCCTTCCCTTATAAATTTTAGAATTAACTTGTCACTTTCTACAAAAAATTCTGCTTAGATTTTAACTGGAAGTGTGTTAAATATATAGCTCAGTTTGAAGAGAACTGACATCTTAACAATATTGAGCCTCCCAATTAATGAACATGATATATTTTCATTTATTAAGCTCTTCTTTCAATACTGTTTTGTAGTTTTCAGTATACAGATCTTGCGCATATTTTTAGATTTACAACTAAGTATTTCATGTTTTTGGTGCTATTGTAAATGATACATTTAATAAAATTTCAACTGCCAATTGTTCATTGCTAAACAACTGGTTTTTCAATTTAAAAAGCATTAGATGTACACATAGTGAAATATCCAGTATAAATGGTGCACAATTCAAATTAAGTTTCTTGACCACTATAGATCTCTACTTTTCCATTGAGAAAGCTAGGGTTAACAGTTTCTTATGTATAATCCCAGAAATGTCAACTAAATGTGTGTATATTTATATAAAATTATATATACTGAATTCCACCTTGCCTTTTTCATTCAATATGTCATTGAATGTCCTGTCACACAGAATACTGTGGTATAAATATCTCCCTCATTACTTTATTCATAGTTGCACAGAACTGCAGAGAATCAAAACTACCATACTGTTTTCTAAATATTCTCTACTAATGAATATTTAGACTATTTCAAGTTTTAAAAGTTTATAAATAATGCTACAATGAACACATTTGTATCTATGCCTTTGTACACATATCCAAGTATATAACTGTAGTCTAAATTCCCAGAACTAGAAATGCTCAGGTGAAGAGTACACTCACTTTCAAAAAGGGTTATACCAATCTATTCTTACAATAGTATTTGAGTCAGGTATTTTTTTAAAAAACTTCATAAAGGTTTCTGATGCACACACATGGTTGATAATTACTGGAAAAGAGCCCAGATTGGAGAGAGGGTGAAACTAAGGTTGCTAAAACAAAACAGAAAGTTTCTGCTGTGATCCAGAAGAAAAAACACGAGGGATTAAACTAAGGCTATGGTAGTAGGGCTGGAAAAGTACAGCAAAAAAAGATGTTCAGGAGGTAGAATTTATAATAAAAATTAAAAGCCTTGTGAGATTAAAGACTGCTTCTAGTACACCGTTATAGTCTCAGGACCTGGCACTCATACATTTTTGGTAAATAATGACTTGGTAGGTGGCAAGTTGAATGTGTATGTGTACTGACGAAGAAAAGGAAGGCGTCAGCTCTGATTCCTGTCTTTCTGACTTAGGAGTCTAGGGAGATAGATCCTGGATAGAGGAGTCCTAACTGAGACTAAAAGTGTGATTCCCACTTCATGATGATGGATTAAGTACAAGCACCTAATCTCTCCCGACAATTCTCAATGAAACAACACAAAAGATATTTGGTAAAAAAAGATAAATACAACAAATAGGAGACGACATGGGGCAAATATCAGAAGGCATGGGTAAAAAGTGAACAAATAGCCTGAGCTACCATAAACAGCAGTAGCATGTTATTAGTAGAAAATGTGAAGAGACAATAAAAAGAATTTTAAAAGCCTCATTTGAGTCTGTATATCATAGCTATTTGACCATAGGCAAGTTATTTAATATTTCTATGTTTCAGTTTCATCATCAACAAAATGAAAATAACACATATTCTATTGTCATAAGGCTTAAACAAATGAATATATGCAAATACTTAAAATAGTACCTGGTACATAACAAAGTGCAAAAGAAAAGTTTTCTATTACTGATGTCTCGAGAGGCCCAAGGTTAAAAATATATGATTACATTTCTTCTACATGGGTTTAATCGCAGTTTTCTTCTATAGCAAATAATATTTACCAAAAAAATACTACAAATGCTCTTTACTGGTTTTCAATTATTAGAATCTACTCAGAGTTCTGAAAACTATACATAAGGAGCAGGAGTTTAATATTTTATTACTCTTCGATGTTACCTATACCAACTAAAACTATACCAACAGGAAAAAGGCACAAAGCCACCAACACATAAAAGGGAGAATTTAAATGCCTTTTGCTTTTATTTTATAAAAATTTGCATGAAGAGATAATATAATAAATTCTGAAAAGCAGATTAGTAAAAAGCTAATGATTACTGTGTAATAGAATTGCAATAACTTTTAATGCTTTTCAATCATGTAGCAGAAGGTATAAGGAGACCCTATGACATATTCTTATGCCAGAAAGGATGGAAGTGCTCAAAACAATATCTAAAGCACACAGAAGCAGGCTTGAAAGGAGCTCCCACTGGCCAAATCTGCCACAGTCAGAGCACGAAAATAGATAAGAACACTGAACCAGTAGGAAAAAATAGAAATAAAATAGGAATCCATGAGTCAGTACAGATACTAAATCTAAAAAAAGAATTTAATCTTAAAAAATGAATGAATGAGTGAATGAATAAATGAATAATAAATAAGTAAAGGGAGAAGGGAAAGTTCTTCCATGATAGTAATAACTGAATCAGGCAATAACCATAAATGGATGCTAAAACTATTTTGCCAAAGTTTGATAGGAAACAGAATTATTTACATAGTTTTAAAGTATTTTTCAAGTAATCTTAACAGTGTCCTTAGGTTTGTTCTCTGCCACCTGATAGATATAAAATAAATGACAAGGTTAGAAAATCTTCATTTTAGTCACCATTTTGTGAAATGCCAGTGATAAATGAAGAAAACAACAAGGTCAAATATTTAACCTCTTTCCACAAACTGCAATGAAACATCTAACAGAATCAGGGACATCTGTTTTCTTAAGAGTGACCATTACATTAGGTAGAGATCAAGTAAATGAATAGTGCTAGACAATTCAAAAGAATTAATCATAGCAATAATAAAGCACTATTTCTGATTAACTTTTAATATAAAATCATCACTCAGTTAAATCTACTGATATTCTTATTGCTTTAGAGTAATAAGGCATCATCTAAGCATTCCATGGGAATGACTGAGATAATCCCTAAAAATCATCTACACCTAATTATGGAGTTGGTATTTTGGTCTACACAAGTGTCTGCTATGTACAAAATAACTTTTCTTTCTTGTACAGAATTAAGTTGACTAGTCTATTAAAGTTTCTTTCAGACTATACAAAGTCTGTTGAATTCCTGCCCCTTCCACTCCAACTTGTGTATGAATACAAAAAGTTCTAAAATCTACTAAAAGCCCCCAAGCTTCCTTAACTATGGTTCTACTATAAAAATTAAGCCATGCCTAAAGCTTAATATCATCAATACCTAGAACAGTGCCTTTGAATACAGCCATGATCAGAAAGAAATTTTCATTACATGATGAATTAACCAAAAGTTTTGAAATTTCTACTACAGTAATTAATGGTATTCTTCCTAAAATAGCAATATAATTTACCTTAATATTATAATTTAAAATACATTCAGCAAAAATTCTCTTTCTGCTCTAACACATCTGAAAATATGACACACCTATGAGTAATGTTCAATCACTATGGCAATAATTCTCAAAGACTGCACTTAAAAACTATGAACCACTTTTTATAAAAGGCTTTTGATAATCGTGATTTCAGAAAAGCTTTCTAAAATGACACAGAGGAATATTAATAAACTCATACCTGTTCTGGCATAGCTCCATGTTCAATTCCAGTCTTCAATAATCTGTAGCAATTACCAAACAGATCCCATTTTGTGAGATCATGAGCACTAAAATAAACAAAAACGTATTAACTTTATTCTAGAACGGAAGGAAATATAAATTTAAGCTCAGTTTGAGTGGAAGAATAAAATAACTTCATTTCCTTACAAAAATGAAAAAATTTATGAAGTAAATGTTCAAGTGCTCAAACAGAAAGAAAGGGAGAGAGAAGAAAGAAAAAAGAAAAAGGGGGAAAAAAGAATTGATACTAAGAATTCATTAAAGAAATCAACAATAAAACTTCACACTTTTAACTGAGGGTTTCTACCACATAGTCAACCAAAGTTTGTATTCCATACATGGGTAACCTTTCTTTCTAGTATATTTTAAAACACATTTTTAAAAAATATAATCACGTGTACTTTTGAAAGAGAGATTTGTATTCACGAAATGGAAATAAAGACAAAACTAGGGGAAAGAAAATATGGTAAAGTCAAAAACTGTGGTATAATAGCTACTTACATGGGTGGAGGACTTCCAAATGAGATCATGGAAACAGTTTATTTTATTTTGTTTGGCGGCTGGCTGGTACGGAATCCGAACCCATGACCTTGGGGTTATATGGCAGAATGCTAACTGAGTGAGCTAACTGGCCAGCCCCTTGTGGTGTCATTTTAAATTCTCATGTGCTCTACTACAAAAAATAGTCCATTTGACACTGGCTGTCAACTCTTATTTTCAAACAATAAAATATTTTTTAAAATAAGAGTTGTTTCCCCATGGTATTCCAAAAAATTTACTATATAAAGGCCTAGATTTTCAAAACTGCTTTTGAAATTTGAAGTATTCATGAATGTAAAAGCTACATTCAAACTTTCTCTTGACAACAAAGTTGTATGTTTTCCTTTCTTCATGTAACTTCATTACAAGGGATCTGCAAATTACAATTTTAAAATATATATTTCATTGATCTGAGCCTTCTTCCCTTATTCATATCCAACTGTCTGCCTACACAGTAAGAACACAATAATAAACAAGCAAACAAGAACAATGGGGAAAAAGCTTGCAGGAACAACTTTGATAGCTTTCCTCAAAATCTTATTTCTTTTATGCATTTACTTAAGATGACAAATAAAAATTGTATATATTTATCATGTACAGCATGTTTTAAAATATGTATACATTGTGGAATGACTAAACTGAGCTAATTAATATATGCATTATCTCACATATTTATTTTCTTGTGGTGAGAACATTTAAAATCTATTCTCTTAGCAATTTTCAAAAACACAATATATTGTTAACTATAGTCACCACGTTGTACATCAGATCTCTTGAACTTATTTTTCCTAACTGAAATTTTGTATCCTTTGACAAACATGTCCCCAACTCAGCCCCAATATCTTATTTCTCATTTTTTTGTTTTGTTTTGGTTTGGTTTTTTTGGCAGCTGGCTGGTATGGGGATCTGAACCCTTGACCTTGGTGTTATCAGCACCACATTCTAACCAATTGAGCAAACTGACCAGTCCCAAATCTTACTGCTTATTTAACAACACTTTTAAAAGCTATCAATTGAAAATTATATCTTTAAAACTCTAACTTATAAGCCCATCTAACTTACTAAACAATACTCATTGAATTAAACTTTTACAGCATACATTCATTACATTAAATAATAAATTAATCATAAATCTTGCATCTCAAGTAATTAAATGATAAAACGTAATTCATATAGAGAAAATGTGAATAAAGTGAAAACATCACCATTATCTCAATATCTCTCTAAAATTTCCTATTGTTATATGAATGTCAAACATTACAAAGACAGTCTGATATGTTGGCTAGTATGTGTCATTTACCTAACCTACTTTACATAAAACAACATACTTGTGAAAAGAAGTTAATCGCTTTAATGTAGAAAGAACATTGTAAATATCATCATCATCAGCTTCTTCTCCCTATGAATAAAAAAATAAATATCACCTCATCACCATAACTTTACTCATCCTCAAATTCACATTAAAGTCTATTAAAAATTCTCTTTATTATATAATATATACTCACTGTAGATAAATAAGGTAAATACAACAAAAAACCCCCAAACACCCCCCAATCCCAACACCCACAGACCACCAATTTTTGCATTTCAAATAATGTGATAAACATAACTTTGTATATTTTTCTGATTAATTTTATAGGATCCTTGAAATTGAAGTTGCTGAGTAATAGGGTATGTATTTGAAAGATTTTTAATGATTATTTCAAAGATTTTATTGATTGTCAGTTACTTCTATAGCTTGAAAATCACAATGAAAAACACAATAATGTCTGAAAAAAATTAAAAGTTCTATAGAAGGGAAAGGGCTTTTAAAGAAATCAGTTAGATGGATTAAAAAGAAAATCCTATCAGCTTGGCCATCAGAGCATATATGGCAGTTCCAGATTGCCTTACATAGATTTGGGAGAGATGCCAAGAGGCGGCGATCGCAAAAATAATTAGAACAATAACCAGTTGGAGATGCTTGCTGCTATCTTGGGCACACCACTGGTGAATAGGCATCCTTTACAAGAACACAATTTGTATGTTCTATTCAACAACATCATCATAATTCAGCAACATTAAAATGCAAATTAAGTCCCAAGACTAGAGAATGAAATAATGAGTTAAGAAAAACCAGATCTTAAAAAGATTTTTCTTAAAAGAAGAAAATAATCTGGTTTTTCTGAAACAGATTTTTAAAATAAAAATAAAGCATAACCAAGGTTGATCTTTAAAGGATGCACAATTGAAATACTACTAAGTTTTAAAAGGAGAAAAAGAGAAAACTCTTCTAGATCTTATTTTAAAATGGAAACAATTTACACACTCAGCTATCTTTATTGTTAGCCAAAATTATTATAGATACACATTAACTTTAGAACAGACCTCTTGCAATAGGTCTTCCACAGAATGATTGAATCGATCTACAAACTCATCAATCAGCTGGCTTCGGGCTATATCAACTCTGTTCTGGATGGTATACTCTTCACTGCATAAGATGCTATACGTTTTACTGCAGGCTTCTAGAACATCTGACTCTACATGTTTCTCCACAACAAACTTAATCTGTTTTAATAAAGCATCCAGATGCTGAGGAAGAAAAAAAGAAAAACCGTGATATTTAGATTAATAATGATAAATAAAAATTAGCCATTTGTCATAAAACAAATAAGCCTAGATAATTACATGAAAATAAAATAATCCAGTTAATGAAACTACTATAATAGTAGAATTTCAATTTCATAGTGTCTCACCTTTTCCATTCTGCCTGTGCTGTAGATTTCTAGATCAAAATACTGTGGGATTTGTAGCAAGTTTGCTACCTTCTCTGCATCTGCAGAATACTAGAAAAAGGAGCAAAGGAAAAAGCAATAACTACATTATTAGAGTGAAAGCAGACTCAGTGGTATATTATCACAAAACTGTAAATGAAACTGTACCTTTGATAGTAACATAGGAAGTGTGATAATAAAATGCTCAGTCAATTTGTTTCTATCATCAATTTGAGTTTTCCTTTCTTTGGCAGTTAGCACCTAGAAATAAATTTAAATGGAAAAAAAATAAGGATGTTGTGCTAATTCATAAACCTAAAATGTTAAACAAAATGACAAACAATTGACATATAATGCTACCGAGAATTTTAAGAGGAGCTTAAACTACTGAAATAATTACATCGTTTTACGCAAATTTTTATCTAACATGTGCTCTTACTTTATATAATAGCTAAAGTTTAGGTAAATTACTACTTGTTTAGATTAAATAAAAAAATAGAAATTTCTATAAAATCATAATCGTGAATATAAAAATATTAAAACCAATCAAAAATAATATTCCTAGTTTAAATCTCAATGTATTAAGTCTTTTCCCCTATGTTAAACACATACACTTTTTAAAGTAAAGCTTTTTTAATACCACCAGTAGCTAATAAATTTTCACTTATTTTTAAAGCTATACTAATTATATCCCTGAATTCATTTATATTTGAGTCTCCTTGTAACTAAGCTCATAAATCTGTAGGCACCAATCAAGAGAGAGGGTATAGCCCATGGTCACGGAACAAATTTTAAGCTGATAACACTCACCGCATCAGCCTGTACCTAACTTGTTAAAACGCAGATAATTTCAAAAATAAAATATTAAAATGCAAGCTCAGTTTAAGCTAATCCTTTCAAGTATTCTGCATTTTGTTATTATTTGGAAGGGATTTACCATCATAATGTTGAATGGTTTTATAGAACAGAAACATTCCAATATAAATTGCCATTTTCTAAATGTAAATCCCAACGCTTAAGAATATGTGAAAGAAATAATAGCACTTATCTGATTGCTGCTCAACTTTTAAAGCACATAAAATAATCACTTTGGAATGATCTACCAACTACTGTGTTTAGTTCTGTACAAAGTAATTAAAGGGCTTACATATAAAGTGAAATATATGTCTAGGAATCTAGTCAGGATATTGAGAAATCTTGAAACTCATTTGACAATGTACGAAAGACCTAAAGATATTGATTTTAGAAAAATAGCTATCTTTGATTAAATGATCATTCTGTGAGATATTCTATATACGTGAACTCATCTAGTCCTCACAATACTTCTGATGGTACAGCAAAAATGGCATGACACGTATGAAGGAGGAATTTGCCAATACTCAACAAAATTGTATACTTATTTTTCCTTTGACCTAGCAATCCCTCTTCTAGCAATCTATCTCACCAACACACCTGGTACAAATATGAAATGACATATGCACAAGATTACTCACTACACATTAATTCTAGTAGGAAAAGACTAGCAACAATCCAAAAGACTGTCAGTAGGTGACTTTCAGTAGAACATCAATATAACGGATACTATAGAGCCATAAGAAAATGAAGATCTTGAAATAATACGAAATGATAACCAGGATACACTGTTAAATAAAAAAAGAGAGGCAAAGGACAGTATGTTAAAGTATGCTATCTTTTGTGAAAGACTGGGAACAGGAGAAATGGCGATAAGAATACATATATAAGGGGTCTTCAAAAAGTTCATGGAAAGATGTGTATTATCTTTCAATTCCATTTTTCCATGAACTTCCTGAAGTACCCTCATATCTGTCTGTGTGCATACATACACCTATATTTGCAAAGTGAAACAATGGAAGGATAAACCAGAAACAAAAATGGGTACTGGTAAAAATGGGGGGTAGAAAGAGATATATAAGTAAAATTTCTCTGAATATATCTTTTCACATGGTTTTGACTTTAACCACATAAATGCTTTACTTATTTCAAAAAAATAAAAGTGGAAAAAACACTTATAAAATCAAAGAGGTAAAAACACTGTTAGGCTAAATTCAAGTCAGAAATATCAGTATGAATATAGGATTTAAATGTGTTTCTATCATCTATACATATTTTTTATTATATATATATATATAAATGTATATATTTCTGTCATCAATATATATTTCTTACCTGTCTACTAAAAGTTCCTAGCAGAAATGATAACCAATTAACAATAAATATTCTTGGTGCCAAGATTTTGATCTTTAAATACCACTCTCTATTAAAAGGAACCATGGCTCACTGGAAAAATGGCTGATTCCTGTCATAGGGTAGTGTGGAATTCAGAATTCAGGACGACCACCAATGATCCCTACTTCCTGGTATTCATGCTCTTGTAGCATCTCTTCCAACAATGAATAAGGCTGACTTGTATAACCAATAGGATACTGAGCAAATGATACTATGTGTTTTTTGAAGCTAGGTCATAAAAGACACAGTAGTGACTGCCTTATTCTCTTGGATTGTTCACTCTGGGGTCAGCAGCCACGTCATGAGAACACTCAAACAGTCCTAGAGGTCCATGTTGTGAAGCTCTATGATCTCCTACCAACAGTCAGTACTAACATGCCAGCGATGTGAGCGAGCCACTGTAGAAGTGGACTCTGTAATCCCAGCCAAACCTTCAGATGCTAAAGCCCTGGCTAATGTCTTGACTGTAATCCTATGAGACATCCTAAAGCCAAAAGAATAGCTAGCCATTTCCAAATTTCTGACCCACAGAAACTGTATGAGATAACAAAGGCTTATTGCTTTAAGCCTCTAAAATTTTGGAGTAATTTGTTACATAGCAATAGGTAACTACTCAAGCAGCAAAGGTAGAAAGTAAACCTGGGCATCTTGTTCTGTAAGAAAGCAAGAAAGTGCTCACAAAATAAGAAGATACATGAAAAGGACAAGAAATTAGCCTGAAGGTGATAGGACTACCATTAGTCAAAGTTGAAACATTGTACTTTTTAAGCCTTTTATTGTGGAAAATTCCAAAAACACTCAAAAGCAGAGCAATTACCATTAGCACTGTCATTCTTGTTTCATCAATTCTAAGATTTTTTTTTTCTTTATAGCATCTTAAGGCAAATCCTTGTGTAGAATTTCACCCTCAAATATTTAAGTATATGTCTCTAATAGATGAGGACTTAATCAGGACTTAAAATAATAAAACTAACCTTCGTCAACAAAATTAAACAATTCCTTAATATCATTTCATGTGCAGTCCATAGTTTTCTCAAAAATTGTCTTTTCACAGTTTGTTCAAATAAGGATCCAAACAATTACATTAGGCTGGTATATCCCTTAAGATTCTATAATCTCTAATAGTTACTCATTTTCCACATCCTAAATTTGACTAATTGAATCCCTGCAGTCTCATTTAATGCATTCTTCTATCCTCTTATTTTGAAAATTGGTAGTTAGGTCTAGAAGCCTGATTACATTCAGATTCTTTTCTGCCCCCCAGGAATATTTCAAAGGTGGTCGTCTGACTTTCAAGGTGTAAAATAAGTTTAGTCACTGAGTTCAGATGATGTCATAACAATCTATCCATTATGAAGTTCCTCATCAACTTTCCACCTAATTATAGGCCATTTTTGATAGTTGTCTAGATTCACTATCAAGATTTCATTGGGGTGACAAAATAGTAATATTTTAATCCTACCATTCCTACTTCATTTATAACTAGTGATGCTTCTAAAAATTTGCCTACCAACTATTCAGTTATCCTGAAATTTCAGTGTGGCTAATATATGAAAACTGAACATTATGTGCCTTTCTGATATGACATGCAATATGAAGTATAAAAAATTATTCTTGCCAAACATCTATAACCTGATCTGATCAAGACTTTAGCACTAACTTGCAGGTTACAGAAAATTCATGATAAGAAAAAAATGTAAAAGCCATAACAGAAATCAGAAGAAAAAATATGTTTTTCTCCCCGTCTAGTTGTTCTCAATTGAGAGCGGAATATTAAAAACTTTACCTCTAATTGTTGAAGCATTTATTTCTCCTTCCAAATCTCTCACTTGCTTCATGTATTTTGGGGGTTCTATTGTTAGGTGTAAATTGACCCCTATATCTTTATAAAATGTTCCTCTTTGTTTCTAGTAACATTACTTGTCTTAAAGTTTTTTGTCTAATATTAATAACCTCTCCAGCTCTCATATGGTTACTCATTGCATAGTACATCTTTTTGCTATTGTTTTACTTTCAACATGTTTATGTATTTAAATCTGAAGTTAGGTTTTGCTTTTTTTTAATTCAAAAGGTAGCAATCTTTACCTTTTGATTAGAATCTTTCCTATATTCATATTTAATATAATTTTTGATATGGGTGAATTGTCAGCAATTTTGCTATTTGTTGTCTATAGGTCTCATGTCTTTATTTTTTCCTCTGTTCCTCCCTTACTGCCTTTACTTTCTTTGGAGTTAAACATCTTTTTTAGTGTACCAATATAATTCCTCTCGATTTTTTCTTTCTTTCTTTGAAAGGTATGAGTGATTGTTCTATGGATTACAATATACATCTTTAACTTACAATTGACTTCAGATTAATATTAAATTAAGTATAGCAAATTAAGAGGGTACCTCAAAAAATTCATGGAAACATAGAAGTTAAAGATAATACAAATCATTCCATGAACTGTTTGAAGTACCCTTGTATATCAATTTTGCTCCAATATAGTTCCATATCCTTTCCCCTTCTTTTGTGCTATTGTTGACACATCTATATATGTATAATCCCAATACTACAGTGCTGTAATTGTTGATTTCAATAATCTCACATTCCTTTAAAGAAACTAAAAGAAAAGAAAAAAATACAAATATACAAAGCCTTTTATATCCACCCACATATTTACCACCTCTGGTGTTCTTCATTCCTTTCTGTGGATAAGAGTTCAGATCTGGTGATATTCCTTATGGCTTGAAGCACTTCTTTTTTGTTTTTTTTCTTTTGGTGGCTGGCCGGTATGGGGATCTGAACTCTTGACCTTGGTCTTATCAGCACCATGCTCTAACTAGGTGAGCTAACCAGCCAGCCCACTGAAGTAATTCTTATAATATTTCTTGTAAGGCAGGTCTTCTAGTAACACCTCCCTATTTTTGTTTTTTGTTTATCTGCAAATGGTTTTATTACATCTTCATTTTTAAAGATAATTTTACTAAATTTATAATTCTTGTTTGGCAATTTTGTTCACTTTCAGTGAATATGTCATTCCACTGCCCTCTGATCTCTACTGTTTCTGTTAAGAAATCAACTGCTAATCCTATTGCTGCTACCCTCTACATGAACTGTTTTTCTCTTTTTGCTCTCAAGATTTTTTATTTTTGTCTTTCAACAAGTGTGAATATGCTGTGTCTAGGTGTGGAACTTTTGTGTTTATCCAACTTTGTTAAGCTTCTTTGATTGATGAATTAATGTTTTTCATCAAATTTAGATAGTTTTGGGTAATTATTCCTTCAAATATTTTTCATGACTCTTTCTCTCTGGGACTTCCATTACAAGCATTTTAGTGCACCTTATGTTGTTCCACATGTTTCTGAGGTGTTGTTCATTTTTCTTCAACCTTTTTCCTCTCTGTTCTTGAAAATGGGTAATTTCTATTAATTTTCATGTTCACTGTTTCTGTCTTGTGTCATCTCAAACCTGCTATTGAGCCCATCTAGTGAATTTTAAACTTCTGCAGTGTACTTTTCAACTCCAGAGTTTTCATTTAGTTTTCTTTACTGAGGTTCTCTATTTCTTGTTTTCCTATTTTCTTTGAATTCTTTGAACATATTTATAAAACGGACTCTGAAGTCTTTGTCTGCTAAATCCAACATTTGGGCCTACTGAGAAGCCATTTCTGTTGTCTGATTTTTTTCCTTAAGTGTGGTCACAGTTTACTGTTTCTTTGAATGACTAATTTTTCTTGAAAAGTAGACATTTTAAGATAATATAGTATCTAGGTTTCTTAACTTATTTTTGTAAGTTTAATTTTCACAAAAGCAACCTACAATGGATTAAATAGTGTCCCCCAAAAGGTTTAATGTGTTGGAGGCTTAGTTCCCACTTTGGCAGTGTTAAGAGGGTGGGAAATCCTATTGTGGCAGTTAAAAGGTAGGGCATTGGAGAGGTGATTAGACTATGAGGACTGTGCTCTCATGAATGGCTTGATCCATTCTTAGAATAATGGTAGTGGTTCTGGTGGCTCTAAAAAGAGAGTGAATGAAGGGGTCAGTCTCTCTCTCTGCTCCGCCATTCTGACATGTCAGACCCCTGTGGCACTGTCACCAGAAAAGCCTTCACCAGATGTGTTCCCTGGACTTTGGACTTTCCAGCCTCCAAAACTGTAAGCAATAAATTTCATTTTCTTACAAATTATCCAGTTCCAGGTATTTTGTTATAAACAACAGAAAAGGACTAATACAGACACCTTTAACTTAAACTGTGTAATTTGTTTCCCCCATGGGGTGTGGCTTCTGCTATCTCTGCTCAGAATTTTAAATCTTACTTTTGTTTTTTAGCCTTTCTTCATAGGAGTCCTCACTGTGTTTGAATTGATTAGTTGTTGGCCAATGATATGGGCAGAGATTGTGCTCAAATACCTCAAATCAATAAAGCTTCTTCCCTCTGAGAATGATCTGCTGTGGTATAGAAAGCATATTCAAAGTTCAGCCAGTTCTTATGATTGGCTTGACTTTTACTTTCTGTTGGGTTCTCTAACATTTTCCAGTCAGCCATGGATGTGCTGAGAGCTTATCTAGCATTTTTATGGCTTTCTCATTTCCACGGTTTTTCAGTTAAGTTTTTGGCTGGTCTACCACTCTTACAACTGGGACCACAACCTCAGATTATCAAAACTGTAGATTCTCCCTGTTTGTTTCTATCAAGATGGCTACTTCTAGTTAACAAAACTGTGGGTTCTCACCACTTGTCCATATTGAATCCATTTTCTCTGAAAGCAAAGCTGTTTTTTTCCTGTTTTTTTTTGTAGCCAGTACCACTCTTGTAAAACTATAGATCTCACCAACTAAGCTTGTGGTGGGTGTGGGTGTGGGTGTGGGTGTGTGGGTGTGGGTGTGTGTGTGTGTGTGTGGGTGTGTGTGTGGGGTGTGTGTGTGTGTGTGTATTTTAAACCCAGGAAAGAAGGGTGTAGACTCCTGCTGCTTTTACCTGAAGTTCTATCAGTTTTACATGAAAAAATACTTCACAATTTTTTTTTTTTAAATCACGGGTGAATTTCCAGAGCCCCAATATGATGTTTTTAACACAATTTTCCAGTTTTACAGGTTTTTTTTGATGAAAGTATTTGCCTACCTCTTCATATCAACAGAGCCAGTAGTCTCTCCCTCTGTGATTATCTTAACTACCTCTAATACAAATAATACCTACATTATTAGTCCCATATTAAAGATAAGGAAACTAAGACACACACACAAAAATATTCATCTATCCAAAGATTATACAGCTGCTAAACAGAAGAGCTTGCAAACTAGGCAGTTTGCCTCCAGAGCCTTTATACACTTTTAATATATATGAATATGAAAATTCTTTTAAAAAAAGAGAAAAGAAAATTCTTAAAAAAAAAAAATTACTATGGGGGGTGGCCAGCCAGTAAGGGGAACCAAACCCTTGACGTTGGTGTTACAAGGCCATGATCTAACCAACTGAGCTAACTGGCCAGCCCTTGAAATTTCTTAAAGTTCTTTATAAATACTGTAACAGAAGCAGATACAGGTACTATGTAAGCATGAAGAAAATAATCAATTTTTGGAATCTGAGTATAGCAGACAGGTTATGAAGATAAAGCACCAAAGCCTGTATTATTTATAAAAATATCATATTTTTAAGGATTACAAATATCAGTAAAATTTCCGAATATTTAAGACAGTTGATTACTCTAAAAGCTTTTTTGTAGATTTCTCACTAATGTAACTTACTCTTTTGCCGGTTCCCCTTCCCACCGGAGGATGTGCCTCAGCAGCTTGACGAATTGTACACACCATTAGCTCTATAAGGGCACTCTCCTGCCGGTCAGACATTGCTAAGGTGAAACAAAATACACAAGTATGAGTAGATAGTTTTACAATGACCATGTACTAAAGATGAACACAATTAGAAAAAAACCACAAGCATATTCTATTACTAATTATTTTAAAGTCTGAAGTTAAGCTTTGTGCTTTGCTATCTTTTTTTTCTTTTTAAAAAAAAGTAGTATGTGCTTGCTGTCATAAGTCAAATTAAAAACAGGTATACAAAGTAAAGAAAAAGAGTAAATTCTAGTCTCTTCCAATACTTGGCTTCTTCTAATGTGACAGTTCTGAGTTAGGCAATCTTAAAATTTAACTGTACTTCTTTCTATATCATTTCAAAGCTCATATAATAGTGCTTTTTTTAAAACCAGAAAGATCATGACATTTTTCAATTAACACCATTTTTAGTATCTTTTAAGTCAATATGTACATAAATAATTTTCTTAATTATAAATGACTACATAATTTACATACCACAATTTAGTCAATTTTCTATATATGATCATTCAAATTATTTCCAGGTTTTTAATACTATGAACAATGCTGCAACAAACATCATTAATACACATATATTTATGTAAATGATACATTTATTTCTGTAGAATGAATTCTTAAGACAGAGAATAATGTGTCAAAGGGCAAAATCTATCTTAATACTGACAAATCATAAGATTATTTATAGCAATCTACATCTCCAACTGCAGTAATAAAAATGTTGATTCCTTATAGATCTGCCAGCACTAGATGATATAAGCCCCTTTCATTTTGCCAGTCCAATGGTTGAAAAATAGTTATTTTGCTTCCTCCTGTCTACTAATTAGTGGAGTATTTCTAAGACTTTTCTATGTTTATTCTTTGTCCATTTTTCTATTATTCACCTTTCTTATCCATTTATGAGAACTCTCACATACTAGGGGTAGTAACCTTTCTCCTGTTGAATGACGCAAATATTTTCTCCCAGTTAGTGACTCTTTGTGGTGTCTTTTGTCAGACAGAAATTAATAATCTCTACAAAGTCACACTTGTCTTTTTTTGTTTTATGGCTTGTGGGTTTCTCTAACTGCCTTCAAATATCTCTGTCCTGAAGATTACAGAAATATACTCTTCTTCGTTTTCTTCTAATTTCTTTCTCTCTCTCTTGCTCTTACTTTTGTAACTTTAACCTGTTTGGCATTTATTTTTGCCACTAGATAAACAATTATGCCTCCACCACTGTTAAATAAACTAAATTTCCCTGTTAAATTTAAATGTCATTTTGAAACCTGTCTTAGGCTCTCATATATACTAAGATCTATTTCAGTATTCTTTAGTTTCACTAATCTATTTGTGTATTCTTAGGACAATTACTTCAGATTACAGCAGATCTATAATTTGTTATAACTTAATATGTAACTTAATTCAACTAATCTGAGTATTTAAACAAAATTCCCTCATCTGGTCCTTTTTCTAAACATTTTTCTAATTTCAATAATGCTAACAGCAAATAATATATTAAGCATTTTCTATGTAAAAGGCACTGTTATAAGTGGTTTACATGTATTAACTTGTTCTATCCACAATTCCATGAGACAGAAACTAATATCCTTATTTTACAGATGAGGAAAATGAACCACAGAGAGATTAAGTAACTTTTCAAAGTGCTCAGCTAGTAACAGAATATATGGACACAGGTAATCTGATTCCACAGTCAGTGCTCCTAAACCTATTCTATACTGACTTTTTTTTAACCTAACCTTAAAACTGTACATAAAATTTATTATCATTTTGCTTAGTTCCTGTTCCCACCTCACCTCCCAGAACTCTCTTAAATCCATTGGAATTATGACTGGTATTGTGAAAAATTTATACATTGGAAAGAACTGACATTTTTATAATCCTACCAGCTAGGAACATAATATAGCTTTTCATTTTTGAGATCTTGTTTTATGTCATTTAACAAAACATTATGGTTTTCTTCATACAGATTGTGTACTTTCCTGTTGAATTTATTCCCATGAATTTTTAAAGACAGATTTTGAAGATAACTTAAATAGTGTAGTTCTATCTTTCTCCCGCCCTCCATATAGTTACTTATGTTGAAGACCAATAGATATAGGGATTATAGAGACAGAACTAGGTATACATTAAAAAGAAAAAATGCAATTAACCTAAGAAAGTAGGGGCGAAAGCAATGAAAAGGCAGACATAATGACATCTTGACCTTCATCCTGTACCAAAATTATCTTGTACAGGAATACATATGCACATTTTAATCTGACCATTTTTTGTTTAAACATTTTAATTGTCTTAGGGAAAACACGTGAAACAATTCCAGCTTTTCTATACATACCCCCATAAGAATATGAAAAAGCTTTCTACTAAGTAAAAACTAAATTTCTCTTTTTATGATTCTACAATTGCAAAATGTTTCACATTTGGCTGGGGATAAAGGAACTACCAAACTTCCCACGAACTAAATGCATTTTCTTTTATTTAGGAAGAAAATCTAGTCCTGTGGAAAATGCTGAGAGAGAGAACAACTTATCTCAAGAATAGAAACATTCTCCCACTATATAATAAAATTCATAGTAGTGCTGAAGCACTCATACAACCCAACCTTACATCATGTCCAATGTCGTTAATTTTGTTAATTTACTATATCATTTGAAACCATTCATTTAGAAACTTTCTCTGAAGGGGAGATAAAGTAAACTCAAAAGGAGCTGAAATTTAATTGAAATCCCTTTTGGAATATGACAGCAAAACCATATGATTAAACTGAAAGCAAAGCAAGCCTTAAGCCACAAACAAGAACCACACTGAATGAAACAAATGGGTAGCTGTTCACACTATGAATTATCAGATAACGACACAACTTTCTAACTCATGAGAACCCTCTTCACACATCATCTCCGTTTCCACACTATTGATTTTATTCTTAACACCTTAAACTCTAGCTTCTCTCTTTACTAACACTGAAAATAAATGTTTTAAAGTTATCAATGCCCTAAAATCATCACTAATTGATCTTTGTGTTGTCCTTTTTCTCCTCTGTAATATGTATAATTAACCATACCTCTCGAACACCTCTTTACTGGGATTGTAAAGGGTATAATTATCTATTATCCCTTTTGTAGCTAGCTAGAGGTCTTGATCTCTCTTGCTCTTCCTGCTTTTGTTCCCTATCCACAATCTTCAACTCAGCCATGAGTGCTTTCCTTCTTTACAAGCTATCTTCCTATTTTATATTTTTACTATCATTTCCCATAGAAACCACTGCAACGATTATACACCTGGTCTTCTGCCTATTTCAAACCATATTTATAGGCATTTTTCTTAAAATATGAAGTGGATCACAGTACCCCCCCATTCAAAAATCCTTCAATGGCACCCTATTTCGATTAGAATAAACTAAATAAATTTATTTATAAACTCAAATGTTCCACATCATCTACCTCTCCTTCCATCTTATCTTATACCACTGACTCACTATACTCTAACTATTGCAGCTCCTAGAACATAATATCATTCATGCTTCAGAAGCTCTGCAATTGATATTTCCTGTATCTAGATAGCTATTTTTGGCACTTCCCATAGCCAGTTCCTTATCTGTTAGCTTCTTGGCTCACAAGTGGCCTCCTCAGAAAGGTCTTCTGTTAGGATTCAGTCTAAAAGATGGACACCTCCTTATTATTTTCCATAACAGACACTTACTAACTCTTGAGATTATTTTGATTACTTACTTGATCTTGGTTTGCCTTCCCCATGAGAATGTAAACTCCATATGGGCAGTAAGCTGAGCTAGTTTAATCCAGTACCCTCAGCACTTAGCATAATATTTGGCACATATAAATTATATATATATATGTGTGTGTATATATATACATATATATATATGTATATATATAAATATGCGTAAGTATTTTGATGGCTGACCAGTACAGGGATTTGAACCCTTGATCTTGATGTTATCAGCACCATGCATATATATATATGTGTGTATATATATACATATATATATATGTATATATATAAATATGCGTAAGTATTTTGATGGCTGACCAGTACAGGGATTTGAACCCTTGATCTTGATGTTATCAGCACCATGCTCTAACCAAGTGAGCTAACTGGCCAGCCAAGTATTTTAAAAATTATAAGTGAACTAAAAAATTATAAATGAATTAATAATTCCTGCTTTGATGAATTCCATTATCCACACTTACTTCTTAAGGCTACTATGATTTAAATTGATGTTGGTAGTCTTTCACGATGTGTCTGCTTTCCCAAATTTTAGTCCTACATCTCCAACTGCTAACTAGACTTTGCTTTGCTTTTGGTGGCTGGCCAGTACGGGGATCTGAACCCTTGATCCTGATGTTATAACACTGTGCTCTAACCTTAACTAGACTTTTCTCGGCTGAAATTCTTTCACACTCCACCTACCTAAAAATTAACTTAATTTCTAGTCTTAAAAAATACATAAATTACTGATAGCATTTTGTTATCATAAAATACAGAAAAACACTAGCATAGAAAATTGATTTGGATGCCATTCTCCACCACAGCTTATAAGTGGCACACACCATGCATATAGACCAATATGTATGAAAAAAGTTGAATCATTATACAGTACATATGGTTATGTACTTGTTATGCCTAATTTCTCAGGCCTTGCCTACCCAGGTTCAATCATACCCTAAAACTGAATCACTTTGTAAAATGTTCCCATCAAATAAGTCACTTTTCTAACTAAAACGAGACTAACCAAACACAAGCCAAACCAAACCAACCTCTTGACTAGAAGGCAAAGAAACCCAATGTCAACTAAATTTAAACCATAATGAAACACCTAATAGTACATAGCTATTTTAACAAGGTAAATCCTTCTAGACCACCTTGATAATGGAAAGATTTAGTAATTATTATCTATTGACTTACACATCTTATTTGTATAAGGATAAAAAAATCAATCATACCAAAGCATACCACCTTGGCTCTTCTTCTCTTAATTTATACTACCTGCCTCCCCTCTCCTTGGAAATAACCTTATAGAGCCTGAGGTAATATAAAGAAAAATGGCTTGAAACCAGAAATGAGAAGCTCTAATCCACTCTGGTATTTGTTAATTTTATGGCCACGAGCAAGGTAAGAAAAACAGATGGAATGTACCACTAAATAGTATGCCAGGCCCTTAAAGTGTTGATTGGTCAGTAGTGATTAGAAAAGGAACTGATTTTCATCAGGGAAAATAGTAAGATTAGTTAGAATGTATGAAGTCAGTGAATTTAACAGGAATATATATAAGTAAAATACAAAGGAGAAAATGCAGAACTATATGTTCATATTCCTGTGATTACACAAGTGAAGGGAACCCAGAACACAGCTCTCATAAGCCTAGCCATATATAGGAAAAAGCATTTCTAGTTCTAAGGAGCTAATATTCATATATGCTTTTAGAATACAACCTCTTTATTAAGTATACATATCCATTTCACTGTGCATGTTATTATACAGTGTATAAAAATATGCATACTTCAAAAATTATTATATGGCTATTATTTCTCCCTATTTCTTGAACAGCTAGGAAAATCACCTTATTTCTGATTTCCTGATTTTAATTTTAAAGGAAATATAACAAAATAGGGGATGACTGTGGTTTAACTAAATCCTTATGTGTCAAAGGTTTTTCTGAGTCCACATATAAATCTAGAAAAAAATTCTGGATGCATTGTTTTTGGACATTAAATACATCAGTATTTTGTGCCTCAAATCAGCATAACAAAAACTTTTTTGAACATTACACAACACATGGGTTTTTAAAAAGTTGTGCATACAGCACTGTAGCAGTGTTAATGTGGAAAGGTGTTACAAACTATTGAGACATTCCTATTTGTTAAAGGAAACAAACTGTTCCGTTGGCAAAAAGCATGCTTGCTCATACCATTTTTAAGAAGTAATCTATATTGGATGATATGATTATTAATGAAAACACAACAATATGTAAACTGACTTGACAAAATACTATACCTTCCTCTCCTTGAACAGGTTCTTCTAAAAGCAACTCTGTCATACATTCCCAGTCTTTCAACAGTTCTTGAGAGCTCTCCCACAAACTGTCCACCAAGTAGGCTGCATGTTCATGTAACTAAAAATAAAAAATCAAGTGTGAGTAAAGAACATTTAATAAACTACTAACAATATTTTAGGTTAATAAACCATTTTTAAAAATAATTAAGTGGCTTGGTCTCAGTGATTCTAAGAACCATTTAGAGAACAACATACACATTCATATTCTACTGTCAATAATGTGGATACAATATACAGAATAACATAAAAACATTTTAACATTTACAGTGGTCAGATTAAGAATCTCCTAGTCCAATGACATCATTTATGGATGAGGAAGGTGAATGTACAGTTAGCAGAATTCCTGAAATTATAAATTAGATCTAAGGTACTTTTTAGTATTCTTGATTGTTTCTCTTAAACTATCTTTTTCTTTTTAAAAGGAAATTAATCATTTTCCCTCAGAATTCCATTTGAAACTTTGGTATCAGCCTTACTAACATCTCTGTCATCTTGGTCAAGATAAAAAATGCAAGTTACTCCATCTCTCCTCTTTTCTATTCTCATTTCCATTTGAATCACTGCATTCTTCCCCCCACTTCCATTTTCTGTTAGTCATTACTCTCTTGACAATTCCCACAGTAAACAAACATACTTAAGTTTCTCATCAAACACTTCACACCAAACACTACCACTTGCCAGTCATTAAACCTCAGAGAATGTTATTCCAGTGAAGCTCTTCAGGGAAAGTTAGTTGAGAAGGTAGTGGCCTTGCCCCAGTTTCCGCTACTTACAATTAACTTCTCCACCCTTGTATAAAAGATTTTCCACCTTTGAGGCTCATGGCATCCAGCTAAACCATCCTCCAGATCAGTGTTTATTAAACAACAGATATCAACCCAGACCATCTCAAAAAATGAAGCAGAGTAGAAAAGAGTGCACAGCATATAAAAAGGGTAAATACTATTTCATACAATTGTAATTTGTTATGTGTGCTTGTACCTGTTGAGAGAAAATGTTTTCCCCATCACAAGTAGTGGCCCCAAAAGTATGAAAGTCACCTTTCTAGACCTACTCGTTATCTACTGTTATCTTGGCATATTTGGCACTTAAGTTGGTTTTCTTCCTCAATCCTATCATTATTCTTGACATCAATGTGAATTTTGATGACCTATTTAATGCTTTGCCTTGTTTGACCTTAATTCTATACTTCATTTCTACTATATTTCAAATCTTTCACCCTGGCTCCAGAAATGCCTCAGGAAAACCACACACACACTCTCAGACATTTAGCTGTACTTATCCCACTCAAATCACGTTTGTTTGTGATTTGGGGGGCAAGAGGCATTGAAAACTAAGAACCATGGCAGTTATTTCAAAGGGTAATAACACTTATAGAAACCTTTAATGACTTAAAACTTGCTTGACTCCCTTCCCTACACTTTTCTGAACACAGGTTAGGCCACCTACAGATGCAGTCCCATTCCTGGACAATAATTCTATGATGCTCTTGAATGAAAAACAACAGATGATGCTCTATTTTAAATTTGCTTGGTTGGTCCAGTTCCAAGGTTGTGTCACCTCAAGAAATGATTCTCTGCCTTAATTCATCATACCTTAGTAACCTAGTCAATAAGCCAGTTCCTCTGGTTAGAGTCCCATTCTATCATTATTAGCTTATTCCAGGACCGAAGTCCTCTCCTGAATCTCAGGCCATTATGTGAGACCCCTACAACAAGCTGCAAGACCACCTAGACGCAAGTTCTAGCATAGATGTAGCTCAGTACAGATCTCTAGACTCTGATTAATCCTACAGACATTGTTCCCTGGTGGAACAGGAACAGCTTACTAGGCTCTCTTAGTAGTCTCTCTCTCTCTCTCTCACACACACACACACACACACACACACACACACACACACACACACACACACTAGGCTCTCTTAGTAGTCTCTCTCTCTTTCTCTCTCTCTCTCTCACACACACACACACACACACACACACACAGTCTCCCAATGAATTCTGCCAAAGCCAGAGTAGATAATACTGATTAGCATCTTTGCTTGGAAAGAACATGGGCAAAGGTTTGTAGCAAGATATCTTCAAACTTCCCAAATTCTCATATCCTCAGAAACAATTCTTACACTATTAGTAACATCATTCCAACAGTGACAGGCACAAGTGGTGTCAAAGATGCAACAGATTGATGTCAAAAATGAAAAACGGCAGTACAAAAAAGAAAAACAAATTATTTCAAAACTGTTGTTAAAATTAAACCTATGCTAAAATGAACAGATACTGTTTAATGGGCACAGTTTGAGAAGATTTTGAAAAAGTTCTGAAGATGAATGTCAGTGATGACTGCATAGCAATGTGAATACACTAACGCCACTGAACTGTATACTTAAAAAGGTAAATTTTGTTATGTACATTTAACCACAATAAAAAAATAAACATGATAAATAAACATTCTCTTATGCTTGACTATATGTACATGTATTTCTGCAGAATAGGTATATAAACATGCATAATTATGGTATGTATTTAGTGGATTATACCTTCTATAAACATAAATATCCCTTTTTTGTCCCTCTTAATGCTTTTGGTCTTCAATACTGGCTTATCATTTATGATATTGTCCCCCCTGCTATCTTTCTGTAAGCATATGTTATTTACATCCAGCCTTCGTCCAGCCCTTTATTTGTAAACTTCCTGTGCTATTTCAAGGTGTGTTTGTAAACACCACATAGCTATTTTTCATTTCTTTATTTCAACCCCAATGTCTTTTAATGAAGCATGTCAATCTATACATTTACTAGGATTACTGGTGTTAAAAATATTCCTGTCATTTTATTCTGTGCTCTACTTATGATACTTCCTTAATTGTTTCATCTGTCCTTCCTTCAGAGTTTTATTTTCTCTCTCTCTCTCTTTTTTTTTTGCAGCTGGTCAGTACAGGGCTCCGAATTTTACTTTCTAATTTATATGAGTATTTTTCTACTACCAAGATCTTCAGCACATTTATTTATTTCTCTTATTTAACTTGAACATTATATTCCTACATTTTAAGAATAATTTTTAGATAGCTGCCTTAAACTTCATGGCTATATTTTTCAGGCTTAGCTCTAGGTTTGATTTGCTCATCAATGTTTCTTATATTCCTTGTTTTCTTATTTTTCATTTTGCTAGAAAATATCCTCAAGTAAAACTTTGCATATAGAGTTCATGGGTAGTAAACTTTCTGACTGCATGTCCTTTTATTAGTTCCTCCCCTCCATTCTTTCTGTTCTCTTTACAGAGCTCCTACCAGATAATACAGTAAAACTCCCTTGTCTTTTAATTGCTCTCTCATGCTTTTCATTTCTTCCTTCTCTTGCACTGCTTTCTGGAAAAAATCCCTTGGTTCAAACTATAGCCAATCTTTGATTGTGTCCATTCAGGCCATTTATTGATTTTTTCCCCCTTAAACTTTTTCCATTTTAAAGCTTTAATGATTCTTAGTTGTCAGTTCAAACATGTCAGTCTAGACTCAAGATTATTATTAGCCAGAATCCCTTCCATGAGTCTAATTACAAGAGCCTAGCAGAAAGGTCCAGTGGTTGTGCAGAAAAGTGGTTAAGAGGGGATCTATAATCAGGCAGTCTTTCCCTCTATGTACAAGGACACAATTTGTCATTTGAATGCAAAAATTTCCTGTGCCTCCTGGTGGTTATAAATTATCTGAGGCATTCACTACTTCTCATACCCCTGTTGATAATCAGAACAACATGGTCAGAAACTGGCTTGACAAAATGTTTATGATAGTTTTTCTGCCTTAGTGCATCTTTGATAACCACAGAACTTGCTGGTCTGAAATTTCTAGTAGAATACCAGGTAAACCCATGTTTGAGGAAAAAAAGAGAAAAAAAAAAATCTAACATAGTCAGTAGGGGTAAAAGGTACAATTGCCTTTCAGACTACTTTATACCAAGGACTTTCTATGGGTAATGAAAGACAAATCTATGAGAAGAAAGGCCTTGAGGTATTTTTCAATGACCATAAAGAAACCCTAGGATTAAAAAGGAACTGGAACCCTAAAAATGAAAAAAGAATAAATTTTCTAAAAACAGTTTTTGGTGTCATAAAAAACAGTATAAAAATCAGGTACCTGTAAGCATTCTTTGTAGTCTTCAGAAATCAGATGAACAAAAACGGTAACTCTTTAATGGATACAGAGTCATTGTATAGCAAAATGAACAATTAAAACTATTAAAATTTATAAAATATAACATATATAAATTAAAATTTTATATAAGCTTGTATACAAGACAAACTCATCTCATTTTCCTGATTAAAGACTTTAATTACAATTTTCTAGGTATATTCTGATTCATCTTTAATTGGCTTCAAGGTTACTCCTAATATTTGACCTGAAGTTTGCCTGCTAACCTGTCAGATAGCTAAACACACTAAAGAAATTCGCTGTGTAATGAAACCTTATAGTGATCTCTTTTATCACAAATCATTTCCAATGCAAATAATCATCTCAAGTTATTAAGCCTAAAATTTCTAAACACTCCTATATTGTGTCTTTACCTCTGCTGAAATAGAGCCAGGCATTTGAGAATCTTGAAAAACATAAAAAATAAACAAACAAACAAAAAAACCAAGCAAAAAATCTTAAGTAATCATTCATACCCTAGGAATGAACACTCTTGGGAGGTTTCTTGTATACATCAATACAATGGTTGTCAATTTTCGGTCTAAAGTGACTATCACAATTAGCCTCACCATTCCATATGCCTATAAGGAAGGTGACCATATTTCCAGATTGTCCAGAACTGTTCTGGGTTACTCTTGTTATTTTGGAATAATTACTAATAGCATCTTTGTCTCTCTGAAAATCATCACTGTTTGTACAATAAATTCTATGGTCACACTACCTATAGGGAAATCTGGACCATCACATTCAAGTACTACTCAGCCTACTATTTGGCATGCATCTAAAATACAAGGTACTTTGTCACCTGAAATCAATGACTGCCATAAAGACTGTGATAGCTTAAAAATGTCATTTTTTGGTACCAAAAGAAAAAATATTAGTAACTAGTTTAGACAGATCTCTTAATCTCCATTATTTCACCTGCACAGTAAAACTCTTTCAGTTCAACATTTTATGAATCTATTATTAAAATGTTACTATTTCACATCCCTGTAAAACAAAGAAGAATGATAATCAGTTCACTTAATCTCAGTTAAGTGATCTGTAACTCATCTATAAGACAGACTCATCCTACTTTATATTTCTCTAAAGTCTCTTTCAGTTCAACATTTCATATGTCTATTACTAAAATTTTACTAATTAATATGTGTTACAGTAAAACAAAGAGGAATTCAAGGTAGGACACAATTGGAATCCCCTCAGACGATAAGAATATGGCCTCAGTAAGCATTCACCTCTTGATGTACACTAGTATGCTAGTACAATAAGAGAGATTTTCACAAGGAATGTTTCTTATGAAACACAAGAGACCAATCATAAAGGCCAATATAATTGTCATGAATCAACTAGAAACCCTTAAATATGATTTGCAGTTGCTTTTGTAGCTGACAAGAATGCCACACAAGAAAATATATTTTAATGTTATTGTAACACTTCAGCAAACAGCAACAAACACAGAAATATAGTAATATCATGAAAATAGAGTAGTAATATTACAAATTGCTGCTTTAAATAAAAGATGACACTGGCTAAAACTAAGTACCTTATATCTTTTAACAAGACAAAAATAAAAGTCCTTCAGTTTTCAGTTACAAAGCATTTTCCTTTAATTAATACTCAAATTCAATTAGCCAAGATCATCATATTCCTTAAATTTTTCAGCAGTTTATAAGATTTGCATGTCTCATCTCTCAATTTTTGAAACTCATTGCTATTATAGTCAACTTTTTTATACAGGACTTGATTGTTGCATAACAATTTTTATCCCATTCCTCTAAAACTTAAGGGACTAAGGGTATAATTTGAAATGATCTGTCATAAGTGTGAGGTTTATTGGATATTTAGTGTTTTATCTTAAAAATTTACATTTTGCATTTTATTCTAAAACATATCCACGCACTTGCTTTGTTAAGAAAATAATGTTTTAAATCCTTACCATGCAAAGTATGGTCCTTGGACCAGTGTCACTTAAGAGCTTGTTAGAAATGCAGAATCTCAGGCCCCACTCTAGAGCTACTGAATCAGAACCAGCATTTTCATGAGATCCCCAGGTGATCTGTATGCACTTTTAAATCACTACTCTTAAACATATTCTTTACTCAAATGCAACTCATCAGCTGATTTTGTTTCTGACTTTACTTTTTCTCTATTCATTCCCAACTCCTTCATGTTTCTTTCTGTCCTGCTTTGACCTAACCCTTCTCATTCCACTGATACATTTCTTACTTCTCAGATTTTCATATAGGCTGCCTGTTTGTCTCTCCTCCTCCTGCAGCACTCTCAACTTGAACATTTACAGAATCTTTTAAGTTTCTCTACTTCTGCAACATTCCAACACAAACCAAAACACTTTTTCCCAAATAAAATTGAGAGTCCTAGATTTCTAGATTTTCTTTACTACTTTTGCAACTATATTCTCAATAATTTCTAAACCAAGTAGTTTATTCATTCAGGGGCTCTTTAGGTTTAGTTTATCATTCCTCCACTGTCACGCCAGTAGTAGGAAATACAGATTAAAATATCAAAGAGTATTTTAGTGGACAAACCAAATTTCACCTGTGAAAACAGATCTTGATAGATAATGTAAGTGTTAATTACAAAATTATTTAAGCGATAACTGACTATAGCACATAAAAATACTGCCATGGGGCTGTGCAACTATCAATTGAAATATCTGAATATTTTTCTTTCTCCTTATTAAATATTTTCAAACAAGATATAACAGCTTGACAAACTTTCACAAACTGTTTAAGTATAATTTAAAAGCCGTAGACACATATTAAAAGAAAAGGCAAAGACAAAAAAAGTATGCAGTATTGCGATACTGCAAAAGTTTAACAATTGCTAGTCTATATTCAGTATAGATACACACTTACATATGAGTATATTTGGAACTTCTTCCCACAAAAGGTAGAGTACTGATTCCACAATCAAGCAATTCATGAAGGCTACTTTATAAGAAACAAGATTGTTTTCATTTGATTGGGAAAAAAATCAATTAATAACAACGAATTAAATGACAATTTTATTTAATATGCAAAATAACTTGAAAAATACAGATTATGTTAAATTTTTTTTTTTTTTTTACCTCACTTTCAAGAAAGAAAAGAACCAGCATCCTAATGAGATTCCCATTTGGACTGTTCCTTCCCCTCCTCTTTGCTAATGCTTCTTCTGCTTGTGGATCATGTCTGCTAAATAGCCTGGAAATAAGTAACAAAATAAGAGCATTACAAATTTACATGGATATGAATTTCAGTCTTTTCCTTCACTATGCAAATTATTTCAGTGTTTATAAATAAAGAAAAGAAACAATATCAGAGATCAGGTTACTTACCAATTTCAATACAAATATGTAACTGATGCCTTTATAGATCAAAAAAAGTTTGGATCTGAACAATTTCGTATAGTTCAACCACATATAAATGTAAAAGAAAACATTTTACTGATGAATAATCAATACTCCAATATTTATAAAAAATATAAACACCACTATTATCCTGTATGATTGATGCTGAAGTATGTAATTTTAAACTAAGTTCTATTTTCTTAAATATTGATTTCAGTCATGCAATTATAGCATTTAACCAAATATTCCAGCAATAATTGTAAAAACTAATACCTTTATAATCATGATTACTTCTTACATTCTTTTCTGCTTATAGTCTATTATCTACAAATAGTACTCGCTAACCCAATAGTTTTCAGTAAAATGACATTAACATTAAACTTATTTTAAGTAATCTAAAATTTTTAATTTGCTAATTAGATTTATTCTAGTAAAATTTAAAGACCACTAAAGGTGCCTTATTTCCAGGCACTGCTCTAGGTAAAAGGTTATATAAGTGAAAAAAGACAAAATTCCTGTTCTCATGGAACTCTCACTCTACTGGATAAACAGCAGATAAATACATACTATCTCACATATTATAAAGAAAAATGAGAAAATAGAGATAGGTATATAGCATGTGTTAGTTTATATACAGAAGTCAGAGTAGTTCTTTCAAATGAGAGGCTAAATAACTGAATAAAACAAAAATAATTCCATGTGATATAAAAATAAACCAATCTCGAGCAGAAAATGACTACAGAGAAGTTGAGTTTTTCTGGGGGGTGGGTGAGAGGAGGAAGAAGGCATATGGGTGGACTACGGAACTTATCTTGAAGTTATATCTGCATAGCTGTCACACTGGTTTTAGAGAAGGTTTTGTTTCTTGGGTGGCTTTTGGAAGGGTGGCAAATGGAAAATATCAAGGTTCTTGATAACTGAAATGTACCAATTTGGATAAATGCATTTACTATATATAAATACAAGTTACTGAGGAATTAGCTTACATTTTTAATAAGAAAATGTGGAATTTTGTTTTTGTGGGGTTTTTCTTGTTTTTTTCTCAGTGGCTGGCCAGTATGGGAATCTGAACCCTTGACCCTCATGTTACAACACTAATCAACTGAGCAAACTGGCCAGATCCCAGAATATGGAATTTCATATGACATATTACAATATTCATTTCAGATACCTTATACTATTTTTTTGATGATTGGTTAAGATTGTGTAAAGTTTATAGTGACTACAAGACATTGTGTATGTACATGTGTGCACATACACGTATCCTTTTTTTTGTTTTCTAAAAGACCAGCCAACTACAGTAGTGAGAAAGAAGGAAAGGGTAGAACAAGGAGCTGGATCTGTAACTGACTGTGAACAATCTGCTGAGATAACTAACCACCTTCAGAACAGCCAGCATGTATATTTTAAACTTACTCTACTACTAACTTGTTAAGATTTTAAAAGATCACAATATTAAATGGTGAAAGAATGCTAAAAGAGATGATTAAAAATCAAAAGTTATCAAACTGTGAATTTCATGAGCACAGGGGCCTAAAACCAGCTTATGAACTGAAGCTTTCATTTGCACAGGAATTGGCTTTATTTTCACAAAGAAGTAAGAAATAATGGAGGCTTATCCTTCAGGATGTAAAATATTCCAGTTAAAAAAATTTTAGGAAGTATTTCAAACTTGGAAAAATATAATACAGATAAAATAAATATATCCAACAGCTCTTTCTAACTCAAGTATGCCAGTTTATAACCTTTATTACATAGAGAACCAAACTCTTTATTTCATCTTTGAAACTACAGAAGCAATAACTTCTAAAACCGCATAGTTTTTGAAAAGTTAAGTAGAGAATGGGGACTAACTAGAATATAAGAATCCTGAAAAATGAAGGAAAGTTAAGACTATAATACAATCTTGATATTACGACAGACAACATCCCAAGATAAGTATGGAAAAAGCATTATTCTATTAGCCAAAGACGTCAGAGTCACTGGCAAATTCAATACATTATTTTAAAAATCATGCCTGAAAATTTTGACTTTCTTCCTCTTCACTTTTATTACCAATATGTACTAGTAACTGGCTTCCTACTTAAGAAAGATTTTTCACAGAAACTATTTTTCCCACTTTAAAAAGTACAACCAAGTAGAGAACAATTTATTGTTGCAGCACTGAGATGCAGACACTGGATGGAGGGCCAGGCCTTCTCTTATCAAAGTTAATCATCCATGTACAATAGTTGCTCAGTATATTTTATTTTTTATTTTTTTAAAATTTATTTTATTTTTTATTTTTATTTTTGTTTTTCGTTACCGGCACTCAGCCAGTGAGTGCACCGGTCATTCCTACATAGGATCCGAACCCGCGGTGGGAGCGTCGCCGCGCTCCCAGCGCCGCACTCTACCGAGTGCACCATGGGCTCGGCCCAACTCAGTATATAATTTAAATCTGTGCTTCACCATAATCACAAATTAGTTTAAGTAATGGACTTTTAGGTTCATCTGTCAATAATCAAAGCTACCAAGTAATATCCATGAACAAAAAACCAAAAAACAAAACAAAGCGAAAGATACACACAACACAACCAACAATATGTTTACAAAACCAGAGGTGGGAAGTGAGGGGAAGGGAGGAAGTGGTAAAGGGCCACAAAAAATGATTACATTGTATAACGCTGAACATATTAATTATCTTGATTTGAGCTTCACATATCACACAGGTATTGATATTCAACTCTGTACCCTATAGATATGTATAATCAACTATGTTTCAATTTTTAAAAAATTCACTGAAATGAAAAAAATAATCTACTAATAAATTATAGAACATTTATAGTAAACCATGATCAAAATGTAATTCATAGGAGTGTGTTTACTCATAAGCTCTCGTTAGCACTATTGCTTTGCCAAAAATAAATACAGATTTTTTAAAAAATTAAACTGCAACTGTATATATAACTTTCAGAATCACTATGGATTACTGATTAAAAGACGATTATTAAAATAATCATCATCTCATTGGAGAGAATGGGAAATAAGACAAGAAAAGTTGGGAGGCATTTTGAAAGTGCTACTGCTTCACATTTATATCACAAATGTTGAGAAGGTAAGATCAGAACTCAGAATTTTCAAAGAAAAAAAAACAAAACTGGTGAAATGAAATACCAATTACCTGGGGAGCTTTTATAAACTTCATGCACTTCCCCAATCTCCATTCACACCCCTGGCTGAGAGCCATCCTTTCAGATTTCAGGAAAAAGGAATTTGTTACAAGATGCGTCATTCTCAGGGATGTGATTCATGATGTGTACACAGGCTGTAAGGCTATTACAGCCCCTAGAGTTTGAAATGGACACTTTTAGCACTGTGTTCAGTCAGTATGACTGTCTTCCACTAACTCTAAGACAATAATAAAACAAAATACAAAAGTGGAACCTATTTTCAAGGATAGTTAACTCACTTTTTGTGAAGGAACTCTCCAGCTGCCACAGCAACAGGGCGATGTGCTGAGTACACTAAGTGATAAACATTTTCACAGTCTTCATTGGAAAGGGCTTCTTCACTTCCACTGAAAAATGCAGAAAGTAACATAAGAACCAAAGCAAATACTTATTTTCAATTCTACCTTTATTTAAATTTTATAAAGTTCATATAAAAGCTCAAGGCATACTGATTTTAGTTTCACCTTTCACCCTACTTTGAAAGCAATATTTCCCTTTAACTATAAAAGACAATTATTACATAAAATTCAGAAAATACAGATAAAATAAGAAGAAAATAAAATGTACACAATTCTTCTACCCACATATATCCATAGATAATGACTATTAAATTCCTTGGGATATTTATTAGCCCAAATTAGCTCTGTTGATATGCTCTGGGAATATATTTGTCCTTGTTTCACAGAGTTAAATTATTACGCTATGTAACTCTTCTTTGTAGAATTATATCTTTTAAATTATATTTTACCATCATATTTACAATACAAATTATTTAGTCTTCTTACTATTTAAAATGGATTCAGTAGTTACAACCATTCCTTTACCAATACAACTTTCTTACCTTTCCATTCATGTATTCTTAAAATTTGAGCCATTTCTTAGTTGGCCGGAATGTATCTTTATTTTTCTTTCCAAAAATGGAATACCTATTTCCTGACTATTAATATGTTTCAAGATATCTGATATGATTACAACTACATGGGGAACAGAATTTTTGGACTGTATAGGTCCTTGACAAGATGTAGGGCTACAAGCTCATTCCCCGAATTCACACCTGGAAATGCCTCAGAAGCTAAAAGGTGGGTGAGGGATCTGTCAAATAAACAAAATTAGAGTGATCTTGTCAGCAAAAGAAGGTAGTTGCGTCACAGTATGAGTGAAAAAAATAACTGGATCTCAAGGATGGGAAATAGGTTCAAAGCATTTTTTAAAGTACTCTTATTTTTTTCCCGTCCACAATGCCTGTTCCAATACTGCTGTGAGGCAGAACAGTAACCAGGGTAGTGTGAGTAACGACAGTGCTGTGCTGGAGCCAATAAGCACTGGGAAATTAACAGTAGGTTGTAGGCAGATTGGGTAGCCTGTGATCTACTCTCCCTATATATCCATTCCATATCCTAAGGATTATGAGATTAGAAATAAGGGAGATGGGTTTTAAGACTGCCAAGGAAGAGTGACAGATTATAACGAGAGGCTCTCTGTTCTGAAGCATTAGTATCTCTAGCATGCCCAACTCATACCCCCAAAAGTATAAAGAGGGGGCTTGAGGCTTAGTCCCCTTCACCCAATTATGTACCATCAGCTCAACTGGCTAATACCCTCAAAAGAAATAAGCTCACAGAAAAAGATTTTTAACAAGACATCCCAGGAACCCAAGCTCATAAATGAAAGGCAAATAAACAATCTATACTAAAAGTAAGAGAATTAACAGATGGAAAGAAAAAGAATTTAAAGGAGGTTATAATAGGATGTTAAATGTGACTTGCTGTTTTGGCAGTTTTGCTAGAGATTCCACAAGCAAGAAAAATAAGGCTAGATCATTTTATGTACATGCTATAAGAGACAGGAAAGCTGGGTTGTGATTCTTGGATCATTAACCACCAAAACAACATATAAGAAATTAGGGGACTGAGCAATATAATCATCAGTAGAGGATTTCTTTAAAGAGAGAGATGTCAGAGTGCTGTGGTACTCTGAAGCCTTCTCCCCAAGCCTACCTGGAGCACCAAGTTTCAGAGAATGACTACGAAAACTGTGTAAATAACCCTTACAAAGACGAGGAAGTTTAGGAACTGGTACCTGCTATTGGGCTTCAAAAGTTCTAAAGGTAAAAGGCTGACTGGAGTAACCCATGGTAGCAGAGTAAGAAGAGATGGCTAACAAGGGAATGAGCTGTACTTACTCCATCCATAAACAGTCCCTGTTTCCTGTGGGCCAGGTAAGGAGTACTGAAAGTGAGCCAGCCTGAATAGTTTTAAAAGACTTTGCCCAGTAGGACTACCTATAGGGCAAGTGACTCCAACACAGAAAACCTGAAAGCCAAGGGCTGGGTCATAAAATAAATAGCCAGAGGAGGCACTGTGCACTCTGGGGAACTATAATCACATATTCCTAGAGCAGAGAGAGATCTATCTGACAAGCTAGAGACACAACTGTACCTTTTAAATAAGTTATATTCTACTCTTATCTCCCCCAATAAAAATGCAGAAAAGAAACAGACAGACTTTTGAAACCAGCCAAACTATCTTCTAAATTCATGGTGAAAGTAGAATTTTTCAGCCATACCAGGTCTCAGAAACTTTGAAAACACTCCTCAAAAAAATAATCTAGTAGGAAAAGATAAAATTGGAGGAGTCTATGAGATAATTACTCTTCCCTGAAAATAAGAGAAGAAGAAATATCAAAGGAAATGATAAATGAGCTGTATAAATGAGCAAGTATTGAAACTAAACAAACAAGGAAGCAATATATACATATATCTCCTTAACAATATACATCTCAAACTCTAGACAATACCAATGAAAAAAGTGGGTGAGTGGAATGTCAAGGTACATTTTTGTTCAGAAGAGATATTGATAAGCTGGTTTAGTTCACAAGGAAAATATAATGAAGGGGCCTAATACTTTAAAATACATTTTAAAAGGAAAAAACTTCATAAATTACAAGGAAGAATGGTATATAAGGATAAAATGAACACTATCAAAAAAGTGTAAAAATCATGAGCACCTAGATACCCATCTATATACTCTGAAGTATACCAAGCAACAATCTATAAAGAAAGATAAGTCAACAATTGTAGCTGAAGATTTTAACACATCTCTCTGAAAAACTGAACAAAAAATAAGGAAATGTATAAATAATTTCAATGACACAAATAAATTCAAAGTAATGAATATGAATATTTAACTGTATACACAACCTAAATGTGTACTGTTTTTAAGGATGCCAAGAAAATTCAGAAAACTGACCAAACTACTCAGAACATATTCTCAGATAATAGAATAAAATAGAAAGGATACCTTTAAAAAGTCCAACAGGGAGAACAGTAACATACTACTGAATAACCTACAATTAAACTAGAAACCATAAAGGTAATCAAAATATTTATCGTTAAATGTCTATGAAAATATTACATGTCCAAGTTTTTAGGACACAGGTAAAGTAATACTTAAAGGTATCTATAGATCACTTTAAACACAATTATTCAAAAACAAAAAACAAATGAGTCCTAAGAAGCTGGTTCTTTGGAAATAGTAAGATGGACAAACCTCTGATATAACTTATGAAGAAAAAGAGGATACAAATAAAATAGAGGATGAAAAAGAGAAATTAACAAAAGAAATAGTTTTAGAAAATAATAATATCTGAACTATAAAGTAAATTTGAAAACATAATAAAATTGATATATTAAAGTTTACAAAATGTCAAAATTGGCACAAAAAAGAAAACTTCATTGAGACAGATAAGCATGAAGAAAAGAAATGATAAAGACCTCTCCAACAAAAGAAATTGAAAACTGACACGGCTTTAACAAGAGAATTCTCTCGAAGTTTCAAGAAAGAATTAATCTCTGTCATAGACAATTTGTTTCAGAACAGAAAAGGGCAAGATACTATTGAAGGTATTTTACAAAGACAATATAACCTTAATTATGAACTGGAATAAGGATAAGAAAAAAAATTATGTCAAATTTACTCATAAACACAGACATGAAAAATCCTAATATGATTTACTTGAGAAATGCAAGGGTGGTTTACCATTAGACAAGTCTATCAGTTCAGGCTCATTAATGATGAAAGGAAAATTCCAGAAAACTCAAAACACAAAGGAACTTCTATCATATATATCAAAAACCTATCACAGAAATCACAGACAAGGAACTTTAAATGCTTCCTAAAAAAAAGAAAAAAACCTGCTATCGCTTACACCATTATAACGCTGAAAGTACTGCTTTGCAATTAAACAAGAGAATAAAACAAAAACTATAAGGTTAGGAAAAAGGCAAAGATGAAATTGTTTGCAGATAATATAATAATCTGCACAGTAAAACCAACAGAATCAACAAATCATCAGATTGCATAAGAGTTCTAATAGGTTGCACATATAAGACCAACATAAAAATTAAAGGTTTCTCTGCCTGAGCAATAATTAAGTAGAAAATAATACTAAATACTGATCATATAACAAAACCATAAAGTACTTAAAAATTAACTTAATAATGCACCTCTATGAAAAAATTCAAACTTTTTTCATAATGATATCTGAATAAAGAAATCCATCATTTTCATGCATAAATGATATAGTAAAGAACTCCATTTTCTATAAATTAATCATAAAATTAAATGCAATTCTAAATTTAAAATTCTATTCACAGATTTTGCAGCACTTAATATTTATTGTTCAAATGTATATAAAAGAAAAAATCCACAAGTAGGTAAGTGAATTTTAAAAAGAAAAAGAATCACCCAAAAAGAAAGGAGGCCATATTCATAACATATAGCATATATTATATTATAAATCCACAATAATAAAGTGCATAGTACTAGACCAGAAAGGTTAAAGAAAAAAAAGCTCAAACAACAGTTCATGATGGATGTGGCATCATAAAATAGGGAAAGGAGGATTTGTAATGACTTTGCTAGGATCTACATTCTCTCACAAAGATTCTTTCTAGTTTTTAGTCAAACCTGTATGGATAAAGCTATAACATAAGTATTTTTAAATCTCTACCATACTGCTTTATTTCCTTTCTCCTACTTCTCTAGTATTCCAGAAAAGCCTATTTGAAAAACCTATCCCTTTTAAGGGTTCTTCCTTTTGAAACCTTCTTTCTGAGTTTTTGTTTTGTTTTAAATAGAAGGGTATGTTACTTCATTTTTTCTCTAGACTGCTTAAAAGAACTTTTATGTGGCAGTAATAGACAATAGTAAAAATAAAAAATAAAACGAGAGAAAAACAGAAAACACTTTGTGTTGAACCTAATCTTAAAATGTAAAAATAGAACTTAAAGAGAGAACAATACATATAAGGGTTATAATATGAAGTATGTGAGTAATGCTGGGGAAAAGGCATTAAAATAGCAACAACTTAATTTAAATATTAAGATACTATACTTACTGAAGTATCAGAGTAACTAATCGAATAGCTTCCACAGCAACATCATATTCTTTATCAAGTGTCATCGATACAATGCGATCCTGAAAAAAATTGTAAAGTAAATCAACAATGAACAGAAAATAAGTTGGTACAGACCTAAAGTAATGTATTCTGGGGCATATATGCAACACTAATGATAGGTTAAATGAAAAACCATATAATCATAGTCTCACACAAAAGGGGTGTTAGTATAAATGTTCATAATTTAAAATCTTTCTCATTAACTAGTATTCCCTGACACTGTGACAAGTCAACCTAAATTTATAAAATAATTATGTTCATAAAAAGCTATATATAAAGAAAATCTTATTTTAATCAGGAGAGCCTTCTTTCAAAGGCAATAAATAAAAACTCATGCTGGTAATATCTTTTGTAAAGCAGAGATTCATTTATCTATTTCATACAGGTTTACTTAAAGAATATGTAGTAAAGAATAAAAACGAAATACTTCTTATGGTAATATCATTTGCTAAATTATCTATAGCTAGCATTTGTAAAGTGAAAAATAAAATAAGTTCACCATCCTTGATGCTTACCTTGAATCGGTTAGTGAAAAGCTCCAATTTGGGAAACAATTCTCTATTGGTATATAGACTCTGTAGAGCCTTCAAACACTTCAGCCTGACTTCCCCTTGCTTCAGAAATACAAAATAAAAACACAAAGATGCAGTCAATTTCATGCCACAAAGTTTAAATAAATTTTCAAGTCTATATGAAAACTAAAATAAATTTCAGTGTAACCATTCAACTTGCTTCACATTGTAATTCGACACAGGATAGAACTAAGCAATAATACAGTCTGTTGTAAAATGCACTGAAAATCCCTAAGTTACATGAGAGTAAGCTACACCTTTTCAAACATTTAACAACTCTGACTCAACACAGAGTATTTCCCACATTATCCTGTGGCACTTTGAACTTTTAACCTGTGATTATAATTAGAGAAGGGTACACTCATTTGTCCTCTATGTAATTACTGAACAATCCTGTGGAAAAACCTAATCTCATGATATATCAAAGAGTTATCACTTATTCATGCAACAGATATTTACTAGATGCCTTTTATATTCCAGGGACAGCAGCTAGGAAAACAGATAAACAGGAGAATGTTTAAAACGGAGGCAAAATGATACAGTGAAGAGACCTGGGGGTGCTATTTACTATTGGAATATCTTTAATAAAGTCATTAACTTGGAGTAGAAGATATTGGTGATCAACGTGCATTCAGGACCATCTAGAAATTTATCCAACTCTCTGAAAGGATGTAATGGAGATTGAAGTTTCCAAAAGCAATGTGCTGTAACAGTAGAAATCCAAATTCTGGAATCAGACGAACTACATTTTTTTACTCCCAATTCTATAATTTATTAGCGACATGTGAGATGGGAAGTATATTAATCACTCTGATACTCAGTTTTCTCATTTATAAAGCTGCTGTAAGGATTAAATGCAGAGGAATGCTGGTAAGACTTGTAACAACCAGCTCTGAGGAACAGGGCCCTGAACTACTGCATTTGCAATGTCTGTAATCCAACTCTCTCCCACCCCATGGTCAATATCGAGCTACCAAAGATACATCATTGAACTCATTTATAAACAGATATGCATAATCATTCTCTTGCAAGCTGATCCAAGCCACTTCTAGCACATCATTGAATGAGATGACGTTTGCTGCTAAACCACTAGCACATAGGAAGAACCTGAGGTACCTGTGGCAGATGCTGTTGATGCCCTGCCAAGATCCCCTTTACTGGGTTAATTCCAGCCTCTGCCTGCGTTGACTGCTAATAGTTCATAACTGTACTTTTCTCTGGAGAACCAACCATGGTTGACAAGAATTACTCGGTACAGAGATCTCTAGGACATTAAGCTCCACTCCCTCCCCAGGCTGAGGCCCACAACCAGTGCTGAAAGATAAAAGAGTAAAACAGCCAAACCTCCTTGCTTCTGGGCAGGACAACCTCTAAGGTGCAATGTACTCTCCAAAGCTCCTTATGAGATCAGACTGAGAATAGCATTTTGAAACCAGATTTTTCTCAGTCTGTTTCCTGCTTTATCATACTTTCCTCACATTCTTATAGACTACTACTGAGAGTATAAACCTCAATATATGACTAGCACAAAAATCCCCAATTCGGGCTTTGCTTCTAGGGAACGTGACCAAAGACAGCTGGTACCAAGAATGGACCTACGAAGCTTTACTGACCGGACTGTAAGGTTGGATTACTTGAAGGCTGGAATGCTATGAAGAAGGACCCAGTGGTAGTATGTGAAATATTGATAGTTCTGACATAGGATAACAAGAGTATTTTCTAGAATTTTCATCTGTGGGAGAAAAGGGATGCGAACTAGCTTGTACAACATTCCTACATTTGAGGGAGCAGGATGAATAGTAACTGTAAGGACTGTGTAACTAAGTGGCTCTTGCTAAGTGTCTTTATGATGCTAAAGAGAAAACGACAGTCTCAGGCTATTTAATCACCAGTTAAAAGCAAGTGTTGCTGCACTGGCAACATTTAAAGAGACCCTTATCTCCAGCAGATAGAAAATCAATTATACTGAAGACCAGGTCCAGAACTCAATTGTGAGAGGGGCGGAATTTGAGAGACTTTTTGTCCCAGACAAGTCTCCCATGTCAAAGTCAGGGCCATGATAGGAAAGAAGTTAAGTCTAAAGGATATGTGGGTGGATACAGCTAAGAACCTTGAACTCCTAGTTACCTCTGAATTTGAGGGCCTGAAAATATAGCTCATGCCCCCTTGGTTAAAGGATAGCATGTCTCCTCCCTGTCCTATCCTTTGCTGAGATGACATGGAAGCCTCAAATGAGACAGGTACCTTAAGGACAATGCTAGTAGCCCTCCTCATGATCTACACAGACCTCCCTTCCTGGCCACCAGATGATGATCAAATCGCGGCATGGACTGAATGGAAAAACTGGCTCCATATAGCAATGGAGATATGATTCCAAAATAGCAGAGATAAGGTACCATCACCTATGACATGCAAGCAGGGAATAACAATTGTAATGGGCAGCAGGGCTGAAGGGTAGCCCATAGGGATCTATGGCACATAGGACATGGTATCCCAGGAAGCAAGATAAGTGGAAAGCCACTAAAAGTATTATTTAATACATATAGTGAAAAGAGATCAATAATGGACAAGTAAAAGGCTAAGGACAGTTGCCCCAATGTAAAGTCACAACCCCAGATTTAAAATAGCATGACTGACTTCTCTCTAGCTATAGACTTGAAACAAATGTGAAGAAAGATGAAATTACATCACTGAAATTCACACAGCAAATTATAAGTAGAGCAAGGACACGAACTGAGTTTTATCCAGTGGCATCTCCCAATCAACCACCTCTTTTCCCAAGTCTTGGTTCTCCACCTATAATGTGTCCTGCCTATACCACAGGAACTTCTTAACAATTAAATAAGGTGGTATTCATGACAGTCTTTTAGAAAACTGTTTTAAAATAACAGAATGAAAACTCCAGTTGCCTTTTTGGTAACAGCTCTACTTTGGGGCTCTACTATACTCTGAGCCTATTTCTATTATAGTGCCTAAATGCTTTATTATAAAAACTGTGATTCAAATCTGAAAGCTGTTTAACACAGTGTCTAAAAGCATATTCACTGCTCAATAAATGTTACTGATCCAAGGTCCAATCTCTATACTGCCCAGCTGACATAAAATGAAAATAAATAAATATTATTTAATGAATAACTAAAAATGTAATAAAAATAGGGGGTAAAAGCAGAAAAAGGAAACAAAGATAAAAAATTTGTTGGGGAGCTGATTGTATATATTTGTCAGAGACACTTTGTTAACGTTTGTGTCAAATTACTTTTGAAAAAAATGTTGTGATATGAAAAAGTACTGTGTAACATACTGCTAACCATAATTTCATAATTAGTTATATTTTTAAGAGCCAATAATTCACGTTTCAAGGAGACAATGCTAATTATTAAAATGCATATGTGTATTAAGAATATTTAAATGGAAATACTGTGAAAGGTTTCAAATTAACCAAATTCAGGTGGGCTAATTGTGAAGGAGAAAAGCATCAAATCACTTATGAGAGAGTCCCCATCAGACTAACAGCAGACTTCTCAAGAGAAACTCTATATGCCAGAAGAGAATGGGATGATATATTCAAAATACTAGAAGAAAAAAACTGCCAGCCAAGAATACTATAATCAGCAAGGCCATCTTTCACTAATGAAGGAGAAATAGTGTATTTCCCAACAAACAAAAGCTATGAGAGTTTACCACCACATGACCAGCCGCACAAGAAATTCTAAAGGGAGTCCTGCATCTGAATCAAAAAATCAATAATCACTACCATGAACACACACACACACACACACACACAACCCCACTGGTAGAACAGAAATGCAAACTGGAAAGAGAAAGAAATTGTAACTTACCACCTCCAAAAACCAACTAATACTGAAGACAAACATTAAAAGGGAAAGAAACAAAAGATATTTAAAACATCCACATGAAAATTATTAAAATGACAAAAGTAAGAAAATATCCTTTAGTAACTACCCTAAATGTAAGCAGATTAAATTCCCCACTCAAAAGACACAGACTAGCTGATTGGGTTAAAAAACTACACCCAACTATACACTCTCTACAAGAGACTCACCTCACCTGTAAAGACACATACAAAAAGAGTCAAGGGATGGAAAAAGATATACCAAGCAAAGAGAAACAAAAACAAGCAGGAGTGGCTATTCCTACATCAGATAAAATAGACTTTAAACTAAAAACTATAAAAAGAGACAAAGAAGGCCACTATATGATGATAAACGTATCTATCCAAAAAGAAGACATAACAAATCATAAAAACAGACGCACTCAACATCAAAGCATTCAGATAAATAAAACAAACACTATTAATCCTTAAGAAAGAGACAGACACAAATATGATAATAGTTGGGGACATGAGTACCCCTCTCAAACACTGAACAAATCATGTCGGCAACAAATCAACACAAAAACACTGTATTTAAACCACACTTCCGATCAATTGGACTTGGCAGATATCTACAGAACATTTCATCAAACAACCCCAGAATATACATTCTTCTCAGCAGCACATGGAACATTATCCAGGATAGATGACATGTTAGGTCACAAATCAGGACTCAACATATTTTTAAAAATTGAAAACATTTCAAGTTATCTTCTCAGACCACAACAGATCCAAACTAGAAATCAATCACAAGCAAAACTCAGGAAACAATACAAACACATGGAAATTAAAACAACATGCTCCTGAACAATCTGTGGGTCCAAGAAGAAATTAAACAGGAAATCAATAAATTTCTTCAAACTAATGAAAATGAAGACACATCATACCGAAAACCATGGGAGGCTGCGAAACCAGTTCTAAGAGGGAAATTTACAGCAATAAATGCTTACATCAAAAGAATAGAAAGTTTGCAAATAAACAAGTTAATGCTACACCTCAACGAACTAGAAAAACAAGAGCAATTCCATTCTAAAATTAGTAGACAGAATGAAATAATTAAGGTCGGAGCAGAACTAAATAAAAACCCCAAAGATGATACAATAGATCAAAGAAACAAAAAGTTGGTTTTTCAAGAAGATAAACAAAATAGACAAACCATTAGCTAGACTAACTAAAAAAAGAAGACTTAAAAACAAAAATTAGAAATGAAAGAGACATTACAACCAATACCACAGAAATATAAAGAATCAGAGATTTTTACCAACAACTATATCCCAAGAAGTTTGAAAACCTGGAGCTAATGGATAAATTTCTGGACACATACAAACACCAACACTGAACCAAGAAGACATAGAAAACTTCAACAGAACATCAAGCAACTAGTTTGAAGAAGTAATCAGCAGTCTCCCAACAACAAAAAAGCCCAAGACTGGATGTCTGTACTGGTAAATTCTACGAAACCTTTAAAGAGGAATTAATACCAAGTCTTCCCAAACTATTCCAAAAAATTGAAACAGAGGCCATTCTCCCAAACTCATTCTATAAAGCCAGAATCACCCTGATACCAAAAGCAAAGATAGAACAAAAAAAAAAAGAAAACCACAGACCAATATCTCTAATGAATATATACACAAAAATCCTCAACAAAATTTTAACAAATGGAATACAGCAAGACATAAAAAAAATTATAACCACATTCAAATGGGATTCATCCCAGGAATGCAAGGATGGTTCAACATTCCCAAGTAAATAAATGTAAGACACCATATCAACAAAATCAAGGGGGAAAAAACCACGATTATCTCAATAGACAGAAAAAGTATTTGCCAAATTCAACATATCTTCACGATAAATATTCTCAGAAAATTAGGTATAGAAGAAAAATATCTCAACTGGATAAAAGCCATATATGACAATCCCACTGCCAATTTGAACCTGAATGAGAACAGGAACAAGACAACAATGCCCACTCTTGCTGCTCCTATTTAACAGAGTGTCAGAAGTACTAGCCAGAATCACAATTCCTTGAACTTGTTAAGACAAGTAAATAGATATGATGGGGGGGGTGGATGGGGGAGAGGCACAGAAGGAGAGAAAGGAGGAACTGGTAAAGAGACACAAAAAACAACTACGTTGTATATCGATAAATTAATATAAAAAAATTTTTTAAAGAAGAAGAAAAAAGTAAAAAAATGAAGTAAAATAAAGAAGTACTACTAGCCAGAGCAGTCAGGCAAGAAAAAGAAATAAAGGGAATCCAGATTGGAAAAGATGAAGTCAAATTGTCCCTGTTTGCAGATGACATGATGCTGTACATAGAAAAGCCTAAAGACTCTACAAAAAAGCTCTTAGAGTTTATTTTAGTAAAGTTGCAAGATACAAAATCAACATGGAAAAATCAGTAATGGTTTTATGTGCCAACTACGAACTAGCAGGGAAAGAAATTAAGAATGCTAGTCCATTTAAAATATTCATACACACACACAAAACCCCCCAATCCTCCCCCCCCCCCGCAAAAAACCCCTAGGAATAAATATAGCAAGCAGGTGAAAGATCTCTATGACAAGACCTACAAGTCACTGTTGAAAGAAATTAAAGAGGCCATATAAAAATGGAAAGACCTTCCATGCTCTTGGATTGGAAGAATTAACATTGTGAAAATGTCCATACTACCCAAAATGATCTAAAGATTCAATGCAATCCCCATCAAAATGCCAATGACATTCTTCACAGAAATAGAAAAAAAATCCTAACATTCATATGAAACAATAAAAGATTCCAAATAGCCAAAGCAATCCTGAGCAATAAATAAATAAATAAATAAAGCTAGAGGTATTACACTACCTGACTTCAAATTATACTACAAAGCTATAGTAACCAATACAGCATGGTTGTATCATAAAGACACTCAGACCAATCAAACAGAATAGAAAAGAACCCAGAAATCAACCCACAACTTACAGATCTTTGACAAAGGCACCAAGAACATACACTGGGGAAAAGACTGCCTCTTCAATAAATGAACATCCATATATAGAAGAATGAAACTTGACCTGTATCTCTTACCATATACCAAAATCATCTCAAAATGGATTAAAGACTTACATAAATTAAGACCTGAAACTATAAAAACTCCTAGAAGAAAACATGGGAAACACTTCAGGAAGTAGGACTGAGCAAACACTTTATGAATATGATCCTAAAAGCACAGACAACCAAAGGAAAACAAATGGGATTATATCAAACTAAAAAGCTTCTGCACAGTAAAAGAAACAATTAACAGAGCAAAAAGACAACCTACAGAATGGGAGAAAATATTTGCCACCTATGCATTGGACAAAGGATTAGTATTCAGAATATAAAATGAACTCAAACAACAGTAAAAAAGAGATAACCTGATTTTAAAAATGGCAAAGGCGCTTAATAGGCATTTCTCAAAGGAAGATATACAAATGGCCAATAGACACATGAAAATATGCTCAACATCACTAAGCATCAGCTAAATGCAAATCAAAACCACATTGTGATATTGTATTAGCCCTCTTCTGTTACTTCTAAAAAAATACCTTAAATTGGGTGATTTATAAAGAAAATTAAATTTATTGCTTAACAGTTTCTGAGGCTGAGAAGTCCAAAATCCAGGGAATACATCTGGTGAGTGCCTTGGTGGTGGTGACAGTAATGGTAGAGTATTACACTGTGAAACATGGAGGAGCAGAGAGAGCAGAGCAAATAATCTCATTCACTCTCTTTTTAAACCCCTCAGAACCATGCCCCAGACCATTCATTATTAATCCATTCATTATGGCATGGTCCAACAATCTCATCACCTCCCCAAGGCCCCACCTTTCAATTACCATAATAGGACTTCCTACCCTCAACAGTCACAGTGGAGATTAAGTTTTGGGAGGGTATTCAAGCCAAGGCAGGTATCATCTCACCTCACTCTGACTGGCTTTTATCAAAAAGAGACTAAAAATGCTGGCGAGGATGCAGAGAAAGGTGGACCCTCCTGTACTGTTTGTGAGACTGTAAATTAGTGCAGCCATTATGGAAAACGGTATGGATGTTCCTCAAACAACTATGGATAGAACAGCCATAAGATCAACAATTCCACTGCTAGGTAATATATTCCAAGGAATGGAAATCATCATGTCTAAGGCATACCTGCACCACCATGTTTATCACAGCTCTATCTACGATAACAAAGAGTTGGAATCAACCTAAATGTCCACCATGGAATGACTGGATAAGGAAAATGTGGTCTATGTACACAACAGAAGACTACTGTGCTGTAAAAAAGAATGAAATACTGCCATTCACAGCAACATGGATGAACATAGAGAAAATTATGTTAAGTGAAATAAACCTGGCACAGAAAGAGAAATAACATATGTCCTCACTCATAAGTGAGAGCTAAAAAGCTAAAAGCTAAAACAAACTTGAAAAAGAAAGAAAGGAAGATGTAACAATCACAGTAATATGCTGAACTTTCAAAAGGAGAGAACAGAACTGAGGTTACCAGAGGTGGGAAAGGGGAAGAGGTAGGAGGAGTAAGGGAGGAACTGGTAAAGGGCCTCAAAAAATGATTACACTGTATAATGCTGAATACACTAATTATCCTGATTTGAGCATTACATATTGCACTCAGATATTGATATTGAACTCTGTACCCAATACATATGTACAATCAACTATGTTAAAATAAGAAAAAAATTCCAATAATTTATCATTCCCACCTTTGATTAATTGAGAATTAATTATTTAGGACTCAATGATGTAGAATTTCTTTCAAAATCAGAGCCCTTTTTAAGAGGCTAGAGGTAGAAACAGATTTTTACATCGAATATTCTAGAATCTAACAAATCTATTCACCTCTGATAAAATACTATACTGTGACATGACCCTAGAGAATTCAAAATAAAGAAGCTTATTTCGTTTTTGTATATTAAGAGAAACAAGAAATAATTTCTGATTCCAGACTAAAAAAAAATTATAATTATCTTCTTAAGATACTATATTCTCTTAAAACTTTAGATATACCAGGTTGTCAATCTTAGTTCAAGAGAGCACTTCAACTAACCAAGACAAGGTTTTCACACATGGGCTAATGTCTCCGGTTTCATCATGGTCTTCAAATAACCAGTTACTCATTTGCATCATCCTAAATTCACATATTATTACAACTGTTGAAAAATCAATTGCTATTTTGATTCCTAGTATTCTAGTACTGAGATAAACATATCCTCTATCAAAACTTAGAACAGAGTAACTTACCCTGTCATGAAGAGTCCATCCAACATATTTTAGGTAACTGTCATTTAGGAAGGCATCACTATACATTTTCATCCATACTCCAATTTCTTCAATACAAATGGCTCTAATCTCAGCAATAGCGTCACTGGGGGTGGGGGTGGGGATGGGGGACAAACCTCTGATTAATATCCAAAGTTGGAATACATGCATATTTACTTTCAACAAGCAGTAAATATTATTTCTAATACTTTATATATAAATACAAAATTCATAATAAATAGAAATATATATTATCCATACTCTCAAAGGCCTCTAGTCTGAACATCTTCTGTTTTTTATACTTCTTCTATAAAATAAAAACTACCAATACCAAACTGAAAAAAGAACTTCTATGAAACACCTTATTTTTGCCAAACTGCTCTATTTTCATTGGGCTATGCAATGACGTTTGGAGCTTTTTGAGAGCCTTACAACTACTATGGAGTCAACAAATATGTTAAATCTTCTCAGGAAACCAGAGTACCATCATCCATGTACAGAATAATGTAGAGCTCAAAACTGGTTTCTCTAAAGAACTGTGAACTTTATAAGCTAGCGTACATTTAATAAATTAAAAGAAAATAATTTTTATGATTAAGACACAAATTTGTTAGATATCCATGAGGCAAAATCACGCAGAAGCCAATATTATTTGAAAATGTGCAATAGTTTATAAAACCTAAAATCTTGAAGTAATTTATTGACAATTAAACTATACATGTATACCCTTAGCTTAAAATCAGCTTTTGCTACTTCAGTCAAGTCAGAGGTCTTTCATCTATAATTAATTTACTTTTTAGGCTGAAGCAAAGGGAAGAATAATCCACCTATAGTCACAATGGGAACGATCTTGGTAACTATACTGTGAAGTGGTTGCATAACATTCCCAAAAGTCAGGATTTTGGCTCACTGCCCAGATAGCTTTTCACTTCACTTCACTCCAAGCATCCAATATAATCTTTCCAGGATGATTTTTCTACTCTAAGAGCCGTGAATCAAGAACCAATGCAACAATAATACAAGGACTTCTATCTTACCTTTCACCAGGTTATTAGTGCTAGTTTAAAAAAATCATGTTAAGTATAATATGACGAAGCTTAATTTTCTTTTGCAGATCAATATTCAAGGCTTCTGATTTACCATACATGAACAAATTAAAATTTTAAGTAATTTTTAATTCTGCAATTTGCACAAGACAATAATGTCACTTCAGCTGGAATTTTAATGTTAATTAAGGCACTTTTCTTAGTTTCTCTTTTGTGCAAAATGAGTGATAGAATTCTAATAGTTAATTCCTTGCTTGCTCTAATAAATCTCAGTTCCTTCTAGGCTCCTGTCATTGCTTAAGAACAAAAATTGGGGAAACTCTCTTCCCAAGCCATACTGCCAATTACTGTGCAATCTTTAGTTTTCCTGCATTTTTTGATAATACTTTTTTCTCATGTAGAGGTTCTATAGCATAGTGGCTAATAGTACAGACTCTGGAGCAAGACATCCTGAGTTGAAATCCTGGTTCTGTTATTTACTAGCTGTGTGACTTTGGGCAAGGTACTTCCCTTTTTCTTAGGCTTCCTCATCTGTAAAATAGCGATAATAACAGTACCTAGCTCACAGAGTTAATTCGAGAATAAAATCACTTAATACAAGTAAAATACTCAGAATTGTGCCTAACACATACTAAATCTTTCATAAATGTTGGCAATTACAATCTGTCATTTAAGTTTCATCAATCTGGGCAGTTAGAGACAACACAATTATAAAAAGAAGCTTTACTACAACTGTGAGATATCCCTAGACCTTTATAATACTCAAAATAATTTTTTTTCTCTTTTCTTTCTTTCTTTTTTTTTTTCTTTTTTTGGTGGCTGGCCAGTAAGTGGATCCGAACCCATGACCCTGGTGTTATAAGGCTGTGCTCTAATCAACCAAGCTAACCAACCAGCCCCAACTTTTTTCTTAATATGAAAAATTTCAGATGTAAAAAAGATATAGAAGACAATACAATGAATAACTGTATATCCACTGCTCAGTTAATAAAATATTACAGTTAAAACTTCCTATATACCTAGTACTGATGCATCTCCTTCCCCAAGAGTAAATGGCTATCCTTAATTCAGTGAATATCATTACCATCTGTATCTCTGTTTTAACTTCATATGTATTGTTTTACATATTTTGAAACTTTATATAAATTTTATCCTGTACGTATCCTTCTCTAACATACTTTATTCACAAACAATTTTTGTAATCTAGGCATACTGAATAATATAGTTCCAATATATTAATTTTGACTGATGTTCAGTGTTCCTTTCTATGGATATATTACAAATTATTTATATATTCTCTCACTGATGAATATTTAGGTTGTATTCATGCTTTTGCTCTTATTAACAATGATGCCATAAACACATTTGTACATTTCTCCTCAAGCACATGTGTTAGTTTCCCTAGAGCAGTGTTTTTCATTGGTGTATCGTTACCCTTAACATATCATAAAATAAATTTAGTGAATAGCAACAAATACAGAGAAGTATATAGGACAGAAAATACCAAAATGGTCCACGTGTAGTAAGACATGTAAGTATTCTTTCTTGAAACTACTATCTACCCAATGAAGGACATGGCCAACAACGTCTGTAAGACACTATTTTCATACCTAAAAGTGAAATTACTGGGTGAAAAGGAATGTACATCTTCAACATTATTAGATATTTTAAAAAATCTCTCTAAATCAGTGCTTCACATACTTGCCTGACACATGGTATTTTCCTATTATTTAATATAAATTTCCAATTATGTGAGCTGCAGGTTCATATACTTTGCTCTCTACTAGGCTGTCCAAATAAAAACAAATGATAACAACAGCAAAAATAAAACCACCACCCTCCAAAAATAAAACAAAAATACCTCACAACTATAAAACAACAACAAAACACCCAAATCATATTATTTTAGCTCTCTCAGTCCTATCTCCATCAGGGATCCATTACACTTATCCTCTGTTATACTACCCTTATAAAAGTCAATCCAAAAACAAAAACAAACAAACAAACAAAAAAAACAGGCTAAATGTTTTTACTATACAATTTCATAGAAGCAGATTGAGGACAAAATTAATAGGTATGTTTTACTGATTCGAACTACCGTATAGTGACCACTGAGTATGATAACTGCACATATACACAGCTCAATCGTTATTCTATCACTCTTAGAGTCAGGTTAATTCTTAGACTTTTTCCACTGATACTAAGATAATGGGTGGCTATTTCCCACAGGTTAGAGAATATAAAAGCTTAGTTCTATTTCAGCAGGGAAACTTTGTTCAAGATATTTTCTTTTTCCTTTTCTTTTTTTTCAGCCATCGCTACATCTATGCCTAATTTCTAATGTCTTTTCCAACTTTCTAGCCTCCTAAACAGCTTATGTTCCTGAAACACAGCTTCTTGGTATTCACTGCTAATATTTTTGATACAGCATGTCTTCCAGGAAACCCAGCCCTTGTCTACTTCAGAAGCCAATCTGATCCTTCCCACTTTAACTTTAAAAAATTAAATATCCTTTTCTAGACGTACAATTTGACCACGTGTAGCCAGATCACCTATGCTGCTGAAATAAAAATTCCCAAGGTGATTTGTCTCTTTGGGTTCTGGAGCTCCTATCACTTTGCCTGTGCCACCCTGCTAGATTAACCATTCCCTATAAGTGACTATATTATGTAATCACAGAGTAGACAGTAAAATTAAAACACTTTTGTGATGGTTTGTAAGCAAATTTTTTGTGGCGTATGTTTACAAATTCTTTGCTAATATTCCCTCTGGTGGAGACTAATTCCCTTTTTCTTGAGTGTGGGTGTTCTAAGTAACTTGCCTCTGACAAATATAATGTGGTGGAAATAAAGAGTATTGACTCCTTAGCCTAGGTCAAAAAGACACTGTGACTTTTGTTTTCTCAGATCACTCTCTCTGGGGAAGCCACATGCCATGTCTTGGTGACATTCAAAGTTCCATGTGATGAGTAAGTGGGGCATTTAACTACCAGCCATATGAGTGAGACATCTTAGAAGCACAGCCTCCAGACCCGGTCAAGCCCTCAGATTACTACAGCCTCAAAGGATGTATTGATTGCAATCTTATGAGAAATCTAAGCCAAACCCACCAAACTGGGACCTTCCCAAAATCACTGACCCATAGAAATTAGTGATAAAAAATGTTTTACACTGACAAGTTTTGAAGTAATTTGTTACATGGCAAAAGGTAGTTAAATTATTGATTTTTATTATTATTAAAAGACCCTTACCAATTTATCATAATCAATCGTCTTGCAGTCTGGTCCCTAAATTAGTTATCCTTCAGTTCAAACAGCTCCAGTGCATTAGTACCTACATCTCTGTAGTCATCCCTAGTTCTACAATGCCCTCGTTCCATTCTGATTACCTAAACTGTTTATTCTTTCAAACTCCAGTGAAGTCTCAGCTCAACTATGATTTCTGTCATATCCTCCTATAACTTGAAGGATACCTCCTATTATCTATTGTCATATACCTCCTATTACTCCTATTATTTGCCTCTAGAAATTAGCATCGTATTTAAGTAGATGAGATATAAGATAAAAATGCAGTATGTTTCTAAATATTCCCTGATTTTTTTACAACTTATCTTTTGATATAAAGATATATTCTCATAATAATAGTCCTCCAATTCTTGGTTTTCATATTAAATTTACTTTTAATACCTGTTCTCTATTACCAACGGCCTTACCCCATTTAGAAATGTAGTGTCTAGCTGAAGTATTTGGGAGCTTCCAAAGCAAAGATTAAAACAGAAGGCCAAAAAATTAGTAAGACAAGAGGAAAGGTATAAAGACAATATTTTCATAATTCTATTATTGGGGTCTTGAAATGAACAAATAAAAATGAAGGCAAGATACCCTTTACTTGAGAACTCAGAAAAAAAAAGTGAAAAAGAATAATTCTGGTACAATTATATTTTGACTTTATTGTAACTGTATTTTACAGCATAAACAAATAACAATGTTTGTTTCTATAAAAAACGTATATAATTTACTGATCAGCACAATGTCTTTTTTGGGGGACATGACCCTTCAATTTAGAATCTGGTCTTAAGTTTTAATTTTGGATTACCTTCTTGGCAGATAAAAATTTAATTATTTTCTATTTAAACAAAATGAAATTTAATTCTAGTGAATTTTAATAAAATGTTTCTTGTATTACCCTTACGGATGCTTTCCGAAAAAGGATGTAGACTAAATTAAAATGGCTGCAATACAAATTTTGAGAATAATTCTTGGATAATATGAATGTTTTGACACTCACAATTATTGCTCTTGTACAAGGAATCTCGCAGGAGCTCTAGAGCAAGAAATAATTACGAATGCCAAAAAAACTACACTATCTAAATTGCAGCACACAATAAATTCATGTCTTAACCAATTCTGTCACTAAGATTTGGCTGGGGAAAAAAATCACATTTCCCAAAATAGACCAGCTATAGAGAAGAAGTTTTTTATATGAAATAGCCTAGGGATAAAGGAACAGCTGAAGAAGTTACTGAAAAGTCATATCAAATCCTTTATTAGACTGTGAGCAAGAACTTGAAAATAGACAACAAAACTTACAGTAAGATGATTAAAATCAGTATTATCTTAGATAGCGTTGAATGTTGGTAAAGGGCATTACAGAGAACACAGAAGCATGTAAAATAACAGACGAGAGGAGAAGGTGGTCAAGGAGGGTTTCTGAGAGGTAGTAATATCTAAGTGTAGACCTGAAACTCTCTTGTTTGTTAAATAAATCCAAATCTTCCATTTGTTTCTTTAGCATGACCAGTCATTTTAAATGCATTAAAAATGTAATCAGTTTATAAAACTGAAAATATTTTTCATCTCATTTTTGTTGCATTATTCATTAGTAAAAATAATGACAAAATACACAGAAAGGCACTGCATCACTAAAAGTCTCCTACAGAGGTGACATGACTATCTGCTACCCTGCATTACTCCTTAATATTTTACTATTAACAGAATTTAAGATATAAATAAGATTAAAAATCAAATGCCAAAGATACATTAGCTTTTAAAGAAAAATGTCTTCTAACTAATATTCATATTCTGACTACCAACACGACCCACAGTTTAGGTCAAAGATAAAATATTAGAAAGTGAGAAAATTAAAATAATAGAATGACACTTTGCTCAAAGTAAATCATATCATGGAATTGAATAAGAACAGCTCTGAAAACATGATTCTGACAGGTTTCATATGGTATAAAAAAAGAAAAGACCCAACTAGAAAATAAAAGACATCCATTTTTCATCTTCTTGAAATTTAAAATCTGTCTTCTGTTGTCATCTCTTCCTCCATTAAGTTTCTCCTTATGGCCTAATAACTTTTTTATTCTCTTACCATTACTGAAACAACAGTCCTTTCTGGTTGCTTTTACGACTTTCTTTTGATCTTTGATGTTTTGTACTTTCACTATGGTAGGTCTAAATGAGGAATATATTCCTTAACCTACTCAACACTCATTAATGTTTTTGCAACCTGAAGATTCTAATTTTTTTTTAACCAATTTGCAAAGTTTCAGTTTCCTCACTAGTACTACTTCTCTGCAATACTTCTCTGTTCTTTTGTAACTCCTTTTTAAAGAAGTGATGAAGAGTACGCATCAACATGGCAGAATAGACGGTCCCCAGCGTCACTCTCTCCCAGAAATCAATGAATTTACAAGTATAAAAATGTAACATCAGCCAAGCTGGGGCTGCTGGAGCTCAGGTGAAGAGAAGGAGAGACCTACGGAACTCACGAAGGCAGGAGAAACCACAATGAAAGAAAGAAAAAACTGCTCTCAGTGTTTCAGGCCATGGCCAATTTAATGCTGGAGCACATGAAGAAGGAGCTGGCAGAAGCCACAGCTGTGCCCTTTAGACGCAGTTACTCGGAGGCAGAAAGGGAGAAGAGGACTTTGGTGGCCCCCAAGACAGCAAGACTTGGGGGTTCCCATGGACCTGCATGGGACTGAGGAGCCAGACGGCTGAAAAAGGGGAGCCATTCAGAGGCCCATGAGTCAATGCAACAGACCAGCATAGGGTCCGTCCCATGGGAAGCGTCTGGAGCATGGGCTGTGTGGGAGACAGGCCCAGCGGGAGAACACTGGGACACTCCAAGGATAGCTGATCCGCCCCCCAATCAGTGCAGGACCACTCTGAGGAGACTGGTCGGGAATGCAGAATTGCATGGGGTGCAGTTTGATGAAAAAACTCAGGCCCAGATCAGAGTTTCTATACAACCCAGGTGCAATGAGTATCTGGAGAGCCCATAAGTGCCTATAAGGTCGACCACTGAACCCTGAGCTGCACAAAAAGCCTTCCCTACGGAAACAGCAGCAAAGCAGCAATTTAGTTCAACCACACAGCTCAAGTACTGGTTCCCACAGGAAGTTCCCCAATGTTAGAAGTAAGCAAAAGACAAAAAATTAGTTCCAGCCCAGGCACACCGGCAATGTGTTGGGGCCCACCAGGGGACGGGAGGCATGGAGCCAGAGACAGGACCCCCACCCACAACCACTCACACCACCAGCACCTCGGGGCCCCACCCAGGAACCCGAAGATTGGAGGACTGGATCCCACTCCCACATCCAGGCACATCACCAATGCCTTGGGGCTCGCCTAGGGCCCTGGGGCTAGTAGCCAGGGAACGGACCCCCCTTCCACAACCAGGCACACTGCACCAGTGCCTCAGGGCCTGTCCGGGATTCCAGGGCATGGAGAAATAGATCAGAACACCCTCCCACAACCAGGCACCCTGTGCCAGCGCCTTGGGGCCCGCCTGGGGTCTCAGGGCATGCAGAAGGGGACCGGACCCCCCTCCCACAACCAGGCTCACCACGCCAGTGCACTGGGGCCTGCCCAGGGACCCAGGGCATGGAGAAGGGGACCAGAGCCCCCTCCCACAACCAGGCACACCTTGCCAGCATCTTGGGGCCTGCCCAGGGATCCGGGGCATGGAGAAGTGGACCAGACCCCATTCCCACAACCAGGCTCACTGTGCCAGTGCCTTGGGGCCTATCCGGTCACCTAGGGCATGGAGAAGGGAACCGGACCTACCTCCCACAACCAGGCACACCATGCCAGCTCTTTGGGGCCTGTCCAGGGACCCAGGGTAAGGAGTCAAGGATCGGACTCTCTCCACAACCAGGCACACCACCAGCACCAAGGAGAATGCTAAAAACATCTCCATGTGAGTGGTCCACCACAGCCACCATGATAACCATGGCTGCTGCAAAGGCAGCTAGATGCCACAACCACCATGCAGATGGTCCGCCAGCCACTGGAGTGCACTGACACAAGGAGAGTCACCAGCAGAGATAAAGAAAGGAGCCCACTTCAGAATGATGGAAGAGGCATCTGCTCTATGATAGTATCAGGGGACCAGATCACGCCTCTTAGCATTGGACAGATCATCTGCGTAGCAAATCAACAGAATAACCATTATTCTTTCAGAAGGAGAAGAAATCTAGGGTGATTAGAGGGATGGGGGAGATAAAGGGGGATGGGGAGGGATTGGACAAGGGGCATAAAGAATAATTATGAATTCTAACAATATATATGCTAGTAATATTGATATGACTAACATATCTCAATGTTGAACCCCCAAAATATGTATAATCAATTTTGATTCAATGAAAGTTAAAAATAAATAAATAAAATAAAGAAGTGATGAAGACTCTGAAACTACCATCCAGGTATCAGAAATGTTTTTCCATACCTTCTATCCCTTTATAACTGCGATCTGGGTAAATTCCTCAGTATTTATTCTAACTCACTAATTGTCCCTTCAAAATTCTAAATGATATTCTGTTCACTAAATATATATCGGTGAAAATATTTTCATATCCAGTATTTTAAATTATGTCTTTACATCTACTTTGTTCTTATTACATGCCAGTTATTTGTTGGAAAAACTAGGTCATTAGGTCTGTACAATTTCTCACATTCTAGACTTAAGTAGTACCACAAGGCTTCAAACAACAAGCTCTTCTATCTTCCATATTTCCTATAAACTAGTAGTTAGATCTAGCAGCATATAGATTAAAATTAAATTTCTGTTTCAAGTGGGAGGCAGTGGGTGGAACACAAAATGTTAACTTAAAGTGCACAGCACCTTCTACTTCCAGTATGTATACATGGTAACATCTCCACTTAGTCAATAAAACTGATGGAATGGTACTTCTAAAACACTTCAGGAAAGACTCAAAATGAGGAGAAAAACCAGTCAACATAAACAGAAATAAAAATGGCACAGATGATGAAACTAGTGAAAACAGGATATTAAAACTAAAACAGTTGTTGACTCTTAAGGATAAGCATAGAGTGACATAATCAAGGTGGTGAAATAGACAATCCACAGCATCACTCCCCAACTGATCAACTTACAAACATTAAAATGCAAAAAACTGCCACTCTGAGATTGCTGGAGCTCAGGGGAAGAGGAGAGACACACAGAGTTTGTGAAAGCGTGAAAGTCTGCAGAAGAGGAAAGAGGGAGTACTCCGACCATTCCAAGCCCAGGCCACTTCTGGGGCTGATGTGGTACGAGGCCAGGAGCAGCTGTAGCACATGAAGCAGCTACCAAGATACAGTAAAGCCACAGCAGCACCTTTGTGTGAAGCTACATGGAGTCTGCAGGGTAGAAGGGTGCTTTGGAGTACACCATTCTGTCTCCCCTAACAGCAAAGCCACTGGCACACCTCCCCTGGACCCGCAGCCTACAGGAGGAAGGCACCACCAGAAGTTGATGAGTGTTCGCAGGGGATTCATGCATGGTCTGCCCCCATGAGAAACATTTGGAGTGGGGGTAAGGAGGATCTCTGACCCACCAGGGGAGCATTTGGGCATACTGTAGGCAGCTGATCTGCCTTCTGATAGGTATGAGGGCCACACAGTAGAGACCAGCCAGGGAGAAAGAACTGCAGGTGGTGCAATTTGGGGAAAAGACTCAGTCCCAGGCCAGAATTTCCACACAGTTCAGTTGTGTTGATGGTGACCCGAAAAGACACAGAAGTGACTTAAAAGCCAACAATTAAAATCTGATCTGCACAAAAAGCTTTTCCCAATTCGAGAAATGGCAGCAAAGCAGTAATCTAACTCAGGTTTCAGTCCCCACAGGAAGTTTTCTCCAATTTGGAAATCAGCTACAAGACAGTAAATTAGTTCCAGTACAGAGTTTAAATAGTGGTGGTAGCTATTAATTCGCCACAGGAAAACGAAAACAAAAACAAAGCCCCACAGACCAGAGTCAAAGCTCTGATATATAACCATTAAAGGTCTAACACTACCGAAGAACACCTATAAAACCTGGAAGAGGTAGTCATCTCCTCAAATGTCCAGGCATCAACAAAAAGACACAAAGATTGACAAAGAAGAGAGAAATATGTCACCAACAAAGGAAACAAAGCACCAGCAATGGACCCAGAAGAATGGTGGATTTATGAAATGTCTGACAGAGAATTCAGAATAACCCTCTTAAGGAAGTTCAGACAATCACAAGAAAATTAAATGATATCTGGAAAACAATTCAGGAGAAGAATGAGATAAGGAAATAGAATAAATTTTAAAATTCAAATAGAAATTCCAAAAATAAAGAGGACATTATCTAAACTGAAAAGCTTAAGCTCCAATGGCAGACTTGATCAAACAGAGAAAAGAATAAGCAAGTTTAAAGACAGAACATACAAAATTATTCAATCAGAGGAATAAAAAGAAAAAAGAATATGAAAAAAGGAAACAAATGCAGCAATTAGGGGACGTCCTCAAGCAAAGTAACTTCTGCATAATTGATGCACGGGAGGAAACAAAAAAAGAAGAGACATAGGAAATAATGACTGAAAATTTCCCAAGTATGGAGAAAGTTGACAACATCCAGGTACAGGAAGCTCAATCAAATTCAACCTGAAAGGGAACACCCCAAGGCACAACATAATCAAATTATTAAAAACCAGACACAGAGAAAGAATACTAAAAGCAGCAAGAGAAAAGAAACACATACAACTCAACAAAGCCCTAATACATCTCTCAGTGTTTTTCTTAGTAGAAACCCTACAGGCCAGAAGAGAATGGGATGATATATTAAAAATGTGGAAGGAAAAAGACTGTCATCCAAGAATTCTGTAACCAGCAAAACTAATCTTCAAATATGCAGGTGAAATAAAGCCTTTCCCAGAGAAACAGAAGTTAAGGGAATTAATCAATACTACATCTGCCTTATAAGAAATGGTGAAGGAAGTTCTTCAATGTGAAAGAAGACAACGCAATTCACTAGTAACTCACTAGTAAAGTAAGTATACAGAGAACCTCAGAATACATCAATGTTGTAAGGACAGTGAATAAACCACTTATATTCTTAGTATGAAGATTAAAGAACAAACCTAATAAGACAATAACAAATACACTAGCCATAAAAGAGACTGGAAATATTAGAAGACATAAGCGGAAAAAACAAAATGCCAAAAGTTGGGGTGGGGGGATGATGCCAACACGTAGAGTTGGCTTTGGTTTTTTTGTTTTTGCTTACATATCAAAGTTATTAGTTTAAAATAATGTTATAACAACATGTTTTTTGTAAGCCTCATGGTAATAACACAAAAAGTTAAGAGGTATACTTAAAATAAATCGCGAGAAATCAAAATATACTGCTGAAGAAAACCACTCAAACAAAAGGGGGGATGGTAAGACTGGAAAAAAGAAGAAAAGGATCTACAAAACCACCAGGAAAAAAAGTAACTAAATGGCAGTAGCAAGTCTCTATATATCAATAACAACTCTAAATGTAAATGGATTAAATGGTCCAGTTAAAAGACAGTGGATCAATGGAGCAATAGAAGACCCAAATAACAAAAATTAGAAATGAAAAACGTGATATTACAACTGATACCTCTGAAATACAAGGAATCATTAGAGACTACTATAAACAACAATACGACAACAAGTTTGAAAATCTGGAGAAAATGGATAAATTTCTGGACACATACAAACTACCAAAACTGAGCCAAAAAGATGTAGAAAATCTGAAAGAATAACAATAAAAGAGATTGAAGCTGTTATCAGAAGGCTCCCAACAAAGAAAAGCCCAGGACCAGATGGATTCACAGCAGAATTCTACCAAACATTCAAAGAGGAATTGACACCAATTATCTACAAAATATTCCAAAAGATTGAAACGGACGCAAATCTCCCAAATTCATTCTATGAAGCAAACATCATCCTGATACCAAAAACATGTAAAAATACAACTAAAAAAGAAAACTACAGGCTGATATCCTTGATGAATATAGATGCAAAAATCCTCAATAAAATACTAGCTAACAGAATACTGCACACAAAATTATATACCATGATCCGGTGAGCTTCATCCCAGGGATGCAAGGTTGGTTCAACATATGCAAATCAATAAATATGATACACAAAATCAATAAAATCAAAGACAAAGACCATATGATCATCTCTATAGATGCTGAAAAAGCATTTGATAAAATTCAACATTCATTCATGACAAAGACTCTCTACAAGTTAGGTATAGATGGAAAGTATCTCAACACAATTAAAGCCATAATGATAAACCCACTGCCAAGATCATCCTGAATGGGGAAAAGCTGAAAGCTTTTCCTTTAAGAACAGGAACTAGACAAGGATGCTCACTCTCACCACTCCTATTCAACATAGTGTTGGAAGTACTAGCCAGAGCAATCAGAGAAGAGAAGGAAATAAAGGGCATCTAGATTGGAAAAAAGGAAGCCAAACTGTCCCTGTTCGCAGATGACATGATCCTATATATCAAACAGCCTAAAGCCTCTACAAAAAAACTCTTGGGAGTTGATAAATGATTTCAGCAAAGTTGCAGGACACAAAAATCAGTAGCATTTCTATTTTCCAATAGTGAACATGCAGAAAGAGAAATCAAGAAAGGTAGCCCATTTAAAATAGCCACCAAAAACATTAAATACTTAGGAATAGTTAACCAACAACGTGAACAATCTCTATAATGAGAACTACAAACCACTGCTGAGAGAAATTAAAGAGGACACAAGAAAATGGAAAGATACCCATGTTCTTGGATTAGAAGAACCAACAGTGTGAAAATGTCCATACTACCCAAAGTGATACACGAATTCAAGGCAGGAAAATGAAACTAGACCCATACCTCTCACCATATTCTAAAATCAACTCAATGTGGATTAAAGAATCAAATATATACCCTGAAACAATAAAACTTCTTAAAGAAAACATAGAAGAAACACTTCAGGAAGTAGAAATGGGCACAGACTTCATGAATACGACCTCCAAAGCACAGGCAACCAAAGGAAAAATCAATAAATGGGATTGTATCAAACTAAAAAGCTTCTGCACAGCAAAAGAAACAATTAACAGAGTGAAAAGACAACCAACAGAGTGGGAGTAAATATTTGCAAAATATACATCTGACAAAGGATTAATATCCAGAATATACAAGGAACTCAAACAACTTTACAACAAAAAAACAAGTAACCCTATTAAAAAAATGGGCAAAAGAGCTAAATAGGTATTTCTCAAAGGAAGATATACAAATGGCCAATAGACATATGAAAAAATGCTCAACATCACTCAGCATTTGGGAAATGCAAATCAAAACCACACTGAGATACCATCTAACCCCAGTTAGGATGGCTAAAATCCAAAAGACTGTGAATGATAAATGCTGGCAAGGTTGCAGAGAAAAATGAACTCTCAATACATTGTTGGTGGGACTGCAAAATGGTGCAGCCTCTATGGAAAATGGTATGGAGGTTCCTCAAACAATTGCAGATAGATCTGCCATATGACCCAGCTATCCCACTGCTGGGAATATACCCAGAGGAATGGAAATCGAGTTGAAGGTATACCTGTTTTCCAATGTTCATTCCAGCATTATTTACAATAGCTAAGAGTTGGAATCAGCCCAAATGTCCATCATCAGATGAGTGGATATGGAAAATGTGGTATATCTACACAATGGAATACTACTCAGCTATAAAAACGAATGAAATACTGCCATTTGCAACAACATGGATGGACCTTGAGAGAATTATATTAAGTGAAACAACTCAGGCACAGAAAGAGAAATATCACATGTTCTCACTTATTTGTGGGAGTTAAAAATCAGTCAATCAATAAATACACAAATGGGGGGGGAAGACACAACAATTACAATTCCTTGAAGTTGATACGACAAGCAAACAGATATGAGGTTGTTGGGAGGGAGGGGTGAGAGGGAGGGGTTTCAGTAATGGGCCACAATCAATAATCAACCACATTGTATATTGACAAAATAAAATAAAAATTTTTAAAAAAAGAAGAAATTTAAAAACTCCTGAAGACAAAAGAAAATGAACAGATAGCATACCAGAACCTATGGGATACGGCAAAAGCATTTCAAAGGGCAATAAATGCCTACATCAAAAAAAAAATAAATAAATAAAAGAAAGACTTCAGAAAACAACCTAATTTTACACCTCTGGAATTAGAAAAACAGGAACAAACTAAACCCCAAATCAGGGGCCGGCCTGTGGCTCACTTGGGAGAGTGTGGTGCTGATAAACCCCAAATCAGTAAAAGGAGAAAAAATAACAAAGATCAGAGCAAAAATAAATGTATTATATATCAAAAATACATATATAAAAGATTGATAAAACAAAAAGTTGGATTTTTGGAAAGATAAACAAAATTTATAAACCGTTAGCTGGGCGAAGGAAGAAAAATAAAGAAAAGACTCAAAATAAAATCAGAAATGAAAAAGGAGACAATACAATTGTTTCCACAGAATACAAAGGATCATAAGAAACTACTACAAACAACCATATGATAATAAACTGGAAAACTTAGGAGAAATGAATAAATTCCTGGACATATATACAACTTATCGAGGTTGAATCATAAAGAACTAGAAAACCTAAACTGACCAATAACAAGTAATGAGATTGAGGCAGTAATAAAAAGTCTACCAACAACAACAAAAAAACCCAAGACTAGATGGCTTCACTGCCAAATTCTCCCAAACACTTAAAAAGTACTATTATCAATTCTTCTCAAACTCTTCCAAAAAACTGAAGAGGAGGGAATATCTGCAAACTCATTCTATGAGGCCAACATTATCCTCATACCCAATCCTGAAAAAGACACAACAAAAAAAGAAAACTATAGACCAATACACCAATGAACAGAGACATGAAATTCTCAACAAAATACTAGCAAATCTAATCTAACAACACATTTAAACAATCATTCACAAGGATCAAGTGGGATTCACACCAGGGATACAAGGATGGTTCAACATTATGTAAATCGGTAAACACGATACATCACATCAATAGAATGAAGGGGGAAAAACACATATGATCATTCCAACAGATACATAAAAAGCACCTGATACACTCTTTATGATAAAAACACTTAACGAATTAGGTATAGAAGGAATGTACCTCAACAAAGTATAGGCCATATATGACAAACCCACAGCTAATATCACACTGAATGGACAAAAATTGGAGGCTTTTACACTGAGATCTGGAACAAGACAAGGATGCGTAATTTCCCCATTCTCATTTAACAGTAGTGGAAGTTCTAGCCAGCACAATAAGGCAGGAGACAGCAATAAAGGCATCTAAATTGGAAAAGATGAAGTCAAACTATCCCTATTTGCAGACAGCATGAGTAAAAAACACAGAAAACTCTAAAAACTCTCTGAAAAAAGTACTAAAACTTATGAATTCAGGATAGTGACAGGACAGAAAATCAACAGTGTTCCTATACACCAATAATGAAATCTGTGAAGAAGAAATCAAGAAAATAATCTCATCCACAATACCTGCCAAAGAAGTGAAATACCTTGGAATAAATTTAATCAAGGAGGTGAAAGATCTCTACAATGAAGAATATGAAACACTGCTGAAAGAAACTGAAGAGGACACACATAAATGGATAGATATCCCATGTTCATGGCATTCATCCCATGGCTGGAAGGATTAACATCATCAAATTGTCTGTATTACCAAAGCAATCGACAAATTCAAAGCAACCCCTATCAAAAGACCAATGACATCCTTCACAGAAACGGAAAAAACAATCTTATGCGATCTTGAACAAGAAGAACAAAGTTGGAGGCAACACACTACCTGACTTCAAAATATACTATTAATCTATAGTAACTAAAGTAGCATGGTACTGACATAAAAACAAATAGATCAATGGAACAGAATAGAGAGCCAAGAGATAAACCCACATACTTTTTGACAAAGGTGCCAAAAATATACACCAGGGAGAGGACAGCCTCATCAATAAAAGTGCTGGGAAAACTGTACATCCACATGCAGAATACTGAAACTAGAGCCCTATGTCTCATACACAAAAATCAACTCAAAATGAATTAAAGACCCAAATTGAAGACCCAAAACTATGAAATTACTAGAGGAAAACACAGGGCAAATGCTACATTAAAAGGGGGTGGGCAATGCATTTTTGCACAAGTCTATAAAGGCAGAGGCAGCAACTACAGCAAAAAAGCACAAATGGGACTATATCAAACAAAAAAGCTTCTGAACAGAAAGGGACACAATCAACAATGTAAAGAGTCAACCTACAAAATGGAAGAAAGTATTTGCAAACTACACATCAAAGAAGAACTTAAACAACTCAACAGCAAAAAAACAAATAACCCAATTAAAAAATGGGCAAAGGACCTGAAGAGACATTTCTCAAAAGATGACACTGAAATGGCCAAAAGGCACACGAAAAGGTGTTCAAGATCACTAATCCTTAAGGAAATGCAAAGTAAAACCACAATGAAGTATTCACCTCACCCCATTTAGAATGGCTATCAACAAGACAGAAAATAACAAATGCTGGTGAAGATGCAGAGAAAAGAGAATCCTCCTCCATTGTTGGTGGGAATGTAAATTGGCATAGACATTGTGGAAATGAGTATGGAGGTTACTATAAAAACAGATCTAGGGAAGTAGGGAGTGAAGGAAGGAAGGAATGAAGGGAAGAAAGAAAGAAAAGACCACAACAACATGTTGAACTTTCAGAAGGAGAGAACAAACTTAAGGATATAGAGATTGGGGGGAGGGAGGGATGGGGCTTGGGAAGTGACAGGTCAGGTAAAGGCCATAAAGAAATATCATGATTTACAAGAATGAATATGTTAATAATAAATTAAAAGAAGGAAAAACAAAACAAAAAACAGATCTACGTTATGACTCAGCTATCCCACTACTGGGATACCCAAAGGAAATGAAATAAATATACTGACAGGATACCTACACTATCTTGTTCATTGCAACACTATTCACAACAGCCAAGAGATGGAATGAAACTAAATTCCCATAAACAAATAAAAGGATTAAAAAAACCCCGATATACATATATACAATGGAATACTATTTAGCTATAAGAAAAAAAATCCTATCATTTATAGCAAACGAATGGAAGTAGAAATCATCATGCTAGAGTCCCTGGCCGTACGGAGGTCTGCGTGCAGCCCTGGGACCGCGCTGAGGAGCAGCAGAAGCGGGAACATGGCGCCGTGGCCCTGGAGCCCGGCCAGGAACAGCAGTTGGGCCGCTGAGATGGCGGTGGCTGCGGCGGTTGGCGCGGAGTAGCTGAGGTGGAAAAGGCGGCCACGGGGCCTCAGGCAGCCGGGAAACTTGTGGACCTTCCTCTTCTCATTTCTTAATGGAGGACCACAGCTGCTGGCCGGTCGTGGGGGGTGACTGCCACTTTGCCCCCAGCAGGAGAGGCTGCCTCATTTACAGGCAACAGCTTTGAAGTGCGGAGCAGGAAAAGAATGGTTTCTTAGCTGCAAAAGCGAGTCTCGAAACAGGGAACACGGCGCAAGGCTGCTGTGGAAGCAGACAGGATCCAGGAGGCCGGGGCCGCGCTGAAGGCGGCCAGCTGCCCTATTCAGGATTCGAGGTTTCAGGCCGGCATAAAATAAGATTCCTGGGAGCGCCTGAGCCACGCCGCGACTAAACAGCCCGAGGCGGCAGCGGCCGAGAATGAGGAAGGCGACAAACCAGAGGCAGAGAGTGAGCACCTGACCTGGCACAGCACTGTGAGTGACCCCTGCCCAAGCCCTGTTTGGAGAGCTGACGCTCACCCGGCTCCCGCCTGCATCACTGGTTCACTCAACGCCCCGGGACTGCCTCCATTTTCCCAGGTGCTGGCAGCTCCTCCCGGCTCGACCTTTACTGAGCCTTCCCACTTGCTTGGCCCGGCCTGGGGCATTCCGGAGCCTGCGGGCCGGCATCCCCTCCCACTCCCTCCGCGGTTCTCTAGCAGGGCTGGTGGCGTGGGGTGTCCCCAGCCACTGTCGGGAGGGCAAGGAAGTACGGGCGGGCCGACTGTCACTCCACAGCACCCTGTACTCCGGCCCCCGGTAAACTTCCTGTTACTGGGAGGCAGATACCATCTCTGTGGCCACCAGTTCGGAAAAAAGCCTAATGAATTTCTGGTTGGGAATAGTGTGGTAGGAGAGTTCCCAGGTCCGCATGAACCTGACAGAGAGCTGGCTGCAGGTGGGCGCTAGATTCGGTCTATGCTGGGGGGATACAAAGGTGAACAAGTCCCGAGAAAGATCTACACAGTGCTACAAAGGCACCCAGAGCAACCAGTCGTCTGTGCTACCAGAAACCTGGCAGACTTCCTGGGCGAGGCGGTGCCAAGCAGGGTCTTGAAGGCCCAGCTGATAGACGAGGGGTGCAGAAGACACGCCCCAGCTCAGCACAGTGCGCACAGAGTGGGGTGACGTGCGGCCAAGGAGGCGGAGACTCGACAGAAACCACACACCTTGTGGGGTCGCCACTGCACGATCCAACAGCCTGGGCCAGAGCACATGGAACAGGGAGAAGTCCTGCACAGGAAGTGAAAGCTCAACAGAGATCACACACCCTGTGGTACGTGATCCACCAGCCCAGCAGAGTCCAAGCTGACGAGAAAGGTGGCTCCCCGGAGAAGCCCAAGACCCGAGGCAACCACACACACAAGGCACTAGAGGCCAACTGAGCAGTCACAGAGGGAGCCATACGAAATTGGCAACCACAGCAACATCCTAGTTACTCATTAGTCTCAAACCGGTTGATTGTGAAACCCCCTGCCACAATGAATGAACACCAGAAATACAAAAAATCAAGAAAGTACACCACCAAAAATTAATAAATCTCAAACTCTAGATTCTATACAACAAGAAGCCCTTGAAATGACTGACAAGGAATTTCGAGTGATAATTCTAAGGAAACTGAAGGAGATACAAGAAAACTCAGCTAGACATCATGATGAAATGAGGAAAAGTATACAGGATCTGAAAGAGGAAATGTACAAGGAAATCAATGTCCGGAAAACAAATGTAGCAGAACTTGCTGAACTGAAGAAGTTATTCAGCGAAATAAAAACCACAATGGAGAGTTTAAACAGGAGGCTTGTCGAAGTTGAAGAGAGAACCTCTGAACTTGAAGATGGGCTGTTTGAAATAACACAAGCAGACAAAAAGAAAGAAAAACGAATCAAGGACATGGAAGAACATCTGAGAGAGATATCAGACAATCTTAAGCTCTCAAATATCTGAGTCATGGGTATTGCAGAAGGGGAGGAAAATGGAGATTCCATTGAAAACATATTCAACAAAATAGTGGCAGAAAACTTCCCAGGTATAGGAAAAATCACAGATCTTCAGATCCAGGAAGCTCAACGATCTCCAAACGTATTCAACCCAAAAAGGCCTTCTCCAAGACATATCATAGTCAAATTGGCAAAACTCAGAGACAAAGAGAGAATCTTAAAAGCTGCAAGAGAGAAGCGTCAAATCACCTATAAGGGAGCCCCAATCAGGTTAACATCAGACTTTTCATCACAAACCCTAAAAGCTAGAAAGGAATGGGATGATATTTTCAAAATACTAAAAGACAAAGATTGCCAGCCAACAATACTCTACCCTGCAAGGCTATCCTTCCGAAATGAAGAGCAAATAGTATATTTATCAGACAAACAAAAACTGCAGGAGTTCATCACCACAAGACCACCCTTACAAGAAATCCTCAAGGGAGTACTGGGTTTGGTTCCTGAAAAATAACTACCACTGCCATAAAAACCCAAGAAAAATCAATACCCACTAGTATAATAAAAATGGCATTCATGAAGAGAAAACAAGCAAACAAAAACGCTATCTACAACCTAAGGAACCAAGAAACACAGAAACCAAAGAGTAAATCAGAAAGCAAGGAACAAAAGACACCTAAGACAACCAAACAACCAATAAAATGCTAGGAATAAATCAACACCTTTCAATAACAACTCTTAATGTAAAAGGCTTAAATTCCCCAATCAAAAGACACAGACTGGCTAACTGGATCAAAAAGGAAGACCCAACTATATGCTGCCTACAAGAGACCCACCTCACCCATAAAGACTCACACAGACTAAGAGTGAAAGGATGGAAAAAGATTGACCATGCAAACAGAAAAGAAAAACGAGCTGGAGTAGCTATTCTTATATCTGACAAAATAGACTTTAAACTAAAAACCATAAAAAGAGACAATGATGGACACTACTTAATGATAAAAGGACTGATCCATCAAGAAGACATAACAATCATAAATATGTACGCACCCAATGTTGGAGCAGCCAGATTTATAAAACAAACTCTATTAGACCTAAAGAAGGAAATAGACACTAATACCATAATAGCAGGGGACCTGAACACCCCACTGTCAATATTAGACAGATCATCTAGGCAAAGAATCAGTAGAGAAACACAAGATCTAAACAAGACTCTAGACCAATCGGAATTGGCAGATAACTACAGAACATTCCATCCAAGAACCTCAGAATATTTATTCTTCTCGTCAGCACATGGATCATTCTCCAGGACAGATCACATATTAGGTCACAAATCAAGTCTCAATAAATTCAAAAAAATTGGAATTATCCCATGCATCTTCTCAGACCACAATGGATTAAAACTAGAAATTAATAACAAACGAAACTCTGGAAACTATACAAACACATGGAAATTAAATAGCATTCTACTTAATGATAAATGGGTCCAAGAAGAAATCAAGCAGGAAATCAAAAAATTTATTGAAACTAATGAAAACAATGATACATCATACCAATACCTGTGGGATACTGCAAAAGCAGTATTGAGGGGGAAATTTATTGCATTAAACGCTCACTGCAGAAGAATGGAAAGATGGCAAGTGAACAACCTAATACTTCACCTTAAAGAACTAGAAAAACAAGAACAATCCAAACCTAAAGTTAGCAGACGGAAAGAAATCATTAAGATCAGAGCAGAACTGAATGAAATTGAAAACCAAAAATAATTCAAAAGATCAACGAATCAAAAAGTTGGTTTTTTGAAAAGATAAATAAAATTGACAAACCATTAGCATGGCTAACAAAAAAAAAAGAAGAGAGAAGACTCAAATAACAAAAATTAGAAATGAAAAAGGCGATATTACAACTGATGCATCTGAAATACAAGGAATCATTGGAGATTAGTATCAACAACTATACGCCAACAAATTTGAAAATTTGGAGGAAATGGATAAATTCCTGGACAAACACAAGCTCCCAAAACTGAACTAAGAAGACGTAGAAAATTTGAACAGACCAATAACAATAAAGGAGATTGAAGCTGTTATCAGAAGGCTCCCAACAAAGAAAAGCCCAGGACCAGATGGATTCACAGCAGAATTTTACCAAACATTCAAAGAGGAATTGACACCGATTCTTTACAAACTATTCCAAAAGATTGAAACAGACGCAAATCTCCCAAACTCATTCTATGAAGCAAACATCATCCTGATACCAAAACCAGGTAAAGATATAACCAAAAAAGAAAACTACAGGCCGATATCCTTGATGAATATAGATGCAAAAATCCTCACTAAAATACTAGCAAACAGAATACAGCAACACATACGTAAAATTATTCATCACGATCAAGTGGGATTCATCCCAGGGATGCAAGGTTGGTTCAACATACGCAAATCAATAAATGTGATACACCATATTAATAAAGTCAAACACAAGGACCATATGATCATCTCTATAGATGCTGAAAAAGCATTTGATAAAGTTCAGCACTCATTCATGACAAAGACCCTCTATAAGTTAGGTATAGAGGGAAAGTATCTCAACATAATTAAAGCCATATATGACAAACCCACTGCCAATATCATCCTGAATGGGGAAAAGCTGAAAGCTTTTCCTTTAAGAACAGGAACTAGACAAGGATGCCCACTCTCACCACTCCTATTCAACATAGTGTTGGAAGTACTAGCCAGAGCAATCAGAGAAGAGAAGGAAATAAAGGGCATCCAGATTGGAAAAGAGGAAGTCAAACTGTCCCTGTTTGCAGATGACATGATCCTATATATTGAACAGCCTAAAACCTCTACAAAAAAACTGCTGGAATTGATAAATGATTTCAGCACAGTAGCAGGTTACAAAGTCAACACACAAACATCAGTAGCATTTCTTTTCTCCAATAGTGAACATGCAGAAAGAGAAATCAAGAAAGCCTGCCCATTTACAATAGCCACCAAAAAAATAAAATACTTAGGAATTGAGTTAACCAAGGAGGTGAAAAATCTCTATAATCAGAACTACAAACCACTGCTGAGAGAAATTAGAGAGGATACAAGAAGATGGAAAGATATCCCATGGTCTTGGATCGGAAGAATCAACATAGTGAAAATGTCCATACTACCCAAAGTGATATACAAATTCAATGTAATCCCCATGAAAATTCCAAAGACATTTTTCTCAGAAATGGAAAAAACTATCCAGACATTTATATGGAATAATGAAAGACCACGCATAGCGAAAGCAATGCTGAGCAAAAAAAATAAAGCTGGCGGCATAACACAACCTGACTTTAAGCTATACTACAAAGCTATAATAACCAAAACAGTATGGTACTGGCATAAAAACAGACACACTGACCAATGGAATAGAATAGAGAATCCAGAAATCAACCTACACACTTACTGCCATCTGATCTTTGACAAAGGCACCAAGCCTATTCACTGGGGAAGGGACTGCCTCTTCAGCAAATGGTGCTGGGATAACTGGATATCCATATTGCAGGAGAATGAAACTAGATCCATACCTCTCACCGTATACTAAAATCAACTCAAAATGGATTAAGGATTTAAATATACACCCTGAAACAATAAAACTTCTTAAAGAAAACATAGGAGAAACACTTCAGGAAATAGGACTGGGCACAGACTTCATGAATACGACCCCAAAAGCATGGGCAACCAAAGGAAAAATAAACAAATGGGATTATATCAAACTAAAAAGCTTCTGCACAGCAAAAGAAACAATTAACAGAGTTAAAAGACAACCAACAGAGTGGCAGAAAATATTTGCAAAATATACATCTGACAAAGGATTAATATCCAGAATATATAAGGAACTCAAACAACTTTACAAGAAGAAAACAAGCAACCCAATTAAAAAATGGGCAAAAGAGCTAAGTAGGCATTTCTCTAAGGAAGATATACAAATGGCCAATAGACATATGAAAAAATGCTCAACATCACTCAGCATCCGGGAAATGCAAATCAAAACCACATTGAGATACCATCTAACCCCAGTTAGGATGGCTAAAATCCAAAAGACTATGAACGATAAATGCTGGCGAGGTTGCGGAGAAAAAGGAACTCTCATACATTGTTGGTGGGACTGCAAAATGGTGCAGGCTCTATGGAAAATGGTATGGAGGTTCCTCAAACAATTGCAGATAGATCTACCATACGACCCAGCTATCCCACTGTTGGGAATATACCCAAAGGAATGGAAATCATCAAGTCGAAGGTATACCTGTTCACCAATGTTCGTTGCAGCACTCTTTACAATAGCCAAGAGTTGGAACCAGCCCAAATGTCCATCATCAGATGAGTGGATACGGAAAATGTGGTACATCTACACAATGGAATACTACTCAGCTATAAAAACGAATGAAATACTGCCATTTGCAACAACATGGATGGACCTTGAGAGAATTATATTAAGTGAAACAAGTCAGGCACAGAAAGAGAAATACCACATTTTCTCACTTATTGGTGGGAACTAAAAATTAATATATAAATTCACACACACACACACACAAAAACCGAGGGGGGGGAGAAGATATAACAACCACAATTACTTGAAGTTGATACGACAAGCAAACAGAAAGGACATTGTTGGGGGGGAGGGGGGGAGGGAGAATGGAGGGAGGTTTTGGTGATGGGGAGCAATAATCACCCACAATGTATATCGACAAAATAAAATTTTTAAAAAATAAATAAATAAATAGAAAAAAAAAAAAGAAATCATCATGCTAAGTGAAGTAAGACAGTCACAGAAAGACAAATATGGCATGATCTACTCATAATGTGGAATCTTTAAAAAAAGCAGGGGTTCACAAAGAAGTAGAGAGTAGAATAATGGTTACCAGAGGCCAGGAGCGGAGGGAGCGGGGAGGAGAGGTGGTGGATTAACAGATACAAAACTGTGCTACATACCCTATGTGAATCATTGTGTAGTATATACATGTTTTAAAACAACACTGTACCCCACAAATTTGTACTACCAAATGTTAAAATAAAAAAATTAATTAAGAGAAAACTAGTCATAATCACCAAGTACTTATGTTTAAGAGGCTACAGGAAAGCGTACTATGTTAAGGAGAGACATAGAAGAGAAAAAAGAAATACAAAGAAAATGACACCAAAGAACATCATAACAGAATTGCTTAAAGCTAGTGGTAAAGAGAAAAATCTTAAAGAAAGCTAGGGCATGAAGACAAATTAACTACAAAAGACATAAGAAAAGAATGACGGCAAACCAGAGATAGTGGATCAATTCCTTTAAAAAAGCAAAACCAAAAATGTCAACCTAGAATTCCATACCAAGAGAAAATATCTTTCAAAAATGAATTTGAGGCAATGGTGGAATGAAGTGGTTGAAAAATTCTTTCCCAAAGAAACAACTAAAAAAGAAGAAAAGAATTAAAAGGACAGAAACAATCATTTCAGTTTTCTGGAAATCAATTTTTTAAAAAAATCAAGCAGCATTTATTCATAATAAGTTGCTAAACTTTAGAAAAAATCAGTGGAAGTCTATGGCATTCTGGCAAGGAACTAATTCCTTCGAACATCCTAAAATCCGGAGCAGTAGATCTGATAGAGTTGCTACGATTGGGGATGCCTGTGTAAAACCACCAGGGTGGATGCTGAGGGTGCTGATTTGATTGGAAGCCAGGTGCTAAATAACCACCCAGGGAAGATGTCAATAAAAAGAACAAACTTTACAGAAAATGAATGGGCAAAGACCAAAGCTCTGCTGAGGCATGTGAAGAAAAAGGAAAGTATGGCCAATATCCAGAAACTGAAATACTCAATAGGAATTATATCTGAGCTGGCCAAGTAGTTTACCCGATAAATTAAGCAGAGAAACATTTTAAAGCAGTTCTAATAAATATGATCAGAGGGGCCAACCCCGTGGCTCACTTGGGAGAGTGCAGTGCTGGGAGTGCAGCGGCGCTCCGGCCGCGGGTTCAGATCCTGTATAGGGATGGCTGGTGCGCTCACTGGCTGAGCGCAGTGCGGACGACGCTAAGCCAGGGGTTGCGATCCCCTTACCAGTCACAAAAAAAGACAAAAAAAAAAAAAAAGACAAAAAAAAAAAATATATATATATATATATATATATATGATCAGAGAATGAAAGGAAACTATATTTTAAAATTAAATGAGAACATGATGACAATGACTCAACCAACAGTGAATCATAATAAATAGAAACAACAAAAATAGGACCAAGTGCAAAGTACAATAATTGAAATAAAAAATTCATATGATCTCAACAGCATATTTAAGTCATCAGAAGAAATGTTGAACCTAAAGACAGGTAAATAGAAATTATGTATAAAAAAAAAAAAAATTAAAAAATGGAAAAAAAAAAAAAACAAAGAGAGCTCCAGAAACTTTGGGGAGAACACCAAGTATTCCAGTTATCTGCAAAAGGCATCCAAACAGAGGAGAGAGAGAAATGGGCCAAAAGTTTTTTTAAGAATTAAAAGCTAAAAACTTCTAAAATTGGATAAAAAACATTAACATACAAATCAAAGAAGCTTAACAAAACCTTAGTAGAATAAACACGAAGACGTCCACATCTAGATACATAATAGGCAAACTGGTGAAAGAAAAAAAAAAAATTGTGAAAGCTGAAAAGAATGACTCATAATGTACAATGGAAGAATAGGATTAATTACTGACATTAATCAGAAACAACAAAGTCCAGTAGGTGGTGGAATGATACTGAAAGTTGCAAAAAAGTCAACAAATAAAATTGTATACCAAGAATTCTACATGCTGCAAAACTATTTTTCAAAAATGAAGTTGATACAATGATGTTTCCAGATGAATAAAAACTGAGAAAATCTGTTTCTAGCAGACTTGTCTTACAAGAAACACAAACGGAAGGCCTTCAAACTGAAAGGAAATAGCTCTATATGATGACTAAAATCCAGAGGGGAAAAAAAGGAGTGATAAACATAATGTTAACAAGTAGGTAAATACAAAAAAAGTTACAAATATTTTTCTTCTCTTAATTTTGTTAAAAGAGATTAAAAATTGTAGACATTGATAATGGTAACACTGTACTGTTGGGTTAGTGACAAATGTAGATAAAATACACATGACAATAATAGTACAAAGAAAGGGCAAAAAAGTGAAGCAATGCTAGAGCAAAGATACTATTTTTTTGTGAAATTAGCTTATGTTAATGGATATAGTTTTTGAAAACTTATGATTATTGTTATGATTCAAAACTTATGATTGTAATCCTAACACAATTACATGATTGTTAGACTGAATAAAAAACGCAAGACCCAAGTACATGCTGTCTCTAAGAGAGATACTTCATATTCAAAGACACAAATAAGTTGAGAGTGAAAGGATAATAAAAAGATATACCATGCAAAGGGTAATCATAAGACAGCTAGAGAGGGTTTGTTATTAGAGAATACAGTCTTTCTGATAAATGCCACTAGAGAAGGGCATTTCATAACAATAGAAAGGTTTATAAATCAGGAAAGTATAACAGCAGAATATATTCTTTTTATATGCACATGGAATATTTTCCATTAATCATATGGTGGGCAAAAACAAGTTCCATTAAGTGTAAAATGACTGAAATCCCTCAAGGTATGTTTACTAATTTACTAATTTAATAATTCCACAATTTAATGAAATTAAATTAGAAATTAATATCAAGAGAGAAATCTAGAAAACCTCCAAATGCTTTAAAATTAAACAAAAGACTTAAAAATAACTCATGAGTCATAGAAGAAATAACAAATAAAATTAGATAATATTTTGTACAGAATGAAAAAAACAAAAAAATACACATATCAAAAGTCATGTTATGTCACTAAAGCAGCACTCTGAGGGAAATTTATAGCTTAAAGTAGGGATAAGAAAAGAAGAATATAAAATCAATAATGTAAGTTTACATCATAAGAAACTAAAAAGATGAGTAAATTAAAATCAAAGAAATTAGACAGAAGGAAACAAAGATTAAAGCAGAAATCAATGAAATTAAAAATAGAGAAAGTAAATGAAACTAAAAGTCCATTCTTTGAAAAGATCAACAAAACTGATAAACCTCTAGCTAGACTGACCAAGACAAAAAAGAGAAAAGACACAAATTACAAAATCAAGAAATGAATAAGGAGACATTACTACTAACCCTACAGAAATTAAAAGGATTATAAGAAAATAACATGAACAACATTATGCCATCAAATTTACAATTTGTATGAAACGGACAAATTGCCTGAAAAACACAAATCACCACATCTGACTCAATAAGAAATAGAAAATCTGGATAGATCTATAACAAGTAAATTGAATTAGTAATATAAAATCTTTACACACAAAAAAAGCCTGGGTTCAAAGGGCTTCCTTTGTGAATTCTACCAAATATATTAATACCAATCTCTCATAAACTCTTTCAGAAAACAGAGCAGAAGGGAACACTTCTCAGTGTATTCTATGAGGCTAGTATTCAGACTAATACTCTATTTATAAAAGTAGACACAAAAATCCTCAACCAAATGTTAGAAAACTGAATCAAGTAGCAGATGAAAAGGATTGTATATCATGCTCAAACAACCAATCATGATAAAAACACCCAACAAGTTACATTAGAAGGGAATTTCCTCATCCTACTAAAGGCATCTACACAAAACTTACATCTAATAATATCACACTTAATCTCTGTTCTCCTTAAGATCAGGAACAAAAGCAAAGATGTCCTCTCTTCCCATTTTTATTAAATATTGTACTGGAGATTCTAGCCAGTACAACAGGGGAAGGGGGAAGAAAATAAAGATATATAAACAGAAAGTATGAATTAAAACTGTCTTTATTCACAGATGACATGATCCTGTAGGTCGAAAATCCTCAAGAATCTACAACAAACAAAAACAAACCCAAAACCACTAGAATAAAATTATTTTGCAATTTTGCACAAATAAAAAAATAATCAATTGTATTTTTACATATTAGCAAGAAACAGTCCAAAACAAATTAAGAAAACAATCCCATTCGCAATAACATAAAAAGATAAAAACACTTAGAAATAAATTTAACCAAAGTAGTGTAAGATTTGTATACTAAAAATCATTAGAAATTTCTAAGTCAACACATATACAATCTATGTTTGTGGACTGAAAAATTCAGTATTAAGAGGACAATTCTCTACAAATTGGTCTATAGATTCATCACAATCCGTATCAAAATTTCAGAAGCTTTTGTGCAAAACTTGACAAGCTGATTCTAAAATTTATGTAGAAATGCAAAGGACTTATAATCAACAAAACAATTTTAAAAAAGAACAAAGTAGAAAGACTTACACTACCTAATTTAAAAAGCTTATTCTAAAGTTACTCAATTCAGGTGATATGGGTGTAAGGAGAGACAGATTAGAAAATCCAAAAATAGAATCTTGCATTTACGGCCAATTCATTTTCAAGCAAAGTGACAAGGCAATTCACCTGGGCACATTTAATGGTGCTTGGACAATTGAATATCTATACATAAAGAGAAGACTTACACCCTTACACTATGGTCTGAATGTTTGTCCCCTCCAAAGCTCATATGGAAGCTTGATCCCCAATGTGGCAGTGTTGAAAAGGCCGGGCTGAGGAGGCAACTGGGTCGTGAGGGCCCTGCCCTCTTGAAAGGATTAATCTATCAATGGGTTATCATAGGTGTGGACTGGTGGCTTTATAAGGTGTGAAGGTTAATACTACATGTCAACTTGGTTAGATGAAGGAATGCTGAGAAACCTAGTAAAGCAATCTTTTCAGGTGTGTCCATGAGGGTGTTTCCAGCAGAGATTAGTATGAGAGTCTGAGTGGCCTGGTTGGGAAAGACCCACCCTAAGTGTGGATGGGAACCATCCAATCTGCTGGGGGTCCAGAGAGAACAGAAGACAGAGGAAAGAGATGAAGCTCTCTCTCTCTCGATCCGCTGGAGCTGGGATACACTCTTCTCTCCTGTCTGTGGACATCAGAGCTCGAGACTCTTCAGCTTTTGGGTTCCAGAACTTACACCAAGGACACCATCAGCTTCCCTGGTTCTGAGGCCTTTGAACTTGGACAGAGCCACGCTACCGGCATCCAGTTTATAGATGGCCTATCGTGAGACTTTTCTTCATAGTCACGTGAGCTAATTCCCCTAATAAATCCCTCTCATATAATTATAACATGTCCTATTGATTCTGTCTCTCTGGAGAACCCTGAGTAATACATAAGGAAAGCATGTAAACGCACTCTTAGCCCTCGCTATGTGACTCCCTGTGTCTCCATGGGACTCTGCATAGAGTCCTCAACAAGAATCGTCCTTGACCAGATGGGACTGGGGGCTTCCCAGTCTCCAAAACTGTAACAAATAAATTTCATTTCTTTATAAATTACCCAGTTTTGGGTATTCTATTATAAGCAACAGAAAACAAATACATCTTATATCATACCATATACAAAAATTAACTTAAAAAACCGTTAAAGGATATTAAAAGAAAAAATAAAATGATTAAACTTCCAGAATAAAACACAGGAGAAACCTTTGGGTTAAGCAGTGTATTCATAGATATGACACCAAAAGTATGACTGTAGAAGAAAAATTAATAAATTAGACTTCATACATACAGAAAATGTCTACCTTTTAACCATTAAGAAAATCAAAAAGTCACCATTAAAAAAATAAAAAGCCACAGACTGAAAAAAAAATATTTTTGCAAATCATGCATCTGACAATGGATTTGTATCAAGGATAGAAAAAGTATTCCTCTAGCTTCCATTCCAGCCTCGGCCCCGGACCCTGCAGCTGCTGTAATGCTCAATGATGATGCCCAAGAAGAACCAGATTGCCATTTATGAACTCCTTTTTAAGGAGGGAGTGATGGTGGCCAAAGAAGATGTCTATATGCCAATGCACCCAGGGCTGGCAGACAAGAACGTACCCAACCTTCACATCATGAAGACCATGCAGTCTCTCAAGTCTCAAGGCTACATGAAGGAACAATTCGCCTGGAGACGTTTCTACTAGTACCTTACCAACGAGAGTATCCAGTATCTCTGTGACTACCTCCACCTGCCCCCTGAGATTGTGGCTGCCACCCTGCCCTGCAGCTACCCTGAGACTGGCAGGCCTCAGCCCAAAGGTCTGGAGGGTAAGCAACCTGTAAGACTCACAAGAGGGGAAGCCAACAGAGACACTTACAGAGTGCTGTGCCCCCTGGTGCTGACAAGAAAGGAGAGGCTGAGGCTGGGCCAGCAACCAAATTCCAGTTTAGAGGCAGATTTGGTCATGGAGGTTGTCGGCCACCTCAGTAATGTCAGAGGGGATTATTTTCTGTTGAATAAACTCGTAGCCAGAAAAACTTAGGGGAAAAAAAAGGAAAGGAAAGGAAAGGAAAAAGTACTCCTCTAAAACCCCTCTCAATAACTGTTAGAATAAATGGACAGAAAATCAGTCAGGACAGAAGATTTGAACAACACTATCAACCAATTTGACCTAATTGACAAAACACACTAACCAACAAAAGCAGAATACACATTCTTTCCGCAGCAAATAGAACATTTATGAAGATAGACCATATTGTGGGCCATGAAACAAATCTCAATAAATTTAAAAGCATTCAAATCATACAAAGTGTGTACTCTTACTACAAAAGAACTAAATTAGAAATCAATAGCAGAAAGATATTTTTAAAATTCTCAAATATTTACAAATTAAATACTACACTTTAAAAGAAACCAAACGTCAAGGAAAAAAATAAAAAGGGAAATTAGAAAGTATGTTGAAAGTAAATGAAAATGGAAACACAACATATCCAAATTTAGGGAACACAGCTAAAGCAGTGCTTAGAGAGAAATATATAGGAGTAAATTCCAATATTAGAAAAAATGAAAGGTCTCAAATCAAGGACCACAGGTTTCACCTGAGAAACTAAAAAGAGCAGAGGAAGTGAAACCCAAAGTAAGCAGAAGAGCAGAAATCAATGAAATAGAAAAGAAAAAAAAAAATAGAGAAACTCAATGTAACTAAAACATCATTAGAAAAATCTATAAAATTAATTAGCTCCAGACAGACTGAACAGAGAGAGAAGAGAGGAAGGAAAGGAGAGAAGAAAAGAGAGGTGAAATCACCAATATCATGAACAACTTTATGCCAACAGTTGTTGAATATAATTCAACAACTTAGATGAATGTTGTAAAGACTTAAACTACCATAGATTACTCAAGTAAAACACATAATATGAACAGCCCTATATCTACTAAAGAAAATTAAGTTGTAGTTAAAAACATTCCTACAGAGAAAACTCTGGGTCCCAATGGTAGAACTCATATCTGAAGAAGAAATAACACCAATTCTATTAAACTCTTCCAGAAAAGTAAAGACAACCAAATATATAGTAACTCAATCTACAAAGCCAGTATTACCCTGGTACCAAAAGCAGTCAGAGACATTCATTAAATCAAAAAGTAAGAGATACTTATCCCTCTTGAACACAGATGCAAAAATTCTTAGAAACTTCCTCAATCTGATAAAGAGCATGTATGAAAACTTACAGTTAACATACTTAATGGTGATAGACTTCAATTTTGCTTAGAGAAAGAAGCCAGACCAAAAAACAACAAAAATCAAAAGTACACATACAAAGGTACCTCAAAAAGTTCATGGAAAGATTCATGTTATGTTTTAATCCTATTTTTCCACCAACTTTTTGAAGAACCATGTGTAGTTTATGTAAGAAAGAGGATATAAAACTCCAATCAGACAACCCATGTGCAAAGTCAAGTCCTTGGTCTAATTTCAAAAGATCTTTATACATTTTGAGTTAAAATGTTTAAGTTCTGTTAAAATAAAATATCAAATTAATATATATGCCCTTACATAAATATATATCATTAATACATATTAATAATATACATTAATTGAATTATTTCTCTGCTTTAACTATCTCTATATTAATCGGCCAACTGCAATCTCAAATGTATCTGAAAATACTGCTTCTATTATCTGTGTCTATCTACTTATACATATCATATCTAATTAACAAAAGATAATAAATATATGTATACGATTCATTAATTCTATGTGAAATAAGCTCTTTTACAATGCAGTTAGTAGCTTAAAGGTTTTCAGACTTAGAAAGATAAACTAAACTCATATATGACAAAAATAGCTTGCTAACAGCAACTACTTTCATGTTTACTGGTGAAAAACAAAAGTGAACATGTGGTCACCACATTATCTGCATGGGTGCCCCCTTTTCTCTCTTGTTTTCTCCCATCTTCACAGAGGTATTTAAAAAAATAATACTGATTAATTTGACCATGAAACAAGGTAAGTACAACCGGGTAGGAAGTAGAGCATTTAATTTTTTCAAACGTGAAATTAATAATATCTTATTAAGGCCACATTAATTTAATGATCTTATTAATATTCTATCAGTACAAATACAAGTACATAAACTGCCTTCAACAGTGTATGTTCTAAACTTGGAAGTGAATGGCAGCAGTAGTGGAGGCAGTGGTACAATATTCTATTCAGTTATAGCATGACATTTACTTAGCATTTATAGCTGAAGTTGTTTTCCAGAAAACAAAACAAAACAGGAGTAATGATTAGTAGAGTTTTATAACTTTATAATTAGCCTGGGCTACAAATAAGCAATAATTATTTAAATTAAAAACCTAAATGATTTTTAAAATCCCTTACCGGTATCTATGAACAAATATACCCTTAAAAATAGAGTTCATCATATTTTCAATTTCATCCTGATTTTCTTGAAGCTGAAATGAAAAAACAATAAAAAATGTAAATTGAAATACTGATCATTTTATTTGGAATGTATAGTTTCAATTGTTTTTTAATTCCTGGTTATTCTCTTCCTGGGTAGTTATCAGTCCTTTTTCTCACTTGTTGTGTAACAGATGTCTGAAATTACCACTATAGGTGTGTGATTTCTAAAGGTTTACAGCATTGTTTTATTTATTATTTTATTTTATTTTGTCTTTTTCGTGACCGGTACTCAGCCAGTGAGTGCACCGGCCATTCCTTTATAGGATCCGAACCCTGGGCGGGAGCGTCGCTGCGCTCCCAGTGCCGCACTCTCCCGAGTGCGCCATGGGCTCGGCCCTACAGCATTGTTTTAGAGTCTCTCAATCTCTCTATGAACATACTACACAATGACTAACAAGGAGGGGTGCTGTGGCTAAGTATGGTCAGAATTCTATCTCAAAAATATCATCTGCTTTGGGAACAGTCCTCAATTTTTATACCTCTTCTGTCCAAACCAGGTCCTTGGCTTGCTTTTGCCTTCCTTGGTTAATGGATCATCTGTGATTAACATATTTGCCACTGTATAGGAAACTTTCTACTCCATCTAAAGTATCCAAATATTATTCTCCATCTGACTAGCTCATAACTGAAAGTAGGCTGATAAAATTTGAATGTTTGTCCTCCCAAAGCTCATGTTGAAATCTGATCCCCAATGTGGCAGTGTTGAGAGGTAGAGCCTAGTGGGAAGTGTTTGAGTCATACAGATGGATCCCTCATCAACAGATTAATGTCCTCCTTGGGGAGAGGGATGGTGAGTGAGCTCTCCCTCTATGAGTTCCCTGGAGAGCTGGTTGTTAAAAAGAGGATGGCACCTTCCCTCCCTCTCTACCTTCCTGTCTAGCCATGTAATCTCCTTGTACAGGTCGGCTGCCCTGCTGCTTTTTTTGCTAAAGCAGCCTGAGGCCCATGCCAGATATAGCTATTCCAGACTTGTGAGCCAAATAAATCTCTTTTCTTTATAAATTACCCAGTCACAGGTATTCTGTTATAGCAATAAAAAAATGGACTAATACATAGGCCAAGTTCCCAAAATAGGGAACATAATAGAAGATAGAATGCTGGCCACTAGTGGTGGAATGCAGCAACGAAATAAAATACTACAGCAAAGACGTAAATTTCTGGCAACACTACTGATCAAAGTTTATTTACCACTCAAAAATAACAAAAGCAATGATATAAAATTACATTCAAATTAGTATTTATTACTCTAATTTGTCCTGTAATTTGCTGTGTAGTAATATTCAGTGAAATACTTGCTTGTATTACACACATGAATGTGAAAATAAAATTCTTTAGACTTTTTTTTCCTTTGGCGGCTAGCAGGCACATAACACTGTACTCTAACCAACTCAGCTAACTGGCCAGTCAAGACTTAATCTTTTGCTGTATGTTTTGTTTCACGTTTTACTGAAATAAGTTTGAGAATACTTTTATAGTAAATCATCCAAATTACTGTAGCATACTGCAAATTCTAAGAGTTACTTTTGCTGCATTTATTATATAAAAACTAACTTATAAGAGGTATACATTTTAGTCAGCAGAACTTACTATACTCCATCTACAATATTTACTTCCATATTTCAAGTATGGTATGTATTATGGGTTAAACTGCATTCCTCTAAAATTTATATGTTGAAGTGCTAACTCCTGTGACCTTATTTGGCAATAGGGTTGTGGCAGATGTAATTCATTAAGATGGGGCCATACTGGAGTAGGGTGAGCTCCTAATCTAATATGACCAGTGTCCTTATGAAAAAGATAAATTTGGAGACACACACGCACACAAACACGGGAGAATGTCATGTGAAGGTTGGTTTTGCTGCCACAATTCAAGAAACTACCAGAAACTATGAGAGAAAACTGGAATAGATCCTTCCTCAAGCCTTCAGAGGCAGCATGGCCTTGCCAACACCTTGATTTTGGACTTCTAACTTCAAAAACCATGAGACAATAAATTCCTTTTGTTCAAGCCTTTCTGTTTGTGGTCCTTTTTTTTTTAACAACAGCCCTATTAAATAATACAGTATGGGTAATAATTTAATCACAACATTGTTGCTTTTTTATTGCTTGTTATAACCCATTATTCATCGTTCATATGCAATTCCTTGGCAGCAATGTGATATTACTTTTTTTTTCAAGTTAAAAGATAGACTAATACGGCAGCTCTAAAGTTTTATTTCCTACTGTACAAACAAAAATGTTTCCTACTAAAAACCCAGTTTAAAATCATATTTTCAACACATATGTGAAAATGTCATTGTAAAGCTGGGACCAATCTTATTCTTAGGAATGCCTTACACATCAGCTAGTATGTAGTCTTTGGCTTTCTCTTGGAAATACAGCTTTGCTGGCCCCCAGCTTTGACTTTAGCATTTATCATGTTTTCAGAGCCCATAACCTGATAACTCCTCTGAGTTGCCCAATTCCCAGAACACTTCCTTACAAAAGCAGGGTTGTTCTGATTTCCTTCTGCCATCAGATAGCACTTAACACAATAACTGGTGAACATTCCAGTTTCATTTGAAAACTATGAGATCAAGTAATCTAATTAAAAATAAATTTTAAAAATATACGCAAACCTTTTTACACAGAAAAAAAATTACTATATTTAATACACATTTACAGTACATAAGAACATCAGTTACCATGAAACAAACTTACCTCTTTGCGTTTCTGAAGTAGTAACTCCAACCTTTCATTGGCTCTCTTCCCAATCATTTTGTTTCTCTCAGCTTCATATTGTCTCTGTGTATTATCCTGATGAATACTGAGGTTTAAGGCAACATTCACCAGAGCAGTCATGAGCTTCATGGCTATGAAATAAAGGAATATTGTAATATTCACCTATTAATCAAACCTTCATCCATAAGACTACAAATTTATAAAGCAAATGGATGAAGAAAGGAAACTTCAATTTCTGTTTTATAATCAAGGCATATCTTAATTTTTTTTACAAAAGGTAATTAATTTAGAGAAATAAACTCATCTTCTTAGTTTGCCACTTAATTTTCTCTACCTCTATAGAGAATAGCTTGGCTTGTTAATACTGCCCACTTAAAAACTGCCTCATCCTCACTATCAGAAGGAAGAATTTAAGTAGTATCTTCAACAATTCCTTTCTCTTTCTCCCAAATACATATATCTTAGTGAGGGCATACTAATCAAGCCTAGATCCCTCCTCTGACCACATCTGTGTATATAAATGCGTCCTTAATACCTTTACTTAGATGTATCAAAGGTGTCTTAAACGTATAGAATCAATTCATGATTTTTACTCCCAAAGATGGTCCTCTCCCTGATCCTCACCTCAATGAGTTGCACAACGTCCACCCCCTGAAAAACACACTGATCCTATCAAACTCATTTAGTTTCTTGCAAATGTATTCTGTGAATTTCTAACCAATCTATCCTCCCCAGTCACAGCATTAATGTACTTTCAAATGTTCACTTGTATTTGTAAATCCTATTAAATATTTTCAAATTTATATTTCATGTCCTCTGACAAACAGGTATGACACAAACCTCAAACTTTCAGTTGTCTATTCATATTTATTTTCATTATTGAGATAGTGAGAGTATAGGAAATACTGCACAAGAGAGCTTGTGCTGGTAAATAATTTCCCTTTTGTTCCTTTTAGTTTATTCACCTGCAAATGTGAATATTCAGTTATATAAATGAACTGTTCAGTGCTTTAAAACAGATTCACTCATCTGCAAATATATCTATAACTAAAAACATGCATGCATTTCTTTTAAAATTTCACTATTTCACTTTAATTACATATGTAAACATACATACATAATGCTGTACTTGTATATCTACTCATCTATCTACACACATACCCACTTTGTTATTCTGAAACTCTTATCTACATTTTGGCCAGCTCTATGTTAATAGTGAATGATGCTGCCCTTAAACCAAAATATAAGATAAAAAATGCTTAAAACAAATGTATTTAAGTTAGTGACCATTTAGAAATGCATTTAATGAAAATGTTTCTTTTCCTGAGATACAGTGTCTCAAATGGTAAACTGAGAAAAAAATCTTGTGTTTCAAAATACAGTACAAGATAGTGATTTCACGGTGTTTTATGCATTTTCAGTACTAGAATCTGACTATACTGTGAATGTTAACAAGTTCTTTTTAAAATTAATCTGTATAAGAAAGGAGAATAGTTCAAAGATGAGAGAGATCTGGGGCATTCAAATGGCCCCAGTCAGGGATAACACCAGCTTATCAGAGCTTGTTGTGAGTATACAAAGTGATAGCCAATGAAGCTTAATCCACTATATTCTTTTAGATCTCAAAAGCAAAATGACTTGAAGATCTAGGAGTTGGGAAGCATTAAAATTAATGCCAACTCTGACTAGAATTCACCAGTGGAAGCTGAGGTGCAGCTTTTCTTCAATTTAATGACTTTTGCTTTCGGATATATACTCCTCGTGAACCCAGATCCCAAACGCCAACTGTCGTTATATAATAACCCTTCTCATAGAACAGATACACAAACAACAAAATAACCAACATACTAAAACCAACAAGAAAATGCAAAATGATCCAAAAAATATTAGATATATCGGTATTTACTCTCTGAGGTAAAATATTTCTAAACCTGTAAAATTGAGACTTCACTGAAATTTTCAGTTCACTGACCAACACATTAACAATAAACAGCTACTGAAGACAGACCTCTAATTAATGAAATAGATACAACATGGGGATTATGTTTTACTAATTCCACTGAAAAAGACTGATTTCTGCATAGAGTGAATACTTATTAAATTTTACTGGTAGTGCTAATAGAACCATTTTATAAATTAATTATCCTGTAGGAATTCAGCCTTGATACTGTGATGTGGGCTTTGAAGTGGCTTCTTCTTGTCTACCAATTATGTCAAGATGAATATTTCATTTAGCTTTCGTATTTTAATGCTGGCTATAGAAAGGTGAACATGTTCAAGTACGGTGCTACTTAAGAGTGTGGTCTGCAAATAGGTGCTGACCACAAACGGTTTCTTAAAAGTTCATTTTAAGTACAAAATTGAAAGTGTTTAAAATTTTTTATAGCAATCTGATAGCAAATTTATGTTTGTTGAATCTAATAGTAAGATGACACTAAAATATATTTCATTTTTCTTGAAATTAATTTTATTGCATTTTACAAAAGTACTAGGTTGTGAAAGACTGTTAATTAAAAAACTGGTCTTTCACTTCAGAGTTCAAGAAGCACCTATTTAGTGCTCCCCCTTCATCTACTGATTCATCATATACTGAGCACTGTTCTAGGCACCAGAGATATAAAAGTGAACAAAGAACAGACCCTTGTGATTTTTACATTCTAGTGAGGAGGAGACAACAAAGAGAAAATATACAAAAAAAAAAAGGCAGTTAACAGTAAATGTTATACAGAAAAATAAAGTAAGAAGGTTAGAAAGTGAAGGGTGCTATTTTAGATGGTGGATCAGGAAGGCCTGGCATTTGAACATAAAGGGAATGAGCATGTGATTGATTACATGGCAGAATAGTGTTCCAGGGAGAGGGACAAAAAGGGCAAAGGTTATGGGGTAAATTGTTATGAGGAGGGCACTCATAAAAGAGCAAGCTGTTTAGTGTGGCTGGAGCACAGAGGTAGGCAGAGGCAGCAGATGGAGTTCAGAAGAAAGTAATAGGCCAGGTTAGGACTCTGGAATTAAACTGAAGTGGGGTAAGACTGACTGGAGAACCTGGAGTAATGAGAAACAGTCTGATTTACACCTTAAACTGCTGTGTGAAGACTACAGAAGAATAAAAATAGAAAAAGACCAAATAGTGGAGGAGAGCTAAAAACATTTTTTTCCAAAGTTTACAATGATGATTCTCAACTTTTTGACCTTCAGCTAATCAGTGAAGTGATACTGGCTTGGATTAAGGTGGTAGCAATAGGTATATAGAAATGGTAACATATGAGGTATATTTTAAAGGTAGAGTTGAAATAATTCGTTAGGTTATAATGAAGGAAATGAGAGAAACAGAAAAGGCAAGGGTAGAAAGGTTTTTGCATATTAGGTATCTAAGTGGAGATGCCTAGTAGATACATATTTTAAAGTCATTATCAAAGACGTTGGTACTTACAGCCATAAAATTGGATGGCACATTCATCCAATGGATAATTATTCAGCCATTAGAAAAAATGAGGCATGATTTGTGTGTTGTTAGGAAAATCTTGTGAACATATTTGCTGATTTAAAAAAAAAGCAAGATGCCTGACTATATATTATGCTATCAATTGTATAAAAAGAAAGAACATTATTTATTTTATGTGTCAGTTACTCTTCTAAGCCCTTTAAACATACTTATTCTTTTATACCTCACAAGTATATAAAATAAGTACTTTTATTTTTATTCCCTTTTTATGTAAGAGAAAATTCAGCTACAGGTCAGCTAAGAGACTTGCTGGTTACACAGCCAGTAACTGGCAGAGACAGAATTTGATTACAGGCAGTCTTGCTCCACAGTCCAATCTTTTAACCAGTATACCATACTGCCTCTCATTGAATATGTATATGCATAAAATATCTTTAGAAAGATATGTAAGGAACTGGCAACTCTGATTGCCTTCAGGGAAAAGAATTTGATGGCTGAGGGCCAGGGGTGGAAGAATGACATTTCACCATGTAACATTTCTTACTTTGAATTTTAAATCTTGTGACTATATTACCTATCACACTCACTCTTTTTTAATAAAAATAATTAAACCATGGGAAATTGGTTTTCACTTTATTAACTAAGGAGTGAATAAAGACAGAAAAGGAAAAAGGTCTGAAGATTGAGTCCCAAGATAATTCAATATTTACAGCTTAGTTTTCTTTTCTTTTTTTTTTTTCTTTTAATTTTATTTTGTCGATATACATTGTGGCTGATTATTGCTCCCCATCACCAAAACCTCCCTCCCTCCTCCTCCCCCCCAACAATGTCCTTTCTGTTTGCTTGTCGTATCAACTTCAAGTAATTGTGGTTGTTATATCTTCTTCCCCCCCCCCTCGGTTTTGTGTGTGTGTGTGTGAATTTATATATTAATTTTTAGCTCCCACCAATAAGTGAGAACATGTCGTATTTCTCTTTCTGTGCCTGACTTGTTTCACTTAATATAATTCTCTCGAGGTCCATCCATGTTGTTGCAAATGGCAGTATTTCATTCGTTTTTATATTACAGCTTAGTTTTCTAAGACCCATTAGGACCACATGGTACTCCAGAAAACAAGTGAAGACACTGATCCAAAAAGGAGGGAGCTGTGTCTTTCCAGAGAAAGAAAGATGACAACTGGGAGCTGCCCACTGATTTGGGCAATAAGAAGGTGATTGCTGACCTCCACAAGAACAGAGGCAGTGAAGTGGTGGAGACAGAAATCTGACTGGAACAGGTTTAAAGAGAATAAAAAGAGACTGAGTGAAGACAGTGAATATAAGTAATTTTTTGAGATCTGCTGCAACAAAAAGGAGAGAAATAGGACTAGCCAGAGGGGCATGAGGGAACAAGAGAGGGTATGATGGTTAGACTTATGTGCCAAGGCTTAGCTAGACTACTGTGGCCAGTTATCTAATTAAACACTAATCCAGGTGTTAACTTGAAGGTATTTTGTAGATATGGTTAATATCTACAATCAGTTGACTTTAAGAAAAGAAGATTACCCTCAATATTGTGAGTGAATCTCATCTAATCAGTTCAAAGCATAAGAGCAAAAACAGATTCCCAGAGAAGAAATTTCTGCCTCAAGTTTACAGCATAAAATACTGAGCTTCCAGCCTGTCCTGCAGATCTCAGACTGAAGACTGGACAACTACTGCTTGACTTTCCAGCTTGATGGACTGCCCTACAGATTTCAATTTTTCCAGCTATCACAACCACATTGAGCCAATTCACTGAAATAAATGTGTGTGTGTGTGAGATGTAAGTATGTGTATCTCCTATTGGCTCTGTTTCTCTGGGAATCCAGACTGATGTAAAGGGTTTCTAAAATGTGAGATGTTATAGCATATTAGTATAATGGTAAGAATTATCAGGGGTCTGGCCTGTTGGCTCAGTTGGTTAGACTGCAGCCTTGTAACATTATGGTCACGGGTTCAGTTCCCCAACCATCCAGCCACCAAAAAAGTAAAAGAATAATATAATAAAAGGGGGAAACTGAAGTCAGGGGAAAATGAACAACTTGAAGAGCAAAGTTCTTGAGCGGGTAAATGGGGATTGGATTCACAGTATAGGATCTTCCTTAGACAGAGGGCACTGTAATAAGAGAAAAGGCAGAATATATGGGTACAGCTACAGCTAGCTAGCTCGCTAGGTTTAATCCTTGAAGGATTCTCTTCTGACTCTATTAAAGAAGCAAGATAATCAAGTGTGAATAGAGGATAGGAGATGTTATAGGTTTGAGGAGAAGATATATAAAATAATATTGTGAGGAAGTGGGAATAACCCTAGAATGGAATACAGTAATAGGATTGCTAGGCAGCATTAAAGGTTCACTGACAGCAAAATGTAAAGCCCAGCCATTATGGTTATGTATTTTTCTTCAACCACTTTTAGCTGCTGTGGTGCAGGTATGCAGCAAGTGATGACATAGGGTTTTCTTAGTGAGAATGATGGAGGAAGAAAGAGGTAAAGAAGTTGAAAGCATAAAGGATGTGATTATAATAAAGGATGATAGAATCTAAGCTGGGAAAGTGGACTCATTGAGGACATGCAGGGTGTCAAGAACATTACAAATATAGTATCAAAGTACTTAATGAACCAATAGAAAAAAGCAATACGAAGTGTGAACATAAAAGAAAAACACTGGAACAAAAGGAGTGTTATCAGCAAATAGGATGTCTGAAATTAAGATTGTGGCCACAGACCATTTTAAAATACAGCCAACAATTTGCATTTATGTCTCTCTAAACATAAAATTAAAAACTAGAAAACTATATTTCCAAAAACCACTACTGTATACCCTAAAAATGTTAAATAGGACAAATAAGATTTTGAGAGTGATGATTATGCTACCTTAGTTTTGCAAAGCTTATTTTATTTATTTATTATGAATATTCATGAGATACAAAGCCAACTGTCACCCGTCATGCCCACATGAAGGCCAGATTCATACTGGCAGCATACCCATTACCAGAAATTGCATTTGTACCCTGTGTCACCCACCCAATTATCCCCAACCTTCTCCCCCTCTCCTTCCCCCCCACTCCACTTTGTAGTCCAAGGAATGGTCTCTCCCTCAGCAAGACCAATGCATTACTGTGGTCTTTATTTCCTTCCCTCTTTCTCTCTTAGCTCCAACATATGAGTGAGCATATATGGGATTTATCCCTCTGTGCTTTGCTTATTTCACTCACATAAGTTTCTCAAGGTTCATCCATGTTGTTGCAAATGGGAGTATTTCATTCTTTTTTATGGCAGAGTAGTATTCCATGGTGTATATTTACCACAGTTTCCTTATCCAATTGTCCATTGTTGGACATTTAGGTTGGTTCCATGTCTTGGCTATTGTAAACAGAGCTGCAATGAACATGGGAGTGCAAGTATCCCTTCAACATGATGATTTCCATTCCTCTGGGTATATACCCAGAAGAGGGATTGCTGGATTGTATAGAAGATCTAGCTGCAGTTGTCTGAGAAACCTCCATACTGTTTTCCACAGTGGTTGTACTAATTTACAGTCTCACCAACAGTGTAGGAGTGTTCCCTAATCTCCACGCCCTTACCAGCATTTGTTATTCACTGTCTTTTTGATTATAGCCAGTCTAACTGGGGTGAGGTGGTATCTCAATGTAGTTTTAATTTGCATTCCCCTGATGACTAGTGATGTTGAGCATTTTTTCATGTATCTGTTGGCCATTTGTATGTCTTCCTTTGAAAAATGTCTATTCAGCTCTTTTGTACATTTTTTGATTGGGTTATTTGTTTTTTACTGTATAATTGCTTGAGTTCTACGTATATTCTGGATATTAATCCCATGTCGGATGCATAGTTAGCAAAAATTTTCTGTAGGTTGTTTCACTCTCTTGATTGTTTTCCTTTGCTGTGCAGAAGCTTTTTAGTTTGATATAGTCATATAGTCCCATTTGTTTTTTTTTTTCTTTTGCTTTTGTTATGTTAAACCACCTTGGGTCCTATTCTAGAATCTGTGGTCATAGAATGAGCCCCTAGTGCCACGCAGTTTTGCTGGGCACACTTTGGCGGGTCAGAACCCATGGGCTGGCGCTCCCCTCTGGGTCCAAGGTGTGTGGGGGGCCGCCTCTAGCTGCGCAGTTCTGCCACTGCTGGGCTCACCTCCACAAAGCTTATTTTTAAAAACGGGAAGCTTATTGCAAGCTTCCAGTTCCCAAATTATGAAGATTTAACTAATCCCTTTATCTCTTAAAATCCCAAGCAAAATGAGGAGAAAAAAAATTTCATCCTCAAGTAATCCAGAAAATATATGCAACCCCAAACCACAATATGTGAATATATGAATGTGGACATCAGGATGATGAGTAGGGAACATTCAAATCAACCCACAGCGAAGAAAAAGCATGATAACCATATCTATAAGAAAAAAAGCTATTTAGCTCTGTAGAACCCAGAAGCACTCAGGAATTAGAAGTACTAAGTAAATTCCATAGAAGATGAAGTGAGGTATGGTCTGAAAATGAGTATTACCTCAAAGTCTGTACAATAAGCAATTAAATGTCCAAATCTCCACTCCAACATAAATAGCCAGGCAATTCCTCTATTACATACCCATCTTGAAAGTCCAGACATTTATTCCCTGAAGAAAGTAAAGCAGAGATCTGAAGTCATCAGCATATGAGTGTGAAGTACAGAGTGCTGTGAGTGCTTTCTCACTCTACCCAATTCCAAAATGGCCAGACACCAGCCAAGCTTAAGTAGAGTGGAAGATTCTTCTGCAAAGAAGCTGAATTTCTCCAGAGAAAATAATTATCAATACCAACATCTGAGGGTCTACAATGAAAATATTAGTTGACCACCAGACTACCCTACAGTGATACTCTCCAATCTGAAAGCCACAGCCATTGCCTCACCATGACTGACTGCCAGAAAGACAGACACACACATACCTCTAGCAATCAACTCACTCTCAAAAATGATTAGAGAGCTAAGAAACAGATTGAGGAAATTTTCCAATATAAAAAACAATGATTCAAGCAGAGAACCAGGAAAAAAAAAAAAAAAGAGGTTAGGGCTGGGAGCAGAAGAAAACTTCAGAGAAATAATTAACATCATCAAAGAGATACAAGAAGATACCGCATCTACAAAACATGGAATGTTAAAAAATAAAGACTCCGAGAATGAGAAAGAACTCTTAGAAACTTAAAATGACAGTCAAAATTAAGTTCAATAAGGTTGAGGAAATAAAACAACAGTGAACAGAAAGACTAAGAAATAGAACACAGAAGAGAAATAATAAGAAACTCAAGATTAACTTGAGATTAACATCTAACCAAGAGGTGTTCAAAAAAGAGTGCCCAGCAAAATGAACAGGAAAAAACATACACACCAAGGTACATCACCATGAAGTTTCAGAACACCAAGAACAAAGAGAAAAATCTACAAGCTTCCAAAGACAAGAAACAGGATCAGAATAAGAAGTCTAAATAGCACTGGACTTCTGAACAGCAACACTGGAAGCTAGAGACAAATTCTGAAGAAAATAATTTTCAGTGATGAAATCTATATTGGGTCAGACTATTAAACATGAAGATACAAAATACTTTTCAGGCATACAAAGCCTCAAATATATACTTCCTCAATAAGCTATCAGATAATATGCTATACGAAAAGGAGAGAATAAATTAAAGGGCTATCTGTTAGCTCGGTTGGTTAGAGTGTGGTGTTATAACACCAAGGTCAAGGCTTTAGATCCCCCTATAGGATGGCCAACAAAGAAAGAAAACCAAAAAAATTAAGAAAGAAAGAAAAAAAGAGATGACAGGGTATATTAGTCTGTTTTGTGCTGCTATAACAGAAAGACCTGAGACTGGGTAATTTATAAAGAACAGAGGTTTATTTGGCTTACGATTCTAGGACAGATGCATCTGGCAGGGCCTCAGGCTGGTTCTACTCATGGCGGAAAGTAGCAGGTACAATCAGATCACATGGAAAGAAGAAGCAAGAGAAAGAAAGAAGGTGCCAGGGTCCTATAAAGAACCAGCTCTCACAGGAATTAATAGAGCGAGATCTGTCAGAACCTCCAATCCCTAGAGAGAGAGCATTAATCCATTCATGAGGGATCCACCCCCATGACTCAAACAGCTTCCAGCACTGCCATATTGGGGATCAGATTTTCACATGAGTTTTGGTGGGGACAACACATCCATACTCTATATCAAAGGGGATCAAGAAAAAAAAAGACAAAGAATCCAAATGATGGTAGACAAGTCAAATAAATAAGATGTCTAAATTTTAAAAAACGAGGCATGATTTTAAAAACATAGAAACATGCATGCTACAAATTGATTAGAACATTTGCTTAAAAATAGAACAAAAAAAACTCAGAAATATGCATATGAGAAAAAAACTTGAAGAAAACATCAATATGTTACAGAAGGCGAAGCAATGAGGTAGTTGATTATGGCTAATTTTTATTTTTGTGTTTTTCTCTTTTTCTGAGTTCTCTATAAGTAGTATATTGATTTAATATGTATAGAAAATGTTTAAATGTACAATATGGAAATAATAATTTTTAAAAAACTACAAAATGTTTCAAGTTCTTTGCCCTCTTTAGAACAAAATCAAATGAGCTTTGCTTTTCTCTATATCATAATTATAATATCAATTACCGAGTAACTTGTGTATGTTAAATATTTAACATGAATTATTTCATTTAAAATTCACAATACTACTATGAGATGGGACTATTAGTGTCAATACTGTATGGATGAAAAAGTGGGAAACAGAAGTAACTTGTCCAAGGTCACCAAGTTAATACAAGATATGTAATACCTGTAAAGTGATTTTAAAAATCATAGTTTCTTTACAAAAACTGGCTACCCCCCAAAAAGCTAATTTTCAGACCTGATGATAGAAAGTAAAAGAGAGAAATTTAAGAAAATGATAGTTCTTTAGTTAGAAAAATTTTTAAATTACGGTAGACCGATATTCACAGATTCAAAAAGGTAATTACTTTAAAAGTTATACTCTATTTTATGAATACAGTGATATGATATAGTGGTATTTGCAGATGTGGCCAACTATTGGGCATTAATTCTATGAGAACACCAGGAGTCTACTACATACAAACCCTAGAAAACTGAATAAAGGTATTAGATCTGGAGGAGGGGTGAGAAAGACAAAAGTGATAAAGTAAAATAACACAATGTTTTGTAAAAGTACAAAGCAATAAAAAGGTAAGAATCTGGAAGAATTAATAAAAAAGAATATAAGAAAAATAAATATAAAGACAAAAAGTAGGACAGATTATTTATACTCTATGGTGTATTCTTTGATAATGCCAGAGTGCCCTAAATTTTCAGATCCTAACCACAGAAACCAGAAATAACCAGTCTGGTTAAGAGTTATAAAATACTTACTGAATTTAAAAAATAGAATTTTGGTCCTGAGAGGCAAAAGATAAGTAAAATGAAAATGCATGCAGTTGGGTTTCAGCAGTTTTTGAAAGTTTGTTTATTTTTGATTTTCCCGTTTGCCATGTCTATTACTACTAAATAGAGTAGGTACTCAAATTCTGAGTAAAAACATGAATAAAAAAAACGCTGGCATAAACATTATTAGCCCTTCTTGTCATTACAGAATAACAGCAACATACTAATACCAGGCACTGTTCAGAGTTCTCCTTATCTTGTTTAATAAGATGTAGTTATCATTATCTTTCCCACTTTGCATATGAAGAAAGTGAGACCAGATAAGTTGAGGACTTGACCAAAGTTACCCAACTAGTAAAAGGCATAGAGGGATATGAATCTAGACAATCTGGCTCCAGAGCACATTCTATAAACCACTATGTCAAATGGTTTCAGCAACTAAAAGCCAAAGAAGAGACCTCAATTGTCCAATGTAAAATGATTTTCAGCGTATGATTAAAGAACAAAGCAATTTCGTATGCCATATCTTTCCTCAGAGGAAAAGTCTAGTGATGCTGACTTTGTAAGAAATGTTAATCAATAACGAACCATTTGTCAAATATAAAATCAACCCTACGTCAACATAATAATGTTAAACAATAAGGTATAAAGAAATGTTTGCTCCTTCAAGAGTCTGAGAATGACTTATTGTTAAACACTGGGGAAGACTGTACTCATATGATGATCTTGATCACATTTTCTAATTTTTCCTGAGTTCATTTTAGAAAAAGAATAGAATCAATCACTATGCCATTATTAGTACAAAGTTTGTATTATTAATCCCCTCTCCCTTGTTTTTTTTAAGCATCTTTACCTTAAAAGTGAGAGGTAGCCAGTATTTATCTACCTGTAACACCATAGAAAATTATGTAGGTAAAAAAATAATAAAAATAAAAAAGGTAATCAGTATTATTCATCCAGGAAATTACCATCAAAAATTTCAAGTTAACAACTTGAAAACTATTGGTATACATTTTAAAAGCAAAGGCCTAAAAATAAGATAACCATAATTGTGAAAAACAGATCCTTTGAGAGTAAAATTATCTTCATAATACCAAACAACAAAGTGGTAAAACGGAATCCTATTTTTGACCTTGAAAAAAATTATTTTCTCATAAAATATAAAAATTTCAGCAAATCAGGGAAAACAATGTTCCCAGTCTCAGGCTATAAACCCACTAGAATAATTATGGCAAAATATTTCTTTTATAAGTTAAATTCACAAACTACGTTCTAATATATCCAACTGAGATAGATATTTAGAACAGAAATAAAGGTACTTAATTCTGAAGATTAATAGTTAATGAAACTGTACTGTAATGTGATGCTGCTTTACTAAAATGGGTCAAATAAATAGGATAGTATGTTTTAAAATTCCAATTAAGAGAAAAACAAGGAAAATATAATATAAAATGTAACTGCTAACAGTCTGTTTCAATTTAACGTTAAAAAGCATTCCAAAAAGAGTTTACCTCCAATGGAAAAATGAGAATTCTTATTCTTATAAATGTGGAGTAAACAGACCTGAAGAACTATAGAATAATAAAAAAAAAACTTTTAATAAAAATGTAGTTAAAAGTATACAATTAATGCAATGCATAAACACTGACAATAGGGACACATTTAATTCATAACAAGAAAATGGGATATTTAGAAAACAGATTAAACTAGTGATAAGACCACTCTGATGACTTATAAAGCTCTGGAACTCATCATATCTGTACCCTACAAGATAACTAACCTGATTGTCTCTCTTCTCAGCTAAGATATAAGCAATGTCAAGGAGCATTTTATTCCAAAGCCGATAATCATATCTGGCCATAACTGCCTTGCAACTGTCCATGCACATAGTCTTTGAAGCAGAGGATTAAATGATACTGCCCATTTTATCTAGTCCCCAAGACTTGTCCTGCAAAGTGAATAAAAATGATTATCTTTTAATCTATGCCTCACACACATACCATATAAAAACAAAGAGGGCAAAGATGAGAACAAAAAACCCTTGAAAAGATGGATAATTACTGCCCAGCCTGGAAGTAAGTTCTCAGCAAGCCCTCTGTGCTTTGCTGAAGGGTAGATGACTGATATGTCTCACATTTTATACAACTGAGACTTGGAAGATATGACCATTAGTGTAGACACATGGGAATGACAGTAATATTTTGAAATAAATTTAGAGAATGACTAGAAAACAGGGTTTATCCTTTGAAACATCAATATAAAAATAATGTTGATCACTTTCTGTTTTTCAGTACCTGATTTTGACAAATAACTTCAAATTTAAATAGGCTACATGATGATATAAAAAGAGTTTAGGTGAAAACAAAATGGCAATCATTAAGCAATTCTAAAAGCTATCATGAACACAGGTAAATCATAGGAAGAAAGACAGTCACTAGGGGGAGGAGGGAGCTATTCAACTCAAAAGAAACAGGAGGAAAGCCAAAATGAAAATATATTTAAAGCATATGTAAAATTAGCAGACATATAAACCAAAGGGATAAATATAGAAGAAATAATACAATAAAAGTTACTGAAAATTAGCCAATATGAAGGATAGCTAAAACAGACCAACATAAACCCTGTAAAATACAGTAATACTTCATTTACATGGCAGTGAAGGACAAATGCAAGTGAATTAATGTACATTGTTCAGCAAATTAAAAGTATGTTTTACAAGTCAAAATATTTTGCATATTTCTATAACACCACACCTCTTCTCTTGTGAGTATGTGGCATATATTTAATTTTGTATATAAAATGCAGACAAATTTCTAAATTAAAGAGAGGCATCTTGCCCCTAAAGAAAAGCTCCAGATTGTTCTCTATCTTGAGATCTGTAAACTAATTCTTTTGCCTTTTTTGTTATGAATTGTCATTTCACAATAGGATCATCAGGGCAGTATCTAAGATTTGCCCTCTATTAATTTGTTGTGTCTCCTGCTCTCTTGGCCTTGGGAAACCAGATAACTAACTTCTCTACTAAGGCAAGTTCATTCATTTTTATGACAGCAACTTTGGCTATTCTGAAGCTATTTCTAATTTATGTTTGTTTTGTTTATTTCAAATCAATAAGTCTCCTATGCACCTGATGACCAGGTAAATGGGCATTACCATACATAGAAAGAAGAAAGTAAGATGAAAAAGAAGTAAAAAAAAAAAAAAAAGAAAAGAAAGAAAAGAAAAAAAGCAAAGAGCAAATGCAGAACATAGGAAAGGTCATGAAATTAGAAAAGAATGTATAATATCTGATAAATTTATGAATAAGAAACAGTATTTTTAGAGTACCTTTTTGAAAAGGATACAACTGGGTATAAGATCTCTTTCTCTTCCTAATAATGAGGAAGAGGACACTCTCAAAACACAAAATAAACTGTTTAATGTATGTCTCTACAAACATTTTTTCAACAATAAATTGTATTTTTATTTTATCTTTTTAAAAATGATAAAATTGGGTAAAATATCTCCCTCTCTTCCTAACAATGGGGAAAAAGAAACTCTCAAAAGAAAATAAACTGTGTTTCATGTTTGTTTGGCAAAGAACAATAACTGAGAGAACAATGGACACTAATACAGATTAACTGTGTCGAGTAAGTAAAAAAAGGGAACTGGAAGAAAAAGAGAAATGGAAAACATGCGAATGACTCCAGATAATATTATTATATTGGCTTTGGGCAACAGGTTAAACCAAAAAAATGACAAAATTTCAAACCAGATGATTGCAATGTGTAGCCCCCAACTCACCAGCATCAACATCACCTAGAAACTTGTTAAACTCTAAGGGTGAGGTCTAGCAATCTGTTTCAACAAGCACTGAGGTGATTCTGATGTGTACTAAAGTTTAAGAACCAATACTTTAAATAAATTAGACAAATGAGAAACTGAAATTCAAATACAAGATAAAATGCAATTAGTAAACCTAAATCTGGCTTTGTCACGGTAATAAGTGGATATAGACAAAGTTACTGCCAGTAAAAATGATATAACTTGAGAATATTTAAAAATATGTTTATATATACAGGTACACACTCTATCATGGATGAAAAAGAGTCATTTTAGGTAAACAGTTAAAGTAGAAAGGGAAAACAGACTAACTGCTAAATTAACAAAATTACCTCATTATAAAGAAAAAAAAAAACAGGAAAAATAAATATACTTGGCTGACAAAGGGCCAGATAATTCTAAGGTGAAGAAAGCAAAAATAAAAACTGCAATCTGGCAGTTCTTCAGATTATTTATAGCCTACCTGAATGAACTGATGTTAGAGATGTTATGTTTAGATATGTTTAAGTTGTTAGAGAACTAGGAATAGGAAGAATGTCTGTTTCCTTACTAGATAAAATTGTTTCAGATATATAAACAAATAAATACTTATGTATATTAACAACGAGCAATAAAGCAACGTAACTAAGTGGGGGAAATACAGTGTGAATTTGGAATTTCAACTATCATTACTTACGTTTTCCAAAGAAAATGGACTAGTGGCCTCTTAAAATTTCTCTGGTTATACAATAAGGATGAAGAAAAATAACTAAACATTCAGATAGACATTTGTTGACATTGGCCAGAAAATTTCAATTTTCATTCTTAAGGATATCAAACGCCAGTTAGCAAAATAGTCATATCTTTTACCTAAACAGATAACACAAACCATTCAGATGAATTTGGGTAAAAATGTAATTTTTCAGAAGCACAGTGGATTAATATTTTATCTAAAGAAAGTTTAATTAGTATAAAACACATTTAATAAAATCAAATTAAAAGGAAATAAAATGTTGTTTACTTACCAGCAAGGGTACTTGTATGCCTAAAAGCTCTGACCTGGGAGTCTGACAAACCAGTCAAAAGTGAGATTACTGTGTCCATCATATATTCATCATAAATTATGCTATACTGACACTGTCGAATCAGGACTCCAATAAATTCACAAAAATTTGAACGAAATTTTTTCCACTGAGGTCCAGGCATGGTAAGAGGATAATCACCACTGTCCTAAAAGAGATTAAAAAAAAAAAAAATATATATATATATATATGTATATATATATACATTAAGTATAACTTATAATAGCTATTAGATCAAAGTATTTTTTCTTCCTACCTAAATAGAAACCCTTTTTCTCAAAGCAGATGTGGACAGAAATAGAAGGTGACTTTCATATGTACATTGATTACTTTATATTTTTTTGTTTTTCATCTACCACAACTGAGTAATTCTTAAAATTTAAAATTACTTTAGAACCAGCATTTACTTCATTGTTCTAAGCCTTTTTTTCAAAATAATAGTTCCAGTTTGTTATATTTGAATTTTAAATGAAATAATTAGAAGTGGAAACATTTTTTTAAAAATTTAAGTTTAAACTAGAAAGGAGACTTTTGGTAAAGAGGGTGGAATAGACATTCCCCAGAGTCACTCGCTCCCACAAATCAACCAAATTACGACTATAAAAAAGCAACAACAGCCAAGCTGAGGCTGCTAGAGAGGAGGAGAGACCTACGGACTACATAAAGGCAGGAGAAGCCACGATGAGAGGAAAAAAACTTGCTCCAACCATTTTGAATCCCAGCCACTTCCAGGCTGGAGCTGCTGAGTACATGGAGCAGGAGATGGCAAAGGCTGCAGCTGTGCCCTTTGGATGAAGTTGCTTAGAGGCAGCAGGGGAGAAGAGGGTCTTGGAGGGCCAGGCCAGCAAGACCACTAATAGGGTTCCTGTGGACCCACACAGGAGTGAGGAGCCACAACAACTGAAAAAAAAGGAGCCACTCAGAGGCCAGCAAGTCATTGCAGGGGACTGGCGCATGGCCCAACCTATGGGAAGTGTTTGGAGCATGGGGTGTGGGGGAGAAGGGCCCACCGGGCGGACATCGGGGCACAGCAAAGACAGCTGATCTGTCCCACAATCAGCGGAGGACCACTCAGAGGAGACTGGCCAGGAATACAGAATTGCATGGGGTGCAGTTTGATGAAATGACTCAGGCCCAAACCAGAGTTTCTACACAACCCAGGTGTACCAGATCACACGAGAGCTGGAAGTACCTATAAAGTCAACCATTAAAATCTGAGCTGCACAAAAAGCCTCCCCTAGGGAATGAGCAGCAAAGCAGCAATTGAGCTCAACCACACAGCTCAAGTACTGGTTCCCAGAGGAAGTTCTCCCATTTTAGAAGAAAGCAAAGGACAACAAATTAGTTCCAGCGCAGAGTTTAAGTGGTGGGAACAGCAAATAGTCCAACACAGAACTGAAAGCAAAAACAAAGTACCCACAACCAGCGACAAAGTTTGATATTAACTAAAGGTCTTATTTCACCAAAGAACACCTATAACACCTAGAAGGATCGGAAGTCCCCTGGGCTACCAAGTCAGAAAGGCGGGAGGGCTGGGGACCTTAGCCATGCCCCCGGACATCTGCAACCAGTCCAGAGGGTGGGGGCCTAAGGCCTCGGCCACACCCCCCAACATGCACAACCAGCCCAGTGATGACCACTGAGCCACCACAGGAAGCGCCCCAGACTCCAGACTCTCCTGAGCCAGGGTGGTGGGGGGCTGAGGGCCTCAGCCACGCCCCCCAACACGTGCTGCCAGCCCAGCAATGATCACCAAGCCACAGAAAGAAGGGCCCCAGGTTCCCAAGCTGGGGTGGTCATGAGTGAGGGCTTTTGCCACACTCCCATGACACCTGCACCCAGCCTGGCAATGACCAAGCCACTGCTGCAAGTCTTCTGGTCTCCCCTGTTGGAATGAGGGGGGTGCCACAGGCCTAAATCCCGCCCCCCCTCCTCCCTTCTTCTTCCATCCCATTTCCTTCCCCTTTCCCCTCTCCCCCCTCAACGGCTCCACAAGATCATAGAATGTAAATAAATAAATAAATAAATAAATAAACTAGAAAGGATATTTACTACTGAATTTAGATCAAAGTAATAATGATACTAATGTCATATAGCATCTTTCAATATTTTAAATTAAGAATTGAATATTTCAAAAGTATAAGCATTTCACTGAGAAGTCTAAAACTAACCTTTCATTCCTGAAACTCCAACCCTGTTTCTTCCAGTTTCACTATGAATTTGATGTTACCTTTATTTTGTAGAGTGGATCTATTAACATTTCTAAGAAAAAAATCTAATGTGTCCTCTTGGTATCACCAAATTGTGTCATCTCGTTTAAAACACGAAACTTAGAGTTCAACCCAACTGATTAGAGGATTCCCTCTCTACTTCAAAATATGTAAGTACCAAAATGCAAATCCACAAAGTAGAGTGGGAAATCCTGTGAACATGGTTATCTGAATATTCTCAATTTGTGGCTTTTTGCCTTTTCTTGAACAAAGTGATGCTAGGAAAACTGTTTAAAAAAAGTGAAGCCTTGAATTCTGTTGCTGTCCTGGGAAAGATAACTAGCGTAATACTCAGAACAGTGAGAGATCCCAAGAGCAAGCAACAGAAAGAGGAGACTAGGAACAGACTGGCACTCACAGACAAAAATCCCAAAAGAAAGTTAATGTTGGTGCTACATGAGTATAATAGGGTTCACTGAGCCTTCAAAAGATCACGAGGAAACTAAAGGGGCTGGTTGAATTTTCCCAGCCTTTGAGACTGGGACTGTGGGGATAGAATATAGAGGACATACAGACTGAAGAGCCAAGATGCTTCCCAAAGTGTAGGTATCTCAGCAGCCTGCCCGCTGTTTCTATTATCACAAAGCCCACTCTATTAGAGCTCCTCTTGCTTTATTCCAACTGAGCCAATTCTGCCATTTAGTGATCGACAAAAACTGGACCTGGGCCCCAAGGAAGCTACAGAGAAAATAAACGAGCTAAACAGGCACCAATAGCAAGCAAGAGGAAAGAAAGGCAGAATAATCTACATAGAAAAACCAGAATAAAAAATAATCATACCTAAGAAGATTCAAATGCAGCACAACAAACAAATAAATAAAACCTCCAAGGAAGTAAAATATTTGATTTTTTTTAAAAAAGATGACCGGTAAGGGGATCTTAACCCTTGACTTGGTGTTGTCAGCACCACGCTCACCCTAGTGAGCTAACCTGCCATCCCTAGACGGGATCCGAACCCTTGGTGTTATCAGCACCACACTTTCCCAAGTGAGCCACGGGCTGGCCCTAAAATATTTGATTTCTTAATTAAACAGTTCAGTTGATGAACTGAAAGAGTGTGAAGAAAAGAGTGTTCATTCATAGGAGATTCACTAGCAGTCTGGAAAATACTGTGTAAGGAATATCTGAGAAAAACGTAATTTGTTAGATGGAGCTTCTGGAAAAGCTTTTTAAAACAGATAAACTAATCTTATATGAACTCTTCACTCTTCTGCCCTCTGTCTCTTCCTCCTTTCACTGTGGAACTCATACATGGTGCTAGATGTTCAGCAGCCATCTTGCAACCATGAAGGAACAAGTATGAGGATAAATAACAGTCAAAGAGAAGGATGAAAAAGTCTAGGTCTTTGACTGCCCTACTGAATATCATTACCAATCATGTACTGCTACTCCCAGATTCTGCATGAGACAAATAAACTCCTGTGAGTTTTAGCCACTATTGGTCTGTTACAGACAAATGCATTCCTACTGTTAGAAAAGAATTCTGAGCAGTGAGGAAAGATAAATTATTCAGTAAATGATCCTAGTACACAACTGGATGTTCATTAGTGGTTTCCACTTACGATATAGAAGAATATAAACAATGAGAATAAGCTGAATCAACAACCAAAAATATCAAACTTTTCCTGAGCTGAAGTAACTTCAATTCCAAAGGATGATAAGCCCTCCAAGAAGAGATAAGGCACACAAACTATCACCCACAGCAGAGCCTGCAAAGAAAAGGCAGCCACCATAAAAGTGCAAAATTAAAAAATCAACTAAAATTTTAACGAAATGTCAAATACTAAGTGTGTGCTAGCTTGTCAATGTGGAATAACAAGGGGAGTTTGCACTCACTAAAAACCATTTTCCGCAAGTTTCAATGGGGTGCTCACAACGAAGCCTGAGGACAGGGCAGGAAAACAGAGACCACCTCTCTTAGTGATAGAAGTCTGTTAGGGGGTAGTCTTCAACTGCTGGGGAAAAGGCATGAAGCCCAGCTCACATTTCCAGACCCTTCTCTCCTATAAATTAGAAGCTTTAACCTAGTGGGGAGAAGGAGTAGCAAACTGAGTTACCAACCCATGGTGTAGTCAAAGACCCACTGCAACTGGGAGAACAGGAGAAGGACGGGACCAAAAAACAAAACAACAACAAAACCCTCTACCTGAGAGAGAAAAGGAGACAAAACATTGTGCTGGGCCCTGAATTCTACAACAATATCAAGCAGAGATCTGCTAGCATTGAGGGACAGAAAACTTCTACTCAAGGCCAACCACAGACATAAGGAAGAGAGGATGGCTGCACAGAAAGAAGGGATAGAAGAAAGCTGAGAAGGCCCCTCAGTAGCTTCAGGCACACAGGTCATGGTTAAGATTTAGGTAGGACTAGGGCAACAGATGCTCCCATCACAGCACCAGGCAACAAGTAACACCAGTCTACCACTAGGGAAGGGGCAAGAATGGGAGCGAGATACCCTCTGTGGCACTGGGGTGGAGACAGCAGAGGTCTCTGAGGGTGTAGCAAAACACTGGGGGGAAAAAAAAACCCTCTGTATCCTAAGCCCAAGGCAACAGCAGCCCACCACTAGAGAAATCTGAAGCTTGTGGTACATTGAAGATGCTGTCAGAAGCAACAGAACATAAACCTAGCTCAATTCCTAACTAGACTGACAATGTATACCACTTTACACCTTTCAAAGAACAATATTTCAAGGAAAAATGTTTTGAAAAAAGAAAACAAAATTTCCTGTATCCACTTCAAAAAATTCCCTTAACTAATGCTAGCTATAAATACTTCTCCTTGCTACACATACTTATACAAGCCATACAAAAAGAACTGTCTGGTTAATGATGGGCAGTGGGGTATTGAAAACTAGCTTCCTTCACAAAGTAGTGTCTTTTCTTCAGGAAAGCTAAGATAACTAAATAATGATAATAATCAAGTAGCCTAAATGCCTCATCCACAACAAATATTTAAAATCTTCGAGAGCAGTCTTATGACGATGTTTTGTACAGGAGTTTATTGAATAAATTAGTGAAAAAGGTAAACCATATCAAATAAGAAACAGGTATAGAAAGGCAGAAAAAAGTTAGAAGTTTAGGGTAGGAAGACTATCAGGCAGAAATCCACAAGAAGGATATAGAGCTCACCGGATGTGAGGGCGATCTGGCTGCGACATCTGTCACCCCATTGATCGCCAGGGTTGATTCGGCTGATCTGGCTGGCTAGGCGGGTGTCCCCTTCCTCCCTCACCGCTCCATGTGTGTCCCTCCCGAAGCTGCGTGCTCGGTCGAAGAGGACGACCTTCCCCGCTAGAGGAGAGGACCGTTCTTCGGTCAAGGGTATACGAGTAGCTGCGCTCCCCTGCTAGAACCTCCAAACAAGCTCTCAAGGATATAGAGCTCACCAAAAAAGTTCTAGTAAAAAAGCAGTTCCTCCAAATATGTTCAAGAAAATATAGGAAAAGAAACCTCTGTGTAGCAAAATGTAACATAAGATAGCTAGCATTTATATGGTATGCACTTTGCACATATATAATCTTGTATAATCCATACATTGTGGTGACTATTGGTACATATAAAGATGAGAGAAACAAGGCCTTAGGAAAAATAAAGAACTTGCTTTAGATCCCAGAGATACAGGGTTCTGGTTCTGAAATTGTACAGCATATGTATTTTCTACTCTACAATGGAACTTCACACAGTTTATCAGAGGAACTTTGGAGGACAGAAGAGCTACCCAGTATTGCCCTTCCAACAGAGGGATACTGGGGTTCTGCTTCCAAATGGAGAGACAAGAAAGTAATGGAAAAGTCTATTTCAAAAGTTTTGGACCCAATTAAGAATTTTTTTTTTAAAAAAGGAAGATGGTGCCAAACTTCAAGAGCCAGCAACAAAAGCTAGAATATTTAGAGCCTCTGACTGAGGTGAGAACAACAATCCCATGACAAGTCCTCAGCAGTTAGAGCCCACGTAACTAGAAGAGATAGAAGGCCTAATCCTTAAGCACTTGAATTCTAACAGTCCCCAAAAATAATCTGTAGAAAATTAAAATAGCAATGAACCGTTATCATATACTTAGGAACTCAATTTGATCACAAACTGTAAGATATCAAAAGAGAGAAAATATTCTCTAAGAGTAAATCCAAGACAATCCAGCTTTTAAGACCAGCTGATGAACAATGATATCCTATTTTTGGTGAAACACTGGCTTTTACTTATCTAATTTAAAACACAGCCTACTCAAAGTCATATACCATGATTGCTTAAAACAGTGATTCACTAAACACTTGTTTGGAAAGCATCCACCCAACCATCTACCCACCCATCCAGTTAAACATTTACTGAACAACAGCTACGCTCCTGGCACTATACCAGGTTCATGGGTACAAAAATGAGCAAAAAAAGACCTTCACTTTCAAAGAATTTCTAGTTTAAACAGAGGAGATGGACATACACAAAGTGAATTAATACAATGATAGGAGCTTTATAAGGGTACATAGTACTAAAGAAAAAATGAGCGTGTGCAAGAAAGAAGCAACAATTACAATACACTGAACTATTATAAAGAGAGAACAGAACTGTGTTTGCAGGAAAGCGGGAGCAGGATAGCGAGAAATTGGTTAATAGACACAAAACAGCTAATAAGGAAAAATAAATTCTATTGATGTACAATTGGGCTAGGCAGTCATAATTAACATTAATTTATTTCGTGTTATCAAATGGCCAGAAGAGAGAAGATCAAATGTCCTTAACACAAAGAAATGATTATGTTTTATAATGATAAATATGCTAATTATCCTGATTTGATATCACACATTGTATACAGGTATTGATATTCAACTCTGTACCTCACAAATATATATAATCAATTACATTTCAGTACCAATTCTCTGCAGATGCAACTGAGCAAGGGAAACGGGACAGCATTATAAGCAATAAAATTAGCAAAGACCTATAAACAAAGGCATGACAATGGGGATGACAGAGCTGCTTTAAGTTTGGCAAGCTAAAACAGAATTTATTATGGTAGTAATAATAAAACCAATTTATTATGGCGGTAACCAGCCAGAGCATAAAGAAGGCTAAGAACACCAAACTTCATTCTGGAGACAGTGAGCGGCCATTGAAAGATTCTGAGCAAATATCTTCAACAAGATGTGAGCTTTAAAAAGACATTTCTGGTTGCAATGTGCTGAAGTCACAAGGTTAAAGGTGAAGGGAAAGGAGCAAGGAGACTTACCACTTTAACAGATCCAAAAACAAGAGAAGGAGGCCACAGAGAGTTTAAACTAAGACAGAACAATAATGACGGAGAAATTGAGAAATATACAAATATCGAAGAAATAAAATCTTCTGATTTAAATGACGATTGGACAAAAATGACTCTTCTGTTTCTGGTTTGGTTGACTGGGTGGGTTTATTTACAACAGGAAACAAAGAAAGAACACTGCCTCTAAGGCCTCATAGGAGAGAAGGCTCAACTCTTTTGTTTAGGGATGCCTAATAAGTCTGTCCTAGTAGAAGAGACCTTCACACTTTAGTTCAAAACAAATGACTGATACAAAATATACTATTCCTAGACTTCAGGACACACTGTCTTCAACATTCAAAACAAATCCAAATGTCAGGAACAGATGGTCAATAGACACTAAAACCATGAAGTGGCAAGTTGTCATTTGTAGGATGTTAACACAGTGCCAAATTATTCAATATGCAAAGGGAAAAGTACTTTTACAAAAAGATGTAACTGTCACCACCTTAAACAACTGATCAATGTCAGCATAACTAATAAGTAGACAATCTGATATTATGAGCTACCTACCATGATACAATATGAAGTACACAGTACAAAATTTCATCTAGGAAATTTTCTTGCAAATAAATGTATAACTTAATCTAATGAAGTCTTTAGACCTAACTTTGAGTTTACAAAATACAGGGTATATAGGAACAAGTTAAATAATACCATGGAGGAAAAAATCAGAAAAAATAAAATGTGAGATATCTTACGAGACAACTAGCTTGGTGTTGTCAAAAAGTTAATGTCATGCAAAAGGGGGAAAAAAATGGAAAAACTGTTTTATATTTTCAAAATGTCCTGAGAACACAACAATCAAATGCAATATGTAAATCAGTGTGCGTAAGCCACACCAGCTTCTTTGTGGTCTCTCAAACACACTAGGTATGCTTCTACTTCAAGGCCTTTACTCTTGTGTTTTCTTCTTTCAGCTATATGCATGGCTTGCTTGATTACCTCCATCAAGTCTTTGCTCAAAGTCACATTCTTAAGAGAGGTGTTCCTGACCAACCTGTTTTAAATGTCCCGTCCCCCTCCCCAGCCTCCCAAAATCTCTTCTCCCTTCTTTGCATAGCATTTAGGACCATTGATCATACTAATATTTTGCCTAGGTATTTTACCTATTTGCATTTCTCCCCTAAATTGAATGTAAATTCCATGAGGGGAGGGATTTTTGCCTGGTATAATCAGTGCCTGTATACTCGATACTTGCGATGTTACAGACATTCAAATAAATAAAATGAATGAATCACCATGAGAATAATACTTTCAAAATGGATCTAAAATAATGGTAAGGTTACCTAAAATATCCCTATAGATTTTTATACTTAATCAATCATAAATTGACAATTTGTGTTTCCTCAGCCACAAACAGAAATGAGACTATACAATGTAAAAGTAGCAATGAGAATGCCAATATCACTCCTTTTAAATATGTCCTGCCCCAAACTGTTATCAATTAGTTAAATGAGGTGCCACCAAATGTCTGCCTTCTACTCTCATCCATGCATGGTAACAAACATTTCATAAAGAGTGGTAAACAATCAATGGACTTTAAGTAAAGAAAAAAAAATATTTTTTTTTAATTTCATGACATTGATTACCTGAGGTAAAGCAACAGAATGGGAAAACAGAGGAGCAAACAGGAAATTTCAGTACAATTAGTATTTCAGTTCTTAAGATAGGGGTGGTAGATTCACATCTTACTCATATGTCACACATACTCTTTTGTATGTATCAAATGACACATAAACCACATCTGTGAACTTACATATCACCAAGATTAGAACAGCTTTCCATTTAAATTTTTCCTGAAAAACTTAGACTGCATAAGAACCATATGTCAGGGGAACAAAGAAAAAGATATGTTACTTGCCCTTGGGATGCTGTAGTGAAAAATATCTTTGCAAAACAAAACTGAGGGGCCTAAATAAAATGTTTCATTAAATATACTGTTTGAACTCTGGTTTATTTGTTCTATTGTGCATTTAGCAAGTAATAATCACAAAGATTAATTATTTAGGTAAATTATTTTGGCTGACTGCCATAACGCAATTAAAGAGAAATTGCTTTTTATTATCAGACCTCTCCTAATTAAACATAAGCTAATTCTTCAGATTCAGGCACAATCTCATACTTCTAAAATATCAGGAAATTGAAATAAAATCCTCAAAAGTTTTAATGGATTCCAAAAGGTCCATAAAGTCATATATATACCAATTGAGAAATAATATAAAAATTATTTTAAAAAAGCAATTTTTTTTTTTTTTTTGTCTTTTTTGAGACCGGCCGCACCTCGCTCAGCCAGTGAGCACACCGGCCATCCCTATATAGGATCACAAACTCGCAGCTGGAGCGCAGCTGCGCTCCCAGCACCGCACTCTCCCGAGTGCGCCACGGGGTCGGCCCTTAAAAAAGCAATTCTACAAGTCAATGTCATAACATTTTTGTAATTTTCAAAGCCCATATCTGACTAATCTTTGTATCTCCAGCATTTATCCAGGACACTGTCTAGTATACTTAGGAGCCCAACAATGTTCTGGGAATGGCTTATTTATTAGCATCAAAGCCAATCTCCTTAGTCTAGTAATACAAGGATATTAACAACCTGCCTTCAGATTCTCTCTCACCAGCTCCATGTCTCATTGTTTTCCCCTATACATCCTAAACTCCATCTTCCCTATGAACTGCTTCCTGGTTTTTCTGATGAACTTCTATTAATCTTTAAAAACATAGTTCTAGGGCTAAATATTTTGTGAAGCCCTCACAACTCAGATAGTTAACTCAGCCTTTGGGTTCTCACTGGGTCTTATGTATTTCTTAACTACTGAAGTTATCTAGGTATTATTGTTATTAGTTTACAAAGCTCTATCCCCATTTAGAACATGAGCTCACTGATTAGAGTTATAACCTTGCTCATTTCTAAATATACAATTCCAAACTAAAAGTTGGGCATATATCAAACATTCAATAAATGTCTATTAAATAAACACAAAAATAAATTCAACCTATATAAAGGTGGAAAAACTAAATAGTTCATTTACTCAACAACTGTTAAAATTATACCATTATAATACATAAAAAAAATACAGAATTAAAACTTGGCTTTATGTAGATAACTTAATAGGTCTTAATAATAATTAACAAATACAAATGTGATTTATTTGTATTGCTATAAAATCAAGTTTCATAGATATGTTTTTTAAATGGATAAAAATCTTGAAATTACCAGTGTGTAATTATAACTTCAATACATAGTTAATCATAACTAATCCAGGTGCAGATTTAATCCCCATTGATACAAATATTACTGTTCAGTCATACTTTGGCTTCATAAGTATTTCATTTAAGCATCTCTCATAATGAGCAGATATCTCAGATAACATATTAAAAAAAAAAAAGATTTAATTCAATCCAAAAAGATTAATCTAGATCAAGGGAGAATAACTGGCCCATTGAAGAAAATATACTATTATAATTCCATAACTCGTTTGATCAGTAATAAGACATTGGTAATAAAAATAGACAGAAATTTATATGACCAAAGGTGTTCAAGTGGAAAGAGCACAACAGTCCTTTGAATACCCTTTTCCCAACCATTTCAGGATTATAAACTTGCAATTATATAATACACAGAATAGGGTAGTGGTGAAGAATTGGGACTTGGAAGCTAGACGGTCTGGGTTCAATTTCTGGCTTGCCATTTACTAGTTGTGTGACTTCAGGCAAGTTTTTAACCCCTTTGTGCCTCAATTTTCTTATATGTGATATGGGGATAATACTACTATAAAAGATCTACCTCATAAAAATGTTGTGAAGATGAAATACACATGCTCCTTGATTTATGATGCAGTTATGTCCCAATAAGTCCAGTAAGTCAAAAATATTAAGTTGAAAATTCATTTAATACCCTGACAAACCCATCATAAAGTAAAAAAATCTAAGTCAAACTATTATAAGTTGGGGACCGTCTGTATGTGTAAAGCACAACAGTGCCTGGCACACAGTAAGTACAAGTATTTGCTATTATTATTCAACATGTTTACTCTTGTTCCAATATTTTGCACTGTAGGTTCATAGTTATATTTCCTTTCTTACACTTTTTCACATTATAAATTGATTGCAATTTCTTGAGTCTTCATGAGTTTTTCCTTAATTATCCCTTTGTCTTTTGGCACTTCTCATTTCCATATCTGCTCCATTTCTTTAATATTCTGTTTACCTTCCTCATCTTGGAGCCGTCTCAAAAGTGAAGTGTAAAACACAAATGGAATGGTAAATTTCAGAATTTCTATTTCTATTTATTTATTTAAAAATAAGAAGTTGTTGCTTATGTTTAATATATAAAATAAGCCTGGTATGCCCTCACTGGGTCCATTTCAGATTGTTTTATGTCACAAATGGTATGTGGGGTATCCCAAAGAAAGAGTAGGAGAAGTTCAATACTCAAAGGGGTTGAGAGGAGAAACGGCATTCCTCACTGCTTTGCTCACTTACTGTAAGTTACATATGAGCAATTCAAAGATTTTATGGTTTGCACAATCTTTAAGCTCCTCACGGGATGAAAAAGGTACCAAGCACAGATTTCTGGAGAAAACAGAAACAAAAACAAAAACCTAACTTTGTAATCAGAAGTGAATAGAAAGAAATGTGGTGGCAAAGAAACTTTTTGCACAAGCTCTTCTTAGACCACCATAAAATTTAAAGCCATGACAATATAAAAGAGATATGATAATAAACTGAACTTGAAAAAGTCAAATCATTAAGGTGACTATTAAAAACAGGATATAGACCCATTACCAATATTAGAACCTTGTCTAAAAAGATGTTGAGTCTTGCGAAATTAGCCTGTAATATTTGAAACCATCATGCAATCACAGTATTTAAATCAGGATATTTTAAAATATTATTTGTCTTCTTTATCTGTCTTTTAAAGATTACTGTTACATAAATAATCTGTTAACAGAAGTATGCACATTTAGTTCTATAAATAAATGTACATAGGCTGCAAACTACACTTTCATGCAAAAAATAAGGACTATACACTCAATATTCTGATTACCAAGGAGGGGAATATTTTCATTTATTTATTATTATTTATAAGACGTTTAGGAAATAGACTTAGTTCACAACTAAAAAGTCTGAAATAATCACCAGGCAGTTACTTCTTAAGCCTTCTTCTCACAAGATAAGAACTCAACCTAGCCCTTTGAGGAGTGTGGGGAAGAAGGAGAAGAGAGAATAACTTTATATATCAAATTAGCTTTATCACAGATTTTCACTATTAGAAATATAGGCTGAAAAATGCTTTATTGATGAGATGTATGATTGAAAAAATTTAGAGACTTTAATTTGGAAATGGAGATAATTTCAGCATTCGTCTACCATATCTGTAATATTTCCTTTACATTTTCTGTTTTTATACTATTTAACCATTTTTATACTCATTAAATGCTCAAATAAATGCTTAACTAAATGCTAAAATGGACAGATAAAAAGTTCTACTTAAGTTTAAATAAATCAGAGAAGAACACATGATTAGAAATGAGAACAGAAAAAAGCTACAGTATAAGTTGTAATATTTGTAGGAGAGCACAATATGCAAAATCTTACAATTCATAACTATGAGCAACACGATGCAAAATAACAGACAAGAATTAAAGGCACAAAATAAATATGTTAATTGTGTTGTGTTAAAAGTTTCTCTACATAGAGGTCACACTTAAGTAAATGAAAACTATGCCTACTGACCTTGGAGAAACACATCTAAGAGTTTATGTATCAAGATTAATTCTAGTAATACTACATTTTGCTTTAGCTCCCAATGGCTGTCTCCAACAAGAACTACGTGCATCTACTGACTATGAAGAACCACAGACTGCTCTAAGAATTAATTTATTTCTAAATTAGGTTGACCTTATCATTACAGAACACTTCTGGCTATGTGCAGGTTTGTAGGCTTTAAAGAAAGGTTATCTATTAACAAACTTTATAATCTTTGTAATGAAGAACAGGAGCTCAAGTATACTTCTTGGGGAATAACAGTATTTAGCAGTATCTTTCTAAAGTGACTGAAGACAAAATGAATAGTCTTAGAAGATATCTAATAAATAATCCTGATTTAAATTAGTACATTCTTACCATAATCAAACTATGTTACTTGTACTATGAAACAGGAAAAGAATCAAAATGGTGCTTTTAAAAGTTTTTGATTAGGCCACTCAGCTCAAATATTGAAAGAAAAAATATTCAGGAATATGAAATACATGCCTTTTGAATAATTCAACCTGCTAAGTAACTCATCACTTTTGGTAAGTGTACTACTCCTTCAATATACACTAAATATTTGACAATATTCACAGGAATATTTTTTAAGGCATATCACGACCTTCATTTCCTTGAATTTATCATCTTCCTCTAGTTATTTAAAATCTTACTACAAAAGTAATGACTTCTTGTTATTGTGCATTGTCACAGTGTACTCATTTCTGTTTTCCCCTTACTCTACTCTCATACGTGAAGAGTTTTAATAACTTAATTCTTGGCTTTCTTCTTTTTACTTCCTTTAAGCCAATAGCTCCCAAACTTTAGTGTACATTAGAATCACCTTGTGAACTTTTAAAAATCCCTATACCCAGGTCACATACCAAATTAAATGAGAATGTGTGGGGATGTGGGAGAGTGCCAGGCACCAGTATTTTTTAATGATCCCCAGGTGATAATAATGTGCAGCAAAGTTTGGGAACTACTATCTTAAACTTTTAATAATCTTTCCATTAAGTGTTAGTGTTCTAAAGGTCCAAGATGCATACTACTTTTTAATCTGTAATATGAATCACCTGTGTAAACCTGGCATGGCAGAGTCACTCTAGTAGCTGATGAGTGAACGTACCACTAATACCTTAATCTGGCTTTATCATTTTCTATTTACCACATATAAACTCTTGCAGTAACAACAACAGCAAAATTATTTTTTAGTGAAAAGTAACCCCAAGGAAATGTTTCAGAATCTAGAAGTTTTTGAACTTCAGATGGTGTAGGGAAAATATAGGAAAATGGTCAGGGCCCCCAGATGTTTAGAATCTTGCCAAGTATTTGATGTAAATATGCACGTGTGCCCAGGTGTTCCTTGGCTACTGTCTGACATAGATGTGTGTGGGCACCCAGGTGTCCCTTGGTTATGGACTTAAGTATAAAGGATGAGTGGCTCAGATCCATGGTGCTCCCTGTTCCCGGTGGGGCCACAGGGAGGCCGCCACCACCACTGCTGCCACTGAATCTCCTGTAAGCTGCTGCCATCGCTGCTGCTGCTGCTTAAGAAGCTGAGGACTGAGCTCATGTCATCTGCCAATGGCTCCCGGGATCTTTTCCCAATTATCTAGCATGGACCTGTGTGTGAGAGGTCTGGTAACCCAGCCAGGTGTGTGAGGGGTCTAGTGACCCAGCTGTACAACGGGTTTGAAGGGTCTGTGGGCCCTAACCCCAAACCCTGACAATACAAATGGAAAACTTAGTGTAACTAAAATAATGAAACATTTTAGCTTTAGTTATGAACTGCCTAGCCATACAACTGGCATAGTCACTTAGCAATACAGTTGACAATGTCAGCAGGAGTCCGACAATAACCCCAACCAGACAACTAGCGTAGCTATGGCTGTAGCAAGACAGATGGTAATATAGTACATATACCTTACACTACATTACATCCCAACAGAATTTGGGGCAGCCCGCTGCAATCAAAACATTAGTGTTTATCCCCAGCATCACACAGATATTCACACTGGGAAAAACAAAAACTGAATAACCTCATGTTAGCTGAGGCCAGGTTTTGCCACCAACTAAACTGAAAAGAGTCCTTTGGAATTTCAGAAATTTTTGGATTACAGAATTAAAGATAAGGGGTTGTGGACATATATATGCACAGGTCACAATGTAAGGTTTCCCCCTACCTCCCATGGAATGTGACTAAAATAGTATAAGAGCCACTGGCAGAATGTTTCTTTAAAAAACCAGATGTAAAATGTTTTTGCTGTGTGCTGCTAGAGTAAAAGTGAACACCTGATGATAAAGACATACATTATGATACGTATATTTGAGTGTGTTTGTTTTACCATGTTTTTATTACCTTTTTCAACTGAAAATTAATAACAATAATGAAAAGTCTGAGCACCATCCCCCCCAAATGAGCAGACCTAGAAGAAAGAAAACCAATCTTTTACTATTGAAGGCAAGAAAAAAGAACACCTACCAGATAACAGAAATCTTATTTAAATCAAAAAGCAGAAAGTTTAAATGGGAATTAGTGGTGGCCTAAACTATGAGATAAATTCAGTTCACTATGAATACAATATAGAAATAAAACAAAATATTTCAGCAGTTACAATCTGAACTGCTTTTTCAAGTGTAAAACTGCTTGAAAGAATATTTCAGTGAAAATGAAAAAGGTGATTGAAAAAATGTGTTTCCAATTAGAATACTGTCAAGTAACATGTCCCAATAAAAGCTTAAGTTACACACACACACACACACACACACGCACGCACGCACACATATGGGAGGTGGGAGGGGAGTGAAATTCCATGTAAAATAATTTTGACAAATTGTGGGTTAAGGTGAAGCAGGTTTTTCTCCAGCAGGATTTCTAAGAGCTTTAAATAAGAAAATGTGCTCTCATAATCTCTAAGAAAGGTATAATGTGCAGCTGTGCTCAAACTTCTTTGACCTCCAAATCCTATTTTCCTTTAAAGCATTAATGTGACTAGCATTCCACAGAACAAAAAACTGTTGGAGATGCATTTATAGATTTGGGAGTTTGAGACAGTCTTCAAGAACGAATGTCAAGAATCAACTTCTACCGCATACTACTAATATCCTTAATGGTCACCAGTCATTATTCAATGCTATGAGGGTACTTCAATACAATGTAATCAAATCTTCAAAGATTATTAATTTTGGAATTAATAGCATGGATTATCATATAAATAAAAAATAGCATATCTACTCTCATTTGAAACACCAAATCAAAACAAAACGAAATAATAAACATATTCACCATTTAAAAGTATAAATAGGCAATTTGTATAAATATTGGAATGCTATACCTCATCAAATTCTTCAGTCATTTTTCTGATGATTTCTGCATTCTGCATATTTCGAAACATCTCTATTCTCACAGTACCTGTGGAACAACAAATTTTACAGTTAATCTTTTTCTATCCTATGCTAGACATTAAATTTAATCTGACCACTGTTTGAAAAGTTATATAAAACTTTTTGGGTTTCTGTTTCCTCTCAAACCCTAATACCATCTATTTTAAAGAAACCTGTTCAGAAACTTCAAAGTTATTTAGACATTTTAAAAAACTGAATATCCCATGAGTTAGATAAGTATGAAGAAAACACTCAGAGGAGTGTTGAGGAAGGAGAAGACAAAGACATAAAACATTGAATTTATATTATAGGGAGGGCCCTAGAGATTGACTTAAATGTGCACTGCAGCTATCCAAACATATACCTGGATGCTGTCTTAAAAATATCCAAGTATACAGAATACATCTCTCTTATGGCTTTTTCTGATATTCTTTATCGTCAGAAGACTCTTCTATGAACTGAAAAATGTCCCTTGATTTAATAACACATTTCAGTGAAATCTGTTTCATAAAAAGTTGCTCAGTAACTTCTACATAATTACCAATAATCAAAGAAAAAACCCTCTCTCAACTCATTCTTTCATACTAGTTTTATCTTAGGTAGTTTATTTTTACCTCGAAAATGGTTATGTAAATTTTATTACTCTTATACTGAGTATTAAAAAAAAGTGGTTTATATCGTTATTTGCATTGAAATCAAATAAATTAAAGAAACTGAAATAAAGTTCAAAATCAACCTTGGGTACAGAGAATCCTGGCCTAATAATTAAATAAGGTTCCCTTTCACCTGTAAAAATGTAAAATATTTAAGTTAAAAATCACAAGAATAAGACTCAACGAATAAGTAAGAGAATAATTAATATATAACTTCTGACAGGCTCCCTACCAGTGATTACCAGCTCCAATTCAAATCACCTTTAGGAAGGTAAGAAAGAATAATTTCTGAAATGTACTGTGCTCTTACAGGAAAGAGCACAAAGCAGAAGAACAACTAAAAGTCACTGAAGTGTGGTCTTCGTTCACAGTCACAGCAGAAAGTACACTGACACATCTAACTTAACTTGACTTAGTATTTATTAATATCTAAAATGGGAAAAATAATACCTGCCTTATCTTTTAATCAGAACTATTTTCAGGCAAGTTTTAATAACTTGATATACACTACACTGAATTTGCTAAGTACAGTTTGAGTATCTCTTATCCGAAATGCTTGGGACCTGAAGTGTTTCGGATTTCAAAGTTTTTCAAATTTTTGCAGAACAGTTACCAGTTAAGCATCCCGAATCGGAAAAATCTGAAATCCAAAATGCTCCAGTGAGCATTTCCCTTAAGCACCATAACGGTGTTCAAAGGCTTTGGATTCTGAAGTACTTCAGACTTTGGATTTTGGGTGCTCAACTTATACCACCACCGAGTATTCTCTATATCTGACTGCAGCGATGAAGAAGTCCAGGTTGGGGGGGTGGGGGAAAAGAAAAAAATATTTTAAAGCATTTCCTCCCACACATGCAACTTCGTAAACAAAATGGGAAACTTTTATATTGTCATTTTATGTTTTTATGCCAAAAACAGCACTGAAGACAGGTTTATGCACTATAATGCAGCATTTATTTTGTGAGGATTTAAAAAAATTAAATAAACAGGAAATCTGCATTAAATTGCTAATTATAAAAATTATCTCAAGTAAAAGTTAACACTTTTTAGCAAACATTCCTAAAATCATCCAAATTAAATGAAAACATTTACGTGTATAAGCCAATGATTTTTAACCTTGTTTGGGTCATGAACTATTTTGTCAATATAAAATAGATTCCCATAGATAAAGAGCATATGATTTCAGGGGTTGTTTCATTATACCCTTGATAAGTAAAATTACATTTGTAAGCACTAAACAAGCAAAAGATGTAAAATTAGCTTTTAAAATTATTAAACATGAGAAGAACTTGTTCATGTTAATATACACACATACATAAATTCTGACTATAATGCTGCAAAGGCTGATAAGATTAAAAATAGGCCCTTCTGCCTTCTGAACCAAGGCCCTGAGGGAGGCAGCAGCGCAGAACCAGCAGAGCAGCTGCCGTCCCACTGCAGGATCCAGCCCAAGAAAGTCCCACGCCCGGAGACAGGCAGCAGTGCCAAACCAGCAGGGCAGCTGCTCCTGTGCTGCGGGACCCAGCCCAGGCAAGTCCGAGCCCTGAGAGGCCCAACCTGCCAACCCCCAGCCTCCAAGGGAGGCAGCAGTGCCGAACCAGCAGGGCAGCCACCACAGCACCATGGGACCCAGCCCAGGTGAGTGCCCATCCACCTCAGAGGCCTGACCCGCCAACCCTCAGGCCCCGAGGTAGGCAACAGTAATGAACCAGCAGGGCAGCCACCATGGCACTATGGGACCCAGCCCAAGTGAGTCCCTGCCCCTAAGAGGCTGTCCCGCCAACCTCCAGACCCCAAGGCAGCAATGCCGAATTGTCAGCCCCTGCGGGATCCAGGCCAGATAACAGGGTGGAACAAGTGGACCATGAAACCCTCTGCCACAATGACTAAACACCAGTGAAGAGGTACCAGAAATATAAAAAAACCAAGAAAGTGGGATATGGCCAAAGGAATATAATAACTCTCAAGTTCTAGATCCTACAGATCAGGAAGTCCTTGAAATGACTGACAAGGAATTTTGAGCAACAATTCTAAGGAACTAAATGAGACAGATACAAGAAGACTCAGTAAGACAACAAAATGAAATGAGAAAAAATATACAGGACCTGAAGGAAGAAATGTATGAAGAAATCAATGCCCTGAAAAAAAATTAAGCAGAGATTGTGGAGCTGAAGGATTCATTCAAAGAAATAAACACAACGAAGAGTTTAACCAGCAGGCTAGAACAAGCAGAAGAGAGAATTTCTGACCTTGAAGTTGGTCTGTTCAAAATAACATAGGCAGACCAAGAAAAATGAAAAAAGAATTTAAAAACATGAAGAAAATTTAAGAGAGATAACAAACAACCTTAAGCATTCAAATATCCAAATCATGGATATTCCAGAAGGGGAGGAAAAAGGAAACAGCACTGAAAACATATTCAATGAAATAATAGCAGAAAACTTCGTAGGTATAAGGAAAGACACAGATCTTCAGACTCAAGAGGCTTAAACATCCCCAAACACATTCAACCCACAAAGGTCCTCTCCAAGACATGTTATAGTCAAATTGACAAAACTCAAAGACAAAGAGAGAATCTTTAAAGATGCAAGAGAGAAGCACCAAGTCACCTAGAAGGGAGCACCTCAGACTAACATCAGACTTTTCATTGGAAACCCTAAAAGCCAGAAGAGAATGGGATGATATATTCAAAATGCTAAAAGACAAAAATTGCCAGCCAAGAATACTTTACCCAGCAAAGCTATCCTTCTGAAATGAAGGACAAATAGTATATTTCTCAGCCAAACAAAAACTGAAGGAGTTTACTACCACACAACCAGCCTTATAAGAAATTCTCAAGGGAGTACTGGGTCTGGTACCTGAAAAACAACCATCACTACCATGACTACTTGAGAAAGAACAAATCCCACTAGTAAAATAAAGATGAAAAAGGGAAAAAAAGTATACCCACCATCCCAAGAAACCAACAAACACAGAAGATAAACAGTAAATAAGAAAGAAACAAAAGACATTTAAAACATCCAAAAATAAAATCAGTAAAATGCCAGGAGTTAATCAATACCTTTCAATACTAAGTCTTAACGTAAAAGGATTAAATTCCCCACTCAAAAGACACAGAATGACTGACTGGATTAAAAACATGGGCCCAACAGTATGCTGCCTTCAAAAGACTCATCTCACATGTAAAGACACATGTAGACTAAGAGTGAAAGGATGGAAAAAGTATACTGAGCAAACAGAAATGAAAAACGAGCTGGAGTAGCTATTCTTATATCAGATAAGCTAAACTTTAAACCAAAAACCATAAAAAAGGATAAAGAAGGCCACTATATAATGACAAAAGGATCTATCCAACAAGAAGAAGTAACTATCTTAAATACATATACACCCAATATCAGAGCAGCCAGATTTAAAAAGCAAATACTATTGGACCTAAAGAAAGAGACAGACACTAATATAATAATAGCAGGGGATTTGAACACCCCACTCTCAACACTGGACAGATCATCTAGAATCAACAGAGATACACAAGATCTAAACAACACTTTAGACCAATTGGACTTGGCAGATATATACAGAACATTTCATCCAACAACCTCCGAATATTCATTTTTTACATCAGCACATGGAACATTCTTCAGGGTATTAGGTAACAAATTAAGTTTCAACAAATTTTAAAAAACTGGAATTATTCCATGTATTTTTTCAGACCACAATGGATTAAAATTAGAAATCAATAATAAACAAAACTCTGGAAACTATACAAACACATGGAAGTTAAACAACATTTGACTTAATGACATATGGGTCCAAGAAGAAATTAAACAGGAAATCAAAAAATTTCTTGAAACTAATGAAAATAATAATACATCATACCAAAACCTGTGGCATACTGCAAAAGCAGTACTAAGGGGGAAATTTATCACATTAAATGCTTGCTTCAGAAGAATGGAAAGACAGCAAGTAAACAACCTAATACTTCATCTTAAAGAACTAGAAAAACAAGAAAAATCTAAACCCAAAGTTAGTAGATGGAAAGAAATAATTAAGATGAGAGCAGAATTAAATGAAATAAAAACACAAAAAATTACACAAAAGATCAATTAAACAAAAAGGTTTTTTTTTGAAAAGATAAAATTGGCAAACCATTAGCAGAACTAAAAAAAGAACAGAGAAGACACAAATAAAAATTAGAAATGAAAAAGGTGATATCACAAGTCATACCTCAGAAATACAAGGAATCATTAGAGACTACTATAAACAACTATATGCTAACAAATTTGAAAATTTGGAGGAAATGGATAAATTTCTGGACACACACAAACTACCAAGACTGAGCCAAGAAGACATAGAAAACCTGAACAGATCAATAACAATCAAAGAGATTTAAGCTGTTATCAGCAGTCTCCCAACAAAGAAAAGCCCAGGACCAGATGTCTTCACTGCAGAATTCTACCGAACCTTCAAAGAAGAATTAATACCAATTCTCTATAAACTATTCCAAAAAATTGAAACAGAGGCCATTCTCGTGAACTCATTCTATGAGGCAAACATCACCCTGATACCAAAACCAAAGACAGAAGAAAAAAAGAAAACTACAGGCCAATATCCTTGATGAATATAGATTCAAAATCCTCAATAAAATACTCACTAATAGAATACATCAACACATACATAAAGTTATACACCATGATCAAGTGGGATTCATCCCAGAGATGCAAGGTTGGTTCAACATACGCAAATCAATAAATGTGAATCACCACATCAGTGAAATCAAAGACAAAAATCATATGATCATCTCTACAGATGCTGAAAAAGCATTTGACAAAATTCAACATTCACTCATGATATACACTCTATAAATTGGGTATAAAAGGAAAGTATCTCAACACAATTAAAGCCATATATGACAAATCCATTGCCAATATTACCCTGAATGGGGAAGAGTTGAAAGCTTTTCCCTTAAGAAGAGGAAGAAGACAAGGATGCCCACTCTCACCACTGTTATTCAACAGTGTTAGAAGTACGAGCCAGAGCAACCAGGGAAGAGAAGAAAATAAAGGGCATCCAGAATGGAAAAGATGAAGTCAAACTGTCCCTGTTTGCAGATGATATGATCCTATTTACAGAAGAGCCTAAAGACTGTACAAAAAAACTGCTAGAGTTGATAAATGATTTCAGCAAAGCTCCAGGATACAAAATCAATGCACAAAAATCAGTAGCATTTGTATACTTCAACAGTGAACTAGAAGAAAAAGAAATCAAGAAAGCTAGCTCGGAGTTTCAAGATGGCGGCAGCTGCGGAGGCTGGCGCGGAGTAGCTGAGGTGGAAAAGGTGGCCACTGGGCCTCAGGCAGCCGGGAAACTTGTGGACCTTCCTCTGGCCATCTCTTAAGGGAGGACTGCTGCTGCTGGCCGGTCGTGGGGGCTCAACGCCACTTTGCCCCCGGCAGGAGAGGCTGCCTCATTTACAGGCAACAGCTTTGAAGTGTGGAGCAGGAAAAGAACTGATTCTTAGCTGCAAAAGCAAGTCTTGAAACAGGGAACACGGCGCCAGGGCTGCTGTGGATGCAGCCAGGATCCCGGAGGCTGGGGCCGCACTGAAGGCGGCCAGCTGCCCTATTCAGGATTCGAGGTTTCAGGCCGGCATTAAAGAAGATTCCTGGGAGCGCCCGAGCGGCGCCGCGACTGAACAGCCTGAGGCGGCAGCGCCGAGAACACGGAAGGCAACAAACCAGAGACAGAGCGAGCGCCCGACCTGGCACAGCACTGTGAGTGATCCCTGGCACAGCTCTGTTCGGGGGGTGGATGCCCATGCGGCTCCCGCCTGCACCACCAGGCCACTCACTGCCCCGGTGCTGCCTCCATTTTCCCAGGTGCGGGCAGCTCCGCCCTGCTCGGCCATCACTGAGCCCATTTGCTTGGCCTGGCGCGGGGCTTTCCGGACCCTGCGGGCCGGCCTCCTCTCCCACTCCCTCCGCGGTTCTCTGGCGGGGCTGGGGGTGTGGGGCGTCCCGACCAGTGTTGGGAGGGCTAGGAAGTACGGGCGGGCCGACTGTCACTCCACCACACCCTGGACTCCAGCCCCGGTAAACTTCCTGTTACTGGGAGGCAGATACCATCTCTGCGACCACCAGTTTGGAAAAAAGCCTAACGAATTTCTGGGTGGGAATAGTGTGGTAAGAGAGTTCCCAGGTCCGCTTGAACCTGCCGGAGAGCAGGCTGCAGGCGGGCACTATACTCGGTCTATGCCGGGGGGATAAAAAGGTGAACAAGACCCGAGAAAGATCTACACAGTGCTACAAAGGCACCCAGAGAGACCGGTCGTCTGTGCCTAGCAGAAACCTGGTAGACTTCCTGGGCGAGGCGGTGCTGAGCAGGGTCTTGAAGGCCCAGCTGATAGACGAGGGGTGCAGAAGACACACCCCAGCCCAGCACAGTGTGCACAGAGGGGGGAGACGTGCGGCCAGGGAGGCGGAGACTCGACAGAAACCACACACCCGGTGGGGTCGCCACTGCACGATCTAACAGCCTGGGCCAGAGCACACGGAACGGGGAGAAGTCCTGTACAGAAAGTGAAAGCTCAACAGAGATCACACACCCTGTGGTACGTGATCCACCAGCCCAGCAGAGTACAAGATGACCAGAAAGGTGGATCCCCGGAGAAGCCCAAGACCCGAGGCAACCACACACACAAGACACTAGAGGCCAACTGAGCAGTCACGGCGGGAGCCATACCAAATTGGCAACCACAGCAACATCCTAGTTAGTAATTAGTCTCAAACCGGTGGACTGTGAAACCCCCTGCCACAATGAATAAACACCAAAAAAAAGACACCAGAAATACAAAAAATCAAGAAAGTACACCACCAAAAGTTAATAAATCTCATACTCTAGATCCTATAGAACAAGAAGCCCTTGAAATAACTGACAAGGAATTTCGAGTGATAATTCTAAGGAAACTGAATGAGATACAAGAAAACTCAGCTAGACATCATGATGAAATGAGGAAAAGTATACAGGATCTGAAAGAGGAAATATACAAGGAAATCAATGTCCCGAAAAAAAATGTAGCAGAACTTGCTGAACTGAAGAAGTTATTCAGCGAAATAAAAAACACAACGGACAGTTTAACCAGCAGGCTTGTCGAAGTTTAAGAGAGAACCTCTGAACTTGAAGATGGGCTGTTTGAAATAACACAAGCAGACAAAAAGAAAGAAAAAAGAATCAAGGACATGGAAGAAAATCTGAGAGAGATATCAGACAACCTCAAGCGCTCAAATATCCGAGTCATGGGTATTCCAGAAGGGGAGGAAAATGGAGATTCCATTGAAAACATATTCAACAAAATAGTGGCAGAAAACTTCCCAGGTATAGGAAAAATCACAGATCTTCAGATCCAGGAAGCTCAACGATCTCCAAACGTATTCAACCCAAAAAGGCCTTCTCCAAGACATGTCATAGTCAAATTGGCAAAACTCAGAGACAAAGAGAGAATCTTAAAAGCTGCAAGAGAGAAGCGTCAAATCACCTATAAGGGAGCCCCAATCAGGTTAACATCAGACTTTTCATCACAAACCCTAAAAGCTAGAAAGGAATGGGATGATATTTTCAAAATACTAAAAGACAAAGATTGCCAGCCAAGAATACTCTACCCTGCAAGGCTATCCTTCCGAAATGAGGGGCAAATAGTATATTTCTCAGACAAACAAAAACTGCGGGAGTTCACTACCACAAGACCACCCTTACAAGAAATCCTCAAGGGAGTACTGGGTTTGGTTCCTGAAAAATAACTACCACTGCCATAAAAACCTAAGAAAAATCTAAACCCGCTAGTACAATAAAAATGGCATTCATGAAGAGAAAACAAGCTAACAAAAACACTATCTACAACCTAAGGAACCAACAAACAAAGAAACCAAACAGTAAATAGGAAGCAAGGAACAAAAGACACCTAAGACAACCAAACAACCAATAAAATGCTAGGAATAAATCAACACCTTTCAATAACAACTCTTAATGTTAAAGGCTTAAATTCCCCAATTAAAAGACACAGACTGGCTGACTGGATCAAAAAGCAGGACCCAACTATATGCTGCCTACAAGAGACCCACCTCACCCATAAAGATTCACACAGACTAAGAGTGAAAGGATGGAAAAAGATTTACCATGCAAACAGAAAAGAAAAACGAGCTGGAGTGGCTATTCTTATATCTGACAAAATAGACTTTAAACTAAAAACCATAAAAAGAGACAATGAGGGACACTACTTAATGATAAAAGGACTGATCCATCAAGAAGACATAACAATCATAAATATGTACGCACCCAATGTTGGAGCAGCCAGATTTATAAAACAAACTCTATTAGACCTAAAGAAGGAAATAGACACTAATACCATAATAGCAGGGGACCTGAACACCCCACTGTCAATATTAGACAGATCATCTAGGCAAAGAATCAGTAGAGAAACACAAGATCTAAACAAGACTCTAGACCAATTGGAATTAGCAGATATCTACAGAACATTCCACCCAACAACCTCAGAATATTCATTCTTCTCATCAGCACATGGATCATTCTCCAGGATAGATATATTAAGTGAAACAAGTCAGGCACAGAAAGAGAAATACCACATGTTCTCACTTATTGGAGGGAGCTAAAAATTAATATATAAATTCACACACACACACACACACAAACCGGGGGGGCGGGGGGGGAGAAGATATAACAACCACAATTATTTGAAGTTGATACAACAAGAAAACAGAAAGGACATTGTTGGGGGGGACGGGGGGAGGGAGAAGGGAGTGAGGTTTTGGTGATGGGGAGCAATAATCAGCTACAATGTATATCGACAAAATAAAATTTAAAAAAAAAAAAAAAAAAAGAAAGCTAGCTCAAGCTCACTTGGGAGAGCGTGGTGCTGACAAAACCAAGTCAAGAATTAAGATCCCCTCACCGATCATCTTTAAAAAAAAGAAAAAAGAAAAAAGAAAGCTAGCCCATTTACAATAGTCAACAAAAAAAAATGAAGTACCTAAGAATAAAGTGAACCAAGGATGTCAAAAATCTCTATGATGAGATCTACAAACCACTGTTGAGAGAATTTAAAGAGGACACCAGAAGATGGAAAGATATCCCATGCTCTTGGATTGGAAGAATTAACATTGTGAAAATGTCCATACTATGCAAAGATATCTACATATTCAATGGAATAACCATCAAAATTCCAATAAAATTTTTCTCAGAAATGGAAAAAAACAATCCTAACATTCATATGGAATAACAAAAGACCATGAATAGCCAAAGCACTACTGAGAAAAAAAATAAAGCTGGAGGCACAACACACCTGACTTTAAACTATACTAGAAAGCTACAGTAACCAAAACAGCATGGTACAGGCATAAAAATAAGACACATGGACCAATGGAATAGAATAGAGAATCCAGAAATCAAACCATACACCTATAGTCATCTGATCTTTGATAAAGGTACCAAGACTACACACTGGGGAAGAGACTGCCTCTTCAGCAAATGATGCTGGAAAAACTGGATACTCATATGTAGGAGAATGAAGCTAGACCCATACCTCTCATCATATACCAAAATCAACTCAAAATGGATTGAAGAATTAAACGTACATCCTGAAACTATACTACTACTTAAAGAAAACACAAGGGAAACACTCCAGGACAGAGCAGTGGATACAGACTTCACAAATACAACCCCAAAAGCAAGATAACCAAAGGAAAAATAAACAAATGGGATTATATCAAACTGAAAAGCTTCTGCACAGCAAAAGAAACAATTAACAGAGTGAAAAGACAATCAACAGAATGGGAGAAAATATTTGCAAAACATACATCCGACAATGATTAATATCCAGAATATACAAGGACCTCAAACAACTTAACAGTAAGAAAACAAATAACCCAATTAAAAAATGGGCAAAGGAGCTGAACAGGCATTTCTCAAATGAAGATATACAATTGGCGAACAGACACATGAGAAAATGCTCAACATAGCTCAGCATTCGGGATATGCAAATCAAAACGACTTTGACATACCATCTCATTCCAGTTAGGATGGCTAATATCCAAAGGACGGGGAATGATAAATGCTGGTGAGGTTCTGAGGAAAAAAGAACCCTCCTTCACTGTTGATGGGACTGCAAAATGGTGCCGCCTCTATGGAAAATGGTAGGGAGATTCCTCAAACAATTACAGATAGATCCACCATATGACCCAGCTATTCTACTGCTGGGTATATAGCCAGAAGAATGGAAATCATCATGTCACAGGGATATCTGTACTCTCATGTTTATTGCAGTGCTATTTCTAATAGCTAACTGTTGGAGCCAGCCCAAAGGTCCATCATCAGATGAGTGGAAAAGGATAATGTGGTTTATCTACACAATGGGATACTACTCTACTATGGAAAAAAAAAAAAAAAGAAATACTACCATTCGCAGAAACATGGATGGAGTTAGAGAAAATTATATTAAGTGAAACAAGCCAGACACAGAAAGAGAAATACCGCACGTTCTCACATATTTATGGGAACTAGAAATAAACAAACAGACAAACAAACGGGGGGGGGGGGGGGAGCCACAGCAATCACAATTCCTTGAACTTCTTAAGACAAGTGAATAGATATAATATTGATGGGAGGGACGGGGGAGAGGGAGAGGGGAATGGTGGAATTGGTAAAGGGACACGAAAATAAACTACATTGCATATTGATAAAGTAAAATAAAAATAAATAAATAAAAATTAAAAAATAAAAAATAATTTTTGAAACCGTCTCGTACGCAAAGCGCTTCCTGTATCATCTCGATATAATCAGCCTGCAAAGCGGCTGACCGCCTGGTTCCAGCTTCAAGATCAGGTCAAGATGGCGGAAGAGGAGAGCAGCCTGCGGCTTTTCCGCCACGAGTAGAAGCAGCCTGAGGTCCGCGCCAGATACAACTGTAGCAGAATTGGCACAAAGGAACGGCTTCGAAAGGGTGTCTTTACCCTGCCGAGAACCGGGAATGTTCCCCCAACCCGCGCGCGCAACCCACCGGTGCGCCAGAGCTGCAGCCGCAGACGTAGAAACATGGAAGCTTGAGCCGGCGTGTGTCACCCCGGGCTGCAGCGGTGACCATGGCTTCTGACCCCCCACCCCCACCCGCCCATCCCTGGAACTGGAAGCGAATCAACCCGCGGCCGAGACAGGGAGATGTCCAGTGGGAGAGGCAGAAGCTCCACGGAGACCACACGCCCTGCGGGACGCCACTGCGTGATCCAACAGGTAGGCTTCACTGCCGCCACCCAGCATCATTCCGAACCCAGCCCAGTGCACAAAGAACGGGGAGACGTCCGGCAGGGGAGGCGGGAACTCCACAGGGTCCACGCTGCTGCCGCTCAATCCTGCAGCAGGTAGGCTTCACCACCACCCGGCTCCATCCCAAGTCCGGACTAGCACGCACAGAGGAGGGAGACATCCTGCAGGGGAAGGGGAAGCTCTGCAGAGACCACACGCTCTGCGGTGCCTCAGCACATCCCAGCAGCCCGGACCAGAGCGCACGGAACAGAGAGTCACTGAGGTAGCGATACCAAATTGGCAACCACAGCAACATCTTAGTCAGTCAATACTGTCAAACCTGTGGACTGTGAAACCCCCTGCCACAATAAATAAACATCAAAGAAAAGATACCAGAAATACAAAAAATCAAGAAAGTACACCACCAAAAGATAATAAATCTCAAGCTCTAGATCCTATAGAACAAGAACCTTTGAAATGACTGCCAAGGAATTTCGAGTGATAATTCTAAGGAAACTGAATGAGATACAAGAAAACTCAGCAAGACATCATGATGAAATGAGGAAAAGTATACAGGACCTGAAAGAGGAAATGTACAAGGAAATCAATGGCCTGAAAAAAAAATGTAGCAGAACTTGCTGAACTGAAGAAGTTATTCAGCAAAATAAAAAACACAACGGAGAGCTTAACCAACAGGCTTGTCGAAGTTGAAGAGATAACCTCTGAACTTGAAGATGGGCTGTTTGAAATAACAAGAGACAAAAAAAAAAAGAAAAAAGAATCAAAGGCATTGAAGAAATGTGAGAGACATATCAGACAACCTTAAGCACTCAAATATCCTAGTCATGGGTATACCAGAAGGGGAGAAATAAGGAGATTGCATTGAAAACATATTTAACAAAATAGTGGCAGAAAACTTCCCAGGTATAGGAAAAATCACAGATCTTCAGATTCAGGAAGCTCAAAGATCTCCAAACGTATTCAACCCAAAAAGGCCTTCTCCAAGACATGTTATAGTCAAATTGGCAAAACTCAAGACAAAGAGAGAATCTTAAAAGCTGACAGAAAGAAGCATCAAATCACCTACAAGGGAGCCCCAATCAGGCTAACATCAGACTTTTCATCACAAACCCTAAAAGCCAGAAAAGAATGGGATGATATATTCAAAATACTAAAAGACAGAGATTGTCAGCCAAGAATACTCTACCCTGCAAGGCTATCCTTCTGAAATGAAGGGCAAATAGTATATTTCTCAGACAAACAAAAACTGCAGGAGTTCATCACCACACAACCACCCTTACAAGAAATTCTCAAGGGAGCACTGGGTTTGGTTCCTGAAAAATAACTACCATTGCCATAAAAAAAAACCCCAAAAATCTAAACTCACTAGTATAATAAAAATGGCATTCATGTAGAGAAAACAAACAAACAAAACCACTATCTACAACCTAAGGAACCAACAAACACAGAAACCAAACAGTAAATCAGAAAGCAAGGAACAAAAGACACCTAAGACAACCAAACAAAAATCAACAAAATGCTAGGAATATATCAACACTATTCAATAAAAACTCTTAATGTAAAAGGCTTAAATTCCCCAATCAAAAGACACAGACTGGCTGACTGGATCAAAAAGGAGGACCCAACTATATGCTGCCTTCAAGAGACCCACCTCACCCATAAAGACTCACACAGACTAAGAGTGAAAGGATGGAAAAAGATGTACCATGCATACAGAAAAGAAAAACGAGCTGGAGTAGCTATTCTTATATCTGACAAAATAGACTTTAAACTAAAAACCATAAAAAGAGACAATGACGGACACTACTTAATGATAAAAGGACTGATCCATCAAGAAGACATAACAATCATAAATATGTACGCACCCAATGTTGGAGCAGCCAGATTTAGAAAACAAACTCTACTAGACCTAAAGAAGGAAATAGACACTAATACCATAATAGCAGGGGACCTGAACACCCCACTGTCAATATTAGACAGATCATCTAGGCAAAGAATCAGTAGAGAAACACAAGATCTAAACAAGACTCTAGACCAATTGGAATTGGCAGATATCTACAGAACATTCCATCCAACAACCTCAGAATATTCATTCTTCTCGTCAGCACATGGATCATTCTCCAGGATAGATCACATACTAGGTCACAAATCAAGTCTCAATAAATTCAAAAAAATTGGAATTATCCCATGTATTTTCTCAGACCACAATGGATTAAAACTAGAAATTAATAACAAACGAAACTCTGGAAACTATACAAACACATGGAAATTAAACAGCATTCTACTTAAAGATATATGGGTCCAAGAAGAAATCAAGCAGGAAATCAAAAAATTAATTGAAACTAATGAAAATAATGATACATCATACCAAAACTTGTGGGATACTGCAAAAGCAGGATTAAGGGGGAAATTTATTGCATTAAATGCTCACCTCAGAAGAATGGAAAGATGGCAAGTGAACAACCTAACACTTCACCTTAAAGATATAGTAAAACAAGAACAATCCAAACCTACAAATAGCAGACGGAAAGAAATCATTAAGAACAGAGCAGACACTAATGAAGTTGAAACCCAAAAAACAATACAAAAGATCAATGAATCAAAAAGTTGGTTTTTTGAAAAGATAAATAAAATTGACAAACCATTAGCCTGGCTAACAAAAAGAAGAAGAGAGAAGATTCAAATAACAAACATCAGAAATGAAAAAGGCGATATTACAACTGATGCATCTGAAATACAAGGAATCATTCGAGACTACTATAAACAACTATACGCCAACAAGTTTGAAAATCTGGAGGAAATGGATAAATTTCTGGACACACACAAGCTCCCAAAACTGAGCCATGAAGATGTAGAAAATCTGAACAGACCAATAATAAAGGAGATTGAAGCTGTTATCAGAAAGCTCCCAACAAAGAAAAGCCCAGGACCAGATGGACTCACAGAAGAATTTTACCAAACATTCAAAGAGGAATTGACACCGATTCTTTACAAACTATTCCAAAAGATTGAAACGGACACAAATCTCCCAAACTCATTCTATGAAGCAAACATCATCCTGATACCAAAACCAGGTAAAGATATAACCAAAAAAGAAAACTACAGGCCGATATCCTTGATGAATATAGATGCAAAAATTGTCACTAAAATACTAGCAAACAGAATACAGCAACACATATGTAAAATTATTCACCACGATCAAGTGGGATTCATCCCAGGAATGCAAGGTTGGTTCAACATACACAAATCAATAAATGTGATACACCATATTAATAAAATCAAACACAAGGACCATACGATCATCTCTATAGATGCTGAAAAAGCATTTGATAAAATTCAACACTCATTCATGACAAAGACCCTCCATAAGTGAGGTATAGACGAAAAGTATCTCAACATAATTTAAGCCATATATGATAAACCTACCGCCAATACCACCCTGAATGGGGAAAAGTTGAAAGCTTTTCCTCTAAGAACAGGAACTAGACAAGGATGCCCACTCTCACCACTCCTATTCAACATAGTGTTGGAAGCACTAGCCAGAGCAATCAGAGAAGAGAAGGAAATAAAGGGCATCCAGATTGGAAAAGAGGAAGTCAAACTGTCCCTGTTTGCAGATGACATGATCCTATATATCGAGCAGCCTAAAGCCTCTACAAAAAAACTCTTGGAGGTGATAAATGACTTCAGCACAGTAGCAGGATACAAAATCAACACACAAAAATCAGTAGCATTTCTATTCTCCAATAGTGAACATGCAGAAAGAGAAATCAACAAAGTCTGCCCATTTACAATAGCCACCAAAAAAATTAAATACTTAGGAATTGAGTTAACCAAGAATGTGAAAAATCTCTATAATGAGAACTACAAACCACTGCTGAGAGAAATTAGAGAGGATACAAGAAGATGGAAAGATATCCCATGCTCTTGGATTGGAAGAATCAACATAGTGAAAATGTCCATACTACCCAAAGTGATATACAAATTCAATGCAATCCCCATCAAAATTCCAATGACATTTTTCTCAGAAATGGAAAGAACTATCCAGACATTTATATGGAATAACAAAAGACCACGCATAGCCAAAGCAACGCTGAGCAAAAAAAATAAAGCTGGAGGCATAACACTACCTGACTTTAAACTATACTACAAACCTATAATAACCAAAACAGTATGGTACTGGCATAAAAACAGACACACTGATCAATGGAATAGAATAGAGAATCCAGAAATCAACCCACACACCTACAGCTATCTGATCTTTGACAAAGGCACCAAACCTATACACTGGGGAAGAGACTGCCTCTTTAGCAAATGGTGCTGGGAGAACTGGATATCAATATGCAGGAGAATGAAACTAGACCCACACCTTTCATCCTACATTAAAGTCAACTCAAAATGGATTAAAGAATTAAATATACACCCTGAAACAATAAAACTTCTTAAAGAAAACATAGGAGAGACACTTCAGGAAATAGGACTGGACACAAACTTCATGAATACGACCCCAAAAGCACAGGCAACCAGTGGAAAAATAAACAAATGGGATTATATCAAACTAAAGAGCTTCTGCACAGCAAAAGAAACAATTAACAGAGTGAAAAGACAACCAACAGAGTGGGAGAAAATATTTGCAAAATATACATCTGACAAAGGATTAATATCCAGAATATATAAGGAACTCAAACAACTTTACAAGAAGAAAACAAGCAACCCAATTAAAAAATGGGCAAAAGAGCTAAGTAGGCATTTCTCTAAGGAAGATATACAAATGGCCAACAGACATATGGAAAAATGCTCAACATCACTCAGCATCCGGGAAATGCAAATCAAAACCACAATGAGATACCATCTAACCCCAGTTAGGATGGCTGAAATCCAAAAGACTTTGAACGATAAATGCTGGCGAGGTTGCGGAGAAAAAGGAACTCTCATACATTGTTGGTGGGACTGCAAAATGGTGCAGCCTCTATGGAAAATGGTATGGAGGTTCCTCAAACACTTGCAGATAGGTCTGCCATATGACCCCGCTATCCCACTGCTGGGAATAACGCAGAGGAATGGAAATCATCAAGTCGAAGGTATACCTGTTCCCCAATGTTCATCGCAGCACTCTTTACAATAGCCAAGAGTTGGAACCAGCCCAAATGTCCATCATCAGATGAGTGGATACGGAAAATGTGGTACATCTACACAATGGAATACTACTCAGCTATAAAAACGAATGAAATACTGCCATTTGCAACAACATGGATGGACCTTGAGAGAATTATATTAAGTGAAACAAGTCAGGCACAGAAAGAGAAATACCACATGTTCTCACTTATTGGTGGGAGCTAATAATAAATAAATAAATTCACACAAACACACATACACATAAAAACCGAGGGGGGGGGGAGACATAACAACTATAATTCCTTGAAGTTGATACGACAAGCAAACAGAAAGGACATTGTTGGGAGGGAGGGGGGAGAGGGAGGAGGGAGGGAGGTTTCGGTAATGGGCCACAATAATCAACCACATTGTATATCGAGAACATAAAATTAAGAAAAAAAAAAGATTCTTCATATAAAATAAATAAATAAATAAAAAATAAAAATAAGCCCTCTTAATGGCTTGATATTGGAATTATACTTTAAAGTGTTAGAGATCCAGGACATCTTTTGTTTTGGTCTGAAGTTTAGAGTTCTGTTAAAGAAATCTGTACCAAAACATAATGATGGCAAGGCCTATGCTCAATATAACTCCAGATATTTTGTTCCTCAGTTATGTCAGTTTTTTCCATCTTGAGCTACAAGTGGAAAAACTAGTTCACATGTGGAAATACTGATACTACCTAAACCAGTGATTCTCATCCCATTAATTCCACATCTCTTTTTCATACTAATATTTTATATTGTTCCCTAACCATGCTGAAACAAAATCCATTGGTAATATAACCAATGTATACATGTAATTTTAAAAATATGTAATGTCATATTTCATAAAGAAGCATAAAAAATATTTTTAACAAAGTATGTACTTTATTTCAATATTTATTATGCTCTGGTACAACTTACAGTAGCTCCACATAATACAAAATTTGGGGTGTCCAAAATGCTCCAATGAGAACTCTGATAAAGATGCTCACCTCAATCTTAAATTTCCACAAGTGTGCTTAGATTTAAAAAATCAAAATGGATGGATGGACAGAAGAAAAAATGGAAGAAGGAAAGCAAGCAGAGGAAGGAAGAAATAAAGGAGCGACAGAAAGGAAGGAGGGTAGGAGGAAGAAAATTCTTAAAAGTTTGAAAGGAACTTTACTACTGAATGTCAAAAAAAGAACTTGGATATTTTAATGTACTGATAGCCCAGATTAAGTTTCACACCTTACAGAATATTCTACTTGGATATGATGGGGAAATTAATAATTTTAAATAAATTAATTTTCTCTAAATTAAGACACTCTCTAGATCGTTAACCAGAGGCAGGAACTCTGTATCACATCTTATGATCGCTCCTCTTTATGATATTTTTTAAGGCTTAAATTATCAAACACATGTTAAACACAAGTTAATAAAATACTATGTGCCAAGTAAAATGTTAGATTCTAATAACACGAGGATACATACATAATTGGTAACTTCAAATATCTCTTTAAAAAATTCTCACATATTAAGCCAAAATAATAGCAGACAATTCTGGAACCATATGGAAATCAAAATGAAGGATCCCGAACTCAAACTATTGAGATGTCAGTTTTCAGTTAAAGGGAAACAATGTTCCATTCAAAAGTAAATATTTCAAAGCACTTCTTTTATGACACTTTCTGCTCTTTTAAATGTAATACTTAAATGTTGATTTATTTAAATAAAAAGTCATGGAAAAGCAGGAGCAAAACAGTCAACTATTTTAGAATCTGCCTTTCCATGACTGCTTTTCAAAATAGGGCTAAAAGCTTTCAAAAGTCACTCCTGAGTAAGTAGGGGTCTTCTATAAAAAGGGTCTCCAGAGGAAAAACAAATTGAATTCTGTAACACAGTATAAAAAGCAGTGTTTCCTCATTAATCTAAATTTGCATGTAACAATGTCAGAAGACTTTTATCATAAGTTTGAGTATAATTTAAGTGCATGATAGTGTTATACACCCAGAATTGAAGAAATCACTGCTGGAAAAGTGTATTTGCTGTAAATTTTTCTTAAGGTATATAGTGAGCGTTTTGTTGTTTTTCCATTCATTTCTCCGTGGAATTTAGGAGAAGGCACTAATCTTAGTTCAAAAACTGTTTAAAGATTACATTTTCTCAAGAGTGTTGACCTTTCAGAAGCCAGATAGATGCATATAAATATATACCTTTTCAAAGATTCTGACCATTTTTGGTTTTGTTGTCTTTGGTAGCCAGCCTCTAAGGTGATTCACTCCCTAATAATCCCCACCTCATGCTATTCAAGCCTTTATATAATCCCCCATTAACCATGGGCTCAATTTAGTGACTCTCATCTAACAAACAGAATAGTGAAGCAGTGATCATGTGTGACCCAGAAACTAGGTCATAAAGGCAGTGTGATATCACTCATTCTTAGAACTCTGGGGGAAGCCAACTGCCATGTCATCAAAATACTCAGGCAGCCTACGTAAAGGTCCATGTGGTAAAGAACTGAAAACTTCAGCCAAAAGCCATGTGAGTAAGTCTTCTTGGAAGAAGATCTTCCTCTAGATAAGCTTTAGTATAACTGCAACCCTGGCCGACAGCTTGACTACAACTTTATGAGACCTTGAGAGCCAGAACCACCACCTGCAGAGCAGGAATTTGCTTCGAAATTCTTGACCCACAGGAATAGTGAGCAATAACAAATGGATAAGCTACTGTTTTAAGTCACTAAATTATGCAGTTATTATTATTAAACAGTGATAGATAACTAATTCAGATTTATTAGAAACTTCATTAACAATTTCCAGAGAAATCCATATTTTAAAGAATTTTAAGTGTCCTTTTAAACGTTTAGAGGAAAAAGAAATGGTTACACCATGATTCAGAGATAATTTCATAAATGACCAGGAATTCCACTCCTAGGTATTTTACTGAGGAAAAATGCAAACATATCGATGAAAAGAAAGACTTGTATGCGAATGCTTATGGAAAATTTATCCAAATTAGCCCTCCACTATCAAAGAAACTAGGCGAATGGAAATCCAACAGACGGATTAATAAATTATGAACTATCATTCAGCAAGGAAAAAAAAAAAAAAAACTACTGCTATACACAATAATATGAATGAGTCTCTCAGACATTAGGCTAAGTGAGAAAAGTTGTACCAAAAAGGAGAATATATGGTATGCTTCCATTTACATAAAATTCTAAAACAAAAAAAACCCCTAATCTACGTGTCAGAAAGCAGATAATTAGTTGCCTGGGAAATGGAGGTGAGCTGTGTGTGTAGATGGAGTTGGGGAGTAGAGATTTACTACAAAAAGTGACAAAACTGCCTGGGAAAATGAAAATATCTGATATTTTGATTGGAGTATCATTACATAGTTATACGCATTTGACAAAAGTCATTAATCTATACACTTAAAATATGTGAATCTTAATGTATGTAAATTTTATCTTGGTAGAGTAGATTTTTTTTAAAACTTAAGAAAAAGAGAAATGCTAATCCTACTATTTCATAACTTAAACATGTCATTGTTAAGATATTTCTGGTGTAAATAATGCTCAACTCTGCTTCCATGACTGATGTGAGAGTTTTCATATACAGTGAAGTCTTCAATATATTTTCAATGGACTATCGTTCATAAAGAAAAAACTCTCCCTGCATTAATTTAATGTCATAAAATGACAGGCAACAAAACAGTAACTAACATTAAAAGCCATATGAAAAAAACCTTATGCTTAGTATCTTTAAATGGACTACCATAAACAAATAACCATTGCCAGTAAAATAAAATCAGAAGCTTAAAGCCATATTTTTCAAAATGAACACATTCATACTGAGTTTTTGATTTTGTTTTTAAAGAAGAAGAAAATATTTTTTCTGCTACAATGACTATTAAAAAGATTAGCCTATTTTTACTTACATTCCAACTGTTGATTCTTTTACAGTTGGGTCCTGTGATTCTATGGAAATCCATGGTTATTCTTTACATGCAGGCAGACTGGCTACAATTAACCACCATTCGTTATTGACTGTGAAAGTCAAAGGAATCCATGGAGGTGTCAAAAAACAATAATGTTGTCTAGGAGGTGTCAAAATACAATAATGTTATCTAGGACTGATACGGAAAGATCTGTAGGACATATTCAAACACGAAAAAGGGATATTGCTGTATATATCTGTACATGAATTAAAATTTTTCTGGGAAGACACACAAGTATCTGGTAAAATTGGTTGCCTCTGGGAAAAGAGAAATAGTGGTTAAAGCTTAGGAATGTAAAGGAGACATATATTACATACCCTTTGCTTTTTTGAAATTTGAATTATATGAATATATTACTCAAACAAAATAATTAATGAATACATGTCAGATAAAATGTTAGAAACTAAACTGAATGACAGATTGTTCTTTTTTTAATTTAATTTAATTTTTAAAATTTATTTATTGAATCAAAATCGATTATACATATTTTGGGGGTTGAACATTGAGATGTTAATTAAATATTACTAGCATATATATTGTTACAAATCATAATTATTATTTTTACCCCTTGTCCAATCTCTCCCCTTCCTCCATTCCCTCCCCCTCTCCCCCTAATTGCCCTAGATTTCTTCTCTCCTTCTGAAAGAATAATGGTTACTCTGTTAATTTGTTGCCTAGATGATATGTCCAATGCTGAGAGATGTGATCAGGTCCCCCAGTATTATCACAGAGCAGATGCTTCTTCTGTCACTCTGAAATGGGTTTTGTGGAAAGAGACATCCTCTTCTTTGTCTCTGCTGGTGACTCTTGGGTGAATGCACTCCAGTAGTTGGCGGACCATCTATGTGGTGGTTGTGGCGTCTAGTCGCTTTTGCAGCAGCCATGGTTATTGTGGTGGCTGTGATGGGCCACCCACGTGAAGGCGCTGTTTTTGGTATGCTCCTTGCCACTGGCAGTATGCCTGGTTGTGGCATGTGTTTGGTCCCCTTTTCCATGCCCCGGGCCCCCGAGGTGCTGGTGCGATGTGCCTGGTTGAGGGAGTGTGGTCTGGTCCCCTTCTCCATGCCCCGGGTCTCTGGGTGGGCCCCAAGGTGCTGGCGCCATGTGCCTGGTTGTGGGAGGAGGGTCCGGTCCCCTTCTCCATGTCTCAGGTCCCCGGGTGGGCCCCGAGGTGCGGGCATGGTGTGCCTGGTTGTGGAAGGAGGGTTGGTTCCTGGCTCCATGCCTCGGGTCACTGGGCAGGACCCAAGGCCCTGGCTTGGTGTGCCTGGTTGTGGGAAAGAGGTCCGTTCCCCTTCTCCTTGCCTCGGGTCCCCGGGCAGGCCCCGACGCACTGGCTTGGTGTGCCTGGTTGTGGGAGGGGGGTCCAGTCCCCTTCTCCATGCCTTGGGTCCCCGGGATGGCCCTGAGGCACTGGCGCAGTTTGCCTGGAAGTGGGAGCCTCCAGTTCCAGGGCAGGCCTCAAGGTGCTGGTGGTGTGCCTGGGCCAGAACTAATTTTTTGTCCTTTGCTTCTAACACAGGGGAACTTCCCGTGGGAACCAGTAATTGAGCTGTGTGGTTGTTTAAATTGCTACTTTGCTGCTGTTTCCCTAGGGAAGGCTTTTTGTGCAGCTCAGGGTTTAATGGTTGATCTTATAGGTACTTCCGTCTCTCCACAGACCCAGCCGATCTGTGTTCTATAGAATCTCTGATCTGGGCCTGAGTTTCTTCATCAAACTGCACCCCACGCAATCCTGCATTCCTGACCATTCTCTGAGTGCTCCTCGGCTGACTGGGAGGCAAGTTGGCTGTCCTTGCTGTGTCCCAGTGTTCTCCCAGTGTTCCCATCTCACCCACCTCCCATGCTCCAAACACTTCCCATGGGATGGGCCCTGCGCTGGTCCCTTGCAATGACTCGCCGGCATCTGAATGGCTGCCTTTTTTCAGTTGTTCTGGATCCTTGCTCCTGTGTGGGTCCATGGGAAACTGATTAGTGATCTTGCAGTCCTGGGGCCACCATGGCCCTCTTCTCTCCTGCTGCCTCCAAGTAACTCCATCCGAAAGGCACAGCTGCAGCTTCTGCTGGCTCCTGCTCCATGTGCTCATCAGCTGGAGCCTTAAAGCAGCCACGATCCCGAAATGCTCAGAGCAGCTTTTTTTCTCTCTCTCATCATAGTTTCTCCCGCCTTCGTGAACTCCATAGGTCTCTCCTCCTCTTCCCCTGACTCCAGTGGTCCCAACTTGGCTGATGTCACATTTTTATAGTTGTAAATTTGGCTGATTTGTGGGAGAGAGTGATGCTGGGAACCATCTATTCCACCGTCTTAACCAGAACTCTGACAGATTGCTCTTCAACTTACCTATTGGGCATTTGTGCAGTTACTATCAATATGTACTCATTAGAGTACAGGAATAAGACAGCTTGACACAAGTTTGCCAGAAACGCAAAATGTACTCATCTCACCTGCTAGTATATTAAAAAAAAAAAAAAAAAAAAAAAAATGATGGAATTGAAAAGCAATATGAAAATAGGGCTGAAAAATATACCCTTGCATAATTACATAATAGACAATAATAAAAAGAGACTAATTGTTACAGTAATCACGACACTGAGCAGAACCATCATGAAGTCATCCTAGAGTGGTTCAAAGTCTTTAGAATCAGACATAGCAAGGTTTATTTCTCAGGTACACCAGTTACTAGACATGGGACATTTCATCTCTCTGAAACTCAGATTTCTAATCGTTAAAGTGTTGATAATACCACCGCAGAGCAGAGGTGCTGTTTCGTTCAATGCTGTAATTCCCAGTGCCTGGAACATTACTTGGCACATAGGAGACATTCAAAAAAAGTTTATTGAACAAACAAGTACGGATAAGAGATCTACATGAGATAAATGTAAAGTACTGTATTTGACATACTATTAGGCTCTCCTACTTTGGACATTCATTTTTTGATAGATTATCCTGCCCATTTTGGAGGCAAGCTAAAAGCTCTAGTTCCTAACTTAAACTCTGCTGGAAGCTAGATTCCTACTTATTATGCATGTTGCCAGGTTAATACTGTTTGGAGAATGAGGCGAGCCACCTCTTTTATCCCATAACCAAGGTAAGTCATTCCAGCAGTTTTCCCATCACCCAGACCTATAGCTGCCACCTCCAGAGAAGATCAGGCCCAATAGCACTAAATTCCCCTATCGAAAATGCCTAGTACCTACCACAGGGATAAGTTAAAGGAATGAAGTAAAACTGTCAGAATAGTCAAGAAGGAACCAACAGACTGTCTCCCCCCCTTATATATGAACCACATGGTTCAGAGAACTGTCGCACCTTATCCTCCTCAGTTATTTTCAATTCTCTTTTATTCTATGATGCCAGCCAGAGCAGAAACTAACTTTCTTTGTATACTTCCAACTAGGTACAGAAGTAGGTAGAAGACTGAAGCAGATAGAACGTTACTCAGCAGCAAAACAATCTACCCAAATATAACAATAGGTCCTTTAGGTTTACAGCTTTTATAACATAACATTCTGGCTTACCCACTCAAAATTACTGAAGCCTGAGTGTGGTTGAAATTCACTAACACTGACTGAAACACTTAGCAAAGAGCCTGCCAAATGGTAGATGCTTTCTAAGTAAACTGTTCCATCTACGAATCAGCTTTTTATTTTAAGGCTTTTTTTAAAATTTATTTTTTTAATTTTTATTTTTGGCAACTGGCCAGTATGAGAATCTGAACCTGTGACATTGGTGTTACAAGGCTGTGCTCTAACCAACTGAGCTAACTGGCCAGCCCAAGGCTTTTCTTTTAAAGAGTGAATTATTGAGTTTTTATAAATAAAATCTAATGTGGTGATGTAGCAGAGATAATACAAGCATATGACAGGACAATTTTTTGATAGTCTCATTTTTACTTTACCTAGCCTAATAGGGAGCAAGCTATTAAAATAAAATAAAATGGAGAGGGCTGGCTGGTTAGCTTACTTGGTTAGAGCATGATGCTGGTAACATCAAGATAAAAGATTTGGATCCCAGATGCCAAAAAAAAAAAAGGAGAAAGACTGGAAATACATGTGGATAAATTGGTAGAGAAAATCTGAGTCAGGAAAGGAGAAGAAATGCTGAGGCAACCAAGTCTAAGAAGCACCCACTAAAGAAACGTGTATAGCATAAAGGTAGGACTTAATAGCTACCTAGCAATGAAGTAACTATATGTAAGTGTCATTATCAATATGGCAAGGGGGGGGTCCCTAGGGGAAGGAAGAGCAGGGGACACATTGGTTACTTTTCAATGAGCATTTCAAGCTTAATCATAAATATCTTCGGATATGTGCAGTCTGTCGTGGTAGTACATCCAAAAATGTGGGGAAAATTACCTCACAAGTTATTATAAATAAATTTTTGAAAACTTGTAAATCTTTTAGACTGCCTTAAAATTAGAAATTGTTGTGATTGCATCTTCAGTGATGAGTCCGTCTGTAGATGGCAGACTGTACTTTGTAACACACATTTTAAAAAACATGTAATATATTTCTTCCATGTAATAAGTCGAACAAACCAAATGCTCAAAAAAAGAAAAAAAAATCACATATTGAGGCATACTTTGTGAGTTCCAGTTAAGTCTTTTAAAGACTACACAGGGTACATTCTATCTACATCAAGACTGGATAAATTTACTAAATATTAGGATATCCAGTTGTGGAGCTTGACTGACCTGGGCAGGTGAAGCCCAGGGCCAAAAGCAAGTACTGTCCTAGAGCTATATACCCTTTCAACGATCTCCAAAGTATTTTCACCAAATCTTCAACTACTATTAAAATAACCTCATCTGCAGTGCTATTGCTATTCACAAAAGACAAGAATTAGAAGAAATGATGGTTAGGAAAATTTATTTTTAAAAATGTCTGTCTGCTACCTATTAGTAAGCTCTATTACTAATATTACATGATTCAACACAGGCAGTGTTTCTTAATCTGTGGCACATGGGTTCCTAAGTATCTGTGAACCTTTTCAAAGTATTTGAAAATTTGTGTCTGTGTACTTTTGTGAGAAAGGCCCAAATTTTTACCAAAAAGATAAAAATTATACATTAAAGGAAAAATACCAACCAAAAAATCTTAGTCTTAGGAAACTGAAGAGAGAAATAAAATGGTGACAATAAAGAATAATTCTAGGGCTGGCCATTTGGTTAGAGCATGGTGTTGATAACACCAGGGTCAAGAGTTCAGGTACCAGTACTGGCCAACTGCCAAAAAAATAATAATAATTCTAGAGAAGATCGTTACCCTTTAGAGCATGATATGGAAAAGCAGAGATTGGAGGATGGACAGAAGAAAAAGCTAAACTCTCCTCCTTTCTCATAAATAAAGCCATGGGTAAAACAGTATGTTATATGGAGAGCCAGATTTCATTTATAAGCAGGGAAGAAAAAAGCACAAGGGAACTTGCCCACAATGTTAGAAGGATCCATAAATTAGAGCAAAAATTCTTATTTATCAAGTATCTTGTTTATAGATAAGATTTCATAAACAATTGTCTTGTTAATAAAATCTCATTTGTATATTTGACTCCAGCTTCATAATTTAAGATTTACGTATTTGAGATTAAGATTCTTTGCCAGTTTCTTATCAAACTACATACAAATGACCAAGTCCTAATTCTTTAACCTGCGCTTCAAAGCATTGTCACTAGAAGTCCCAAATAATCTCAAGTATACATTTGTGAAGTTTGTCTCAGAATTCTTTTCATGTTCCATTAAGGCTTTCCCAACTCATCTTTTGCCTTGAATATCTTTTTCTATTTTATCAAACTTTTATGTCTGTAATTAAAGAGAAAAAAAACTCACTTATTCTGAAGGAACTTTCTTTAAAAAACTAAATCCCCATAATGCTTTTTAGAAATATACTATTTTAGAATAGTTTTAGACTGACAGAAGTTACAAAGATAGTACAGATTTCCCATACACACCACACCCAGTTGACTTTACTCTTAATATCTAATAGTATGTCACATTTGTGATAACTAATGAGCCAATATTAATAACATTATTAATAACTAAGGTCTATACTTTATTCAGATGTCCTTAGTTTTTAACTTTTTTCTGTTCCAAGATCCCACCCAGAATACCTCACAAGAGTGGCAATGAACAAGGCACAATACTGTATAGCAAGCAGATCTCTAGAACTTATTATTTTTGCATTACTGAAACTTTGTTTCAATATGTGTTAATTAGCCATTTCCCTGCTTCCCCTTGCCCCTGGCAATCACCATTCTGTTCTCTGCTTCTATGAGTTAGATACCTCATGTAAGTGGAATCATGTAGTATTTGTTCTTCTGTGACTGGCTTTCACTTAGCAAAATATCTTCCAGGTTCATCCATATTGTCACATATTGCAGGACTTCCTTCTTTTTAGAGGCTCAATAATATCCTATTGTATGCATACATGTATTTCATTATTCATCCATACTTCTACAGACACTTAAGTTGTTTTCCTATCTTGGCTATTCTGAGTAATCCTGTAATGAACAAAAAAGTGCAGATATCTCTTCTAAACACTGATTTCATTTCCTTTGGATATACACTCAGAGGTGGAATTGCTGGATCATATAGTTATTCTATTTTTAATTTTTGAGGACTAAAAATTAGTTGATTATCTGATATATGGTTTGCAAATATTTTCATCCATTCCATAGGTTGCCTTTCACTCTGTTGTTTCCTATGCTGTTCAATTTTTTAGTATGATTTAGTCCCACTTATCTACTGTCTCCTTTTGTTGCCTGTGCTTTTGGTGTTGTAGCCATGAATTCATTGCAAAGATCAATGTCATGAAGTTTTCCCCGTTTTCCTCTGGAATTTTACAGTTCCAGGTCTTATGTTTAAGTATTTAACCCATTTGGAATTTATTTTTGTGTGTCATGAAAGATAAGAGTCCAATTTAATTCTTTTGCAAGTAAATATCCAGTTGTCCCAACACCACTTGTTGAAGAGACTCTCCTTTCCCACTGTGCATTCTGAGCACCTGGTCAAAGATTAGTTGACCATATATGTGTAGATCTATTCCAGACTCTCTGTTCTGTTAACACTGGTTTCTATGTCTGACTTTGTGCCAGTACCAAATGTTTTAATTACTGTAACTCTGTAATATATTTTGAAATCAGGAAGTGTAATGCCTCCAGCTTCATTCTCCCTTCTCAAGATGTTTTGGCTGTTCAGGGTCCTTTGTGATTCCATATAAATTTATAATTTTTTTTTCTATTTCTGTAAAAAATGCCATTACAACTTTAGTAGGGACTTCATTGAATCTGTAGATAGCTTTGGGTAATGTAAGCATTTTAACAATATTAAGCCTTCTAAACCATGCACACAGGATGTCTTTCCAATTATTTGTGTCTTTGACGAATGTTGTATAGTTTTCAGTGTATGTTTTTTTGTCTCCTTAATTTATTCCTAAGTATTTTATTCTTTTTGAGGCTACTGTAAATGGGATTGGTTTCCTAATTTCCTTTTCAGATACTTCATTGTTGGTGTATGAAAACACAACTAATTTTTGTATGTTGGTTTTGTAGCCTGCTACTTTGCTGAATTCATTTATTAATTCTAACAGGTTTTTTGTGTGACGTCTTTATGTCTTTATGGTTTTCTGCTTATAAGATCATGTTACTTTCAAACATGAATAATTTCACTCTTTTCTTTTTGACCTAAATGCCTTTTATTTCTTTTCTTGCCTGACTGCTCTGGCCAGGATTTCCTGAACTATGAACAATAAAAGTGGTGAGAGTAGGCATCCTCACCTTGCTCCTGATCTTAGAGGAAAAGCTTTTAGTTTTTCAACACTGAGTATGATGTCAGTGGTGGGCTTTCACATTTGGCCATTATTACGTTGAGGTAATTTCCCTCTATTCCTAGTCTGTTGAGAGTTTTGTTTTTTTTTTAAACATGAAAGGGTATTGAATTTTATCAAATGCTTTCCCTGCATCTACAGAGATAATTATATGATTTTTATCCTTCATTCTGTTAATGTGTATCACAACTGATTTTTACATATTGCATCCCAGGGATAAATCCTCCTTGATCATAGTGTATGATTGTTTTAATATGCTGTTAAATTTGGTCTGCCAGTCATTTGTTGAGAATTTTTTACATATATATTCATCAGGGACAATGGCCTATAGTTTTCTTTCCTTGTGGTGTCTTTCGTATTAGGCTAATGCTGCCCTCATAAAAGTAGTTTAGAAGTATTCCATTGTCTTCAATTACTTGGAAGAGACTCAGAAGAACTAGCATTAATTCCTCTTTGAATGTTTGGTAGAATTCACCACTAAAGCCAATGGTCCTGAGCTTTTCTTTGTTGGGAGGTTTTGGGGTATTACTCATTCAATCTCCCAACTGTTTATGGGTTTGTTCAGACTTTCTATTTCATCATGACTCAGTCTTGGTAGTTTGCATGTTTCCAGGAATTTACCAGTTTCTTCTAGGTTACCCAATTTACTGGCATATAGTTGCTTACAATGATTTCTTATAACCCTTTATTGTTTCCATGGCATCGGTAGTACTGGCTCCTCTTTCATTTCTGATTTTATTTCAAAATATTATTTGATGACCACAAAAGTTTTAAGAAGTGGTCAGGTACTTTCATAATGCCTTCAATTTGGGTTTGTCTGACACTTTTCTCATGGTTAGATAGGGGAAGAAAACCAAAGAGATTAAGTGCCATTCTCATTACATCAAATCAAAAGTGCATGCTGTCATCATCATGACTAAACACTACTGATAATTAACCATGACCATATATCTGAGGTAGTGTTTGCCAGTTTTCTCCACTTTCCCTACCATATTTTTGAAAGTCACTACATACAGTCCACACTTAAAGAGGTGGGAGTTATGCTTCATTTCCTTTAAGTTTATGTAGGTATCTACATAAATTCTTTTAAAATTTTCTGCATGACAGATTTGTCTACTTTTACCCATTTGAGACATATATAAAATACTCTTTAGGAACTCACTGGAAAAGGTAGGGTAAAATATTTCATGTTCCAGTCTCTTATCTTCATCATTTATATCCCATTCTCTCCATGTCTGAAAGTTTTTCCAAAAGTATAAATCCATTAGAAATTATCTGTGGTTTTTATTGCACTCTACCTAAAATAGTTCCTGTACATGTCTACATTTGAAAGCTCCTTCAAAACCATGGCAGTAAGAAGCAATTGAGACTTTGAAGTACTCCATACAAAATAAAATTCCATTATAGTAGAAATTACTTTACAACAATAAATTTGCAAATTATGTCCAAACTGTGGAAGTTTCAAAATTACTCATTTCAATAAAAAATAAAATTCTAAAAAATTTCATTGTTATGAGTTACATTTACACACACACACATCATCATCATCATCATCATCATCCAAAAGAAATGACTTTAAATTGATGATTATGGTAACAATACCACAAGCAATATTATTCATACAAATGCTGTTCCTGAAATGCTAAAAAATATATTAAAAAAAATGTTTTTAAAGGAACCAAAACCTTACAAAGCAGTAAGAAATTACTAGGATAAATATAATAAAAAGCAGAAATCCAAAATATATCAAAAGCACTAAAATCACTGTTTTTTTAATGACACCTGCTGAGCCTCCATGCTTGAGTTGGAAGTTCTGAGGTGAAGGATCTAAGAGAAAAAAGCATTTTCATAAAGTAGGGCCTTTTCCAAAAGATTACATCCTCAGATTAAGACCACACCAGGAGAAAATCTGCTGCCTCATACTCTGGGGAACACCAAGAAAGTTTTGCACAAATGGAGATAAGTATATCTAAGATGTAAGAAAAGATTTGGTGCTCTTTATACCTAAATTCATATAATCTGGTAAAAAAAAAAACCCTCAAACTCTACATTTATTTGCAAATCATCATGCTCGATTGGTAGCACCCTTGGGCACCTGTCAAGCAAATGCTAAATCCTAGCTTAGAGGAATGTACTTTTATCCTAGGCTTTAAAATAAATTTGAGATAAAATACCAAAACTTGGAATAAAAAGCAATGAAACATACCAAGAAAAAAAGCAACATGCAAAAAGAACAAGCAAAAAAAAGACAGGAGAAACAGCCTCACAAAGACTTAAAATATTAGAATTATTAGAAACACATTGTAAAAGAAATAAACTTTGCATATTAAAAAAGGAAAACAGAAAACTGGATATCTACAAGCAAACAATTTCTTGGAACTCTTTTTCTTTGCAAAACAACCAAATAGCTATGTTTTATAGAAACGAACAATACAGTAACTGAAATAAGGCTTAAGTGATTGACACAGATGAAGACAGTAAGTAAAGGTGAAGGGGGAAAATTATTCAGAAATTCAAAAATATAAAAGGTACAGAGAAGACAGTATACAAAAGTTAAACAAAGTTCCTAAGAAGAGAAATAAAATGGAAAGAATATTTAAAGAGATAATTTTAAAAAATTTTTAAACATGAAAGATAGCAACCCAAATCAATACATTCTACACCTAGAAAATAACATAGTGAAACTCATAATACCAGCCACAAAGAGAAAACCTTAAACTTTGGGGAAAGTTTAAGTATGGAAAAGGTAAAAAATTATTAGTCCAAATTCTCTACAACAACACAGGCCAGAATGTCTTCAATGTGCTAAATAAAAACAACTACCAATATTAAATTATATGAGGGTACTTCAAAAAGTTCATGGAAATATTTGTATATATCTTTCGATTTTATTTTCTATGAGCTTTTTGAAGTACGCTCAAATACCTATCGAAGTATATTTTAAGATATAAAATCAAAATAAATAGATTTTCAAAGTCCAAAAGAGTCTGTCACGAGCAGTGTTGGAAAAATACAAAATTAATTCTTTCAGTAGCTTGTTTTGCCTTTAGAACAAAACCTGCTTATTGTATCAGCTTGACTGGTAATCAACTGCTCTACTACTGCTTTTGTAAATGTGCTTGCTTATCACAATGACTACCATACTGGCTACATGAATGCTGAGAGAAGAAAATTTAAAAGAACCTGGAAGAGTCTGCCTATAAAAGCCTTGTAAAACCTAGCTCAGGGTCCAGATTTTGGAGCATTAGATCGTCTGGGCCTGCCAGCATAATAAAATACCTGACTCTCCAACCCTCTGAGTGCCAACCACTTCTCTGTCGAAGTCCGTTCTGTAACATTTTGGTGCACTGGCTGAGAAGTGATTTGGACTGGCCCCTTGAGCCACCGGTTTGGATGTGCAGCTTGGCTAGACTGGTGATGCCATGGAGGAATGAGGGAGGCACCACCCGGCTATTTTGTCAGGGCTTCAGTTCCATCGGGACCTGACCAACCCTAAAGAGCACCCATCCAACCGGACTCAACAGAGGGAAGGACCAGCCAGAATACTCCCCATCCCCGCCTTCTTCAGACAGGTAGGCACCCTCCCCCATCAGTTCACTACAGGCCTGCCTCTGGGTGGAAGGGAGCTTGATCACCTCCCAGAATGGTCTCCTTGAGAGCCTGATTGGTCCCTGAGCGTTTTTGCTGGACCTTGTAGTAAGGTCCACCTAGTTGTAACCCTGTGGTGGGGTCCTTCTGTTCTGTGCTGTACCTTGTAGTAAGGTCCATCTGGTCAGGACCCTGTGGTGAGGTCCTTCTGTTCAGCTCAGGTCAGGGTTTGGGGGAGGGAAATGTTTAACCTCTGAGTAAGTGTGTGATATTTGTGGCACCAAGACTTCCAAGTCACGGTGTCCGAGTTGGTCCTAACCTGGGGTTCCGTGGTCATGTCATAAGGTATAACGGTGATTCCAGTCTGGAAACAGACTGGACCAGGCTCAGGGTTTATACGGGTACACCTTAGCCAAGATGGACCTAAAGTCTCAAGGGATGTGGCCAGGCAGACACCTGTGTGGTCTTCCCTCTCTTCCGAGTGGGTGGGGGGCTCTATACCCTTTGTCTGTTTGCATCTCCGCTGCAGGGAAGGACCCGGGAGGGGTCCCACACATAGCAGAGATAAAAGCCTTTGTTTACGTCTGAGAGCCCCCTACCGTTCTTGAAAGAGAGGCAAATGCTTCTTTTCTTTCCTGGATGACGTTTACTTGACTCCCATTCTGCCATAGAGATCTCCTCCCCACAGATGAGTTCCATACATCCCCAGGGGCGAAGCCCCCACCCAGCCACTAAGAAGGGAACCCACCCCCCTTATGCTTAAATCTATCTCCTCTTTTAATAAACTGTTGCTTGCTTTACTACTGCTGGATACATTGTTCATTTCCATGATGTTGGAATCCAAGAGCCTAATTTAATTACTGGCAAAAATTGGAAAGATTTGGGCACCAGAAGACTCTAGCTGCAAAAAGCAAACGGTCACTGGGACTATTTTGCTCCCATGTTTCTGCTGGTGGTCTCTCCTTAAATCTCCAGCCTAAATTCTGACAAGGCAATGCCTTATTCTCTTTTACTCTCCTTTCTTCCCCTTTTCTTCCTCTTTAAAATGACTGCCAGACAACTACAACTTAAACTCCTCTCAACCTGTGAGAAGCATGCTCCCTTTGGCCAGCAGCAGCTTGCCCTGATGGGTAACCAGCAGAGGTGGGAAGACCAGTCCTAAAGCATGAAGACCTTGCTTGAGCAGATTCCCCCTGATGGGGGGATGCATGAGAATGATGGGAATTCATTCCCACACCTCTGAAGAGACTAGAGGTCCAGAAGTCGTTACAAGTCTTTACCTTTCTCTGAATTTCTGAACCCTCTTCTGTTTGGCTGGATTGTACCCACTACTGTATAGGTGCACCCTGGAGGGCTCCTGGCTATGCTTTGTTTCTCTGATTTGAATCTAGTTGGTACTTTTCTTCTTTGTACCAACAGCAGTGGGAAACTGCTTTTATCAATTACTGTGTCAGTGAAATGGGTTGGCCCCACCAATTGGGACTAGGTTAAAGTAGACCCCACTTTTCCCCTTTTCTCTTTGTTTGCTTGGTTAGACATTTAGCTGAGTACCGGTAATCTGAATGATCCTTCCAATCCCTGCACCAGCTTTTGGACTTTCAGGTTGTTTGTTTAATACAAGAAGACAAGCCGAGCCTGGTCTGTCAGTAACAACTTTTGGGATCTGCAAGCCTTTGTTGAATGACAGCACCAACATTATTTGGGACATAAATGCCTGAGACAGGAACAGGAGGCTAGAATTAAGTATGGGGACAAATGCTTCAAATCCTACTGTCCTTAAATGCATGTTAAAGAACTTTCAAAAGGGCTACTCTAGGGAGTACAGAATTAAAATCACCCCCAGGAAACTCCAGGCCCCATGTGAATTAGAAGGGCCCACTTCGGGGTTGGGAGGCCTTCAGAAAGGACCCTAAACCTCCCAAAGGTTCGAGCAGTTTATGAAGTCCTAACAGGCAAGCCAAGGCACCCAGATCAATTTCCATACATAGACTCCTGGTTGGCAACAGCTTTAACTCTGCCACCCTGGGTCTGGTTCTGTGTTCATAAGGGAAAATGTAAAGTTCTTGCTGTGCGGACAATCTGGTAGTTACAACACAGCCAGTGGGTAACAAAAAGGCCTATATATCAAGGGGATCCAGATGAAGAACTCTTGCCCCAAATGTACCCCACCCCTTCACGGATGCATGTCTTCAGGCACCCCTTGTCAGACAGCCCCCCGGCATCAGTTCCATCAGCCCCAGTGGCATTGTCGCCAGAAGAGTCCAGAGAATCCTGAACCAATGGGGAGACGACTTTGCTCTGCTCAATAGGATCCAGCCCTTCAGATGCCCCTGCAGGAGACCTGAGGCTCACAGCAGGTCAATCCTGATGGCAGTGTACAACCCCTCTTCTACTACCAACCCTTCACCACCACAGGCCTCTTGAACTGGAAACACCATACTCTGTCATATTGAGAAAAACCCCAGGCCCTCATCAATCTCCTGGAGTCGATTTTCCTCACCCATCAGCCCACCTGGGAAGACTGTTCTCAGCTACTCCTCACCCTCTTCAGCACTGAGGAACACATCAACGCATACTGACTGGAGCTAGACAATGGTTGCAACAGCAGGCACCCGCAGCCACCATGGATCCCAAGAATGGGCAAGAGACACTGCACCAAACTGGGACTTTAATGACTAAGAGGAGAGAAATCAACTTCGCTGATATATAGAGGCCCTCCTCCAAGGGATGAAAACAGGGGCCAGGAAACCCACTAATATGTCCAAGATGACCATTATGGTCCAGAAACTGGACGAGCCACCTGTAGAATTTTATGAAAGGCTATGCAAGGCCTTCTGGATCCACACACCATTCGATCCCGAGGCAGCTGAGAACAAATGGATGGTCAATGCAGCCTTTGTGGCCCAGTCCTGTGCCGATATCCATTACAAGCTTCAAAAGCTGGGATTGCTGGGATGAATGCCACACAGCTCCTGGAGGTGGCCAACAAGGTATTTGTTAATCGAGACCGGGAGGACCAGAAAGAAGCAGACAGACACCTAAGACAGAAGGTGGCACTCTTGTCAGCAACACTCAATCAGGACCGGAACTTCACATTGAAGAAGAAGAACCCCTGCCGAGGAGGAGGATGGGCATCCCTACAGTCCAACCAGTGTGCTTTATGCAGGGAGTTTGGTCATTAGAAAAATGAGTGTCCAAAAAGGGAAATGAAACTCCAACCAACATTCCAAGAAGACACACTCTGAAAAGAAAAAGTATGAGCCAAGAGTTCCAGAACCTCAATGGCTTTGCAGGATAGACTCAGATTATGGGAGACCGGGCTACCTGTTCTTGGGCCCCCAGGAGCCTATGGTCAAAATGACAGTAGGGGACCAACCAATAAATTTCATGGTAGACATTGGAGCAGAACACTGTAGTCACCAGCCCAGTGGCTCCATTCTCAGGCTGAAAAGCCACCATTATTGGTGCTACAAGGACACAAGCAGACCAGCCATTCTGCAGGGCCCGTGCTTGCCACTTCAGGAGTCACAGGGTAACTCATAAATTCCTATATTTGCCTGACTTCCAGTACCCCTACTAGGAAGAGATTTGCTGAGAAAACTAGGGGCACAAATAACCTTCACACATGGGGAAGTGGCTCGTTTAACCTTAAAGAACCAAGAGACCTTAGTCAGCTCCCTGTACAGGCTAGATGGTTCTCCTGTCTTCACCTCAAAGACACCTTCTTTTGCCTCCAACTGGCACCCAAAAAGTCAGCTGCTGTTCACCTTTGAATGGGAAAACACCTGCACAGGGAAAAAAGCTCAATTTACCTGGACTAGATTGTCAAAAGGGTTCAAAAACTCGCCCACACTCTTCGGTGAAATGCTAGCCTCAGACCTAGCTGCCTTCTCAGGAGACAGAGAGAATTGCACACTGTTTCAATATGTCGATGACATTCTCCTGGCTAGTCCCACAGAGAAAAACTGCTGGGAAGGAGCAAGAACGCTACTGAGCCTGCTCTCTGACTTAGGATAGAAAGTTTCCTGGAAAAAGCTCAGATACGTCAACAGAAGGTCAGATACCTAGGGTACCACATCTATAAAGGACACTGCTTGCTGGGAATAAAAAGAAAACAAGACATTTGTGCCATACCCTGTCCAGACACCAAGAGAAAAGTTCAAGAGTTCCTCAGGGCTGCTGGCTTCTGTCAAATCTGGATACCAGGATACTCGGAAAAGGCTAAACCTGTGTATGAGATAATCAAAGGAACTGAAAAGGAACCCCTAAAGTGGGGTCCAAAAGAAGTTCATGCCTTCTCAGAAATCAAAATTCTGTTAACTCAGGCTTCTGCCATTGAAATTCGACATAATTCAGGACTTTAACCTCTTTGTGTACAAGAGAGTTCATGTGGCTTTTGGGGGTTCTCACCCAGACCATAGGACCCTGGCAGAGGCCGGCAGCATACCTATCCAAGCAACTGGATAATGTGGCAACCAGCTGGCCACCCTACCTGCGGGCCCTGGCAGCCACTATCACCCTAATCCAAGAGGCAGACAAACTCACTTTGGGAAAAAATCTCAGTGTAAAGGTCCCACATACGGTGACCACCCTGATGAACAGTCATGGATACAAATGGCTGATCAACTCCAGGATGACTCACCATCAAGGATTCCTCTGTGTAAAACCCCCAGGTGCGCCTTGAAAGAGTATGGACTCTGAATCTAGCCACATTCCTACCTGCTGAGTCCAGCTCTATGGACCACGACCGTGAAGAACTAATGGATGAGATATACTCCAGCAGGCCTGATTTAATGGACTTGCCCTTGGCTGACACAGACATGGACCTGTTCATTGACGGGAGCAGTTATGTACAGTAAGAGCAATCAAAAATAAGGATGAAATTCTCCAGCTCTTTGAAGCTGTATGGGCGCCCACCCAAGTGGCCGTTACACACTGCAGAGGACACCAAAAGGGGACTGACAAAATCATTAAAGGAAACCAGCTGGCAGAACAGACAGCCAAGAAAGCAGCTGCCCAAACAGAGCCTGCTACAGACTGGAAGGAGAGTGCAAAGATCATGCTGGTGTCAGAGACAGCACAACTACTAAAGTACACAAAGGAAGATACACAATGGGCAGAAAAAGAAGGTGGAATTAAAACCTGCAACAGATGGTGGAAGCTCCCAGACCACAGACTAATGATTCTTCAATGACTGGCCCACTGACCAGTCCTGGAGTACCACAAACTGACTCATTGGGGGAAAACACCCCTGGAGGCCATGCTGAGTCCCTACTATTTCATTCCAAGATTGGCTTCCCTTTGTGCCCAGATCAGCTCCTGATGAACGACCTATATTCAAAACAATGCCAAGCAAGGACCCCCCGCCTGCCCCTGGAGTCCAGCCAGTCAGGATATCGCCCTTTGAAGACCTGGTAATAGACTTCACCGAAGTCAAGTCCTGCAGAGGCTACAAGTATTTGTTAGTAATATGTACATTCACTGGATGGACAGAGGTACTGCCCACGCATTCCAAGCAAACCTGGGAGGTCACGAAAGCCCTTTTAAGGGAACTTGTCCCAAAACATGGACTCCTTCTGACCACAGGGTCAGCTGACTGGCCAGCATTCATTGCAGAGGTCGTTTAAGGACTGGCCAAAATGCTGGGGTGGGGATATGATGGAAGCTTCACACAGCATACTGGCCACAGAGCTCAAGGAAAGAGGAACACATGAACCCGACCCTAAAGACTACTTTAGCCAAACTTTGCCAGGAGACAGGGCTACCCTGGGTAGATATGCTTCCCTTAGCCTTGTTGCAGGTCTGGTGTATGACGGGGCCAACAGAATATTCCCCTTTTGAGATCATGTATGGGAGACTACCCCTGCTTACAGCTAGACTGCAGGGGGAATCCTCGCCAGTTGGGGGAGATGGAAATATCTGAGTACTTGCAGTCACTGACCACGACCTTCTGACATAACCAAGACAGTTTTAGAATGAGCTCCCATTCCTCTAGGAAACTGGACACACCAGTTTCAACCCAGTGACACAGTATAGGTAAAAGACTGCAAAAATTCTACCTTAAAACCAACTTTGACAGGTCCACACTAGTTGTGCCAACCATCCCTATTACAGTTAAAAGTTGCAGGTTCACTCCCCTGGATCCATCACATGTGGGTGAAACAGGCAGCTTCCCCTGAGCACACCACCTCATAGTCCGTGAAGGCTGACCCCTCTGACCTGCTCAAGGTCCACTTCCAGAGATGCCCTGCCAACTGTCATCACCCTGCTCTGGTCACACCAAAAGCTGACCAGCCTGCACATGGCAGAAGCCTGAGGATTTTACCCGCCGAACATAACAAGTGTATTGATTTATTTTTATGAAATGAGCTTTGGCTATGATAAGCACATGTCACCCCTTGCCTTAGTTTTTGTTATATTGCTTGCCTTACTATTTGCCGTAGGACTGAAGCAGTTCCCCAAAAGATTGGAATAGAATAGAAAAGCTATTACTAGCATTCCTTTATCTCCTGTCAACGGAGTGTTTCTTAGGCATCTCATGGTGGCAATGTGCCTTTTAAATTAACCCTTTCTTTGCTCTGACCACCTGTCAAGACTGTCAGATATCATTTTAGGATTAATGAAATTTTTCTTTGCTTTGCCTATCATTGTGTAAATCATATTATCATCCTTGTTAGTATGCCCAGGAACCCTGAAAAAGGCTATACTTCCCTTCTTGCACAAAGCATGGATTTTAAGTTGCTATTGTTGACCCTGACTACCTGGAAATTTGAGGAGAGTCTCCCCAGACGCCATGAAAAATCCTGTTCATTTTAGGTATCTGCCTGATTGTACCCTGCCTACTTCCTTTGTTGATGCGCAGCATTCGTGCCACCATAGAAACTTTGGTCAAGAAAAAAAGTCAGTAGTCTGCTAGCCCTAACAAGACTACGCCAACCTCAAACCACTCTTAGACCCCAAAAGTGATGTTGAATTAGATGATGCTCACTCCAATGTTTAGAGAGAGCATCAAAGAGGGGAAATGTTGGAAAAATACAAAATTAATTCTTTAAGTAGCTTGTTTTGCCTTTAGAACAAAACCTGCTTATTGTATCAGCTTTACTGATAATCAACTGTTCTACTCCTGCTTCTGTAAATGTACTTGCTTATCACAATGACTACTATACTGGCTACATGAATGCTTAGAGAATAAAACTTAGAAGAACTCAGAAGCATCTGCCTATAAAAGCCTTGAAAAACCTAGCTCGGGGTCCAGATTTTGGAGTGTTAGCTTGTCTGGGCCTGCTGGCATAATAAAATACCTGACTCTCCAACCCTCTGAGTGCTGACCACTTCTCTGCCAAAGTCTGTTTAGTAACAGTAGGACCTCAAAAGAATTTCTAAATGCTGTACCTTCAGGCAAAAGTGATCCCAGGTATATATGATATGAAGAAAAGAACTAAGAGATCTGTTGTAGAACATTGTACCTAGGAGGGGATTTCAGAAAGTTCATGAAAAAATGGAATTAAAAGATAAAAATTAAAAATATAAACTTTATTTTGCAACATAAACTCCATCAAGTTCAACACACTTTTGTAAAGCAATAAAACCAGCCATTTGGTCTATCCCTAAAGAACTGAGGGTCCTGGGAATTTAACCATGTCAATGCAGCCTTTTTTAGATTATTAACTGAAGAAAAATGGGTGCCTTTTAAAGATTTTTTAAGATAAGGAAACAAAAAAGAGTCGGAAGGAGCCAAATCAGAACTTTAAGGTGGATACCTAATGATTTACCATCAAAACTCTTGCAAAACTGTCCTTGTTTGATGAGAAGGATGAGCAGGAGCATTGTTGTGGTGAAAAAAAACTCTCTGCAAAGCTTTCCAGGGTGTTTTTCTACTAAAGCTTTGGACAACTTTCTCAAAACACTCTCATGATAAGCAGAGCTTATTTTCTTTGACACCCAGAAAGTCAACGATCAAAATACCTTGAGCATCCCAAAAAACTGCTGCCATGACCTTTACTCTTAAGCGGTCCACTTTCACAATGACTAGACCACCTCTACCTCTTGGTAGCCATTGCTCTGATTGTGCTTTGTCTTTAGGATCTTACTGATAAAACTATGTTTCATCTGTTACAATTCTTCAAAGAAATGCTTCAGGATCTTGATCCCACTTGCTTTGAATTTCCACTGAAAGCTCTGCTCTAGCTGATATGTAACTTTTCAGTCAGAATTGTATAAGCTGAACCAACTAAGATGTCTGTAGTGTTGGCTATTGCTTTTGCTGTTAATTGTTGGTCCTCTTCAATTAGGGCACAGACAAAATCAATTTTTTCCTCACAAAATGAAGTAGGTGGTCTGCTCTGCAGGCATCACCTTCAACATCATCTCACCCCTTCTTAATACAAGTTATCCATTTGTAAACTGCTGATTTCTATGGGCCTTATCCCCATAAACTTTTATGGGGATAATGATTTCAATGATTTCACAATTTTTTTACACAAACTTCACCACCAATTTGATGTTTGTTCTTGCTTCAATCTGAGGAGAATTCATGATGCTCTGATAGAAGCTCTTTTCAAACTGATGTCTTCCCCTTCTTTGTGTCTCAAACTAGATTCTGTTCAGACTTGGTATAACAAATTAGTATGAGTTCATTTAGGTGCAAAAAATTTTTGAAATTTGTGAACAGTTTTTTTATAATACACATTTTCCATGAACTTTTTAAAGACCACTTGTATAGTTAACAATACTCTCACACAGTTAAAAATATATATAATGTTAATGAATAAAGATAAAGGATAAAGAACAAACTGCCAGGTATTATGGGTAAAGCTAAATAAACATTAATTTTATTCTTTAAAGTAATAATAATAATAATAATAACTGTGAGAAAACTAAATAGATTTAAATTACAACAAACCAAATTCATAGTGATTACATTAAATGTAAAAAGGGACTAAATGGTACAATTAAAAGACAGTTTTCAGATTGAATAAAAAAATACAATCCAGATCATTGTTCTCTACAAGAGGCATCTAAGAGATAAAAATATAGAAGACATGAAAGAAAAATAGAAAACATTGGGCTGGAAAAGCAAAAAAGGTGGTACACTTTATAAGTATTCAAGTAAAATAGATTTTTAGAAAAAAGAATTGCCAGAGATAAAGAGAAATATTAAGTAAATATAAAATATTTGAGTTATGAGAAGTAGTTTAATCTGTATGCATCCAATAACATATCAAGAGAGGGGGAGAAGGTAAAGAAGGAGAGAGACTATCAAGGGGAAATCAAGGAGAAATACATAAATGTATAATCATGATGTGGATTCTCAACATATACTTTTCTCAGTAACCCTCAGCACAACCAAACAATAAATTAAAATGATATAAATGATATAAATAATATATTTTAATTACCGAACTACCTTAATAATGAACATACTACATTTAAGAAACATGCAATATATATGGGTTTCAAGGGCACAAAAAACATTAGCAAAAATTGACCACATGAACTTAAAACAAGTCTACACCAATTAAAAAGGATTGAAACTATACAGACATTTTCTCTGGCCTCAAATTTAACAAAGCTAGAGAAAATCAATACCAAAAGTTAACCAGAAAATCCTCATGCTTAGAAGTTAAGACATACAATTAAAAGTTATAAAACATCGTAAACTAACAAGAAGAGATACCACAAGAAGCTAAACATATTTTTAAACTATTAGGAAATATTATAATTTCATTAAATAATTTTGAAAATTTAGATGAAATGGAGAATGTACTAGAAATATCTGGCTTGTCAAAATAATAAAACACCCGAATAGTGCCAAATCAGGTAAAAAAAAAAAAAGAGAGAGAGAATCAGTAGTTTAAAATTTTTCAAGAAAAATACTATCAGCACTACCCCAGGGCTCCACTAGGGCCCTGAGGTGTGGAGCCGGGGGAAACCAAACCCAGCTGCAAACTAGGCAAGCTGCCACCACCTTCCTGGGGCCCCATTGAGGCCCTCAGGCGTGCAGCCAGGGGAAGCCAAACCCAGCTACAACCAGGTAAAGAGCAAATACAATGCAAATACACCATTTTCACACGGGTAGCCCTCCATAGCCAGTGCAATTGACACGGCTGCCACAAAAGCAGCTAGTCTCCACAGCAGCAGTCATAGCCACCACGAACTTCACTGGCACAAGGAGAGGCACCAGCAGAGACCAAAAAAAAAAAAAAAGACGAGATCTTCCCTCTATCCACAAAGCACACTCCAGAGTAACAGAAGAAGCATCTGATTTGCAATTATAGGGGAGGACTTGACCACTCTTGTCTCAGTACTAGACAGATCATCTAGGCCAACAAACCAGCAGAGGAACAGTTAATCTATCAGATGGAGAGAACAAATCTATGGTTACTGGCGGGGGGGGAGGGGGGAGTTGGAATAAGGGGCAAAAAGAATAAATATGATTTGTAACAATGAATAAGCTGGGGGGAAGAAAACTATCAGTCCCAAATTCTTTCAATCCTACCAAACATTCTGGAAACAATTTTAATCTCATATATTCTTCCAGAAAACAGAAAAAGAAGATATTGTTCACAATTCATTTTGTGAAGTTAGCAAAGCCTTGATAACAAATCCTGAAGTTGAAAAAGGGAAAACTAAAGGCGATCTCATCGATGAACACAGGTATAAAAAAATCCTAAATAAGAAACTAGCAAAACAAACAGCAATAATTCTAAAAATATAATACAACAGGATCAAGTTTAATTCATTCCAGGAATAGACATTAGATTTAACAAAAAATCAGTGATAGTCCAGAATTAGGTTGGGGGCAGGAGGCGAGAATAAATACGAGGAGCACAAGGGATTTTTAGGGCAGCAAAACTATTCTGTGTAATACTATAATGGTGGATACAGTATATTATGCATGAACTTTGGTTGATAATAATGTATCATTACTGGTTCATCAGCTGTAAGAAATGTACCATACTGTACTGCAGGATGTTAATAAAAGGGTAATTGGGGGGGGTGGGGATGAGAACTCTCTGTACCCTGCTCTAAAAAATAGTCTATTTTTAAATGGTACTACTTATACTAAATTTTTTAAATGCTGAAAGTCCAGAAATAAGTTTAGTAATATGTATAAGACCTTCTCTCTCTCTCTCTCTCTCTCTCTCACACACACACACACACACAAACACACACCCCTCTCTAAAACAGTGAAGAAAAATAAAGACCTAAATAAATGGAGAAATATATGCAATGATGATGAACTGGAAGACTTGATTTTATAAAAATGTAAATTGATCCCCCAATGATGTATAGTCCCAGTGTCAATCTTTACCCTTTCCCCTGCCAATCACCTTTGACATGAATAATGAACGTAGGGGAGGTGTTCTACTGTCATTTAGTTGGTAGAGGCCAGAGATGCTGCTAAATATCCTACAGTGCAGGAATACTCCCTACAACAAAGAATTATCCAGTCTGAAATGTTAATAGTCTGGATTGAGGAACCCTAATATATAGATTCAATATAATTCCCTTTAAAACCCAAACAAGTTTATCAATGAAACTTGACTAATTCTAAAAGATATATGAAAATACAAAGGCCAAAAAAGTTTCTAGTCAAACTTTTTAATCTAACAGACCAATTACCACAATAGAGAACGCACAAAGAAACTCTCCCATAAATGGATTGTTGATATACACTAACAGTGTCATTGTATAACAGTGAAGAATTGAAGGAATGTTCACACTAAAAAATTCAATTCCAGATGAAGTAAAGACCTAAATTGAATGGCTAAATTATATATAACTAACAAAACATTATTATTAACTGGAAAGCTTTTATAAGAAAATACGGTAGTTTCTTCATGACCATGGTATACAGAATTTCTTAAACAAGACACAAAAAGCCCATAAAAGAAAAACTAACAAATTTGATTCACTTAAAAATTAAGAACTTATCCTCTTTCATTCTTTTAACAAATATTTATAGGTACTAGAGCTACAGTAGAGAACAAAATATACAAAAATTACTGCCCTCAAGGAATAATTTATCAAAAGAACATGAAAAGGGAAAAGATGGAGGCTGCATAATCAACAAAGGAGACTACTATTAATACAGACACACACAAAATTCTACAAATTAATAAAGAAAAAGATGAACGTCTCAACAGAATAATTAGTATAAGACTTTAAGTAGTTCACACAAGAGAAAATCCAAATGGCTAACTTATGTATGGAAAAGTATTCAATATCAATAGTAATCATAGGAAATAAAAATTAAAACCACAATCTGATACTTGTAAACCTACCCAATAAGATATAACTAAAAAGACTGACCAACACTATGTGTGAATGAAGGTGTGAAGCCATCAGAATTCTGTGGCATTAACCGATTAGAACACAAAAAGTTACAACAACCACATGAGAAAAGTATGGCATTATCTAGAAAAGATGCACCTCTTAACAACCCAGCAAAATTTCACTCCTCAATATACAAACTAGAGCATCTTGTGCAGGGACACCAAATTAACACGTACAAAGACAGTTTATAGTAACATTGTTCATATTATCCAAAAGCTGGAAACAATCCAATTCAAGAATAGGAAGTATAAATAAACTGGTATTTTCACATAATGGATACTTTACAGCAGTCACAACCTGAGGCCATTTTGCCTAGTCCTAGGGAACATCTGGTAACATCTGTAGACATTTCTGGTTGTCACAACCGGGGGAGGGAGGAGACAAATGCGCTAGTGGCATCTAATAGGCAGAAGCCAAAGATACTACTAAACATACTACAATGCACAGGAAAGCCCATCACAACAAACAATTATCTGCTTCAAATCAATGAAAATAAATGAACTATAGTACAGGCAACGTAAATTAATCTCATAAACATGTTTGAGCAGAAGCAGCAAAACAAAAGAGTAGGTAGTTAATTATCGAAAGAAGGCAAAACTAAACTATTTTAAGAATAGATCCACTGATGGTAAACTAAAATGAAAAGCAAGGAAATAATTATAAAATGAAGGGAGTGCTTATCTCTGTGGGAGAGGGTGGTGGTGTAATAGGGTAGGGTTCATCTGAAATCCCAGCAATATTCTTCTCCTTTACCTGAGTACTGATAACATTGGGATTCACAATATAAATATTATTTAACCTGCATATATATTTTTTATGCAGTCTTCTGTATGTATAAAATGCATAGGATGTCACAGTTAAAAAGGATTTAAGAAAAATACTAAAAATGTTACTATTTATATATAATGTACATGTAAGGAAACATAGAATTTATTAATACATAATAAACCCATAAATACACTTGTTAGTTTCTATCCCCCAAATGCAAACACTGAGACAAGGATACCAGTGCAAGTAATTTATTTAGGAGGAAACCTGGTAAAACACTGATAATACAGTAGGAACCTGAAACAAGGAAAGAAAAGCAGACAATAAAAAGTGTGCTATCTAGCCAATTACTATCGTAGGTAACTGGAGCCTAATTTAAGCTCACTGGGAAACTCTGGTAGTCAGAGAAGGCTATGCACTGCAAAAATTGTACTACTGAGGGGCAAAGGAGTTGGTATATTTATAAACTAACTTCCGGTCATTCATTGGTTAAGGCCATGATGCCCAAACTGTGCAATGGGATGCCCCGGGACACTCACATAAACTCATATGAGCATAGTAGGTATTTTAAAATTTCAAAGGGAAACACAGCAATATTTAGTATTTGTCAGATATTATAGGTATTATTAACACGAGTTAATTCACAAATTCAATATCAGGCCGTACTTTACTCCTATCAATGATATCTCGTCTTTGAGAAGCTGAGTTTCACAAGTAGTGATGGAAAACCAACATGGAACAAGGACATGGGAATGATTCCAAAATTTGAACTGTACAATGCTTAACAGGTACATGATACATTAGTAATTGTGGTTATTTAAGAATAAAATACAATTTTTTAAAAAATTACATATATCATTTTTTCTAAACAACTACTAAGCTGTTAGAACACAAACAAACACTTTGGACATTATTACATAAAAGGAACTGTTAGGTATTTCTTTTAGCCTAGGGGTACCGTGAAAAAAATCAGACATTGATTGGCCTATGAACTGGAAAAGTTCAGGAAACTCTTGGATTAACTGCTCCTAAACGGAGTTAATTCTTTGGCAATCTTTCCATCCTAGAAAACCCTCAGGCATGTGAAAATCCTCTGTTAGGCACAAACATTGCAAAGTAGAAACATGACTTATTAGAAACAACTATGAAAGAAGGTTATTTTCCTAACTATAAATTCTCAAATTTGCTAAGCACATCCTTTATTAACTAAAAACAAACACATATGTCAATGAAAACTATTTATCAATACCCCCTGATATATATTTGTGAAATCAGTCATATACTGGTTTAAGTACACTGAAATTATATATTCAAGGGGTCTTCAAAAAGTTCATGGAAAGATTTGTATTATCTTTTAATTCCATTTCCACAAACTTTCTGAAGTACCCACGTATGTGTGTATCGATAGGGTGTACTGTTTGACAATGATATCAGTTTAAATACATGGATAACATACCTTCATTTTGTCAAGCATAATATCATGAACATATCCCATTGTCCTGTGTTAAGTCTTCTTAGCTTCCTCCTCATAATTTATTCCTACAAAGACTTATGGAGTTACATAGCTTTGGAATGCAACTCTAAGTCAACAGTGTTTAATCAACTTTTCCTATGCCTCTTTTTCTACTTCATTGATACTGAATAATCCTATTTTGCACATGAGTTAGTCAGCCTATTCTGACTGAGGGCTCCAACAGTAAATAGTATTCACTCCAAATGGTTCCAATGAAGAGACTATAATAAAGAGACTATAGATGTGTAGGCAAAGTTAGGAAAGCAATTAAGGGTGCTGATGTAACTTAAGATAGCTAAAGTTGGAAACCAATACCACACCCTAGGGCTCAAGAGCCAAGATGAGAAAACAGTGATACTGGAGCCCAATGTAATAAAGACTACCCTTACTCATGATAAGAGGTTCCAATTTGTCTTGTCACTGGTGAGGGAAAAAAAATTCTTTGACATTTTTCCTCCTTTTCCTTGCTCTCTTCCCACTTTAAGCCAACTTTTTAAACATCCTTTTGTCCTTGGTTCATATGCACTGTAGAGAAAAATGCACTGACACAAACAAAACATCAATTTGGATTTTGTAGATTAATCTGCAACACAAGGAATCCTTACAAAATGCAAATCTTACCTCAAGATATATTAGAGATAGTGGCCTTCGTAATAAAAGAAATTACCTTCATTTGTCCTTTAACTTTCCCTAGAATGTGTCTACCATTTAAAGGTTTCAGGGTTGGGCTTTTTTTATTGTAATTTATCAATCTTTTCTTTCATAACTTATAAATTTTGAGTCACAGTTAATTTTGAATCAGTTAATAAAAAGGTCTTCCCCAATCCAAAATTATAAAGGAATTCTTCCTTGTTTTCTTTTAGTGCTATTAATATTTTTCTTAGTTTCTGCTATTTGTTGGTTGTTTTTGCAGTTAAACTCTTGATACACTGGAGGTTTATCCCAGTGAACACATTTTCTCCCATTATTGTCTTAAAAAGTGGGTCTTTTATTTTATTATATCTTCTACCTGGCTGCTGTTCTTGTACATACTAAAGATATTGATTTCTCTATATTTACTCTACACCTCAATATATTACTGAATTATCTTATTGCTTATTGTTTTACTCTGTTTGTGCTGCTATAACAGAAATACCTGAGACTGGGTAATTTATAAAGAGCAGAGGTTTATTTGGCTTCCAATTCTGGGACAGCTGCATCTGGCACAGGCCTCAGGCTGCTCTTACTCATGGTGGAAAGCGGTAGGCAGCCAGCAGGCACAAGCAGATCACATGGCAAGAGGAAGCAAGAGAGAGAGGAGGTGCCAGGATCTTTTAAACAACCAGCTCTCACAGGAACTAATAGAGCAAGATCTCACTCAGGACCCTCACCCCTCAGGGAGAGCATTAATCCATTCATGAGGGATCTGCCGCCATGACTCAAACAGCTCCCAGCACTGCCACATTGGGGATCAGATTTCTGCATGAGTTTTGGGGGGACAACACATCGAAACTCTATCACTTATATTAGTTTTGCAAACTGATTCTCTTAAGTTTTCTAAACATTGGATATTAGTTTGAATATTATTTTGAAATAGTGATTATATTTATTTCTTTTTATTGTCTCAATGTATGGGCTTGTATCTCGAATATAACACTAAATAAGAGTTGTAAGAATGGGCATCCTTGTCTTGTTTGACAGTAAAAATGAGTTGGCTGGTTTCTCTTGAGCATGACACACTGGCTTTGGGTTGAAACTCTTCTTTTTCTTTCATTTTTTTTACTTTAATATAATTTTAGACTTACAGAAAGTAAGAAAAAGACAAATAATTTCTGAATACCCTCTAACTAAAATTCTCCAGAAGTAAAAATTCTCCAGAACATTTTACTTCTGTTTTATCATTTTTTAACTCTTCACATACACATTTTTTCTGAATTATTTAAGAGTAAGATGCAGACATGATATTCCTTTACTCTTTTAATACTTTCATGTATATTTCCTCCAAACAAAAAAATCTATAATACAAACACAGTACAATGATCAGAATCATGAAATTAACAATGATAAAATACATACATTCTAATCTACAGAGTTAAGAGTTCAGCAATTGTCTCAGAAATGTCCTTTATATCAAAAGAAAATTCTAAGACCATGCACTACATTCAGTTGTTATGGTTTTTCTAGACTCCTTTAAGCTGGAACAGTTTCTGAGTTGTTTCTGAGTGTTTCATGACACCAACCTTTTGGAAGAGTGCAGGATAGTTATTTTGAAGAATATACCTAAATTTGAGCTTGTCTGATGTTTCCTCAAGAGTGGATTCAGGCTATGCACTTTTGGCAAGAATACTACAGAGGTGTAGTTGAGTTCTTCTAAGTGCTCACCAGGAAGCACATGTTGTCAATCAGTTCCATAACTCACAATGTTTGCTTTCATCATTTGGTTAAGGTGGTGTCTACCAAGTTTCTACACTGTAAAGTTTCTATTTCACCCATCGTAAATAGTAAATATCTTCTAAGGAGACACTTTGAGACTTGGTAAATACTGTGTTCTTCGTTAAACTTTCCCTCAATTAGTATTAGAACCCAAATGATGAGTTCAAACACTTAACTTTGGTTAGTACTTTTACACCCTTCACTTCAGTTATGTTTTGGTATGGTATGTATTCAATTTTAGGATTTTCCCTCCACCTTTGTTGATTTTTGTTCTTTTGAGTATGTGAAATATTAAGATAGCTCCAAAAGTCCAGACTATACAAAAAGTATACTCAAATTAAGCATACCCCCACCCCAATTCCCTTTAAACTTTCCACCACCACCCCACACCGTGTAGGTAACTAATCTCATTATTCTCTGGTTTATTCTTCCTGTATTTCTTTTTGTTCATATGACCAGAAACGTGTGTATCCCACTATTTCCCCTTCTTTCTCACACAAAAAAGTTGCATACTCCCAATACTCTCTTGCACTTTGCATTTTGCCCTTAAAAGTACATCCTAGAAATCTCTCCCCATCAGTTCACAGAAATCTTCCTTGTCGCTATCCTACATATGACCATTTACGTTGTTAAAATATTTTGCAATTACAAATAATCTTGCACTGAGCAACTATGTGCACTTATTTTTTTATTGCTGGAGGTATATCTTTAGGGCAAAATCCTAGAAGTAGGATGACTGGTTCAATAGATAAACATAAGTACTTTTGGAAGATATTGCCAAATATCTTTACATAAGAGTTGTACCAATCTGTATTCCAATGAACATTGTAACCATGTCTGTTTTTTCCAATAGCCTTATCAGAGTTTGGTTAATATTTTTAACTTTTGTCTATCTGATAGGTGAAAAAAAAACCAGTAACTAAGACTACTTTTATTTTGCAAATTCTCTTACAATAAGTGAAGATGATTTCTTTTCACATGTTTTAAGACCTGTTTACTAAAGTCTCACAGGTAGTTAGGTCTATATCTAGACTTTTATTACATTCCACTAATGTGAACAACACTGTGCATTCTTTATTAACCACATTAAGAAAGTATGCATCTTTGCCTCTTTTATAAAAATGTTTTAACACCTATTTTGTCAAATTTTGCCTTTTTAGAAATTTTAAAGGTAGTCAAAAGAAAAATGGGCAAGGAACAGAAACAGAATTGACAGAAAAAGAAACAGAAATGGCTCTCAATTCTCACTCACAGGAGAAATACGAATCAAAATCACCCTATAGACAAAAATTAACCATGGATTAACAACCTAAATGTGAGCTAAAACTATAAAACAATTAGAAGAAACAAAAGAAATTATGAAATCTTAATGACCTTGAATTTGGCAATAGATTCTTAGATTTGATATCACAAGCATGAGCCAAAAAACAAAAAACAAAAAAAACATAAATTGGACCTAATAAAATCTAAACCTATTGTGCAAAGGACATCATTAAGAAAGTGAAAAGACAACCTAAAGAATAGGAGAAAATAGTTGCAAGTTGTACATCTGATAAGGACTTGGTATCCAGAATATATGAAGAACTCTTAAAATTCAACAGAAGGACACATAATCTAATTTTAAAATAAGCAAAGAATTTAAACACACATTTCTTCAAAGAAGATAAACAAATGGCCAACAAGCACATGAAAAGATATTCAAGATCATCAGTCATTAAGAAAATGCAAATTAAAAACCACAATGAGATAACACTTTACACTCACTAGTATAGTTCTAATCAAAAAAGTACAAAATAAGTATTTGTCAAGGATGTAGAAAAACAGAAATCCTCATACATTTCTGGTAGAAATGTAAAATGCAGCATCCACTGTGGGAAACAGCTTCATGGTTCCTCAAAAAGTTCAAACAAAATTACCATATGATCCAGCAATTATACTCCTAAAGATTTATACCCCAGGGACTCAAAAATATGACTCAAACAGATATTGATTATGAATATTCATAGTAGAAATATTCACAATAGCCAAAAGGAAGAAATGACCAAAGTGCCCTTCAGCAGATGAATGGATAAACAGATTGTCATATACACATGTAATGCAATATTATTCAGCCATAAAAGGAATAAACTACTGATGCATCCCACAACTTGGATGAACTTCAGAAACATACAGTAAGTAAAAGATTGTCAGACACAAAAGGTCACATATTGTATGGTTCATCATATAAAATGACTTGAATAGGCAAATCCATACGGACAGAAAGCTGAGTGGTTGCCAGGGGATGGAGGGAGAGAAGAATGAGGGGTAATTACTTAATGGGTATAGGTTATTCTTCTGGGGTGATTTAAAAGTTTTGAAGCAAGAGAGAGATGGTAATTGCTACAATGGACTGAATGTGTGTGACCTCCCAAAATTCACATGTTGAAATTCTAACCCCCAATGTGATAGTATTAGGAGGTAATTAGGTTATGAGGATGGAACCCTCATGAATGAAATTAGTGCCCTTATAAAAAGGGAACCCAGAGAGCTCTCTCATCCTCTTTTCGCCATGTGAAAATACAAGGACAAGTTGGCAGTCTGCAATCCAGAAGAAGGCCCTCACCAGAACCAGACCATGGAGGCACCCTGATCTCAGACTTCCAGCCACCAGAACTGTGAGAAATAAATTTCTGTTTATAAGCCAACCAGCCTATGGTACTTTGTTATAGAAACTTGAACACAGTTGCACATTATGAATGCACTAAACACTACTGGATTGTAAAATGGTTAATTGTATGTTGCATGAATTTCAAGCTACTTTTAAAAAAAAAACCAAAAATCCACACTGATAACAGTCATTCCTCGGTATCTGTGGGGGATTGGTTCCAGGATTCTCCCTCCCCCAGATACTAAAATCCATGGATGCTCAAGTCACTTATATAAAATGGCACAGTATTTGGATATAACTTACCCACATCCTCCTTTATACTTTAAATTATCTCTACATGTAATACCTAATACAATGTAAATGCTATGTAAATAGTTATCAAACTTTATTTATTTGTATTTTTTTGTTGTTGATTTTCTGGGGGGGGGGGATCCATGGCTGGTTGAATCAGCAGATGTGGAACCCGTGGATACAGATGGCTAACTACATAGCTTTATGAGCAATTTGAAAACGATAATCCAAAAGTTTGAAAAATACACTTTGTTGAAAAGGCTAAGAAGTAACAGATATTTTAATGTATTACTGAAGGGAGTACAACTCCTACAACAGGTAATCTGTCAATATCTAATACAATTACCAATATATTTATTTAAGACATTCTTCTATAAAGAACAAATAAGGTATATAACAATTCCTCATTACACTTCTGTTTGTAATAACAAAAGATGACAACACAATGATCTGTTAACAGAAGACTAGTTAAATAATTTATTGTACATACACATAAATGAATGCACTGATATATTTTTTTTAAAAAAAGAACAAGAAAACTCTCTCTACACCAATATCTTTTGTGTAAGAGCAGCGGGGAAGGAAAGAGTATATATACCCTTACGTACACTCGTGGAAATTATAGACAGACAGACGGACAGGAGGGTATACAAGAAACTAGTTAAGAGCACTTAACTATAGAGAGAGATGGGAAGGCAGAATGTGATAAGGACTTTTTATTATATAACTTTTAAATCTTTTTGTTTTTTTGAACCACGGAAATAAATTTTTTAAAAAACTTTTAAGGATTACTAGTTTAAAGACTGCCTAATCCAATAGGACGTCTAGATTACATGAGATAATATATGTAAAATGCATCATCAATGCTTGCCTCACCTATTTTAAGGATGTAAAACGAATAAATCCACTTACTTTCATATAGCCTAATCTCTTGCTACTCCTCACCAGTCTCCGTGCTAGCCACAACAGAACTCTCTTTATGCCCTAGAGTGAGCCATGTGTTCTTATGTTAACAGATTTTTGCACAATTTGTTACATTTTGTCTTCCTATACTTAATGTGTATAAGGTATTCTTCTCCCTCTAACTTTGTTTTACTCATCTTTAATCTCACTTTAGAGTTTGCTTTCTTTACAATGTACGTTTTTATAATCTTCCCACATTTATACATACACACAGAGACACCCAGCCTAGGCTGGATCAGCAGCCCCTCTTTGTTATTCCCATAGTGTCTTGTGAGACAGACTCTAGGTGAGACAGACTGACTCTTAATCTTGAGTATGACCCCAGATAAACTTACCTAAATCCTTTTAAACTCAGATTCCTGATCTATAAAATAAAGATCACATATGCCTGACAGAAGGTTAACAAATTAAATGAGCTAAAGCATACAAAGCACACAGCTTGCCACATACTAAATAGCCCTTAAATAGTAACCAATTTTATTACTCTTACCATGGCACTGAGCACATCACTATTTCCTTTTTACAACAAAGTCTCCTTTAAAAATTACACATAGGGCCGAAAAATTAAATAAATAAAATGAAAATGAAAAATTAAAATTGCGCATACCCTAATACTTTCTGGGGACAGAGACTGTCTTGATAACCTTTGTATACCCTGATCTAGTACTAGGTAGGTGCTCTATAAATATGTGATAAACCATTATGTCAATATGGTAAGTGATAACTTGGACATAAATAAGCAAGCCTTCAAGAAATCAATTTGTTCAGTAATCTCAATAAAGGATCACTATTCTTAAGAATGGTGATTTACCAACTGATTTCCCCTATGAAGTACAATTTAACCCATTAAGACTTATTTATTCTAGAGGAGAAACATATCTAGGAGTTATCTATGAAAATGACAAAAATAAAATTTCACTTTAAATTAATAAACTGTCATGGATTTCCAACCGATTGTAAACTTAAGACATCTGATTCTGATACTTATATTAAGAAAATTATTTGAGCTTCAAGTATTTATCTACAAAATGAGGATAAAAATACTGGTAAGAATTAATGAATGTTAGCAACTAACATAGTTCCTAACATAGAGCATATGTACAAATAATATTAGTAAAAATTATAAAAGCTTATAATCTAAAAAAATCAATTCATAAAGCTATTGAATGAATTTTAGATTTCCTCACAATATTTCAAAAAATTCAGAAATGTGTTACTTTATAGGTGCAAAACTGAACCAGAACAAAAAATGGAATAACCTTAAATACCTTACCAATAATTTTCTCTACGAGAAAAAGATCAGCACATAATTCTAGAATGAATTATATATGGCTAGAGGCAGGTGAAGTAAAAGTCACACTGCTGGACTGACAGGCTCAATATACATCATTTATTCCAAGATTCTGTACCTCGACATCCTGAACACTGGATAAAAAAGTTGATTAAATCCAGAAGTGCGATGTCCCTGTCTTGTTTATATGATTCAATCCAGTCATCCACCACGGACTGTGGAAAAAAAAATATAAAAATGAAAACTTCAAAAAATTTTGATACTATAGCAGATAAGTTTCCAAAAAAGTTTGTGTGTGTGGGAGGGTGGGTAGGTGTGTCTATTTGAACAAGAAAACTACTTACCTTAAATTATTTCTTTGTAGCCAAATAAAAGTAGAGATTTCCTCATTTTTAAAGGCCAATAATTAGGTGAGTAATTAGGTCTCAAAGATTTCTTCCCAATAGAGCACAACACAAACCTGACCTTACCAATCCCATGAAGCCCAATTATTATCAAGCAAGGATAGATAATAATATTCAAATCATATTATGAAAATAACACAAAAATTAAATTAACTTCACTTAAATATTAACTTTCTGAGTTATTAGAAAACCTAATTCACTAGTACCACATAAAAAGACTGCACACCATACATAACTAGATGCATTTTTCCAGGAATACAAGGATGGCTCAATATTAGGAAATCAAATAAATGAATTTATCAATAGAGTAAAAGAAAAAAATAAAATGATTAATTACTAGATCTCAAAAAGGTATCTGATAAAAAACTGCAGCCAATCCTAATAAAAAATTTCCAAGGAAACTAGGGTTAGATAGAATTTACTTAAAGAAGACAAAGACTAAAATATATTCACTGTTGAAACACTTAAGACATTTCAACTAAACAAGGAACAAGGCAGGATGCCCCTCTAAACACTCAACACAGATTTAAAGTTTTTAGTTAATGTAAAAATTAGCAAAATATTAGTAAAGACAATTCTTCTTTCCTATAGATGATAAGAAAACCTAAGAGTTTCTAGTGAAGTGATTCAAAAGATCAGTAACAGAAAAAACTGTCAGTATGGATGACAAAAAACAAAAGCACAAAATTACTTTTTAATAACATAAATGAGTATTCTGTTCACAACTTAAGGTACCTAAGAATAAATTCAAGAGAGATATAACCTTAATGATAAAAATTATAAAAACTTACAGGATACATAAAGATGATGTCAATAAGTAACATGTTTTAAATTAAAAAAAAACACTTAGTGCTCTATCAATTAAGTCTTCTCAAACTGTGAAGCAAATTTAATGTGATTCCAATTAGTACTCCCAGGGGCAGGATTGATGGGATTTTCTTAGGTGGGGCTGGAGGTCAAAGGAACTGTATAAAAATAAAATAAATTTTTACCTGTGTAATGAAGTATATTTATATATGGCAAAATGCATAAATATTAGGTTAAACTTTGATGAATTTTCACAAATCCATACACACCACAACCAAGAGGAAAATATAAAACATTTCCAGAACTGAAACAGGCTCCCTCCTGTTAGTACCCATCCCTGACCCAAAGGGTAATAACTATTATTCTGATGTTTATTACCATAAATTAGTTTGACACATTTTTGAAATTCATATAAATGGTATCATCTTTTTGTGTGATTTCTCTCAGGTAAAGCTGTATCAATAACATTCAGCCACACTGTTATGTGTATTAGTAATTCCTTTTTTGCACTGTGGGTAATATTTCATTGTATGAACATACCACAATTCATTACCCATTTTACTGTTGCTGGACATGAGTGTTATTTAGGGCTATCACAAACAAAAATTATTATGAACATAACCGTACAAACCTTTTGAAGGACATAAATATTCTTTTCTGTTTTATAAATACCCAGTAGCAGATGTGTTAACACAGAGAATATGTACATGTCAAGGGTTAGTAGATAATGCCAAACAATATTCCAAAACAAATACAATAAATCATACTTCCACGAGCAATATATGAGATCCAGCAAAGCATGAGATTATCAGGTACTCCACATCCTCATTAATACTAGATACTGTCAGTCCTTTTAACATAATCCATTCCAGTTGGGCCTACACCTTCTTTAACGACCTTCTATTAAAGAAAAACACTTTCCCTTCTTCCAAGTCAAAAAAAAAAAAAAGGGACTTTTGTACATAATACCATCTCCCTGTCCAATCATATTAGTGTCTAGGAGGTTTTGTTTTAAAAGTAAACAGAAAATAAGAATGAAGATTATTGTAGTAGGGGAGAGGGTGAAAAGAAAAAGAAAGAATAGCATATCTGTTCAAGGATCAGCTATGCTGAATAATGTGTCAGGCCCTGTGAGTTTAGGATGATGGCGAGGACTAGGAATGGATAGAGCAGGTCAAGAATGACTTTCAGACTCAGAGCCCAAACACAAATGCTTCGCGACTAGGTAACAAAGTGTGGCACAAAGCTGAGGAAGAAGTCATTTCCTCACTTCTACATGTGGCCCCGTATTGTGAAAGCATTCTGAACACTGTAACCAAAGTTCTTTAACTCCCAAAGTGATAGTATCAATTTATACTCCCACCAGTTATATATAAAGAGCCCAAAACATTCTGAGTAAGAGTAGTATGCAGAAACTTGCATTAGAAATATTAAAACTTCCTACACAAAGGTTCTGCAAACAAAATAGATCAGACAAGTGATATAAGAGAACGAAGTGCAGAAATAGATCCAGATATGAGTATATAGAACTCAACTTATCATAAAGGAGATATTTCAATTTCAGAGAGAAAAGGATGGTTTATTCAATAAACGATAATGATATAATTGGTTATTCATCTGAAAGTAAACAAAGTTATACCTCTTAAAATCTCTCAGAGAGGTATGGAGACAAAGGAATCTAAAAATCTAAAACTAAACTAGACAGAGATAACAGCCTTTCCTGAGTTGGCAGAGACTGGTGACCGTCAGAAGCACTGCCAAGAATGGGCACAGGCGGGTGGATAATGCAGTCCTTGTTATAATACAGGATGCCTTGGCTGGGGTAGGTATGAAAGAAAAAAACAAAAGAAAGCAACATAATGCACATCATAACCAAGCTGCTGGAAATCTTTAATAGGGAAAAAAACTTTAAAGCAGCCAGAGGATATATATAAGGGAGCAAAGGATAAGAATAATGGTAAACTTCACATCGAAAACAATGCACGCCCATGGATAAAAGAATGACATAAAGTACTGAAAAAAATTTTTAAAGCTGTCCATCCAGAATTTCTTATCAAGGAAAAAGCAAAAAATAAAACTTTCAAATGAAGGCAAAATAAAAAGTTTTCAGACTAAAAACTAAGCAAAAAATGAAAAGAAAACAAAGCAAATGGGCCAAGCACTCCTCTTGGAAAACAGAGACTGTCCACACTGGATAAAAAGATCCAACCACATGATATTTATAGGACAAACACTTTAAATACAAGAGCAAAGATAGGCTGCAATAAAGGGATAAAAAATATATACCATGCAAACATTAAATGTAAAAAAACCTGTTATGGCTATATTCATATCACACAAAGTGAAATCAAGAAAAGGAACACTGCCAAACAAAAAGATATTTTATAATAATAAAAGGGTAAACTCATCAGGAAACTATAATAATACTGAATCTGTATATACCAAGTAACAATAGTCTCAAAATACATAAAGCAAAAATTGAACTAAAAGAATAGGCAAATTGATAATCATGGCAAAGTTTTTTAACACATATCTCTTGGTAACTGACAGAAGAAGCAAAGAGACAAACAAAAAATTATATTAAACATCTGAATACCACTACTAATAAACATGACATAATCGAAGGTTATAAAATATAACACCAATAATTACATGATATACATTTTTTCAGGTACACATAGAACATTCACCAAAATAAACCATAAATCAAATCTCTGTAAGTTTTTAAAGACTACAATAACACAGGGCATTTTCTCTTGCCATAACAAATTTAAATTAGAAATCAGTAAGAAAAATATAACTAAAATACCCCCAAATGTTTAGTAATTAGAAAATATTTTGAGCTAAAGATAATGAAAACACAACATATCAAAATTTGTAGAGTGCAGCTAAAGCAATGCTTACACGGAAATCTATAGCTTTAAATATTTATAATTTATAGCTAATTTATAGGTCAAATACTTATAAAAGAAAGGTCTGAATCAGTGATCTAAGCTTCCATGTTAAGAAACGTAATATTTTAGGCCAGCTGGTTAGCTCACTCAGGAGAGTGTGGTACCGATAACACCAAGGTCAAGGCTTCAGATCCCCTTACTGGGCCAGTTGTCAAAAACAAACAATCATAACATTCCAGTGTGGACTGTCCTTATTTGGAGGGTAGGGAAAAGTATACAGTATAATTCCAAGATTACCAGAAAGAACATTTCTGATAACATTAGTCACAGACCCTCAAAGAGAAGGCAGTAGCACTGGAACAGCTGAATCACAAATCAACAGACACAATCATTCTGGGACCTAGGCTGACAGAGACTCTACTATCCTCAATAAGTGGCTTCCAATGTCAACCATGAGTATTATAAGTCAGGTCTGGAAGTGGTACATATCACTTCAGCTAATACTTCTTTGGCAAGAATGTGTTAAGTAGCCATATCTGGATGCAAAAGAAGTGGAGAAATGGAGTCTCTGCTTGCCAGTAGGTTCCCTGAACTTTCTTAACTATGTAAAAGGAAAACTACATTTTTTGGGAGATGGCCAGTCATCTCTGCCAAAATCTGCCTCTCTGGCTACCAATATTAACAGGTAGTCTTCTTCCAACATAGAGAAAATACCTGCATGGATACCGTAGTATGGTTCACTGGGGCAAAAAAAAAAAAAACTAAACAATTTAAATGTCTATAAAGGAATATTTCAATAAATTATGGTATATCCATACGGTAGAATGAAATGTAACTAGTAATACAAATGAGCTGAATCTATATATTAGCATTAATGACAGAGAAGATTGTTTATGACATTAAATGGAGAAATGTATATGATTTTATTTTAAAAATAAATCTCGCTTTCACACACACACAAACACACACAAACAAGTATGTAAAAAAAGTAGCAAAAATTCAAACTGTGACACTGATAGGCTTGCATGCCCTCAATTCATTCCAAACAGTTTAATTTTAAGACTTTACCGCAAAAAAATCTCTGAGAGCTCACCTTAGATACTCAAAAGGCCATAATAAGTAGCATCGGAATTACAGACTACAGTCAAGTGACAAAAATAATGACATTTGCTATAATCAAAACTTTATCATATTGTACTAGAGAACAAATATTAACATTCTGCTTTGCTCCATGGGAATGAGACAATTAGAGAAATAACATTTTTTAAATTGAGGGAAAAAAATATCAAGGCTACAAAGAAGAAATACAAACATGTGAAACAGATCAATGTAGCAAATCTAAATTTTAAATCTACCTCTAAATTCCCTATAAGGTAAACCTAAAAGATCAATCAATCTGGATATCTACGTAGTATAATGAGTAAATATACTTTTTTCATAGGCCATTTGATAGGACCTAGGTTAAGCAGACAAAGGCATAGAGAATTAGTATTCTATATTGCTGTTTAAGAGTAGATTCATTTGCTTTGAAGAAAGACAAGGAGATGGCAGAGATAATACAATGCTTTATAAACTCAAGATCCTAATAAGAAATCTTGAATGAAAGAATCTCCCCTCCCTCTTCTAATCTGAGAATCACTGTATAATGAATATTTAGGTAACTTTTTTCGACACAGCTTTAATCAATATTCTATAGATGTTTTCTGTGAATGTACATATAAAAACGCTATTTCTTTCATTCCTATGTCTATATTAACTAACTGCAGTTTCTAGCCTATATGATATTATTATTGCCCTTTTATACAACTACATTATTGCCTAAACTCAAAAATTTGTTTAGGTAAATGGTGTAGCCCTTCACTTGATAGGCCACATATTCATCTCACCTTAGGAATGGAATCACAGTTCTGAGTACTCTAACAGTGATGTCTAAATAAAAATGACAGAGAAAAGAATATTTTCAATATTGATAGTCTCGATTAATGCCAAGTTTTTATAATATTTCCTCTCAATTTGTAAGTTGCTTTTATTATTTACAATATTTATCTTACAGAAGCTCTCAAAGAAATTTTGACAAAATGATAGCCCGAACTTGCATTCTTCATGTACCCACCCATATTCCAAATCATACTCTCATTCAAGACAAAGCCAACTGCTAGGATAAGCAAGGTAGCAAAGCCTGCAAGTTGCAAGCAAAGTTATGGGTTCTGCAGGGATCTCTAGAGAAAAGAAATAGCACAAAATTAAGTTTCCTTCTGAGTCAAAAATGAGGTGAACAGACACGGGCAAAAGGCCTAGGAGGACTAGGATTTTTTGTTCCTTCAAAAAGTGACATCTTAATTGGGGCCAGCCCGTGGCTCACTCGGGAGAGTGCAGTGCTGAAAAAGTGACATCTTAAAAAAAAAAAAAGGGACATCTTCAGGGATTCCTGAATCTTCTCTAGGATAGCAGAAGACTGGCAGCATGTGGTCCTAGAATAGGCCACTGCAAAATCTTGGCCCTAAAGAAATAGCAAGGGCACAAGGATAAGCTGAGTTGCTTCCCACTTCCAAGGCTGTGTAGGAAAGCACCATTCAACTATTTGTTAGTGTGATACAGGAATGGAGACTACAGTTAAGACCTATTACATCTGAATTTGTGCCAATAAAGGAATCCTAATTAACTTGACCATGTGAACTGAAAAGAGACTTAAGGAGTCAAAACAAAATAATATGCCTAAAACACTCAGCAACAAAGGAGGGGGGAAAAAAGTAAACTAAGCATATATGAAACAGACAGAAAATTTAAAGCATGAAAAGGACTTTCGGGAAGTTAAAAGAAAAAAGGATTTCCAAATTTAAATATTCATTGGGTGAAAGAATAATCACTGAGCTTCTGGTCATGATGGCAAAATAGACAGTCCCCAGCATCACTCTCCCCACAAATCAACCAATTTATAATTATTAAAAAGCAATGACAGCCAAGCTGCAGCCACTAGAGATCAGGGGAAGAGAAAGAGAGACCTACAGAGTGCATGAAGGAGGGAGAAGCCACGACAAGAGAAAGAAAGGATCGCTCCCATCATTTAGAGTCTTGGACATTTCAAGGCTGGAGCTGGTAAGCACATGGAGCAAGAGCTGGCAAGATTTTGCCATAGCTGTGCCCTTCATATGGAGTTGCTTGGAGGTCGCAGGGGAGAAGAGTGCCTTAGTGACTCCCAGGCCAGAAAGACCACTAACAAGGTTCCTGTGGACCCACATAGGAGTGAGGAGCCAGAAAAAAGGAGCCACTCAAAACAACCCACCCATGGGAAGTGTTTGGAGTATGGGCAGTGGGAGAGATGGGCCATTGCGGGAACATTAGGGCACAGCACTGGACAGCTGATCTTGCCCTCAAATCATCACAGGCCCACTCAGTGGATACTGGTCAGGAGTACAGAACTGCAGGGTGTGAAGTTTGCTGAAAAGACTCAGGTCCAGACCAGAGTTTCCACACAACCCAGGTGTACCAGACTTCACAAGACCTGGAAGTACATACAAGGTCAACAATTAAAACCTGAGCTGCATGAAAAGCCTTCCCCAAGGAATCAGCAGCAAAGCAGCAATTTAGCTTAGCTCAACTACAGGCCTCAAGTGCTACTCCCCATAGGAAGTTCCTCCATTTTAGAAGTAAGCAAAGGACAACAAATTGGTTCCAGTGCAGTTTAAGTGGTGGGAGCAGCAAATGATTCAACACAGAACTGAAACAAAACAAAACAAAACAAAAAAACAAAAAAAAACCCCACAGATGAGAGATAAGGTTTGAAGTTAACTAGTGAAGGTCTAGCACCACCAAAGAACACCTATAAAACCTAGAAGGACCAGAAGCCCTCTGAGCTTCCAAACCAGGGCGATAGGGGTATGAGGGCCTCAGCCACACTCCCCAACATCCACAACCAGCCCAGCGACAACCGCCACACGGCCGCAGGAAGCGCCCCATGCTCCCAAGCTGGGGTGGAGGGCGGCCGAGGGATTCAGCCACGTCTCCCCCCACCCCACCCCCGACATCTTCAACCAACCCAGAGACAACTGCCAAGCTGCCACAGTAAGCGCCTTGGGTCCTAAGCCAGGGTGGTGAGGAGCTGAAGGCCTCAGCCATGTCCCCCTGACTGAGCCGCCGCTGATAGCACCCCTGGGGTGGTTGCCATGCCCCCCAACATCCACAACCAGCCCAGCAACACCCACTGATCTGCTGCAGGAAGCACTCTGAGCTCCCGAGTTGGGGTAGACGGGGGCCAAGGGCTTCAGCCACACACACCCCCAACATCTGCATCCAGCCCAGCAATGACCAAGCCACTGCTGCAAGCTCCCTGGTGTCCCCTGCTGGAATGAGGGGGGTGCCAGAGGCCTTGATCATGCCCCCCACTCCCTTCTCTTCTTCCCACACTATTTACCTCCCCTTTCCTTCTCCTCCTTTCCCCAACGATTCTGCAAGAACATCTTAGAATGAGGCACGGAGCCAGAAGAAGCTGAACCCAGCTGCAACTGGGCAAGCTGCTGCCACCACCCCTGGGCCCAGCTGGGGGAAGCCAAACCCAGCCACAACAGGGCAAGCTGCTGCCACCACCCCAGGGCCTCACTGGGGATCCTGAGGCATGGAGTCGGGGGAAGCTGAACCCAGCTTCAACCAGGTAAAAAGCACACCAAAAACACCATTTCCATGCAGGTAGCCCACCACAGCCACCACAATTGCCATGGCTGCCACAAAAGTGGCTAGTCTCTATAGCACCAGTCATAGCCACCATGCAGATGGCACTCCAGACTCTCAACTGCACTGACACAAGGAGAGGCAAGAGCAGAGACCCAAAAAAAAAAAAAAAAAAAGAGGAGGTCCTCTCTCTCCACAAAGCACACTCTACAGTAATAGAAGCAGCATCTCTTTTGTCATAATAGGGGAGGACTTGATCACACCTGTCTCACTACTAGACAGATCATCCTATTAACAGAGGAACAGTTAATCTATCAGATGGAGAGAACAAATCTATGGTTATTAGAGATGGGAGGGGGAAAGGGGGGTGGGGGAGAGGGAAGGAGAGAGAATGGTAAGGGGCATAAAGAATAAGTATGATTTGTAATAATAAATATGCTAATAAAAAATAAATTTAAAAAAGAATAATCACTAAAGATAACAAATTTAATAACCTGTCAATTGGGTGAGGAAGACATCTCAACACATAAAACAAAAATACAGAGAATTTATGAATGAAGAAGTAAAAGACTTGATAGATATATCCAGTAGATTTCACATGGATAGAAATTTGAAAGGTAGAAAAGAGAACAAAGGGAAGAAAGACAAGTAAATTAATAATTTTAAGCAGGAAAATCTATCGGATCAATAAAATATTTAAATCTAAATAGTAACAGTGCTTCAGTTACAGCCAGAATTAATGAAAAAATGACACAAATCTAAGCATATCCAGGTAAAATGTATAAATTCCAAGGAAAAAGAAAAATCACTTAAATATCAGTACCAATAATAAAAGCCACACAAAACATACTCACTCCATCCCTACATACAGAGCACCCAATCAGCATTCAATGTCTCACCTCTTAAGATAAGCTAATAGCCAAGAAACACCAGACATATGAGGAAACTCTCTGCCTCAATTATCAATCTATTGCCTCTCAGCTCCAAATTTACCCTTCAGTGTTTGTTCAATAATAATGGACTGGACTCCATAAGCATTTCTCCTTTACATTAAAAATCATGTTAAGTTTTATTAATACGGTGCTCTGGAGGTATACTGCAAGAGGAAGGGAAATTTTCTTCCTGGTTCTGACACGTGGAGTTTTGCTTTTTTTGCTCTTGCTGCATGGTCCATTAGTGGTGAGTGTATACAAGGAAATCTAGTGGTGGTAAGGCAGGAAAGAATAGGGACACAGGGAAGGCTGCTCATGAATATTCAAACTGGATCGGCACTAGCCACCTCCTCCTTTTGCAGTCAATGAACTCATAATGAGCTGATGACAGCTTAACCAACCCTAGCAATCTGCACGCTACACCTCGAACTTCCCAGTTTTTTAACAGACTGTGGTTTTAAGTAAAACCACAAAAAACCACAGCACCTGCACACTAGGAGGAACTAAACTGCAGACTAGGCCCAAAAGGGCAAAGTTAAGGAAAAGTGACACCACTGCGCATGACCAAAATCTTCAGAAACTCAGAGACGCATGACAGGAAGCAGATGCAACTTTGTATCAACCTGTTAGCCCTTAATTACCCTAGATTATCCTCCCAGGGCCAAATATTCCTCCCCCTAGGCAGGATAGAGAAACACCCCCATCCCGGAGCAACATATAGATCCTCCCCTTAAGAACTGCGGAACATTCCTCACTCCTGAGGATGAATACACCTACTTTCACTTTACAATGATGTCCTATTGTTTGTGCGTTCCGTCTGTCTGTCCCTCTTCCTTTTCTTTCACTGAACAGGTGCTGGCTGCAGTGCAGACTCCCCTCCGTCTGTGAAACATTCTTCTCAGTTTGACCAAAAACCTAAAACTGCAGTCTGGTAACAGTGGTCTGCCTCAGCCTCATGCCAAGAGTGTAGAGTCCTCTGTCAACCTTGTGCCTCAGCCTGCGACTGGTGATTACCCCCTTGATGGGGGGTATCACTTGATTACCCCGTCACACTCCAGGTCCCATGCTGGCAGCAGTGCCCTGTCTCTCCCTGTACAACTGTTTACCATATTCAACATGATTATACCTCAGAGTACTGCTGTCTCCTGAAGACCAGCAACTGCTAACCAGTTCTGGCCAAGGCAGTACAGTCAACTTACCCACATCCAATTGGCTTCAACCCTACCTTCTCCAACAAGGTCTGAACTCCAGCCTGGGGAAGGTAATCTCCCCCTCCCAAGTTTCTTTCTTCCAGAAATCTTCAGCCCTAGGATACCATTTACAATTATCTCTACATTTTTATAGTTATTCCTCTATTATAGTTTAGCAATTATTTATATAAACTTTACCAACTCAAATGACTGGTTTCTGGCTCCTGACTGAACCCAGATTGATAAAGAATTGGTCCCAGGAAACAAACCAGTAAAGATGAGATTTTGGGATTTGAGTCATACCTTTGGGATTAAAGACAGGGCTAAGCTCTTTACCAAGGAAACGGGATGCTAGTGATCTGTGGCAATTTTTTAGAAAATTAATCAAGCTATCTATCACCTGTGGCTGATTGTGATGAAGTGCCAACTTAACCATGTGCCTTGGGTTTACTGGATGTTGTATTTGAGCACTACAGCAGTGATGATAACTGTAAAAATAGTAGTATAAGACAGATCCTTTTAAGTACGCTTGAGCATTTACTGAGAGAAAATGATAAACTCAAGTCCATTAACTCTCAGCTTAAATCACAGTCTAAGAACCAGAGAACTTCCACGATAGCCCTAGAAGAATCTCTTCCATCTTATAGGTGTGAGGCTGATACTGCTGAAAATCAAGCCAAAAATTTAATTCTGTAAGGTGCAATAACAGCTCAATTCAGTCTTACCAAGTTTCTCATCTGAAAGTTAGGACCTTTTTTGGCAAAGAATGGGATCTTGAAACTTGAAACAGAGAAATCTGGTTGGTCCTAGATGAAAGTAAAAACTTTGAACAGCTCTCCCCCACTCCCAAGTAATTCTGACCTTCAAATACCAGTGGAAGTAGTTTGCTTTCTAGTGTCTGAGAAGACCAGCCTTTCTCAGCTTGAAAACCCTTTGATAATTTTACATGGCAGATACTCATTCTTCTGAACACCCACCACAACCAGCCCCTGTTACTACTAGATCCATAATTAGGGTCAAATCTCAGCATGCTCCAGAGGGACAAGTACACACCCAGGAGGAAATAGCCTACATATCTCACAGAAACCCAAGGAACATTTGTATTTGACCAAAGAGGGTGAACTATAACACTAGATACAGCCAAATTCATTGATAAGTGTACTTACTGGAGATTCCAGATTTAACACATTAGTTCTCTTAGCTGGAAATGGATATAATAGCTTATCCAGCTGGTGCACTGAAAATTGTATTTCACAGTTGAGATGCCAGAGCTTGCCTGGCATTGATACAGAATCCAATGATTTAGCTAGTTAGGAATGAATACTGGACTGGTTTATCATGTGAGATCTGCATACCCACACTCCTACTATTCAACTGTGCTTCATAAGAGGGCCCAGAAGGCAATGAAATCTACATTAGTAAAAGGAACAACTACATCTGCATCCTTATAAAGCTCTATGGTTAAATGGTTACTCTTCTTTGTAAGCCAGATATTACTGGATGTGGTCATTAAGAAGAGCTCCTAGGTATCAATGGAGATGATAAGAGTCCATGGTAACACAGCCCAAGTGGCCACCTGTAACCAACAAAGATGGGCATATTATCTGTATAGGACAGGAGGAACATACTGGTAATCAGAATGTCTTAGCCTACATAGATCTTTGGCAGTAGGTAACTGTTTTAGTCTGTTTTGTGTTGCTATAACAGAAATACCTGAGACTGGGTAATTTATAAAGAACAGAGGTTTATTTGGCTTACGATTCTGGGACAGCTGCATCTGGCATGGGCCTCAGGCTGTTTCTATTCATGGCAGGAAAGCGGCAGGCAGCTGGTGGGTACAAGCAGATCACATGGCGAGAGAGGAAGCAAGAAGGAGAGAAGCAAGAGAGAGAGAGAAGGTGCCAGGGTCCTTCTTAAGCAATGAGCTCTCGCGGGAACTAATAGAGTGAGAACTCACTCATTAATCCCCCCTCCCCCGGGGAGAGCATTAATCCATTCATGAGGGATCCACCCCCATGACTCAATCAGTTTCCAACACTGCCACATTGGAGAACAAATTTCCACATGAGTTTTGGAGTGGACAACACATCCAAACTCCATCAGGAACTGATTACCAGTGCCACTAGGAACAAAATAAGTGGGCAGCCTACTAGAGTACTGTTTGACTTATAGAATGGAACTTGAAAAAATTCATGAAAAAAATAGAATTAAAATACAAATCTTTCCATGAACTTTCTGAAGTACTCTTGTATAACAGGAAAGACTCCAGGTCTGGTAGTAGAACCTAACTTTAGACAGAGTGGAAAGTTATAGTCTCTCACCAGTTTCCAGTCCTAGATCAGTTCAAAGACCCAGAATCCCTTGACTAAAGGGGAGACCGGGTCCCTTGAAGAAGGACTCTACACACCTATTCCAAGTACACATCATAAGTACACATCATACACTGTCAAGCCAGTAAGGAGAATCCTTAGCGTAAGTTTGCTAAGCAAGACAGTGTCTTACATAATTTAAACAAAGAACTGCCTTCATAACACCTTTGCTGTATCCTGTTGGTTAGAGGCAAGTCACAGGTTTCAATACATGCAAGATGACAAGACAACAGCGTGAATACCAGGAGGCAGGATTCATGAGGGGCCATACTTGATCTGTCCATCACAATAGTACAGAGATATCATGATTATATCTTTATAACCCATAAAATATCAGACATTTTGATGACATGCTCCAGACTATTGAATGCCCACATACTTTACTGAGGTGGCCACAAGCTTCTAAATGGGGATGGGGGTCGTAAATAATTATGTAAATAACGGGGAAAAAAGCTAGAAGAAATGAAAGCATTCCTCTGGAGGAGCAGGACTGGGGTGGAGAAGGCAAGACAGGAGACTGCTATTTTGGTCACAACAGCATTTGATATTTTCAAAATCATGTACATGTATTACTTAGATAAAAATAAAATTTATTGTATAAAAAGAAAGGATATAAATCACGAAAAATTAGGTAAATAAAAAACCAGAAGAGTTGAGGTGGCAATATTAACATAAAATTGGTATTTAAGATTAGAAGCACTAAACAGAAAAAAGATAGCTATCATACAGTGGTAAAAGGTTAAATATAAAAAGTAAACAAACCAGTAATTTGCTTGAGCTTGCTTTTATACTTTTATAACTCTCAAACCCAAAGTTTTTCATACAAAATTTTTCCTCATTGTATTCTTTTATTGTTTATATTTAATTATTTACTATATCTAGACTTCACTTTGATGTATGGGTATGAGGTAAAACACTTTTTCTCCTAGTTGTTAATCAACTGTCACAGTTATGAAGAGAAAGGAAGTGAGAGAAGAACATAATTTTTAACATTAATTACATTATTAATACACAAGGTCTGTTTTTGTTCAAGTGATCCATCGGCCAGTTGTTGAGCCATTAACGTACATTATTATTTTCTGTAGCTTTATGATACAGTCTACAAATTGGTAGAGCAAGTCCTTGATTGCTCTTCATTTTCAGAATTTTCTTTCAGAACTATCTGGGTCACTTACATGTAGTTTGCTCTTTGTCAGCAAGTTTGAAAATAATTCCTAACATTTTGTTACTGTATTACACACAAATTTTTAAAAAATTTTAAAGGAAATATAAACAGACAATAAATATTTCAGAAAAAAATGTTAACTGATTTACTTTCTAATCAAGGAAACACAAATTGTTATACCATCGTTATTTTTCAAAATGACAATATTTTTAAATGATGAGCCTCAGTGTTGCCAAGGGTTTGCAAAATTGATATTTTCAATGCTGGTGGGAATAGAGAGCTACCTGATAATATTTATAAAAGTCTTAAAAATAGTACTTTTTTCAACCAGCAACCCCCCCAATTAAATGAATAACATCTAAGAAAAGGATATGGACATCAAGATTTTCTAAATGTTCAATTTATTTATGATAAAGAGAAATTATAAATCAAAATGGAAACAATCAAAACTGAAATGGAAAAACAATATTGGTATCTCCAAATTATGAAACACCATACATTAAAAAGTCCTACATTCAAGGAATACCAATAATGGGAAAAAAAAGACACCAAAATATTAAAAATTATGATTACAATTATGGGTGACACTTTTCTTGCTTTAAAATTTTTTTTCTGGGCCGAGCCCGTGGCGCACTCAGGAGAGTGCAGCTCTGGGAGCACGGCAACACTCCCGCCACGGGTTCGGATCCTACATGGGAATGGCCGGTGCACTCACTGGCTGAGTGCCGGTCACGAAAAAGACAAAAAAAAAAAAAAAAAAATTTTTTTTTTCTGAATTTCTTACAGAGTACATATGAGTCAAAAAGTAACAAATATTGTTTTTACATTATACATGCAAAAGGAAATCACTTGTTAAATCATCTTAGTAAATCAACTATTAAGCACTTTATTAGGAGCTGACTATATGGATTTTACTGTGGAAGGCGGTATACTGGATACAAAAAGTGCATGACAGTTTCTGACACACAAAAACATTTAATCCTGGGGTTTTTTGTTGGTTTTTTGGGGGTGAGGAGCAATGGGGATGTTGCAGGGAAGGAAGGGGAAGAGAAGAAGGATACAAACCTATCATAAGTACAAGGCTGTACTTATGTACCTGGAATGAGAGAAGTTCATGTATTAAACTTGATTGGAAGAGGCTCACCATACTTTAAGGAGAGCTGAGGGAGTCTGCCTCATGTTGAACAGATGCTTTTCAAATAACGGTTAACTTTAACATTCGTTTCTCAGAGAGCTATCAGCAGGAACAGATAATAGAAAAAGGAAGAGAATCCTCTGCTAGTTGCTAATGGTACAATGTCAAACTTTAAGTTTGTATTATATAAATTAGTAATTCCAAGATTTTTGTATCTCATAAACCAGAACATCTGAAAAAATAATTTCAGAGATAAGCAAAAGATTGCCAATAATTTAAAAGCAAACAAACAAACAAAAAGAAACAAGCAAGCAAGGTAAGAAGAGATATTCATTATCGGCCTTTATTTTTCTTTTAGCACAGGGCAGTGTCAAAGAATTTGTGAAATCATTCTGATCTGCTATGCTTCTTTGTATAACTGCTTCATTCCCTTATTACAAGCGATAATGATACCAAAAGAAGCCAATGTCCAAATGAGTTTGATAATGGTATTTTAATAAAAACAATGTCAAAATAAGTTAGTTTATGATTAACCTGAGCATCTTACTCTAAGCAGTAGTTTCTTAGGGAAATTCTCTAATACATATTTTTAAAGAACATGATTAATTCGGGGTAAGGGACATTAAATATGCTTGACAAGATCTTTTCTGGTTCAAAACATGATTGCTCAGAATCCTTCTCTTATACTGTTTTCCAGCTTTAACCTAAATTTTAACATGATCTGTTCTAGAACTCATTATAGTATATACAAATACAAAAAATTCAATATCTGCAGAATCAGAACCACATTAAGCCCAGTGAAATTGGGCTGAATTTATCATGAATTTGTTGAATCTTATCATAAATCCAGGTATAATTAAAATAAATTATACAACAAAACATTGATATAAATCAGCCTCATTTGATTCTCACAAGAAGCCTAATAAGCAGGAAATCAATTACTGATAAGGAAACTAGGTGGTAGATGTTTAGTGACCTGCCCAAGACCATCCCAGGTAAATAATGACAACTCTCTCTCTTTGCCTTCTACTAGTCCAATATTTTTCTAACTATAGAATACTGGGGGGGCAATTATAGTTCAGTCAAGCTAAAAACACCTGGAGAGCCTGCATGACTGCTCAAACAATTTGAAGGCAAATTTATTCTGGGGCCCAAAGCCAATAAATCTCTTAAAATGATTATGTAATCTGTATCTTCTACAACCATTAAAAATACAAAGTTATTCTGCTTTTTCCTGTACTCTAAAATACCATACAGCTCTTGGTTTCCTTCTCTTAATCCATTCTTCCACTGATCTTCCTTCTCAAATATTTCTACTGAAAATAGTGAACTAGCAGTTCACTGTAAAAATTCCTGCACACATTCAACCAGTTCTCAAAATCTCCTTGGCCCTATGTGAAATTTGGCTGTTCTCTCAATGACCTCAGAATACTATAAGTACTTACATTTTTAAGTACTTTATGATAACTGCTGTCTCCTAGCTACTAACTGTCATATCCAAGCCATCTTGTTTCTATTAGCATTCAAAAAACTGATCACCCTTTAAAGACCCTTGCCAGGTTACGTACCTTCCTACCACTACTACTCCGTCTTTTAATATATTACTTAAGTCATCTTTCCTTCCTTCTATCCCCAGTCATTTAAGCATCGTTTTTTGGTCCATAGTCATCTTCTCTATCCTAATTAGCCATCATCCTGAGGCATTTTGATATCCTTATTGATGATATATCTAATATCTTTAGATTAATAATTTTTATTTCTGTAGGTCTAAAAATCATCAATATTTTACTTCAAACACTCCATTCACATTTTAGACATCTAGGAAGTACTCCATCTTAGAAATCATAAATTTCCAGTTTGCATGATCTCAAGCCCCTGTCCATTCAGCACATAACCCCTTATAACCACACTACATCTGTCAAGCTTCATCAAGAACTTTAGTCCTGCAGTATCTTCCTCTACCTTGAGTTCATCTCCTTACCTGTTCATGGGATGTCATTACAATCTATTATACAAACTAAGACACATTTATAGGATGAAAGAGGGTGCTGTTAATAATTATGCTGGGAAAAGTCTGTCCTAAATCCTACAATACATTATTTCAATATCTTGAAAGTATCTTCAATACTTTCAACTGCCTTGTGTTGAGGCTGGCTTCAACCACTAATGAAAGGTTACCTGGAATTTAAGTATCAGAAAGCTAGAGTTTAAGTTATCCTAATTATTTTTTTCTCCTTCATTTTACTACATAATTGATCAATTCTTTCTGGATTTTATAAAGAGACTAAACACCAGACATTTCATAAACCAAATAGTTCTAAAGAAAGTTAAACGTAGCATCTTTTTAAAAATATCCTGCCAGTGTTTAATAAGAATAATTTTTTTTGTGTGTGTGTGTGTGTGTGTGTGTGTGTCTTTTTCGTGACCGGTACTCAGCCAGTGAGTGCACCAGCCACTCCCATATAGGATCCGAACCCGCAGTGGGAGCGTCGCTGCGCTCCCAGCGCAGCACTCTCCAGAGTGCACCACGGGCTTGGCCCAATAAGAATAATTTTCTATTGTACTCAGTGTGAGAAAACACTGTGAAATGGCTGGCTCTGCATGACCAGGAAGTGATATTACTGGAGACAAATCTAAGATACACAGGTAGACATGATGACACGAATGACAGACACCTGAGTGAAAATGCACCAATCTTGCCACTAATGCATGAGCTGTTGTCATAAAGTGGGTAACAACCCTTTCAAAGCACAGAATATATGTCCTTAATACGTCTTCTGAGACCAAGGTAACTAAATTATGAATAATGTTATTTCACAGAAGATGATTTAGGGGAAATCATAAAGGGAACTAATAATATCTAAAACATCCAAGTTAACTGAAGCCATAAGCTTGACATCATAAAAGTTAGGCTATATATTGTATAGGTAAGTGATTTCCTATCATTTCATCCAGAGTAACCCTGTGATTACCTCTAGTCCTGATAATCATACTGTTCTTGGTTAAAATATAGGATCTTAGTAAAAAATGTAAATTAATACTTCTCAGATCTCTTTAAAATGAACAGGAAAAAAGGACCTAAGTACCATCAAGTTCAATGTCTCAAGACAACAGAATTCAAAAGTAGAAGCTAGCAAGGAACATACCAAGGCAAGCATCTCAGACTGATAGGTAAAGGTTAAAATTTTAATAAAGGCTATTTGGCTTTTCAATTTCTTGAGTATGTATTTTTTCAGGTGGTCCTTTCTGCATCCAGTTAGAAAACATTCATATCCTAGCTCAATGATGCTGCAAACAGTATGACATTTTTAAACAATTTCTAGAACTACACATACCAAATTAAACTCTGTCTTGTTTCAAGTATTTCAGGACCCTCACAGAACTACAACTACTGAAAGGAGTTCCTGGCACCAATCACAACTCAAATTCTTTTCCTTTTGACTGAACAGTAAATTCACATTTCTAATATCTAGGTTACAAAGCTGCAGTAGGAAAATGAAACAATTGTATGAACTCACACACCTACAAATTTTGTCCTTGATGCCATTAACAATCCTTTTAAATATCCCAGATCAGGGCCGGCCCGTGGCTCACTCGGTAGAGTGCGGTACTCGGTAGAGTGCGGTGCTGATAACACCAAGGCCCCGGGTTCGGATCCCATATACGGATGGCCAGTTCGCTCACTGGCTGAGCGTGGTGCTGACAACACCAAGTCGAGGGTTAAGATCCCCTTACCGGTCATCTTTTGAAAAAATAAAAATTAAAAAATAAATAAATAAATAAATAAATAAATAAATATCCCAGATCAGCTGTCTCTCTTCACCTATCTCTTTAAAATCAATTCCAAGTATTTTTTCATGCCCTCCAAGAATTCTAGTATTGACTCCAAATGAAGAAGTCCTATATTAGATCAGAGATCCTCACCAGCAGGAAACAAATCTTCTTTGTCATTCTATCTCAAAAGCTTTGGACTACAGCCTAGCAAATAGTAAGGAATTACATCAACATATATTCAATTTGCTTTAGCAGTATGGAAACAAATTATGAATTTGTTTTTTGGAAAGGTTCTGCTTTATGCATGACTAAAACTAGTACATAGAGTGAGAAACTGCACAAGCATATGCAATCCAAATTCACTGAGAAAGAAATCTTAGGAAATCTCATTTATACCTGGATAAATTTTTCATGTGATGTTTTCTATATTTCAATTCTTACTAATAGTATAAGCAGGGTACTATGGCCAGAAGCATTAAAATAAGTTAGGTCCTCTTTTTAAAAATGAAACTAGTAGAAAGCACCATATTTCGTATATTTAAGCATCTATAAACAATAAAATACAGATAAGTTATGTACACAAAAAGTATGTACACATATATGACTATCATATTCACAAACATAACAATAGCCATTTCTTTACTTACTTAATCTGCCCTAGATCATCTGTAGACAATGTGATATCCATGAGGATGATGCCTTTAGATGATTTAGGGAAAATCATGAAGGGAATAATGTCGAAAACACTCGAGTTAATTTAAGCCATAATCTTGACATCAGCAAGCACACAATTTCTAGAACTACACATACCAAATCATACACATCAGCAAGCACACAAAAAAGTAACAACAGCAATGTGTTTACTAAAAGCTAAACTCATTAAAAAAATAGTAGGTACCTTTGCATATAAAAGAACAGAATCTGAGAAAATTCCTACTTAGAGTTTCTAACTTCCTTGAGGACTCTAGCTCTACATAACTTGTAGGCAGTGAATGTTCTCATCCTACCACTATTCAGCAGCTTTTCTAATCTATTGTGTTTTGGAGAAGTTAAACAAAAGCAAAATATTTACTGCATACCTTCCCTCTAATTATCTAAAAGTATCTTTGGTGTGGCAAATTTGTGTTCTCCCTTTCACAGCATGCACTACATTGGGGAAGCGAGTGCCCAGCCATGGACTACATTACTCAGCTCACCTTAGTATGTGGCAAATTCCCATCAATGGAATGTGAACAGAGGGGCCAAAGGCTTCTAAGAAGTAGGTACTGCTTCTCCATTCTCTCTCCCCTTCCACCAACTGAATGCAAACAACATGGAGGCTCTAGGGGTAAGAGGAGCCAGAAAATAGAAGGAGTTTGGATCCCTGAATCATCTTATGAAGAAAAGACAACTGCCACTAACTCTGGTATTGGATAGCTACACAAATGAAAAACTGTCTATCATGATAAGCTACTGATTTGAAGTTTATTTTTGAACAGCATGTGGCATTACTATACACATAATTGCTAGAATTACTTAGGACAGGTTAAAATATTCACAAAGGAAATTACAGAGAGGCTTTCTAATGATGTAAAAAAAAAAAAAAAAAAACCAAAAAACCCCTCACTCTTATATAAATATTAATCTATCATTTGAGGATTTTCTAACAGTTATGAAATGAAATAAGCAGTTTATAATGCTTGCTCTGTAACATTCTGTATATTCTGTATATTTGTATTCCAAGAAAATGAAGGGAAATTAGAACAAAAGTGCTTAAAAATTTTTTAAAAAGCCTATAATTAGCTGCACATGTTATTAGGTCAAAGCAAGAATAAAGATTATTCAAACCCATGGAAAAATCATAAATTTATCAAATAATTTTTATGTCAACATGTTTTCTCATATAAGCATCTATAAACAATAACGTAAATATAAAAATGTAAGTATGCACATAAAAGCCATTTTTCCTAAAAAATGTTACTTAATAAAATTATACACATATATAATCATTTATGTACATATATACACGCACACATATGAGACTATCATAATCACATCAGTCACCTCTTTAGAAATGCAGTTTATGTTTAGAATGTTCTTAATTTTGTTCTCAAATAACCCAAGAGTTGGCTTTAAATGACAATGACGTGGCACTAAACTTATTGTGAAATATCCTGAACCAGTTCTAAATGTCAGCTTAAGATATGCACAAGATAATGAGATGTGACTGTGAGGTCTAAACAATGAAGGAGTTTAAAGATAACCCAGCTGAATCTCTAAAAAAGATAGATAATGACTGTTGCATGAAAATATAATCAATTGTGGGGAAAATCATGGGCAATAAAATTTAAACATGTCTGGAAAACTAATTAATTAATTCTAAGATCTGTGTCCTAGTTTGAACAGTCACTGGCAGTTCAGCTTCCCTGTGTGAGTTTAAAAAAGGAATCCCGACAGTAATGCTTTGCGACAAGGGTGGTGTGTCTTAGGCTCAGGTCTTTCTTTTCCAAACTGTGTATGCCCATTAGATTCATCCACCAACACAATGATATCCAGTTGCACTGGTGGGCCCTCAAATACTCTTTCTGCCATAGTTGGGACTGTATAGACAATCAGCATCCACGAAGGTATGGTTGCTAGGGTTCACCATGCTCTAACCACTCATGCATGTCTTTTCAGCAGGAAATTGGGATCTAGAATGGAGTAGGTAAGAGCTCAGTGCCTGGATCAGTGGAACTCCCCCAGTCCCTCACCACACTCCATCCCCTAGCATATTAACTTTAGCATATTAACTTGTTCATGGTACATGTGGACTGAGACGTGGCAAACATTAGGCCCAAATTCCTCACTAAGGTCAGGCCAGAGGAATGAGAACTTGGTAGGACAGGAAAATATTCAGAAGGCTTGGAATAAGAACCCAGAATCTGCAGCCCACAATTGTGTTGCCTTAACAGCTTCTTCCTTTTTTCAATGTAAAAACTGATTTTTGAAAAAACATCAAAATATATAGCTGCTGAGGTTATGGTTAAGTATGCTTTAACAAGTATTAACATTTTCAACTATTTGACAATCCACGTGTCCCCAAGGAAAAGACCACATATCCATGAACTTTTACATATGGGATAAACCTCTATCTTGTTTTTAAAACTATTATTTTCAGTTTTCCACTTTTATTCTCAGCCAAATATGATCAAAATGTTTAGAATATTTTATTGTATGAGTTTAAATCCTGTACCCAATATTTTGCACTGTAGCAGTCACAGCTATCAACACATATTTCTTGTACTATACTCTCATGTGTTGATTAGTTCTATCCAAGTACTTATATATGCTTAGTTTCATAAGGTTTCACTCCTCATCTTCATTGCACTATTTCCATCCTTCAATACTGTCTGCCCATCTTTTGTCATAGATTCATTTCAGTCAACAGTATATTTGTTCTCTCCTCTAATCTCAAGAGCATTTATTTCATAATTCTTAGATATTACTCAGCCATTTAATACTTCTTGAAACTCTTAAGTTTTCAGTCAATACACATTCAAAAATTTTTATTATTAAACACTTTTATACACTCAGAAATGAATATAATTCCTATAACAGTTACTATATAACTGTCAGTTCAAACACTTACAAGTTAAAAGATGAGATTTAAATAAGTCCACAGCTGCTTTTCACTTTCATTGATATACTCATAGAGTAAAATTCATGCCTAGCTAAATCTTGGGGGAGAATTTCTCAGTATTTGATATGTAGACGTTTGGCATCTAACCCATTTTTAAGCTGAGGATTAGAAGAAATCAATGTTATTATAAAATCCATACTTTTCTTTAACGCTAGAACAAAGCTTCTTCCCTAAGGGAGAGAAAATGACTGATTATAGACTATCCCCAAGACACCTATCTTCTTCCCAATCATACTTAAATGGACAAAATCAGGTTTACCTTCGAGTTCATTGTCAAAAACAAATAGAAGACCAAACTGTCTAAGTATACTTCATTTACAGGCTGACACCAATCCCTTATTCACACAAGCTGTTATTATCAGTACACTAAGACAAAGGGGGTTTCTTAGCATTAATCAATAGTATATTATTTGTATATAATTTGTGGCTGCATATTAATAGATATTTATTAGTAGGAATAATTTCTTCTTCCTTCTAAGATTGAAAAGTCCATGAAGATAAGAGTCAGATGAGTTTAGTACACATTGTATACCTTGAGCCTAATCCAATGCTTGAAAGAATCAGCTCTTAATGAATGAATTTTTGTTAAATGAATAAACGATAGTCCAACTTTTTTAGTTGACATCTGAGGGTCAACTAAAACTGATACTTTTTGCTTCAGTAGTTATGAATTAGTATGCACATACTAATTCATAACTACTGAAGCAAAAAGTATCAGTTAGAACTTTTAAGTAGCTTGAATGTTCCTAAATTCAACATGTTATTATTTATTGTCATAAATCTAAAAGTCAAAATGTCCAAACCAAACTACTGTAATACCCATCCTTCAGCACCTATACTCCTGCAAATTTTCGTTCAGTGAACACCATCAAGTCAAAGAACTGAGGATCACCTTAGATTCCTTCCTCTTTATCATCTTTCAGAATCATTTGATTTTTCAGAATCATGCCTTAATTCATCAAAAGTTTTTCTTTCCCATGAATATCAGCTATATTGTATCAAATGATTTTTCTAAACGTTCTACATCAATTCAGGTAAGTATAGGTTTTTTTTTTTTTCCTCCTGTAGTATGATTATTTGATACATTATAGTAAAAGATTTTCTAATATTAAACCATCCTTGCATTCCTAAGATAAAACCTCCACATCTTAAAAATTTATTAAACTCAAATACTTGGGTTTAGCTGACCTCCTCTACTATTTCTTTTCCTATTTTACTTCCATTTCTACTTTTATTATTCCTGTCTTCCTAATTTCTTTTCTTTCTCTAATTTCTACTGCTTTTGCTTAACATTAATACACTTAAAACTAGACATGTATTCAAGTAGTGCTTTTGCTGGTCCCAACATTTTCACTTACATTACTTTCACTAACATTCACATTTCAACTCTGTATATTTCCTATTTAACACAAGTGATTTAAAAGTACCTTTTTATATTTCAAAATATAAAGAAGGGAAACTTATTTTATTGGGAATTTCAACAATCAATTGTATTGTAGTCAAAGAACAGGATAGGATCAGAAATCCCTTGATAAAATCTTTCAAAATTTCAAGATTTCCTCAATCTTCTACAGTTATACTATGCTGTTTATAGCTATGTGATTATTTTCATTTCTCTTGCTCACTACTGAGAACAAATTTTGGATCTGAAGAAATCTGGAACTTTCTCCAAAATTATCTCTTCAAAAACTGTGTCTCTTTTACTCTCTCTAAACTCTTCCCCAGGCATATTTTGGAACACTTCAATCCATACCAAAGTCTCTAAACAGCACTTTCACATATTCTTACCTCTATTTCTCTGGGTTACATTCTAAGGAAATGCCTAACGAATGCCAGTTTTTGAATTCTCCCTTTGATGAACTCTAATGTAGCATTTTCCCTCAATAAAACTAATTTACTGAGTTTTTTACTTCAACAATTTATTTTCACTTTTCAAGACCTGTTCCTTTTGCATTTCTATTCTTGTTTCATATATCCTATTTTTTATTATATAGAATTTCTTTTCATCCCTTTAGCATCTTATACAGACTTTTTATTATTCACCCCTCCCCATCTAATGTTTTTGTGATTATTTCTGCTCATCCTGAGCACTCCCCTGCAGACCCAGATCATATAATGTAGGCTTAGAACTTCCTTCCTTAAGACAACATTGGGAATTTTCACAGACCCAGTCACCAACCAAGTCAGCTGACATTTCAATTCATGTGCTGGTTATAAGAACTATGTCTGTATTCTCTCCCATCAGCTCTTGATGTAGTGTTTTAATATTAATTATCATCCACACTAGGGCCCTTCTCAGTGTTAAAGGAGTCTCTATTAATATCTACATGGACAATAAGCATTAACTGAGAGTCTCAAGGACAACTTGAGATATATGATCACATTAAACATAGTCGATGCAGTAATTATTGGTGGCTTTCTTAAGCCTCCTTTATAAGAAGGGAGACCCATGTTAGGCCCTGGCTTCATGTACAAAGCCTGACTCTACTTGCCTATTCTTCATGAAGTACTTTTAGTCCTTTCAAGGCATATGAGCCAAACTCCTGGCTACAAGTTTATGACTCTCTACCCTAGTTCAATCCATTCATCACTTTATAGTTTCCTTCCTTACAAACCACAGAAATATTTAGCTTCTTTCTAAACTTACTGATGTCTATTTGTATTTTCTTTTTTAATATTTTATGTTATCACTACATTATGTTTGAAGCAAGCATGGAATAAACAGTGAAATTACTGTGCCACCATCAATGGAAGACCCTCAATTTTTTAAACATGCATTCCTTTTGCTCAGCAGCCACTTCCACAATTTGTTACAAAACACTCCCACATATACATTTCAGGTGGATATATGAGATTATTTTTCAAAATACTATTTTTAATAGAATAAAACTGCAAGCAGTCTAAATAAAAACCAGTTAAATAAACCATGACCTAGTCATGTTAAAGAGTAGTACGCAGACATTAAAAATTAGAAGGTAAATGCATAGGAAAAAATGCCCACAATAGACTGAGTGAAAAATATATATATATATAGAAATTTTTGATTAATCTGAAAATAGCTAGTAAGGGAAAAATATATAAAATAAACAATAAAAAACTACAGCAAAATAAAAAAAAAAATGTTTGGGTCAGACTTCAACAGAGGGATAACGAGAAAAAGATGAAAAGGCAGATTAAAACCAAATTATGAAAGACCTCATCGTGCTGATTACTAATCCTTATGTTTCAGAAAATATGGATCCGAAAATTTTAAGCTGAAGAGTAATGAAACTGTGTGTACAGGGAACAGTAATCTAGAGGAAGAATAGAACATAGAGGATGAGAGAGAAAATACTTGTATTGATCAATATTTTGTTTCAAATATAGATAAGATTTTGTTCATATTAAATAAAAGCAGGTATTGAGCTTTAATACAATGTGCATTAAAATTATCTTTACATATACAAATATCTGGAAAAAGAGTTTTACATGGGAAAATAAAAACAAAATACTGAAATGTAATTATTAAAATTTTACATAGAAATTCACTCCCCTTTTTTTCTGCTTGTTTGTGTTTCTACGTAAAGAGGGGAAGCAATAAAGTAGATCTCAAAAATTAGTATTTCTGTAGCTTGTTAATAATTCTAATAAAGTATAAAGAAGAAATTGTCATGCTTAATGGCTAAAGGTCACTTTATTTTTAAATTATACTTATATAATTTACAGATTATCATCCATTGCTTTAGATAACCGGGACTTCAATATTTTTTCTACCATTTAGCATCATCCCACTATTCCACCTCTCTCCCTGTCCAACCAAATTCCAAGACCCCTGAACACATCAATCTGATGACATACATAAGAAGCAGTAAACACTTAACTCCCTTAAGGGCTTCAAGAAGAAATGCAGCTTAAAAATACAAAGTATACTAATGAAAAGTCTGTTTTAGTTTCAGAATTATATTGAGAACGAAATTAAAAATGAGCAAATAAATATCAAATAAAAAGATTTCACATACTGTCAATCACTGATATCAAAGAAATGCAAATTAAAATAATGAATTACCATTTTTCATCTGTTTTATCAAATAATTCTCAAAATACAAAATACTCAATTGCTAGCAATAATACAAGGAAATGTGGGCATTATGCTACACTTCTGATGAAAGGAAGCTAGTACAATTTTTTTTTGTAGAGAAATATGAATATTTATGTATCACACAGTTTAAAAAATACGCTTTGACCAAATAATTCTACCTCTAGTGTTTTAAAATGAAAAGAGATGTAGAGAGGTAAACATGAATAATGAATAAGTTTTACAGTAGTGAAAAGAACGTAAAGACCCTCTAAAGGAACAGTAAAATAATTATGGTTCATTCTTGTAATGAATTAGTAAGAAGTCAATAAAACCGTGCTCTTGTGGAATACTTAATAAAATTTGTTGAGTAAATGAGGATAGATAAAATAGTGTAAGGTTATCAAATATGACATACATATACAAAATAACGATGAAATAGTAGTTGTGGTTATTCCTAATTCACTACTTAAGAATGCTTTTTTAATACCCTTTCTTCTTTCAAATACTCTGTAACACACACGCATTACTTATATTAAATCACATTCTAAAAAATATATCAAGCCAATAAAAATCCTCTTAGGCAGCTCAGCACAATTTAATCTAAAGTATATCTTACTATTAAACAAAATGCCTTTCCTGATGCTCTTTATAAAACAAACGAGAACTAAAACCTTTAAGGATAAACATTTTGATTATGCAATCAACAAGAGTATATAAAGTGTGTGTGTGTGTGTGTGTGTACACACACACACACTAACAGATTCCACATTAGGTTATTAACTATGGCTTTATACGTGAAATAAGAACACTTAAAATTTACCTGCATTGCACTCTTCCCCAGTTTCACGACCTCAAATAGTGTGACAGGCTCCCCTTCACCATTCTGTTGAGGGTGTCCATTTGCTCTTCCACGACCTGTTCCTCTAACGCCAGCTTCAATTCTGCTCTTCTCCCCGGGAGACTTCCGAGGTTTCTTATTTGTAGACTAAATAAAAAGATAAAGAAAAATTACATTAAATGCAGGCTTACTTTGCTTTATAAAAATGATCTCAAATTATGTTTTATCCTGTGAGAGGTATTTAGCACTACTACAGATAAGAGATATAATCCCTAACCAAAAGAAGCTTTACAATTTGTTTTCAGTGATAAAAATAAAGGGTAAACATCAAAACATATGATCATATATATAAGGTATGAAAATAAAGTTTAAAAAATTGATATAGTATTTTGTACAACAATAATGCCAATGCTGGACATTTTAACAATGTTCCTCTTGACATTTCCTCAATACTCTCTTATTTCCTCAGAAACCTTGTTCAATAAAACATTCCTTGGAAATACCATATATTCAACTTCTCCCTCTACTGAAATGCTCAACTATTTCTTAGTGATGCAAGAAATATAAGTTGAACATATTTGGAACCATTCTAACCACTGGGAATAAAGCAATAAACAAAACAAACATTCCTGCCCTGATGGAATTTACATGCTTTAATCAACATAAAAAAAAATTGGGCAGGGAATGTGTTAAGTTAATACTAGCTACCACCTTAATCTAGGTCTCAACTTTAGAGCCAAGGGTAATTTTGAAAAATCACTTGTAGTCACTGCATCTAGTCACATAAATTTCATTCACTCTTACAAACTCACTGCATAATTGCTGCTTCACCAAACTGAGCAATAATATCAATGTTGCTAAATGCAATACACACTTCCTGAAACTCTCAACAGACCACATGATTTTCTTCCTTTCCTTTCAGAAATATTTTCCCTCCCTGTATTCCTTACCTGTTAGTGTTACCCGGAGGAGGTTTCCCTAAGCATCTTTTCTTCTCAATCCTTATACTCTCTTGAGTAATTTAATTCATTCTCATTATAGACTTGTTCCAATTATCAATTTATTGTCCCTCATCACCAAACCCACCTTTATTTGTTCTGCTTTGCAATACTGGAGCTGGACCCTATAAACATTTTTTGCCATCTGCTGCAGTGTAAGGCTTTGTAAATAGAGAGCACTAGAGGAACATTACAAAGGCTTCTCTTCCTGGTTCCTCTCTTCATTTGGTATTACTGTGCTCCTCATAGAACTCTTCACTCTTCTTTGTAGTTAATGGCCCTATAACCATTTTTATGTGTGGATTAATACATAATGAGTTAAATTGCTTAATTTTAAATAAATTCTATCTTTTACAAAAAAATGTAAAAATAGTACAGAGAATTCCCATATGCTTCACATCTAGTTACCCCTCTTATTAACATTTTATATTAGTATAGGACATTTGTTACAATTAATGAACCAATATTGATACACTAACAAAAATCCCTACTTTATCCAGATTTTAAAATGTTTTGCCCAGTGATGTTTTTCTGTTCCAGGAGCCCATCCAGGATACCATACTACATTTTGTCAACATGTCTCCCTAAGTTCATCTTGGCTGTGACAATTTTGCAGATTCTCCTGGTTTTTCATGACGTTGGCAGTTTTGAGGAATATTGATCAGGAATTTTCTAAAAGGTCCTTCACCAGGATTTGTCTGATGTTTTTGTAATGGCTAGACTGAGATTATTAGTCTGGGGGAGACAGGAGAGGTAAAGTGCTATTTTTATCATCTCATATCAAAGGTATATACTATCAACATGATTTATTACTGCTGATGTTGACATTTATCAGTTGGCTGAGGCAATGTTTGTCAGGTTTCTCCACTGTAAGGTCACCTTACGACCCCTTTCCATACTGTACTCTATGGAAGAAAATCACTACACACAGCCAATACTGTAGGGTTAGGGAGTTATGCTCCCTCCTCCTTGAGAGGAGGAATATTTTCACGAATTATTTGGAATTCTTCCACATCATATACTTATCTGCTCTAACCCATTTACTTATTTACTCAATCATTTATATCAATATGAACTCATCAACATTTATCTTATACTTGGGGTTATAATTCAATACCGTCTTATTTTGTTCAAACTGTTCCAGCTTTGACTATTGGGTGCTCTTTCAGTTGGTTCCTGTGTCCATCTGACATATCTCCATCATGTGGAGCTTTTTGTTGTTTTTTAGCACTTTCCTACTTTTTGGTACATAAGATGCTTTAGGCTCATCTTATATATTTCCTTCCCCAGTTCTAGAATCAACCAATGCTAAAAAGAGACCTCGTTCCTTTTACTGGAGAATGATACTGATATTACAGATGAAGATCTGTACACTAGGTTTTGCTCTCTACTACCGGAGTATCTTTACTTCTAGGCACTTCAGTGGACAAAACAAGGAAATATACATCCTGTGTATTACACATACAAAATCCATTCTTTGTTTTATAAAGTTCTATTGGTTTCAATAAATGCATGGTGCTGTGTATGCACATATGATATCACAGAGAAGTTTCACGACCTTAAAAATCCCCTGTACTTTATCCATTCAACCCTCTCCCTTCCCCAGTAACCACTGATTTTATCAACACCACAGTTCTGTCTTTTCCAGATATTCATATAATTGGAATCACACAGTATGCAGCCTTTTCAGACTGGCATCTTTCACTTGAACAATAAGCATTTAAGATTCACCCATGCCTGTTAGTGGGTGAATAGTCATTTCTTTATATTGCCAAATAATAGGCCATTGCATGGATGTCCCACATGTTGTTATCCATTTACCTAACAATGGACATCTTGGTCACCATTGTTTAGCAATTATGATTAAAGCTGCTATAAACATTCAGAAGCAGGTTTTTGTGTGAACATAATTTGAAAATCAGCTGTGCATGCACCTAGGACTATGACTACTGGAACATTTGATAAGACTATAGTTAGCTTTGTATGACACTGCCAAACTGTCTTCCAAAGTGGTTGTACGTTTTGCATTTCCACCAGCAATGAATGAGAGCTCCTATTGTTTAATATCCTTGACAGAAAATTGGTATTGTCAGGTTTTTGAATTTCAGTCATTCTAATAGTTATGCAGTAGTATTTCACTGTTGTCTTAATTTGCAATTCCCAAATGATTAAAGACCTTTAAATAATTAATAATTCTGTACTTTAAATTTTTTGTGTTTGAAATGCTGGCAACAATTCTGTCTCCTGACTGGACCCTAACTGATTCTCTATACCTGCACTGTCCAACATGGTAGCCACTAGCCTCATGCAGATAAACTGAGCCTTCAAATGTGGTGAGTCAAAAATGAGATAAGCTGAAATATGAAATATCCAAAAGGTTGTGAACATTTAATGTTAAAAAGAGCATAAAAAAGTCTAATAATTTTATATCAATTATAAGAAAATTGTAAGATTTTTGCTATATATCAAAATATCTACTGATTAAATAAATAACATTATTAGAATTAATTTCACCCATTTCTTGTCACTTACTAGAAAATTTTAAATTACATATGTGGTTCACATCATATTTCTGTTGGGTAGTGCCACTCTATTCTAATACCATAATCTCAGTAATCCTTATATAACAGAAAACTAATCTCCCATCACTTCCTGGTTTACTTGATATCTGATCTTTCTAGACTCTCAATACCATCAAGTTAGAAGTCCAAACTTCTTGGCATGGCAACTATCAATTACTACCTATTCAGTCATCCAAGACACAGATCCTTCTTTACAGGCTACAATTCTGCCATCCTGGTCACTTTAAAGTTGTGTGAAAACATCATTCTTCCATGCACACATCCTGTTCAGTTGGACTTCAGATTACGACCTCTGACTTATGTCTCTACTCACTCTTTAGAGTAGCAGGTATCTTCCCAGTTGTATGTGTAAGAGGGAAAGACTGCTATTTTTCTTCATTGACTAACTAATACATTCACATGGTTCAAAATTCAAAAGGTGATACAAGTTATACAATAAAAACTTGCTCTCCCACCTCTGTCCCCAAGCCACAAACTTCCTTTCCTAAGAGCCTTCTATTATTTTTATTTCTCATCTGTTCTTCCAGAGACATTTAAATATATAAAAATACTTGCATATATATTTCTATCTATTATTGTTATTTATGCACAGTTCTGCACCATTCTGTTTTCACTATTAATATATTTTGTAGTCAGTCTATAAAAGAACCTAGAGAATGTCTAGATTCTTTCTGAAAGCTGCTGTATTCTACTGCACAAATGTACATTAATTTATTTAGCCATTAACCTGTTGGTAGACATTTTGTTTCCTATCTCTTCCTGTAACAAATAAACCTATGTATGTGTAGGAAATGTGTGTGTTACACACACATACATCATTATACATATATAGTATATACCTGTATTTAGTGTGAACTAAACTCCATGAATAAAAGCAAACAAACCATAATCCTCATACCTGCATGCCTTTTAGCATTAGTTATAAAAGATGGAAAAAACATAAAAATTCATTTGATCCACCTAAGATCTGTCTATATTTTATAACACTATCATAAGGGTGATTTTTCTATTACAGATCCAGACAGCAATACACAGTAAACAAGCAAGAAGACAAAAAAGGTGATATTCAGAAAGACAGAATAAGGGGGGAGGGAAAATCATTATACAATGGAGTAGATGCAGTCCTTGGCCTGTACCTAAGAGATAAAATTTGCAGTCCTGAGAACTCTCAGACATTTAGCTGTACTTATCCCACTCAAATCACGTTTGTTTGTGATTTGGGGGGCAAGGGGCATGGAAAACTGAGAACCATGGCAGTTATTTCAATGGGTAATAATACCTATAGAAACCTTTAATGACTTAAAATTTGCTTGACTACCTTCCCTACACTTTTCTGAACACAGGTTAGGCCACCTACAGATGCAGTCCCATTCCTGGACAAGAATCCTATGATGCTCTTGAATGAAAAACAACGGATGATGCTCTATGTTAAATTTGCTTGGTTGGTCCAGTTCCAAGGTTGTGCCACCTCAAGAAATGATTCTTTAATTCATCATACCTTAGTAACCTAGTCAATAACCCAGTTCCTCTGATTAGAGTCCCATTCTATCATTATTAGCTTATTCCAGGACCGAAGTCCTCTCCTGAATCTCAGGCCATTATATGAGACCCCTACAACAAGCTGCAAGACCACCTAGACGCAAGCTCTAGCATAGATGTAGCTCAGCACAGATCTCTAGATGCTGATTAACCCTACAGACATTGTTCCCTGGTGGAACAGGAACAGCTTACTAGGCTCTCTTAGTAGTCTCTTTCTCTCTCCCTTCTCTCTCTCTCTCTCTACACACACACACACACACACACACACACACACACACACACACACACACACACACACACACACACACACACACACACACACACACACACACACACACATCTATATTGTTCCTGTATCTATGTATATATATTAAACACCTTGAGTTCACCCTGATGCCCCAATTCCAATCCAATATCCCTGAGTTCATTCTAGCCTTTTCAGATTTATATCCACATTCTCCAACAATGAAATCTTTCACTCCCATTATCCTCAACATATTTACTTATTTGCTCAATTCTTTTTTACATGACAAATCTGCTGACCTCAATGGCAAGCTTTCGCTATACAGTGAACCATGCCAGCAACCTTTAATAAATAATTCGGAAAGAGAAAGTAAAAGAAAACAATCTGTTCTTAACGAAAACTTTTTCTTGAAAGACCGATACAAACAGAAAGAGGGCAAATTACAAATGTCCACCTGATGCTATCTGCTATCCTTTAATCCTTTGACGCATTCAGTGAAAGGGTTAAAAAAAAGTCAAAATTCCATAAAATAATAGAGCACTTTTAGTGATAGGCAATTTTAAAGCCAATTCTAGGAAATTAAGTGTCTAGAAACACTTCTGTGACAGCTCCAGTCCCCAACGTTACCTGAATGATTCAATGTACAGAATACAAGTTATTAGAAAATATTTTTTTCACTCACTGAACAATTTTTTATTTATTCACTCATCACACATCTACTATGTACCAGACATGTGAAAAAGTTGATCCTTCCACCCAGAACCAGACATGGCTTTTAAAGAACTTACATATTTAAGGTGTATTTTTCAACATCCCAACACAATTCTGTCAATTGATGATGGTAAAGGATGAATGAACACCCATGCTTTATATACCACAAACAACAATGCAAATGAAAGGTCTATGTTCCACAAGGTTAGTAATACAGAAATTATCCATAGTGACATAGAAAAAAAAAGACACTAGTTAATATCTATAGGAAAACAAACTGAAAACCTGAAACAAAGCCTGCCACAACATACTGAGTAAAGGATTTCATGGAAAAATGTTACACAGACTTAGGAAGTCACAAAGCTAAACATCCTTCACTGAACCTTTGTGAAAATGATGCAATCTAACCTCTCAGTTTAGAGCAATCTTTAGGGCAACTGCTTTACTACAACTACGTACTACTTAATTTAAATGTGTACTTACATTTCTGGTGAACTGATTTAAGTAAACGTTACTATGGCAGTGTAGGAAAATTAACTATCCAAAATTACTGTATCGTGAAAAACTCTATATAGGTTTAGTTGCAGTCTGAATGTGCAATGACTTTCTAGAAGTTTTAAGACATAGATACATTGACATTCTTTACCTTTGTGCGTTATCTAACTTTATTCATAAGCTGTGAGGGTAAAATAATCCCTATCCTTTCACAAATGCTATACATTAACATGTTTTGGGATACTTAATGCCAAATCTTTACATACATATAATTAAAAGATAAAGAGACAAAAACAAATAGCTACAATATAGAAAAGTAAACTAGTATTTAGGAAATATTTTTCATGGAACACTGGTTTATTAAGATACGTGCTGGAAAGAGTCTAAGAAGGGAAACATTATTTCTAGTACTGGTAAAAGTTCCACAAATTCTGCAGGTTGGAACTTAATGGATTCATAAAATGAGTAAGATTAGCATAGGCAGAATTTAAGAAACAAGGATTCCAGGAAAAAAAAAAAAACTACCATGAGCAAAGGTGTAGAAATGGGTAAGCAAAAGCCACATACAGAGGACAAGAGAGTGAATGAAAGGCTATGAACAGAGAAAGAAAAATATTACACTGTGAGATAGGGTAGAAGAACATACCCCATAATAAAAAGGCACTGCTTGCTTTTCGAACACATAAAAAAAGATCAAGCTGGCAGTATTAAAACGAATGGAACTGAAAAGAGGAAAAATTAAAGGTATAAAGATAACAGTACAGACTCTAAAAAAAAGGAGGCCTAAAGATAGAAACTTGGGAAATGTAAAATAAGGGACAGATGTGGAAGGCATTGAAAGATTTAAAAAAGTAATAATAATCACATCTGGAATCTTATTACATAAGAAAAGAGGGAAAGACACCTGGGGATGAGGAATTTTAATGGTGATTCAGGTTCTAATTTTGTGTTTCTTGAAAAATTGTGATAGCCTTTAATAAAATTAAGTCAGAATTAAACACTAGTCAGTATGAAAAATGCTAAATAAAAAATTAGTAAGAAAACAAAGCGGGTTTGAGAAAGAAGAGATACAAGTCTAACTGATATACATTTCCAGAAGTGACCACAAAAGTACATAGACTTAAACTACAAAAATTATTTTATAAAGAGGTTTTCGTTTCTTATAAAAATGTAAATAGAATAATATGGATGATAAATAGCAATTCACAAAAGAAACACAAATGACAAATATTTTACAAAATATTGAAATTTGCCCCACTTAAAAATTAGCAGATATAATAACAACTATCAGCAAAGATAAGACAGGCAATGCTATATATTTCACTGTATGAAAGACAAACCAGTAATACATGTCAAAAGCTTTCAAAACAAACAGCATACCCTTTGACTAACCAACTCTACTTCTAGAAATTTAGATTAAAAATTTAACAATGGCACTATAGCATCATTTATTTGCAAGATAGTTTATGTTGACATGGTTTAGAATACTGAAGAATTTTTAACAAATGCTCAACAATAAAGGATTAATAATTATGATACAGAATAGTCTAGCCACTAAAAATGATGCAAAATATTTAAATACCATAAAATTTACAATATTCTAAATAAAAGAACCAAGTAATTTAAAAGATACAATTTTTATAAACAAAATACCTGTTAACCTATTGTATTAGTCTATTTCTGTTGCTTATAGCAAAATACACAGAACTGGGTATTTTATAAAGAAAACAAAATTTATTTGCTTACAGTTTCTGATGCTGGGAAGTCCAAAGTCCATCTGGTAGTTACGACAGTGACCCAGGGGTCTCACATTGCAAGATGGTGGAAGCAGAGAGAGCAGAGAGAGAGAGAAAGACAGACTCTCCTCTTTTTTTAAAGCCCTCAGAACCACGCCCCTGACCATCATTTTTAATCCATTCACTACTGCACAGTACTACAATCCAATCACCTCTTCAAGGCTCCACCTTTCAATTACCATAACAGGACTTCCTAACCTCTTAACAGTCACAGTGGGGGCTAAGTTTCTAATACATAAAACTTGGGGAACACAGTTCAAGCTTCAGGGAGTTTTGGGAGGACATAATTCAATCCACTACAACTTTCTTTCGGATACTCATTGCTAATCTTTTGTTGTGTATTCTCCATCTTCTATGTGTATGAATAAATAGACATTGAAAAAATAAAAACTATCTTTTTATTTACCTCTCCTACTCAACCTATGTCAATATAAAAGTTCAATAATGTTGAGAATGTAGAAATGCTGGTTCTCACTTATTTGGAACAAAAAGAACCTAATATTTTAAAAAATACCAGAGACTAAAAATGGGTCAGGTTACAGATGTGCTAATTTACATGACAACTAAAAGCAACATGGATTGAATCATGAATCAGGAAAAAAAAAATTTTTTTTCTTTTCTTTAAGGCATTATTAGGACAACTGGCAAAGTCTGAAAGAAGTATATAGGTAAGGTCAGTATTATATCAATTTTTATTTTCTTGATTTTCATAACTATATTGTGGTTATGTAGCAGAATGTCCATCATTTCAAGGAAATTCACACTAAAGTATTAGAAGTGACATCATGTCTGCAACTTACTCTAAAACAGTTTAAAAAAATAATAATAGGTATGTATTTTTATATATACAATATAAAAAATATATATTTACGTGTGTGTATATATATATATATATACACACCACACACGTACATATTTACATATGTACATATATACATACCACACACACATACACAGAGAAAGAGAGAGAAAGAGAGAAAGAGTGAATATGATAAAACAAATGTAGTAAAATGCTAAGATTTGGACAATCTGCATGAAGGATACCTGGGAATTCTTTGTTGAATTCTTAGAACCCTTCTCTGTCTGAAATTATTTCAAAATAAAAGTATTTTTTTAAACAGGAGGGGGGGTGGGAGGGGAGTGCTGATTTAACAAAATTAAACAACATTCATTCATTCACTCAATAAACATTTATGAGCACTTACTGAAGGTCAGACACTAGTAAACAGCAGTAAAAAAAATAAAAAATAAAAAATAAAAAATAAAAAATAAAAATAAAAACCCTGCCTTCATACAGCTTACATTCTAGTTGGGGGAGAGAGACAATAAGCAAATAAATAAGTAAAATGTATACTATGTTAGATGGCAATAAGACCTACCAAAAAAGAAAGGAGAACTAATAGGTACAAAACTATGCTATCTACCCTATGTGAATCACTATGCAGTATATGCATGTACTGAAACGGCACACTGCACCCCACAAAAATATATATAAATAAAATTGGGGGAAAAAAATGAGAGGAATGAACACATGAACGCATTCTCCCACTGGGTAGTCATGAGGATTTGCAATGTTAATATGATCTTTAGGGGAGATCTCAAAGAGAAAATGACATTTGAGCAAGAACTGAAAGAAGGGAGAGAAGAAGCTATGTTGATATCTAGGAAAGAAAAACAGCAACTTCCTGAAACAGGGCATTGAGACAAGGAACAAGACTAACAGGTTTGAGCAAAAGCATACAATGGTAGCTAAAACCAGTTTTGTGGTAGAAATTGATTTATGCAAATATCTAAATAAAGATGCTCAGTGGGCAGATGGATATAAGTCTGGAGTCCAAAGGTAATGTCCAGGCCAGAGGCATAAATCCGGGAGACAGCTACTCATGAGACTGGATGTGATCACCACGGGAGCAGTGTGTGTAGACAAAGATGATGATATTAATTATTTATCAATACAATCATAAGGTATAAACATGATACTATGTAGTGTTTGTGTAGAGATCACAAAATGCTTTGGTAGAGGGGTAAATAATAACAAATAATTATTAGGACAACTGCAAAATAAGGATAGTTTAATGGCAACATAAGTCTCTGAAATAACGGCATAGTAAAAGAAATATTGAAATGCCCCCTAAAAATGAAATGCCACCCTAAGAATTTAGAAATAAAGAAAACAATACTGGCCGTAATAGAAAGTATTTATACTATTTGTTTTCATTTGACTGACTAAATGACTAAAACCAGAGATACAATAAGTCCCCTTAAAAAACAATGAATTAAAAAAAAAAAAAAACATTAAACTACAAAAAGAAAAGTAATGAATAGCATTAACATAGCTAAACAAAGAGGGTATGAGTCAAAACTTGGAACTGTTCAAACTGGAGCAAGTTGATAAAAAATGTCCAATTATTCTTCAGAACAGGTACCTGTGGCATGACTCCAATCTGATCATTCTGAATTACATCTCTCAATATTAACAGGTTGGCCTTCTGGCTTCCTTAGAATGTGGGAATTAGGATATAAATTCAAATCCTAACTTTGCCACTTGCTGTGTTTGTCCTTCAGCAAATTACCACTTTTTAACTTTGTTTCCTACTCTATGAACCGAATGTAAGACCTATTTTATAGCACTGGTGTGAGGATTAAATGACATAAAAAGCACCAGCCTAATGCAAAACCCAGAGGAGAAACTCAGAAAGTTGTGCAGTGCTTTTTCCACGATCAAGAAATAGGTCTCAGACCTGACTGAGTTAGGTAGAACTACAAATAGCCATGTGAACTAAGGAGTGTGAATATATGGACTGAAGTATAACTAACATGAGTCTCTAGAATGCTAGTATTCAATCCTGATTGATATTTTTTTCCATTCTTTAACACGGGATGAACTTGTACTATTTACCTACTAAAAACCAAATCATATTTCCTAGAAGAGCTAATGAGCATTTGGGTACACAGACCCCTTTTTCATCAAAGAAAGCATATTATAGGGATTCAGCTGTACACACATCAAAATTAAATAGATTTTAAAGAGTAAGTTTTATTTCTAATTTTGCATTTAAAACTAATGAATCCCAGAGAAGCAATGTAACTTGCCTATTGTCTCGGAAAAATCACATGCTAGTAAGGGGTAGTTTAAAATAGTCTCTAGCTTCCAAGCACAGGACTTTCACTTTTCACAAGATGTTTTTGTAAGAAATCTCCTAACAAAGGAGCCTAAGATTTCCCATAAGAACTTTTATAAAATAAAAAAAAAACTTGCTAATAGCTAATTACATCATAAAAGTAAATGTAGATTAGTACAAGCCATAATCCCTTGACACATTGATACTGCTGTCTCCGAGAGTTCAGGTTTAAATGACTAATACTCTTAGAATACATAAAGATACCCCTCAAAGTAGGGTTACCTAGAGTTCTTCTGAACTCCTCAATCATGCATCAAAGAGAAAATATTCTGAGACTGGCCCCAAACCCCAAACTAGAACTACCAAAATGCACACGTAGAAACTCACAAGAAATTAGAGTTGCATCTGAAAAGCAGGAAGTCTTACTTAACTGCACTTCATTCCATGTTATCACCTCCTCTACTCCTTCACATGGACTACAACTTATTTACAAGAGAAGTCTGGAAAGCAAAAAATAATACTATAATAATGTCCTTTTTCTTATCACTGTTAAGCCAAATTATGAAGTAAAGTTTCCAAGAATCGCTAATGTGTCACTGAAATTAAAAAAGAAAAAAAAAAAAAAGTATTATCAGTATCAGTACTAAAATTAACAAAGCTCATATCAAGCCCATTTACATGGTAACCCTTAAAGGAAAAAAGACAAGCATAATACATACTGGAGGCCGGCCAGGACGACCCCTTTTTCTTTTTCCTTTGACCTCTGTTTCTTCAAGCTCGCTGCCAGCATCAGAATGGGCAGTAGTTTCATTAGTTGAATCCCTAGAAAATGTTATGACATTATTTTAGTGAACAAATTAATTAGTAAATACAATGCAGTTCTGTTCTACTACATTCCTTACCTCCTGCTATATGGCTAACTAAGAGTGGTTTATACTTCTGCTTTCAGAAAAACTCCTCAGCAAGCCAAAAATGTTATCCTCCCTGCCTAACAAAACATAATATTAAATGAAATGAATCCCCCCAAATAAAAAGAGGGAAATAAACAGTAGGAAATGACTGTGGAAATGGCAGCTGCTATACAAAATACAAATGCAAAATACAATTGCAAAAGACTAATTCTTCAATATATAAAGATGAAAGCTTGGGAGGAATTTTATTCATTTTACAAAATCATGAAAGTCATGATGTGCTGGTAAATGTTTAACAACTGACTCTTCAAAAAAATACATGCACATAAGTTATTGTTAATGTTATTGATATAAAGCAAACACAGCACACAATTTACAAACAATAATAAAAATACACAATACTCTTTACTGCAAATTCTATGCAGCCAACTGATTCTCACGAAATGATTTTGATAAGTTTTGCCAAAGTTATATCTGGATCTAACCTATGGTTGGAATTGATGGATCAACAGGAGTTTAGACATAAACTATGGTTGATATTTTTGTTCACTTTAATGAATAGGATGCAAGTGAAATGTCAAAGACATTTGTTGGACTTCACTCATCAGTCAATGTCTGAGCAACTTTGCTGAATTGGATAATAGTTCTCAAATACTGGAAGAATACTTCCTCAATTTTTTGTTGTATTCATAATGCAATGGCTATAGACCCTCTGGTACATCGTAAGTTTAATCTGCATTATTAACAATTTCCCTATCACTTTCTTAAGTCTACAATCAACAAAACAATAAATTAAGCCCTGATTTGTAGCGTTTGCTGATTTTCATGGTGTAAATACTCCACAGCCAATTTCAAACTACCAAAGCTGCCTCACCAAATCCAGACCTTGAAAGCGATGAACAGTAGAACACCATTAAGACATATTTCCATCATATGGACACAACAGGTATAAATAACCCCAAGAGCATAGGTAATAGTAATATGTAAAACAATTACAAAGTGATGAGCTTTCAGTATTTGTTACTTTCATTTTTAATGATTTATTTAATTTTAAATTTATATAAATTTAACTTTTTATCACAGCTATCTTGTGTTTAACTGGCTTGCAAAATTCCTGAAAATTCCATACTTGGCTCTCACAGGCCAATACAGGCTGGCTCCAACACAGCACTGAAAGGTACATATGTTATGAGCAAGAATCTCTTCAACCAGATTCTACATTACTAATTCTATCAAGGATCTGCACAGAACTGCAAATAACAGGAAGGGTACAAAGCAAACAGTAAGCCCAACTCAATCTGCTTCACTGAATGCTCTTTTTAGTCCCATTCCCTCTTTGTGTTGATTCTTTAAAGCTCAATTCTTAGTGTCTGCTCTTCTCCCTTTATGCTACACTCCCTTGAAGATCTCATCTACTTAATGTGCAACTTCTATGCGAATGACTTCAATACCTTATCAGTAGACCCAACCACATTCCAGATCTCTAATTCACGATTTTTAGCTTACACATGTGGTATGCTTCTTTGAATGCCAATTCTAATTCACCAAGTACCACATCTAAAATTAGGCCTGACTTACTTCTGGCTGTCTGCTCATGGAAATACCATTAATTAAATGATTTCTTAAGTTAGTACATGAATGTGCTTTAAATTATTAAACAAATTTATTATTGTCACCATTATCTTGTTACTCAAATTCATAGAATCATATCAGTCTTCCTCTTAAGCCTCCCGCTAACACAAGTCCTCCTCAGTCATCCGTCTCAGTACAATAACCTGTCTCTCGTTGTTTCTAGTGATTATTACCAGGATCACCACTACCTGAAATAATTTCAACCTACTTCCCTGCTTCTACCATCTCCTCCGTCCAAGCCATTCTACACACTACTGCCAGTAACATTCACACACCACGTTACTCTCCCCACTTGCAAATCTTCAAAGGTAATCAGAAATTTAAAACTGTAAATAATATTATAAATAATATCCAGGGGTCAGCACATTTTTTCTTAAAGGACCATACAGTAAATATTTTAGGCTTGTAGGTCTTAAGGTCTCTACAGCCACTATTCAACTGCGGTGGCATAGGATAAATGCAGCCATATGCAAAATATGTAAATCAATGGGCGTGGCTGTGCTCCAATAATATTTTCTTTATAAAGTCATCTGAGCCACTAGCCATAGTTTGTCCATCCCTGTTTAGTCAATCTTACTTGTTTCTACTAAAGAACAATAAATCACATTAACCTTTCTCCTCACTACAGTTCAAATAGATCAAAGGGTACTTCAAAAAGTTCATGGAAAGATTCGTATTATCTTTTATTTTTCCACAAACTTCTTGCAGTACTCTCATACATATGCACGAAAACCTTGTAAGAAATATTATTGTCCTGGTTTTATAGATGAGGAAATGAACGATCTGAAAAGCCTCATAAATCTTTCCATAGTCACACACCTAGTAAGTACCAGAATATCTTTAGATCTCAAGGTAAATGTGAATTCTCTATTTCCATGTCAGGATACTGGAATGCAAGTATATTTTGTATTTATCTTGTGTGGACAAAATCCACTAGTGCTTTTGATGCTTATAGAAATCTGCAGGCAACTACAGGAGAGGGTTGGTTCCAGCATGTAATCAGTGACTCACTAGTGAAATTAATTTGTACTTAGCAATATAGATTATTAACAAAAAAGTACAATTTGTTTAATAATTCTGCAAACTGCAGCCAGCTTAAAAGGTGAGCACTAGTGCAAAGAAACAGCTAATGCACTCCCATTAGTATATGTATGTATGTTTATTTATTAGAATATATAACAAATAAATTTTGGGTTTTTTAAAAATTTCGAGTTAGAAGATACAAGAATACAAGGAAAAGTTTCACTTCACCCCATCCTAACTCTGAATCCCAATCTATAGAATACCATTGTTAACAGTTTGATTAATACCCTGCCATAAATATGTAGGCTTTTGCATATATATATATCAAAATAAGTCAATATCTATATTTCAATTTTTAAAGTTTTAAATAAATGACAATTTTCCATACAAATACATGGGATTCTTGAATGGTACGCCATAATATGTATGAAGTTTATTTAACTACTTCCCTATCAGTGAGCACTTAGATTTTCCCTAGTTTTGCAATACTACAGAGTTGAAATGATTGTCCTTGCACATAAATCTTATTGCACATCAGGAAGTATCTCTCTAAGATAGACACAGTGGAAATGCTGGGTCAAGTGGTATGCAAATTGAAACTTTGAGCAACTGCTCTTTAAAAGCCACGTAAATGGGTAATGTTCATATTTATAAGACTATTAGACATAAATTAGGAGCACGCAAGAATTAGATCAAATCTTATAAAAATAATTTTGCTCCCTAAAACTTTCTAAATTCTGCCTATCTCTCCACTGTGACCACTTTAGTTCAAGTTGTCATCATTGCTGGCCTAGATATTGCAACATCCTCCTAACAGGTCTCCTTGTTTCTAGTGTTGGACCCTCCAATCTAATCACTACAATGCACTCAGGGTGATTTTCTAAGTATATATTTTATATCTCTGTCATGGTTAAAACCCCACAGTGACTTCCCACTTGCTCCTGGGGGGGACTTAACTCGTAACATGATTTAGCAGGTCCCAGGTATGATATTGTTCCTCCCTACTCACATGTCCTATCTCATGTCACTCACTATCCCCAACCCTGAAAAAAAACATGGAAAAAAGGCTTTATTTCAGACCCTCACACATACCATGATTCTTCCCATCTCAGAGTCTTTGCATATACCATTCCCTCAGTCTGGTACTAATGCTCTGCTCCTTTCTACTTCCCTCAAAACCACCCCCAACCATCAGAACTTAGCTCAACCATCTCTTAGAAAATCAGACTAGATAAAGGCATGTATTAAAATTCTCAAAATATACCACATTTTCTTCATGGCACCAATGACAGTTTATAACTATATATTTGTGATTATTTTATTAATATCTATCTTTATAAGCTTCATGGCAACAAGGACCAAGTCTGTTACACATGCTACATCTACCCAGAACTAGCATACTTTCCTGGACTACAAATACGTGGTAACTAATATTTTGACAATGCTTAATACTAAACAGCACTAAGGTGACAAATCCATTGGCAATTAAAATACCTAAGTAAGCCAACTAATAATAAGGTCAATCACTAGAGTAGCCTTTCTATAGTGTCGACATGCAAAAAACCATAATTGGACTGAACAGTAAAAACAGGTAGTTCCAAATACTTTTTGTTTTTGTGGAGACCTTAGAGATCAATTTCTAATATACGAAGGTACTTCAAATAGTTTATGAAAAGATTCCTGTTATCCTTTAATTCTATTTTTCCACGAACTTTTTGAAGTATGCTTGTTGTATGTTCAGTTTACAGATGATAGAAACTGAGGTTTACAAAGAGCAAGAGATATATCATGTTTCCTCTACAATGAAGACAGGGTATTGGTAGATGGGCTGATTAAGCAAAATAACATATGCAAACATATCTGACAAAATTCCTAGAAAGTCATATGCCCTCATAAAGCTTATTAGATTTCAACCTGACCAAGAGTACCATCTCCAGCTGACAGAGCTAAGCAAGCGCTCATTTACCCAGTAGATCACCACCACTATCTAGTACCCATAGACATATTACAGATTTCTATTTTCTGAAAAAAACTCAGTTACTCACAAAGCATAATATGATATTAAATACTATAATGTCAATACAACCTCTTTAAATACAACCTTCAATTAAAATACAACCTCTGTTTCATATTTTATCAAATTTTATCGAGGTACTGCCAAATACCTACAGTGTGCTAGGACTAGGCCATGCAAACATAAGACACGAAAGTACACAGTTTAGGAGGTGAGTCAGAAACAATAACAGGAGGTTATAAAACATTATGTTAGCTATGATTCTAGAAAAAAAGGCATAAGGCATTGTAGGAGCACAGAGGGACACCTATCCCAACTTTGAGGGATCAGAAGAACTTTGTCAGAGGCATGATACCACAGTAAGACAGAAATGGACAGACAGTGAGTTGGCCAGGTAAGAGCAGAAGTGCATAAGTACAAAGAAAAAAGAAGAAAATACTATGTAGGGACCTCTGAACTCCATATTATATTCAAGTTAGGGGGTAAAGGGCATTGAGGTAAGCAGGTAAAAAGGGCTTAAATTTTATCTCCTATATTTGGGAGAAGAGAATAAAAGGTATGGATAGTTTTTCAAGCAGGTAAAGGAATTTGAAGAGCTTTGTGTCTTAGAACCTTGGAGGTAAAAAAGAAGGCCAGGAGACCAATTAGAAGGCTGCCTCCAAGAACTAGGGCAGTAACAGCATATAAATAATTGCTTAAGCTGCTGATGAGTTTCATTATCTCTCAACCATTATTATCATATAGGATCAAAGTACACAGATTCCTGGTTTGCATCCTGATAATAGCTATGAAAAGTAACAGGATCTGTCATTACTGTGACCACACTTAGCAGAGAATCCAAAACAAGCTCCAATTCTAAACCTGTCCTACATTTCCAACAAATTTAATTAGATGTCACCAAAACTGGCACTTGGTATGTCCCTTAGATTACTTCTGATAACCACAATAGCTCAACACTATCAATCTCAGGGAAAAGAAAAAATCTTAAAGAAAGAGTTGGAGTGAAAGAGGAGAGGGTAGAGAAAAAGTATGATGTAGGATAGGATAGGGTAGACAAACTTTTTTTTTATAAATGGCCAGACTAAGTATTTTAGGCTTTTCAGGCAAAAGAGTCGCTATCACAACTTCTTGCACAACGCAATCATAACAAGTATGTAATGGAGTGAGTTTGGCTCTGATCCAATAATACTTCATTTACAAAAACAAGCAGCATACCAGATTTGGCCCATGTGTGATAGTTTGCTGGCCCCTGACACAGGACATTAACACCTTTCTTGCTGAATATCAGAGATCATGTTGATATTTCAATAGCACAGGCCATGTGATTATATACCCTAACACTTAAATTTCAAACATATTTCATGTGTCTCCTCAAAGAGAGCATTTTGATAAAGAAATACATTGTACACATTTTTCCTTAGAAAAAGAAAAATTACAGTACTTACTGTAACACTGGCAACTCTGAAGTAATCATTGCTGGAGAGGTCGTTCCACAATGCAGCAAAAGAATCAAGGGCTGTACAACTCAAAACTTTTAAAACAACCTCAAAGGCAATCCTGTTAATTAAAAAAAAAAAATTATTTTAAAATAAAATGAATATGCCAGAATACACAGATTACAGTCAATCAGCACTACCAGTGATCGCACCTTTCAGTATTTACTTATGAGTTGAAAGCTTATGTCCACACAAAAACCTGCATAAAGATGTTTGCTGCACTTTTATTCATAATTGCCAAAACTTGGAAACAACCAAGATGTCCGTCACAAAGTGAATAGATAAATAAACTGTGGTAAATACAGATAATGGAATATTATTCAGCCCTAAAAAGAAATGAGCTTTCAAGTCATAAAAAAGACAGGGAGAAACCTTAAATTCATATTACTAAGTGAATCTGAAAATTCTGAAAAGGCTACATACTGTATGATTACAACTATATAACATTCTGGAAAAGGCATAACAATATAGACAGTAAAAAGATCAGTGGTTGCCAGCAGTTAGGGGAGTGGGAGAGATGAACGGGCAGAACACAAAGGATATTTTAGAGCAAGAAAACTATTCTGAATGAAGATGGTGGAACAGACGGTCCCCAGCATCATTCTCTCCCACAAATCAACCAATTTACAACTATTAAAAAGCAATGACAGCCAAGCTGGGGACACTAGAGCTCAGGGGAAGAGGAGTGCATGAAGGCAGCAGAAGCCACTATGAAAGAAAGGACCACTCTGACCATTTCAAGTCCTGGCTGCTTCCAGGCTGAAGCTGCTGAGCTTATGGAGCAGGAGCTGGCAAAAGCCACAGCTGTACCCTTTGGATGAAGTTGCTTGGAGGCAGCAGGGGAGAAGGGGACCTTGGTGGCCCCCAAGCCAGCAGGACCACTAATAGGGTCCCCTCACACCCACACAGGAGCGAGAAGCCACAACAACTGAAAAAAAGGAGCCACTCAGAGGTCAGTGAGTCATTGCAAGGGACTGAAACACAGCCCGTCCCATGAGAAGTGTTTGCAGCATGGGCGGTGGGGGAGATGAGCCCACTGGGGGAACACTGGGGCACAGCAAGGACAGCTGATCTGCACCCCAATCAGCATAGAACCACTCAGAGGAGACTGGCCGGGAATATAGAATTGCATGGGGTGCAGTTTAATGAAAAGACTCAGGCCCAGCCCAGAGTCTCTACACAAACCAGGTACGCTGGATTTCACTAGACCCAGAAGTACCTACAAAGTCAACCATTAAAACCTGAGCTGCACAAAAAGCCTTCCCCTGGGAATAAGCAGCAAAGCAGCAATTGAGCTCAACCACACAGCTCAAGTACTGGTCCCCACAGGAAGTTCCCCCATTTTAGAAGTAAGCAAAGGACAACAAATCAGTTCCAGAGCAGAGTTTAAGTGGTGGGAACAGCAAATAACCCAACATAGAACTGAAAGCAAAAAAAAGTACCCACAACGAGAGACAAAGTTTGATATTAACTAATAAAGCCAAAGAAGACCTATAACACCTAGAAAGACAGGAAGTCCCGTGCGCTGCCAAGCCAGAAAGTGGGGAGGGCCAGGGGCCTCAGCAATGACCCTCGTCACCTGCAACCAGTCCCAAAGGTGGAGGATGATGGCCTCAGCCACACACACCCGCACGCGCAGCCAGCCTAGCAACGACCACCAAGCCACCTCATGAAGCACCTCAGGCTCTCCTGAGCTGGGGCAGTGGGGACTTCAGGCCTCTGCCACACACCCCACCCCCAACACGTGCAACCAGTCCAGTGATGACCACCGAGCCACAGCAAGAAGGGTCCTGGTTTGGGGGGGGGGGGGGGTTTGCCATATGCCTCTGACATCTGCACCCAGCCTGGCAATGATCAAGCCACTGCTGGAAGCCCCCCGGTCTCCCCTGTGGGAATGAGGGGGGTGCCACAGGTCTCAATCCCTCCCGTCTTCCTTCCTCCTTCTTCCATCACATTTCCTTCCTCTTCCCCCTCTCCCCCCCCTCCCAACTGTTCTGCAACAACATCCTAGAATGTAAAAAAAAATTAATAAAGTTACATTTTCTTAAAAAAAAAGAAAAAACTATTCTGAATGATGCGATAATGGTGTATACATGTCATTATACATTTGTCAAAATTCAGAGAATGCGCAGTACCAAGAGTGAATCCTAATGTAAAGTATGGACTTTGGGCGGTAATGACATGTCAATATAGGTTTGACTGGGGCTGACCCTGTGGCTCACTCGGGAGAGTGCGGTGCTGGGAGCGCAGTGGCGCTCCCGCTGCGGGTTCGGATCCTATATAGGGATGGCCCGTGCGCTCACTGGCTGAGCGTGGTGCGGACGATACCAAGCCAAGGGTTGTGATCCCCTTACCGGTCACAAAAAAGTAAAAAAAAAATTATATATATATATATATAGGTTTGACTGTAACAAAGGCACCAACCACTTTGGTGTGGGAGGTTGACAGTGGGAGAGGCTTTTGGGGGCGGGGGGAATTAGGGGGTATGTGAGAAATCTGTACTTTTTACTAAATTTTGCTGTGAACCTAAAACTGCTTTAAAAAATAAAATCTGTTAAAAATAAAACTAGTAAATAATTTATCAGCAGATTATAAGGTATCTAACAGATGCTAGCTAATTTATGTCCCGATGTTTTAACATTTCTTTTTCCCAGACAACTTTACGATCTCAGGTGGATTTAAGTACGTGTGTGCAAGAGTTAATATGCACACAAAGACACAGAGGCACAATGCCCCATGTATTAAAACATGGAATACCCTCATCTATTTGCCATGTACTGTGCCACAAATGACGAGAGGGGGAAAATGATGCCAAATATAACTGCTAGCCTGATCATTTCATAGTGTAAAACCCTGTCTCATAAGTGCTTATTAAATGAATTGAGAACAAAGGTTTAAAGGGGAGTATATGAACCAGTTTATTTCCAATCACATGATGTTTTATTTGTGAAATACAAGGTACTATTCTTTAATCATAGGAATTACTATTGAGGTAAAGACTAAAAAAATGTCATTAATTCAAGCCTTCTTTATCATTCCTAAAATTTTACTTGAGCTGTCTTAAAGAATCCCTTAGCAGTGTATGCACACACACACGGTGGTGGTAGGGTACTACATGATTTGCTAAGCAAACCAACAATTACAATGATATATTATTTGTGAAACTGCTTTTCAAAAGTTTCTGTAAGTGGTACTCTATCTACACAGAAGCAAAACACTCATTTATTATTTTTATTAGAATTATAATTCTGTTACCTATGTTTATAGTATCAAGTTAAGAATATTAAGAAAAATTCTCTGTAATATGAACATACAAGCATTCAATCAAGAAAACAAAGTTCCAAACTCTCTTCACAATAAAATTTAGCATATAAATAAGATGGACTTTATAGTCCTTTTAGTGAATAAAAAGAATGCCAAAATAGAATTAGATCTTCCAAGTTATATAGCAATTCACACTAAAAGATGGCCTAAATAAGTAGACAACATTTAGACACAAGAAAGGGGAAGTCATAAATCCTTTGTAAACATTAACCTAGAAACTCTCAAATATTAAGCAGAGAATATTTTAAGCCAAAATCAAATTATGTGCTCAGTGGGACAGTGATAAAATTCATTGGTAACAGTAGGTAGGATCATTATTCTGCTCTTTCTCTCCTAATAATGTATTGTAAAAGGCAATTCTTCTTAAAAGATATTGGTAACATAAACCTTAAAATCAAATGGAAATATATCACGGTGATTTAAGAGTTTGGGTTCTGGAGCCAGATTGTCTGGGCTCTTATACCAGGTATGCCACTTTCTAGCTCTGTAACATACCATGCCTCAGTATTCTCATATGTCAAACAGGAATAATAAAAGAAGCCATACTTCATGTAGTTGTTGTGGGGAGCAGTTGGAAGAATGCCTGGAATTCTTTAATCAATATTAATTCCTAGGTTCAGTGGGAAAGAGTGGACATAACAGCATAAAGGAATGTAAGTTCCATGAAGCCATTTTTTGTCCTTTTTGTTCACTGCTATATTCTTAATGCCTGAAACCTAGTAAACATCTGTTGAATTAAACTTATATGTGTACATATATGTGCATGTATTTTTTTTTTTGAAGGAAGTACACAAAATTAAACATGAGAAGAACTCCTAGAGTTAGCAAACTAACCAAAGTTAGAAGCTTTTTCTTTAAAACAACAAAAACAGTTGAGGGATACATTCCAAGTAACTGTGATTCATTAGAGCAAGTGACTCTCAAAGCTGGGGCAGGTGGTTGCAAAGGGGTTGTGAGGTAAGACAGGGAACAGGATATATGAAAATGGAGGAAACTTAAGTTTGAAAAAATCACCACAAGTGACGTTAAACACAAATACAATCCCATAATACAGATGAACGTCTTTGGACTAAAGGAAAATGAAAGCCAAAATAAAATATGTCCAGAGAGCTTTGAACTTTTTCTCTGTTGACCACTCTCTCCCAAAGTTTTACACATTAATCTCTGAAAATACGATTCCATGAAGGCATACTGAACCCCTTTCCCAAAAAGCTGCCTACACATCACTTTATCTACAAACACTCTAGCCATGCTTTTCTTTACATTCAGTATTCTCATAACTTTACCTGTTCACACTCCATCACTGAAAAATTTGCACCAAAGCCTTAATGCTCTCCCATTACTCTGCTCTTAACAATTCCAAAGTACTTGTTATTTCTTTAACAAAACTAGCTCTCTCATGCTTATGTATATGTACACATACTACTTCATCCCCCACAGCACTCTGCCTGGAACAAACTGGAAAGCTCCAACCTTCTTGAAATCTAGGCAGGGTTAGGTCTTACACTTAACAAGCTTTCATGCCACCTTGTACATAATACTCTTACAGCACTTTCTGCCACATATTTTTTGAATACGTGTGCATGTATTTTTATTTTGTAAACAGTGTCACAAATTTCATTGAGTTCCTTACTTTTATCATTCCAGTTTTTTTTAAGTAATAAACTTTAATTTTAGAACTTTAGGGCAATTTGCCACATATTTTTTAGTGATGTATTCGCATTTCTAGCTCTTCAGATTTTATCCTTTAGGGAGAACTTTCTTTTCTTTCTATTCCTAAGGAATTGTCTAGTATCTGGCACCCAGAAAAGGGAGTTAACAATTAGCAAATGTAAAAATAAAGATATAGCATGCCACTAGTTTGTAACATTAATAAAGGGGGAAATAAATGGCTGATTCATTAATATGTTTGTTTTTAACACTATTGTGAATGGGATCTTTTCCTCAGTATGATTTCTGACTAGTTACATACCCATTTATATAATTTACCTTTAAATTGAGAAAAATTTCTTTTTTCTAGAAATCTACAGAATGTTGTAGCAACAAAAGGAAGTCAGATTATGGCAAACTCCACCCCTGGTTTCTCTCTGGAGAAGAACACTGCCAAGATAATTAACGTTGGACAGGTGTACTATCTGAAAAAAAAAAAAGAAAAATCTAGAAGAGTCAATTGGATGGATTATAACTAGAGCCTTGATGACAGACTGGAATCAAAAGTCAAATGCAAAATAATATATCTAACAACAGGGAGAAAGGTATAAATGAGAAGTAGAGCCAAGAGAAAAGAATCTGACAAGAACTAAAAGTTCAAGACCAGAGAAGGTTGGAAACAAACAACGAAAGTTCAAGGACTGCAAGATTTAAAACGTTGATTGTGGCAGAGTCAAGATATTTTTTCAAATATCTATTATTAATCCAACTTCATCAAAATTTAAGAAAGCATTACAGACAAGTATTCATAATCTTATTTTTAAGTGAAAATTTTAAGCTTATGTTTAAATATGTGTATGAAATATGAAGCCCTCCAAAATTATCTTTTTATAGCAAGTGTTGTACTCTTTAAATCACAAAACTGATCAGAAAAAAATATTACTGATTTGATTGCTCTAAATTTAAGGGGTACTAAAAATGTCACCAGCCAAATGAACCCCAAGGAAATTAACTTGCTTTATACTAAATCATTCTGCACTAAATATATGAGAGAATGCTCGCAAATAAAAAATTGACAGACCTGTCAATATTACAAAAATTTACTTTATGTGCTTTACAAGAAATCTGCACTGTGGTTTTTAAAAATTAGTTTTTCCAAAATTCAAATACCACCACCACTCAACCTCCCCCCAGCTAAAAATCACATCCTTTTAAATATTTTACTAATATTTTACTACTTATACGAGTAAGAATTGTCTGACAACTAACAGGTTTATTAAGCATAGTGTATCACCACTTTAGTGACTGTACATAGGGAACAATAAAATATTCCAAATATGTCCTTTGGCTAAAGTAAAAAAAATCTACTGTTAAGATTCTGTGGAAAAAACTAAAATACTCAGGAGAAAGATGTCTTTTTAAAAACCTTATCAAAATAATGAAGTCTGTATATCCCAACTTTCACATAGAAATTATTTCAAAACCACATAAACAACCACCACCACCTTAGCACAGTCCTAAGAAAAAAATTTAAAAATATAATAAGAAGACCTATGGTGAGAATTTTTTTCGATCTCGTTAAGAAAACATTAATAAAGACCAACCTTTTTATTTTCAATTTCCTTTAAAATATGTGTGAAAGTATGTGACTATGTGTATATATTAATCTGATTAAATAAAACTCTTCAAAAACTAAAATTAAAACTAAAATTTCTGCCATAATTTATAGCTCAAGTTTAAAGCCTTATCTAATTGACTCTTTCCACCTATCACTGCCTTTATCTTTTATTAACTCGGTTTGAACAATATTAATTTGCAAAACTGGCTCTATAATACTAATTCTACTTTTGAAATACAAACAACATAATAAAACTGCCTCACTGCAGCAGCATGAATATTTGTGTTCTCTGGATTAGGAATAAATCTGTAGTCTCCAGGAGACAGTCTGAAGTAGTTTTCTATGTGCTCAGTCTCACAGGGGCAAAACAACAACAAAAACATTCATTAAAAGCCAAGACTACCTTTTCTTGGCCCTCTCTATCCCATATACCCCTTTTGGTATTTAAAACCAGAGGTATTTAAGAGCAAGGCAATAGCAGACAATGACAGAACTAAAAATGTTTAAATCATGATGACTGCTCTTAAGGAACTTAAAATTCAGTAAGACAGAAAAGAAAAAAAAAATCCAGTCTGTGATAAGTAGACTATAAGTTTCTTGAGGGAAGAATATGTACCTATTAAGTTTGACAAAGCAGTGAAAAAACAAAGTCTATGAGGCCATGATCTGGAAGAAATGGATTCTTATTAAATCCTATGGCTAGTTAAATTTTTAAAAATGAGGTCCAAAATGAAACAAACAAACAAACAAAAAAAGAGGTCCAACCAGATAAACGATAAAATTGCAGTAGTTCATTCATTATTTTGTGGATTTATCTTGGAAAAGTTATTTTATAACTGAAAATTCTAAACAAATATTGTTTACTGAACAATAATTAAAGCATGTAATTTGCATTGTTACTTCAAATCCAGAGAGAGCTATGTGTGAGTTCTTCTCAAAATATCTTAAAATTTGATAATTTTTCACATCTTGAAAACAACTTAATTAGAAAATCCTGAATTGTAATGGATTCTAAGCCACAGAATAGGAGAACTGTCTAAGAGTCCATACAGATATAAATAAATAATTGAATGAAAACATAAATAAGGGAGGAGGGAAACTTCCTCCTTACAGCAGGATACATAAATGTAAGAGGAATGACAGAAATAGGAAAATCACCATTTGATAATTATCACACAAAAAAATTACCACAATAATTTTTTAGGCAAGAATCCTTAATAGATACTAAAACTGGTAGGCAAAAGTATAGTAAGAAACTCATGCACAATATCAAAGTATCTCTCCATAAGAAATTGATTAATTACAAAGGGCAAAATAGTAATGTTACAGTGAAGAAACCCAGCAGATTCCCCCTCTTTAACCAAATGATGAAAGTTAACATCACTAATGGTGAGACGTATCAACAGGGGCCTCTTAATATGATAAACAAGGGGATCGCAACTCTTGGCTAGGTGTCGACCACACCCGGCTCAGCCAGTGAGTGCATCAACCATCCCTATATAGGATCCGAACCCGCGGAGGGAGCGCCACTGCACTCCCAGCGCCGCACCCTCCCGAGTGAGCCACGGGGTCGGCCCTTGAGGGCTATTCTACAAAATAACTGGCCAGTATTCTTCACAAGTGTCAAGGTCATGAAACAGGTTGAGGAACTGTCTCAGATTAGAGGAGAAACATGACAACTAAACGCAAGGTGGGATCCTATATTGGATCCTGAACCAGAAAAAGGACATCAGTAGGACAACTGATAAAATTTGAGTAAGGTCTGTATATTCATAGTATCATATCAGTTAATTTTCAGGTTTTGATAACTGTACTGTGTTATGTAAAATATTGGCATTTGGGGAAGCTAGGTGAGGGGTACAGGGGAAACCTCTATACTATTTTTACAACTTTATTTCAGGAAAGAAGGAGAATAAGCCAACTAACTCCCAAACTATACACTAAAATACAACTTAATAAGAGATCCAACGACATGAAGGAAAAAATAGGTGACATATTTTATCAAATAACCTTCCTGAGGGTTCAGAACATTTCTTTACTCTTAATACAGTAATTCACTCACAAAAGCTGGGCATTAGTGTTATGCAGGTTCCCTCTCCCCACCCCTATCCAATATGGTCTCTATCTCTTGAAGATCAAAACTATGATAATTATTCTATTTATAATAATCAAATTGCACTTAAAAATATCTGCATATTCCATAGGACTGTACTGTGCAACAAACAGAATTTCAATAAATCCTTGCTGGGAAAAAAAGAAACCATCGGATAAAATCAACAATATTTTTATATGCCTGAAAACACCCCTAAATGTATAATCCTGTTAAGAATATTACTAACCAAAGAATGTTTAAAGCCAGAGGCTACCACAAGGGAGTAACAACTTCTTTCATCTTTTATGCTTATACTTCGCATTTCCAAGGATCTTCCCTGTATTAGTTTCCTAGGGCTGTTATGACAAAGTACCACAAACTGGATGATTTTAAACAGAAATTTATTCTCCTAGTTCTGGAAGCTAGAAACACAAAATCAAGGTGTTGGGGGGGCCGCCATATTGTCTCCAAATCCTCTAGGGGAGGATCCTTCCTTGCCTCTTCGAGCTTCTGATAGCCCCAGGTGTTCCTTGGCTTGTTGCAGCATTACTCCAATCTCTGCTTCCATCTTCACATGACCATCTTCCCTCTGCGTCTGTGTCTTCACATGATATTCTCCTCCCTCTGTCTCTGTTTTCTCTTCTTATAAGGACACCAGTCACATTGGATTAGGGCCCATACAAATTGAGTATGATCTCATGTTTACTTGATTACATTTGCAAAGATCCTATTTCCAAATACAGTCACATTCACAGGTATACATATTAGGACTTCACCATATCTTTCTGGGGGACACAAATCATTCTACAACAACTCTCTATTCCATAAAAGCATTGTTTAGAAGTTACTTATTCAACATCATTTTAAGAAATGTTTATTGAGCATCTCCTATATGCTAGGTACCATTCTAAATAAGTGCTAAAAATAAAGTGGTAAATAAATTAGAGAAATGATCTGCCATTAAGAAGCTGCTATTTCCAGTTCATAGAATCAGACAATAAAGAGACAAACATGACAATCTCAAATTATGAGAAGTGCTATGAGGTGATAAAGTACTTTAAAAGGGTGGTCTTAGACTGTCTAAAGAGGTGACAGTTGAGCTAAGACAAGAGGGATGTGCAACTGTAATGGCCAAGGAAGGACGCTGGAGCAGAATGACAATGGAGGAAAGGTGTCTGTTTATTTAAATGATATGGCCATGTGACAAAGGTGCAGACAGTTTACAATTTATTAGGCCTACCAACTTTGAAATTATGTGATTCTTGAAGAATGTTTTTTATTTTAAGAGTCTATATCAGTTTTGCACATCGAAGTTAGACATTTAATTTTTTTATATTATACGACTTTAATTTTGGATAATTTAAATTTGTAGAGCCCACAATCACTCAGTGAGTGTTTGCTGATGACAAACCTGAAGGACATAGTAAAAAAGAACATTAACAGTGCAGGCAAAGTCAAGGTCATGTACTGTTATAATATGAAGCTGTAGTGATTATTATACAGTTGTATATTTATTGCTAAATAAATACTATTGCTCCACAATTAGCAGAAAATTAATTGCAGGGGGGACCTTAAAGGAGGTTAAATAAGGAACTAGAGTATTCTCCAGCAGAAGGCTTTCAGAATCCCAGGGACTGTGAAATCGGGGGTAGAATACAAAGTTAGGTGAAGCACACGTATAAAAGTTTGGAACAATCATAACCATATACTGTCATCGCTGCTCACTGGACCACCATGCCTGCCGGCTGCCCAAGGCAATCATTTTGATTAAATATATTCCAGGGATGCCTCTGATCAGGTTTCTCTTTATTTCTCTAGTGTTCCCCAACACTAAGCTCACTACCTTTAATAGGATACAAAAATTCAAGGCATTAGTGATGGTACAAAAACTACTGTACTAAGTACAAAATTCTAGGATATAATCATTGATGTAGCTTAATACAGCGTAACACAATGGGCAGGTTTAATACAAGCTGGGGTTTTTTTTTTTTTTTTTTTTTTTTTTTTTGGTCTTTTTCATGACCAGTACTCAGCCAGTGAGTGCACTGGCCATTCCTATATAGGATCCGAACCCGCGGCGGTAGCGTCGCCGCGCTCCCAGCACTGCACTCTCCAGAGTGCGCCACGGGCTCGGCCCCTTAAGCTGTTATATTTAATTACCAGTTTACTAGACTCATTTCTTATGTCTCAATTCTTAAAAATATGCAGTATTTCTGTCAGGTGCTCTTATTAAACATTAGGCACTCTTAAGACACGGCAAACCTTTACTGACTAGAATCTCTAGAGTATGAGTGATTCCATGTGTAGGTGTCTAGGACAATTGATATTTTGCTTTAAGTCCCAAAACACTTAAGCATACTGAATGGCAAACAAATTACACTAAAGTCTCACTAGACTTCACCTCTCTGAGCTACACCTTCTACCTCCCCACCCCCAAAACAACCATAAGGAATATCTTTATGGGACAGCTGGGTTTCAATAGGGTGAGTTTGGTGAAAAAAACTGAATATTTGAGGGTTTTTACTGTGCTAAACCTACTTTCTTCTCCAACTGCTTCTTCCCTACAACTCTCCTCCAGGTAAAAAGGTAAGTTTCATTGTCTTCAGCCCCAATTGCCTCTCTCATACCACTCTCCATCTCCATTTCACATACACCACACCAGCCTCCCTCTTCCATATTTCTAGATCTCTTAACATTTCTTTCTTTTTTTTTTCTTTAAAAGATGACCAGTAAGGGGATCTCAACCCTTGGCTTGGTGTTGCCAGCACCACGCTCAGCCAGCGAGCAAACCGGCCATCCCTATATAGGATCCGAACCCATGGCCTTGGTGTTATCAGCACCGCACTCTACCGAGTGAGCCACGGGCCGGCCTAGATCTCTTAACATTTCAAATTTACATTCACTGAATGAAATGATATAAATCTTTTCTTCAAAAAAAACCTAGAGCATTTATTGTTTATGCTGTTTGTAGTACCTTTTTACAAAACGTCCTTGTTTTATATTTATATTTGAGCTTTATGGATAAGGCCAATGTCTTCAACATCTTTGCATAGAAACATCTCAGCTATCTGAACACAGCTGAAAACTAGGAGAAATACTCTCCCAACACTATGAATTCTCTAAGTTACCCACTGTCTCTCCCAAATCATTATCTCTATCCCTCTCTACATGTATACCATTCTCTAAACTAAATGAGTGTCATCTACTCATTTCCTGACCACCTACCACTGCTCCTCATATTCATGCATCTTGGTCAGATTTCTGCCCTACTATATGTCCTATTACCATGAGCAATGTCCACCCAAAATTCAAGTCTCAAGATTCCTGGAACTTTTCAGTTCAAAAGGCCTACTCACACAGCCTTTAGACTTTAAATCTACCAACCCCCCACAGCCAAACACTTAACTGATCTTATCCAATCTTAAAATATTCACAGCTCTCTCATACCTACACTGTTACTATACCTGCTCCTCGATTTCATAATCACAGCCTACTGCTTACTCCTTCCATCCTCTACCTGTCCCTTCCCGCATCTCATTTCCTTAGTAAATCTACACATGAATGACTACCTAAATTACTTCCTCACCAACACTTTTTACCCCTGGTCAATCAGCATGGGGTCCATGCAAAAGTCCAAGCTCACAAACTATCTTCTCTTAAATGTTCAAACTATTGGGCAGTGTTAGAAAAAGGATCACAGAACCATGAAAGTTGATAGCACTACAAATTTTGGTCTGCAATTTCAGATGGAATCTTAATCCCACTAAGCAATCTTTTTAATTGTCCTTGGCTCCCTCTCTGATTCTCTTCAACAACTGCTCACAATTTTCACTAATTTTAAGACCCCTTCCTGTGGCCAACCTCCACATTCTCTTAAATTCATTAAAAAAAATTTGAGATTATTAAGTTATGAATTATCTGCTCAATTTTTGCCTCTCCCTCACTCATCCTTTGTCCTTCAATACTATCTTAGAAAATGTTATCCTTCCTTCTTGTTCTTGCCCCATGCCTACAAGTCAGTATTTCATTCTCTACTAGCTTTTTCTCTAAACAAAACACTCAAGTGTCTCCTATCACTTAAAACATATAAAGACTATAATTTCCTATCCTTGCTAGGCACCACACTCCCTGTTTTCCTTCTTAGAAAAGCATTATATATTCACTGCTTCCACCTCCTCATTTCTCATTCCCTCCTCTAGTTTGTTCTACACATTATAACATTCCTTTCAACTAGATCATGGGTGCTAACCAGAAAAGAAATCACTGGGTCACTTGGGTTTGGGGAATATTCTCCTCCCCCAATCTCCCCAGACACTCCCCAATCTTTGCCCTCAAACAAGAGTAAACTGCTTTTACTAACCAGATATGATGAATTCTTTAGGTACATCAGGTAGCATAAAGGTTGTTAACACTAAATTTTAAAGTACCCGATGACTCCAAAATCCTTATTTCAGATCCTGATTTTACTACTGCTTCCTGTACATATTTTCTTAGGTGCAACATTGTGACTTTGGTCATGACATTCCAGAAACTGAGGGCTGGCCTGTGGCTCACTCGGGAAAGTGCGGTGCTGATAACACATTAAGGCCACGGGTTCGGATCCCATATGGGGATGGCCGGTTAGCTCACTGGCTGAGCGTGGTGCTGACAACACCAAGTCAAGGGTTAAGATCCCCTTACTGGTCATCTTTTAAAAAAAAGAGAGAGAGAGAGACAGACAGAAACTGAGCTTTTTTCTCAACAGTACCCCACCTCCCTGTCCTCCAAATTACTCATTTCATCTAATGGAATCATGCAGTCACCCAAGCAGGAAAATCAGAAACCCTGAGATCAGCCTTGACTTCCCCTTCTACCTCACCAAATCCTGCCAATTTTACCAATAAAGTGTACCTTAAATCCATCCCATCCTCTTTAATCTTACGATGCCATAATAAAGGTCTCTACTGTCCACTTGAATATTTCAATAGTCTCCTAGTCTTCTTGATTCCCTCAATTCAGTCCTCTACCTTATAGCCAGACTGACTTATTTAAAATACTTAATTTAATCACATCAGATTCCTGCTTAAAATCTTTCAAATAGCTCCCTAACACTTCTAGGATTAAATTCAAATTCCTAAGCATAGCAAGCAAAGAATTAACAATCTGGCTCCTCACCAGTCTCACCTCCAATTTCTCCCTAAATTTATGTCTCTTGTAATACCAAACTACTTCCAGTTCATTGCAAACACTTTATGGTTCACACACACCTCCATGACTGTGCTCATACTATTTCCTCCCTGAAACAGTCATTCACCACTTTGTTTGGTAAATTGAAAGAGTCCAGTTCAACTTAATAAAGACTTAAATAAGGCAGCTGATAAAATACATATACAAGTAAATAACTTGTTTGTATACTTGCTCATAATAACACAAAAATAAAAACAAATATATAAAATTATCAAAACATATACAGGATAATATGAAGAAAATAGTCATTTTAAAATACTTTATTAAAGATTATATCTGAACAGTAAAATTATGGGTAACTTTTATTCCTTGCTTTTGCTTCTCTGTACTTACTACAATAAACAAGTGTTACATATGCAATAAGAAAAAACTAAGTTTTTTGAAAATCTGTATAGGCCTTAATATAACTTGTAAGACAGTAACACATTAACAAAAAGTTGCGTATACATATACCTACATATATGCACGTCCCAGAGCCTACCTGAATTGTAAAAGGCCATCAATGTCAGTCTGGAGAACTTAAGACTTCATTTTGTCCAATGAAGCTATATTTTATAAATATTTAAGGGAGAGTATAGGAAAGACTAGAGAGATTAAAGCCTAGCTATAAGGAAAGCAATTATAAAGCTATTACGTAATACTGTCAGGAGATGTCAGGGGACTCAACCATAATGCTAGCAACAGGTAAACAACAAAAGAGATGAGTTCAAGAAAAAATGTACAGGTAGCTCTTGTAAGTGCAAGTGGATACAGTGAACTAAAAATGCAAAGTTTTTAAAAGTGATTTATTTCAAATTCCACATGAGAGAATAGTGATAGAAAATAAAAAAACAAAAAAGTAAGAATGAAGAGTGGAGAAGTGAAGCACTCCCCACAGGGAAAAAGGGTAAACATAATGAGTTCAATTTTAGAAATGAGAGATGACAGTGGATCATCCTGTCACAAATGTCCAAAACAAAGGTAGAAAATGTAATGTATAGGAAACTGGGAAACTGAACTTGGATTCAGGAAACACAGACTCTAATCTTGGCTTTGATATTTACTAATTTGTGACCTGGCAATTAAAATCTTATTTCAAATGCTAGATCAGCATATTTTTCAAACTTAGCTTTCTCCCTCTTACAGCAGAAGAATCTTAACTATGAAAATATCTCAGAGGAGGAAGGATCACAGGAAAGTCACAGAAGAAAGTTTGGGGAAAGTAGGGTCTTCATGTATGGAGAAATCATCTTCAAAAAGGGTACCAAGACCATTCAATGGGAAAATGACAGTCTTTTTAACACATGATGTTGGAAAAACTAGATATCCACGTGCAAAAGAATAAAACTAGACCCTTATCTAATACCATATACAAAAATGAATTCACATGGATCAAAGACCTAAATATAAAATCTAAAACTATAAACTTCTTAGAAGAAAACATGGGATAAAAAAACTTCACAGCATCGGATTTGGCAATGATTTCTTGGATAGGACACCAAAGGCACAAGCAACAAAAAGAAGAAATAGACAAACTGAACTTCATGAAAATTTTAAAATTTTGTGCACTGACAGACAATAACATCAAGACTAAAATACAGAAATAAAAAGGCCATAAACGAAGAGGAGAAAATATTGCAAAGATATTTGTGTGTGATAAGGGACTAATATCCAGAATAAAGAACTCCTAAAACTCAAGACAAAAAAAAACCTGATTCACAAATGGGCAAAGGGCTTGAACAGACATTTCTCCAAAGAAAATATGCAAATGGCCAATAAAAAGATGCTCAATATCATTAAGAAAATACAAATCAAAAATCACAATGAGATAATCACCTCACATCCATTAGGATGAATACTATCAAAAAAGGCGAGGATGTAGAGAAATTAGAATCCTTGTGCATTGTTGGTGGGAATGTAAAATGGTACAGTTACTGTGGAAATAGAATTACCATATAACTCAGCAATTCCACTCACTACCTGCTATATATCCAAAGAACTGAAAGCAGAATCTTGAAGAGTTAATTGTACACCCATGTTCACAGCAGCGTTACTCACGATAGCTAAAATGAGGAAGCAACTCAAGTGCCCACTGACAGATGAAAGGATAAACATAATTTGCAACATACATACAACAGAATATTATTCAGTCTTAAAATTGAAGGAAACTGACATGCTACAACACAGATGAACCAGGAAGACATTATGCTAAGTGAAATAAGCCAGTCACAAAAAAGTCAAATACTGTATGATTGCACTTATATGATGAGGTACTTAAGAGTAGTCAAATTCATGGAGACAGAAAGTAGAATGGTGGCTGCCAGCTGCCAGAGGTGAGAGAATTAGGCAGTTATTATTTAATGGGTATAAAGTTTCCGTTTTACAAGATGAAAAGAGTTCTGGAGATAGATGGTGGTGATGGCTGCACAACAATATGAAAATACCTAATACTACTGAACCGTGCACTTAAAAATAGTTTAGGATACTAAATTTTATATTATATGTATTTTACCCCAATTTTTTAAAAATGGGGGGAAAGCTCCAGTGTTGAGTGGGGGGGGCAGAAGGGAGGATAAAGCCATGCCAACCCACCTTATGTTTACCTTGAAATATATCCACACAAGACAACATATATTGTTTTACAAGAACACATACAAGTAAATGTATATATATCAAGCATATTAAAATATGTGTCTATTGGAGGAAAGGAGAAAGAATGATTAATATAGATAAAAAGGAAATGAATATATAAAATGGAAACAAAACCTTGAATGAGTCAATAATTACTTTAAACCATGAACTAAGGTCAGGATTAATTCAATCCTCTTTACTTGAGGTCCCATCAGTAAATTTAAAATAATTTAAAAGTCCAAAAAACTAAGCTGGCTGGTTTAGCACAAGTTCAGTGGGTTAGAGCGCAGCCTTATAACACCAAGGTCACGCGTTCAGATCCCTGTACTGGCCAGCCAGCAAAAAAACACTAAAAGCTGTTCTAGAAAGCAATTAATATGTATCAATATCTTTAAAACCAAACAATCTTTGATTCATTAATTCCTCTTCTAAAAATTTATCCTAAAGCAAAAATAAGTATTCACCCACCCTGAACTACTCATAATAAATAAAATCTTAATTAAAAAAAAGCAAACAACTTAATGTCCTACAAATGGAGAGCAGTTACTTATAAAATATTTTTATGTACACCTTTAAAAACACTGAGAAGAATTAAGCATGAAATGCTTATGATATAATATAGAAGGAAAATGGCCAATGCATAGACTTATACATAAGGGATGACCTCTCCCACACATATTTTACATATACTTTACATGCACAGAAAAAAACTGAAAAGGAAATGCACTAAAATGTTTATAGCTATTATGAATTGTGGACTTATATGCTGACTTCCTATAGTTTTCTTTATATTTCCTGGTATTAAATAAAAAACGGAGCTCTATTAATAGTTATATTAGACAACAGCATAATTCAGTTACTACCAGAACTGCCACAGGCAGACCAGGACATATGGTCACCAGGACGTATGGTTACCAGGTCATGTGAACGCTATCATTTAAAAACAAAATTATTTTTAAAAATATTTCCAAAAAATCATACTGATTATGGACGCACAGATTTTAGTGTTTAGAAGACATTTTTTGAACTTCTAGGGTGTTTTACCAAAAAATTAATAGGGGTACCCCACATTTCTATGTAGATGTATTAAGAAAAGTTTTTCTTTAATATTCCTAAATATTCCTTTAATAGGAAATAATAAATCAAAGGTAATTTAGGATGTTAATAAGTGCTAATATTTATCACTATTTTTGCTAGCAAAATCAGAAGATCAAATGTAACTATTCACACAAATAAGCAGTAACTTATTCTATCAATTCCAACACTCCCACCATAATTAGTAATTTTTTAAAACTGTAAAATAAAGTAAAAACATCAGATACTTAAAATAAGCTACATGCCTTAGTCCTATTTCCTATACTTGCTGAACTAACCAGCTGAAGTTGGTTTTACAAAGTGAAATCAGTTCTGAGAAGATGTTAACTTATTAGCTAATAAACTTCATCTGAATTATAAATTCCATAATTATATTTGCTATTATTTAACTGCCAAAATTAGTAAAAATAGTCCTTGTTCTAACACCACAGTGACAAAAAGGAGGACACTGATGAAAACTGTCATTTAACAAGATATATTACTCTGCCATTTTGCATGGCTCTATTAATTTTTATTATGGCATTCTTAATTGTGCTTGATTTTACCTTCTTCCCAGGCCTCAAAATCGAAAGTACACACAACCACCTCCCTTTTTTCATGCAATCCAAATGCCCCTTTAAAAAGAGGCATATATTCATGGGGCTGCCTTAAAAATCCCAGTGAGAGGCAACTCTAATTCACACAACCAAAGTAAATTTTGACACTATTCCTGGTTTTACCACTTTCTGATCCTGCACAATTAACAACCTTCTCACGCCTCAATCTAATTAACTCCTCTGAAGTAGGTGTTTCAAAGGGTACAGAACAGAACGTAACTGATAGCTGTGAAAGTTTCTTTAAACCACAGTAAAACAAGAAAAAGTGACAACATAAGATCCCAACATTGTCAAGAGGAATCTGAAAAAGATTTTTTCCAAAAATGTTTCCTGTCTCACTGTCATTATAAAACTACTTCCAGCAAAATTGTGTAACAGTAATACAAGTGTTAAATTTTTGTGTTGCTCTGTTAAACTTCAAAAGGTTTAAGAAGATTCCTTCAAAACCCTCTTTAATTTGCTCAATTCTCTTTTCAAGCATATTAGACTCCATTAACAGCCAATCATGTAAGCAAAACTGCAAGTGACCTGAGAGTTGCCATAGCAACAGCTGCTTTCTGAAATACGTGTTATGCATTTTAAAAGCTCTCACAGAAAGGATATCACATCTATCAATTAACCACCAAAGCTCAACAGAGCACATTACCCAAATGAAACGAAAAACTCAACTACCTTAAACAGGGCAACTACTTTGTAATAAAAGGGATGTTTCCTATTCATGACCCAAAATGCTATATCATGGTTTGTAAATTTCAAAATGTGTTATAATTAATAACATAGAATAGCTGAATACCATGTTTAGTAGTGCACAAAATAGATACAGTAAAGAAAGAAGTATAATCAGGACTATATTTAGCAATGCACAACCATCAAGGGTAATGAATAAACATATGCTGTAATAAACTGGCAAACTGTCACGCGATCTTACTAATAAAAAAGTTGGCCTAAATGTAGTATACTAAAATGGTTTTCAACATTCATATGGTGTGTGTGCGCATGTGTATGTGTTTGTGTACACTTCATAGATTATAAAAAAGATGTGCAAACAGTATATACAAAAGACATTCTACCATTTTCGAGAAAAATCATTCTTTTGGCAATTCATCTGAAATAGATGCCTCTACCTATAAAACTCATTCTCATGAAGATGCACAGCTTCCCAGGGTTTACCAGAAAGGTCATCTGAACAGTGTGCAATTCTGCAACAATAAGAAACTTTCAAAAACAAACATCTCTGCAAAATAATTTCAAAGCTGATCATTAATAAATGTCCACAATTAAAGGGAAAAATAATCAATAAAACACAGCAGACCTGAAAAATCAATTTCTAAAACTATATTTAACCATCTAAGTAAATAAACAGAATGTATAAAAAGTACTACTCAAAATTTTTTTTATCATGAATAAAACTGCTACAAATAGAATAATAAGATAAAACATACTGAAATCACCAATAATCATATTCAAACACTGGAAAGAAAAATATTTTGGATAACATACTCTAAAAAGAGACTCTAAGTTAATGTGATAAAAGAATCTGTTTCATACACATTCTAACTTTAAATTTCTACAACTTCAAAAAAAGGATTTTTTGAAAAACTGGGGACTACTGCTAACTACTAAAGCATAAATTCAGGAAATAAGGTATAACAAGGATGAACACAAAAAATTGTTTTAATGGCTGTTAAGTGAGAAAGCCAACAACAAGCCACTATAACAATGCCTAGGAATGACCCCAACATTTTAGAACCCTGGAAGGCCCAATGATTGAAGTATTACTGTATTAATGAGGTATTCATTAACTTCCCAGATAATTCCTTTGACCCAAATGTCATTCTATGTTCAGATGGTAGATAACACAGCACATTTTTCCTTTCAAAAGAAAAATCTCATCCTTTATTTCAAACCTGTATTCCTTGTACCTACACAAACTTTGAACATGATCAAACACTGAATTCAAAATCCAAGCACAAACACCAAAGTCAGGGGTTTGGATCCACATACTGGCCAACCACAAAAAAGCCAAAAACAAAAACAAGAATAAAATCCAAGCACAATATTAATACTACTAACAACTATTATCTCTTAAGCGCTTCTAAGCAATTTATATGCATTAACTCATACGATCATCACAATATCCCCATGAGATATGTATTATCATCATCCCCAATTTACAGATGATGAAACTGAGGCACAGAAAAGTTAAGTAACTTACCCAAAGTCACACAGCCAATAACTTGTGGACCCAACGTTCTAAGTCAAACAGTCTGATTCTATATCCCTCACCCTTAACTATTATTCACAAAGCTCATTGTAAGTAAATATGGTTCCAACTATAACCCTTTATCCTAACAAATTAATGTTTCTCTAATCATCTCACACCCTTTCTCTCCTTAGTTTAGCTAACCGAGCTTAATAATTCCAGCAAAGCAAAATACAATTAGTTTTTTTAAAAAATAAAAATCAAGTATGTTGAAAACAAACAAAAAAAGGAGCAATTAGCTCACCTATGAAGCCTACATAAAAACTGTAGAAGAGGATAAAATAGCTGAGATTTCTTTCTTTTTAAGCAAAGGACATATATGCACAGATGAGTATGATTATAATGATGATGTTGACAAAGTTATTATATACTCCCACATTTAATTCTCACAATCCTGTGAAGTAGATTTACTGTCTCTACTTTAGAATAAGCAAACAGGTACAGAGAAATGAGGTAATTTGCCTAAGGGCATACAGCTAGTAAGTGGCAGAATTGGGATTCAAAAACCTCTGACAGTTTGACCAGATATAGCCTCACTGTTAACCATAATCCAACCAATTAGTACCAGTGATTAGTGGAATTAAAGATTTTTAGAGGTAAGGAGATATATCATAAGGGCAGGCAATCATGACATAATCATTCCTAAAAACAGTCATGGCTAGACATGCAGATTTAGCAATAGTAAACTTTTAGAAAAACTGAAAAACACCAAAATATAACAACAATTGAGGACTGTTAAATAAACTACAGGGCTTCCAATTCAACATGGCAGACTGAGCACACAAATGTGCCTTTTCTTCCACCCCTGGTCTTCAGGTAATCACAGAAAGCTGTTTTGTTTTTAAACAAACTCAGAAAGAAAATAAATCATAAAACATATGGGGGTAAAAGTGTTCCATCATCAGATCAGAAAATGCCTAGAAAATATAAAACAAATGAGATCAGATTAGGAAAGACTAAGCAAAGGAAACTGCATCCTAGATATCAGTTTGGATCTTCTCCAAGTTTGGGATTTCTAGGAGCTAAAGAGTGGCTCCAAGTTTATAATGCAAATTATCAAGGATATATATCAGTAATTAAAGAACTACATTTGAAATGACTTAGGCCTCTCCTCCTCTCCCTGCTTAAAGAGAAAGAGCTGAAAGCAATGGCTATCCACCTCAAGATTAAGCGCAGGTACTAGTCTAAAGTGTTCTTCAAACTATTAGTTTGAAATAATTTTGATGTGCTACAACTAGCAATTTTTAATGATCTAAAATGCATAAAACAGAAAAAACAAAGTAAAGATATGTGCTATTTCTCTGTAACGTTTGCTTCAGCCATACATTTATAAATTCATATAAATGTGTGTACTGAGTTGAAATGTAAAACGTATTTTATACTATGAAGCACAGCTTTTTAAAAGTTACAAAGCTCAAAATAAAGTGTGTAGGTCTGTGGCGAGCTCCTAAGGTGGGTGTTGAGGCGTAAAAGTAAAGCAGATCAGTACTTGAGACATAAAGCATTCCACTTCCCACATAAGGGATGATTATTTTGGCAATTGTGGATACTTAACACCTTGCCTCCTAATCAACCATACACATTAAAGCACTATTTCTCAACCTTTCCTTCCATTATTGACCCCAAAAGAGCTTGTTTAAAATGTTTTTTCCCTAATCACCATCTCTATGAAATTTTAGTACAACAGATCTGTTCATGTATTACATGCATATCTGTGGTTTACACATAAGACCAATGTGTTTTTTTGCCCTAATAACCAATTTTTTGAGAAATGCAAACCTGTGAGGATGCATTAGAATAAAGAAGCCTACCACATGCCATAGTCAAGAGAAAGACCTATGGGTGAAACAAACCTGCAGCAGAGAACCACAGTCCATTTACTTAAGTTGACCAAATTAATCTTTCTTTCATGAATATGGAAGAACAATCAAGAATCACCAAACATGAGGAAAAATAAAAGATGAAAAAATTAACAAAAGAAATTGGAGAAAGGGCAGAGCTGCAAGCACATAGGGTGAAGCTATAAACCACAAAGGATTTCCCAGGCCTTGAAATCTGGTTGAGCTTCTCCAGCTGTTTTTGCGTTTTTTATTTTTATTTTTTCCTTTTTTTAAATAAATGTTTTATTTTAAAGTTTAACATTAAACAATGTCATCATTTTTTGAGTCCCCTTACTGAATCCTCCCTTACCTCCTCCTGCAGGCCCCTTTCCCACTTCTGGTAACCTCAGTTCTGTTTTGTCCTTTTGTAAGTATTATTGTAATTATTGTATCTTTTGCTTGTTTATTTATCTTTTACCTTCCACTTATGAGTGAGGACATGTGGTGGTATTCTTTCTGCACCTCGCTTATTTCACTTAGCATGATTTTCTCTACGTTCATCCATGTTGCTGCAAATGGCTGTATTTCATGCTTTTTTATGACAGAGTAATATTCTATTGTATATACAGACCACATTTTCTTTATCCAGTCATCCAACAATGGACATTTAGGTTGGTTCCAACTCTCAGCTATTGTAAATAGAGCTGTGATAAACATGGCAGTGCAGGTATCCCTTCAACACGACGATTTCCAATCTTTTGGGTGTAAACGCAGCAGTGGAATTGCTGGATCTTATGGCAGTTATACCTACAGTTGTTTGAAGAAACTCTATACCGTCTTCCATACTGGCTGCACCAATTTACAGTCCCATCAACAGTGTAGGAGGGTACCCCTTTTTAAACGTTGTCAGCATTTGTTATTCTCTATCTTTTTGTTAACAGTCTAACTGGGTTTGGATGATATCTCAATGTGGCTTTGATTTTACATTTCCCTGATGCTGAGTGATGTTGAGCATTTTTTCATGTGTCTATTGGCCATACATATATCTTCCTTTGAGAAACGCCTATTCCTCTCCTTTGCCCATTTTTCAATCAGGTTACTTGTTTTTTTACTGTTGAGTTCTCTGTATATTCCAGACAACTAATCCTCTGTCAGATGCACAGTTTGCAAATATTCTCTCCCACTTTGTAGCTGGTCCTTTTGCTCTGTTGTTTCTTTTGCTGCACAGAGCTTTTTAGTTTGATATAATCCCATCTGTTTATTTTTCTTCTGTTGCCTGTGCTTTCGGGGTCATATTCATAAAGTCTTTGTCCAGTCCTACTTCCTGAAGTGTTTCCCCTGTTTTGTTTTCAGAGTTTGATCATTTCAGGTCATATATTTAAGTCTTTAGTCCATTTTGAGTTGGTTTTCTATACAGTGAGAGATACAGGTCTAGTTTCATTCTTCTACATATGGATGTCCAGTTTCCCCAGACCATTTATTGAAGAGACGATCTTTTTCCTCAATGTATGTTCTTGGTGCCTTTGTCAAAGATCAGTTGGCTGTAAATTTTGGGGTTGATTTCTGGGTTCTCTACTCTATTCAATAGGTCCAAGTGTCTGTTTTTATGTCAGTACCATGCTGTTTCGGTTACTAAAACTTTGCAGTATAAAGTAGTGTTATGTCGTGTGTGCGCGCGCGCGTGTGTGTGTGTGTGTGTGTGTGGGTGTGTGGGTGTGCGCGCGCGCGCTCAGGACTGCTTTCCCTATTTGGGGTCTTTTATTATTCCATATGAATAATTGTTTCTTCTGTTTCTGTTAAGAATGTCATTAGTATTTTGATGGGGATTGCACTGAATCTGTAGATTGCTTTGGGCAGTATGGACATTTTCACAATGTTAATTGTTCCAATCTAAGAGCATAGAATGTCTTTCCATCTTTTTGTGTCCTCTTTAATTCCTTTCAGCAGTGATGTGTAGTTCTTGTTGTAGAGAACTTTCACCTCCTTGGTTAAACTGATTCCTAGATATTTTATTTTTGGGGTGACTATTGTAAACGGACTAGCTCTCTTGGTTTCTTTTTCTGTTAGTTCATAGTTGGTAGTATAAAAACACTGATTTTTGCATGTTGATTTTGTATCCTGAAACTTTACTGAAATCATTTATCAACTCTAAGAGCTTTTTCAGTGGAATCTTTAGGCTTCTCTCTATATAAGATCATATCATCTGCAAACAGGGATGGTTTGACTTCATGTTTTCCAATCTGAATGCCCTTTATTTCTTTCTCTTGCCTGACTGCTCTGGCTACTACTTCCAATACTATGTTAAAAAAAAAAAAAAAAAAAAGAGGAGTGGTGAGAGTGAGCATCCTTGTCTTGTTCTCATTCTTGATGGAAAAGCTTTCACCTTTCCCCCATTCAGGATGACACCAGCAGTAGATTTGTTGTATATGGCTTTTATTGTGTTGAGATACTATCCTTCTATACCTAATTTGCTGAGTCTTTATATCATGAAGGGATGCTGAACTTTGTCAAATGCTTCTGCGTCTACTGAGATAATCATATGGTTTTTGTCCTTGACTTTGTTGTAGTAGTGTATCACATTTATTTACTTGCATATGCCAAACCATCCTTGCATCTCTGGGATGCATACCACCTGACTGCAGTGTATATATATTTTTTGATGTGGTGATGTAATTTCTTTGCTAATATTTTATTGAGGATTTTTGCACCTATGTTCATTAAAGAAATTGGCCTATAGGTTTTTTTGTTGTTTTTCTAGTTTTTTCTATGGCTTTGGTATCAAGATGATGCTGGCCTCATACAATGAGTTTGGGAGAATGGCCTCTGTTTCAATTTTTGGGAATAGTTTGAAGAGAATTGGTATTAATTCCTCTTTAAAGGTTTGGTAGAATTAAGCAGTACAGCCATCCAGTCCTGGGCTTTTCTTTGTTGAAACTGCTGGTTCTCTCTTCAATCTTGTTGCTTGTTATTGGTCTGTTGAGGTTTTCTATTTCTTCTTGGTTCAGTCTTGGTGGTTTGTATGTGTTTGGAAATTTATCCATTTGCTTCAGGTTTTCAAATTTCCTGGCACATAGTTGTTTATAAGAGTCTCTAATGATTCTTTGTATTTCTGTGATATTGGTTGTTATGTTTACGTTTCCATTTCTAATTTTTTGATGTCTTCTCTTTTCTTAACCTAGCTAATCGTTTGTCTGTTTTGTTTATCTTCTCAAAAAACCAATCTTTTCTTTCATTGATCTATTGTATCATTTTTGGGGTTTCTATTTCATTTAGTTCTGCTCCAGTCTCAATTATTTCTATCCACTAACTTTGTGATTGCATTGTTCTTGTTTTTCTAGTTCTTGGAGATGAAGCATTAGGTTATTTCTTTAAAATCTCTTTTGATGTAAGCATTTATTGCAATAAAATTCTGTCTTACAACTGCTTTTGCAGCATCCCACAAGTTTTGGTATAATGTGTCTTCATTTTCATTAGTTTGAATGAATTTTTAGATTTCCTGTTTAATTTCTTCTTGGAACCATATGTCCTTCAGCAGCATGTTGGTTAATTTCCATGTGTTTGCATATTTTCGTGAGTTTCACTTGTTATTGATTTCCAGTTTTAATCCATTGTGGTCTGAGAAGATACTTGGAAGGGTTTAAATTTTTTTAAATATGTTGAGGCTTGATTTGTGACCTAATGTGTCATCTACCCTGGAGAATATTCCAATTACTGATGAGAAGAATGCATTTCTGTGGTTGCTGGATGAAATGTTCTGTAGGTATCTGCCAAATCCAATTGGTCTATGTGTTTCTCTGTTGATTTGTTGCCTAGATGATCTGTCCAATGTTGAGAGGGGTATTCAGGTCCCCAACTATTATCATATTTGGGTCTATCTCTTTCCTTAGGTCTAATAGTGTTTGCTTTATGTATCCAGGTGCTCTGATGTTGGGTGCATATACATTTATGACTGTTATGCCTTCTTGCTGCATATATCCCTTTATCATTACACAGTGGCCTTGTCTCTTTTTATAGTTTTTGGTTTAAAGCCTATTTCATCTGATACAAGAATAGCTACTCCTGCTCACTTTTGATTTCCATTTGCATGATATATCTTTGTCTATCCATACTTCACCCTTAATCTGTATGTGTCTTTATAGGTGAGGCACGTCTCCTGTAGAAAGCATATATTTGCATCTAGCTTTTTTAATCCGATCAGCCAGTCTGAATATTTTGAATGGGGAATTTAATCTGTCTATCTACATTTAGGGTTGTTATTGAAAGGTACTGTTTTACTCCTGGCATTTTACTGATTTTCATCTGGATGTTTTAAATGTCTTTTGTTTCTTTGTTTCCCTTTTATTGTTTGTCTTTGGTGTTTGTTAGTTTTTGGAGGTGGTAAAATACCATTTCTTTTTCTCATTTGCACTTTTGTTTTACCACTGGGTTTTGTTCTTTCCTGTGTATTCATGGCAGTGATTATCATTTTTGAGATTCCGGAGGCAGGACTCCTTTCAGGACTTCTTGTAGAGATGGTCATGTGGTGGTGAACTCTCATAGTTTTTGTCTGGGAAATACATTATTTCTCCTTTACTTCTGAAGGACAGCCTTGCTGGTTATAGCATTCTTGGAGGGCAGGGTTTTTTTTTTCCTTTAGTATTTTGAATATATCATCCCATTCTCTTCTAGACTGTAGAGTTTCTCTTGAGAAGTCTGCTGTTAGTCTGATGGGGACTCCCTTAGAAGTGACTTGATGCTTTTCTTATGCTGGTTTTAGGATTTTCTCTTTGTTTTTTGAGTTTTGCCAGTTTGACTACAATATGCCTCGAGAGGACCTTTTTGGATTGAATGTTTCGGGATCTTTGAGCCTCCTGAATCTTAAGATCAATGTCTCTCCCTATGCCTGGGAAGTTTTCTACTATTATTTCACTGAATATGTTCCCAATGCTTTTTCTTGTCTCCTACCCTTCAGAAATACCCATGATTCGGATGTTTGTGCACTTAAAGTTGTCTGCTATCTCTTAGATTTCCTTCATTTATTTTATTTATTTTTTGGTCCACCTGAGTTATTTCAAAGAGACTGTCTTCAAGATAAGAAATTCTTTCTTCTGCTTGCTGTAGCCTGCTTCTTAAGCTCTCAGTTGTGTTTTTTATTGTGTTGGATGACTCCTTCAGTTCCATTATTTCTGCTACATTCTTTTTAAAAATATTAATCTTTGTAAATTTCCTCCTTTATATCCTAGATAGTTTTGCTCAGTTCATTGTGTTGTCTATGTCTTCTTGCATCTCATTGAGTTTCCTTAAGATTTTTGCTTGGAATTCCTTTTCAGTCATTTCAAGGGTTTCCTGCTCTATCAGGTCTGGTACTTGAGACTTCTTGCATTCCTTTGGTGGATTCATATTTTCCTGTTTTATCGTATTTTCTAGTATTTCTACATTGGTGTCTGGTCATCTTGTAGAGCAGTTGCTTATTCTATTACTCTCCTTCCCCGGACTCCACTTTGACTCTCCTTGTGTCAATGCAGTCAAGTGGTCAGTGGCCCTCCTGCACAGTGGCAGTGGCTGCTATGGCTGCTGCTGTGGTAGCAGGCTGCCTTTGCAGTGGTGGTGGTTGTGGAAGTGGCTTTGGCAGGCTGCCCGTGTAGCAGCAGTGGCTCCAGTGGCAGCATGCTGCTCACGTGACAATGGTTACTGTCTGGCAGCCTCAGTGGTGGTAGTGACTACAATAGTGGTGATTGCAGCAGCCAACCACTTGGCTGCAGAGTCCACAACAGCAATCCACACAGCTACAGTGTGTGCACCAGCAGCAGGTTTACCTGGCACCAGTGGCAGCAGAGTCTGCAGCTACAACTGCCTCCCTGACATCTGCAATGTGCACAGCAGCAGCAGGGATACCTTGTGGGGGTGGCAGCAATACCTGCAGCTGCAACTGCTTCCTTGGTGTCTGTGGTGTCCTTGGTGGCAGTGGGGTCAACTCACAGCAGTGGCAATGGCGACAGTGGTTGTAGCCACCTCTGTTGCATCTGCGGAGTCTGCAGGTGCAGTGAAGGGCAAACCACAGGACTGCTGCTCTGCATAGAGCTGCTCTGCAGCTGGCAATGGTTCACAGATCAGACAATGGCTCCACTGACTGTGGTGGGAGTAGCAGTGGGTCCATTTCGATCTTCTTCTAAGGAATGCATCCTGGTCACCCATAGTCTGCCATCTTCCTGAGATCCTCCAGCTGGTTTTGAAACTGCTTGAGACTTGTGACTTTTATCTGTCTTCTCTGTTTTTGAACCAGAATGTCTATAACTGTCCCAATATTGTATTTGGAGAAGGAGTTAACTTTTTTTTTTAGTTTCACAGGCACACAGATAGAGAGGTTCACCCATATTTCATTTAGATAATTTAGATACGAGATTTAGAAATCCTGAGCTAATAAGATTTAGATAAGACTTTGAACTGTAATAGGATGAGAGCTTTGGGGACCTTGGGATGGGTAAATATATTCTGTATGTGAGACAAATATGGATAACAAAAGCCAAGGGGAGGACTGTCCTAGGCAGGATTTTGGTCCCCTATGATTTTTACCCCTTGCTATTATTCCTGTGTATGTTCCCATACATGGCAAAATAGGGAGATTATATCCAGGTATGCCCAATATAATCATGTAGGCCCTTAAAAGTGAAAGAGGAAGGAAAAAGAATGAAAGAGATGCAGCAGAAGAGGCAGGTGAAATTTACAGCTTGGGAGGAACTCCACCCTCCACTGCTGGTTCTGAGATGAAGGGGCCCATAAGCAAAGGAATGCAAGTGGCCTCTAGAAGTTGAGCATGGTCATCCCTCCCCCAAGCCAAAAGCCAGCAGGAAACGGGGCCTCAGTCCTACAGCAACTTAGAAATGAATTCTGCCAACAACCTGAATAATCAATGGAACTGATTCTCTCTTAGAGTTTCTTGAAAGGAACCAGTACTGCCAACACCTTGATTTCAGCCTTGTGACAGAGACCCAGTCTACCCAACTAAACTTCTGACCTATGGAAACTAGGAGATTATAAATGGACATTGTCTTAAGCTACTAAATTTGTGTTAATTTGTTGCAGTAGTAATAAAAAAAACTAATGTAAGAACTGTTAAACCCATTTTGCAGATCAGAAATGCTAAGCACAGAGAGTTTAAATAACTTGCCCAAGATCACATGATCACATGATCAATAACTGCTGGCTGAGATTCAAACCCAAGTAACGTGGCTTGCACTCTTACCCACTGAAGAAGACAACATGAGCAACAAAGAGCAGGAACAGCTGAGCATCTTGAACACTTTTTTTTTGGCACAGCTAATATACAAAGAACTACATTACATAGTTACAACCAAATCACTTGGTTCTGAACTAAATTATATTTATGTAGTTCTAGCAAATGATGTCACTGATTTTAAATTTTTAAAACAAATTTTTAGTCAAAGCACTGACTAAACTATAGGTATAATTAAGTATAAATATAAACCTAAGTATAAACATACCATCACTAGTGGACAAAAATTAAAAGATGGAGACGGAAAGGTAAAGGGAATGTTAGATATACCTATTCCCTTATCTTTCAGAGCAGTAAGACACAATCTAAAGTTGATAAAATCAAGAAATAATGAAGTAATTGAGAATAAAACATATGTATAATGATGAACATGTGAAGATGGTTTTCTGAGAGTTTGGAGAAGGGTGGGGTAGCTTACTTTTCATTTTGCACATTTCTGTGCTTTTTTAAAACCAAGAGAATGTATTGTAACTTCTTAAAATATTTATTTTTAAAAAAACACCTGGATTTGTTTCACTTCAGGTTCTCTGGGAAGCAGACCCAAGATGGAATTAGAAGTCTAAGAAATTTATCCTGGGAAATTCCTATGAGGAATGAAAGGAGAAAGAGCAAGAGGATTAAGCAGAGAAAGCCTTCAGGCTGCCATGCAAGCCTGCCAACTGCGAAAGGAGAGGGAGAAGAAAAGAGGATTGGGGAGGAACAGCGTCAGACCAGTGCAGCTCTGGTCTGCCAGCCCAACAGGGAGCTTGAATACAAAGATGACACTTAGAGAAGTTACATGTTGAGCAGAAATGGCCAGATCCTAGTACCCCGCTATGCTCAGTTACTGGGAGGGAGCCGCCTAGGAAGAATGTGGCCATGGCTCAGTGATGCAGCAAATCTCAATGCATGTAACTGAAGGTTGTCAGCTAACAACATTTCTCAAGGCAGATCTTCTTCAAGGTAGATCTAAGCAGAACACCTCCAGGGCTGTCAGTAAGATGTCATATAATGGAATACTCTGCAGCCATTAAAAATGTTAAAAGCAGTCATTTTCCAACTATGCTTCTATGTGAAACACTAGAGTTCTTCAGTGGTACCTCCAATATACTGCTCAGGCTAGTAAAGAAAAGCTAAACACTGAGGCTTTGTGTTTCCACCCCACCTTCAACTAGAGCAGCTCCCTTTTTATTTTATTTACTGCATTTCCCCATAAGATCTGTCTGAAGAAAGGGCTGCACTACTAAAAAAGAGTTCAAAAATCATCTGTCACAAAAAGGAACTTTCAGTTGAAAAAGGTAAAGTGTGTTTAGAATCAGCTTCCATATTTGTGTGTAAGCCTGAGCCTGCAACACACACAAAAAATTTGTAAGGATAAACGAGAAAATGTTAACAGTGGTTACCTACTGGGTGGTGAGATTCATTTCTTTTTGCTTACTTGTCTTTCCTATATCTTTTACAACTGACATTACAAAACTTTGGTAAGAAGGAAAAGTAAACAATCATAAAATTTTTTTTTTTTTTAGGGCCGGCCTGTGGCTCACTCGGGAGAGTGTGGTGCTGATAACACCAAGGTCACGGGTTCGGATCCCATATAGGGATGGCCGGTTCGCTCACTGGCTGAGCATGGTGCTGACAAAACCAAGTCAAACGTTAAGATCCCCTTACCGGTCATCTTTTAAAAAAAAAAATTTTTTTTTTTTTTTTAAAAAAGCTCTTAACTGACAGATTAACTCTCCTCATAACTTCAGAGCTATATTACTACAGAAAAATCTAAACCCGCTAGTACAATAAAAATGGCATTCATGAAGAGAAAACAAGCTAACAAAAACACTATCTACAACCTAAGGAACCAACAAACAAAGAAACCAAACAGTAAATCAGAAAGCAAGGAACAAAAGACACCTAAGACAACCAAACAACCAATAAAATGCTAGGAATAAATCAACACCTTTCAATAACAACTCTTAATGTTAAAGGCTTAAATTCCCCAATTAAAAGACACAGACTGGCTGACTGGATCAAAAAGCAGGACCCAACTATATGCTGCCTACAAGAGACCCACCTCACCCATAAAGATTCACACAGACTAAGAGTGAAAGGATGGAAAAAGATTTACCATGCAAACAGAAAAGAAAAACGAGCTGGAGTGGCTATTCTTATATCTGACAAAATAGACTTTAAACTAAAAACCATAAAAAGAGACAATGAGGGACACTACTTAATGATAAAAGGACTGATCCATCAAGAAGACATAACAATCATAAATATGTACGCACCCAATGTTGGAGCAGCCAGATTTATAAAACAAACTCTATTAGACCTAAAGAAGGAAATAGACACTAATACCATAATAGCAGGGGACCTGAACACTCCACTGTCAATATTAGACAGATCATCTAGGCAAAGAATCAGTAGAGAAACACAAGATCTAAACAAGACTCTAGACCAATTGGAATTGGCAGATATCTACAGAACATTCCACCCAACAACCTCAGAATATTCATTCTTCTCATCAGCACATGGATCATTCTCCAGGATAGATCACATATTAGGTCACAAATCAAGTCTCAATAAATTCAAAAAAATTGGAATTATCCCATGTATCTTCTCAGACCACAATGGATTAAAACTAGAAATTAATAACAAACAAAACTCTGGAAACTATACAAACACATGGAAATTAAACAGCATTCTACTTAATGACATATGGGTCCAAGAGGAAATCAAGCAGGAAATCAAAAAGTTTATTGAAACTAATGAAAACAATGATACATCATACCAAAACCTGTGGGATACTGCAAAAGCAGTATTGAGGGGAAAATTTATTGCATTAAATGCTCACTTCAGAAGAATGGAAAGATGGCAAGTGAACAACCTAACACTTCACCTTAAAGAACTAGAAAAACAAGAACAATCCAATCCTAAAGTTAGCAGACGGAAAGAAATCATTAAGATCAGAGCAGAACTGAATGAAATTGAAAACCAAAAAACAATTCAAAAGATCAACGAATCAAAAAGTTGGTTTTTTGAAAAGATAAATAAAATTGACAAACCATTAGCATGGCTAACAAAAGAAGAGGGAAGATTCAGATAACAAAATTAGAAATGAAAAAGGCGATATTACAACTGATACATCTGAACTACAAGGAATCATTTGAGACTACTATAAACAACTATACGCCAACAAATTTGAAAATCTGGAGGAAATGGATAAATTTCTGGACACACACAAGCTCCCAAAACTGAACCGTGAAGACGTAGAAAATTTGAACAGACCAATAACAATAAAGGAGATTGAAGCTGTTATCAGAAGGCTCCCAACAAAGAAAAGCCCAGGACCAGATGGATTCACAGCAGAATTTTACCAAACATTCAAAGAGGAATTGACACCGATTCTTTACAAACTATTCCAAAAGATTGAAACGGACGCAACTCTCCCAAACTCATTCTATGAAGCAAACATCATCCTGATACCAAAACCAGGTAAAGATATAACCAAAAAAGAAAACTACAGGCCGATATCCTTGATGAATATAGATGCAAAAATCCTCACTAAAATACTAGCAAACAGAATACAGCAACACATACGAAAAATTATTCATCACGATCAAGGGGGATTCATCCCAGGGATGCAAGGTTGGTTCAACATACGCAAATCAATAAATGTGATACACCATATTAATAAACTCAAACACAAGGACCATATGATCATCTCTATAGATGCTGAAAAAGCATTTGATAAAGTTCAGCACTCATTCATGACAAAGACCCTCTATAAGTTAGGTATAGAGGGAAAGTATCTCAACATAATTAAAGCCATATATGACAAACCCACTGCCAATATCATCCTGAATGGGGAAAAGCTGAAAGCTTTTCCTTTAAGAACAGGCACTAGACAAGGATGCCCACTCTCACCACTCCTATTCAACATAGTGTTGGAAGTACTAGCCAGAGCAATCAGAGAAGAGAAGGAAATAAAGGGCATCCAGATTGGAAAAGATGAAGTCAAACTGTCCCTGTTTGCAGATGACATGATCCTATATATCGGACAGCCTAAAACCTCTACAAAAAAACTGTTGGAATTGATAAATGATTTCAGCACAGTAGCAGGATACAAAATCAACACACAAAAATCAGTAGCATGTTTTTTCTCCAATAGTGAACATGCAGAACGAGAAATCAAGAAAGCCTGCCCATTTGCAATAGCCACCAAAAAAATAAAATACTTAGGAATTGAGTTAACCAAGGAGGTGAAAAATCTCTATAATGAGAACTACAAACCACTGCTGAGAGAAATTAGAGAGGATACAAGAAGATGGAAAGATATTCCATGCTCTTGGATTGGAAGAATCAACATAGTGAAAATGTCCATACTACCCAAAGTGATATACAAATTCAATGCAATCCCCATCAAAATTCCAAAGACATTTTTCTCAGAAATGGAAAAAACTATTCAGACATTTATATGGAACAATAAAAGACCACGAATAGCCAAAGCAATGCTCAGCAAAAAAAATAAAGCTGGAGGCATAACACTACCTGACTTTAAGCTATACTACAAAGCTATAATAACCAAAACAGTATGGTACTGGCATAAAAACAGACACACTGACCAATGGAATAGAATAGAGAATCCAGAAATCAACCCACACACTTACTGCCATCTGATCTTTGACAAAGGCACCAAGCCTATTCACTGGGGAAGGGACTGCCTCTTCAGCAAGTGGTGCTGGGATAACTGGATATCGATATGCAGGAGAATGAAACTAGATCCATACCTCTCACCGTATACTAAAATCAACTCAAAATGGATTAAGGATTTAAATATACACCCTGAGACAATAAAACTTCTTAAAGAAAAATAGGAGAAACACTTCAGGAAATAGGACTGGGCACAGACTTCATGAATACGACCCCAAAAGCACGGGCAACCAAAGGAAAAATAAACAAATGGAATTATATCAAACTAAAAAGCTTCTGCACAGCAAAAGAAACAATTAAAAGAGTTAAAAGACAACCAACAGAGTGGGAGAAAATATTTGCAAAATATACATCTGACAAAGGATTAATATCCAGAATATATAAGGAACTCAAACAACTTTACAAGAAGAAAACAAGCAACCCAATTAAAAAATGGGCAAAAGAGCTAAGTAGGCATTTCTCTAAGGAAGATATCCAAATGGCCAACAGACATATGAAAAAATGCTCAACATCACTCAGCATCCGGGAAATGCAAATCAAAACCACATTGAGATACCATCTAACCCCAGTTAGGATGGCTAAAATCCAAAAGACTATGAACGATAAATGCTGGCGAGGCTGCGGAGAAAAAGGAACTCTCATACATTGTTGGTGGGACTGCAAAATGGTGCAGCCTCTATGGAAAATGGTATGGAGGTTCCTTAAACAATTGCAAATAGATCTACCATACGACCCAGCCATCCCACTGTTGGGAATATACCCAGAGGAATGGAAATCATCAAGTCGAAGGTATACCTGTTCCCCAATGTTCATCGCAGCACTCTTTACAATAGCCAAGAGTTGGAACCAGCCCAAGTGCCCATCATCAGATGAGTGGATACGGAAAATGTGGTACATCTACACAATGGAATACTACTCAGCTATAAAAACGAATGAAATACTGCCATTTGCAACAACATGGATGGACCTCGAGAGAATTATATTAAGTGAAACAAGTCAGGCACAGAAAGAGAAATACCACATGTTCTCACTTATTGGAGGGAGCTAAAAATTAATATATAAATTCACACACACACATACACACATACACACACAAACCGGGGGAGGGGGGGGAGAAGATATAACAACCACAATTATTTGAAGTTGATACAACAAACAAACAGAAAGGACATTGTTGGGGGGGAGGGGGGGAGGGAGGTTTTGGTGATGGGGAGCATTAATCAGCTACAATGTATATCGACAAAATAAAATTAAAAAAAAAATAAATTAAAAAATAAAAATAAAAAACTAAAAAAAAAAAAAAAAAAAAACTACAGCAGCCAAAAATAAATAAATAAATAAATAAATAAATAAATAAATAAAAGAAAAAAAAAAAAAAAAAAAAAGCTCTTAACTGACAGATTAACTCTCCTCATAACTTCAGAGCTATATTACTACAGAAAATAATTTGGCCTCAAATTAAAACATTCACTTCAAAGAGCATTCTGCCTGTTAAAGTACAATATATGCATTTAATTATTCCATATAACATCTTCCTCCCCCCACCCCCCAACCGGTAAGGGGATCGCAACCCTCGGCACAGTGTGATCCGCACCACACACAGCCCGTGAGCGCACCAGCACTACATAGGATCCGAACTCGCGGCCGGAACCCGTGGCCTGGGCGCTACCAGCACTACAATCCCCCGAGCGAGCCATATGGCCAGCCCATAACATCTTTTATACTTAAAGGACATTCAACTAATGAAATCATGGCACTTACGAGTAGCACACAAATAATTAAAATATACTACATAATTTTCAGGAAATTTTCAATGACTTCAATATATGCCAGAAATTTACAGGTGAATTATTCACTAATCATTTCAATTTTATAGAATCATCCAATATTAGCAGCATTTGTGGTAAAAAGCAAATAATTGCATACAACTCTCTTTGTTTTCCCAATCCAACGGCCAAGAAAGCTTATAGTATTCCCATTTAATAAATGCAGAATATGATATATGTGGCCAAGGTCACAAAGTGAATAAGTGGCAATGCAAGGGAAAAACACTGATTCATAATTAAGTAATTTTTAAACTACAATGGTTAAGAGGCCTCCACAATTCATGCATCCCAACAAGACCCTAATTTACCACAATAACAGTAGAGTGACTTTAAAGAAAAAGAGCTGGAAAACTCTCATTTTTTTTGTCTTTTCTCTTTTTAATCAAATTGAATTTTCAAGTTCAATCATGTATACCAATACGTGTTAGGATAAAGGTTAAACGACCACAAGGAGTTTCAATAATGACTGAATTTGCCAGGTCTTGGTGGAATTTTGTTTGTTTGCTTTTGTTTTGCATGTATGAAGACTGCCAGAAATGATTAAAAAATGAAGAGGCTCTTAATGCTTTAATGAGTTTTTTTCTCTCTTTAAAAATAAATCACACAAAAAATTGTATATACCATAAGGCCCATATTTTTTCCTCTTCTAGATGCTTTGCATATACCTGTGACAGGCACTATCTCATACTCTTAACTGGTTCTCAATACAATCTACTATCTTCACAAATGCAGAGGGATAAGAAGAAAAGGCTAAGAGCTACAGTCTGGATCCAGCATATCTCTAGATAACTATGTGTTGCTAGATAACTACAAAGATAAGCAGAAGGAAAAGCTCTAAATTTATAAGGACTCTTGAGGAAGTATATGTACTAAAATCATGAGTAGACCATCACTTACTCATACATGTAGAACCAAAGAGATAAGGTTATAAACTAATATTCCCATCTTTAGTGACATACAAGGTGTTAGAAAGTTTAGGTGCTGAAGCATGAGCTGACTCACATAACCTACCCACCAATGAAACATATTTCTGGAGTTTCACTCAAATATCCAAAAACATTTTTCTATTTTTTGTTGTTATTGTTGATACTGTTTACCAAAGCAATAATTCCCCCGACCTGTAGCTGGCATTCCAGCCAATACCCATGCACCTACCTACAATAATACAAATGTCTTAAGAATTCAGACTAGCACACAAAAATGAAATCTACAAACTAAACATTACTGCTCCTGCTAAATGCACCAGTTAAGATGGAAAAAGCATTTTCAATGGATATGTGTATGCACACAGGTGTGTGTTTTGACAGAATAAAAGATCTTAAGTTGGAGGAGCAGAGGTTAAAAGGTAAATAAGAATACACAGTGAAAAGTAAAACTTCAACAACCCCCAACCCCACAAGCAATTGGACCCACAATGATCAATTCTGTCTGTATATTTCCAGGTGTATTATGATGTGACTAATCTTGCATATACGTATATATTTGGTGTACTTTTTTTGGCAATGAAATTTAAAGAAAGGAAATGACTATCACGAAGTTTTGCTATTTTGAATTTTTAATATCCACATAAAATTTTGCCACAAAACACAGAAACAAACAAAGCACTGTCATCAAGATGTAAAAGTCAACAACTAGGCTGGCCAGTTAGCTTACTCAATTAGAGCACAGTGTTTATAACACCAAGGTCAAGGGCTCGGATCCCCGTAACTGCCAGCCGCACTCCCCCCAACCAAAAAATAAAATCAGTAACTACAGTACTTGGAATGAAGTAAACATTTAACAAATGTTTTAACTACTCCATCCCAACACACACAGAGATACACAATATACGCTAGTCAAAAGAAGTTAATAGGAGCTTTAGTATAGCAGGTAAACTTCATATTTTGAGATGTAACAGTATTGTCAGACACAGGCCACAGTGAAAAGGCTAGCTAAACTAGTAATTTAGATAGAAGGAAAAACAGTAGTTATGCAGAACACACCAACATGGAATATTCAACCTCACCAGCCCAGAAGAAAGAAGATGGGGGACACATGACTTCCCAAATGAGGACTAGATATTATCTACTCTTGTAGTGAAAGTGGCTTTCCCAATGTCATACTCTGAACATTATCCTATAGATGGCACATCCCAATGAAGTGATCATTCTTTTCCACTAGATTGGAAAGGGAAATAAGGAAGAAAACTTGTTTTAATATCAAAACAAGATGGTGACCTTAAAAACAAAGGGTAAACCTCTTTATTTTTAAATTTCTAGAAACAGCAATGTTGACTTTCAGCCATTTAAACCTAAATAACTGTGTTGTAGGAAATGAGGGGGAAAACTTCAAGATTTAGTAAGGTAGCAAAGGGATACACAATAAAGAGACTGAAAATATTAGGTTGAAACATATCAAATGACTGAGTTTGACGGCAATTTTTAGTTATAATTACTTTGTACTTGAAAATCTCTTCATCCTGTGATAAAGTTGGGTATGTACTGAGCCCGGAATAAACAGACATTTCTTGTTTTATTTTGGAGACAAAAATGGGTACTAATTATAATAAAACATAAAACATGAGTGATAAGATCCAAAAGGAGCTGAATTTAAAAGGATGAATTTAGTCATCAGAAATGGCTGCTTGATGTAGAGTTTGTAATAGGCTGGGCCAAACAGCCCTATTATATATGTATATGACACAATCCCCTACCACCTGAAGTATTTCAATCTGTTATCATAACAAATATCTAAAGGAAAAAGAAGAAAATTTTTTCATTTCAAAGCCTGCCCATTAGATGACAAAGCTTCTTGGTCTCCAATTTTGCTGTCTCTGTGCATGAAAGATATGGTTATAACCTACTAGCAAAATCTGAAATAAATCTGGACATCGAGGAGAATAACTGTAATTGATTATAGAAAATATAAAAAGCCATGAATCCACAAAGGTATTGAAAGAGACAAAAACAAAAAGAAACTGATTTTGCTACCACTGGAGTGTACTGAACACTTAACTTCTAATTCTAAAAAAAAAAACTTAATTAACAGTAAAGAAGTAAGCATTTTCCCTGCAATTTTTAGGCAGAGCTATATAGTTCATCCCTAGTTGCAGATAAAAAGTTCTTTTTAATAGAAAAATACCAGTGAATAAATGTAGAAGTAACAGAATTAGAAAATTACCATTTTGTAAACCCCTAATGAAATAAGTGAGTCAGGCAAGGATCATCAATGAATTCTAAACCACTATGTTAAAGATTCTCTGGGTAACAGTAACACTTCATAGATTATTTGCAAATTTCAAAGAGAAAACTATATCTTTTAAATAAGAGATATGTCAAATCTTGCCACCTAATTAAATAATGATCATATTTATCATCACTAATGGAAAAAAACTGACTTTATGTTCTTCCTGAAGTGATGGAATATAAAGTACACAACATTCACCTACAAACTGTTCTTGCAAAAAAAAATGTTCAACTAGAAATTACTCAACCATAGACTTTATTTTCAGTTCACTGAAAATACAGAAGGTACAGGAACAAGTTAAAGAATATCTGAGACAATCAGAAAAAAATACAGAATCTGGAACACTTTAAAAATTAGCAGCTTTGTCTATTTAAAAAAAGCCAATATCTCAGCTGGAAAAAGAATGGAGTTATTTTAGATTAAAAGAGAGCAGAGACATGGGCCTCAACTTGGTCCATCCTACCCCCTGACAAACAAGGGGGGATAAAAGTCTCTATAAAAGACTTTTGAAATCAATTGGGAAAATCTGACTGTGAGCTAGATATTACAGTAAAAAATTGTTATTTTTCGTAGGCATAATAACGTAGGCATATAGAGAAATGACCTTTTTTAGCAATGTAGATGGCAGTATTTATGGAAATGAAAACGTGTCTACACAAAAACTTGTACACAAATGTTCAAAAAGATTTATTCAAAATAGCTCAAAATTGATAGCAAACCAACCGTCCAAAAAAGAACTGAATGAATAAACAGACTGGAATATAGCCATACAACAAGCTACTTACCACTAAAAAAAGAATGAACTATTAATACATGCAACAACACATATGACCCGTAAAAGACACTCAGCTCACCTCAAGAAGCCAAAGCAAAACTGTACATACTGTATGATTCCATCTATATGAAATTCTATAGAAAAATTCTGTCACCAATAGTGACAGAAAGCAGAACTATGGTTGCCTGAGATGAAAAGGGCAGTGACTGACTGGGAAGGGACACAAGGGAATTTTCTGGAATGCTTGAAACGTTTTCATCTTGATTGTGGTGTTGGTGGTTGTTAAAAAAAACCTATACACTTGCCAAAACTGAAAATGTACACTTAAAATGGACATACTGTATGCACACTATTCGAAAATAAATTTTTTAAAATAAGTATCTTGATTTTGGTGATTGATGCTTTCACCATGTATGCATTCAAAACTTGACAAATTGTACACATTAAATGTGTATAGTCTATTGTAGGTCAATTCTAACTCAATACAAGTTTTTTTGAAAAAAGCTAAATGGATTCTTGCATTATTGGTTCCCTTTTCCTGTTTCCATAAACACAATGCTGCAGGCAATCCCTGAAAATGTAGAAAACTCAGAGGAGGAAAAAAAAAAACTGAGAGAACTACTTAAACATAATTGAGACTATCAAACCAACACCAAATATCCTTCTAAAGTATGAAATACTAAATGACATTAGTTAAAATAAAGAACTAGACAGGAAAGCTCATTATGACAAGAACCTTCTGACCCAGATCTCACTACCCCCTCACCATCTTATCCCCAACCAACTTCCAGACAAGAAATTGGTCTAGCCACTGAAATGTTAATAAGATATAGTCCAGCCATTGAAATGTGAAGACTGCTTTGGAGTTGCTTGTACAGTCATTGTCACTTACCTGTCCTCTTTCTTCCAATGCCTGGAGCCATAGCGACCATATGCAAACATGAGGGAGAGGCCAAGAATTAATCATAGGAGACATCTGTCCTGATATCACCGCACCATTGAACCAATACTAGCAATACTGAAACACTACTTTTGATGTAGTAAAAATGAAGTCCTGTTTTATCAAGTCAGTGCAGTCTGGTTTTCTGTTATCTAATGTCAAATTCAACCCTAACCCGATGCAACTACTGACACCATTTTTTAAAATTGTGATATAATCCATGTACCATAAAATTCACCCCTTTAAAACTATACAATTCAGGAGTTTTTAGTATATTCAGAAGGTTATGTAACCATTACCACTATCTAATTCCAGAACATTTTCATCATCCTAAAGAGATACCCATAGCAGTAACTCCCTATCCTCCCCATCCATGGTCCCTGGCAATCATTAATCTATTTTCTGCCTCACTGGATTTGCCTATTCTGAACATTTCATATAAATGGAATCATACACTATATGAACTTCTGTGTTTGGCTTCTTTCATTTAGCATAGTGTTTTCAAGATTCATCTATACTGTAGCATGAATCAGTACTTCATTCTTTTTTATGGCTAAATGATATTCCATTGTATAAATATACCACATTTTGTTTATCCATTCGTCAGTTGATGGTTGGAGAAAAGAAAAATACACAAAAACCAATAGCTTTTCATAATGGAGAAACAAAAATTGCTAAGGTTTGAATGTTTGGTATACCCCTAAAATTTCTACGCTGGAACCTAATACCCAGCGTAAAACTATTAAGAAGCAGGGACTGTGAGAAGTGATTAAGGTTACAGTCCACATGAATGGAATTTTAGTGCGCTTATAAAAAAAAAGTTTGAAGGGAACTGCCTTGCCCTTTCTACCATGTGAGGACACTGAAAAGCACCATCTTTAAAGCAAGAGCAAGCCCTCACCAGACACCAAATCTGCTAGCACCTTGATCTTAGACTTCTCAACCTCCACAACAGAAATAAGTTTCTGTTCTTTATAAACTATCCAGTCTAAGGTATTCTGTTATAGTAGCCTAAACAAATTGAGACAACAATCTTAGAAATGGAAGTGCAATTAATAGTCTCAACAGCAACAATACCTATATAAGACTTTTGAATATATTTTAATAAGTTGGCACTAATATGAAGAAAGTATACATTCTTATTAAAAGGCATAAACACTATAATATATGGAAAAGCACTATCACAGAAGTGCCAGTTGTCCCCTATATCAACTCATTAATTTCATGTAATTCAAATTAGAAGCCAAAGGGTTTATATTTCATTATATTATTGAGAAAAAAAAATGATCAAGCTTACACAAATGCAAGGTGGAAAAGGATAGGTTGGAAACTGCTTCAAAATAACAGAATGTATTATACTGTCACAGAAAATAAATCAATATAATACTGATATAGGAACAGATGAATAAAAACACCCAGTTGAGAAAAAGACCTCTATAAATATGAAATTTGTAAATAAAATAGTGCAATCACTCAAGTCAGTGGGAAATGGATGGCTTACTTAATTTTTTAAAAAAATGCTGGTAACCTAGAAGAAAAAGTGGATGCCTAATGTTATCCAATTAACAAAAATATGAGGAGTCTTCAAAGAGTTCAAGGAAAGATTCACATTACCTTACAATTCTATTTTTCCACAAAATTTTTGAAGTATTCTCATAAACTAAAGAGAAAAATGAATTGTAAAAAATAAGAATCTTGTGAAAAGAGTCTGGAAAACATCACACTTCAAAACTACAAACTATAAAGGAATTCATATTAAAAATAAAAAGTTTTTGTACCTGGGAAGAAATAAAACCATTTTCAACACAAGTAACAAAGAATAAATGTTTTTTACATACAGTGTTACACTTTTATGGTAAATAGAAGCTCATACGATGAGCTTTTACAATTTGAAAAAGACAAAATACTCAAATAAAATTTGGACAAAGGATATCAAAAAACAGTTCACAAGAGAACAAAGCCAAATGTCTACAAACATAAGAAAAGATGCTCAAGCTCACTAGTACCCACAGAAATTCAAATTACAAGTAACAATGAGATATATAACATTACACCTATCAGGCTGGCAGCTATATAGCCAGCCTTATTGCTTGGCAAGGACACAGGAGAAAGAGAATTCTCACACATCGCTTCTGGAAAATTTTTGTGGAAGCAATTTAGCAACATCTACTGAAATAAAAAATATAATATAAAGACCCTTTAACCCAGCAATTCTACTCCTGGAAATCTATTCCAAAGAAATAAAAGCATCATGAAGTAAGGACATACATTCAAAGATGCAACATTGTTTAAAATGACAAAGAACTAGAAAGGGAGCATATTCCCATAAACATGGGAATGGCTAAATAAATTTTATACAACACAACATTAAGCATTCATTACAGAGCCAAGAAAAGAATGAATCAGAGTTGTGCACTGAATGGGGGAAGTCCCTCTAACGTGTTATTAGTGGAAAAGCAAGTTGCAAAAAAGTATAGCATTCCCTTTTTAAAAAACTCATCATCACAAAAATCCTATATATCTAAGTAGGAATACAAATAACTGCAAAAGAGTATATGAGCAGAGAGAAAAATATGGAGAATTATATAATACTATCTATTTACACAAATTTGGAGCAGGGGGAGAGGTTAGTAGTTCTGGTACAGTAGGAAGGAAAGTTGACAGCCAAGCAAAAAAGAATGGCACTGGGGGATAAATTCTCAGTTATGCTGAAATGTAAAATTATGAACAGAATATTTTTTTAATTTTAAGGAGCTACATCAAGATATAAATTTCATCCAAGATAAGGATGAAAGATTTATACTAATATATATATGACAATAAAGAAAATTAAACTAATCATTAAATGTTACAACACCAAAAACTTTTAACTAGTGGTAAATAAACCAGTGGATATATATAAGAAATATCAATTGCATTTCACTGAGAAAAATGTAGTCATTCAGTTGTTGTGGATGTCTTTGACTAAAATAATTTTAATCTCAGAATTACAGTTCAGAATGCTGCAAATGACAAATGCCCCAGGTGCAGAATATGCATCTTTTATACTAGAACTGAAACTACATCAAACAATCACCAATATTTAATTGTATGATTTAAATGAGCAGCTTTGATGTGAAATTAAGCCCATAAATTATATTACATATCTGCCTGTAGCCTTAGGAGAACAACATACTCCCTTGACTCAGGCATAGTCCAAACAAGGCAGTCAGCGTATAAGCATGAGGTTATAAATAAGAACTGAAATACCAGATATACAAACTCCCCATCTATAAAATGAACATATTCCCTGCCACTTACTAAGATTGGCATTATATTAAAAAAATTTTTTTTTAATGTTTCAAGATTCAACAAAACACTGGCAAACTGAACTCAACAGCATATTAAAAAGACTATACACCATGAACAAGTGGAATTTATTCCTGTAATGCAATGATAATTCAACATCAAAATCAATCAACGTAACACATCACATTAACAGACTGAAGGGGAAAAACTGCATGATCATTTGAACACAGAAAAAGCATTTGACAAAATTCAACACCTAGCATGATAAAAACACTCAGCAAACTAGGAACAAAAGAGAATTTCCTCAACATAATAAAGGCAATATATGAAAAGCCCAGAGATAACACAATACTCAATGGTGAAATACTAAAAGCTTTTCCTCTAAAATCTGAAAGAAAGCAAGGGTGCCCACTTTCATCATTTCTATTCAACACAGTACTGGAAGTCCTAGACTGAACAATTAGGCAGAAAAACAATTAAGAGGCAACCACACTGGAAAGGAAAAAATAAAACTCTCTCTGGGAGCAGATTTCATATGTGGAAAACTCTAAAGATTCCACAAAAGAAACCAATAAACAAATTCAGCAAAGTTGCAGGATACAAAATCACCATACGAAAACCAGTTGCATACTCATACACCTAATATGAACAATTGGAAAATGAAATTAAGAAAACAATTCCATTTATAATACCATAAAAAAGAATCAGATACTTAGGAATAAACTTACCAAAAGAGGCAAAAGATTTATATGTTGAAAACTACAAATGCTGCCAGAAGAATTTTAAGACTTTAATGACCCCGCAATTCCACTTCTGGCTATATATCCAAAAGATTTGACAGCAAGGTCTCAAAGTGACATTTGTATACCCACATTCACAGCAGCATTATTCACAATAGCAAAAAGGTGGAAGCATCCAAGTGTCCACTAACAGATGAATAGTTAGTAATGTGGTATACACAGAAAATGAAATATTATTCATCCTTAAAATGAAAGGAAATTCTGAGACATGCTACATTTACATGAGGCACCTAGAGTAGTCAAATTCATAGAGACAGAAAGTACAGTGGTGATTTCCAATGGCTGTGGGGAAGGGGAAATGGGGAGTTGTCGTTTAATATGCAGAGTTTCAGTTTTGCAAGATTTAAAGAGTTCTGTTAATTGGCTGCATAACAATGTGAATATACTTAAACACTGAACTATACATTTAAAAGTTATTAAGATGATAGATTTTCTTATGTGTACTTTAACAATTAAAAAAAATACAGCAAACATCATACTAAATAAATGGTGAGAAACTAGAAGCTTTCCCACTAAGATCAGGAATAAGACAAGAATGTCCCCTCTCACCACTCCTTTTCAACAATATAACAAAAGTTCTAGTCAAAGCAGTAAGACAAGAAAAGGAATAAAAGGTATACAGAGTGGAAAGGAAGAAATGAAACTGTCTGTTCCCAGATGACATGATTGTGTAGAAAATCCAAAAAAATTGACAAAAAAACTCCTTGAACTAAAAAGTGATTGCAGCAAAATTCATATACAAAAGTTAACCACTTTCCTATATACTAGCAATGAACTGGAATTTAAAATTTAAAAGTCAATACCATTTACATTAGCACCCCAAAATATGAAATACTCAGGTATAAATTGAACAAAATGTGTACAATGTCTGTATGATGAAAACTACAAAACTCTAATAAAAAAATCAAAGAACTAGATAAATGGAAAAAGAAATGTATAGGAAGACTCAATATTATCAAGATGTCACCTCTCTCCACAATCCCAATAAAAATACCAGCAAATTATTTTGTGAGTATCAACAAACTGATTCTGATTTCTAGGGAAAGGCCAAAAACCCAAAATAAACAACACAGTACTGAAGCAGTAGAACGAAGTCAGAAAACTGACACTACCAGCTCCAAGACTTACTATAAATCTACAGTAATGAAGACAGTGTGGTATCGGCAAAAAGGACAGACAAATAGATCAATGGAACAGAATAGAGAGCCCAGAAACATACTGGCACAAATACAGTAAACTGATCTTTGACAAAGGAACAAAGGCAATACAGTGGAGAAAGTCTTCAAGTAGTAGGACTGGAAAAACTGAACATCTACATGCAAAAAATTATAATCTAGAGACAGACCTGATACCCTTCACAAAAATTAACTCAAAATGGATCAAAGATCTAAATATAAAAGGTAAAGCTATAAAACTCTTAGACAATAACATCGGAGAAAATTTAGATTGCCTTAGATTTTGAGATGACTTTTTAGGTACAACACCAAAGGTACAATCCATGAAAGAGATCATTGGTAAGCTGGACTTCGTTAAAATTCAAAACTTCTGCTCTGAAAAAGACACTGTGAAGAGAAGAAGACAAGCCAAAGACTCCAAGAAGATGCTTGCAAACCACATATCTGATAAAGGACTGTTATCTAAAATATACGAAGAACTCTAAAAACTCAACAAGAAAAGGAACAACCCAATTAAAAATGGGAAAAAAGAGCATGGTGCCGACAACACCAAGTCAAGGGTTAAGATGCCCTTACCGGTCATCTTTAAAAAAAAAAAAAAAAAAAGGGCAAAAGATCTGACAGCTCAATAGTTTGGCAGTTTCTTACAAAACTAAACATATTCTTGTAAGATTCAGCAACTGCACACCTTGAAATTTATCCAAATAAGTTGAAAACTTGCATCCACACATAAATCTACACACAGATTTTTATAGGAGCTTTACTTATAAGGCCAAAACCTGTAAGCAGTAGGTTAGTGGATAAACTGTGATACATCCAGATAATGAAATATTATTCAGTGCTAAAAAGAAATGAGCTATTAAGCCATAAAAAGACATGGAGGAACCTTAAATACATATTATTTAATAAAAGTAACCAATCTGAAAAGGCAATATATTGTACAATTCCAACTATATGACATTCTGGAAAAGGCAGAACTATGGACATGGTAAAAATATCAGTGACCATTAAGGTCTCGGGGCAGGAGGGATGAACATGCAGAGCATAGTGGATTTTTAGGACAGCAAACCTATTCTGTATGATCTTAAATGTTATAAATTGTCATAATCTATACAATGTACACCACTAAGAGTAAGCCCTAATGTAAAATATAGACCTGGGTGATAATGACATGTCAATGCAGATTCACTGACTGTAACTAATGTACCACTCTAATGATAGTGGGAGAGGCTGTGCATGTGGGATGAGGAGGAAGGGCTATGTGGTAACTCTGCACTGTCTGCTCAATTTTGCTGTGAATCTAAAACTTCTCTTAGAAAAATTAATGAAGTAGTAATAAACACAAAGACACGGATGAATATCAAATGCATTATGCTTAGTGAAAGGAGTGATTCAAAGGTCACATACTGAATGGATTCAATTTATATGACATTCTGGAAAAGGCAGAACTAAAGAGTAAGAAAACAGATTAGTGGTTGCCAGAACCTGTGGCTGGAAAAGGCTGACCACTAGGGGATAAGGGATTTGTCAGAACTCTTCCATATTTTGATTCTGTTCATGGTTACACAACTGATGTACTTGTCAAAACTCATGGAACTATATGTAATTATACCTCAATAAACCTGGACTTGGGGAGGAGGGGAAACATCTGCTGCCTTTAACATCTCTGAGGATATTCTTTCCTGTAAGTTACTGTTTCTTAGGGATTTTTCATTGTAAATGAACTTTGAAGGTTTATTTCAGATTTATGAATACAATGAATATAGTAATATCCCTTCCACTTTATAAATTAAAATGTCCCACACCGATCTCTTTTCACTTTGAAATCTATTACATTTCACATACTGTTTATGGACTTAATTTCCTCATTTAACATTACATATCCTCCAAATTTAAGCAGGCAGGTGGTTCCTGAAAGGAAAAACCCCAGCCCGAGCGCAAAATAAGACACACCAGGAGACAGGGACTCAACCAAAGTGTATCAGGCAGGCAAAATGAACAAGCAGGCTGCCCTCTCTAAAGTGGGAGTAGCAGCAGGGAGAGTTGGGGTGGGCCTTTTATATCCAGTTAGGCTGAGCTGGACTGTTCCTATTGGTTAAGAAGGAAGGGGAGGGAAGCGAGTAGGGTTTAAGCTGAGCTGGGACTTTCTCATAGGCGGGCAAAATTGCGCACACAGGAAGGTGATGTGGCAGCTAGGGGATTTTTCTGGGTGGGGGGGTTTTCGGGGAAACTTTCTCAGGCGCCATCTTGTGTATCTTGATCTTTTACGCCATTTTACATTTCTGGTGGAGGGTATATTAGCCAACGGTTCCCAACCCTGTTCAGGTTACATACAGTTCTAAAAGAGTGGTCCCTGGACTAGAAGCATCTGCATCACCTGGGAATTTGTTAGAAATGCAAAATCTTAGGCCCCATCCCTGACCAACAATCGCAAACTGTCAGTTTTAGGACCTTCCAAGTGATTCTCATATAGTTTAAGCACCACCAGCCAAAACCCCAGACCAATTAAATCAGATTCTCTGGGGGTAAGGTCCAGCTATCAGTATTTTTAAACTCCTTAGATGATTGTAATGTGCAGCCGTCATTGATTTTAATTCAACAAGTCCTGGGTAGGCGTCAGACATTAGATTTTTAACAAGCACTCCAGTTGTTTCTAATGTCAGTAGCCTAAGGATCTCTAATTTATTTTTTAAAAAGCATTCACTCACAAATACCGATTACCACCTACTATCACAGTGCGATGTATTTTTTTATTGCTGCTAAACGTCCATCTAGTTGGACTCCCTGGAATTACACACAACCCAGACATCTTAAGATCTGGAGTTATCCAACTAACAACAATAGAAAACAAAGAGACCAAAATTTCCTCAGCTTCATTACATTTCCTGGAAGTGTATGCTGTTTTAATAGAGGAGTTAGAAACATATATTTATAGAAATTGTACTGCACAGCAAATGTTTAAATAAGTAAACATGAGGTACATTTAGCAGGAGTCGGATATCCAGTCTTATTTTTACTGACGTTTTCTTATGAAATACACGTTATAACTATAGAAAACCCCATGATTATCAAATGTTTAGCAGTGACAACAGAGGTCCTGTTTGTTTTTTTAAACATTTGTTGAAGTACAGGAAATGATAGTTGAGCCAGCTGTCAATGTTTTCTATAAATAACTCATCCTTGCATTAATACTGTGTAAAACTTTAAAATAGATAGAATTTTATTTGAAATTTCAGATTCTGATATGTTAATATTATAAGACTCCACTTTCAAATATCTCTTTTCCTTTTTCCGTTTCCCCTGACTCTCCATTTACAATCTTTGAAAGCAGAGTATGAAACATCTCTACATATATATGATTTTTCATTTTACAAATCACTTTCAGATACATGTTCTCAGCCCCATTAACAGGCATCATTATCAATTTACAGAAGAGGAAACTAACTAAAAGGGTTATATGATTTGCCCCAAAACTGAATAAGAAGTGACAAAGCCAAGACTTAAAACCCATAATTCTCCTGCCTCCTGATGCTATCATTTATATATATATAGGAACTGACAGATCAGTTCCTAAAGAGTAATGATTAACACACACACACCCACCCCAATCTTAAGACCGATCAGTTCCTGGAACAATAACTGCAAGGTAATTCTTCTTAAGATGACCCCTTAATTCCTGAGGTACAATTTTCTCTTCTTGGAATCCTCTTTCATATCATAAAATAGTAAATGAGTTTGCAAAGAACACACATTCTTATTTTCATTATTTAAACTATATAAAAGTCCATCAATGGATGATTGGATAAGGAAACTGTGGTATATATACACCATGGAATACTACTCTGCCATAAAAAAATGAATGAAATACTCCCATTCTCAATAACATGGATGAGCCTGGAGAAACTTACGTTGAGTGAAATAAGCAAAGCACAGAGGGATAAATAGGGCATGCATTCACTCATATGTGGGAGCTAAGAGAAAGAAGGAAAGAAAGATCACAGCAGGGAGTTGGACTTGCAGAGGGAGAGAACATTCCTTGGGCTACAAAGTGGAGTAGGGGGAGTCGGGGGCTGGGAGGTGGTAATAACTGGGTGGGGGACACGGGGTACAAATGTATTTGTGGTAATGGATATGCTACCAGGATGAACCTGGCCCTCACATCATGGGCACAAGGAGTGACAATCAGCTTTGATTCTCATGAATATTCATAACCAATATAAATAAATAAATAAACTATACAAAGCATGGGAGATCACTGCTTCAAGAACTGTAGAGTTTCCTGTAAAACTGGGGTTCCTTTTTTAAAATCTGTTGTGCAGGATCGTTTTAGAAGGTCTGAGAACAAATGCTGCAGAGATGTTGTTCCCATGGAGACTCTAAGGCAAACATCGTTATTGCTAGCTTCTATATCTAACAATTCAACCACACCTGCTATATAGTCAAGAATCAAGAAATTGTTTTCCTATTTTATTCACATTAAACATCTGAATAGAACTGAGCTGAGCTATCTTGCTTTTTTTTTTTTTTTTTTTTTTGACTGGTAAGGGGATCGCAACCTTTGGCCTGGTGTGGTCCGCACCACGCTCAACCAGTGAGCGCACCAGCCATCCCTATACAGGATCCGAACCCGCGGCCTCAGCGCTACCAGCACTGCACTCTCCTGAGTGAGCCACGGGGCCGGCCCATGGTTTTTACAGCCTTTAGATTTGCTAACCAGTTGTCTTACTAGAGAGATCAAACCATCTTTTGCTCCTATTAAAAATGTCTTCCTTTAATGTCTTATTACTCTACTTAATTATATAGGGAGATAATGCCTTTGCTGAAGATCACTGCTTTGTTCAAATACTTAAGGATTCTCTGTCTAATTGTTTGTCCACGTAATCAAAAACTGTTCCTATCTAGAATTAGTCAACTGCATTTTTTCATCATCACTTGACTACAGTGAGTGGCCTAATGCTCTTCATTTCCTTCAATGTTCTTTAGTGTCCTTCATAAATATGTTCTTGTCCAGCAAGACAATTTTAAAGACTAACTCATTCATTCACTCTCATTCCTAAATGCTGTTCATGTGCTATATTATGCACCGTTTCCAAAAAGTTATTTGCTCTTTTTAACTGTATAATAACTTGTCATTTTTCACCCTATTTCCTCTGGCCAGACAGAAGAAAAAGCAAAGAGAAATATACAAAAAATTTTCAAAATTTGAACAAAATTTACAAAACTTACAGAGCATTCTAAATTAAATGAATATATTATCATAGTAACTTCAAACAGAGCATACTAAATCTAGGCCATCTTTCCAAGACCTATAAAAATCAGCAGACATCAGTCTACCATAACACTGGGAGACTTATTTAAAGGAAAAGTCATGGGATAAATCAAATCCACAGTGTTGGAAGAGGTAGTTTACACGAGCATGCTTCAAAAAGATCATGGAAAGATTCGTATCTTTTAATTTTACTTTTCTACCAACTTTTTGAAGTACCCTCATATAGGAACTTCTTGATTAAATAATTCATTAATTTTAGAGTGAGGACTGAGTAGCAATTCAATTCACTAATCATATTCTCTCTTAAATCTATAAAAGGAGCAGTAAGATTGTATTATTTGCTTAATCTTCTTTATTAAAACAATCTAAGATGCCCTGAATGTCTCTAATTTCAATAATTAAAATCATTATGATGATTTATTTGATTTTCACAAGATACAGGATTTTTATTATGACAGGTCCATAATCATGGTTCACATCTCTACCTTCATTGAAAAGTAAGCTATAATTTTCCTGATGAAAATAAAAAGAACAATTTCCAAAAGTCTTAAGTAAGAGATATCCTTCAGGCATTAAATCTACACATACACATGCACAAGAGTTGAGTTTGAGATACAAAAAAACAAAAAACAAAAACAAAAAAAATCAAATGTAGGCATCAAAGAGTGGTGTAAGAGGTTATATCTAGAACCCATGATTTTAAGTGGTATGAATTGCAGTTTATGAAAAATGTGGTTTTCTGACGATCATAAAGTAACAGTTTTCTGTGAGTTAAGGAATTTCATATTATACAAGACTACCTGATATTTTAAGTTCAACAAGTCAAACTATACTTACGAGTTTCCAACTTTTGTCTACACGGGTAGCAAAGCATTTTTAACTTTTTTACATTTTATGTTATGGTATGTTTATTCTTCAATTAAATTTGATTAAGCTAATAAAGGAAGATAATTGTCAACTGCAAAGAAAAAAGAGAAAATTCATATTATACATTTGCTTACTAAAAACAGTTAGTTTAATATTTTCTTTTTTAAATAAAGAGTTTCATTTTTAGGAAGCTTTACAAATGGTCGAACAGGACAGATACATAACTCCACTAGCAATAAGAGAAAAACAAAACTAAATAGTAATATATCATTTCTCAACTATCAGATAAGACAAATTAAAGATTTCTAATATTCAGTGTGGGCAACACTCAATCTGAAGGTGGGGGAATAAAATTAAAAGTCTTTTAGGAGGGCAAATTAGGCAGAATCTATCAACAATTCTTCTAGGAATCTAATAAGCAGAAATACAATTGAGCAACAAACACTTTAAAAATTTTTTTGAAGAACTAGAAATAAGCTAATGTCCACACTATACCATACATGAATACACTATGCATAGTAGATCCAACCTATGAAAATACTATGCAGTTATTATAAAAGAACCCAGTCTAACCATATGCAAGTAACAAGATGCTCACAATAAAAATTTTTAAAAAGACATAGAACAAAATGCACAGTAGGAGCCTGTGCAGTATTAGCTTTCTTGGGCTGCCATAACAAATTACCACAAAGCTAGTGGCTTAAAAAAATAGAAATTTATTCTTTCACAGTTCTGGAGGCCAGAAATCAAAAATCAAGGTGTCAGCAGGGCCCCAATCACTCCCAACACTCTGAAAGGAGAATCCTTCCTTGCCTCTTCTAGCTTCTAGTGGCTCTAAGTATTCCTTGGCTTGTGGCTTGCATAACTTCAATCTCTGCTTCCATCTTCACATTGCTTTCTTTGCTGTGTCTGTGTCTTCACATGGCCTGCTTCTCTACCTATTATTCTCTTCTCTTCTAAGGAGACTTGTCATTGGATTTAGAGCTCACTTAACATATTGAGATCCTTCAATTAAATGCACAAAGACTCTCTGTCCAGAGTCACATTTACAGGTTCCAGTGGTTATGACTTGGACATATCTTTTGGGGGCCACTATTCAACCCACTACAAAGCCCAGTTACATTTTGTTTTTAATCATATGTGAGTATAGGTTGTAAGTAGCTAGAAAAAGGGATATAGAAATACAGAGAATACCAATAACAGTGGTTACTTCTTAGAAGGGACAGGGATAATAAAGTGAAAGAGAATTCTCACATTCTATTTTATACACCTCTGAAAAAAATTAAATTAGCATTTGCTTTCCCACTGTCAAAAACAATCATTTCACCTTCATTTACTCTCTCTTCAATCCTCCAACAAATATTCCCCCATCTTCACTCAGCTTCCCACTTCACTGAGAAAACTGAAAGCATCAGAAAACTTCCTACAAACTAAAAACCTCACATCTGCCCACTGCGAGCACCTATGCCTACATACTTTATCTCCCCATCCAGTTACCCTGTCAAAAACATCACTTTCAAAAATCCTCAACCTTTTTCCTACATCAATTTTTCACTCTCTACTGATCATTCATATCACAGAAACATTTTCAATTTATTTTAAAAGCCTTCTCTTGAGACCATTTTCTACTCCAGACACCACCCTATTTCTTTGCTCCTGTGTACAGCAAAATGCCTCAAAAGAACTATTTATACTTGCTCCTTGCAATATATCTCATCCCATTCTCTTTTAAACCCACTCCTATAAAACAGCTAGTCAACATCACCATTAACTCCTTGTTGTTAAATCCAACGGCTAATTTTCTGTCCTCCTCTTGACCTATCAGCAGCATAGTCAAAACTGAAAACGTTTGCTGGCTTTCAGGACACCTTACTCTCCTGGTACCAACTTTGCTGGATCCTCTTCTCCCAACGACTTAAGGCTGGAATACATACATCAGCACAAAATACCCCATAGTGCTCTACTTATCTATACTCAGTCCCTGAATGACCTCTTCTAGTATTATAGCTTTAAAGATCATCCAAACTGCTGACTCTCAGTTTTATATCACTAGGCCAGAAATCTTTCCCAAACTCCAGATCTGTATTATACAACTCCCTACACTGACAACTCCACCAGATATCTTCAAGCCTAACTCTCCCTACCTCCAAATATCTACTCCTTCATACCTCTGGTTATCAATAGGTTTATTCTTACCATTTATCTTTGTCTGTTCAGGTTGCTATAACAAAATACCTTGAATTAGATAGCTTACAAACAACAAGAATTTGTTTCTTACAGTTCTGGGACTGGGAAGTCCAAGAGTAAGTGCTGGCAGATTTGGTGTCTGGTGATAAGGCCCTGTTCCTCACAGAAAGCGCCTTCTTGCTGCATCCCCACATAGAGGAAGGGGCAAAGCAGCTCGCTCAGGCATCCTTTATAAGAGTACTTGTAAAATTTAAAAAATTATAGAGCAATATGTGTAGTAGGAGCCTGTGCAGTGTTAGTTTTCTCAGACTACTGTATTAGTCCATTTCTGTTGCTTATAACAGAATACATAAAACTAGATAATTTATAAGGAAACAAAATTTATTTCTCACAATTTGAAGGATGGGAAGTCCAAGGTACAGGAAACACATCTGGTGAGGGCCTTCTTCCCAGTGGGGTGACTCTACAGCAACTCAGCATGAGCTGGCATGAGCAAGAGATGGCATGAGCAAGAGAGAGCTAACTTTCTCACTGCTCTCATTACAAAGCCATCAGAACCAAACCCATTACTCCTTGAATGGATCAATCCATTCACAAGGGCACGGTCCTCACAATCTAATCACCTCTTAAAGGCCCCACCTTTCAAATATCATAATTGAATTTCCCACCTTCTTAACACTTTTACAATGGGCGTCAATGAAAGTTCAGCTTGTTAGAGCAGAGTAATAACAGGTCAAAGGTATGAACCCTTTACTGGTTAGTGTCCCCTCCAAAAAAAAGCCTATTTTTTCACACTTCTGGAGGCCAGAAGTCCAAAATCAAGGTGTTGGCATGGCCCCAATCCCTCCAAAAACTCTAGGAAGAGAATCCTTCCTTGCCTCTTCCGTTGATGAGGGCTCTGCCCTCATGATCTAATCACCACCTCCCAAAGGCTCCAACTCTTAATGCCATCACCTTGGGGGTTAGTGTTTCAACATAGGAATTTTGGAGGAACACATTCAGCCCATATCACCATTTTATATAAAACTGTACCCACAGTGGCCAGCTGCAATAAATAAACAAAAATAATTGGAGCCTTCACCATAAATAAATGAATAAATTATTGCAACTTTCTGCCTTCCAGCACTCTCAATCCCTTTACCTTGCTCTACTTTTTCTTCTACAAGAATACTTACAGGGGCCGAGCCCGTGGCGCACTCGGGAGAGTGCGGCGCTGGGAGCACGGCGACGCTCCCGCCGCGGGTTCGGATCCTATATAGGAATGGCTGGTGCACTCACTGGTTGAGTGCCCGTCACGAAAAAGACAAAAAAAAAAAAAAAAAAAAGTTGGGCTGAGCCCGTGGCGCACTCCGTAGCGTGCTGCGCTAGCAGCGCGGCGACGCTCCCACCGCGGGTTCGGATCCTATATAAGAATGACTGGTGCACTCCCTGGCTGAGCGCCGGTCACGGAAAAAAAAAAATAAAAGAATACTTACCATCTATCGTTTAATGTACTTATAACTAATGTTTATACTATGCCCTCCTTTCCAAACTGAAATATAACTTCCACTAGGACAGAGACCTTTGCCTATTATGCTCACTGATTATCTAGAATAGAGCCTGTCACATGGTAGACATTTATAAAGTTGCTAAACTGATTTTTTTTAATTTACAAAAATTTAAAATAAAAATGCCATTCCTTATTCTTCTAACATATGTAGTTCACTGGCTACCCAAATTTCACTTCTGTCTACCTGTATGACTCACTCCTTCCATTTTTTTTTTTCCCTGAAGATAACTGGACAAGTCCTCCTTCTGTGACATCCATGTCATATCTTTTATCCAAAGAATCAATTTAGTTTCAATTTTGAGTAAACTTATTTTAAAGTTTATTTTACATAAGTTAATATATTACCATCCTTATTGTAAAGCTCTCTTGATCACCAACTCCTGCCAAATTACCTTCCTGTCTTTGACAGAAGGTTTTATTTTGAATTTTTTCTTTTTAACCCCTTTTGTGAAGAATATGTACGAAGCTAACATAAAAGAATCACATGGGCAGTGTTTTCCAAAATATAGTTATTGTCTTCCTCTCTTCTCCAAACCTACACATACACATTCTGGTTTACCAAGGGGAGACATAAATGGATATGTGCTTTCTGAAAAATCTTCCTAGATGATAGTGATGTAACAGAATCCCAATCACTGGGTTGACAACCACTGTATTAAAATATACAAAATTACCTCTACAGCTTGTGACTCACATTTTTAAGGCTCTACATTCCAGGTTTTTTTAAAAAGAAAAATGCCTTCAGAGGAACCAGTAAGAAGTTAATAGCAAGCAAGTTTGAGGCATGCTAGGAAATAAAAAGGACCCCCTCCCACGTAGCTGTATCATGTCTACATATGACCACCTTCAAAATCCTATGTCTTTTACCTTCCATTCTTCCTCTTGCCTGCGAATGCCTATAAGTTTACTTTAGAATATTCAAAATTGCCCTGTTGAAGAAGAACAGTTTATTCTTCCCTTTCTCTGCTGTGCTATGTTCTGCTACATGCCTATAACATGATGGTCCTTCCAGCTCCTCATTCTGGTATACCTCTCAAATTGTTTCATCTTTATCTGGAAAGCTTTGCCTAGACTTGTTATTTATAAAAAATCATTTCTGGAAGCTGGCTGGTTAACTCAGAGCATGTTGTTGTAACACCAAAGTCAAGGGTTCAGATCCCCATACTGGCCAGCTGCCACCGGGCAGGGGTGGGGGTATAAAAAAGTTTTTTTTTATTTCTGGATGCTCATGCTATCCTCCATACCTAATCTTGAGCAATAAAGCACTAGGGAAGACTTGAAGAAAAAGAATCATTAAAGTGGGTTTCTTTTTTTTTTTTTAAATGGGTTTCTAATCTCAGTTTTCTGAATAACTAGAAGTACCTAACCTTTTAAAATCATTCAATTTTCTCATCTGTTAAATGAGCATAGAGAATTGAATTATTTCAAAAGTCACTTACAGTTACAGAATATATGGACCAATGTTCCTATTCATTTATAATTGGATTACTAGCAGAAATTAATACACAGTCTCTCAAGAACAATTTAAAAGGACATAAATGCACTATCTCAAATACTTTAAGTAGACATAACAAACCCTACCTTGAATTAGTGCATCTTCAGAAAACTTTAAATATTGTCTTTATTCTTTAAATATCCAATTTAGCAGGAAAACATTATATCAAGTCTTTTTGTAAAAACAGATTTTTATCCTTGATATTTTTGCTTTTTGATTAAAACCCACCCTCTAGCTAACACACCATAACTACCATATCTACCGTGTATATATGTATATATACACAATCTTATTAAGAACCTCTACTTCAATGACAAACATCAGTACCAAATAACTCATCATAGGAAAATAATCTCTACAGAATAAGCAGTGCTTATCCTACCCTTTTCAGGTAAGTCCTGAAAGTCATTGTATACTATAATCAAAAGTACCTCAGTGAAGTAAAAAGAGCCAGTAAGACCTGAACTTGCTTCATACCTCTGCCATTTAATAGCCCCCAGGTTGTAAATATACTTAGCCTCTCTTGAACATCAATTTTATCAACTGAAAACATAAAGATAATACCTATCCTGTAGGAATGCTCTAAGGATTAAAATAGATCATCTAATGCATCTTTCAGTGTTCTTGGAATACAGTAATCACTCAATAAAAGGTAACTATTACTTTTGAGTCACTTCAAATGAAGTCTGTTAACATAAAAAAATTACGAAGAGCTATTTCTTTGCCCCCCCCCCCCCCCGTTTTACTGTACAGGTTAAATTACATTTAAACTACTGGGTCAAACCTACACTTATTCTTTCACATTTTTTTAAAAAGTGAAAATCACTGCTTGTCAAATTGTTTCCAATAAATATTGGTCAATATTAAATTAATTCAAATTACTAAGTCCACAAATTAATTTACAAATCCACTTCAGTTTTCCACATTCATTCACAGATTTTAGGCTAGGAAATTGTTTGGATAAAATGTCTAAAAGTAAAGTTTGAGGTGACATCAAGGAAGATGGCAGAATAAGAGGCTCCAAGAAAAAGTCCCTCCACTGAAACAATTATTGAGCTGGCAAGAACTATTAGAATCAAGTATGTCAGAACTCTGGAATCTAGTCAAACACTTGGAGTATCCACAAGAGGGCTTGAAAAAAGACAAACAGTGGTTAACTATGCTGAATTTCTATGTTCTGTTTAACAGCTCCCATCCCCCATCCACCAGCTAGGACGCAGGCATCCATGGGGACAGCAGCCTGCGTTCCTGACACAACTTCACAACTTGCTGGTGTCAGGGTGAGCAGTAAGGACCTTGCCCAAAAATCAGGGTTGTGTGTTTTGATCTGCCTTGTGGATCACTAAGAGTCGCAAGGGCTGCCCACTGTTGCAAACCCATTGGGCTAAAGTGGTTTCCTGGGCAGCATCTGCCAAAGAAATTTAAGACTAAGAACACTTTTTCTTCCTTTTGTTTATTAGATCCAGATACTCAAGGATCTGACAGGTCAGTGGCTGACCACAAAGATAACAACAGAGACTTCGGTGGCCACATACAGAGAGCAAAGCGGCAAAAGTTCTTTCTTATGGATAAGTGCTTTAAAAGTAAATGACTTGAACTCACCAATTAAAACACATAGACTAGCAGAATTGATTTTTAAAAAATGATCCAACTATACACCAGTACTTCAAGAAATCAAAGTAATATACAAATTCAATGCAACCCCTATCAAAATCCTAATGCCCTTTTTATGCAAAAATAGCAAAGCCAATCCTCAAGCTCATATGGAGCTCCAAGGGGTCCCAAATAGTCAAAACAACATTGAAAAAGCAAAATATAGTCAAAGCACTCGCACTTTCTGATTTCAAAACTTACTACAAAGCTAAAGTAATCAAAATAGTGTGGTACTGGCATAAGGAAAGACATACAGACCAATGGAATAGAACTGCGCATCTAGAAATTAAGTAATATATCTACAGTCAATTGATTTTTGACAAGGATGCAAGACAATTCAGTGGGAAAGGAATAGTCTCATCGACAAATGTTACTGGGATAATTTGATATCCACATGCAAAAGAATGACGTTGGACCCTCATCTCATGCCATATTAAAAAAATAATTCAAAATGGATCAAAGATGTAAATGTAAGGGCTAAAACTATAAAACACTTTGAAGAAAACATAGTGGTAACCTATGCCCTTGGGTTTGGCAATGGTTTCTTAGATATGACACCAAAAGCACAAGTACCTAAAGAAAAATAAACTAGACCTCATCATATTTAAAAACTTTGCATCAAAGGACACCATCAAGAGAGTTAAAAGACAATTCACAAAATGGGAGAAAATATTTGCAAATCATATATCTGATAATGGTCTAGTACCCATAATATACAAAAACTCTTATAACTCAACAACAGAAAGATAACCCAATTAAAAAAATGCGCAAAAGACACTTTTCCAAAGGTATACGAAATGGCCAAATAGCACATGAAAAAATGTTCAACTTCATTGGTAATTAAGGGAACTCAAGTCAAAACCGCAATTAGATACTATTTCATTCCCATCAAGATGGCTATTTAAAAAATTTAAAAATTTAAAAAATAAGTGTTGGCAAGGATGTAGTGAAATATGAACTCTTGTACATTGCTGGTGAAAATGTAAAATAGTGCACCACTGTTGAGAACAGTTTGGCGGTTCCTCAAAAAGTTAAACATGGAATTACCATGTGATCCAGCAGTTTATAAAAATGATTATTCTGAAGATCAATTTTCACAGTACTGAAGTATAAATTTATAATGGTTTTCCAGGAACTAAGCTGTTACAATATTGTTTTTTCAATCCCTTCTCCAGGATATTTCATTTTCCCTTCATTCTGATTCTTTTCTCTCTTAGTCTCTATTCCAGTGCTGTAATTCCAGAGTTCTGGTCCTATAATTCAGAAATATGCATTTTTCTCTGTCTCTCTCACACACACTCCTATGCAAAATTAAGCCCATATTGTATTTTGCTTCCTTTCCACAGTACTAGAATTTCAAGTCTGTATTTCATATTCATTGCAATAAAGTTGAAATGTAGATACTATACTTCACTTTAACATTGATTCATCATAGCCTCTCACCCATTCTAACTATGGTACAGAATAAACGACTTAATGCAAGTAAAGTTTACCAAGAAAAAAAATCTAAAGTTTTGAAATAGTAAATAAACCACTTTATTTAATTTCATGAATAGATTAAAACCATTAATGCAGCTAAATGCCAAATACCGAAAAACACAATCTATGCAATCAAACTGAGATAAGTGAAGTGGTCAGGTTGTCACATTTTTATTTTAATACCTAATAATCACATTATATCTAGTCTTCTTTTAAAAAAGAGAGAAAGAAAAATGACATTATCAGAAGCCATTATTTTCTGTAGTACTTTGGATTCTTTTAGGCTTTATAATACTGGAGATGCTTTGAACAATATAACTTAGAACCAGAATGTAATTTTTTCTCACAAAAAATTTTGCTATATAACTCCTACTTAAAGTATACCAATTTCTGAAGCCTACTAGAAAAAAAGAAAATAATTAAAGTACCTATAACAGCATTTTAAAAATCAAGTATCTAAGAATAAATCTAACAAAAGACAGGCAAGACTTTTAAGAAAAAAGCTATAAAGGATATCAATTCCCACCACCCCAAAACTGATCTACAGCAATAGTAATCCAACAGGTTTTGTGGTTTGGTTGGGAGTTATACTGTTTTCTCTCTTTTGGGAGAGAAATCAATAGGGTGAGTCCAAAATGTTCACAAAAATGCAAAGAATAGACTAGGAAATCTTAAGAAAGAAGAAGCTGGGAAAACGCACTTTAGAGAATATGATTTAATTTTGAAGCTGAGTGAAAAGTATGTCAGGATTCACTAAACTATTTTGTCTTCATCTGCATATTTGAAACTTCTCAGAATTAAATGTTTTTTATGAAATAAATTTTGACTCTGTTCTACAGAGTGTTTTGGCTTGCTTTAGTGAAACCTTTCAAGCAGTGACATTCACCTAGTTGAAATCCAGGTTTTTAATACTTACTTAAAGCATTATATTTTTGCATATGATATAAGTGGCATTTCAATATTTTTTTCTAGCTGGAGTAGTAAAATCCTGTGACATTATGATTCTTGTTTCGCAGTAGCAGCTAATGTCATGTGTGATACTAAAATCTAAAATAGACATCCTATATATTCAGATAAGATGCAACCTGAAACTCTCATACATTGACGGCAGAAATGTAAAATGGTACAACTGTCTTGGAAAACAGTTTGGCAGTTTCTTAAAATGTTAAACATAAATTTACTATGTGACCCAACAATTCCTCTCCCAGGTATATACTGAAGAGAAATGAAGTCTACATCCAGACTAGTACATGAATATTCATAGCAGCATTATTCACAACAGCCCAAAACTGGAAACTCACAAGTCCATCAAATGATAAATGGATTAACAAAATGGAATACTCTTCACAAAAAAAAAAAAAAAAGTTTTGAAAAATGTTATATGACATGGATCATCCTCAAAAACATTATATTAAATGAAAGAAGCCAAACATAAAAGACCATATATTATATGATTCTAATCACATGAAATATCCAGAAAAGACAAATCTATAGAAAGAAAATAGATTAGTAGTTGCTTGGGGTTAGGAGAGGAAATGGGAAATGACTACATATGGGCACAGATTTTCTTTTTTGGAGTGTTGAAATGTTCTGAAAATTAGCTTGCAGTAATGGTTGCAGATTTCCAAATTAACTAAAAATCACCGAATTGTACACTTAAAACATGAGAATTGTATGTCATGTAAATTATACCTCAATATATCAATGATGGAAAAGCAGAAGGAAGGGGATGGAAGAGGACCACAGTACCTCTGGGATGATGGATGAATGAATGGATGGATCTCAAAGAAGTAACTTGCCCTGAAGTCTCAGCTAAATAGATGGCAGAGCTGATACTGAAACCTAGAGTTGAATACAAAATCTACATTCTTCCTATATCCAGAAGCAAGGATGTACTAGGAGCACTAGAAACAATATATATCTTATTCACCTTTGCAAGGATAAATCCAATCCACCAGTGAGGCAGTACGTGAGACACACAAAAAAAGTTTCTTTTAAAATTGAAGTTAGCCCTGAGAAGTACATTAGGAAGAATCAAACGCAAGAAGATAAACCATCTGTAAAATGAAGAAAGTTAAATACATAAAACACAAAAAAGGTGGCATGAGAAGCAGGACCCAGACCTTCTCCATGACTATATGAAGCTGAAACCAAATTAACTGAATAGTGAGGAATGTTCAAACAAATTAAATTTGGCAGTTTGACTACAACACTGTCCCTGGAGAGAACGTCATGACCCAGACCTGCTACAGTGCAGATAGATTTATCAGGCTATCAGAGCTCAATAACACTAAAAACTAAAATAATCTAACTTGCTTTGAGTTCATTCCAGGTTTACTGGTCAATCTTCAGATTATAATCTTTGTCTGACATAAAGCTTTCTACAAATGCAGAATGCACTGACTGAGCACAGGCAGTCCATTTCATTTGATAGTTAACTTCTCGATGTTATCAATATCCTGACACTGTGGTTTATACCTCAGACTTCAAATCACCTGAAACCTAAATCATTTCTGGATGTAAATAGTAAATTTTATCTCTAAGCATATCAATTCTGAAAACCAGAGTCTGGTACATAGTTCATCAGTTCCTGCCACACAAGAACTAACTCATCAGGCAGTCAGAGACACTCTCCTGCCCTGTTGCATGCCTCTAAAAACTATAACCTTTTGCTTGTTTTACAAACTGGATGAATGCTGCTTAGAAAACTGCAAATGTACAAAATGACTCCCCAAAAAGACAACAGCTTATATTCATATTTCATAGTTTACAGAACACTGTTACGTTAGCTCATTTACTAGCCCACATCCTCTGACATGATGAGGACATACATACTTATTCCCAATACAAGTAAGGCAGTGAGGTAAAAATAATTTACAAAAGGACATGCTGCTAATAAACAGACTAACCTGTCACCTCTCTTCCCCTGGGTGACGGAGACGCAAAGGATTACTCAAAGCCCATTTCTTCTGAGCAGTGAGAAGTCCCGAAAGGGTTAACTTTCCAGGAACCCTCAAGAGAGAGGCATTCCTCCTTGGAAAATTAACCCTGAACTGGGGTTCTTTCTCAGTATTTATCCTCCAGGCCAGACAGTTACAGAAAAGGAACATAGGTGGAGTTATGACTAAGTATAGTTTAACAGTAGAGGCTGGTAACATCAGTGAAATAACAAAGTGACATTCCATAATGCAATTAGTAAAAAGTTAAGTTGGCCCACCAACAAAAGCTTGTTCTTAGCAAACACTTTCTTTCACTACAGCAATTTCCGTAGCATATTTACATAACAATCAAGCAACTTTCTTAACATATCAATCAGTAGTTTAAAATGCACCAAGGACATCTGTCCTTGAGCCAGCAATTTTGCTGTGTAACAATTCTTTATCTACAACAGAGACTTTAGCCCAGGGAAATTTTCCTGTCTTTGGCAAGCTTAACATTTCTATGTGTAATTTTTAAAAGTTAGGCTAAACCTGAAACTACAGGGCTTTGGAGGCCAGGCCCTGTGAAATACATTTGCTTTATTAATGTTAGTATCCTCCACATTTCCCCCCATTTTATTTATTTAATTTTTTAAAAAGGCAAGAGCTATAGATCAAGGCTTCACAGTTAAAACATTCAAAGCAAAGTTAGTATCATTTAGCATGGCAAGTCCTTTATAATTTATCCCAGGTGAGGACTGATGATGTCATCGTCTCTCAGGGTGGCTGCATTGGCATCATTTCTGGTAGTGTGAATTGGGGTGTAACTGCCAGCTGTTGAAACTCCAGAATGGGGTTCTGTTCCATACAATAGTTGATTTTTAGTCTAGAGAGTTTGTTGATGTTCACCCATCCAGGACATCACTGCTTCCAAAGCATCTAATCTTTGTAAAATTTTTTGATCAATTACAAATCTTTTGTTTAAGAATAGGATGTCTCATCCAAGTTATAAACATCCGCTCTACGGCTGTGAAACTTTAGAGAACTGCTTTTGTAGACAAGATATTATTTCCCCCTTTATGATCGGAGCATTCCTCATAAAAGCATTGATGATCAATTTTTTGATTGAAAAGGTCTTACTTTTCTTTGTATAGATCCCTTGGTGCTGGGAAAGCTCATTCCCAGGTTGTCATGTCCCATGTCAGGGGAAAAGATGAAACTGCAGTTAGGCCAAATTAGGGCAACATGAAGAGGGGTCAAGAACTTAGAAAAGACATGCTATTTTATAAACAAAGTTTTAAATTAAATCCTGCTATAAAGAGAGAGTTAAATTTTATAGAAATTATGATAATAGCCACATTGTCATAATAATCACAGAGATACTTAAAGTTATTAAATTTGGGGGGATCAAATAGAGAGAAAACAAATGCTTTTATTTGTTTAAAATATTTTACCAAACTGTTGTCAGTTTGAGATAGCTTGAGAGAGAGAATTTTCTTAAATCTGGAAAACAAAACATTACGAGAACCAGCGGTGTTTTAAAATAAGGAAATTGTAAAAACCCATAATTCTTTTTAATCGGTTCATTAATTTTTTGTTGTTTTGACCTTGGTTAGTAATTTCACAAACCCACCAGTTTCTTCATTAGAATTTTGGAAATTTAGTTTAAAGGTATGAACTCAAAGTTTGTCAGGAAACTGTACCTATCAGAGTTTTTTTTACGAAGTATTTGAAGACATAACATTTTAAAATTATAATTGAACCAAGATTATGACCGGTAGCATTTATATCAAGACACAGATATTCAAGACCCTTACAAGATTTGCGAACACATATTCATAACATCTCAGTACTGACAATGCTTTTCCATATAGCCTAATTTATCAAATAAGCCAATTAGTTTTGATACATCTCTTATATATCCTCTGAGAAGCTCCAGGGCCCTTGGAACTCCTCAAAGTCAGTTTAAGTCAAAGGGCTGAGTTTTCAGAATTTGGCTTTGGGAAGTTTGTCTAATAACAAAGGCTTAAAACACTGAGTTGAATAAGATCACAAATCACTACAAAAACCAAAGTGACAAAGGATTTCAAAGGCAGAGAGCAAAAAGAAATTATTATGCACAACTTATAAGACCTCTAGAAAAGACAAATGTAATCCTGTTTGATTAGTAAACCCAGGCAAAGATGTGTGCTGATAAAAACATTTTTATACATTCAGGTTAGTAAATAGGGGTCCATTTGTCAAAGCAAATTACACAAAGCCCAGTTTGAGCCTCAGCTATTTTTACCAAATAAATATTTATGGTTTCCCAGCCAAAAACTTGGTGTATTAAATCTATACCCTTATCAGATAATGTTCACTACAGCCTTTGAGATATTGGGCATAGGTCTCCTTTCACTAGCCATTTTGGGTTCCAAGTATCCACATGACATTTAGGGCCATGTGGAGCTTAAGACAGAGGGCAGCATTCACAAAGATAATGTCTAAAGATATTGTTTCTCCAAGCATGGCCAGGAGACAGAGCTGAGACAGGAAGAGGTGTATTGACCTAGAGACAAATTTAGGTAAAAGGTTTAAATTAAATTTTGAAGATATATTTATTTTATCAAAACTTTAGAAAATTAAAGTCACGTGAACTTGAAAAGTATACTTATTTATTTAATGAGTACACATTAATTATAAGCCAATTTGGTATCACGCAGACAATAGAAACACATGTAGACATAACATACATACATATATATATGTAGACATAAACAGAAACAATAAGGATTTTATAGCTTTTGTTTAAAATATAATAAGGAGACAGATTAAATAGAAAACTCACTAATAAAAGGACAGTCAGGTTTAGATTGTGTTTCTAAAGAATGTTAAAGCTTATCTGTGAGGCCTCACCCTGTTTCACAGAAATCAAGGTAACAAATTTACATTGTAAGGCAAAGTATGCAAGCTTTTTCAAGGAGATGCAGAGAAAGTTTTCTTCTTTTTAAAAAAAATGGCATAGAACTCTACCACAGGATTTTGTGAAGAAATACACAGATGAGACAAGAAGAAAATTTATAAGTCTGTTCAAGATAACCGGCTGGATGTCAGAAAATTTGAGATCATCTAGTTAAACAGGTAGATTTTAGTCTAGTTTTTGTTTCTCACATGGGTTACTGAACTTAAGGGCTGAACTAATGAAAGCCATTTGACTGTTGAGGTTTCCAGAAGAAAAGAAGCAGACACAAAAATCGGTCTGGTTGACGTCATGGCTGCTTTTTTTCATAAAACCTTAGAGTCTTTGGCGAAGAAGAGAAGCACATGCAGTTAAGAAAAGAACCAGTGCTTTAAAGAGAGAAACATTGTGCAGATAAAAGAAAACATGCTCAAAAAAAACCAACATTGCGAAGAAATACTAACTTATTTTACTTTAGATTGTCCAATTCAAAGTTTTTTCAGTCATTGGCAAAGATTAAGTTTTATCCTTTTTCGGTGACATAAACATGTCTTTGTTTTTTGTTAAGGTCTAGAATAGGTCTCAAAGCGACCTGACATAGATTCCAAGTTGTTAGATGGGGCGCCTTGACAAGACCCACTGTATAAATTAACCAGTGATCAATTTGTTCCCCAATTTTTATGTCAAGGCTCCCTTCCTGGTTATTATAGTTGTCTAATAACCACTAACAGTTTTACAAGCTGCCATTCGGTTACTTTACAGCCTGCTGCTTTAAGGAGACATTGGAGTTGTAATGTATGTTCAGTCTCCCCTTTTGTTAAAGAATTATCCATATTTTAAAAGTAAAAGAAAGAGAAAAGACTGAAGTTATGATCTGCCGCAGGTATGGACCACTAATCAAGAACAGCCTGTGATCCCCTTATCCGGATGAGTATTCCCTTACTGGGATGAGTATTCCCTTAACGGAATGAGTCAAATATAAATGTTGGACGTCCTTTTCCTTTCCAAGGGTTGGCAGGTCAGTCTCCAATCCGTGGAGCCAGAATTCCTCACACGGGCACCATTTGTCACTAAACTGGATTAAAATCCAAATCATTGGTCTCCAAATCCAGTAGTTCCACCTTTAGATACTGTATGTGTTTAAAAGGTCAACCCGAGGGCCGACCTGTGGCGCACTCGGGAGAGTGCGGTGCTGGGAGCGCAGCAGTGCTCCTGCCGTGGGTTCGGATCCTATATAAGGATAGCCGGTGTGGATCCTATATAAGGATGGCCGGTGCGCTCACTGGCTGAGCGCTGTGCGGCCGGTCACAAAAAGACAAAAAAAAAAGGTCAACCCGATAAAACCAAGAAAGCTTAAGTGTCTGCCAGGAAAACCCATGATTATTTTCTGCAGTCTTATGATCAGAGAAAGTACTCTAATAAAAAAGACACCTTTTTGGGGCCGGCCCGTGGCTCACTCGGGAGAGTGCGGTGCTGATAACACCAAGGCCCCGGGTTCGGATCCCATATACGGATGGCCGGTTCGCTCACTGGTTGAGCGTGGTGCTGACAACACCAAGTCAAGGGTTAAGATCCCCTTACCGGTCATCTTTAAAAAAAAAAAAAGACACCTTTTAATCATATTTTCCTGCCTTTATTTTCTTATGTAGCCTAGAACTTTACTTACCTCTACAAAAATGTTTAACTGCTTTGCACTTTAGTCTCTTTATTGCATCTGTCTAACCAAAACCCAACCACAGGTAAGTCCATCTTTCTGACTTCTGTGCACCTGGCTCTGAGCTGCTGAGCACAACTGGAGAAAATAACAACCTTGCAGACGGAAGCCACTAAATATTCATGCTGTCCAATCTTAATTGGACCCTCAGATAATAAGCTTATAGACAAGAGAGCAAGATAGACCACAACAGAGGAAAATGCTCAGAATTTAGATAAAGGAGGGAAATATAGGATGTATAAATGATACTGAAGAAGTGCTAACAGAACCAAGTAGTTTAATTTGGAACTAAATAAATAATTTTAATTTTATGTGTAAATTAAAAAAAAAAAAAGAAGTGTCTTCTCTTAGAATCTTGTTAGAAAACCTAATACTCTTTTTATATTATTTATTAAAAGGAATGAAATCACTTATTGATAGGAAAGTTAATGATTTGGTTCTATTATAAAAGTGGTATTAAGAACTACATTATGATTTAGCAATTCCACCCTAGGAACATGTGTGCAAAAGAAATGAAAGAATATATTCACCAAAAGACTTGTGTAAGAATGTTCACAAGGCTTTACTATAATAGCCAAAAATTGAAAATAACCCAAATGTCCATGCACATTTGAAGCACCCTTGTACCGCAATGAAATTTAAAAAGAAGCCATACAGTTAAGTACATAATTACTAATGGCTGTAGAAGTTGGAAAGGGGAGAGGAGGGTGAGGAACAATTAACACAGAGGTGTCAAAAGACTAGAGGGCTCTATAAGGTTGAAAAGTGACTATCAATATATATGTTCAAAAAAACATCAAAGCTCAACAACATACCTAAAAAGTCTTGAATAGGTCTTCTATACCAAAGTACTGTTTCTTCTTACTTTAGAAAATGGAATGCTCCTGCCTAACAACTCAAATTTCCCTTTTCAAGGGAACTAGAAAGGTTCCAAATGGGAACAGTCAAATGCTGAAAGTATTATAATTGCAAATCTAGATGTTCCTCCACATTTCTATGTAAATCCTATAATGTGCTTTCCTATATTTTTAATCAATCAAGAAAGCGTCCAAATTTTTAATGAACTTGTACCAAAAGTATTAATGTAAACAAATCAGTCACAATATACCAGCCTTTAATAGGCAACAATTAGGGAAAAAAAAAAAAAAACTATGTAAACATACATAAGTTTAAAGTGAAGTTGTACACAGAAGAATTATTTCCTACTTCTAAGCTCTGTTTAGCTTGACCAACTGTCATCGACTGAATTGTTTGCATTGCTGGTTCCATGCATGTTGAGCTTAACTACCTTTAAAATGTTCTTTTAAAATATTACTTTGTAATTTGGCATTGAGAAGTTACGGTATATGCCAAAAGATATAAAAATTGACATTATTAAGTCAAATATTCATTATTGCTAGTAATAATCCCAATTCCATGTTTTCTGGCAAAGCAACAATAAAGTGACTTATGGGATATGAGAACAGTAACAAGTAGATGAAGCTGCACTATATTTTGTTACTGAGATACATGCAAAAGGATAGCCTGTCACAGGCCAAATAAACTGCACAGGACTACTACAAGACATATGTTTCCTTCTTCTTATACCTAAAATAGTGTCTTCTGTTAACTGAAACTCATATTCAGTGAAATAAGATTTTAAAAATTAGAACCCTTCATTCTTGGTCTTCCCCCCAGTCTTTCCCATTTTAGGGTGACACCACCGTTTACTCAATTATTAGTCAGAAACCTGGAGATCAACCTTGATTTATCTCTTTCCTCACTTCTGTTATCTATCTCCAAAACACACAGAGAATCAGAACACTTCTCACTGTTACCTCTTTCACAACGGTGATCCAAGACACTGTATCTGTCACCTGGATGCTGTAACAACCTAACCCCTCCCCTCTTCCATCTGCTCCCCTCCCCCAGTCCACAGCAGCTAGAGCAGGGGTTTTCAACTTTAGCACTACTGACATTTTGGGTTGATAGTTTGTTGTAGGGAGTTGTTCTGTGCAATGTAGAATGTTTACCAGCATCCCTGGTCTCTACACACTGATGCCAGCAGCACATACCAGTTGTGACAACATAAAATGTCTGCAGACATTGCCAAATGTTCACTGGGAAGCAAAATCACCCCCAGTTGAAAACCACTGAGCTGGAACAATATTTTTTAAACATTCCTCCGCTTAAAACTCTCCAATAGCTTACCTTTTCACTTATAATAAAATCTGCACTCCTTAGGTCCTAACTATCCCACACATACCCTATATAATACAGACTCTGCCTACCTCTCTGACCTCATGTGATGTCACTATAGTCTTCTGAATTATGCTTCCTCCAGTCACTATAGCCTTCTCTCAGTTCCTAGAATAACAGCCATTTCTGCCATAGAGATTTCGTCTTTCCTCTTTCATGTGCCTGGACCATTCTTACCTAGGTCCTGTGCATTTCTCAGCTTAAATTTCATACCCTCAGAGATGCCTTTCTCGATCCTCCCTGTTTAATGTATGTACCCCATTACTCATCACAATACCTCATTTACTCCCTTCACAGCATTTATCACAGCATATGACTATTTTATTTGTTTACATGATTCTTGACTGTCTCTCATAAGAGGACAAATACCTTGTTTGCATTACTTTCCAGCATATAACTGCAATGAACAAACTTATAACTTGGAGAACCTTAATTAATAGGTGAGTTGGCATCAGCGACAATCTCAGCATCACTCCCATCTCATTTCCCACCTATATTTATGATCATTTCTCCTTGAAGTGAAGGGGAGGGAAAGAGAGGGAAGAGAAGAGCCTAACAAAGTCCTCATCTGTAAAATATCTTTGCCATCATCATATTCTCTGAAGGGTTGTCTGTGGATTAAATGATATATGTAATGAATCTAAAGCACCTGAAGAGCTTTAATAAACAGCTTGTATTTAATAAATGATGGCTATATATTTAAAGTACCTAACAGATACTTGAGAAATGACAGTTCTCTTGCCCCTTTTAATCCCATTCTACCACCAGCTTGGCCTGAATATGGTTAAGAATGAAACTCTGAATCTATGAGAAACTTTTCCCTTTCTGGGCCTCCAGGTACATACATACCATACTAGGTATAGCATAGGTTATTCAAATATTTTGACCAGGGAAAGCCAAATATGCATTAACCAAAGCCAACTCATTACAAAATGATCTCATAATTACATTTCAATTTATTTCAGTAAGCAAAATAATCATATTATTATTCGATTTCAGAACCTAACTTTAAATTAACACTTGGAGGAAAAAATCTGAATTACTGTTTAACAATATAGTTTAGTGTTAGTTATTTAAAATACTTACTACATCTAATACGAGTTTTCTTATGGGAAATAAAATAGTAAATTGATAGAAATAAAACAGTAAATGATTAGAATCCAATAACAACAAAGGGTAAAGTACTGTATAATTTTTAGTTAATAATTGGAACAAAATTATTTATCTTAGATTCTTTTTCATATTCTCTTTCTGAAAGCATTCTGTATATGCATTTATGGGTATGAGTAAAATGGTAAAGGAAGCCAGGCTACCAGGGTCTAAATCCCAGATCTGCTAATTACTAGCTATATGACCCCTGGAAAGTCACTTCTCTGTTCCTCAGTTTCCTCATCTGTAAATTAAGATTTAACAACAGTACCCACCTATATGTAAAATGCTTAGAACAGTAATAACATTATGTAATAATAGCTAACAGTACTTTTTATATACTCGGTACTGTTCTAAGTATATAAAAAGTACTGTTAGCTATTATTACATAATGCTATATTGCTGTTTCTTATATTACTTTGTTTCTTTGCATCATTGTAAATAATAACTACCATACTGGATAGCGTATATACAAAATATTTCCATCACTGCAGAAAATTCTATTGGACAGCACGGTATCAGTCTACAGGATAGTTATAATACCTGATAAGATCATGCATATCATCTTCTTCCCGAAATTTTCAGGAAGTACTTAAAAAAAAAAAAAAAAAAAACACTCTAAACCCAAACTATTTTTTTAATCTAATAACTTTGACATATAACAGAGAACTTTATGCTTCAGTTCTATTTAACAAACCAAATGAAGGACTGGCAAGGCAAGAGAGACTGTTTCTTCTATGAGGATCATCTACTGAGGGATAACTAAACAAACGGATTTTTAAAAAAATTTTCTGCCTACCCTATATCAAGCTATCTCTCAGTACATGGTACCATGCTTACAAGAGAAATTAATTATATTCAAATACAATTGTCAACATATTAAAAAAGAAAACTTATGATATTGTAACTTAATGTGATTCTTTAACACTGTAAATAAGATCTAGATGGGGGTCTAACAACTAGCCTAATTTTGACATACTGATCAGCAGAAATTACATTTGAAGACACCTATAAGATCTGTAATATAATATAAAAATATTTCTGATTTTTGTTCATAACAAAATAATAAATATTGCTAATACAACTGTCATTTGTTGCCTACATTCAAAACTGAAGGAAATGCTAAACTTCAGTTAGAGTTTAGTGAAAATAAAGATGTGATTATTTTCCCATCCAAGTTCATAAAAAACGAAACAAAACACCTGGGGTTTAATTGCTTAAGAGATTAGACCTTAGAGTCACAAAAACCTGGACTCAAACCCCATTTTCTAGCTATGTAAAACTGGGAAAAGGTACTTAATCTCCCAACCTCACCTGCAAAATGGAAATAATACCTACATAAAATTGCTATGTTATTTAATATTATCATGCATGTAAGCTACTTCACACAGTATTAGACACATTCTAATAAATGTGTAATCAGTAACCAAGTCCTTTCAATTATGTAGGTCAGAACACTCACTGTGCATCAGAAACAGATTTGAGTTCAGTTGGTCTGGGGTGAATCCCAAACACTGCAATAGTTTTAAAGCTCCCAGGTGATTCTAATGTGCAGCCCCTGGCCAAATGACAAAGTTCAAACTCGAGTTTGGCACACTTGGCACTCTGGTCACTGCTTACAGCTCTATATTTTAATCACTTCTCCATAGACACCTCATGCTCCAAACACACTCAAGTAATACCTCCTGAAGAAGTGGGCTACATTAATGGTTCTCAAACTTCAACCTGCATCAGAAATACCTGAAGGAACTGTTAAAACACAGATTGCTGGTCTCTCCACCCAGAATTTCTGAGTCAGTGGGCCTAGGGTGGGAGCCAAGAATCAGCACGTCTAACAAGTTTCCAGGTAATGCTGACACCACTGGCGCAGGGACCACAATTTGAGAACCACTGGGCTACACTAGATCACGGCTCTGTCCCTTTGCATATACTATTCCTTCACCTGGAACGTCATTCCCATCTCCATCATCCCACTCTAGCCTGAATAACTTTCACTTCTTTTTCAAAATTCACGTAAGAATTCACCTCTGGGCAGGCCCGTGACTCACTTGGGAGAGTGTAGTGCTGATAATACTAAGGCCGCGGGTTCAGATCCCATATACGGATGGCCAGTTAGCTCACTGGGTGAGCGTGGTGCTGACAACACCAAGTCAAGGGTTAAGATCCCCTTACCGGTCATCTTTAAAAAAGAAAAAGAATTCACCTCCTTCAGGAAGCATTTGCTTGCTTCAACAAAACACCTCAAGGCATTCACTACCTACTATAAAACTTGACTACCAAAAAAAGCACTGCAGAATGTTCTTAATGGTACACTAATGCAAAGGGCTGTCAAACACTGGTTCCTTTGTAGGAATTAGAAATGGTGGCCTCCTTTTGGCAGGTAATAAGAAAAAAATAGAAAAAGCAAATAGATAGAGTTTGTCAAACAGAATAAAATCTGGACTTCAGCCTCCACTAGCTTCCTTGGCCATGCACCTTTACGCAGGGCACCCACTCCACAACCATTCATGACAGTCCTAGCACAGTTCACCATTAAAACACAAAGGAAGAGAGAACACTTAGACTAACCCTAGATGGGAGGGAGGGGAAATAAGGCTATCAGTAAAGGATTTCTGGAGAAGGTACTAAGTTCTGAGTCTGGCTGTGTTTCCTCTGTACTTCAGGAAGACAAGACCTGTACTTCAATGTCTCTAATGTTCAATAAATGCTTGATGAATAACTCACAATAAGTAAAATTACATGAAAACATTTGCTAATCTTTTTCATCAAATAAAGAAGCAAGCACATACCCACACTTGGCATCAAAACCTGTAAATGCTATCTAAATATCAACATTGTATTTGGTCTGTACACTTATCAGTTAGGGGAAAGCATGAATTATTCTAACGAGCAGCTGAAAGGTGTGGAGATGAAGAAACTGAGGCTCAGAGAATTACTCAAAGACACGGAGCTAGTTTAGTGGTAAGCTGTAATTAAAATTCAGATCTCTGGTCCTACACCAGTTTCCTCTCTTCTATACCATGCTGCCTTTATATTTATGTTAAAATCTTAAATATCCATTACTTTTTAAAAAACTCTTAACCACAATTTTGTTCTCTGTATCCCATTTTTATATGAAGAAAAAGCAGTCACCTAGTATCTTGTCTAGGAACTTATTCCAAGAGGTAATTTCTGGGATATGTTTTGGTCTGGCTAAAGATTCATTCCTACTCCCTTTGTGTGCAGAATTATACATTCATAGCTAATATTTATAAGTAATCCTGATAAAGCCATCAAAATTTATCAATTACCAAGGAAGCACTACAATGTCTTTCCAGGACTCAGTACTTTTCTAAAGAAAGAAAGAACCTAACTTTTGAAATATATTTAATAAGCAGACAAACAACACTGGTTATACTCTTTATCTCTCAATTAACCAGAGTACCTCATCCTCTGACCATTCTCATCAGCACCACACTCTCCCGAGTGAGCCACGGGCCAGCCCTGACCATTCTCATTAGTAAAGTTTTAATCTACTGTTAGCTCTACATGTTGATGAGAACCAATTAATTAAAATCCTTTGCTCTGGAAAGTAACTTCACTATCTATCTAGATTATAATTTTACCTACCTTCTCTCTCTTTTTTTTTTTCTTCTTTTTTGTGACCCGTAAGGGGATCGCACCCCTTGGCGTGGTGTCGCCCGCACCGCGGCACTGGCCATCCCTATATAGGATCCGAACCCGCGGCGGCAGCGCTGCTGCGCTCCAAGCGCCGCACTCTCCCAAGTGAGCCACGGGGTTGGCCCTAATTTTACTCACCTTTGAAGATTAATGTTCTTTGGGTCTACTATGAACAATGCAATATAGTCTGATGGTTAAAAGCTAACTTTTTAACCTCTACAGCAGCCCATGAGAGAGGAATACTTTTATTACTCCTGCTTTACAGTTGAGAAAACTGAGGTTTAGAGAGGTTAAAGAATTTGCCCAAGTTTACATAGTTATAAAGGGGTAGAGTTAGAATTCTACACAGATAGTGCAATTCCAGTGCCAGGAACTCTCTTGGAAAATGGACAATGGCTTCTTAGCCATATGAGCTTTTTACCTATAGCTAGGAGTGCATGGTACACAGTAAGGCATTTTCTTTCCAAAAGTTAATTTAGGCTATAGCAATAAAAAAGAACACAGCCTCAGATGTTCTTTAACTTTTATATCATCCATTATGTCACAAGAATTTCTGCACACTTGCTAGTTTGTACTACCTCTGCTAAGGAATAAAGGAAGGCTCTCAGTGCCCCATGAGACAGGAAAAATTGTATCCCGTTATAATCAGGGTCAACTGGGCTTTAGGATAAAAGAGGGATGCAGGTACCTCAAAGGAGAGAACCAGGTCACATTCATGCTTGACTATGTATAAAACACTTTTTTTCTGCCTAAGATTAAGGTTACAGAGAGTGGTGTCTCAAACTACCACCTGGACCTTTAAACCAGTTTAACAATTATAAAGACAAATCTTGCCAGAGCCAAAAACAGCACAGGTAATATTTAATTATTAATATAATTTTGATTATATTAAAAAATAAAGGGACTCTGCAGAAAAACTTGACTCATGTTTGTCATTTCCTAACACAAAAATAATCTATTGTTTTGGGGGGGAAGGTGGAGGGGGGCTGACAGGGAGAAGGGCAGGTCCTCTTACCTGTACTTCATTTGCTTCCAGAGTATCCTAAATCTACCTTCCCCCACCCACAACATTTCATGTATTATCTGTTGGGTTTTTTTCTTAGAGTTTTTATTTGTTTTGTTTCTAATATCTCTCAATAAAGCAGAAGATTTTTTAAGAACTATGTATACCCACTACCAAACATGGTGTAGGCACTCATAAAAAATATTTGTTGAAAGAAATCCTGCCATTGCAACAATGGGATGAACCTGGAGGACGTATTTCACTTATATTAAGTGAAATAAGCCAGGCACAGAAAGACAAATAAAAAATACCACATGATCTCACTCATAATGTGGAATCTTAAAAAGTTGAACTCATAAAAGCAGAGAATAGGGCTGGACAAACAGTTTGCTCAGAAGGTTAGAGCACAGTGTTGTAACACCAAAGTCAAGGGCTCAGATCCCCATACCAGCCAGCTACCCACCCTCCCCCACCCAGGGAGTAGAATGGTGATTACTTGGGTTTGGGGAGATACTGGTCAAAGGATACAAATTTCAGTGAGACCAGAGGAATAAGTTTGACAGATCTATCATATAACATGGTGACTATAATTAAAAATGTATTGTATGCTAAGAGTAGATTTTAAGTATTCTCACCACAAAAAAATAAGCACATGAGTAATGCATATGTTAATTAGCTCGATTTAGCCACTTCATAATGTATACATATAAGGGTACTTCAAAAGTTCATGGAAAAATTCACATTGTCTTTTTTTGGGGGGGGGGCCCCGCTGGTCAGTAAGGGGATCTGAACCCTTGACCTTGGTTGTTATAGTTATAACACTGCACTCTAACCAACTTAGCTAACCTGCCAGGCCTCACATTATCTTTTAATTCTATTTTTCCACAAACTTTTTTGAAGTACCCTTGTACATCAAAACACCATGTTGCACATTTATTGAAAAATAAGTAAATTGTTCAAAAGAAAAGAAAAGAAAAAAAACTTAACTGTATTCACATCATATAGAAGAGAAAATAGAGGCCTCCAGAAATTAAATGTCCTACCTAGATAACAAAACTATGATGTGGTGGAATAGGGAAAAAAACCAAACCTCCATAAAATAAACTTCAAAATGAGAAGGATTTCAACATGCAGCCATTAGGCTTAGAGAAAAATGGCCTTTTAAGAGATTAAGAGTCTAGGTTCTGAAAATAAGTGTGGGTTTAAATCCTGGCTCTATCACTTATTAGCTATGTGGCCTTGGGACAATTAAGACTAAAACATTATAAAGCACCACTTACTAAACCTTATGATGCCAACAATAAATGCTATAGGTAATATACACAGAGGGTGATAAATGCTAGCTGAATCTAGCAGGAAATATTTTACACAGATAGATCCTACAGCTCACTGTTTGCTTTTTCTATTCTTCCTGGTGTGAGCTATATCAATTTTATAGTACAATATGTTAAAGTCTAAATAACTGCTTAAAGAATTTTAAAGCAAACACCCCATGTAATTACTACTAAGTTCAAGAAATAGAATACTACAAAAGCTTCTCTACAACGTGTCCTTCCCAATTATAAACTTGGGAACTTTTAATCTAAGCCTCAGTTCCTTACCAGTAAAACAGGGATAATATCAGCATAACAATAACAACTTCACAGGACTACTGTAAAATGTTTATTAGTATATAGTAAGTGCTCAATAAACGTTTTCTTACACACACATACACACCTGAACAAAGATGTGGGGAAAGAAAGGATACAAGTATGTAATCCAATTTGGTGAGAGCATGAAATCCATACGGAAGTACAGCACATAGATATAGATGGATGGCTAGGTTGGGGCCATGCAGGAAATAGAAGAAAGAATGAAAAAGCATATAACATAGGGGAAATTGAGAAAATTCATTTAGCAGTTTGGGGAGACAATTCTCCACGGGTCTCTGTATGTCTTGAGAACAGAGGCACTGTCGCCTTTGTTCTAATTTTTTCGAGGATGTTTATACTGTAAACAGTCTTGGAAGAGAGACTGTGTCCCTCTCAGAGCAAAAGGTATACTTACTACCCATTACAAAAGATCTGAGTTTCCCTAAGCTAGGGATTCCTCTCTTGTAACGCAATCCACTGCCTGTACAGGTATCACCTAGACCTCTTCCCCCTGTCCTGTGCAAACTGGGACTCAGAGATCTGATGCAAATGCTGATTCTCTGCCTGTTGCTGTAATGCATTGTTCTTCATTCATGCAATGGCTTCTACCAGAACCCATTAAACCATGGCAGGTTAACTTGTTTGCCTGCAAGCAGGGTGAAATCTCAAACCCTTCACAGTTCTTGACAGGCATAAGCACAAAATCGACATTTATTATAATTGGGATTCCACTTCCATATTGTCAGAATGTATTTTAAAAAGCAAGACTCAATTATTTATGCCACTATCCAAAGGTGCATTTTAAATATAATGTAAAAGGGAGTTTTAAGTAAATGGATGGACAACAATACACCATCGAAACAGTAAATTCAAGAAGGCTCAAGTGGCTATATTAATACCAAATAAAGCAGACTTCAAGACAAAGATTATTACCAGAGATAGAGGGACATCTCATAATGATAAAAAGACCAATTCATCAAAATGACATAACAATCATAAATTGTATGTGTCTAATAGCAGAGCTTCAACATACATGAGGCAAAAATTGACAGAACTAAAGGCAAAATAGACAATTCCACAGTCATAGTTAGATATTTTAACATTCTTCTCAATAAAGCATAGAACAAGACCCCCTCCCGAAAAAATCAGCAAAGACATAGATGATTTGAAAAATGCAGTCAAAACACCTTAATCTAACTGATAATTTACTGAACACTACACCCAACAACTGCAGAATATACATTCTTTTCAAGCATGAAAGATACTTAACCAAGATAAACCATATGCTGGCCTATAAAACAAGGCTCAGTACATTTAAAAAGATTAGAAGCATAGAGTATATTCTCTGACCTCAAAATGAAATTAAGTAAGAAATCAACAATAAGATATCTAGAATAATCCCAAATACTGAAAATTAAACAACATACTTTTGAGTAATTATGGGTAAAAGAAGTCACAAAGCAAACTAAAAGCTATTTCAAACTGAATGATGACTAAAATACAACATATCAAAATCTGTGGGATGCAGCAGTGCTTAGAGGAAAATCTATAGCTTTAAATGCTCTTATCAGAAAACAAGACATGTCCAGAATCTACAATCTAAGACTTCACTTTAAGAAGCTAGAAAAAGAAGAGCAAAATAAGTGGAAGTAAGAAAATTATAAAGAGCAGAAGCCAGTGAGATAGAAAGGACAAATAGAAAAAATTAGCAAAGCTGATTATTTGAAAAGTTAACAAAGTGCTAAACCACTAGTTAGACTGATCAAGATAAAATAGAAAACACATTACCAACATCAGAAATTAAAGAAGAGATGGGCCAACTGCATGGCACACTTGGGAGAGTGCGGCGCTGGGAGCACAGCGGAGGCGCTCCTGCCGTGCAGGTTCGGATCATACATAGGGATGACCGGTGCGCTCACTGGCTGAGCACGGTGCGGATGACACCAAGCCAAGGATTGCGATCCCCTTACCGGTCACAAAAAGGACAAAAAAAAAAAAAAAGAAATTAAAGAAGAGATATCACTACAGATCCTACATACATTTACAAGGGAATCTTATAAACAACTTATGCCAACAAATTAGACAACATGAACATATTTCTTTAAATATACAATCTACCAAAACTGACACAAGATGAAACAAAATCTGAATAGCCCTACGTCTACTACAGAAATGATTTTGAATTTGTTATGAAAAACCTTACCACAAAAGAAATTTCAGGTCCAGATAGTATCACCAGTAAATTCTAACAAACATTCAAGGAAGAATTAATACCAATATTACACACAAATGCCTTCAGTAAGTAGAGAGAACACTTCCCAACCTTTTTTATAAGGCCGTCATAATCCTAATACCAATACCTGACAAAGACGTTAGAATAAAACTACAAAGCAATATCTTTAATGAAGAAATATGCCAAAATCCCTAACAAAATATTAGTAAATAAAAAGGATAATACGCTGTGACCAAACTGGATTATCCCAGGATTGAAAGGCATCATTTATTTATCCATTATGCCACAGAAGGACACAGTTTATTTCTAAATTTTACCTACTGCAGATAAGGTTTTTATGAACATTCTGTTCACATATCCTGACATACAAATACAAAAATTCTTATCATCAGGAATATAAAGACTGGAATATAACTGCTAGGATTAAGTACGTGTCTCTCCTATACCTGCCAGCTGTCCAAAAAAAGAAAAGAAATGTACGTGTACCTTAAATTTACTAAATAAGAAAAAACTGATCGCACCAATTTACACTCCTGCCAAAAGTGGCACTGTAATTTCTCCACATTCTTATCAACACTTAGTGTTATCAGACTTTTTAATGTTTGTCAGTCTGATGGAAGAGAAATGGTTTCTTCCAACTTTGCACTTTCCTGATTACCCATGAGATTATAATTCATTGCTTTTCCAACTGTGGTTGCTGTGAGTCATGATATCACTTAGTTGAGCTGCAATTAGCATTTTTTTAAAAGATAAGAAAATATCACAGTGCACTGCATAAAGACTATTAAATATTATTTCATGAAACTTTTATTTCCATTGTTTATGTGTTTGTTCTTGGTTACAATGTAAAATATTTTTGTAACTGTTAGCTTCCAGCAAGTTAAAAGCCTCTGTGATAGTTATTTATTACAGCAAAACTCCATATAGACAGTTGGGCAACTAACTGGGAGCATCATTTAGACCTACGGCACAAAGGAATGTATTTTATAAAGAAGGCAGAATTTGATGTCCTTCAAGTACTGACAAGAACAGAGATTTAAAATAAGAGGAGAAAAACCTGAGGAAAGCAATAAGGGGTGTGTTATGTGGAGAAAGGTCTCTATAAAACCAACTGGTATGTCTAACTATGATGTACTTATTAAAGCTCACCTTTAAAAGAATCACACACTTACCAATAAGTCAAGGTTTCTCAGTACAAAAAGGCAAGAAGCTGGGATTCTATCATTTTAACTACCAAAATAACAAAAAACTGACCCTTCCTTCTCTATAGACACACCCCGAATTCCTACGTCAAGAATCAACTCATTCTGTGGCTTATGCAAGAGCACCTTTTTAAGTCTCTGCCTTCTACTACTTTTCCCTACAGAATACCACAATAGCAAGAATCATCTAAATTCTAAAGATTCATATTTTTATTCAGTCAACAAAGATTTACCAAATCCCTACAACATCATCTCTGTATTATTAAATTCAGTTGTATCTCCCTAACAATTTTAACTCCTGGTTATATTCCTTAAAGCTTGATATCCTTAGCTAAAAATGTCCTAATTGCCTCTTCTTGAAAATACTTTGCTTCTTGGACTGCTAAACCACATACCATGACCAAACTTCTGCTACCTTCTTTGTTCCACCAATAATATCCCTCTTCTGACACTTTCAAGTAACCATTCTCTTCATAAGAATTCCCTCCTCACAAGCTGCTGGACTGATCACACCACAGCAACCATGTGATGCAATGAGCATGTGAATCCACCTGTCACTTAATAGGAGTGTGATCTAAGGTATTTAAAGTCCTTAACTTCTGTAGATTTAATTTCACCTCTAAAATGAGCAAACAATAGACATCAAGGAATAAGAATTACATAATCTCCTTTCTCCCACTGCCTTTCTTTATTTTTACTTCAATTTTTCAAATTTTAGTTTTTAATTTCCTCTCAATTTGATAAAATGCTTTCATAGAGTGAGGCACTTAAACTGAGTTACCAGGAAATATGGGAACGGAAAAGTGAGAGGAAAGACAAAATAAGTAAAAGTACACTGATCAAGTGGGGCTACTGTTAGGGCCGGCCCATGGCTCACTCAGAGTGCGGTGCTGATAACACCAAGGCCACGGGTTCGGATCCTATATAGGGATGGCCGGTTTGCTCACTGGCTGAGCGTGGTGCTGACAACACCAAGCCAAGGGTTGAGATCCCCTTACTGGTCATCTTTAAAAAAAAAAAAAAAAAAAAAAAAAAAAGTGGGGCTATTGTTCTGCCTATGTCTTCTCCTTGTATGTCCAGACTCTAAAGAAGCAATTGTGAAGATATTTCTTCCCCCATGGCAGGCAAAATTCTTAAGAACCTCCAGTGTCGTGGTCCCTTGTGTTAATCCCTTCCCCTTGAATGTGGGAGAGACCTGTAAATATAATGATATCACTCCTATGATTATGTTATATGGCAAAAGAGATTTTTGCAAATGTAATTAAGGTCCCAAATCAACTGAGTTGACCAAAAAGGAGATTATCTAGGTGGGCCTGATCTACTCAGGTGAGCATTCAAGAGGGGTGCTAAAGGGGAGTCTAGAGGTTAGAAAGAGAGGAAGTCAGAGAGACTGTTTCCTGCTTGTCTGGATAAAAGCAAACAGCCATGTTGTGAAGTGCCTAAGTGGCCACATGTCAAGGATATGAGTAGTCCCAGGCCAACAGCTAGCAAGAAGATGGGAACTTCAGTCATAAAGCCACAGGAAATAAATTCTGCCAACAAGGAGTGACCTTGGAATAGGACCCTGAGCTGCAGATGAGAACTGCAGCCACAACTGACACCTTGATTTCAGCCTGTTGGATTTCAACAGAGAGCCCAGGTATACCATACCCAAACTTCTGATCTATAAAAACTGAAATAAATAAATGGGTGTTAAGCTGCTAAATTTGCAGCAATTTCTTATGCATCAAAAGAAAACGAATATGCCCACTCAATAACGAAATTAGGATACAGGACAAAGCAGCAAAGAAAATAAAAAGGAAAAGAGGAATGTATCTTTCCCCAAAGTGCATTCTGTCTTTTCACAGCACTGGGAATATGAAGATATACAGATTCAGAATCAAAGATGATTAAAACTGTATAAAATTGTATAAATTTTAAGTTTTAGCAATTAAAAAGGGTTTTTTCGCCCACATCTTGTTAAATAACCACTATAAGATGAGGAAAGTAAGTCTGAAAGAGTAACATCCCAAAGATCACAAACCTAAGAGATGTTCAAAGTACCTTCATCCAGGGCTCCCCCTCCTCTGCACTCAGCTCCTTTAAGGCTTTATAAAAGTAATTAATCAACAGTAATTGTATTACTCTCTTCAAAGGAGGCAATCCTAGTAACATTAACAATTTTCCACATTCCACATCTATTTAAATATCCCTTAGCTTTATCAAAACATCAAAACTAAAGTGGATACTAAAGAAAAATTTCCACTCAAAAGTAGTTTGTAAAAATGACCACTAGTATACCACCATTTCAATAAATTTAGTTTACTCAAAATACATTTTGAAAATATAAAGAAAAAAATTAACAGAACACCTGTAGATTTTCTAGAACTTTATTTAGGTAAAAAACAATGTGTTGGTAAACATTCTCAAAAATCAAAGCAAGGAAATAACACTTCTGGTTCTTTCAATATTTCCCGCCTTGGTCAAACTTTTTAGTCTGGATTCTTCATACATTATGAATTTGAGAACATGGAACAATATATCATACAATAAACAAGTCGTTTCTATTTTCATTGTTCCACGTATTCCCATAAGTGCTTCATTATCAGAATTTACAATTTTCTTAAAACACAACGGAAAACGAAAAGGTGGAGTCATGTTCAATTTGCACTTAAGTTACAAACAACGCAACTTTCTTATACCGATTCAAATACTTTCACGAACACTATTTTGCTAAGATGCAAAATATAGTCCTTTCTACTCACGACCACGTGAAAGAATAAACTACACCCGTCATCTTAACACCAATTTTAATAGCAAATAATTCGTTATCACAAATAGCATTGTTCTGAATCTCTAAGCTTCCAAAACCATCCCATTACTTATATGTCTGGGGCACAACTCCCTGCAATGTGAAGAGAACTGATAACATTTCAGATGTGAGTAGATGGGGTGACATGACAAGCCCCAAACCTGAAAATTTCTTAGTCCCTACTGCACACAAGAAGCACCCAATTCGGACTCTCCAAACGAGGCTCAGGTCCAACGGCAGGCACTCCAGTTTCCCGGCTCTTCACCCCGCCCCCACCCCGAGAAAGGAGGGAAAACAACTTTTATTGGTTTCGTCTCCCGGGGGATTGGCAAACTAGCGGGGCAGCGCTCAGGCCTGGACACGTTTCACCAGGAGGCCCCCGTCGGGGGCGGGGAAGACAGATAGCGGGAAAGCCCGGCTTCTACGTCCCATCTCCCCCAGTCGCCAGTCCCCTGCCTCACCCCACCAAGAGGCCTGGGCCAGCCGCCACGCCGAGCGACCCCCAGGCCCCTCCGCTGAGGCGAGCTCGTTGTCATGTGACGCCGCCGCCACTAAAACACCGCAGAAACGCAGGTCGGCGGGCGGCGGAAAGCATTAGCGCCAGCCCGCCTCGGCCCAGCCCCGCCGGGCGCGGGCGAGTCCCGAGAGCCCGGGCGGGGGGGCGGAGGGCGGGCTTGGCGGCGGGCCCGAGCGCGCCACAAAGGCTTCCGCGCCTGTCGCCGTAGCGCCCGGGCGGGAGGGGGCATAATTTTCGGGGCCCGCGGAAGGGGTGGGGAGCGACGAGGGCGCCCGGGTGCTCGCCGCCCCCACGGCCGCCTCCCGGGGCGCTCGGACGGCCCGCGATCGCCGCGTCCCGCACAGGCCCGCGCGGCCTCCCTCCCCCGCGTCCGGCCCGCCCGCTCCGGGCTCGCGCTCTCTCGCTCTCGCCCGGCCTCCATCTTGGATCGGCGCTTCCAACCCCCGCGCCGTTGCCACCGCATTCCCCCTCTTTCCCGCCCCCCGCCGCTGTCGCCGCCGCCCGCACTCACCTCAGCTGCCCATCCGGGCGCTGCCGGCCGTCGACCTAGTTTCCCCCCAAAAGTCTCCGGTGTGTTATTCCCGATGTGGGGGGGTTGTTACAGGGTGGTCGCCGGGGGTTCGGGAACGGGGGCCGCGCCTTCAACGGAGCTGCAATCCTAACCCGCCATCTGGTGGCATTTTCCACACGCCAATGGCGCCGCTGCAGACTTGGGTCCGGACCGCCCTCTGCTGGCCGCGGTGCTCACTGCCTAGCTGACGGGACGGGCCTGCCCGGAAAGGGGAGGGAGCTGCGGCGCGAGCTGGGGGCCGCGGCGGGGCCGCGCGCAGACGCTTTCCAGTGGGATTGCGCGCACGCGCACCAGCGGGGCGGGAAACGTGGCCGCTGCGTAGCGGCTCCGCCCACACGCGGAGCGCTCGTGCAGCTCAGCCAATCCCAGGCGGCGGGTACCTCTTGGTGAGGGCGCTGTGGACTGTTCGTGGGCAGCCCGAGGCGGTCGGAAGGACGACCACTGTGGCGCCTGCGCGTCTGGCTCGCCCGGTTGTCGCCCGCCATTTTCGGAGCTTATCCAAGACCTGGGAAGGAACCCACCCCCGGTTCCTTCCCCGAGGCTCCTCCCCAGGTCGCCCGCCGGCGCTTCCCTCCGGCCTCGCCCGGCTCCTGCTGTCTCCACCCGCCGCCCGCGAGGCGCGCTGTGGAAACGGGGGTGGGGAGAAGCGGCCGCGTAGAGCCCTGCTTCATTCTTTCCCGTGTTTAAACAGGGCCTTAGAGCTTAGCATTGCATTCGCGATATATTGTTTTGTTGACGAGGCGCTTTCCCTTGGCGAGGGTGAAAAGGTTTCGAGAACTGTTTGGGATTTCCCTCTCCGCGGGTCTAGACCGAACACTGCCCGCTCCGGGCCGATTGGCGTCGTCCTGCCTCTGGGAAGCAGATCCTCTCCGTGGTGCCCGTTTTGCATAAGGCGGCAGCATTGGCTAGTTAGTGAGAAGGGAATGTAGCTACACTGGAAAAATACAGACTCAGCTTTGGGATTAGAGTTCTACTAATGAGGTCTACTCTCGGTGGCTCTGAAATGGGCGTGAGAATCTAGCCTTCTAGCTGCCAAAAGGGAAATAATCCCCACCGTGAGATCACAACCAAACTATTCTGTTGACGTCGCCCCTTCCCTCCGTGGCCTTGATTCCATTCACCTGATTACAACTTTTCACTACAGAAGTGAATCCTTACTCTCCCGGGTCATCAGCCTCATTTATGACTAAATTATCTATTCCTGTAGCCAGCTCTATCCGTATTAATTTAGAATCTCGTTGCTCCTATTTATAATTTCTCTCCCAAGGGTTCCAAGTTGTGGATTTTCACTGGAGGAACTCACAATCGACCAGATCACATATGAATTCCTGACTGGACTCCTACTTTTAATTTTTTTTTTTTTCTTTTACTAAACTCTGATTGACTTCCTGTCGTATTCCCCTCAAAGACTGTTTCCAGCTTCCCTTGTTATTAAAGATGCCAGTCCAATCCGTAACAATACAGTAACTTCATCTTGTTTCCTAGGCTTGATGCTGTGGGACTCTAATTCCGTTTGACGTTCCCTGCATCGTAAAATATGTGTAGCCACCTCCTGTTCTTCATCTCAAAAATTCTCACCAGATTAACCCTCTCCTTCCGTTCTCTCCAAAGCCAGTCCTTCTGCCTGGACTACTTATGCCATCTCTTCCCTCTTCTCCTTCCACCACTGCTTTCCTAGGGTCTTTTGTCTTCTTATCCACTGCCGCCTTCCTTTCTGTTTTTCAACAGACCTTTTCCGTTGTACAAAAAAAAAAAAAAAAAAATCATTGCAGTTACTCCCTCCAGCTGCTGTACTATCAACCTTCCTTTCACTGTCACATTTCTCAAAAGTAGTCCCCACTGTCACCAAACCCCATCCCCTCCTTGAAACTTTTTCCCTTTTTTTTTTTTTTTTTTAGTAACTACACCTACCTGATTTATTGGTCTTCTGATTTCCTTTGCTAGCTCCTCCTCTTTCTTCCATCCCATAGTTCAACTCCTAGCTCTCTGTTCATCTCTACTACTTTCTTTCTCTTAGAAAGTCTCCCAAAATCACTCTGTTCCTGATTTTTCCTAAACTAAGATTCCTTGTGCGCAGCTGCTTGCCAGGAAGCTCCAGCTAAAAACTCAACATTTAAAGTAATTCATCTGTCTTATCTAAATTTGCTAGTTTCTCTTAATAACACAGAAATTTCAGCATAGTGTAGTGATTAAGAACATGGACTGTAGAACCAAACTACTCTGGAAAGCTATGTGACCTTGGGCAGATCTCTTTGGGTCTAAGTTTTCTCAACTGTAAGATGAAAATACCAGTACCTAGCTTGTAGGGTTGATATAAGTAATAAACTATTTAACACATACGAAATGCCATTGATATTATTACGTTGTTGTTTTTATCTTGCTAAGAACTTTTTAGCATTTTTTATATCCAAGGACATGAATAGTAAACTCTGAATTCATACAAATATAAAATTTTCTTTATTTTACCCTTACACTTAATAATTGAGCTGATGTTTATAAATAATTACATAGTCTCTCAGGTTCTAAATTGTAGGACCAAACTTGACTGTCTTCTTTCAAAAAAGCCTGAGCTCCATCGTATCCTCATTCAAATGTCTTGTTTTTCCTTTTACTGCTGCTATGCTCATTTGAGCCTTTCCCTCCCCATCTCCTCCCATTACCAAAACACTTGAAAAGGCCTTCCAATCAGTCCTTGTCCTTCATTCCCCTCCTTAGGAGGATTCCAACCATTGACCTTGGTGTTTACCTCCCCTTTTAAATTATAACATTTTACACCTACACAAAAGCTTTCTGTGATTCCTGTGGCTTACAAAATATCATCTAAAATGCTTAATGATGTTCAAAATAGGCCATGGTCTTTTTCCAATTTCTCTTTGTTTAGTCACAAATTCTTCACACTAGGTGATCTGGTCTGATCAATCATAACTGTAAGTAAAGGGCGGATTCCTCCTTTTGCCATCTCGTAATAGAAATCCTGTAACATGTTGATTTAGTTACAAAATTACACATTTTCCAGGAGTGTCTGCTTTTATGAAATTCTTAAGATTCCAAATCTCTTGGCAAAGATTTTCCAACACCACAATTTTTAACAGCTGTAAGGCATAGAGATGATCAAACGCATGCTCATTCGATCTTTATTTCAACTCAATCTCTTAGCCAACTTGGTCCAAAAGTAGGTAGTTAATATTATAAATGGAAAAAAATACATTCCCCATTCTGTGAAATGGGTGGACATTGAATTGGGGTTACCATAGTTTATTTCAAAATAATTTTGTATGGTGTTTTTTTCCTGGAGTTTTGAATTGCTTTTCTTCTTTCTTTGCATATATACCAAATCATAATGTGTCTGAAAATGTATTAGCTATAATTAACATTTTTTAACTGATAACTGATGGATTTTGGACATGACCACACCATTGTGCACACAATAAGCACAAAATAGCCGCTGGCCTCGTCTTCCACTCCAGCACCAAGCCCTTCTCCACTTCCCTTTACAAGAAGCCTCCTGACTTAAACAGAAACCTCTTTTGCTTCCACAAGGTTGCAGTTCTCCACCCCGATCCACATTAGCATAATACCCCTGCTTGATTGTATCAGTCCATATAAGCTCTCCCACCCCCCACATCTAGTGCTGCCTTCCATTTTGAGGGCAGCCCTGGGCTGTTCCCCACTTTCAGCACAGCCCAGCAGATTCTTTTCCTTTAATAAAGCTTGAGTACCCAGCGTCTTGGCTCACTTACTTTCAATAACATGTAGAACTTTGTCTTATATCACAAACAGCTACTTTGTGACTATGTAGTAGCACGATTCCTTTAAAAATGTGGCTGAACTTATGTCTTCTTCCTCTCAGCATAATTTTAGTGTAAAAGATTTCAGTTATTCCATTGACCTTACAGTCTGCTGAAACTAGGAGACATTCAATCAACTTTTGTTTTCATGATGATAATGGTGATATTCCTTTCACAGAAAGGCTATTTAAAGTAACACTTAATTCATTATTCTTCCCTTCCCCTTCCATTTTGCAGAGTTTCAGGTGCGGCTACTATATATTTAGACAAAAGAGAGATCTGCTTGTGCTTCCTCACCCTTCACTTTTACCACCTCCACAAACCCTGTGTTTTGGGGATAATGAACACTATCTCATATTAATCTCCCCCAAATCAAGCATTCTTCCTTTGCATTTTTCACTTGGTTACAGGACATTTGCTGTTGCTTATATTGCTAGACCTTTACAAAAATCAGAAACTGGTGGCAGTAATGTGCCATTGTGTCTTGCCTTCCAGATTAAACCATGAGTTAGTTTTCCATTCTGTTTTTAATACTAAAAACAATTCCTTCTGAAAATGACCAATCAATTCTGCCCCAATGTTAGTAATAAGAGGGATCCAGAATATTTTCCCTTTCAGAATCAGTAGACTGATTGCAGGCAGAGCTATCCCCCAAAAGTAGAGGACTAGAACTGCTCAGGTATTTTTTAAAAAGGTATCTCATAGGCAAAGAGCTGAAACTAGTGTGGGTAGGAGCTAAGGGTTCTTCTTACATATTATTTAGGGTAGAGAGTAAAGTATCTGTCGGGTCCGCCGCCAGCCGACCCGAACAGCCCTAGCCTCATTCCTTTTGGTGGGCGAGCAAATGGCCCGGTATTCCTCTTTCCCTCCTGTCCCCTTTGGAAGGAGATGGGGGAAGAGAGCCGTGAAGAGAGGTGAGCACACCGCTGGCCCCAAAAGCAGCCCCATTAAAGGACACTCAGATGCAGCGGGGGTTCTATAGAGCAGTTCCGTTTATTAGCACACAAGCACTTGCTTTTAAAGGCAAATGGGGAAGGCAGGTTTTTTACATCCTCCAATCAGCTTAAGGGTCCTGTCTCAGTGCCTATCGCAATCACGCAGTGTTCACGAGTGTGGCCAATTAAGGGCTAAGGCAAGGTTCCTGCAGACACTCCCACCCTACTTCCTCCCGGTGCCGTCTTAGGCTGCCACGTTAATCCACTTGTAATGTCACTTAAGATGGCGTTAGTTTTTAAACCCCAACAAGTATCAATAGAACAACTATTTTCTTAGTCCAAGTTTCTTAGTGTCCACCTCATTGCTTACTTCGAAAGATATGAATGAGGCTGCCACGTTAATCCACTTGTAATGTCACTTAAGATGGCGTTAGTTTTTAAACCCCAACAAGTATCAATAGAACAACTATTTTCTTAGTCCAAGTTTCTTAGTGTCCACCTCATTGCTTACTTCGAAAGATATGAATGAGGCCTTGCCCACTTTAGGGAATCATCCTTTATAGGGTAGGTGTCTGCTGTGGATCAAATACGTCCCCCAAAAGTTCATGTATTGGAAACTTAATCCCCACTGCAACAGTGTTAAGAGGGTGCAAAATCAAATAATGGTATTTGAACAGTGGGGCCTTGCGGAGGTATTTAGATTGTAAGGACTATGCCCTTAGGAATGGATTGATCCATTCGTGGAGTGATGGGTATGGTTCTGATGACTTTAAAAGAAGAGGAAGTGAGACATTTAGCTCTCTCTTGGTCTGCCCATTCTCACCATATACTCTGAATTGAAGAAGGCCCTTACCAGATGTGTCCCCTGGACTTTGGACTTCCTAGCCCCCAAAATTGGAAGAAATTTATTTCTTTATAAATTACCCAGTTTCAGGTATTCTATTATAAGCAACAGAAACAGAGTAGTACAATGTTTAAATCACTGTTTTCACAAAGATAGAGAAATCAGCCTCTAGTTTTATTTTTGGTGGAAGAAATGCGCACATGGCAACAAATAAAAGGAAACAAATTAAATTGTAACAAATACACAGAAGAACTTATGATAAAAAGCAACAACTGTCATCCTAACTCCTCCCGCCTCCCTCAGCACCACTTCTCAGGAACATCTTTTACATGGTTTTGTTTGAGATTACTTCAATATTTCTAAATATGCTCATATTGACTTTGGACAATATCTAATGACTCCTTGCTATGAAACATAAGAATTATGTTAATATCCACTGGTTAGCTCTTTTGTTGGTTTTCTTTTAACTTTAACAAAATGTAAAACCCTGGATAATATTTCACCTTTAATAGTATTACAACACCCCACTATTAACACCACCATTCTTCCTTCTAACCTTCTACTCACCTCCCTTAAACACAGTCAATAAGTCTTCTGTGTTTTGTCCATAGGTTGACTCGGAGTTAACAGCCAAATTCCACGCTAAGGAGTGTGCTAGGATTACATTTTCTTCTCTACAGGACCAGTGTCAAAACAACTAGAAAGGGATGGTCAGTTAGCTCCGTTGGTTAGAACACAGCATTATAACACCAAAGTCAAGGGTTTGAATCCCATACCAGCCAGCCACCAAAAAGAAAAGAAAACAAAAACACCACTAGAAAGCCATTCAAGGGACAATGTGCAGAGCATTAGGATCAAGTGGATTCTCTTCTGTTATTATCAATTGCCCAAATATTTGTGCTTCATATTTAGGTTACAAACTTGTATGGCGTTGTTTTTATTGGAGTTTCAAATTGCTTTTTTTCCCCTGAATATTTTACCTAATTTGTCTTATCAAGTTTTTCCATTTTCTCTACTTTTACAGAGATGCTCTCTCTTTTGCCCCCTGGTATCCACTAATGAACATTTTGCCTTCTGCCTTAATTTAACCTAATTGTGCTTTAACTCTGCTATACCACTGAGGACTTCCCATTAGCTCCAAGGTTGGAGCTACATTTTTCTAGAATACATGTCTTCTTTCTCAGTTTATCTTCTTGTTTTTCTGGAGAACATCCTCAGTTGCTACTTACGAAAGAATGGGAGGTAAACTTTCAGTTTTTGGATATTTGAAACATCTTCAATTCTCCTGGGTCAGTATAACTGAGTTTGAATTTACTTGCTCTCAGAAATCTCAAGGCATTGTCCAGTATATTCTAGTATTCAATGATACTGATAAATTGGATGGAAGTGTGGTATTATGGTAAAGCTGCTCTGAACAGTTAGATACTGTGATTATGTATCACCAAATTTGGTGTTTAGGTATACCAAAAAGGCCATCTAGAGAGCAGGGGCCAAAATTTTAAATGCCTTCAGGAGCGAGACAGGTAACATATGTAAACACGGTTTAGGCCTTATGGTGAATGGCAAACTGACACGACCTCCATGTTGAAAGGGGTAGAAATTATGACAAATGGGAGAGGTAATACCCAGTCTAAGGCAAGCAGCTGCTTCTCAGAGCCAGCTAATTGTTGCCAAACTGGCCAATGTTTCCATATCGTCTTTTTTTTCCCCTCCTGAGGGCTGTCACAAGTCCAGATTTTTATGTGAAGTTTTTAAATTTATTTTTTCATCTTAAAAACAAAACCATTTTCTTTCATTCACAAGTATGGAAACAAGTAAAAAATAAGATTTAGGAATCAGATAGGAGGAAATCAAAATATTGGCTTGGAAAAAAAACTCCTGATGTTTGTTTAACTGGGTATTTAGTCCGTTTTGTGTTGCTGTAACAGAACTACCTGAGACTGGGTGATTTATAAAGAACAGAGGTTTATTTGGCTTATGATTCTGGGACAGCTGCATCTGGCATGGGCCTCAGGCTGCTTCTACTCATAGCAGAAAGCGGCAGGCAGCCGGCAGGTATGAGCAGATCACATGGCGAGAGGAAGCAAGAGAGAGAGGAGGTGCCAGGGTCTTTTTAAACAGCCAGCTCTCACAGGAACTAACAGAGCGAGAACTCACTCATTAATTCCCCCAGCACTGCCACATGGAAGATCAGATTTCCACATGAGTTTTGGTGGGGACAACACATCCAAACCCCATCAATATGCATATATTGTTTTATTATTTCTCCTTTTGGTTATGTTTAAAATTTTCATAATAAGTGTAATTTATGAGAATTACCTTGGATAAAGCCAATTAGAGAAAGAGGTTTGGTTTGGCACATAGGCTTGTTGATAGTTCACAAGCCTTGTTGATGGCTCACCCCTACCCACAACTGAATATGTCACCCAGTCATAGACAACACGGGGCAACCTCAGGCCTTCCCGTGGGATTCAGGGCTGCCCTATAAGCTTGTAACATGGAGAGAATTTGTTGACTTCTACAGACAAGCCAGAGAAGAAAAAGGGAGACAGAGATGGAGACAGAAACAGAAAAAGCCCAGAAAGAGCTTAGCCTTTCAAATTTCTTTCCTTCTCCTCATCTCATCAGAGAAATTATTCCTTCTTCCCTGGAGAGAGAGAGAGACTGAGGAGTTCTTCTCATTCTTTTTTCTCATGGGGAATAGAAATTTTCTCCTCTCTATGAAAACAAACAGAGCAAGAGATTTAAATGCTTCCTCCTTGCAGTGTACATTGTGATGTGCTGCCCAAATCCCCTTTGAGGTAAGGACTTGTCAAAGCTGCTGGCCCCGCTGTTGGTTGAATCTTTGGTACCTTCAGGATTGTTACATTTGCAGAGAGCCACCTTGCCCAAAGTTAGATCCCTTTCCAGGGTGGCCCCAAAACAGCTGCTGATCAAAGTGAGGTTTAAAGAACCTAATCATCTTAGCCTGACTTGGGACAACTCTGAAGGTCAATTCTAACCTCCCAAACTCCCTATGGAGTGTGCATAATCTCTCTACCCAATCCTGCATCCTTCCCCTCCCTTCTACAAGTGTCAATCCCAATGGCACGCCTTAAAATGCCATGCCTGTTAAATAATGTCTTGTAGTCGGCTTCCTGGAAAGCCAAGCTGAGACAGTTGGTGCCAGGAGTGAGATCTGAGAAAGCAGGCACTAAAATAGGGTTTGGGAGCATGTTCACTAGCTGCCCACATGACAGTGAGGACCTCTATCTTAAGACTACAGTCCAGTTGCTAAAACTTTCATCTATGGTGAATCAGGTTAGTATACCAGTGGGTATACTTCATGGGCATCATGATGTATCAGGCATTTGAGAAATACTGAGAAAATAGCAACTATGAGGACAATGGAATTGGGTGGTGCTGTGGACTGAAATCCATTCCCCCAAAATTCATACGTTGAAGCCCTAATCTCCAATGGGATTGTATTTGGAGGCAGGGCTTTTAGGAGGTAATTAAAGTTAAATTAGGTCATAAGGGCAGGGTCCTAATCTGATAGGATTGATATCTCTCTCTCTCTCTCTCCCTCTCCCTCTCTCTCTCTCTCTCTCTCTCTCTCTCTCTCTCTCTCTCTCTCTCTCTCTCTCTGTATGTACAGAGGAAAGACCATTTGAGGACAAAGGAAGAAAGCAGCCATCTACAAGCTGAGAAGAGAGCCCCTACCAGGAACCAAATCTACTGGCACCTTAATCTTAGACTTTCCAGCCTCCAAAACTGTGAGAAATACATTTCTGTTGTTTAAGCCACTCAATCCATGGTATTTTGTTAAAATACCCAAGCTGACTAAGACAAAACCTATTGCTTAGCCAGACTGATGCACTGTGAAAGGATGAGTCGACACCAGTTGACGATCCACCGGCGAGAGCTCGTTTATTAGGCGGCACACACACATATATATAGGGCTTTTAGGGAAGGCTGATTGGCTTAAAATACAATCCCTACTTAGCATACCGCATGGGGCTTGGGGTGAGCTGATTGGTGTGTGATTCGCGCCGGCGGGAAGGAGAGTACGGAAGAGAAGGGCAACCAGCGCCATGATGGGGTGTGGCCGAGAAGGACTTATGTGATCAGGGTGTGATCCCTTGGGGCATTTGGGTTCTTACACACTGGAAAACAGATAATGAAATGCTGAGAGTGATTAATCACCAATTGAAAGCTAAAAGTGAAGACAAGAGGATCTCCATAGTAGCTCACAAAGTGGCCCTCATCTGCAGTGAGAGGCCAGAATAAGCTAAAGAATAAACTCATTCAGAGTAGCTAAGCTCCAAATAAGATTAAACTTCCAGTCAAGACAGATATATTAAGCCAAGGCCAGGGCCCTAATTGGGAAAGAATGGGGCTTTACACATTAGATGAGGTCATTCCCAGAAGTGGCCCACCCCTCCCTATTAATACCTAATCCTCCCCCATTGCTCAGAGATGATGCAAGAACTCTCCCCATCAAAAAAGTGTTCACCATGGGACAGTGCAGCAAGAAGGCCCTCACAAGATGCCAACCTTTTGATTTTGGACTTCTTAGCCTCCGGAACTGTGAGAAATAAATTTCTATTCATCATAAATTACCTAGTCTTTGATATTCTGTTTTAGTCGCACAAAATGGACTAAGACACAATCCTAAAGATGATTCAAAGATGGAAATCTCCATCATACCATACCTCCATTTTATTCACCAGGCTGGTCCCTGCAAAATTCAGACTGAACCTGGTGAAAAATACAAAATGTGGTGTCTAGAACAGAATAATGTGGACACAGTTATGTGGTATGCAATCATTAATCTGACAAATATGTTCTTTTTCATCTCTCCCAGAAAATAGAATCATAAACTGTTCTCATTTACATGGAATGGATAACAGTATACATTTTCTGTTCTACCCCAAGATAATGTTCATTTTTCCACCCTCTGTCATAACATAATGTCTAGAACTGTGAAGTGTCTGAGATTTTCCCATTTGCAAGCTAACAAGTTAGCCTGCCACTTTCATGGATGCTGGCAGAAGACACGAGACTCTTGGGTCAGAGTGAGAATTTAATTGCTCAAAGCACAGCAAGCAGCATGGCTTTACATTTGCACTAGTTTCCCTTGAGCCTCCTCCCCCGAGTAACATGAGGAAGATGTGGGGTGGTCTAGATGGAAGTTCACATCATGGTTGGTTTGCATCATGGCTGAGGTACCCTGAATTTAAGAACCCAAATCTTTTATCAAGCAATCTGCCCAACCTTTTTCCCAGAGGGAGACATTATCTTTATTATACTGTAAACAAACCTGTCTTTTGCTCTGAAGAGATAGATTATCTCTATCTTCTAAGGCTATTCACTACACAAACATCCTTGAAAAGATAGTTCAGAATAAAAGCTGTTGGTGTCTCTGCTCTTAAGATGTGCAGAAATCCAAGTGACCCATGGAGAATTGTCTTGCAATTCTGAGCTCTGCAGGGTTGGAGGTACAGGGCCACAAAGGAAACACAATTTTACCAGAGAGTATAGCATGACTCTCACTGAGCTACAAGCTATAGCTGCCAGCCTGAACCCTTTGTGTTCCTTGTGTCTAGGGACCAACAGGCAAAAAGAGAATCACTCTTCTATTATTGGGAGAAGGCTACATAAAAGAGGCATAAAAGAATATGTCTGGAATTTAGGTGTCCCACTGGGCACCTCCAGGTGTACCCTTGCCCAGTCATGACCATCGTGGACAAGTGTAGCAATCTCAGCTTGAGAAGGGCATAGTGACCAGGGCTTTGTACTCTTCAAGCTTTAGGATCTGGGTTATGCCACCAGCTATGCCACTGAGATTAGCAGAGGTACTAGCTTAGGGTAAGGGGAATCTAGAATGGATAGAAGATGAAGGAGACAATGAGTACCATTTGCAGCCCTGAGACAAAGCTTCAATGACAAGGGCTATAGTTTGTCCCATTAACCTTACTTTTCTAAGTTTCCCACAGAAAAAGAGGTCCACCCTAATCCTGGTGTTACTGCTCCTAGAACATATATGTAGAAGTAGACCTGAACAGAACAAGACTGTGGTAGACACTGTCATGTGCTACCCAGATCTCCCTTCAGTGCAGGATTACCCCAGTTTCCGGGAATGCTATTAGCTCCTTCAAGGATTGCCTCAGCTGCAAAGAGGCATGCCCCCTCCCAGGATGACCCATATCCAAAGATCAATGCCAGGGTAAAACAGCCTGGCCATCTTAGTCCAATCTGGGATAACTCTGAGGGGCCCCTTCAGTTCCAGAACTCCCTATGAGGTCAGTCGAGGCTATCACTGGGCTTGCATCTCTGCTTAACTTCTCCCTCTGTTCAATTCAGCTTCCTTCTCCTCTCTTCCACAGATGTTGATACCAAAGGTACTCCTTAATAAATATCCTGCCTGTTAAGCTTTATCTCAGAGTTTGCTTTTCAAGAGAATCAATCAGAGACAGCCATTTATAGTATATCCTTACAATAAATTGCTGTGTACCTACCTATCAAAAAGATGCAATATTTTCATGTTATCTATTGGCTTGGGGAAAAAACCCAAGATACATTGTTAAACAAAATCAGGTTAATATATACTAGGAAAAAAAAGTCTGGATATTTTTGTACCATATATCTCAGTGTTCATAGTGAGTTTCTCTGGATAGTGGTTTTTATTTTCCTCTTTACAATGTTTCTGCTTATATATTTTCTGAATTTGAGTATTTAGTATATGCTATTTTTATAATCAAAAAATGCAAGAAAGTTATTTCCATTTTGGAAAATCAATTTCATAATAAATAGACAATCTCTTACACAATTGGAATGGTAAATTGGTTATAGACATTCTGGAAAATAATTAACTATGTATAAAGACCCTTAATTCCTAGTAATTCTACTTTGAGGAAATTATCCTAAGAAAATAATTTAAAATGAAATTAAGTAAATTAATAGAATTTAATATATATAACAATATATATTACACCTTTACTTCTATTAGCCAAAAATTAAAAAGTAAGGAAATATAAATGATGCACACACATGCACAGATATGTGTGTATAAATTTTTGCAGCCATTTAAAATATTCTTTGTTTTCGAAAAATAGTCATTGACATGGAAAAATTATAATAATGGTAAATGGTAGAAATTAATATGTAAGATTATATATACAGTTTGATACCAATTTTGACATTATTTTAGGGTTATTTCTTATCAGCATATATACATGACCAAGTATGTATCCATACACATACATAAACTCACACAAAGGAAAAGACTGGTAGAAAATATAACAAAAATGTTAACAATGGGTATTTCTGAATATTAGAATTGCAGGTCCTTTTAAAATTTTTTAGCATTTTCTAATTTTAAAAAGTAATGACATGCATGTGGTTAAAAAAAACAATAACTACATTGCAAAAGGATATATGCAGGGGAAACTAAGCCTTCCTCAATTGCAGACCCCCAGATCCTTTCCAGAGGAATGATTTTTACAGATTTCTTATGCCTGCTTCCAGAAATATTCTATGCCCATATTAGCATAAAGGCATATAATCTTCCTTTTGCACACACACCCCACCCCTTTTTTTTACACAGATAAGAGTACACTATTAACATTGTGTTTCATCTTCCTTTTTTTCTGACAACTAAGCTTGGGAATTATTTATCTATCTGTGAAGGTACTTCAAAAAATCCACAGAAAAATAGAATTAAAAGATAATACGATTCTTTCCATGAACTTTTTGAAGACCCCTTGTCTGTCTATCTATATATCAATCTATCTGTCCATCTATGCTTTCTTTTTTTTTATATATACTCTCTTTTTAATGTCTGAATAGTATTTCATTGTATGGTCATACCATATGAACCTTTAGGTTGTTTTTAGTCTTTTGCTGTTAAAACATTCTTATACATCCACCTTTTCATGCAAATGTATGTACTGTTGGATGATGAATGTGAGTTGAAGGGTCTCAAAATTTGTATCAATTTAAAATTTGTATCGATATTTTCAATTGCCCTTCAGAAAGATAGTAGCACTTTATACCCACAATCTACAAGAAAACCAAACAGGATACAAAACTATAAATAAATGTGATTTTATTTTTTCTCAAAAATTGAATTATAAGGGCCAGCCCGTGGCTCACTTGGGAGAATGTGGTGCTGATAACACCAAGGTTTCAGGTTCGGATCCCTACATAGGGATGGCTGGTTGCTCACTTGGGAGAGCGTGGTGCTGACAACACCAAGTCAAGGGTTAAGATCCCATTACTGGTCATCTTTAAAAAAAAAAAAATTGAATTATGTGATATGGATAACAAAACATTAGAAGAAACTACACAGAAATGTTAATAGTAGATTTCTCAAGGTATTAGAATTATAGGTGATTTTTGTTTTCTTCTTTATATTTTTGTACATGTTCCAAATTTTCTGTAGTAAATATATGCTATTATAATCAGAGGAAAAAAGTCTTTAAAACTAAGCAATATCAAGTGTTTTATACATTTTGATGTATTTCTTTCTAGAATCTGAACAGAATTGTAAACATCATTTTGTATTTTACCTCTGGGGCCATAAAATAATTGCATTTCACTTGTTACAACATACCATAAAAAGAGATGATATTAAAATAGTAATATTGATATTTAAATAATAGAAGAGCTATTAAAACAACGCATCTCATTTTCACTTCTGAGAAGATTCTTTTAACTTAGGGCTAAATCACTAAATGATCCTTTAAATGAATGGTCTCTATGCGTACATGCCATAAGAAGACATCTAGAACTGGAAAGGGATCATGAAACCAAAGTCCATGAGGACTCCCACTAGAGAGAATGAGGCTCAGGGAATCTACATGTACCTATGAGAGGCTGAGACCAAGGTAGATTGCGAGTTCTAAAAGGGATTTCCCTCTGACAGAAGGCGGGAGAACCTGAGAATGGAGGAGTTTCCATAAGTCATGCTTCCGTTCACTTAACAAATATATTTGAGTGCCTATTTTGTGTAAAGTGCCATGTAGGGTGTTGGGGAGACAGTGATGAACAAGACAGACACAGTCCCTGTGCCCTTAGAGATTTACATCCTAGCAGAGGATAAAAGCATTAAACAGCTTTTATATAATAACTACTTATATAATAAATGACTAATTATATACTAGGTATATAATAACTATTCTACTATAATTGTTATAAATGCTATGAAAAAGAAGAGGATTCTATGAAGCTACATAATAGGTGTGAAGATTATCAGAAAGGCAAAGAAACAATGCTTTAGCTGAGACCTGTGCAAGATGGGGCCAAGGAGGGGCGGACCACATGTACAAAGGCCATGTATCAGAAAGGAACATGGAACGTTGAAGGAACTAAAAGAAGGACAGTATGGCTAGAAGGCAGAAAGCCATAGGAGAATGCACAAAACAGCCCTGAGTCCACTTTGGCCCTTCTCCAGCTGCACCTTTCCCGTGGGGTGAAGAATTCACAGAGTCAAGTGGACATGCCCACCTAAAGCCTGCACCACCTTCGGTTCTAGAACACTCTCTGGGTACCCTGGAATTCTCTACCCAAATGTCCTTGAGCCTGCTTCCAGGGCCTGTGCAAGCCTCTTCACTGGTCTGTTCTCTTAAGTGTGGACCTCATTACAAGTGTGCACACTCCTGGGCTCAAAAGTCGTCCAAAGGAATGTAGAACATGAAGACTTGGGTGACCACATATGTGCATGCGAGACCCCTGTGATGTTGATGCAACTTGGAGTGGGAAGAAACACAAGGATGGCCAGGGCTTGGGACTCGGCTCTCTCTGGACCAGAAACTTCATGTCTGAGAATTCTAGATGCAAATCTGGCTTTCTAGGGAGTCATGAAGATATATTTGTCAAAATAAGAGGATATTATATAATTTTTATCTGTTTATTAGCTTGTTTTATAACCAAACAAGAAAGAAAGGGAAGGCCTGATGGGCTCATTGTCTGTAGGAACCCTCCTATAATGTGGAGAATGACACGAATGAAGCCAGGGAGAAAGAACAGTCCTTAGCCCAGAAGTAGACTGATGGTTGCTCCTCCAGCCCAGGCTTTAAGGATGCTCAGAGAGGAGACAGCACAGTGTGCATTGAGTTTCCAGGCTGAACCAGATACCAAATCAACGTGTGGAGTATACTAACATTTGTTAAGCAAATATCTTTCACAGGGCCTAGTTTCCAAAGCCCTGTAGTTTCAGGTATAACCCAACCTTTTAAAATTACATATAGAAATGTTAAGTTTGCAAAAGACAGGAAACTTTCCCCAAGTTAAACTCTCTGTTGTGGATATAGAATTGTAACACAGCAAAATTGCTGGCTCTCAAGGACAGACGTCCTTGAGAGGAGGTTAACCTACTGATTGATATGTTAAGAAAGTTGCTTTATTGTTACGTAAATGTACTAAGGAAACTGCTGTTGGGAAAGAAAATTTATTTTTTTATTTTTTTATTTTTTTATTTTGTCCATATACATTGTGGCTGATTATTGCTCCCCATCACCAAAACCTCCCTCCCTTCTCCCACCCCCTCCCCCCCAACAATGTCCTTTCTGTTTGCTTGTCGTATCAACTTCAAATAATTGTGGTTGTTATATCTTCTTCCCCCCCCCTGGTTTTTTTTTTTTTTTTTTTTGTGTGTGTGTGTGTGTGTGTGTGTGTATGTGTGTGTGAATTTATATATTAATTTTTAGCTCCCACCAATAAGTGAGAACATGTGGTATTTCTCTTTCTGTGCCTGACTTGTTTCACTTAATATAATTCTCTCAAGGTCCATCCATGTTGTCGCAAATGGCAGTATTTCATTCGTTTTTATAGCTGAGTAGTATTCCATTGTGTAGATGTACCACATTTTCCGTATCCACTCATCTGATGATGGGCATTTGGGCTGGTTCCAACTCTTGGCTATTGTAAAGAGTGCTGCGATAAACATTGGGGAACAGGTATACCTTCGACTTGATGATTTCCATTCCTCTGGGTATATTCCCAACAGTGGGATAGCTGGGTCGTATGGTAGATCTATCTTCAATTGTTTGAGGAACCTCCATACCATTTTCCATAGAGGCTGCAACATTTTGCAGTCCCACCAACAATGTATGAGAGTTCCTTTTTCTCCGCAGCCTCGCCAGCATTTATCGTTCAGAGTCTTTTGGATTTTAGCCATCCTAACTGGGGTTAGATGGTATCTCAATGTGGTTTTGATTTGCATTTCCCGGATGCTGAGTGATGTTGAGCATTTTTTCATATGTCTGTTGGCCATTTGTATATCTTCCTTAGAGAAATGCCTACTTAACTCTTTTGCCCATTTTTTAATTGGGTTGCTTGTTTTCTTCTTGTAAAGTTGTTTGAGTTCCTTATATATTCTGGATATTAATCCTTTGTCAGATGTATATTTTGCAAATATTTTCTCCCACTCTGTTGGTTGTCTTTTAACTCTTTTAATTGTTTCTTTTGCTGTGCAGAAGCTTTTTAGTTTGATATAATCCTATTTGTTTATTTTTCCTTTGGTTGCCCGTGCTCTTGATGTCGTATTCATGAAGTCTGTGCCCAGTCCTATTTCCTGAAGTGTTTCTCCTATGTTTTCTTTAAGAAGTTTTATTGTTTCAGGGTGTATATTTAAATCCTTAATCCATTTTGAGTTGATTTTAGTATACGGTGAGAGGTATGGATCTAGTTTCATTCTCCTGCATATGGATATCCAGTTATCCCAGCACCATTTGCTGAAGAGGCAGTCCCTTCCCCAGTGAATAGGCTTGGTGCCTTTGTCAAAGATCAGATAGCAGTAAGTGTGTGGGTTGATTTCTGGATTCTCTATTCTATTCCATTGGTCAGTGTGTCTGTTTTTATGCCAGTACCATACTGTTTTGGTTATTATAGCTTTGTAGTATAGCTTAAAGTCAGGTAGTGTTATGCCTCCAGCTTTATTTTTTTTGCTCAGCATTGCTTTGGCTATGCGTGGTCTTTTATTGTTCCATATAAATGTCTGAATAGTTTTTTCCATTTCTGAGAAAAATGTCTTTGGAATTTTCATGGGGATTGCATTGAATTTGTATATCACTTTGGGTAGTATGGACATTTTCACTATGTTGATTCTTCCAATCCAAGAGCATGGGATATCTTTCCATCTTCTTGTATCCTCTCTAATTTCTCTCAGCAGTGGTTTGTAGTTCTCATTATAGAGATTTTTCACCTCCTTGGTTAACTCAATTCCTAAGTATTTTATTTTTTTGGTGGCTATTGTAAATGGGCGGGAAAGAAAATGTTTGCTAAGAACAAGCTTTTGTTGGTGGATTGACTTAACCTTTTGCAAATTGCATTATGGAATGTCATTTTGTTATTTCACTGATGTTATCAGCCTCTATTGTTAAACTATACTTAGCCATAACTCCACTTATGTTCCTTTTCTGTAACTTCCTGGTCTGGGGAATAAATATGGGGAGAGAACCCCAGTTTGTGGTTAATTTCCCAAGGAAAGAATGCCTCTTTCTTGAGGGTTCCAGGAAATTAACCCCTTTGGGGTGTCTCACTGCTCAGAGGAAATGGGCTTTGAATAATCCTTTTTGCATCTCCATCATCCTGGATGAGGCAAAACAGCACTAACATAAAGCAGAAACAAAGAGAACTTTATCACAGTTCTTTCCCATCACTATTTCTCTTCCCACTACTTTGTCTTTATAAACTTTAATTATTATGTTGTATTAAACATTTGAGGTGTTTTTTTTTAAATAAAGTTTTATTTATTTATTTTTTGCTGGCTGGTACAGGGATTGAACCCTGGAACACATTTGAGTTTTTGCAGTGAAAAAAAGTTGTTAAATCAAGGTTTACACAATAATTTAGAGGCAGAAACTAGAAAAGATTTCCATTCCCATTTCTAAAAGCAGTGAATTAGAGAGATGAAATACATGGTCGGTCCATCATCAGATGGAGGACGTGGCTGTAATGGTCAACAGCCAAAAGCCAGGGAAATCAGTAAAACAGTTGCAATTTCAATTTTACAATATTACTTTAACATAACACACATTATCTCTTAAATCAAAATCCATAGTAATTCCATAAGAAATGAATCCATGGCTCACTTGGGAGTGTTGTGTTAATAACACCAATGCCACAGGTTCGGATCCATATACAGGGATGGCCGGTTGGCTCACTTGGGAGAGCGTGGTGCTGACAACACCAACTCAAGGGTTAAGATCCCCTTACCATTCATCTTAAAAAAAAAAAAAAAAAAGAAAGAAAGAAAGAAATGAATTACCTATGACACTGCTCTGAAATCCAAAAGTTGATCTCAACCAATGCTTAGAGTGGGGTAGTTTGCAGCAGTTTAGTGCACACCTCCTTCAGCAGCCAGAGGATTCCTGCCCATCTCCTCTTACATGCATGAATAGGGGAAGAACGGGGGCTGCACCAAGTGGAGGCATGTCAGCCCAAACACATTTTTCAGGAGTGTGCATTATCTAGCCTAGTGTTTTTTGCAAGTGTGAAACATGGAATGATTTTAGGCGTTACAAATACAAGGCATGAAATCACACTGAATCAAAAAGAGAAAACATTCTCTTTTTAAATCACTTTCAATCCTTCTAATTATAGAAAGTTGTAGTTTGCTGGTAGCTTATAGTTGATGACTTGTTTATTTCCATTTTAACCAAAGCTGACCTTTGGCTGAGAGGTCAAGGAAACACATCTAGCAAGAATTTTAAAATACCACCTTCTTTCCACTTTATTCTGCAGTGACATTTTACTTATAGAAAAGATGCTGGATAGCTCACAGAATGGAAGGAATTTAGGAACAGCCAGTCCTCACAAAGGGCAAGAGCCAGTGTATCTCCCAGTATCTCAAAAGTCCTTTCTTGGGAATTTTGAGATACCATCAGATGATTATTTGGCCTCAACCTTCTTCTACTCCAAGATTCAAATTCCCAGGAGAGAGAATTTGATCAGCTTAGCCTGAGTCTTGAATTCATCCCCATTGCCAGTGGGGGGTGGCTTGTGATTGTCAATCCTACCTAAGAAAACCAAAACGAGGGTGAGAAGAATAGTCCTGGAAGTAGGGGGTGGGGAGAGGCTCTCTTAACCAAAGAAGTTGAGGTATATTGGGAAAACAGCAACAAAAGTCCACTACAGCCATTGGTAATATATGTGGGATCAGATGAACTTAATTCCAAGAGACAGTCAGGTTTAGCAAGAAATTTTATAATGCCTTACATTGGTGTGCTGGAGCTGGCTTTCACCAGCTTATGGGAGCTAATTGTGCACATCTCTTCCAAACTCTGAGTTCTATAACATCAAGTCGAAATCAGGATTATTTACATCACAAGTATTGGCAAATCTCTTGAGAGATAGTTGTTAAATATTTACCAGCATACCACTGCAACTAATATATTTGCCAAGACAGGAACTCAGTTGCAGGGAAGCAGATGCTATCTGCACCCGAGAGGAGAGGGAAAGTGAGGGTAGTGGTGGAGTCAAGTATGTCTGTGAGTCTGGTAAGGGATGTTCACTTACCTTTGAAAGGTCCATCAGCTTTTTGAGAAGAAAGTGTTGACCTTGTCCCAGGAGAATGCATGATGAATTGGTTCCTATGAGTGACCTTTAGGGCTATCATCTGTCCTGTGTAGTGCTGTTGTTGTCTCTATATTTGATTTGATCAGGTGGAGTTCCTACAACGAGACTAACTCTGTAAGTAACTGTTAGATTTTGTCTTATCTTTACCCCCTCCCAGCTGTTCAAATCAACCGTTCTGCTATTGGCAGATTGTCTACTCATCCTTTGGAATTAAAAGGGCTGACAGGAGAGGGCAGTAGGTTGACTTATCTTGGAAGTAAGTAGGATTAGATACAGTCTTGGGCTGCACCTTCTTAGCTACTACAGGGCAATATCTCCTCACTCCCACCCAGAAGAAAGGCCTGCTGCCTCCCAGAACTCCTTCTGGAAGGTTCCTTAGGAACCCTTGAACACTCTGTTCACATCCCTTTCTTCAACCATTGATGCCACGGTGGAGAACAGCCTTGCACCTCAGCAGCTTCCTGGAACCTACTTGGATGCTTTCCCTAGCCAAGCCCATTATCTGTGGACTCTTTCTTTGCCTTGTCTGTCTAGTTTGCAGATAGCTTTCCAAAATGACCCTCCTGTGGATGATACTGCTACCAACTCTACCCACAAAAGGTCCTAAGCATCTTACCAAAGGGTGGAACGGTCCTTGTAGCTCAGAGTTCAGGCTGACCAGGACCTTCAGTAGCAAGGTCACGGGCTCCCCTTAAAATCTCTAGCTACTGCCTTCTTCAGCTCAGAGAAATTCCCAGGCTCCTCCTCCTATGCTTTGCTTTAAATTGTTGTGCACTTATTTTATTTCTCTTCTTCTGCCTGTTGTCTTTAATATACATTCTCTCTCTGTGTGTGTCTGTCTTCACTGTTCCTATAGATAGGTTTAGATGATCTACCTGGATGTTAGCTTTGTTCTGTTAAAATATTTTACTACGGAAAATTTCAAACATGTACAGATATTGAGAGAATTTTATATGTAGATTGTATCCTCTTGTAACCATGACCCAGCTTCAAACTTATTTTATCTATACCTCTACATACTTCCCCAACAGATCTGCTTTTAAACAGATTAGGGAAGTCTGAACTAAACTTTTTTTTTTTTCCTAGCTTGAGGACAGAGTCATGATGTACAAAGCCATCTCCCCAAATCTGCCTCACCCTTTGTGTATATTCCTTACTGAACAGCCCCACTCTCTACCTGGGAGCTCAGGTTGACTCCTCTCCTTAATCCTCCACCGTCCAGTTGATCACCAAGTCCAGCTGGTACTGCCTCCTGTCCACCACTCCTGTCTATTCTCTCTGCCACTGTCTTGGTTCATGTCTCAGCATCGCTCTCTTGGACTAACATCTCTGCACTACTGAAGACTGGCACTTGAGGTCTGGGACACTTCTGAGACAATCAGGACTAGGAGTTTGGTGGGCATATTATTCATCTATTGCTATGTAACAAATTATCCCAAAACTTAGTGGCTTCAAACGGCATATATTTATCATCTTAAAGTTTCTCTGGGTCAAGAATCTGGGCACAGCTGAACTGGCTCCTCTACTCCACAGTCTCTCACAAGGCTGTGACCACAGTGTTGGCCCAAGGTCTATGTTCTCATCTGAAGGCTCAACTGGGGAAGGATCAGCTTTCCAGCTCACTCAATGGTTGTTAGCAACATTCAGTTACTCGTGGGCTGTTGGATGGAGGGCTTCAGTTCCTTGCTGGCTGTTAGCCAGAAGCTGACCCCAGTTCTCTACCACATGAGCCTCTTCTTCATGGCTTCTTACTTCATCAAACCATTAAAGTCTAGAAAGCAACAGAGGCAGTCTTCTAAAAAGACCAAAGTTAGAATCTTTTGTAACTCAATCTTATAAGTGACATCCCATCACTTATGCCATAAAATCAAATCACTAGGTCCAGCCCACACTCAAGGGGAGGAAATTAATGCAAGGGTATGAATACCAGAAGCTGGGGACCATTGGGGGCCATCTTAGAAGTCTGCCTACCATAGTGGGGCAGGAGGGAAGTCTTCACAATGGTCAGAGAGCAGAACTGAAAAGAAAGCTGAGGCATGAGAAGAGCTTGCAGCCCCCATGTCTAGACAGACAGGAGGCCTAAAGTCCAACACATAGAAACTCAGGATAAGAGACTAGTGAAGAAGGGCAAGTAGCAGAACATTCTGCAGTAAAATAAAATACAAACAAAATATATTTATGTTTGCTGTAAGTGTTCTTCTCAGGAGAAATATTGGGTGCCAGCTATATGTATATTGTATTTTCACAGGAAAGCAGAGTTTACATATAACTAAAACATATAAATAAAGCATTTCTCAATTTCCTCTTACTGCACTGGCAGTTGCTTTTGTCTCCTTCAAGGGCCTCACTTTCTTTGGCCACCTCCTAAATGCGTGTGCCTAGGGTTAAGAACTGTACTCCGTGTTTTTTCCCCCTACTTCTCATCTCTCTCTCTCTCACACAGTTCCTCTACTCTCGCATTATTAGCAATGTGGGAAAAACTCCACATCTATCTCGTTAGTTCTCACTTTTCCTACTGCCTATTTAAAATACCTAGCTGTTTCTTGGAACATTGCCACCAAGACATATTACCATTATTCTCAGCTTAATGTGTCTCAAACCAGAGTGATCATCTCTCCCTTAAATCAAATCCTTCAAATACACACACAGAGGAAATCACTAACCATGGTTACTGATTAATTTGGGGGTAAAAAATTAGGACTTTGGAGTGAGGGAGATTCTTACTTTCTGTATTAATCTTGTCTACACTATTTTCATTTTTTATAAGGAGTGTGTTATAAAAATACAACAAATAAAAAGGAGATTGTATTTTTAAACACAGCCAACTCGTCCTCCTGACTTAAGCTGTTATATTTCTAGTCATGGTTCACCTTCCTTGGTGATCCTACTCTACTTCTATTCTCATTTATGCCTTAGTAATGCAACATTTGCAATTATAAATGATTAATACATTTTTAAATGTGTTTTGATGGGACTTCTATAAACTAGAATTTGTTAGAATTTCTGTATTTAAATTTATTGCTGATTTGATGCTAGATATTGCTATTGACAAAGACAATATACTTGTACAACTCAGAATATAAGACACTGACAACATACCAATGACTGAGTGTCATGAGTTGGGAAAAAAACTAAGATTAGTCTCTATGTTAGTTTGCTAAGGCTTCCAAAATAAAGTACCACAGACTGGGTTGCTTAAAAAATCAGAAATGTATGTTCTTATAGTTCTGGAGGCTAGATGTCTGAGATCAAGACGTCAACAGGGTTGTTTCTTCTGGCTTGTAGATGGCCCTATAAGCAGAAAAAACATTTGATAAAATTTAAAACCCATTTATGATAGAAACTCTGAGCAAATTAAGAATAGAGGGTAACTTCCTTAATTTGATAAGGAACAACTACAAAAAACCTATAGTTAACAACATACTCGATGGGAAGAAACTTGAAGTTTTCCTGCTAAGATCAGGAAAAAGACAAGGATGCCTCCTTTCACCACTGCTTTTCAGCAATATTCTGGAAGTCCTAGCTAATGTAGTAAAGCCAAAAAAAAAAAAAAAAAAAAAAAGTAATAAAAGGTAGTATACGGATTCAGAAGAAAAAAAATCAAATGGTCTCTCTTCCCAAATGATGAGATTGTCTCCATAGAAAATCCAGAAGAATCAACAAACAAACAAAATCTTCTGAAACTAGTAAGCAATTGTAGCAAGGTCTCAGTTATAGCAAGGTTAATATATAAAAGTCAACTGCTTTCCTATATACCAGCAACGAACAATACTAGCACCAGAAAAACAAAATACTTAGGAGTCAATCTAACAACATATGTATAAGATCTGCGTGAGGAAAACTACAAAACCCTGAAGAAACAAATCAAAGAAGAATTAAATAAATGGAGAGATATTCCATATTCATGAATAGGAAGGCTCAATATTATCAAGATGTTAGTTCTTCCCAATTTGATCTATAGAGTCAACAGAATCCCAGTCAAAATCCCAGCAAGTTGTTCCGTGGGTATTGACAAACTGACTCCATAGTATATATGGAGAGAAAAGTCAATATAGTCAACACTATATTAAAGGAGTAGAACAAATGCAAAGAAATGATACTGACTTCAAAACTTACAAAAAATTACTGTAGTTATAAAACTACAATAATCAAGACAGTGTGGTATTGGTGAAAGAATAGACAAATAGGTCAACGAACAGAGAGCACAGAAACAGACCTACATAAATATAGTCGACTGATCATCAACAAAGGAGCAAGGCAATACAATAGAGCATTTGTCTTTTCTACAAATGGTGCTGGAACAACTGGACATCCACATGCAAAAAAAAAAAAAAAAAAAAGAATCTAGACACAGACCTTATATCCTTCAAAAATAAACTCAATTAACTCAAAATGGATCATAGATGCAAATGTAAAACACAAAACTATAAAATTCCTAGATGGTAACATAAGAGAAAATCGAGACGCCCTTGGGTATAGCAGACTTTTTAGATACAATACCAAAGGCACAATCCATGAAAAAAAGAATTGAAAAGCGGGACCTCATTAAAATGAAAAACTTCTACCCTGAGAAAGACACTGTCAAGGAAATGAGGACAAGCCACAGACTGGGAGAAAATATTTGCAGAAGACATACCTGATAAAAGACTATTATCTAAAATATACAAGGAACTCTCAAAACTCAACAATAAGAAAACAAACAACCCAATTAGGAAATGGACCAAAGACCTTAAGAGACACCTCACCAAAGATACACAGATGACAAGCATACGAAAAGATACTCAATATTATATGTCATAGCGAATTACAAATTAAAACAACAATGAGACACTATTACTTACCTATTAGAATGGACAAAATCCCAAACGCTAACACCACCCAGTGCCAGCAAGGATGTGGGAACAACAAGAACTCTCAGTCATTGCTGGAAGGAATACAATGAAGAACAGTTTGGAGTTTCTTATAAAACTAAACATACTCTTACCATATGATCCAGCAATTGCGTTCCTTGGTACTTACCCAAATGAGTTGAAAACTTATGCCCACACAAAAAACTGCACACAAACGGTTATAGCAGCTTTATTGAAAATTGCCAAAACTTGGAAGCTACCAAGATATCCTTAATAGGTAAATGGTTAAATAAACTGCGGCACATTCAGACAATGGAATATTATTAGGCACAAAAGAAAAAAAAAAAAAAAGTTATCAAGTCGTGAAAAGCCATGGAGGAAATTTAAATGGCTATTACTAAGTGAAATAAGCCAGTCTGAAAAGGCTACATACTATATGATTCCAACTGTATGACATTCTGGAAAAGGCAAAACTGTGGAGACAGTAAAAGGATTAATTGTTGCTGGGGTTTGGGGATAGGGATCGGGAAGAGATGAATAGGCAGAGCACAGAGGATTTTTAGGGCAGTAAAACTACTCTGTATGATATTGTAACTTTAGATATATATCATTATGCATTTTTCAAAACCTATAGAACGTATAGCATACACCAAGAGAGAATTCCAATGAAAACTGTGGACTTTGATAATAATGAGTCAATACAGGTTCATCAGTGATAACAAATGTGCCACTCTGGTGTAGGATTTTGATAGTGGGGAAGTCTGTGGGTGTGTGGGGTGGGGTGTATAGGGAGAGCTCTGTATCTTCTGCTCACTTTTGCTGTGAGCTTAAAACTTCTCTAAAAAATAAAGTCTATTTAAAATGGGTTTTTTTAATTGAAATAGTTATATCTCAGATTATGTTCTCCAGGAAGCAGACTCTGAGGTGGAGATTAGTGTACAGGATGTTTACTGGGAAGTGCTCTTGGTATCAGCTCCTGCTGAAGGGAGGGGAAAGAAGCAGTAGTGAACAGTAGGGAAAGAAGCTGTGATGCAGGCCCAGCAGCAGCCTTGGCTTTCTTAAAGGAAGCTTTGGAGTGACAATGGTCCTTCAGAGTTTTCCCAAGTTGGGCTGAGGAGCCAGATCTTTACTTTTCACATCTTTAGTCACTGGATATGGCCAGGCACAAAGACTGTGACCTTGAGAGAGGCTAATCTCCACAAATGAGACCATCCCTGAAGGCTATCTGCCGGGGGCACTCCCAGCAGCTGGGGCAATAATCCTGCATGGTGATCAGAGTGGCATATCACCATGTTCATGATATTCACAAAGGAGAAATTCACCAGAGCTGGATGGCCCACCTGTCTAGATATGAGGAGGTAGTCTTTGGCACAGTATTTAAGTAAAACAAAAATATAATTGGAAATCCTGACTTCAAAAATTTTACGTTCTATTCTAATTTCTAATGCATCACTAACAAGTCCCTCAAACATATTGCTAATTTTGGAGAATACGTTTCAAAAATAATATTTTCCAACTTTGGGGTATGGAGAAGGGAAAGAGGGATCACTCAAAGGTAGCCAGATGACTAACAGCTTGAAACTTTATAGTCTCTTTAAATTTGGATTTTGTAATTGTTTTTAACTGGTGGTTTCTCTTGCATTCTTGATTCTGGCATTATCCTTGTTCATTTCTAGAGATTCATTGATAGTTAATTTTTCAGTCTTCCTGACAGCAACAAAGGAGCAGTGAGGCATATGTTTCGTATTCCTTAATGGGATCTTCTTCTGGCCCCAAGCCTGCTGGCTCCTTGAAATGGAAGAAATACAGTGCCAACAGGGGACATGAGCGAGTGCAGCCCAGCCTGCATTCACACAGTGCAGCTGCGGTCTCTGGAAAGGGCTACTCTCAGCTTGCATGTGGCCAGGAGGCAGAGCTGATAGGTCAGCATGCAAGCTGGCCCTCATCCTGTCCCATTTCTGTTTCAGCTGGAACACTTAATCATTCTGACACTGCAAGAAGTGGCAGACAGCACAGGATTTGGTGCCCTCCAAAGCTGATGGGAGCCTAGAGGCATATCCCAGACGTGAAAATGTTCTGTAAACCAGGATACACTGGAAGATCACCAGGCAGATTTTCTGTTTGTGTTTCTGTTACAATGTGGCTGACCTTGTAAAATAAATATTCTTTCCTTGGCAAAAGAATTTCAGTCCCTTCCAAGAGTGGGGGCAGCCTGGTGCCCTGGAACATGCCTTCAACTTGAGTCACATAGTTTGGATTCTAATACTTGATCTTCTGCCACCTTACCCTCATTTAATCTCTCCTCTTAAGTAGGAGAATTGAATTCCATGACTACTGAGTCCTCTCCCTGCCGGTTTAAGTATATGAGTGCTACGGGGAACTGGACACACTGGGATGGAAGACACACTGGTATGCAGAGGAAAGAACACTAACTAGGATTTAGGAGACCTGAGTCCTGGTTCAGTTCTTGCATTATTAACCAGCTGGGTGATCTTGGGCACATCACTCAAACTATCTCAATCTCCAATGGAAAATGGAAGTAATGTAACACTTTATAATACATAATTGATAACTGAGGATTAAATGAGATAATGTATGCAAGTTGCCTATTGGTGTCTGGTGGTCTTACATAACTATCTTTTAGAAGAAGGGAGAATTAAATGAGAATTTTTTTTGCATGAAAAATGCTTCACAGAAGTAGAACACTTTATTAATTTTAGTTGTGAGAAGCAGAAAGAAGTGAAAAGATCCCAGGCAGTGGAGGCAGGAAGTCTAGTGGCAAGTTTTGGAAAGACTAGTTGGTGCTCATCACATCCTCTTCCTCACCTCTCCTTTTCCCTCAATATACTGGCTTAATTTCTGCCTTACTCCACTGAAACCACTCGCACTATGGTCAACAATGCCTTCCCATCCCTGATTCAATGAATTATAGGCCTTGTAGGACTGGTGGGAAAGAAAGGGAGGTTGCCCATCAGTTCCCAGAGCACAGAATTATAGAAAGTACCATGGAATTGGTCTGGTCTATGGCAGAAAGAAGTTAGTTGGCACTCATTTGCTGTTAGGATCCACAATTCAGTAACTGCTGTAGGTAAGCTTCACCAGCCTTGGTGGGGTTGAGCCATGAGATGGAAGAATGATGTTTTTAGAGTGGGACCTGAGGAAATTCAAAGTTCATGTCCAGTAGAGCCTCATGACTGCTGGGATATTTTGAGGCCTGATGCACTAAGCTGTGCCCACCACACAGGTTCCACTGTGAACTGAGAAGACCAAGGGAGTTTTACTATGTGTAGGAAGGGTATAATAGCACTGCTAGGGTGGAATGATCCAGGAATTGTCAGTATACATATCAGAGAGCTATAGTCACAATAATTCTAAAGAGCAAATCATCTCAAACTCATTTATTATTGCTTGTGTGTCTGTGAGTTGGCTGATCTAGGCTGGATTTGGCTGGGTGGCTCGGCTTCAAGTGTGGTTTCACTTGTGCTTGGCTCATCATTGAGAGTAGAGCTCAGATATGCTCTGTATGTGTTCATTCTGGGGCTCAGGCTGACAAGGCAGTAGCTACCTGGGGCAGTTCTTCTTATGGCAAAGGCAGAGGTGCAAGTGGGCAAGCGCAACTGCACAAGTAATTTTAACCTTTTGCTTGCATGATGTCTGCTAACACTCTTGGCCAAAGCAAGACACATGGCTGAGTCCACGTAAGAAGAAATACATTCTGCCTCTATCAGGAGGAACTTCAAAGTCACAGTTGTGGTGGCAAAGGGTGTGGATGCAAGCAGGAGTGAAGAATTAGTATCAGTGATTCAATCTACTGTACTTTCCAAATGTAATACGTATCCCTTTAAAGGGCCAAATAGGCGTGATAGGCATTTTGTCTCATATTTTAGACAGGACAAGTAATAGAATAGAAGGCAAATTGAATTATCTTTCATGAAAGGTACATTATTGTAAGAGGTCAGTGGACAACGTCCTAAGCATTGGAAGGCAGGAAATGAGGCTGTGCTGATGACACAGAATTGGAACTAGAAAGTCAGGATGTGAAGCTACCCCTCCAGTTATTACGAGGTTTCATGACTTTTGGTTTCTGCTTCTTTTTGCATTTGCTTCATTAAACTGTTTCTCTGCGAGGACAAGTATCTTCTGCCTTCCTAAGATGCCTCTTCTGTTATTTTAGCTTCCTACCGGCTGTGGTGCTTGCTTTTCCTTGTGCTGATTTTGGACTACACTCTATGGCTTTTAAATTTAAATATCCATCACAGACCATTACTGAGCTTCTCAGTTTAGATTACCCAGAGAGAATGTGGTTGTCTTTAGATTGGTTTCCATTGTTTCTAATCACCTATGGTCAGGAGAGGTGGGATCATAGGACGCATAGGGCAGCAGTAGTCATGCAAAGGGGTCAGAATCTCTAAGGGGGTGTTGGCTTGGAGGCAAAGATGAGCACGTCCATTTCATATTTCCAGGAGATCCAGAAAAAGGGGGAATGTGCCACCTGGTAATATTTCACAAAACCAATTCCCCAAAGGAATTCATGCAAAATCTTACTGACACAGTCACAAAACCTCTTCTTCAGTTTTGGCTCCTACTTCTCCAACCTCCCAGCATCTTCCACGAGTGCTTCCTCCTTGGCTCTCTCTTAAATATTGGTGTCCCTGGGGCTCAGCAGCCTTCATATTCTGCCTGACTGGACATCACCTGCAGCCAAGGCCACTTACCTGTTTGTACTGCTGGTTGTGAAGTTCAGACAATGTCATTGGGAGTCTGTCTTTCTACATAATTCTTGTTTCATCTCAGTTGACTCTTCCTAAAATGGGCTCAAGCAGCTGCAGGCAGGCATCCTACTGCTTTCACCTCATGTACCCCTTCCCTTCTTTACCCCTCCTCCCATCACCCACAGCTATATTGAGGCTGTGGCTAGGAGCTTAAAATTGTAATTTTGACTTATGAGAGTTGTCCTTGGCTGATGAGAACCTGCCAGCCCAGGGATGCTTGGGAGGTTACACTGCCTCCATCTCAAGACTAATGACGGACAGATAAGGAGTTACAAAAGGCCAGTTTCCTCGCCCCAAGGCAGAAACTCCTCTGTAGTGCAATCTGTGTTCCAGAGGCAACCATCCCCTTCCACATGCAAAACCAGGCCGAGTCTAGATTTTACCTGACACCAGGTCCATGCTTGGCTTCTTCCCCTTGTCTACCTTGCTCCCTCATGTCACTGCCTATCTTTCTTACATCTGAATGCTTGCCTGAGGCTCTGCTTCTAGGGCACATCATCTAAAACACAGGCATATTTCTGGAGGAGTTACTGTATGAGTGGTTAAGTGTTATGCTAAGGGACAAGCCCACTCACACTTCTACCTACCCACCTACATCATGTAAACCTGAATTCCTGAATATGTTTCATCAAGGACTTTTATTTTTTTCACTACTGTAGCCCAGAATATGCACTGAGTAGGCATTTAGTAAATATTACTTAAATAAATGAAGGCAAGAATGGACTGAGTATATTCGTGTGCTTATTATTTCCAAGGAAAATTGGTGTGTGTGTGTGTGTGTGTGTGTGTGTGTGTGTGTGTGTGTGTGTATGACTGTCACTAGAAGAAAGGGGATTAAATGTAGGAATATGGAATGATAACTACATGCTACAATGATGAACAAACAAGCAGAACTGGACTTAAAAATGAAAACTTCTTTCATTCTGCCAAATTTCTGTCAATGACCAGATGTGCCAAGCATTTGTGACCCTAAGCGGTGCATTCACTTTAGGATTTAAAAAATATTCTAGGAAATGTGTTTGTTGCTTATGTGCCATCTGGTGAGTAATGGAATTACTTCAACTAGATAATGAGAATCTGCATTTTCATTTAATATAGGAATTGCAGACAGCAGTAACTAAAATCCTGGAAACAGGTTTCTTGCTGAGTCATTCACCCTTGCTCAAGACAAGCTTTCACTTTGCATTGAATTTTAATGTGATGTTGCTTCATCTTCCCCCACCCCCTCTCCAATAGTCAGCTAGTCTAATTTCTCTTAGGCTGGAGTGACATTGCCCACCCACACTGGTCAGGCAATCTCTGCTGAGACACTCTCAGGCATCCCCACACCCCTTCGTCTTCCAAGGACCCATTTGTGATCTTTCCCCCAAGGGCCTATAGGTGGAAGATCTTGTAACACAAACTCTAGACGAACAATCCATTTGTTTTCTCAAAATTTATTAATTATACCAAATATACTAGTACAATTCCAGGCCAAACTAAAGCAGTTTTGTTACTTTATAAAGCACTGTCATGAATAAAAGTGGGATTTCCATCAAGCTTTTTAAAGTAATGAAAATGTAAGGATGTCACTGAGTAATCTTATTCCAGGGAAATACTTGTGGATACTTCAAAAAGTTCATGGAGATTCATATTATCATTTAATTCTATTTTCCCACAAACTTTTTGAAGTACCCTTGTATGTTTACAATGATCATTCTGAGTTGCGTAGGAGCAAAGGCCAAGTCAGGAAGATCCAGAAGAAGGCTGTTTTGGTAATCCAAAGAGAGATTTGCTAATAAAGAAAAGTGCCCAAAATGGCCTTTGGAGTAAAATTGACCACCTCCAAGTGTCTGGCTTCACTGTGCTAATTAAGGTGGGAGCTACCCTGCAGAGATCAAATTAACAAGTCTCTCAGAACCACTGAACACAGCATCTCACCTGAACAATCTCTATAGCTGTCACCAGGTGGCAGGTGGCAGGTGGGTCATGGTATATAACTTCCTGGTTAGGCCTTGCAGCCATGAACAAGTGAGAGAAGTGCAGTCCACATGATTTGGTCCATAAATACAAAACTTATTATTGATATGAATTAGCCAACTGCTTAATACTAGCAGGACCGAGTTATGATTTTCATGGCTCTGGGCAATTTTGAATATGTGGGTCCCTTCCTCCATAAAAAAAATGGTAAAAATTATATTTTACGGCTGCATTAGTATAAATACAGATATAATCTTGGCTGAATTCATTTTGTTTTATTGTGGAAAAATATATATAACATAAAATTTACCATTTTAGCCATTTTTTTTTTTTTTAAAGATGACTGGTAAGGGGATCTTAATCCTTGGTTTGGTGTTGTCAGCAGCACGCTCAGCCAGTGAGCGAACCGGCCATCTCTATATAGGATCCGAACCCGTGGCATTGGTGTTAGCAGCACCACACTCTCCCGAGTGAGCCACAGGCTGGCCCCATTTTAGCCATTTTTAAGTGTACAGTGGCATTAAGTACATTGGATTCATTTTTATATATTCATTATTATTATATTTATTTTTACTCTGATTTTGAAAGAAATTAGAATTAAAATGTTTTTGTGGGCCCTTAGAAGTATTGTGGACCCTAGACACTGTGGTTGCTGTGCCTAATCGAGAAGTTGGCCCTATTAGATAGCAGAAAAGGGCAAGAATGAACAAAACTGAAGTGTACTCAAACTCATTTTATTGTTTATGCTCACAAAATGACAGTCAAGCTTCTTTGCTTTCTGCAGGGAGATATTAATCCTGAGAAGCAGTGTGTCTGACTGGATGAAACACAAGAGTCAGGCAGACTGAGATCAAGCCCTGTGTTTGCCCCTCACTAGCTGTGCATCACCCCCAGCCCAATGTGGGGCTCAGATAGGTCCAGCCCAAAGGAGCCTGAGGGTATCTGTGCCAGCAGACTAAGAAACAGCACCAGCTCCTGGCAAAGAGTTTGGGGCAGAGATTCCAGATACAGCCCAGGACAGTCCCCAGTGTTCCAATAGGAAGAATCAGCAGGGTTCCGTCGAGGACATATGGACCAGTCATAGCCACAAATTAGAGAACACCAACATATAAGCAAATGAGGAAACTGAGGTGGGAGGAGCAAATGCTAGTCAGACCCACTGAGTGCTGCTTTGCAGAAGCCTACCCTGGTCTCCCAGTTTCTCCTGCAAGTACTGCCTGTTGCCTAGAACCGTGTGCCCTTGGGCCCCTCTTCTCTCTGAGCTTCAGTTTCCCCATCTATGCAATTGGGAATTGGACTAATGACCCCACAGGTCCGATGAACCTATTTGCCTGTTTCCAGCTTCCTAGTCGCTCTTTTTCCTGCTCTGGCTCTGGCTGGTTGAAATTCAGAACTTAATGCTCATGTTTCAGAGCAGAGGTTGCAAATTGGTAGCTACAGGGTCAAATTTGGCCACCAGGTGAACTTTGTTTGGCTTGCTCAATGTTTTTTAAAGTTTGAATCAATTGCCAAAGTCCAAAAATCAGGCAATGGCTCGCAAAAATCTAAATTTCTGCCTTCTCTTGAAAAGTTGGCAGCACTCCCTTACTGCCCTGTGTTCTCACATGACCTTGACTGGAGCTGAGTAGAACTGCCTCTTCTAGATGTGGCACTAATGCTCCAGCGTGTCGCAGTGCCCCCCAGCCCATTTTGCCCTTGCCTCATCCCTGTAGGCAATTAGATTTGCTACCCCTGCAAAGGCCAAAGCTTTTACTTACCTGGTGAGCCTCATCTCTCCAGTGCCATGGCACTGTCCATTTTGAGGCTACTTGAAGCTGACCTTCAGGACTCCCAAACCATTCCCTTGTGGCTCAGTCTGAACAAAGCCTCTGAAAACTGATGAAAAGAATGTGGGAGGAAGTCACATCTCCCCAGAATGACCTAGATCCAATGAGCAGTTCTTCCTGTTACCCATCTGCCCACTTCTCCCTCTTGAAAATTGTCCTGCATCTGGAAATATGGAATCCCCCTGACAAGATGTTGCTCTGCCCTTTTGGGGCATTGACTAGATAGTTCAGAGGGGCCTGCCACCACGGATCTAGTCAGTTAGAGGCCAAAGGGCTGAAGAGGGGAAGCGCCAGCTGGAAGTTCTTGCCGAGAGAAAGCCGAGAGAGCATGGGAACCAGGAACCATGTGGGTGGCACAGTCTGTAGGAAACTACCTGTGAAATTCAGCCCCTGTGTTTCGTCATAAATGGGTTCTCTGTTTCCTCTACTGGATATCTCAAAACAACTGGACTAGGACATAATGAGCTTTTATTTTATTTATTTAGTTCACGTATGTATGTATGTATGTACTTATGTATGTATGTATGTATTTGACGGTTGGCCGGTACAGGGACCTGAACCCTTAGAATGAGCTTTTAAGCAGTTCTAATAGGATTTTGCTCATAGTGGGTTGAAACAATTCAGTCAAAATGATATAGGACTGGAACCAAGAAATTCAAGAGCAGTGCCATTTTCTGGATTATTTTCCTGAACCAGTTCTAACGTTGCTCACTCTGCGATCTCTGCTCCCTTTCCCTTCCCCTATCACTAAACACTTTAATTTCTACCTCCAAAATATCCCTGGGACCTCTGCACTCTTCCCAGAGCCTCTGTTTTGGTTCAAGCAGCGTGGACTGCCCACAGCTCCCCACTGGCTCTGATCACCTCCTCACAGCTGTCAGGGTGAAGGTTCTAAACACAAATCAGAACGTCTTACTTTCTAGCTTAAAATTTCTTAGTGCCCCTCACTGCCTCCAGGGTAAAAGCTAAGTTTCTTCATATGATGCCACAGTCCTGATGATATTTGGCCCTGCCTTCCTCTCCAGCCTCATCTTGAGCCCTCACTCTCCAGCCATATAAAATTACCCAAAGTCCACAAAATGTTCCTTATGTTTTCTGCCTCTCAGCCTTGGTTCTTGCTATTTCTCTCTACCTAGAATCCACTTTTCCTCCTTGTCAGACTTCCCCCAGCAGACTCCTACTCATCCTTCAAGACCCCATCCAAGTGATTCCAGATCAATGAATCTGTCTACCCTGCAAGGGAAAAGGAGGAGACAGAATGACTAGGTGATAGTTCCCTGGAGGCTGAGCAACAAAAAGAGGTGGGCTCTGGCTGTGGGTGGGGAACAAAGGAACAGATCAGGAGCTGCAGACTGACAATTTCCCTAGTCCTCATTCGGTCTCCAGAAGTGTTTTCTGAGTCAGGCATGGGTTTTATTTTGTTTTATTTTATTTTTGGGTGTGTGACCGGTAAGGGGATCGCAACCCTTGGCGTGGTGTCGCCCGCACAACGCTCAGCCAGTGAGTGCACCGGCCATCCCTATATAGGATCTGAACCCGCGGCCTCAGCACTCCCAGCGCTGCTGCTCCAGCACCGCACTCTCCCAAGTGAGCCAGGGGGTCGGCCCAGGCATGGCTTTTAATTTTGTTGATTTTGAGCAGCTGTTCTTCAGTTCTTTGTTTATGTTACATTCCTGGTTACTGAAGGCCTCTGGGTGAATGGATGAAAGGAATGTGGGAGGGAAATGATAAAGAGCACAAATGGGAGAGGTTTCTCTTCTGTTTCTCTGGGGGTGGCCTGAGAGTCAGGAACCCTGGCTCCACCTGACCCCATTCCTGTGGGAGTGGCTGGACACTAAAGTTAAACAGAAACCTTTCCCACCCTTTACCTCCTCTTCTCACTTTCCACTGTCTAAGGGTGGGAATATACCACTAGAGCCAAAGCAAAGAGCTGTTGGTGTGCGTTCCTGCACTCCCCATGTGTGCTTGTCTAATTAACAGTAGGGCTGAGAGGCGGCAGAAGGTAGAGAACATGGACTCTAAAGTCCAACCAGTTTAAAATCTCAGCTTCTTACAGTGTGGGGCTTTGAGCAGGTATTTTACCTCTCTGTGCCTTAATTTTCTCATTGACAAAATGGGGAGAATAATAGTACCTGCCTATCAAGTTGTGGCACAAATTAGATGAGTTAACTGTGTAAGTCTCTTAGAACAGTGTAAGTATTTTTACACAGGAAGGACTATGTAAGAGTTTGCTATTCTTGGTTTTTGTACAGCCATCCCTCTAATCTACAAGTATAGTGCTGGTGCTACATGGCATGTGTAGGGCCCCAACTATAGAACTCCTTATTAGTTCAGCTGAAAGCATCCCTGAGAGCAGCCATGCTAAAAGCTGGAGATATAGACAGAGCCTTCTCAACCAGGTCTGCCCCTTGCTGGAAGGGCCAAGGCTGAGTGTTCTCAAGCTGGCCATCAATGGGCACAAACCTGGCCACCACCAAGTCCTGTTCTACCCATCTGTCTGTCATCTGTGTGTCACAAAGTGAACTCGGTGTGCCATGTTTACTTAATTGAGAGAGAGAGAAAGAGAAAGGCAATGTATCTTTTTCTGTATCCAAATAATTCAGAACCAGGGCAGAAGCTTGCTGTACTGGATTGAATTGTGTCTCCCCAAAACTCCCTGAAGCTTGAATTGTGTCCCCCAAGTTTTATGTATTAGAAACTTAACCCCCACTGTGACTGTTAAGAGAGTGGGAAATACTATTATGGTAACTGGAAGGTGAAGACTTGAGGTGATTGGACTGTAGGACTGTGCTGTAGTGAATGGATTAAAAATGGTGGTGAGAAGTGTGGTTCTGAGGGCTTTCAAAGAGGAGAGTCTGTCTTTCTGCTTTCACCATCTTGCAATATGAGCCCCCTAGTCACTGTTGCCACCACCAGATGGACTTTGGACTTCCCAACCTCAGAAACTGTAAGCAATAAATGTCTTTTTCTTTATAACTACCCAGTTCCATGTATTTTGTTATAAGCAACAAAAATGGACTAATAACTTGCAAAAAGCTTCCCAGGGAGCTTGAATACTCTCATGCTGCTTCCTCCTCCCCCCATTGCTTGGCCCTTCTGTCCTTTGTATGTGCTTCTGTCATAGCGTATGGTACACTAGTATACCAAATTGCTTCAATTCCAAAAAGTTATAGATTGTAACACATCTTTTAATCTATTAATTTAATAATAGATATCTGGGTCAGGGAACTCATCCATTGACACATTGGGTTTCAGATGCTTTAAAAAAAAAGCATCTTTAAATTGAGGAAAAACCTCAATGATTTTTTTTTACACTCTTTCTCTCCAACAGACTGTGAACTTAGTGGAGTCAGAGATAGTACATTTTTGTCATCTTTCCCCATCCCCCTACCCCCCAGCCATGCTTGTTAATGTCCTAGATGAATGTTTCATTTGGAAATTTTTCTAGAAGCTCCCTTGGTTACCGTGGTAACCCAAAATTGGTTTCACAGCCCTGTGTACCAAGGGGAGCCCTGCTGAGGAAGGCTGCCTGCTGGCCTGGTCTCTGAACCACGCTGCATCTGCGGACCTCCCTCCTTGCGCAGGCAGAACGATGACGGAAATAAAACATTTGAGATGAAAACCGCAGGGATGACTCCTTTGCTAATATAAAACAATTTATTTAAAGCAATTTTGTTGTCAATTGTCAAGTTTTCTTATCAATGTAAAAAAAATAAAAAATCTGACCTCTCAAAGTCTTTTCTCAGTGAGCCCTAGGCAATTGGAACGAAGAAATCTCAGTGGAAATTTAGGAAATCTATTATCACAGTTCAGTAATTTGTTGAACTTCTGTTGAATCTAGTTATGCTCTGAAAGTTTAGAGATTCCAGCTAAGAAAGAATGCCTATAAATACAATAATAGTTTCCATTTCCTAGGTGACTATTCATGCTCCAGGTACTTCACATGAACCTATTTGGGAAACACTGACATATCACTTGCTATGTGCTGAGCTCCTTTCTAAGCACATTACAATGGTACTAATTCATTCGATCCTCATAACAAGCCTATGAGGCAGCTTCTATTGTTATCCATATTTTACAGATGAGGAAATTGAGGCACAGAAAAGTTAAGTGACTTCCCCAAGGTCACACATCTAGTAAGCTATAGAGACAAAATTTAAATGCAGGCTGCCTGGCTCCAGAATCTGTGCTCCTAACCAAGTTGCTACACTGCCTCTTTTAATCCCTTCAATAATTCAATAAAAATAGATGTTACTATTTTATTGAATTGGACAGATTGGCTATTATGGCTTCTCTGTCTCTGACCATGTTCTGACCTGGGAAAATTCTGTAAACTCTCCCAAGGGTTATTAGACTCAACCGTCCATCTCCTACTTCCCCCAACACACAAACGTACATTCACAGGAAATTTATAATGTTTCTCTCAAAGTTATTTTTAGAAGACTAAGAGCTTCAAATCTTCATAGACAAATTATTTTGAAGTGATGCTCTATGGCATGCACTGGCAGGAATTGAATATGTAAGCATAATGAATTCAATAATTAGGAGAGAGTGTTTCTTTTAAGATCACAAAATAACTGCTGTTTGAAATGTGAGCTGATAATTGGGAATACTGTAACTTAAATGCTTAAAGCGTAGGAATTGTATGATCCTAAGAAAGTGCTCTTGGAATATGGAAGAGTGTCTTCCACAGATCCATCAGTAGGGAGAAGATATACGTTAACACCCCAAAGCTGGGGCCACTTTTCCTGAGCCAAATTGTGAGTCCCTTGAACATATGGTTGTTTGGTGACCGACTATCCTGATTGGCTTGAGTCTCCTGTTTTTAACACTGAAAGTCCCTTATCCAAAGGAAACTCCTAGGAAAACTGGGATAGTTGGTCATCCTAAATTAAGGGTCAGTTATGAATGACAATTTCTGGGAGAAACTTCCTGTTAGATGGAGAAGGTACACTGAGGGTAGTGAGAGGTAAAGGTCATACCAAGCAGAGGGAGCAGCTTGAGCAAAGGTCCAGAGGTGTAAAATGTTATGGTGGTTTTCGGGAGTTGGAGGGCTCCTGCCCAGCTCTAGTTTGGAGTTGAGGGGGAAGGTGGAATAGGAAGTGAGGCAGAAGGGAGGTGCCTGGCCAGATATGAAGCTGATGAAATTTGAAATGAGTAGATAGAACTTTATGAGCCTTGTTCAATGCTAAGAAGTTTATCCTCAGGACTAAAGAGCAGTTACCAGGACCAGGAGCTCTCTTTGGCAATAGTGGTCCTTTTGGGTCTTGGTTAACTTTAAAACATGTGAAAACAAAACAAAAATTGGCTTGGCTTGCAGAATCTTTCCTCAGTGGTCTTCAAACATTTTTACTCATTTATTCCCTAAAATAATTTGAAAACTATGTATCCCCTTGCATATTTTTAAGTTGACGTTTAATTTTTTTATCAGAGTCTAGTTGTTGCAAAGGATATAGCTCTGGCACTTTATAAATATTGGTATTTTATCTGCACCACACTCTCCCGGGTGAGCCACGGGCCAGCCCCTAAATATTGGTATTTTAAACGAACTGTTATATCCTCTTTTAAATGAATCCAGGGCAATCTAAATACGAAAGCAATTCAATAGCCTCCCCAACCAATATACATATGTGAACAACTTCTTTTTCAGCAGAAAATTTTACATTGGTCTTTTTTTCTCCTTGATTTTGGAATGGAAACTTATATTTCCATTCCACTTCCTTCATAGAAATTTTTTATGCTTAAAAGTCTTTCATCGATTACACTATCATACTTCTTTGCCACAAAAATTATGTATATAAATTGAAACAGTTTAAAAACATTTGCTATGACCATTAGACTTTAATTATTTAAACATTTTTTCTGGATTAAGTTATCATGGCAATTAATATAAGCGCACATTTGGTGAAAATGACGTTAAACATATCACAAACTTTGATAAGTAATAGCAAACATGAAAATTAAAATTTACTGGAAATAAGTTTATTGGGCTGGCCAGTTAGCTCAGTTGGTTAGAGCTGGTGCTGATAACACCATACAAAATGTTTATTAATGAGGTGGAAGGCCATTTTTAAAAATTGGTACATAAGTGCATGGATAAAATTTTTTTATTGCTGGAACAAGACACCATTCAGCATTAATCATTTTTTAAATTTGTTTGTTCATATATATGTTAAGCCCTGAGAAATATTTATATAAGTAAGATGATGGGAATAAAAAGATGGAAGACATTCTGTTATAAACAAATGTCACTCAAGCTTAAAATTCCTCTAAAGTTATATGCCAAAAAATCATATAATGATATATTACAAAAAATTATTTTTGTTGAGTTATCAGCTGACAACTTGATTAGATCCTTCTTCAATTTTGTTGAAATTGAAAAATAGGAAACACCTGGCTCAAAAAAGTTTTATTATCCAATGATTCACTTTCTCAACACCAGCACCAAAATATTAAATCTCTCCCCTTCCAACACACACCCTTTTTTGGGGCACCAGAGTGAGGTGCAGGATGGATGGAGGTATGTGCCTTTCTTTTGTAAAGAAGGAGAAAGATAAATGTAAAATGGTAGATTGGAAAAGAGAACCTGTGGTATACAAACCTGTATCAACGACTTAGAAAAAAAGAAATAAGGAAGTCAAGGACCTGAAAACTGATTCTCTTGGAACCATCTTGCCCTTGAACTCATGTTCCTCTAGGGCTACATGTAGCTCAGACTGAAGATCTCTGTCTTAGGAGATGTTACTTCTGTCTCGTGTGGGAGCTAAGGTAGGAATGTCTCTTGTCCAGGTCCGGAATGAACTTTCTAAACAAGAATTTTCTTTTTTGTTTTTTATTGTAGCAAAATTGGTTGTACATATCTATGGAGTACAGAGTTGAGCATCAACACCCATGTGCAATAAGTGATGCTCACCTCAGAGTAATTACTATATTCAATAATATACAATATCATGGCTCTTCGTGGCCCTTTATGCATTCCTCCCTCCCCGCTTCCTTCCCACTTCTAGTAACCCCAGTTGTCCTTTTGAAAGTTCAATGTATTATTAGGAATGTTGTATCTTTCTTTTTTTCTTTAATTTGTATGTTTATAATTTTAGCTCCCACTTATGAATGAGAACATATGGTATTTCTCTTTCTGTGCCTGGCTCATTTCACTTAATATGATTTTCTCTAAGTTCATCCATGTGGCTGCGAATGGCAATGTTTCATTCTTTTTTACAGCTGAGTAGTATTCCATTGTGTATTTATACCACATTTTCCTTATCCAGTCATCTGATGATGGACATTTAGGTTGGTTCCAACTCTTGGCTATTGTAAATAGAGCTGCAATAAACATGGGAATGCAGGTATCTCTTTGACACGAAGCTTTCCATTCCTTTGGATATATACCCAGCAGTGGAATTGCTGGATCATATGGCAGTTCTATCTGAAGTTAAATAAGAATTTTCTAAGAACGGGAAATCTCCTTCTATCTTGCCATGTTGGCACTGCCTTAACCTTGAAATGCTTGTCTTGGGAGGGCTCCTTCTGCACCTTGAGTTTTCTTTCTCTGTATCATGACACTCGTTCAGCTCTACTTCTTAACCTTAATCTCAGGCCCTCCCTTGGTGGCTGTCATCAATAGATGAAAAATACTGGGGACGTCTTTTCTATCTCTACCCTGATTCACAGGGGGCTGACCACATGAAAAGATTCCAATGTTGTAATTTTTTTTGGTGGTGGGTGGTGAGGCAAGCTGGGGGCAGGGGGCAGGTTCTTGTTTTGAACCTATAGAAAAAGATATGGAAATGGGTCCCCAAATCTGATATTTTTCCAGCTGAGTGTTTGATACAATCTCCCCAATTCTGACTATGCACACCCTTTTACCTCCCCCCAACTCCCCTCACTATTCACCTAGAGGCCTGGAAATGTTTTAAGCAGCAGGGAATCTATTTGACAAGAGTCTGGAGAATGTATTGAAAGAGTCAAGACTAAAAGCAGTGAGACAACTTAGGAGACTTTTGTGGCCACTTAGGAGACTTTTTGGTCTGTGCAAGAGATGATGAGGCCTGAACGCAGGAGGGAGAAGTGGGGATGGAAGAAATGGGTGGGCTTGGGAGACATTAAAGAAAAGGAAAGGACTTATTCGACTTAATGACTGAATGCAGGCGATGAGAGAGAGGGTGTGGTTCAGGACGAGTCCCACTTTTCTGATAAGGGTAACTAGCTAAGTGGCAGTACCATTCATAAATCAGATACAAAGAAAAAATGAATTTGAGGAGAAGATAGCAAGTTCAATCTCAGGATTAATTTAAGGGGCCTGCTGCATAGACAGGAATAATTATAAAGAGGGCAGTTTAATACATGGATCTGGAGCCCAGGAAAAGGGTCTGGGTTAAAGATACAAATTTAGGAGTCAGTAGTGTATAGATGGAAATTCAAGCCATGGGAGAGAATTAAGTTACCCAGAGAGAGGGAATAGAAAGAGGTGAGAAGAACACCAAGTACAGAAAAATAAATACCTACGAGGGTACTTCAAAAATTTCATGGAAAAATAGAATTAAAAGTTAATACAAATATTTCCAGGAACTTTCTGAAGTATCATCGTAAGTCTGGACAAACAAGAGAAACCAGCCAAAGAGATGGTGAAAATAGAAGAGAGGTAAGAGATGAACCTGCAGAGAGATGAGAACACAGGTCCTAGAGTCACATATCTAAAGATATGTATGGATCTCTCCTAGATGGATGCAAACAAACAAACGAAAATCTCTGCCCAATCCCACTGGCCCAGTAATGACTCCCCCATTTCTTTCCTTCCTCTAAGTGCTAAAGTTCTTGAAAGAATTGTTTTCCATTTCTGTTTCTAATTCCTTATCTCTAACTCTTAGAATTGAGCAGTGTGGCTTCTGCCTTTTCCAGACTTTAATTTCTCAAGAATCTTCAGGCTGTCTTATCAATGGCTTTCTCTCATCCTGATCTTTTGGAGATGATATGAGGAAGCACCAGTAAGGGTGTAGGGAAATGAGAAAGGAAAGGGAAGGAAGCCAATAAATGGTGCATGAGTGAGCCAGTTGCCACTGTGAGTAACTGGAACTAATTCAGCTGCGAAACTCTGGGAGTCAGTGTAGGGCATGGGCTCAGAGTTATCCTAAGGGGTGAGGGTCTGGGGTATTTATGCACCAGCTCTAGGCAGTCCTTGGTTGAGCGCTGCTGCATTGTGGTGAGAGTGGGGAAGCATTAATTTCCTCGCACATCTGGCTTGACACTGCTGCAGCAAGACTCTCAGCTGAGGCAGGTGAAGTCAGCAATCCTGCCCTATAAGACCTGAGGGTATACGAACGAGGCACTAGAGGAGTCTGCCACACCCCTTCTTCTTCATCTCCTCATGTATTTTCCTCTGCCCACCACCCTTTCTTGAAGTATTCTCTTTCTTTGATTCCCATCTTGGTATCCTATCCTGATTTCTGCTCCCATCTTTGCCCCATCTCCTTGACTAGTTATTTTTCTTTCTTTTACCTCTTATACAAGTCAGCTGGAAGGTGGAACTCCAATCCTCAGTCTTCTGTTCTTGGTTTCTTTGCAGGCTTACTTGATTTTTTCCCATCCTCGTTACCTCAACTCTTGCTTTTATGCAGATTACTCCCAGTATGTTGTACATAATTATGTTCAATGACTTAGCTATTGAGATCAAGATTTATTTAAAGGTCTTCAAGAAAAAAAAAAAAAAAAGAATGTAGTTATCATTTATAACTCAACAGACTGAAAAATCTATAAATGTCTGCTGGGAGTCATTCAGGAATTATACTTCCCACTGACTGTGAGCAGTAGGCTCAATATATGACTCAGCTTGGAATCAATGGAGCATTATGCTTCAAGGAAATGGAAAAGTCGCATACCAATTTAGAATTTGTCACTAAATCTAGTGTGATGCTTTGTCCATAAAGAAGCGCAGCTCCCTACGGGCAAAGCCTGAGCTCTTGGGATCTGTGCCTATTTCCTGAGCAGAACCATAATTAACAATGTCTGCTCTCAAGAAAAGCAGCATGATTCATGCCCTCAAATCAGGTGTGTGTGTGTGTGTGTGTGTGTGTGTGTGTGTGTGTGTGACAGGAGAGAGAGAGAGAGAGAGAGAATGATCAGGGCAGTGAATAAGGAAAGGTAGAGTGGTGGGGTTGGAGTCTAAGGGATGGACGGCTGTGCAAGCAGGTTTTTGCTCAGGCTCCATCCATCCTACCAGCTCTTCAGGGAATAGTGGGGAATGGAGTGAGTTTCAGACTGTGCTCAGTCTTTTACAATGATCATTTACAAATTTCCTTTGGCCTCTACCTTTGACACATATTTAACAGTAGAGCACTGAACTTTTTACTGGAAATACAGGGGAAGGGCTTGACAAGAAGCCCAAAGAATTCTGATTCCTAATTTTCTCTTTATGGTCTATTTGAAAAAATTTGTTTGTTTGTTTTTTGTTTGTTTTCTTCCCAGAAGCTTGAAGATGTTGTTTGTCCTTAGGACTAAAATTTCACTAAGATATGCCTTGATATGGGCCTACTTTTGAGTACTGTGCTGGGTATTCTATCATCCCTTTTAATCTGCAAACTCTGGGAAATCATCCTGAATTATTTTGAGGATTATTTCCTCCCCTCTGTTTTCTCTGTTCTTTTTTTTCTGGACTCTTTATTTGGATGTTGGACTTCCTGAGAAGACCTTCTAATTTTCTTACCTTTTCTGTCTTATATTTCATCTCTGTGTCCTTTCGTTTCATGTTATGGGAGACTCTCAACCTTTTTACTGTTTGGTTTTTAAAAAAATTGTCATGTTTTAAATTTTCAAGGCTCCCTTTGTATTGTCTAATTATTCCTTTTTATAAACACATCGCTTTCCTCTTTCACTGACGTAATATCAAACTCTGAGGATTTTGATGGTGTTAAAAAATGTTTTCTTCCCCCTGGATAGTCTCTGTTTCCTCAAAATTATCTTTATCTGTTTGTTTAATTTGGTTTTCTGAGGCCTTCCCTCAGACGTATGGTGATCTTTGGCCTCTGCTTATATTTAAATACTGGGCATAAAAAGATGATTGGAAGGGCCGGCCCGTGGCTCACTTGGGAGAGTGCGGTGCTGATAACACCAAGGCCACAGGTTCAGATCCTATATAGGGATGGCCGGTTTGCTCGCTGGGAGAGTGTGGTGCTGACAACACCAAGTCAAGGGTTGAGATCCCCTTACCGGTCATCTTTAAAAAAAAAAAAAAAAAGATGATTGGAAGCTCTGAGAGCATGAACTGGAGCTTGCCAGAGGTGGGTTTCTCCGCACAGTGGTCTAGCAGAACCAATTGGTTGGCAAATGCTCGTGTTAGAATTTTAAAGTCTTTGTCTTGAGCTTGTCGGAGCGCTCAGAGAAGGATCCTCTAGCCCTCTGGACAGCACGGGCCTGGACGCCAGTATCCTGGTCACTGAGAAGGGGAAGAGGGCTGGTGGTTTCAACATTCGGTATGTAAACATCTGCATCATTCTCCTGTTTTCTGTCTGCATCAACCTATCATCAATTGTACCTGCTTTTCCCCCTGGTGTGGAGACCCCAGGTTTTCCTTCTGCAGAGAACATTCCTCTTCTCTTTGAGAAGAAAGGCCTCCAGTCTCCTACTGGGCTGGGGGAGAGGTATTTTCCCTGCTGTGCGGATTGGGGAAGAGCATCTGGGGATCTGACAGTTTCTTTTTTTTTTTTTTTTTTTTTGTCTTTTTCTTGACCAGCACTCAGCCAGTGAGCGCACTGGCCATTCCTATATGGGATCCGAACCCGCGGTGGGAGCGTCGCCGCGCTCTCAGCGCAGCACTCAACCAAGTGCGCCACAGGCTCGGCCCAATCTGACAGTTTCTTAAAGGAACTTTGAACCAATCCCTTTTATCTCAACCCCTCTCTTCAGCCCCACTTCCAGAGCTTTCTGGTGCGGCCAATTCTTGAGCGCTTTGGGTTTTGCAACGTAAATCAGGCTGCTCCTCATCTTTCCACTCACTCAGGATTCAGTCACTAGGGTCTGCCAAGCCACTTTACCACTCATCCAGGCATTTCCTAACTTTCAAAATTTAGTCATTGTTACCGTCTCTTCCTTTCTCTTTGTTTTTGTGGATTTATGTCTTAAGGGGAGAAAAAAATCCCTTCCTGGTTGTTTTAGTGAAATTTAGAGAGAGAGTGAAGTTTCATTCATGTTTTCTATTTTTCTCCTTATTTTAGTTGTCCTGGAGCAAAACTCTGGACTCTCCACCCTAGTCAGGGCCCTGCTCTGGGAAACAGAGGGGGTGAAGGAGAGGCCTGAGTCCCTGGAGGAGCTTCTGAAAAAGGGAATCCTGTAAACCTAGAAAATTCAATCTTTCCCCAGGCCAAAGAGGATGGGGATTCCTGCAGTGTAGTCCACACTGTCTCCTTAGGTTGTGCATCTGCTGTATGAGGCTCACTTAAGGCTCACTGGAGACTCTGTAGAGGATGGTCAAGACTGACAAAGACTTTTCGCTTGGCCATGCATTGGTCAGGCTCCTGAACTGAAGTCCGTTGTGTACTCCCAGTTTTAGCAAAGAAACCTGCTAAGTCAGTTTAGCAAGAAGGCCTCCACTCTTGATATCCGATCACTGTTAATATTTGATCAGGTTTCTCATTCTCCATCATCCCCCAGGTGATGTCTGATCACCCTGGCCTGTATTTAGTAAAATTCCTGTTAAATTGGTTTAGCCAGGGCTTCCGGTCAAGATGGCAGAATAGACGGTCCCCAGCATCACTCTCTCCCACAAATCAACCAATTTACACTATAAAAAAGCAACAACAGCCTAGCTGGGGCCACTAGAGCTCAGGGGAAGAGGAGGTGAGACCTATGGAGTGCATGAAGGCAGCAGAATCCATGATAAGAGAAAGAAAAAACTACTCCGACCATTTTGAGCCCCGGCTGCTTTCAGGCTGAAGCTGCTAAGCACATGCAGCAGGAGCCAGCAAAAGCCACAGCTGTGCCCTTTGGATGGAGTTGCTTGGAGGTGGCAGGGGAGAAGAGGGCCTTGGTGGCCCCCAGGCTAGCAAGACCACTAATAGGGTTCCCATGGACCCACACAGGAGCAAGGAGCCACAACAACTGAAAAAAAGGAGCCATTCAGAGGCCAGTGGGTCATCATAAGGGAACAGCACATGGCCTGTCCCATGGGAAGTGTTTGCAGCATGAGTGGTGGGGGAGAAGGGCCAACCAGGGGAACACTGGGACACAGCCAGGGCAGCTGACTGGCCCCCCAGTCAGCAAAGGACCACTCAGAGGAGACTGGTCAGGAATATAGAATTGCATGGGGTGCAGTTTGGTGAAAAGACTCAGGCCCAGATCAGAGTTTCTATACAACCCAGGTACACCAGGTCTCTAGAGTGCTGCAAATACCTATAAAGTCAACCATTAAAACCTGAGCTGCACAAAAAGCCTTTCCCAGGGAATCAGCAGCAAAGCAGCAATATAGCTAAACCACACAGCTCAAATACTGGTCCCCACAGGAAGTTCCCCCATTTTAGAAGTAGGCAAACGACAAAAAATTAGTTCTGGCCCAGGCACACCACCAGCACCTTGGGGCCCACCTGGGGACCCGAGGCATGAAGCCAGGGACTAGACCCCCCCCCCTACAACCAGACACACCACCAGCACCAAGGAGCATGCTAAAAACATCACCTCGATGTGGGTTGCCCGCCATTGCCACCACAATAACCATAGCTGCTGCGAAAGTGGCTAGACGTCACAACCACCATACAGATGGTCTGCCAGCCACTGGAGTGCATTAACACAAGGAGAGTCACCAGCAGAGACCAAAGAAAAGAAGAGGATGTCTCTCTCCACAAAGCCCATTCCAGAGTGGACAGAAGAAGCATCTGCTCTATGACAATATTGGGGGACCTGAACACACCTTTCAGCATTGGACAGGTCATCTAGGAAACAAATCAACAGAATAACCATTGCACTTTCAGAAGGAGAGAATAAATCAAGGGTTATCAGAGGTGGGAGTAGGAGGGAGAGGGGGATAGGGAGAGATTGGACAAGGGGCATAAAGAATAAGTATGATTTGTAACAATATATATGCTAGTAATATTGATTTGATCAACATATGTCAACGTTGAACCCCCAAAATATGTATAATCAAATGATTCAATAAAAATTAAAAATAAAAATAGATAAGTAAGTAAGTAAGTAAGTAAGTAAATAAATAAATAAATACATTGGTTTAGCCAGAATCCCCCTTGTCCCTGCTTCCTCTTAGTAATTTTTCATCCACTGACCCCCATTCTTCATCTTGGCTATAAATTCCCACTTGCCCATGCTGTATTTGGAGTTGAGCCCAATCTCTCTTCCCCACTACAAAATCCCATTGCAGTGGTCCCTACAACTATTGTGATGGCGCTGAATAAAGCCTTCCTTACTATGTTTTAACAAGCATCATTGAATACTAATTTTTCTTTAATAATACTATTTTTTCCATGATCCTGATCACTCTGCAGCCCCTGCCTACACTACACCTCTTCCTTAACCCCATTCAGCCTGAATGAATGTCTTCTGGCAATCTTTCTTGCTCTAGAAAAGATAAAAACTCTTTACCAAAACTTCTCATTCATGAACTATTAAAATCAAAATCAATTTCTTAGAAAATCTTAGAATACTGGAGGTAAAAAGAACTTAGAGAACATCAAATTTAACTCTGCCATTTTAGAGTTAAGGAACTAGTAGGTCCAGAGGGGTTAATTGGTTTGCTCAAGGTCACACAGCTGCCAAGCAGCAGAGCTAACAATAGAACTCAGGACTTCTCTAGTCAGGAGCCCATGCCCAGCACCACCTGCCGTGTGGGCAGGCTGCCAGTCTGCATGTCTACGTCTCCTTAAAGATCATTAAAGTGGTTCATAAACCACCTTACAGCTGAAGCAGAGTTCACTCTAGTTTTTATCACATTCATTATTATTACCTATAATATTAAATACCCAATAAGAGCAACTACATCTTGAATTTTAAAATGAAAAAGTCATTGAGGATTAAAAGAGAGAGAAGTTACTTTGCATTTAGTGTGGCTGCCTGGCTGTTCTCTGTCCGTGTTTAGAGAGGGTGCCCAGGGTTGATGAAGTGAAGGGACAGGGGGCAAAGAGAGAAAGCCAGGGCGGGCCACCTATACCCTCAGTACTTCCATTGTGCCTAGCCCTGGTGACTCACTCTTCACAGCAGGTGACCCCCTTCCCCTTGCCTTTCGTTTGTATTTTCACAGCCAGATCTGTGCAGGAGGCTTCCCAGAGATAGGTGTATTTGGGTACACTAAGTGCAGCCACGAGGATATTACTTAAGAAATTTCCCAGAGCAAGGATCAGGCATCAGAGAGGATCCTAATGGAGAAGTATGGACTTCAGGGAAGAGCTGCCAACATTAAGTTGTTTTTTTGTTTTTGTTTTTGTTTTTTAGTATTCTGTTCAATAAATGCTTATTGAGCAGTAAGTCAAATCAGATCTGGTAGATATCAGAGGCGATGAACACTTGCTGTTTTTGGCCCCCCAGCATGCATTTCCCCTTTTCTTGGTAATGGTATCTAATATTTATTTCCATGGTCTATATACTTTAGGAAATCCTGATGCTACCCTTCTTCTGCTCTAGAACTGGGATATGATGTTTATCTTAGGCGAATAAACACCTTCCCAGTCACCACAATGATTGGATCAGGGAAGGGCACGTCCAACCAGACTTAGGTCAGGACTTTGATTCAACAACTGGGAAAGGAGAAGCACCTTTCGTCTGTTCGCATGAACAAGGAAGCATGTGGGTCCAGGAGCCTCTGGCAGTCATCTTGCAACCACAGGGGGAGAAGCGTTCCAGGAATGGAGCCAACAGTGAAGAAGCAGAATTGAGGAACAGAGAGAAACTGGGTCCTGATCCCATCGTTTCAGCAGTTGGATAAAGCCTGGCCTGGAACTCTGGACTGTTCAGTTGCATGAGAAAGTGTATCCCCGGGCCGAGCCCGTGGCGCACTTGGTAGAGTGCGGCGCTGGGAGCGCTGCGACGCTCCCGCTGCGGGTTCTGGCCGCTGCACTCACTGGCTGAGTGCTGGTCACGAAAAAGGACAAAAAAAAAAAAAAAAAAAGAAAAAAGAAAGTGTATTCCCTTATTGCCCAAGTCAGTCTTTTTACTTTCTATTTTAATTTTTATTTATTTATTTATGCTTTTCTTTGGGGGGCGGCTGGTCGGTATGGGGATCTGAACCCTTGACCTTGGTGTTACAACACTGTGCTCTAACTAACTGAGTAACTGGCCAGCCAAGTCAGTCTTCTAAAATTAATTTTAAAAAAAAATTAACACGCTCTTCTCTTTGGCATTTCTGTGTATATGACCTTCTCTATAGTCAGCCAGAAGTATCTACCAACCACAGGGATGAAGTTGGTGGTGGTGAGATTAGGACTCCTAAAAAAGGAGGAGGAAAAAAGAAGAGTCAAAGTTCAGCTTTTTACTTAGTGCAGAAAGGAGAAAGAGGGAGAGAGGGAGTACGCAGGCAGATGCTTGTGTCGTGACTTTCACCTTTTAGGCCGAAGTTCCATTAAATGGACTATTTAGTGCTATTAAATGGACTGTGGAGAAAGCTGAGAGTAGATGGGACTTGGATTTTACTCCCTGTTTGGAAATATGGGAGGAGAAAGCCTCCCAGAGTGGCTCTGTATCGACATAAGATGGCTAAAGCAGAATGAAAGAGCAACACGGCATAGACAGGCAGAGTGAGGGCTGAGTTGACACTTTTGCCCTTATCCAGGCTCCAGTATGTATAGAAGGGAGCCAGAGGTTACTGCAGGTACTGTGAAGGATGTAGAAAGTAGCTGATGGTGCTAGTTGGTCTGGCCAGAGGGTTACCATGATGGCAGCAAGGTGATCTTGTAGCCAAAAGCTGCAGGCAGATGACCTGGGCTAGGAATCCTCTAGGAGTCATTGTCAGACATCAGGGGATCCATAGTGCCAATGAGAACCAAGTAGGGCCAGAGATTATCTGCCCTGTTGTGTCTGCTTGACTTTCCCTATTAATGATTCCTCACATGATTTAAATTTATTTATTGTACTCATGTTTTTCTCTGGGAGTTCTGTATGTTGTGGGTGGTAGATGTGCTTGACAGAATATTTATGCATTTGCATTATTTAAGTCATCATTTTTTTTATTGTGGTCAAATATACATAACATAAAATTTACCATTTCAACCATTTTTAAGTTCTATGATGCTACGTATATTCACATTGTTGTGCAACCATCACAACCATCCATCTCCAGAACTTTTTGGTCTTTCCCAACTGAAACTCTGTAGCCAATAAACATTAAGTCCCCATTCCACACATCCAGGCCCTGGCACACCATTCTACTTTCTATCCTTATGAATTTGAGTACTCTAGGTACCCCACGTAAGTGGAATCATGTAGTATTTGCACTTCTGTAAGTGGTACATTCCACTTAGCATAATGTCCTTAAGTTTCATGCCTATTGTAGCATGTGTCAGAATTTCTTTCCTTTTTAGGGCCAGCCCATGACTCACTTGGGAGAGTGCGGTGCTGATAACACCAAGGCCACGGGTTTGGATCCTATATAGGGATGGCTGGTTGGCTCACTGACTGAATGTGGTGCTGACAACACCAAGTCAAGGGTTAAGATCCCCTTACCGGTCATCTTTAAAAAAAAAAAAAAGGCTGAGTATTATCCCATTGTATTTATATATGACATTTTGGTTATCCATTCGTCCATCTGAACACTTGAGTTACTTCCATGTTTTGGCTGTTGTAAATAATGCTGCCATGAACATGGATGTACAAATATCTGTACTAGTCCCTGCTTTCATTTCTTTTGGGTATGGAGTGTAATTGCTGAATCATACGGTAATTCCACTTTTAATTTTTTGAGGAATTGTACCATTTTCTTCAGTGGCTACACTATTTTACATTCCCACCAGCAATGTACAAGAGTTCCAATTTCTCCATGTCTTCGCCAACTCTTGATATTTTCTGTGTGTGCGTGTATGTGTGTTTTGCTATCCTTCCTAATAGGTATAAAGTGATATCTCATTGTGGCTTTGATTTGCATTTCCTAATGATTAGTGATGTTGATCATCTTTTCATGTGCTTCTATTTGTATGTTTTCTTTAGGGAAATGTCCATTCAAGTCCTTTGCCCATTTTAAAATTTTTGTTGTTGTTGTTGTTGTTGAGTTGTAGTAGTTCTTTACATATTCAGGATATCAATCTCTTATTATATATATGATTTACAAATTTTTCTCCCATACCTTTTCACTCTGTTGATAGTGTCTTTTGATGCACAAGACCTGATTTATTTTTTTCTTGTTGCCTGTTTTTTTTGTGTCACATCCAAGAAATCATTACCAAATCCAATGTCATGAAGCTTCCTCCTACATTTTCTCCTAAGAGTTTTTTAGTTTTAGATCTTTGATCCATTTTGAGTTAATTTTTGTAGAGGTGGAAGGTCAATAACCAATTTTGGTTTTTTTCCATGTGGATATCTGGTTTTCCAACCACCATTTGTTGACTGTTTTTTCCACATTGAATGGTCTTGGCACCCTTTTGGAAAATCATTTGACCATATATGTCAGGGTTTATTTCTAGGCTCTCTATTCTATTCCATTGATCTATATGTCTATCTTTATGCCAGTACCACACTGTTTTGATTACTGTAGCTTTGTGGTGAGCTTTGAAATCAGGAAGCATGAGAGATTCAACTATGTTCTGTTATGTCAAGATTGTTTTGACTATTCAGGGTCCCTTAACGTTCCATATGAATTTTAGGCTGAATTTTTCTATTTCTGCAAAAATGTTGTTGGGAGTTTGATAGGGATTATATTAAATCTATAGGTTGCTTTGGGTTTTACTGACATCCTAATTATATTAAATCTTACAGTTTATGAATACGGGATATCTTTCTACTTATTTGTATCTTTCATTTCTCTCAGCAATATTTTATAGTTTTCAGTTTACAAGTCTTTTTTCTCCTTGGCTTTTATTCCTAAGTATTTTATTTTTTTCATGCTATTGTAAATGGAATCATTTTCTTAATTTTCTTTTTGTATTGTTAGTGTATAAAAATGCACCTGATTTTCATATGTTGGTTTTGTATTTTTGAAACTTGCTTATTATTTCTAACAGTTTTTGGGGGAATATTTAGGGTTTTATAAATATAAGATCATGTTGTCTGCAAACAGATAATTTTACTTCTTACTTTCAATTTGGATGTTTTAAATTTCTTTTTCTTGACTAATTGCTCTGTCTAGGACTTCTAGTACTACATTAAATAGAAATGGCAAAAGTGAGCATTCTTCCATTGTTCTCAGGAAAAGCTTTCAGTCTTTCACCATACAATATGATGTTAGTGGTGCATTTTTTCATATATGGCCTTTATTATTTTGGAGTAGTTTCCTTCTGTTCTTAGTTTTTTCTTTTTTCTTATCATGAACATATGTGCATTTTTAATAATTAGAAAATTTCACATAAAACCCAAGATTTCTATCCCTATTTTTAAAAAAGATCTAACATTAGATTCACATTTTCCTGTGGTCTCCAAAGCTGAAATTAAGAGTTACTCTTTTTGTTTGCTCTTTTGGTGGCTGGCCAGGGAGGGGATCTGAACTCTCGACCTTGATGTACAACACAGAGCTCTAACCAAATTAGCTAACCAGCCAGGCTGACAGCTACTCTCTTTAGAAAGTATGCTCTTTAGACAAGGTCTCCACCTAGACTTTTTCACTTATTTTACATATCTAGGGGCTATTACATTTTGGCCCCTGTAATAATAATAGCCTACATTAATTGAGTGCTTTCTGGGTGCCTGGCACTTTCTCTAACCTTTTACATCTATTAATTAATTTAATCCTAGTAACAGCCCTGTGTAATAGGTTATTCTTTCCCTTTTCAGATATGGGACCGGAAGCATAGAGTGAGTAAGAGGCAAACCGAGCAAATGTAGTAATAGAGTATTAAGTGGCAAGGGAGAAAGAATTAATTGGTGGAAAATAGACAGCTGTGTTTACTGTTGGTACCCTTTGTTTTACACATAATTTGAAGACAAAGACAAGTTCTTGAACTTGAACTATGTAACAGTAAGTTTTTGAGACTGATAAAAGTCTAAATGCTTCTGAAATGGGGAGTTACTGTGTGTTTTCATGTGTGGGCATACAAATCAGTTTTTGGTTAGCTCAGAGTGTTGCAAGTACTCATCTCTGTATCTGTGAGAGTGGAGTTGGTGGTGCTGATGGAGGAAACAAGTATGAGGGGTCTTCAAAAAGTTCATGGAAAGTTTTGTATTATCTTTTAATTCCATCTTTCCACAAACTTTTTTTTTTTCTTTTATCCTTTTTTTTTTTTTTTTTGGTCGTTTTTTCCTGACCGGCACTCAGCCAGTGAGTGCACCGGCCATTCCTATATAGGATCCGAACCCGTGGTGGGAGCGTCGTCGCGCTCCCAGCAGGGCTCGGCCCTTTCCACAAACTTTTTGAAGTACCCTCATATTTCCTCAATGGTAACCAGGAACTCTGGTAGCTTATTATTATTATTTTTTATATTATTGGTTGTGTATATTCATGGGGTACAAAGCTGACTGTCACCATTTGTGCCCAAGATGTGATTGCCAGATCAATACTATCAGCTGCCTATTACCACAAATGGCAATTATTCCCCGTGTCCTCCACCCAATTAATCCCTGACCTCACTCTCCCTCCCTCCTCTGGTAGCTTATTAAGGCTTTGAGGGATCTGAGTTGTTTGCTGGGACCAGAAAAGGAGCCTCTTTACTTAAATAAAGGCTATGAGTATGTGGAAAATCAGACCAAAATACATTTTTAAAATGTTTTCTGGTATGTCTTTGCATAGGAATAGCAAGACATTTTCCTTCATTTTTCAGGTTAGAAGAACATTTCAGCTGTCTTGCTGTCAACATGATGTCATTTTCAAAAGAAACACTATTCTTGTAAACCTGAAAAAAATCCTGAAGCACTGGTAAAGTATCAGAGTTTATTTGAGCAAATATGTGTGACTGCATCCCGGGAAAACACCATCAAGATGTCTTGGGAACTGCTTTCTGAAGGGTCAGCAGAACTTAAGCATTTTTATAATCACAGAAAAGTTAAGAACAAAGGGGAGAAAAGGAGACAGCCCCTTAATCAGCACATCAGATTTTCTGTTGGTTACGTAGCATTTACATAGGTTAGTGATTGGTCTTTGTTACATCCTGTGTACAGATGTATGAGTAAGGATCACAAGATACAATTTCAGCATTTCTAAATTAATACATAGCCTCTTCAGGGGTCAGTAATCCTGTTTGTATGTTAAAAATTGTCTGTAGGAACAGTTTCAGAAGGTGGAGATGTGACTGTTGCCCCATTTTAGACCCCCAAGGCTTTACATATATATAACACAAATTGAAAAGCAATATAAATCTTAACTAAAATTTCTTTGAGAGGTACCTGTAGGGGATATTTCCTTTTTTCACCTGCCCATCACTATATGGTTTCTTCCTGTACCAAAATCCTTATTTTCTTTTGGAGATGACCCCTTCCCCATTCTTTGTCTCCAGACTAGGGTACATGGTTGGGTATATGATTCAGAATTTGCCAAAGAGACATAATCCCACGATTTTATTGGAACTACTGGGAAATAAGTGCTCTGTTTCTCCTGGAATGATTAGCTATAGGTTGAATGCTGGGGAAAGGAGGGGAGGTAGAAAGAAATCATTACAGAATAGAATCTTCGAAGTCAACAGGGAAGAAAGAGACCATATCCCAATGACATTGTTTGCAACCCTGGATCCAGCCATATCTGAAGTTATCTATCCATAATTTTTTTCAGTTATTACATTCCTTCTTAAAAATACATTTCTTTTCTTAAATCAATTTTAGTTTGAGTTTTTGACACTTGCAAGGAAAAGCCCTAAGTATAATAGCACAAAATAATTCCATTTATTACTCATAACAAAATGTCTAAAAATCCTGCTTCCTATGTTGCACAGTATCTCAGTGTCAATCATAATGGCAGCTGTGCTAAATCCCTAGTACCACATTCTCAGAACTCTCAGAAAACTTCTCTCTTAAAGTCAGCTGATTCTAGGTCTTTTTTTTTCTCACTCCCATACTCAAAACTCTTCTGATCTCTTCCTCCCCATCCTCCTTCCTCCAAAAGAAACAAAAGCTAGCTGAGCCTTGTCTTGTATTCAGCCTAGCCTTCTGAGGCTCCTTTTGCTTCTGCACCTCTGTTCCTTAGCTACTTCAGTGCGATTAACACCTATCTGAACAACAAATGATCCCCTCTCAGAAAAGGTGAAAGTCTGGAAATACATGTTAAATGTTCTGTTCTGGTCTTATTTGTATTCAGTACAGATAGTGTGTTTGCTTGGACATTAATTCTGTCTTCAAACAGCTCTGCCTAGGGGTTCCTTTAAGTAAGTTTTGCCAAGATATTGCCTTGGGGTTGGTTTATTTTGAAGGGGGTGGGGGAGGAATCAAACTAGTCAATCCAGCTTGGTTATTTTTACAAGCCTGAGAGATGGTCAGGTCCTGAATTCAGACTAAGCTGATAAGGAGCACAGGGGTAATTTAATGACCATTATTCACTCTACTGCCTTTTTCTTTTTTTTCTCCTCTTTGGCAACATTCTTTGTGTTTTTGTTTTGTTTTACAGAAACAACTGGGGATACTCGATCAACAATTGCCTCACTCAGCAGCTTCTCCATAAGCCTATTTATCAGCTACTGTGCCCAAGACTCTCTTAAGTGTTCTAAGAATGTTGGCCCATTCGAAAGCAGCCCAGCTGCAATTGGGAGAGCACCAGTACTTGCTCTATAAAGATCTAGACTGTCTCTCCACATCAAGAGGCATCCAAAATTCTATTATGGCTGAATCCCCAGCCCTTTTGTGAACACATTGGTTATGAGCAGTCTGAATTCCATTCTTGGGTCTGCTGAAACTGTCTTTGGCACACCTGGGCTAGAGAACCCAGTGCGGAGACCACCTAAGTGTGATGGCTACCTGGAACCCCAGGAACTGTCAGGATGGCTCTAGGAGACATCTCACCTTTTAAAACCCCATGTTTCTTTTACACATCTTTTTTTCTCATGAATCTTGCCAACCACAAAGAACTGAAGTCTATTATAGTGTCCTGGAAAGGCAGGAAAAAGACAGGATAGTGTAGGAGAGTTTAATAAAAGAACTCTTTTAAAAGGTGTGAACTAGGTTAAAGGAAACCTCTGGGAGTCATTACCAGCCCCAGGAGGAAGTGGCAAGGGCAGCTATTGGTAACCAGAACCAGGAAGGAAGTGTAGGAGAGGGTCACAGGATTGGAGTAATGGCTTTCAGGTGAAAAGCACAGCTGCTGCTAACAGGATGACCTGCTGGGGGTGAAGGGGAGGTCCTGAATATTCTGCCTTCTCATCTCCTGCAGGTACCTCCCACTTTCCAAAACCAACTGAAAGCCAGAGGACAATTGATGTAGTCCATAAAAGTCAGTCCTGAGTCACAGAGCAGGGTGGAGAGTGGATCTGAAAGGACAGAGGAGAAACCAGTTAGGCACCACCTGTCTTTTCCCACAGCTAGCACCTTGGTTCAGGTCTTACCCTTTGTCTGGGATCATGGATCTTTCTGCTTGTCCACTTGACCCATCTAATCCATTGCTTTGCTCACCAGGTCTGTTTCATTCGGCCTGGGACTGGGGTCAAAGAACCAGTTCTGCAGTGTCAAGGCCCGTCCGTCAGAGACTTCACTGGTAAAGTGTCTGGGGGATTCGGGATGCCAGAAGACCTTTCCGGACCACAATTTATCAATACTACACACATTTTTGGTCATCAAGGTATCGACTCGCGACTGTTAAACGCAGGCGAGTAGAAATGGACAGACTGCCTCCCTGTCCCCTTCCCGAGGACCCCGTCGCCCGGGCTGAAACGCGACTGCTTCAAACTGGCACCCTCCAAGGGCGTCGGCTCAGGGGACAGTTTCCCGAGCCTCAGATCTTCGCACCATCGGGTAGGGGAAGTCGCTCAGTCCGGGCACGAATCCCGGGCGCCCCTCGCGGTCTCGCCCTCCTGCACCGGCCGGGGTTGGGCGGGGGCCGCGGAGAGCGCAGGCGCAGTGTCCGCGCCCGCGGCCCCCTCTCCCTCCCTGCGCGTCCTGGCAGCGTCTGCGGCCCGGGGCAGCGGCCTCAGCCGGCTCCGTGCGGGACACGGGGCGCGCCTTCCTCGCCGCGACACGCAGGTAACCAGGCGCCGGGAGCCGGTCGGCAGCGGCGGACGGGGACCTTGACCCTTCCGGCCGGGCCGCGCCACCGGGAAGGACTGTGAGCACACCTAGGGGCAGAGCCCTGTCTTGTTGGGGAAGGGTCGCCCCCTTTGCGGATCTTCGCCGGGGGAAGGCCGCGGAGTCCCCGGTTTTCTGCCCTGCTCTCCAGGAGGAGCGGGGCTCGGGGTCAGTAGGGTCAGCATCGGCTCAGGCCCCGCGCCCCATTTCCTGCACCGCGGCTTGTCCGGGCCTCCCCCAGCCTCCGTGGTCAAGGCCAGGCCCGTTGCTTTCCGCTGTCCCAGGAGCCCCCAAAAGAGGGTGAGTCCGTGTGGCGTCGTGGGATCAATTCCAAATACAACTTTTAAAACAATGCTGGGTGGTTTTTAAAATGTGGCCCAGAATTTGTGTTTTTTCATTACTCCCTTGTCTCATGTCCATGACTCTTGAAGGCAAGACTGTGTGCGCTGAGATTTTCGCGGTGACTAAACGGTCTGTTTGACATCTTTCCCCAGGGAGAGACGAGGGCAAGTGCTGGCGGAGGAAGGGCCCAGCCGTGGCTGAGTGTGGCAGGGCAAGTCCGCCCAGCCTGCTCTAGCCACGGGGAGGAAAACACGAACCTTCCCTGCCGGTCCTCGGGGCGCTGCAGAATTTCAGTGCCGCGTGCGCTCATTTGAGAGGAAGAAGCGAGGAAGGGTCGCGCGGGCCCGCGGGGAGGTGCGCGTTGGGGCGGGTGGAGGCGCCGCGCGGGCCGGCATGTCTGGCGTCTGAGTGACGATTGAAGGCCCCGACCTAGTGAAGCACGGGGTGGGGAGGTCTGGGGACGACTCTGCAAGGGCGATTTCCACGGGCCATCCCACGGGTGCCCGTGTCCGTGGTGCTGAAGTGCATCACACGCCCTCGACCTCCGACTGCCGGGGCCGCGGCCTGCCTTGCCCTGTCTGCACCTTTGCCAGAAATAGCCCATTTCCAAAGCAGATGGCCAGAGTGGAGCCAGCCAGACACTGAAACAAACCCTTTGCAAACGGGTTGATGCTGGATTCCTGAAGATAACTTGAAGGCAAATGTGGCTCCCCATGGAGGTGCAGATAAAGCATATGCATAACAGGTTTGATTACCTACGTGAAAGTACACAGTGTGAGCCTAAACACGAAGTCTTTCTCACGTGTACATATGTGGGATGCATGTATGTGTATATGCACACAAACATAACGCAATGTAAATAGACTCATCCCTTTTCAAAGCCATCATCCACTACAAGTCACACATTTTCCAGAGCTTTTTGTAATCTGTCTTTATTTTTTGACACCTCTAGTGTTTTTGAACTCTGCAGAAACATTAATTTTCAAAATCATCTGTTCCAAAGGCACAGAGCCTGTGGACTGAACTGTTTGGTATTTGGCTGAGCAATTAAGTATTACATTTAAATTCCAGAACAAAGCTAGTTTACAAAGATGTAAAATTGATATTGATACAAAAAAAAAGTTTCTAAAGGAAGCTTAAGCAAAAAGAATTAGTGTGAATTTTAATGCAGAGCAATATCTAGATAATCTTATAGACATTTATAATCTGAAGAAAATATGACTAAGATGTATCATAATTTTGGCAATTTCAAATATATTGGTGGTATATGGTTTGCGATGCAAAGTTCTTAAAGATTACATTTGCATTTTTTCAAATCATTGATATTTATTCGTTTTTTTTTTTTTTTTTTTTTTTTTTACAAAAAGTATGCTGATTGTAGGAAGCTTAGGTAATAGACAAATGCATAACACGATGGAAAACCACTGTAAGCAGATTTTCTTTTAGATGAACACACATGCATTTTAAATGGACCAATCTTGTGTTGGTTGTATTTTCACTATTTAATTTATCATTAATGTCTTTCAAACCAATACATATAAAATTAGGTCATCATTGTTAAGGGTTGTATAATATTGCACTATGTGGATAGAACATAATTTATTTAAACAATCCCAAAGTAATGAACGTTTATGTACAAATTTTTGCTATATAGACAATTCTACAAATAACAACTTTTTGAAAAATTATCTTATTGTGGTAAGAACATCTAACACGAGATCTACCCTCTTAACACATTTTTAAGTGTACAATACATTATTGTTGGCTATAGGTGTGGTGTTGTACAGCAGATCTTAGAGCTCATTCATCCTGCTGAACTGAAACTTTACGCCTGTTGATTAGTAAGTAACTCCCCGTTTCCCCCTGCCCTTCAGCCCCTGGCAACCACCATTCCACTCTTTGACTGTATGACTTTGATTATTTTAGATACCTCATGTAAGTGGAATCATGTAGTCTTTCTGTGACTTGCTTATTTCACTTTGCATAATGTGTTAAGTTTCATCTATGTTGTCACATATTGCAGAATTTCCTTCTTTTTAAAGGCTGAGTAACATTCCATTGTATGTGTATACCGCATTTTCTTTATCCATTCATCCCTAGATGGTCATTTAGATTGTTTCCACATGCAAATAACATCTTTGAACAAACGTTTGTGCACTTGTTTGATTATATTCTTAGGACAAATTTCTAGAAGTGAAATTGATGGTTCAAAGGGTAGGTACTTTTTAATTTTTGATATATTAATTTGTTCATTTATTTGTTCGATTTATTTCCTTTCTCCTCCCTTGTCTGTCCTATTCTTCACTGTGTTTTCAGCATCAACAACAGTGCCACATGTGTGGGTATTCAAAAAATATTTTGTTGGAAGAACACTATTTCCAGATTGTGCTAAATAAGATGCGTAGCAATAAAAATCACTATAAACACTGAATTAGAGTGTCAGTATCCCCACACTGTCACTAAAATTAGGTTTTATCAATCTTTAAAAGTACTTTCCAATTGGATAGGCAGAGAAGAATATCTTTTCTATATTTATTGGCCAAATTTATTTCTTATTTTGTGAATTGCTAACTTGTATCTTTATTTTTCTTTTGGTGTACCTATATTTTTTATTTATTTGTAAGAGCTCTTTGTATATTAAGGATTCTGTTACATATGTTACCATTTTTTTCTCGATTCTTTTATTTTTTAAATTTTGTTTATGATATTTTATTCTGTTTAGAAAGTTTCAAATTTTATGTAATATATCTGTTTTCCTTTAATTTAAAAAATTTTTCTGGTAGCTGGCCAGTGGGGGTGGGGGGTCTGAAATCTTGACCTTGGTTCAACACTGCTTTCTAACCAATTGAGCTAACTGGCCAGCCCTGTTTTCCTTTATAATTTCTGGCATTTACATCAGTTCTGCACCCCTCTATAATAAAAGATAATCTACCATATTTTATGGTTTCATAAAAAAGACTACACTTTAAGTTATTGGTTTATATCCCCATTTCCCTTTTTTAGTTAAATTCATTGCTGGATATAAAATTCTATTAGAGATTGCTTCACAAGAAGGAATTATTTATTTTCAACCCACATATACATAGGCATATCTTTTATGAGGAGTAACATGTTACTCTGTTTGAATTCTTCAGTGTGATGTATTTAATTTCTAACTACTTAACAAAAGTGTTTTTATTTAAAATGCTGTTTAGCTTGTAGTGTTTTAGTATGTAATCTTTTTTAAAAGGAGCTGTTCTTTAGAGTAATTTTGTAGCTAAAAAAATATATGCAAAGTCCCCTATTTAGCTAACTTAGGAGTTTATGTCCCTGAGGTTCTGCAAAGGGAGCCACACACTCATAAGAATGTGTACACATGATATTGGTCAAATGCCTTAAAAAACAAAACAAAACAAAACAACAACAAAAAATAAAAACCCAAACGCTATCACTACTTTTCTGGCATCCATTATGGATCAAAATTAATTTTTCCCCAAAACAATAGTTATTGAGGCATTCATGAACTATTCTGTATCATTTTATGCTTGAGGTTTAAAAACATTTTAGAACAACCCAGTGGGATTAGTTTTATTATTTTTATGGAATATATTTAAAAATATAGTTGTTATAAAAAATGGAAACAACACCAGAGTAGAAAATAAAAGCCCCTTAGAAAGTCATTCTCCACAGGTAGCCGCCACAGATATTAATTTGGAATAAATACTTCCAGGTTATTAAATGCATAAATAATCATACATTTAATTGAATCTAAGATGTTATCAATTGTAAGATGCATTTTAACTTTTAGAAATGTGCAAAAAATGTACATCTTAAATTTCATAAACAGCATCATTTTTTCCACATAAGATATGAATATTTTCCCATCTGAACATTATTGTAAGTATTGAATTAATCAATATCCCATTTAAGAACATTTAGATTATTTGCAACTTTTGAGTAATAAAAACAATGCTGTAGCAATCATTCTTTTGATATACCTCTGTGTAGTGATGTTATTTCCTTAAGATAAATTCCTAAATGAAATTAGTGGGTTAGGATGAATGCACATTTTACATTTTGGTGCATATTGACTGCCTTTCAAAAATCTCGGTAACAATTTACTTTGCAACCAATAATGCATGATGTTCTAGATTCTTTTCTTATTTATGCTAGAGATAATCATCCATTTACATTTTTCTCACCTAAGAGGCAAACAGATATCTCGTTGTTCCTTTAATTCTTTTTATGTGACTTTTACAGAAGTTGTGCATCTTTCCATGTTTAGTGATCATTTGTATTTCTTCTTTAGTGAATTATTTATTGATGCCTTTAAGCAATTTTCTTGAGTTTTTAAGAGCCCATTTTGGATGAAAGATGTTTACCCTTTGTTGTTATTGTTGTTTTAATTTGTTATTTAAAAAAGTTCTTTTATGGTTTCTTCTTTTGCACAGAAGATTTAAGATTTTATAGAATCAAATCTGTCAATCTTTTCCCTTGTGATCTTTGATCTTGATGTTGCACAATAACAAAGCCTTGTTGAAAGTGTTCTAGAACCCAGAGGAGGAACAGATTGTTCATTGAGGGCCTTCTTGAGTAGGTCACTAGGAAGGTTGTGGGGCAGGGAGAAAATGTGTGTGGGAATTTGCCAGAGATTGCTTTGTTGGGTAGTAAGTAGTTGATGGTCTCAAGTTGTAAATGAATGGTCTGGAAGGTGACAGCCTGGGTTTGAAGGTTTGAAGCTTAGCACCATTTTAAGGTTTAGTACCATTTTAAGCTTGGGCAAGTCACTGAACCTTGTTAAGCTTCACTTAATGTTTTTGAAAAAAGGAGGAATAATATTAGTACTGACCTTGTTGGAGTTGTTGTGGGATTAAGTGAGATAATACATGTAACATGCTTGGTATAAGCCTGGTGAATAGTACCCTCATCTTTTTTTTTTTTTTTTTTTTTTTCCTCTCTAAAGAATTGCATATAAATCACTCTGGACAAACCCTTTTGTCAGAGCTCTCAAGGGTGAAAAGACTGTATAAAACGTGTATTCTGAATCTGTGTGTAATTCTTCTCATCTAGAAGTTTCTCTTTTAATGTAGGTTAAATCTCAATCTGCTGCTTTTTACCAATTCTCATGCTGTCCTAAAAATAGATCTAGTATGAAATTGTCACTACTTTTGGTTTGTTCTTAAGTACTCTGATGTTAAAGCAAATCCGTATTTAATTGTATAATTTCGTTTCTTTAACATACATATCACTTGTGTCTGTTTTGTGGCATTTTGTTACCATGTATCTTTTCTCCCCCATTAACACCTAAGTTCCTTAAGAGAAAGCTTATGTCTTAATCTTGTCTCTCATAATGTTTTATTTTATTTTTTATTTTTTATTTTTATTTAAAGATGACCGGTAAGGGGATCTTAACCCTTGACTTGGTGTTGTGAGCACCACGCTCAGCCAGTGAGCGAACCGGCCATCCGTATATGGGATCCGAACCCGTGGCCTTGGTGTTATCAGCACCACACTCTCCCGAGTGAGCCACGGGCCGGCCCTCTCATAATGTTTTAGCGCAGTGCCTTCCACCTCATAGGTACGCAATAAATATTGATTGAATGAAGGAACAATCATGGAAACATGAGGCTCCCAAATAGATGATGTGATCTCAGGCTGCCCTCAAAAGAGACAGAATCCCCTCAATAGTACAAAGTATATAAGCTGAGGAGAGTGGTTAAGATGGTGAGAAGACTGAAAACCATGATTATACATGGGATAATTGAAAAAAGAGAGGATGTTCAGTTTGGAGAAGAAAAAACTTATGATGGGAGAACTGGGATGGGAGGGTAATTAGTAGTTCCTGATATTGAAATGTCATGTGGAAGAGAATCAATTTGTGACTCCAAGAAGACATACATACAGAAAAATTTTGACTCATTGTTAAAAAATAACTTTCTGGGCCGGCCCGTGGCTCACTTGGGAGAGTGTGGTGCTGATAACACCGAGGCCACAGGTTTGGATCCCTATATAGGGATGGACAGTTAGCTCACTTGGGAGAGCGTGGTGCTGGCAACACCAAGTCAAGGGTTAAGATCCCCTTACCAGTCACCTTTAAAAAAAAAAAATAATAATAACTTTTTAACAATCAGAATGACTCTCGTTTGTCTTTGTTGAGAAGGAGTGAGTTTCCTGTCATTGTATGTGTTCAATCAGAAACTGTGCTATCTGTTGAAGATTCTATAGAGGATATACTTACTCTCAAAGGAATAGGAATAGATGCCCCCCTCAAAGTCTCTTTCAATTCTCATGATCTTTAATACTATGTATGAGTTATTGTATTATATACAGTTACCCTATATTAAATATATACATGTTAACATATATGTATATATGTATTACATATTCTCATTATCACCATATTGCCTAAATTAATGAAGGGTGAAAATGGCTTTTAAAAACTCTGTCTTGACTATTTAAACTATGTTACTATCATGTCTTCTACTTGGGGACACCAGTTTATAAAATACTATTCGACATGAACACAATATTAATTTGTCTTTTTGCTGGTGATACTTTGATGACTTAAGGCGGTAATCTCTCCACTGTTAGGTTATTCTCTTTCCCTTTCAATTAGTAAGTATTTCATGGGGAAATACTTTAAGACTATGTAAACATCCTGTTCTTCAACAAACTCACTTTTTTTATGATGATTCTTACTTGAATAAATTATTACTGTGATGATTGATTGCTGAATGGCAGTTTTCCAATTCCAACATTTATTTTACATTTACTAGTTGGTATTCTATTGCAAGGAAATTTTTTCTTCTCCCTTTTTATTTATTTATGTATTTCCATCAGCACTGACTTGTGGATTTCTATTTTATTCAATGGATTATAACACATTACTGTCATTATTGATTTTGATGCTGAAATTGTCCCAGTTTTGGCTTGGATATCCTTCAGGCTGGTGCCTGTGTCCTTTTAACATCTTTATATCATTCTGGGAATATTTTCTTACTTTGTGGTACAAGATGCTTCAGGCTCATCTTGTACTTTTCCTGCCCTAGAACCAAGATCTGGGTGCTAGGTGTGGTCATTGCTACTGGGGTGTTATTGTTTTTAGGCCATCTTAGCAGACAGAGTTGGGAAATTCACAAACACATATGCACATATACATCTGTATCTATTTGTATATTTACCCATCTATTTATATTAAAACTCTTGAGTTTACTATCTCCAATTCCACTCCAAAACCACAGGATTCATTCTAATCTTTGCCCTTTTTCTATTGGTAAGTTCCTTCTCTGATTATGAGAAATTTGGCTCCTGTTATCTTCAATGTATTTAACTATTTGCTCATTCTCCCTTTATGTAACCAATCTCCTGACCTCACAGGCCACCTCCTTGGCCTCAATTCCTCCTCAGACCCAGTCCTGCTAGCCCCACCAGCCTCCTCATGGCCTTCAATTAAACGACTAGATAGTTGTGGAGCAGGAATTCAAACCTCAATGCTGCTAATCACTTGACAGAGAGCCCTTTATTTGGCTTCAAGCCCAAGTAAGTCTATTTGTGAAACTGCTTCTATGAAGATATTCATGGAAAAGGGGCTCTGGGGTTAGTGAAATGAAGATTTAACCAGGCAGAGTGTCAGTCCACAGGGATGTGCCTTCCATAAGAAACTTGGAGGATCAAGGGTGGAGGCAGTCAGATCCCAACATCTGCCAAGAATCACAGTAAGAGGATTCTCCGAAACTGGTGAGGTTCAGGGACCAGTCAACCAGCACCCCTGGTGCCACAAATGTCCTACTATGTTTCGTTATTATATCAAGAGCACATTTCATTAAGACACGAACATATCACTGTGCTGTATCTAAAGAGGGAAATACTGCTTTTATTAGAAGCTTCTTAAATTGAAATTCTAGGAGATGGATGATGGTATTTACTGTTTTAGTGCTGACTTCATTTCTTGGTTCAGAAGATCAGAAATCTGTTCATGTTTTAGAGAACAGCATGAGTCCATCTGTTCAGGTCAGAATTTTCTATGTTAACATGAAGATTTATGGGGTGGTAACTTACGTAAGAAAAGCCAATGATAATTATATTTTTTGCTGCCATTTGGAATCTACATTTTATTTTTGGTTAGTAATGAAAATATAGTAAGACATACACACACATACATTGAATTAATTTTTTCAAACTATGATAAAGACATCTTCCTCAATTTGTGTAGTATTTCACCTGTTTTGGTATGAGTACCAGACACTAGCCATTTAAATTTTCTTTGTAGTATGGTTTGTTTATCCACAGTTTTCCTTCCAACAGAAGGCACAGAAATACAAGAACTACAGTTGGCTTCCTGGGTGACTATTCTAGTTTGACTGAAATACAGAGTAATGATTTCTTTTTACCCCTGATGAAAATAGCTTGGTTTTTTATTTTCCCTGATTTTAAACACATATGTAGAAAAATTAAAAAGTAGAAAGAAGAAAATATTTAATAATTGAAGTTTCTTCATCCATAAGTACAGATATAAGTTGTTTTATAACTAAATAAAATTATACCATGAATATAAATAATGATATATGATTCTATTCATGATATAAATAGAATCACACCATGAATATTCTTTTATACCTTTTTTCTTATTCAGTGATATGACATGAAGATTTTCTTATGTCAGTATATGAGCGTACTTCAAAAAATTCATGGAAAAATGGAATTAAAAGATAGTCCGAATCTTTCCAGGAACTTTTTGAAGATCCCTTGTATATACATATACATTATCCTTTTGTATGGCTGTGTAATATTGCATTGATGTTTTATTTAGCCAGTCCCCCATTAATGGGCAATTAGGTTATTTCCAATTTTTCATTGTGGAAGAAAAGCCGTGATTAATATCTTTGCATGCACACCTTTATGTACTTTACCTGTGGTCTCCTTAGGATATATTCTCGGATATGGCATTTCTGGGTCAAAGAGTTCACACATTTTAAATTTTGATACATGGTCCTGGTAAAATTAACTCTTGATGAGATGGATTACAGTATGCTCATCCCTCATATATGATGTCCCTGTCAATGACAGTACTTGGTAAAGTCTCTTTTCAACTTTGTAGTGGCATTTTATGTTATTTATTTTTTTGGCAGCTGGCTGGAATGAAGATCCATGCAGTAGCATTTTACGTGTGTTTGTGTGTTAAGACATTAAAGGAGTGGAGTGATTTTAATATATCTATGTGTTACTTAACCAACCAGGTGTTGTCAAGTTTCATTCAAAATTTGATTTATGGTTTGGTCGGAAACAAGATGACATCTGGTGATTATTTTTTAATTGCCTTATCTTATGTGATTTTAGTGAGATGTGGTATTGGGGAGGAGGTGAGAGTTGTAACTTTCGTGAGTGATGTCTATAGTGTGAAGAATCAGTTATGATTAAACCAAACCAAATTTGTAAAATTTTGAACTAATTCATTTGGCATTTCTGTAAGATTGACCGTAAGAGGGATTTCATGCTTGGCCTTCTCATGGATAAACAGCAGCAAGAACAGGGCAAATGTGGTGGTGTGTGTAGTATTTGAAGGGTTTGAGAGTAGACTCTGTTGATCCTGGAGTGTTCCTTTTTTGTTCAGGGATTAGTGCATGTCCTGGGACTTCTTTGAACTCAGCTGGACTGTTTGATGCTGTCCTGTGAGAGTTAGGTAAATGATATGCAACCAAGAAGTATAACTTTAATGGGCATATTGGAACAGCACAATAATTTTTTTTACATTTAATTAACATCTAACTTAATTGGTGATTTAACCATATAGATACGTACAAAAAAGATCATGGAAATACAAAAGGATCATTTTATTCCTGCCTCTCCTCTTCTAATGATGGCTGTGGTCTACCCTTAACAGATTCACCCAGAACAGCTGAATTTAAAGGTGCTGATTCACGGCAAACTGATTCTGCTTTTTTTTTTTTTTTTCTTTTAAGACATTAGGAAAGTGGTAGATGATAAATATATATTCATTGAGAATGGCACATTTTATGCAAATCGATAAGTCCACAGCTTCAGAGATTAGAAAGGCTCTTTCCTGGTGGGGAAGTGTTGATTATAAATGGTGAAAGACTTGCACTCTAGCATCTTCTTAGCTGTCAGTCGACACATTCATCACTGTGCCAGAATGGATTTTAAAACGTCACAACATAAATTGCTCTGTTCCAAATGAGGCATCGTTGCTTTCACACAAGCCAATCAACCTGCTTGTTTGAAAACTGCCACTTAAGGCTTTTTTCCAACCTCAGTTAACCTTTTCCTTTCCTGGTATGCAAGGTTCATTACAGTCTACTAAAATCATTAACCACCACTGAGTAGAGAGGATCCAGGCTTTGCACATCAACTTTGCGTATACAGCAACTAAGAAGTTCAGTTGTTCTTAAGCTGATGACAAGACTGAATGTTTAGTCCAGCTCTAATTAGACTGGTAAACTCCATCCCTACCTCCCCCTTTCCATACCTTCTGCCCTTATCTCTTTCCTTTTTCTAAGTCCTTTCCCTCCCAGAGCCAGCTGTTGACTCCTAGCAGCTCCTGAATGGCTGATAGTCCCTGGTTATCCCTTTTCTAACTTTCTGCTTTAGAAGTATCAGCTGAGTTTCTAGCTCAAACTTGAGTTAGCCCTCCTGTTTGGTGCATCCCTTCCCACTTCTCCTCCTGTGTCAGGTCCGCCGCCGGCCGATCCGAACAGCCCTAGCCTCATTCCTTTTGGTGGGTGAGCGAATGGCCTGGATTCCTCTTTCCCTCAGGTCCCCGTTGGGAGGAGACGGGGGAAGAGAGCCGTGAAGAGAGGTGAGCACAGCTGCCGGCCCCAACCAGCCCGTTAAAGGACACTCAGACGCAGCGGGGGTTCTGTCGAGCAGTTCCGTTTATTATCACACAAGCACTTGCTTTTATAGGCAGTTGGGGAGGGGAGGTTTTTTTGTTTTTTTTTTAAAAGATGACCGGTAAAGGGGATCTTAACCCTTGGCTTGGTGTTGTCAGCACCACGCTCAGCCAGTGAGCGGACCGGCCATCCGTATATGGGATCCGAACCCGGGGCCTTGGTGTTATCAGCACCGCACTCTCCCGAGTGAGCCACAGGCCGGCCTGGGGAGGGGAGGTTTTAACATAATCCTATCAGCTTAAGGGTCAAGAGCATGCATCCTGTCTCAGTGCCTAGCTATTGCAACCACGCAGTGTTTACGAGCACGGAAGCGCGTATTTGGCCAATAAGGGCTAAGGCAAGGTTCCCGCAGACTCTCCCACCCTACTTCCTCCCAGCGCCGTCTTAGGCTGCCATGTTAATACGCCCTTGTGGGCCCATAATGGCGCAGCTTGTAATGTCACTTAAGGTGGCGTTAGTTTTTAAGGCCCGACACTCCCGTACCCCCTGACCCCCACCTAATTCCATCAGATCTCTCTCCTTATCTCTCATCTCTAAGTCCTTTAGCTATAATTTTTTCCCCTACTATAATCCAGACTAACCCAGCCGGCAAAATCCTTAGGCCTCTCTTCTATTCTTCCACAGCTAGCTCAGCCCAGTGCTTCTCAGCCCTCTTAGACCAGACTATAGTTTGCTCCTCCCAGTGTGGTCTACTCTGGAATCAGTGTCCATTTACCTTTCCAAGTTCAGCTAAGCAGACTTCATCCCCACCCACGCCTGCCACGTCCCAAACTTCAGCCTAGCTCAACCACACCCTCTTGGGAAGCTTCTGCTAAGCCTCCTAATAAGTATTTTCTCTCACCCAGGTAGCCCTCTTTTAAATTCATTTTTCCTAACACACTGAGGAACTTATCATTCAGCTTGGTACACCCTGAATTTCTTCTAGCCTGGAATGAATGAACTGTTATCCAATACTGGCACTGTTGTGCATTTGTTAGCATGGCAGGGAGTCACCATCACAGAGGATGTCACCACTGACCTGTTACCATCAAGGTACAGAGATGATGATGGATTTGGGCTGATTCATCCACATATTAGTCTGTTTCTATTGCTTATAACAAAATACACAGAACGGGGTAATTTATAAGAAAACAGAATTTATTGCTTACAGTTTCAGAGGCTGGGAAGTCCAAAGTCCATGGAACACTTATGTTGAGAGTCTTCTTTGGTGGTGCATTGTTTACAGCAATGGAGGGGTTTCCTATGGTGGATGGTGAAGCAGAGAGAGAGACTAATCTCCTCACTCACTCTCTTTTAATGCCCTCAGAACCATGCCCCTGACCACCATTGTTAATCCATTCACTACTGCATGGTCTTAGAATCTAATCACCTCATCAAAGCCCCATCTTTCAATTAGTGTAATAGGATCTCACTCCCTCAACAGTTTCAGTGGGGATTAAGTCTCAATGAAGTTGGGGGGTTGCATCAAATCTACAGCAATCCACAGTCCTCCCCTGGTTCTTCTAAGCGAGAAGATGGATTTGGAAGATGGTTGGCAGGGTCAGGAGGTGCAGTCAGTGGCTATGGAAACAAAAATTAGCTATTGCTACAGTAATATAGAGCCACACCCTATCTAAAGCCTGGACTGTCCGGGTCAGAGCACCAAAACCAGGTCCAGAATGCAACAAGCTTGTTATTCCTCAGACTCTCAGAGTAAATTTTTTCTCAAGAACAAGAAGCTCATGGATAGAGGGAAGGACTTTATATACTACTAATCTTTGGGCTAAATATCATTTTGCTACTGGTCAATAATGTGATCAAAATAAAGGTCATAATTTATCCCCAAGAATCCTCCAAATAATATTTTTAGCATAAATACCTAAGAGTTACCATCATATAGTCATGTGCACAAATTGTGTGGGGAAAACCCCAGATTATAGCCAATTTAAAGTCCAGTCAAAATTTATATCTTTTTTATAAAGATTAAATTATTTATAATTTATTATAAATATTTTTATATATTATATATTATAAATATTATTATTATTATTATTTTGTCTTTTCGTGACCGGTACTCAGGCAGTGAGTGCACCGGCCATTCCTATATAGGATCCGAACCCGCGGCGGGAGCGTCGCCACGCTCCCAGCGCTGCACTCTCCCGAGTGCGCCACGGGCTTGGCCCCTATATTATAAATATTATTGATAAAAATTAAATTATGGAAGGTAATCACTTCTAGTTTTTGTAAACAAAAAGTACTGACTAATTAAGGAATCATTTTTAATATAGGATTTAATACATTCATAATATTCTAGAAATATTCAGATGACTACTTTGAAGTATTTTGAAATAAAGACAATTCCTATATTTAATAAAGCGACTTTTAATATTCCTCTTAGGTGAATTCAAAGTATATCTTAACTAGCTACCAAAATATTTTGAAAATGGAAACAAATAAAAACTAATAATTTTTTGTTTTGTTTTTTATATTCCAAATACTTACTGCCAACCTTTCAATGAATACTCTTACCACATTCATTCAATTCAGTTTCATTGCCATTTTCTTATTTCTTCCTTGCTGGGTGGTTCGAGATCTGCTTCAAGTGACAAGGAGGTATAAGTTAGGGGGTTCAAAGCCTTTCATATTTTCAGACTGAAAGTTCTTCAGTGATGCAGCTCAAAACGATAGTTCTCTAAATCCAATACTTTTGCAGAGATGCTAATGCCTCTTCCAGGTAAATTCTGACTGGGCCATTCTGATAATTCTGGGACAGCATGGGGCCAGAATAAAGTATAGGGGCAGGCCTCTCCAGACTGGGAGAAGGGTCCCTCAGGGATCTGGAAGCAGTATCCCCAGAACGGAGAGTCAGAATTGCAGCCTAGTGGCAAAGACAACAGTGTGAAGACAATCTCAAAGGTGAGGTCTGGACAGAAATGGGAGAGTGAGTAGCAGAACCTGTAATAGCTGATAGCAGGATGTGACAAAGCTCAAGAAGCCATTGTAGAACACAGTTCAGGACTGAGTATTATTGTTCACTCACACTTATTAAATATGCTCTGTGCTCTGTGTGCCAAGAACACAAATTTGAATGAGAATTCTCTTGGCTTCATGGAACTCACAAGTCACAAAGGAGATTGCAACTTGGCATGCTCCTTTTAGATGGTGCCTGGATCTGTTGAAGGAGTGGATGTGGCAGATTAAAGGAGCAAGCCTGGGCTGGTACACAGCCCAGAAATCTCGAGATGTGCTAATAAGTTCTGCCTACAATGGATGTGGGAGGAGGTAGAGTCATACTATGATGGTTCTTGACTTGTGGCTCTGAGTTTTCTCTGACTATTTTTTTTTTTTTTTTTTTTTTGTCTTTTTCGTGACCAGCACTCAGCCAGTGAGTGCACTGGCCATTCCTATATGGGATCCGAACCCGTGGCGGGAGAGTCGCCGCGCTCCCAGCGCAGCACTCTACCAAATGCGCCACGGGCTCGGCCCTTCTCTGACTATTTTAAAATCAGAGGTCTGAGTGAATTTTAGTACTTGCCCTTGGCCTTTACCCCTTCCCCCTAGGCTAGCTGAGCCTAGATGAAAATTTGAGTAGAAACTGTTGGGAGGTGGACAGGGTATGCAAGGGAGTTATAGGAAAACACATTTGCATTGATACTGCATTTCCAGAGAACTAAGTAATCACATAAGATTTAGAAGGTCCCTAGTAAAAGATTGCTTGAAGGAATTATTCAGACTCAGGCTAATTGGTGGTGGTCCTAAGTCCTTATCTCAATTGACATGTATTCCTTCAGTATGAGCTCAAAGTGCCATCTCCCCATCTTAAAGGAAATCTTATGCTATTACCCTAGACTACCAAACTAAGCATGGTTGATTCTTTCAAAAATCTATTCTAGTTTTCTTCATAAACTGTAGACAATTTTCCCAAAACAATAACTGCATGAAGAGCAAAATGTAGGCAAACTGTTTACTGTGAATTATACACTATTCTATCTCATCAAGAAAACAGTGAGTAGCAATTTAATGCTATTAGAAAAGAACATCAGTATTATCTTCAGTCTTTGATTCATTAGACCAGCATTACATGTAAATGAATACTATTTCATAAATTTCAAAATACTAATGTTTTATTGACATCTGTATTAAAATGATATTGTTAAGAGTAGATGCAGAAGTTTCCTGATTGATGAGATTCAGTTTCGGATATTACATCGTATGCCAGTACATCTATATATCTGACTGTTTAGTTGCAGATAACAAAAATCACTACAGCTTTTTCAATCAGAAAGAAATCTAATACAAGGAATCAGAAGTTTCCAAAATCACTGGAAGACACGCAGGAGGAAGTTTCAGGCTGGGCCTCCAGGCATACTTCCTAGAATGCATGGTTTTATCCTTTAAAAAATTCCTAATGTAAAATGTTGGTGTAGTAATTCATAGACTGTGTGTAAGCCTTCTTGCTACAGAAACAGAGCAGAGAAGAAAATCAGGATTTCTTCTATGCTAATAACAAAATCTCTGTAGTATTTGACTAACAGATAGGAAGCAAGCTAGTGTTTATTGAGCACCTGGATGTCAGGCACTATGTTAGATGCTCTTGATCATGGCATTTAATCCTTATTAATAATCTTTAAATCTGGTAATATGAGCTGATCTCACAGATGAAGAAACTAAGGTTTAGAAAGGTTATGTCATGTATGTACAGGTAGAAAGTGATAGAGGCAAAATTCAAATTCAGGTCTGCTGCCTCCAGAATTAGTTAGACCTGTTGTCCAGCATAGGTTTTTGAAGTTCTCATTCAATCTTCAGTAACTACACCCAGCAGCTAGTCCATTCAGCTATTGAGAGGTGTTTCACAATTCACTTTTTTAGATGATCCATGAGGATGTGGTTCTTAAAAGCAGAAATTTCAAAAGATCGCAGGGGGCTAGCAAACCAGCAAGTAGTTTCTATTTCAGGCTAAAATCATCTTGGCCATGTCACTTGACCGAAATCTTCGCAGTCTCATCCAAAACTTTTCTAGATACTTAAGAAGGTGAAAAATTATTTTCTGGCCAGCCTGTGGCTCACTTGGGAGAGTGTGGTGCTGACAACACCAAGTCAAAGGTTAAGACCCCTTTATCGGTCATCTTTAAAAAAAAAATTTTTTTTCTGAGAAAAATCATGGGTTTACACGCAAGAAGTTGTTTTGAGTACACCTGTACTAAGCGTATGCATCTTCTGAGTAAGAATACAAATCTGATCTTCAGACATTCATGGAATGATGGTGTATAATTATTAAAAACTTGTTGAGATAAAACAACACAGTTTATTATCTTGCAATTCTGTAAGTTAGAGGTCTGACATGGGTATCACTGGGCTAAAACTAAGGTGTTGGCAGGATGTTACCTTTCTGGAGGCCCTAGAGAAGAATACATTTTCTTGTCTTTCTCAGCTTCTAGAGGCTGCCCACATTCCTTGGCTTACGGCTCCCTTCCATCTTCAGTGCCAGCAACAACAGGTTAAGACCTTACATTGCATTACTCTGACTTTGCTTGCATTGTCATATCTCCTTCTGACTTTTCTGCCTTCATCTTCCACTTTTAATGACCCTTGTGATTACATTGGGCCCAACCAGATAATACAGGATAGTCTCCCTGGTTTTTTTTTTTTTTTTTTTTGACTGGTAAGGGGATCGCAACCCTTGGCTCGGTGTTGTCTGCACCACGCTCAGCCAGTGAGTGCACCGGCCACCCCTATATAGGATCTGAACCTGTGACCTCAGCACTACCAGAGCTGCACTCTCCCAAGTGAGCCAAGGGGTCAGCCCTAGTCTCCCTGTTTTGTCAGCTGATTTAGCAGCCTTAGTTCCATCTGCAACCTTAATTCTTCTTTGCCGTGTAAGGCAATGTATTCACAAGTTCTGGGAATTAGGATGTAGGTATCTTGGTGGGGAGTGGGCTTTATTCTGCCTACCATGGATGGCTACTTTGTAGTATGGTATAGAAGAGCTTGGGGTTCTGAGGAAGACAGACCTGGATCAGAATCTTGGCTCTACCATTAACTGGTTATGTCACCCCTTAACTGTCATCCAACCTCACAGAACCTACCTACTTCATGGAGTTATTTTGATCTTTAAGTGAGAAAATAAAGTCTTAGCATATGCCTGGCACAGAGAAGGTGCTAAATAAACATAGCTATCATTATAATTAAAGGATCTAGAGCCATATTCAGGACCAAACAATCCAAAAGAGCACATCCCAGGTGACTGATAGGATCTGTGCTTGATATTTCCTGTTGTTTCATTTTTCCTTTAACTCTCATTCAGTGGTTGCATCAAATTCTTCGAAAACCAAACAGTGTATTGATCCTGAATAAACACAAAGAATATGAATAAAGACACACTTTAGTTCACTTTTAGTCTTAGCCAGCTTTTCTCTATAGATGATATTTGAATGAAGAACAAAGAGGCAAACATGAATACTCTTGATTTATCTCCTGTTCTTTCAGAATCTTCCACTGGCCATCAAAACAAAAATCATGTTTTTATTTACATTCAATGGAAAAACTTCAAAATCGTTATCTGTTCATTTTCACATGTGTGGCTTTTCCTGTGATAATTATGGATCTATCCATGCATAAAGGACTGGCAGTAGTTGGTCATTCCATTTGCCTTTCAGCTCTCAAGGGCTGAAGTTAATGAGTAAACTATTATGTTCTAAGCCCATTGTTGGATCTATATCGACTAGCCATTAAAAAAGATATCATAGAAAATTTAATTCATGGAAAAATGTTTACAGTGTATTGTAAAATGGGAAAGTTATAAAATAGAATATAATATTTGATACTATTTTTGAAAAGAATTTCTGGGTCAGTAGTTATCTCTGGGTGATAGGATTATGAGTCATTTTTATTTGCTTTCCCACATTTCTGAATTTTCTACAATAAATATATATTGCTTTTGTAATAGGAATAAACAAAATGTTGGTTTTTACTTAGAGATCCATTTGCGGTAAATAGCTCCTGAGTCAGGAGCTTGTTTTGAACAAGCCCAGATGTGGCACCACTGTGGATTAGTTGGTGCTGGGACTCACCTGAGTGGGCCAAACTTGCACTGGGAAGCAGGGAGCTAGCAACTGAAATTCAGCCTGCAGGTGCTGAAAGACAGGTATCTCTAGCACTCTTTGTAACTGATTGAGAATGGTTTAATTTAGAAAAGCAGATAAAAATTACTTAAGGAACAGCTCCAGTTTGCAGTTTGAGGAATATTAAAGAAAATCTAGGAGATTTAGCAGCAGAAATAATGACAGAGGTAAATACACAAATTCTCTTAATAGCCAAACTGCACACCCTGATGTTTTATTCTTGAAATATTATGAACTTTAAAGTGTTTTACTAGATAAGTCCCCCTATTTGAGTTACTAAACAGTTAAACCCATTTATTTATATTACTTATTTTTTGTTCTTAGCTAAATTTGTTTCATGAAAAAAAATGGTCCAGTCACTCAATAAACATTTATTGAACACCCATCTCATGCTAAATACTGTACTAGTTGCTACAAATATAATATTAGTAATATATAGTCTCTGCAGTTGAGACCCTCCCAGGTCTAGTGGAAGAGAAGACAAAAATATAGTTGTAATTCAGTGTGATATAAATTCTATGATTGAAGGTATAATGAAAGCACTGGGGTCGGGACATCTAACTCAGATTGGGGTGGGGGTGGGCCTAGGGAAGTTTTCCAGAGAAGGTGATATATAATCTGGGCCTTGAAGAATGAGCAGGAGTTAACTAGGTGAAAAAACAGGAAAGGAATGTTCCATAAAGAAGGAACAGCATATGTAAAAACCCAGAGACATGAAAGAACTTGACATATTCAAAGAATTCTCAGTAGTTTAGAATAGCCAGAACTTTTGTACAGGTGGAAGTCAAGCAGGGGATGAGGCTATGATGGTTAATTTTATGTGTCTTCTTGGCTGGTCAGACATTATTATGGATGTTTCTGTGAGGGTGTTTTCAGATGAGAGTTACATTTATTTTATTTTATTTTTTTTAAAAAAGATGACCAGTAAGGGGATCTCAACCCTTGACTTGGTGTTGTCAGCACCACGCTCAACCATAGAGCTAACCGGCCATCCCTATATAGGATCCGAACCCGTGGCCTTGGTGTTATCAGCACCGCACTCTGCTGAGTGAGCCACAGGCCGGCCTGAGAGTTACATTTAAATTAATAGACTTTGAGTAGATTGCCCTTTAAAATGTAGGTGGGCATCATCCAATCAGTTGAAGGCCTGAATAGAGCAAAAGACTGACCTCCCCCAAACAAGAGGGCATCCTGCAGCAGCCAGTCTTGAACTGCATCATTGGCTCTTCTCTGGGTCTAACCTGCCACCCACCCTGGACTTGCCCCCCCCCCCACACCCTTACTGATTCCATCCCTCTGGAGAAGACTGACTAACACAGAGACTAAAGGCAGAGCATAGGGAGAGTTCTGAACATTTTGTGCTTTGGATTCTTAAGGAAAACTACAGGCTTCTAGTTATCTAAGACTACCATTGATTAAGCAGGGATATTAAGAGAGCAGATATGTATACCTGGGCCAGTAAGACCCTGTACAGATGTCAGTAGTCTTAACATTATTCCCCATTTTTCCTCATGTCTCCCTCATCTTGGTTTTCAGATCTATTCCAATCCATCAACAAACATTTATTGAGTGCCGGTATGTACCAGACACTTTGCTAGCGGTTGAATATGTAAATGGTGAGAAAGTCTTCCATCAAGAAGTGTATGGTCTTGGGCTTACCAGTTAGCTCAGTTGGTTACAGCATGGTGTTATAACACTGTATTAATCTATTTCTGTTGCTTATAACAAAATACCTGGAACGGGGTATTTTATAAAGAAAATGAAATTTATTGCTTATAGTTTTGGAGGCTTGGAAGTACAAAGTCCAGGCAATACGTCTGGTGAGAGCTTTGGTGGTGGTGACAGTGTTGGCAAAGTATCACATTACAAAAATGGAGCAGAGAGAGACCAAACTTTTCACTCTCCTTTTAAAGCCTTCCAAACCATGCCCATGACCACCATTTTTAATCCATTCACTATGGCATGGTCCTGCAATCTAATCACATCTTCAAGGCCCCACCTTTCAATTTCCATAATAGGATTTCCCACCCTCTTAATAGTTACTGTGGGGATTTAAGCTTCAGTGAGGTTGGCAGGGGAGGGGGGGTTATCTAATTTACAGCAAACACCAAGGTCAAGGGTCCCAATCCCTGTACTGGCCACTTGCCAAAAAATAAATAAGTGTATGGTCTTGTGGAAAAGATTTTTTAAAGCTGCCAAAAACCAAATAAACAAATGAATGCAGGGACAGTGGGGTACAAAGATGAGGGAGGCCAGGAAAGGCTTTGCAAAGGAGGAAGTAACACTTGTGCAAATGACTGAAGCTCTACAGGTAGACAGGGGCAGAAGGCAAACATCATAATGTGAATAAAAGAGCTAAAATGTATTGAGCTAGATGCCAGACGCTAGGTGCTTTATATGTATTAACTAATTTAATATTTTCATTCTCCCTCTGAGGTAATACTATTGCAATTGCAATTTTACAGAAAAGGAAATAGGCAAGGAGTTTAATAAGTTGCCCATGGTCACAAATTTAATAAGTTCTACAGCTAGGATTCAAATCCAGGCAGTCTGGCTTCAGTATCCAATTTTTTAAAAAAAATTTAATCTCTAGCCCTATGCCTCTCTCTGTCTTCCTTAGTGGTACGATAGTCTATAGATTAACTAAATCTTAGAGCCAGAAGAGCCCTTAGGTAATCTAGTCAAGTGGTTCTCACACAGGAAAATTATACATTGGAATTACTGGGAAGTTTTTAAAAATTCCAGTGCCTAGTTTTGCTTACCCCACCACCCCCCACACATACTGGAGGAACCACTACTTCTCTCTTGCCCACCATTTTTTTTTTTTTTTTTTTGTCTTTTTCGTGACCGGCACTCAGCCAGTGAGTGCACCGGCCAGTCCTATATAGGATCCGAACCCGCGGCAGGAGCGTCGCTGCGCTCCCAGCGCCGCACTCTCCCGAGTATGCCACGGGCTCGGCCCTTTTTTGTATTTTAAAAATTGTGGTAAACTATAATACAGAACTTACCATTTTAACCATTTTTAACTGTACAATTAAATGGCATTAATTACATTCATAATGCTGTGCAATCATCACCACTATTTCCAAAAAATTTTTATTAGCCGGAAGAGGAACTCTGTAACCATTACGTAATAACCCCCGACTCTTCCTACCCTCAACCAGCCCCTGGTAACCTCTAATCTACTTTCTGTCTCTATGGATTTACCTATTCTAAATATTCTACATAAGTGGAATCCAATATTTTCCCTTTTGTGTCTGCCTTATTCAACTTAACATAATGTCTTTAAGGTTCATCCCTGTTGTAGAGTATATCTGAACTTTATTCCTTCTTATGGCTGAATAATATTCCACTGTATGTATATACCACATTTTCTTTATTCATTCATCTGTTGGGGCATTTGGTTGTTCCCCCAAAACCCCAAACACACACTGGAGGAAATGCTACTCATAACTTAACAATGTTGTATACATAAATGAAATGACAAAGGGAGACAGAAACTAAGTACCAAGTGGCACAGGGAATAGGCCCAAAGGTGTGAAAATACCATAGTTTAGTTTGGAGTAGAAAGAGGCCAGGTTTTAGGGAGGGAGTCTCAGTGGAAGGGACAGTCAGGTGGTTGAGGTTTTTCTCCTACTTTCTGCACAGATGTTTTGTCATCATCATCCCTGTTTCCTATCAGTTAACTTTCTAATTTCAGGAAAATGAAAATAGTTTCTTCTATTATGAAAGCAGAATGTGATTTTGACAGTGATAATGCTTTCTCATTTAAGGCAATGAAATAAATATCATTTTTCTTGAGATCATTTGTATGAATAAGTGGTGGCTACTTCTGGGCTAGAGTGTTGGACAGGGCTGTGTCTGTGGGGGACAGGAGTGAAGTTGAGAACGTAAGGCAGGGAAAGAGGGAAGGGATTGGAAAGAGTAAGAGAGGAGTAGGAAGGAGAGACTAATTTTGAGTAGTATGTGACAAAGTTTTTGACAAAACCTGGGAACAAATTCTCTTCAACAACAGAGCCTACTGACATGTTCCACAGGGCCTACCTGGTATCCATCACATAGGAAGTGTTCTGAATCTACTGAATTAGTCTCCCAAAGCAGGTAGCTCCCTTTATCCCCTTTAAGCTCTTTCAGTCCATAATGAGGTAAGCCATTAACTTCCTCTAAATTTTTAGTTGCCCACCCCTCTCCAATGTTCCCCTATCCCAAGACCTCCTCTCAAAGGTTTCACTTCCTCTCAAAGCTGAGTTAACCTATGTTTAGTGCTTAGCACAATGTCTGTACAAGTGTAAATATCAATGTCTGGCTATTGATGTTATTATTATCAGCTTTCCCATCTTTCCTTCTGTTTTCACTGGATTTTAGAGCCATTAGTTTTGTCTTCCTTTATTCCATTTGTTTTTCCATTCTTGCTTTTATTCTAATGCTAATATTTCCCATTAGAATGCTGAAAATGTTGTCATGATCTCTGGCTAAATCAAGGTTTTCCTTGTCTCCTTAGTCCCTTTCTGATAGCCCATTACAAGGATGCTTTAATCTACATGTTATCAAGGGGGAAACAATTACGTGCCTTATTTTTTGTTTTCCTAAGAGAGATGTAGATGGACTGTGGTTCATTAAGCAACAATCTGATGCAATATGAAGTGATATTTTTATTGAAAGTTCTAGTATATATGTCCTAAGTAATACATTTGACTTGGAATGATTCTGTCCAGGCTGCTCTGAAATTTTTTTTTATAGTTTTATAGAGATAATATTCAGTTGGTTTACCATAGCTGACTACTAGACGGTATGTCTCTCTTTTTTCTTCCTCCTCCTGAATTTGCCATTCAAATTCCTATATATCTGAGTATCTGAGTGGGGTCCTATATATCTGAGTATCTGATTGAAGTCTTGTACAATTAATTTTTCCTGCAGCCCCACTTTTACATTTCATGGTACTGTTCCTTTTCATGATTCAGTGATAAACTTGGTTCATTTTGATCACTTGCCACTTACATGCAACATGAACATTATCACACTGTCTGAGAAGGGCAAACACTTAATTCCTCATGATAAATTCCTTACTTTCCAAGTGTACCTGATACAAGAAATGGCATGTCTTTTACCTTCTATCCTGTTTTTTTCTCCCTTATTACCATTATTCTTCTCTCTCAAACCTTACTTTATTAGATTAAGAACTAGTGGGGGGCCGAGCCCGTGGCGCACTTGGTAGCGTGTGGCGCTGGGAGCGCGGCGACGCTCCCGCTGCGGGTTCGGATCCTATATGGGAATGACTGGTGCACTCACTGGCTGAGTGCCGGTCACAAAAACGACAAAAAAAAAAAAGAACTAGTGGGGATGCCTGGCTAGCTCAGTTTGTTAGAGTGTGTTGCTAATAACACCAAGGCCCAGGGTTCAATCCCTGTACCAGCCAGCTGCCGAAAACAAAATAAAAGCACTATTCTAGTTCCAGAGGTGGGATCTTAGAACTGGTTCTTTTTCCTCTAAAGTAGTGGGCCTTTACACAAAGATACAGGCTTAAAAAATGTTAATAAAGTATAAGCAGACTTTAGTGCTGCTTTCAGTCCTTCTGATCCTCATGAACTGTAACAAGGGAGAAAGGGGAGAAACCCTATTCAAAGAAGGGTTTAAGGGCTGTGCCTTATCATCATGCCAGCAGGGTTCAGCATAAAGTGGGTAGAATCCTGCTGACTATAAAGACTCAGAACATGGGTCCATTTTAATCAGTTTGGAGGGAGGAATGGCTTCTCTCAACAGGTCTCAGGAAGTACAAGATTTAACAGCATAAATCCTATGCATGTCCTGATATCTCATGATACCCTGGAAAGGTGGTTGTTGGGTCCTCCCTTTTAGGTGACCAGTTGGGTGTAGTCTTGACTCCTAGAATGGTCAATTTAATTCCGGGACAACGCTGTCCAAGCACATTGGGAGTAACAAGTATCCCAGAGCTAGGTCCTCAGGTATAAGGTGATAACCTATCTGTTCTTTACAAATATTTAAAGGCCATTCATGAGTGTCAAGTATCACATTAGTGCCTACATTCAAGCCACTATATTATAATCAAGTTGCACTAGCCAGCTTTTTTTTTCTGGTTGGAAGTGGGAAGTCAGCCAGCATATTTATTTTGGTTCTCCCTTTAGAAACAATTGAAATGTCTACAGATAGTGTCTGATGGCTGAAAAACTATGTGGAGCAACCACCCTCCCCATGGCCTCTTCTCCTTTGGCTTTCCAATGGGAGCCAAATGGGATGGAGGGCAGGGTGTGTGATGGAGTTTGGATATGTTGTCCCCTCCAAAACTCATGTGGAAATTTGACCCCCAATGTGGCAGTGTTGGAAACTGATTGAGTCATGGGGGCAGATCCCTCGTGAATGGATTAATGCTCTTCCTGGGGGATGGGGGTCCTGAGTGAGATCTCTCTGTTAGTTCCTGCAAGAGAGCTGATTGTTTAAAAAGACCCTGGCACCTTCTCTCTCTCTCTCTTGCTACCTCTCGCTTTGTGATTTGCTTGTACCCGCCAGCTGTCTGCCTCTTTCCACCATGAGTAGAAACAGCCTGAGGCCCATGTCAGATGCAGCTGTCCCAGAATCATAAGCAAAGAAACCCCTGTTCTTTATAAATTACCCAGTCTCAGGTAATTGTTATAGCAGCACAAATTGGACTAATACAGAAAATTGGTACCAAGGAGTGGGGTGTTGCTATACAGATACCTGAAAATGTTGATGCAGCCTTGGAACTAGGTAATGGGCAAAGTTTGGAGGAGTTTGGAGGACTTAGAAGAAGACAAAAAGATGAGGGAAAGTTTGGAATGTCTTAGAGACTTCTGTGGTGGTGAGCAGAATGCTGATAGAAATGTGGACAGTAAATGCCATATGGATGATGAGGTCTCAGATAGAAAGGAGGAACTTATCGGGAATTGGGCAAAGGAGATCACCCTTGCTACACCATAGCAAGGAACCTGGCTGCATTGTGTCCATGCCCTTGGACTTTGTGGAAGGTGGGACTTAAGAGTTATGAACCAGAGCATTTGGCAGATGAAATTTCCAAGCAGCAAAGCATTAAGGAAGCTGCATGGCTACTTTTAACAGCCTACTCTGAGCTATGGTTGCAAAGGCATGATGTAAAGCTAGAATTTAAAAGGGAAGCAGAGCATAAAGCTTTGGACAATTTGCAGCCTGGCTATGTGACAGAGAAGCAGAGAGCAAGAGAAAAATGCAAGTGTGGAGCAGATAAACTGTTTGGTAAAGACATTAGTTTGGTGATGAGGCAGCCAGATGCTAATAACCCGGACAATGGAAAAAATGTCCTAAAGACATTTGAGAAGTCTGGAAGGGTGCCCCACCCATCACAGGCCCTGAGGCCTAGAATGACTGAGTTGTCCCAGAGGACAACCTGCTCCCAGCATTCCAGCTGCTCCTGCTGGAGCAGCCCCAAGTGTGGTTTGTGCAGCAGCCCTGAAGAGTAGAGGCCTGAAACCTTGGTGGCATCCACGTTGTGTTAAGTCTGCAGGCTGGCAGGACGTGAGAGCAGTGGAAGCCTGGCATCCTCCACCTAGATTTCAGAGGATGTATGGAAAAGCCTGGAAGCCCAGGCAGAGACCTGCCACAGGGGCAGAGCCGCCGCAGAGGCCATCTACTAGAGCAATGCTGAGCAGAAAAGTGGGGTCCAAACCCCCACAGAGAACACCCATCAGGGAAATGTCTAGTAGAGCCAAGGCAGTGGGGCTGCTGCCGGGACCCCGGAACTGCAGGGCCACTGGTAACATACAACACAGGCCTAGAAAAGCTGCAGGCACCAGCGCTGCCCACTGTGCTGCACCTGGCAGTGCTGTGGGAATGAGGCTGCCTGAGGCTTTGGGGGCCCAGATGCCCAGTTGTGCCCAGGATGCAGGAGTTGGAGTCAAAGATTATTTTGGAGCTTTAAGACGTAATGTCTGCCTTGCTGGCTTTTGGACTTGTTTGGGGCCTGTTTCTCCTTTCTTCTGGTCTATTCCTCCCTTTTGGAATGGAAATGTGTATTCAATGTCTGTTCCACCACTGTATCTTGGCAATAGATAAATTTGGTTTTGATTTTTACAGGTTCACAGCTGGAATGAGTTTCCCTTTGGTCTCAGATGAGACTTTTGACTTTAAAGTTGGTGCTGGAGCAAGCTAAGACTGTTGGGACTGTAGAGATGGAATAATTGCATTTTGTATGTGAAAGGAACATGAGTTTTGGCGGGTGCAGAAGTGGAATGATGGAGTTTGGATGTGTTGTCCCCTCCAAAACTCGTGGAAATTTGATCCCCAATGTGGCAGTGTTGGAAACTGATTGAGTCATGGGGCGGTTCCTCGTGAATGGATTAATGCTCTTCCTGGGGGATGGGGTCCTGAGTGAGATCTCGCTCTATTAGTTCCCGCAAGAGCTGGTTGTTTAAAAAGACCCTGGCACTTTCTCTCTCTTGCTTCCTCTCACCATGTGATCTGCTTGTACCCGCTGGCTGCCTGCCACTTTCCGCTATGAGTAGAAGCAGCCTGAGGCCCCGTGTCAGATGCAGCTGTCCCAGAATCATAAGCCAAATAAATCTGTTCTTTATAAATTACCCAGTCTCAGGTAATTGTTATAGCAACACAAAACAGACTAAAACAGTATGCCAGTTTATTAAATAGTTATGTGCTGAGAATCAACTTGAAAGGGATGCCTCTGACTTGAGAACATATCCTGGGCATCAATTTTCCAGTGTTGCACAGAGAAGTCATGCAATCCCATGTAAGTACTGTATCTCAAAAGAATTGTTCTCAGAACATTCAAACACTCCACATCCCACATTGCCAACATTGACCAAACAATGTTGGATCTTGGTTGTGTTCTGCAGGGACAGGGGGACTTTCTTCTGGGAGTTCCTGTCTTGGGGACCCTTGGATGGATTTGTCTTGGGGACCTCAGATGCCGGATCAAAGGTGGCCAACACCAAAGCCAGGGTCACGAACTGGACCAGCTGTTCAGCACACATGGTTTTTGGTATAAACCTCCTGCCCAGAGACCTGTATTCTTTGTGCCCTCCTCCTCCTCCTCTCCCTCCCTTTCTTCCTCCTTTCTCCTCCTCCTTCTCTCTTTCCTCTCCTCCTTGCTTTTCTTTTCCTTCCTCCTCAGAGTTTACCCAGCGCCCTCCCATAACTCTCCAGAGAGCATGTTACCAGGACATTAGCAGCACTGCAAGTCCCTAGACAGCTTTATATCTAAGGCTTTTTACCACCGTAGGAGTGGTTTTAAAAGCCTTGATGTGGTCACTACCAGGCTTACTACCAAGTTATCAAGTTACCGGTGAAGTTACCAGACTTATTTCCAAGTGGAATTTGCCTTAGGCACTATAAAAGGATTGTTCTAAGGATTTCTACCCAAGGCAGTGGTGATGTCAATATTAATTTTCTCAATCTGGGGCATGAGGTGGGCTTTGGCCTCATTTTCTGGGATGTAGCTTAGGAAACAGTGCTTCTTTGGGATGAAAACATTGGTTTCAGGCTTGCTACACTGAATTGTGCCCATTGTTCAAGTAGACACCAAACTATGCATCCTTTTTAATCCATTTGTGTTACACTTCCCACTGTGTAACGGAGACGAAAAAAAGATTACTCAAAGCACCATGAATGCCATGAGAGGCCCAAGTGACTTCATTTCAGCAACTCCCCTGTTAGAAGGAGAAAGCTGAATGTCACTGCCCCGATTCAAAGTTAGCTTCTCTCTTTTATTGTAAAGACAGGAAGTTTCACAAGAAAAATCAGTTGATTCAATCATCAAAGAAAGACGTAAAAACAAAGGCAGTGTAAAACTAGTAACAGCAGTAAAATTAACAATGTGACATTCCAGAATAGAATTTGTAAAAAGCTAAGTTGATTCACCAACAAACAGCTTGCCCTTAGGAAACATTTTCTTTTTTTGACATATTTTCCTACAGCAATTTCCTCAGAATATTTAAACAACAGTCAAGCAACTTCCTCAACATATCTTAACAACAATCAGTAGGTTAAACAGTCAATAGTCCTTCGAGCTGGAATTGAACCAGCGACCTAAAATAGTCAAAGTACACAATCCCATCCCCAAACAGTGATTAGAATTGATTAGATGGGCTTTTGCCAAGTTATCTGTGCACTTTTGTCCTCTACTCGGGAGCTTTAGCCCCATACCTACATTTACCTAAAAATCCTCTTCTAAGATCAAAGGAGAAACAAGATTTCTAACCCCTCAACACATTTGTATCCAGCATTTTGGGTTGATACATTTGTAGCCAGGCAGGCTGGACTTCGGGTTCTGTTTCATATTCCCTCTATTCAGCTGAGTTGCTCCACACAGCTGAAATGGAAACCTCTGCTCTGTAGGTCACCTTTCCATGTGATCCCTAGTCAGAGGAACTGGAGCCATGAAATTAGTTCAGACCCCTCGTCTCTGTGAGAAAAGATAAGTCCAGTTGGCACACTGATCAGAATAACTTTGAACAGATGGTAGAAAGTTATGGTCACCGAACTGCACAAAAGTCTTGCACGGGAGAAGTATCAAAACAGAAACATGAAATCATTATAAAGACAAACTAATTATGAAGAGAGTTGAGTCAAAAAACCTCAATTATCATCCAAAACTCTTTCTCTTAAAATAGACATAATTATTACTCCAGCTGGTGGCAGAGCCAGAACTCAAAACCAACATTTCTGACTCTTCAGTTTATCTCTAGAAAAAACTTTTTTTGCTCCTTCTCCTCTTAACTAATTGTGACATATGCTTAAAGTCCTAATTTAGGTGTCCTTTCCACCTGGAAAACTGGTAAATCTCCCATATTTGGGTTAGATGTTTCTTGTCTGTGCTGCAATAGCTTTTATGTAGTTGCTTTCATTATTGACCTACTAAAATATTAAATTTGAACTTACCTCTTGTCTCCTCCACTAGTCTGTAAAATCTATAAGGGCAGTACAGGGCAGGGACCATGTCTGTTTTCTTTATTTAGGTTTTTTTTTTTTCCTGGGCAGCTGGCCGGTAAGGGGATCCAAACCCTTGACCTTGTTTTATTTTATTTTATTTTACTTTTCTTGGCCAGCTGGCTGGTAAGGTGATCCAAACCCATGACCTTGTTTTATTTCTTATTTCTAGAACCTAGCATGGTGCTGGACATATGGTACCTCAAATGACATTTATTGAGTTGAAAAACTTACATGTGCAAGATGTAAGAACTAGTCAGGATTCCAGGTTCTCTTCAAGAATTGTATTCATAAAAGCCTGGAATTAAATGAAAACTAGAGAGACTGACAAAGAAGATTTTTATATATCCCTTTAGTATAAGATGGCTTTTGCATCAGTGGGACACAATATAATATTAATGGTGTTAAGAAAGGCTGGAATATATCTGTTATAAACTAATTCACTGACAGAAAGGAACAAAAATTACCCAGGGCAAATAAAAGCTTAAAGCATGCAGTTGTACTAGGATTAAATAGACTTATGAATACCTGATGGGATATTGAATAAGACTTTCCTCTTATGTTAAAATTAGCATCCAGGATCCCACAATGGAGGACAAAATACCGCACTTTCAAAAACCAATCAATTAAGGCCAGATCTCTCTCTCTAAGATACATTTTACTTTATCACTCAAGACCACTTCTCTTCCCATTCTTCAAAATACTGGGGAGGGGCTGGCCAGTTAGCTCACTTGGGGGAGCATGGTGCTGGTAACACAAAAGTCAAAGGTTTGGATCCTGTACTGGCCAGCTGTCAAAACAAACAAAAATACCGGGGTGGGCAATAGGGTGGGCCAGTTATCTATTGCAGGTAACAAATCACCCCAAAGCTTAATGGTTTAAAACAACAATCATTTTATTATCTGTCATGGTTTCTGTAGATCAGGAATTTGGAAAGGGCATGGCTGGGTGATTCTGACTCAGGGGTCTCTCTTGCAGTTAGAGGGTGGCTAGAGTTGTAGTAGTAGGGGTCTGAAGCAGCTGGGGGCTTACAGGGCATTTCCCTTTCTTCCGTAGTCTCAGAACCTCTTCATGTGGTTTCTCTACATGGGCTATTTTGAGCCTTCTCACAGCATGGTGGCCTCAGAACAGTCAGACTGCTTACCTGGTGTATCAAGGCTCCAAGCATATGTGTTCCAGCTAGGAAGGCATAGCTGAATCATATATGTGACCTAGCCTCAGAAGTCACAATCTGTCAATTCTGCCATATTCTATTGGTTGAAACAGTCACATAGACCTAGCTCTCTATTTAATAATGTCAGATATTATAAAAAACCAAACGTAGTATGAGGGATACCAGATTAGTGGCTCTCCTTGGAAAATACAGTCTGTCACAGGCTCATATCAGTCATGAGTCTCTGGTCTAAGAAGAATATTGTACTTTTTCCTTATAGGGGAGGGGAGAGACATCTTTGCCCTTAAAGCTGACTGAGGGTAAAGGTTACCAGATCATTATTTGCAACAATTGGGTGTGCCTTCTCATTCCCCAATTGGAGGTCTGCTTAGATAGCACAATTTAATTTGCCCTTTGCTTGCTTGAGCAAAGAAAAAGTAATCTGGTGGGGCTGGCCTGTGGCTCACTCGGGAGAGTGTGGTGCTGATAACACCAAGGCCCCGGGTTCGGATCCCATATAGGGATGGCCGGTTCGCTCACTGGCTGAGCGTGGTGTTGACAACACCAAGTCAAGGGTTAAGATCCCCTTACCGGTCATCTTTTGGAAAAAAAAAAAAAAAAGAAAGAAAAAGTAATCTGGAGAGAAGGGGGCAGCAGTGAGTATCCTGTACAGTCACTGGAGTGGTAAGGATATGTGAGTTTCCTGGGGCCAAGTTATTATTGTTGGTGCCCGACCAAGAGAGCTGCCTATCAGCAAGAGCAAACAGCAAAAATCTGTGGACTATAAGTCCCAAGATATGAGGCTGTCCCACATCAGGATTTGTGCACTGAGGAGGCCCTGCTGAATTTACCTGAGATAACTTATATTTGGATGCCTGAAATCTAGAGAATATCAGTGGCCTACCTGAATTAGTAGAGAAACAAAGACAACAAGCAAAGAGCATTACAACGTGTATCAGAGTCAGGGTTCTATCAGAGTCAGGGTTCAATCCGAGTCAGAACAAGTAGGAAATTTATTACAAGGAACTGGCTTATACTATGGTGGGGGCTGGATAAGCAAGTCTGAGGTCTGTAGCAGGCAGTCAGGAAGGTGGGTTTAAGAGCAGGTTGAAACGACATGAGCACAGGCTGAACCTCACTGTCCACAGGCAGTAAGGAAAGGAATATCATAAGCAGACTTGAATCCAAGGGCATGAACTGTTTGGAATCTCTGAACTTAAGAAAAGTCTAAGCACCCTTTCAAGGGCTCACCTGATTAGGTCAGGCCCACCCAGGATCTTTGATTAACTGAAGTCAGCTGATTAGGGACTTTTATCACATCTGCAAAAATTCTTTCACAGCACTTAAATTAGTATTTGATTAATTAACTGGGGACTGTAATTCAGCTTAGCAAAGTTTACACACCCAAGAGCCACCACACAGCAGCAACCAATATATGAGATGTGTGCCTTTCCTGTTTCTTCCTCCGTGTGCCAACAGACTAGAGGAGCTAGAACCTGGAAGAAGGAGACAGAGGTGTCTGAAAAGCAGACCATATTTCTCTTCCACAGTATCTAAAGGGAGAGAATAAGAGGAATAAAATAGCAGACCACATCTCCTCCCTATTCATGCCCCTGGAGATAGAAATCTAGCCTGCAGTGGAAAGAGAGCTTTGAATGGACATAAGACAAAGTTTTAACAATGGACAGCAAGTGGCAAGTTATGTAGTCTGAGATGTCATTAAGATAATTGTTACCCAGCAAGAAAAAGAGATTTGACATAACAAATTTGGGTACAGTGACTGGAAACAAATAAAACTCCCCGAGTTGAGACAAGTAGATAACAAAATGATTAGATTACAAAAAACTAGTTTAGAAGTACTACTGCAGATTTTTAAACAAGGAAGAAAAAACAAATGGCTAGAGAAGTCAGGGAAGGCTTCTTTCCAAAAGGAAGAATTGTTCTGCCTGGTGGCCCCACCTACCACCCAGAAGCAGCTGGATGGGTCACTTCACTGCAGGCTTGCCTAGTGGCCCTCCCCATCACCCAAGAAACAGCTGGACCAGCCTTTCACTGAAGCTCCTTCAAGTAGCCTCACCCCCTTCCTGAAAAACAGCTCAGCAAATCCTTCCTTGGCAGTCCAGTTCCTAAACTGCAGAGGGAAGTATGACCTCTCTTTGAGCCCCAAGAACTGGCACAGCAGAAGGGTCACTGCCAGAGCTGCACTCAGCTAGCTAAGCCAAATTGCACCCCCACCTCTGACTCAAAGGAAGAGACCAGCTGTCATGCTCCTGGAAGACCCACCCCTGAACCTTTGAACCATCACATGCATAAACATCTGAGTGAGAAACAGTTTGGCTGATGCTGGGCCCACATTGACTCTGCCACTAGAAAACCAGTCCCAGAGATCCTGACATGCCGTACGGCCACACTCCCAGCTGGAGAATCAGTCCAGCAACCACATCCCCAGTGAGCCAGCTCCTGAGACAACTGACCACAGGGTGCATGTGAATCAACCCAGCAACACTTACCCCAGCAAAGCTGTGTGACCAGCACCAAAAACTTTCAAAGCATAGGTTGCTGAGTCACTTGTTGACACAGTAAAAGAGGATTACAGCTGAACAAACTACACAGAATCTATACTACTGCATTCATATGCAACAAAGCCATTGCATTCTACCCAATCAACACACTAGGATGTATTTGCAGGTTGAAAGTCTTTTCCTATACAGGCCACTCTACAAAACTCAAAATGGTGACCGTTCCTGTGCAGATGTGCAGATATCAATGCAGGGAAACAAGAAACATGAAAAAACAAAGTAACATGATACCACCAAAAAACCCACAAAATAATGCTCCAGTAACTGATCCCAAAGAATTGGAAAGTGCTGATTTGCATGAAAAGGAATTCAAATTAATGATCATAAGGAAGCTCACAGAGATACAAGAGAATACAAGCAGTTCAATGAAACTTGAAAGACAATTCACAATCTTAATGAGAAATTTAACAAAGATATAGATATCATTTAAAAAACTCAAGCAGAAATCTTGGAATTGAAGAACTCATTAAATGAAATAAAAAATATATCTGAGAGTCTCAACAACAGACTAGATCAAGTGGAAGAAAGAATTTCTGATCTTGAAGATAGTAGTTTTGAAATAACACATGAGGGCTGGCTGGTTAGCTCAGTTGGTTAGAGCACAGCCTTACTACACTAAGGTCATGTGTTCAGATCCCTGTACTGTCCAGGCACCTCCCCCCCCCCCCAAAAAAAAGAAGAATGACCAAAACTTACAAGATTTGTGGGATACTATTGAACAAATATTTGAATTATGGGCATTCCAGAAGGAGAAGAAAACAAAAAAGATGTTGAAAACATATTTAAAGAAATAACAGCTGAATACTTCCCTAGTCTAGGGAAAGATGCAAACATCCAAATCCAGGAAGCTCAAAGGTCCACAGATAGATTCAACCCAATTGGGTCATCTCCAACACACACTGTAATCAAACTATCCAAACTTAAAGACAAAGAAAATTCTAAAAACAGCAGCAAGAGAAAAACTTCAAATCACTTATAAGGGAATCCCCATTAGACTAACATCAGACTTCTTAGCAGAAATGTTACAGACCAGGAGAGAACAGGATGATATATTCAAAGTATTGAAAGAAAAAAAACTGCCAGCCAAGAATATTATACCCAGCAAAACTTTCCTTCAGAAATGAAGGAGAAATAAAGTCTTTTTCAGACAAGCAAAAATTAAGGGAATTCATCACAACCGGACTGGCCTGACAACAAATACTTAGGGAGTCCTTGATCTAGAAGATAAAGAACAATAATAACCTTCATGAAAATACCTGAAAATATAAAACTTACTGGTAGAATAGATACACAAATTAGAAAGAGAAAGCAATCAAACCTTATCAATACAGAAAACCACCAAACTGCAAGGATAAACATTAAGAGAGGAAGAAAGTAACAAAGGACACACAAAAAAATCAGAAAACCACCAAAAAAAAATGACAGGAGTAAGACCTCTCATATCAGTAATACTCTGGAAAGTAAATGGATTAAATGCTCCAATTAAAAGACAGACTGGCTGAATGGATTAAAAAGATAAGACCCATCCATATGCTACCTACAAGAAACACATCGTACCTAAAAAGACACACACAGACTCAAAGTAAAGGGATGGAAAAAGATATTCCATGCAAATGGAGAACAAAAGCAAGCAGGAGTAGCTATACATATATTGATAAAACAGACTTTATATCAGAATCTGTACTAAGAGACAAAGAAGGGCACTGTGCAATGACAAAGGGATCAATACAGCAACAGGATATAACAATCATAAATACATATGCACCCAACACCAGAACACCCAGATATATAAAGCAATTATTATCAGATCTAAAGGGAGAGAGAGACACCAACATGTTAAGACTCCACTCTCAGCACTGGACAGATTCTCAAGACAGAAGATCAATAAGGAAACACTGAATTTAAATGGCACTGTAGACCAAATGGACCCAACAGGCATATACAGAACATTTCATCCAACAGCTACAGAATATACATTCTTTTTATTAGCACAGGGAACATTCTCTAGGATTGACCATATGTTAGGCCACAAAACAAGCCTCAACAAGTTAAAAAAAAAAAAAATTGAAATATTTTTTCTGAACCATAATGGAATAAAACTAGATATCAACAATATGAATATGCAAAACTACACAAACATATGGAAGTTAAACAGCATGCTCTTGAATGACCAATGGGTTAAAGAAGCAATTAAGGAGGAAATAAAAATTTTCTTGAAACTAATGAAGACAGAAACACAACATACCAATGTCTATGGGATACAGCCAAGGCAGTATTAAGAGGAAAGTTTATAGTAATAAATGCCTATATCAAAAAAATAAAGATTTCAAATAAACAGCCTAACAATGCACCTCAAGGAACTAGAAAAGCAAAAGCAACTAAACCCAAAATAAGTAAAAGAAAGAAATAAGGAAAATCAAAGCAGAAATAAATGAGATAGACTAAAAATGCAATACAAAAAAATTAAACAAACAAAAAGCTCGTTCTTCGAAAAGATAAAACAAAATCAACCAACTGTTAGACTAACCAAGAAAAAAAAAGAAAAGCCCACCAAAAATAAAATCAGAAATGCAAATGGAGTCATTACAACAGATAGCACCAAAATACAAAAGACCATCAGGGGCTGGCCCCGTGGCACACTCGGGAGAGTGCGGCGCTGGGAGCGTAGCAGCGCTCCTGCCGCGGGTTCGGATCCTATATAGGGATGGCCGGTGCTCTCACTGGCTGAGCGTGGTGCGGCCGGTCACAAAAAAGACAAAAAAAAAAAAAAAAAAAAAAAAAGCAAAAGACCATCAGAGGCTATTATGAACAACTACTTGACAATAAATATGAAAACCTAGAGGAAATGGATAAATTCCTGGACCCATATACCCTACCTAGACTGACTCAGGAAGAAACAGAAAACCTAAATAGATCAATAACAAGTAATGAGATTGAACCAGTAATTAAGTCTCCTAACAAAGAAAAGCTCAGGACCAGATGGCCTTACTGCCAATACTTCTTAAACTATTTCAAAAAACTGAAGTGGATGGAATTCTTCCAAATGCATACTATGAGGCCAGCATTCCCCTGATACCAAAACCAGGCAAAGACACACACAAAAAGAAAACTACAGGTCAGTATCCCTAACGTACACAGATGCAAAAATCCTCAATAATATACCAGCAAACTGAATCCAACAGCACATCAAAAAGACAATATGCCATGATCAAGTGGAATTTATCCCAGGGATGCAAGGATGGTTTGACATATGCAAGTCAATAAACACAATACATCACATCAACAGAATGAAAGAAAAAAACATATGATCATCTCTACAGATGCAGAAAAAGCATTTGATAAAGTCAACACTGCTTCATGATAAAGACTCTCAACAAATTAGTTATAGAAGGAAAGAATCTTAATACAGTAAAGGCTATATGTGACAAACCCATAGCTAACATCACACTGAATGTGGAAAAGCTGAAAGCTGTCCCACCAGGAACTGGAACAAGACAAGGATGTCCCACTCTTGCCACTTCTATTCAAATAGTACTGCAAGTCCTAGCCAGAGCAATTAGGCAAGAGAAGGAAGTAAAGGGCATCCAAATTGGAAAGGAGGAAACCAAGTTGTCCCTGTTTGCATATGACATGATTTTATGTCAAGATAAACCTAAAGTCTGTACCAAAAAACTCCTAGACCTGATAAACAAATTAAGTAAAGTTGTAGGGTACAAAATCAACATACAAAAATCAGTAGCATTTCTATACACCAACAATGAACTAGCAGAAAAAGAAATCAAGAAAGCTATCCCATTTACAATAGCAACAGCAACAAAATACCTTGGAATAAATTTAACCAAGGAGGTTAAAGAGCTCTATGAGAAATTATAAAACACTGACCAAAGAAATTAAAGAAGACACAAAAAATGGAAAGACATCCCATGCTCATGGGATGCGAGAATCAGTATTGTTAAAATGACCATACTGCCTAAAGTGATCTACAGATTCAATGCAATCCCCATCAAACTACCTATGACATACTTCACAGAAATAGAAAAAACAGTTAAAAAATTTATATGGAACAAGAGACCCCAAATAGCCAAAGTGATCTCAAGCAAAAAAGCCCAAAGTGAGGGGGTATCACACTCCCTGACTTCAAAATATACTACAAAGAGATAGTAATCAAAATAGCATGGTATTGGCACAATAGAGTAGTGGCACAATAGACCAATGGACACATAGATCAATGGAACAGAATAGAGATTCAGAATAAATCCACATATCTACAGCCAACTGATTTTGACAGGGAGCCAAGAACATACATCTGGGAAAGGACAGTCTCTTTAATAAATGTTGCTGGGATAATTGGAGATCCATATGCAGAAGAATGAGACTAGATCTCTCTCTTTCACCACACACCAAAAGCAACTCAAAATGGATTAAAGACTTAAACGTAAGACCCCAAACCTTAAAACTTCTGGAAGAAAACAAAGGGGAAACTCTTCAGGACATAGATCTGGGCAAGGACTTTATGAATAATACTTCAGAAGCATGGAGAACAAAAGCAAAAATTAACAAATGGGATTACATCAAACTAAAAAGCTTCTGCACAGCAAAGGAAACAATCAACAGAACAAAAAGATAACCTGAATAATGAGAGAAAATATTTGGAAACTATGCATCTGACAAGGGATTAATATCTAGAATGTACAAGGAACTCAAACAATTCGATAGTAAAAGTAAATAATCCGATTAAAAAATGGGCAAAGGAACTGAATAGACATTTTTTGAAAGGGAACATACAAATAGCCAATAGGCATATGAAAAAATGCTCAACATCAGAGCATTTTGCTAATCATCAGAGAAATGCAAATCAAAACCACATCGAGATATCATCTCACCCCAGTTAGAATGGCTATTGTCAAAAAGAACATACAAATGCTGGTGAGGATGTAGAGAAAGGGGAACTCTTGTACGTTATTGGTGGTAATATAAATTCATACAGCCACTATTGAAAACAATATGGAGATTTCTCACACAGAAGTACCATATGATCCAGCAATCCCACAAGTGGGTATATTCAAAGGAATAAATACCGTGAAGTTGAAGGGCCACCTGCACTCCCATGTTTGTCGTTACTCTATAATAGCCAAGATTTGGAACCAACCTAAATGTCTTTCCATGAATGACTGGGTAAAGAAAATATGGTATATATTCACAATGGACTACTCATCAATAAAACGTAATGAAACTCTGCCATTTGCAGCAACATAGATGAGCTTTGAGGAAATTATGTTAAGTGAAATAAGCCAGGCACAGAGAGAGAAATACCAAAATTTCTCACTCATATGTGGAAGTTAAAAAATTTGATCTCATAGAAGTAGAAAGCAGAATAGTGGTTACTAAAGAATGGTGAGGGAACAGGAGGAGGGGGATGAGGAAAGGGTGGTTACCAAATACAAAATATTAGAGAGATCAGAAGAATGGAATCTAGGGTTCTATAGTAATACAGGGAGACTACAGTTAACAACAAAGCACTGTGTACCTTTGAATAGCTAGTCAGGATGGTGTTGAATGTTATGTTTGAGGTGATGGATATACTAAGTACCCTGATATGATCCTTGCACACAGTATGAATGTACCCAATTATCATACTGTATTCCATAAATATGTACAATCATTATGGGTCAATTAAGAAAAATAAAAAGAGGAAAAAAAAAAAAAAGAAATAGAGTAGAATAGTAATTACCAGAGGTAGGGAAAGGGAGAGGGGAGGGAAATGTTGGTAGACTGGTACAAAGTTACAAAGTTACAGTTAGATAGAATAAGTTCTAGTGCCCTAGGGTGACAATAGCTAATAATATTGTATTGTATATTTCAAGATAGCCAGAAAAGAGATCTTGAATGTTATAACCACAAATAACTGATAAATGTTTAGGTGATAGAAATGCTAACTATACTGATTAGATAATTATACAATTTATGCATGTATTGAAACAATCTGTATTTCATAAACATGTACAATGAAAAAAATTAAAATTAAAAAAAAAGATGAACAGTGTTTAGCAAGTTGGAGAAGGGAAACTAGTGTGAATAAAGGCTTAGGGAAATGATATGTACACATAGGTGGTGAAGACAGGGAGGACACTGGACCAGTTGCTCATATCAAAGTATGAGTGTTAAGGAGCTAAGGATTGATAGGGACTAGATTAGGCAGGGTCTTGAGAGCCAGGCAGAGGAGTTAAGATTTGATAAGGTAGTTAGTAGGAAATCACTGTAGGTTCTTGAATGGGGAAAGCTTGAGGGAAGTTTTTGTTTTGTTTTGAAACTTTTTAAGACAGTTAATGGGACATGTGCTAATATAGATGGATTTTACAGAAGGACTGGGATTCAAGGGGACTAGTTAGGATGCTGTTGCAATATTCTAGATAGGAATTCACAATAACCTGATTCAGAATCATTAAGGTGAAATGAAATTGGAGAAGAAAGGGAAAATCTGAGAAATATTTCAAAGACAAAAACGGGAAAATTGATGACCAAATTGAAGTGATGGCAGAAAGGATATTTTACAGTATTCCTTGGTTTCTATTTTGGGGAACAGGAAAAATGGTGGTATCACAGACATAAATGAGGAAGTTAGGGAAGGAAAATCTATTTGGGAGATCTAAACTATTAATGCAGTTTGGGATTATTGAAGGTGAAGGCATGATTTGAAGTGGAAATATCTTGGTAAAAGTTGGAAATGAAGAATAGTCAGGTTAGACTATTGTGTTGTGAAGGAAGAACTGTAAATGGGAGGTCTAGGCTAGAAAAATGAAGGACTTAGAGGCACGGGTGGTGTTTCTTTTCATGATTTCTTCCAGCTGAAGGTGGGGCCTTTTAGAAGAGAAAGAATTAAACAGGAATGGAACAGTTGGCTACTCAGATGGTATCAAAGAACAAAATGGGATTTGATTTCTGGGCCATGGTTTAAGATCCCATTACTGATGAGTTTTTGACAAGGAACCAGAACGTTTTGCGGATTAATAAAAAAAGAAAGGTTTTCTTTTTTCTTTTTCTTTTTTTTTTTTTTACCTTTTTTTAGGGGACAGGAATCATTAAAAAGGAAATAGGAAATTTCCTATTTCCTCAAAGGAAGGAAGGAAAGAAGGAAAGAGAACTGAGTGAACAAACAAAACTCAGGTCTAAAAGAAAGAATAACATGAAATGTAGTAGACATCTTTCCATGTCAGTAAAGATTTACTACATTGTCATTTTTAATGGATGTATAGCATAGTATTCCATTGTATGAAAGTTCATTTTAGTAAGCTCCAATGAACTCTCCTGTGCATACATTTTTCCCACACCTTTTGTATGTTTTTTCTTAAGTAACACGAATATTTTAGTTATTAATTTTTTGAACAATATCATAATTCAAAAATAAAAATATAAAAAAGTACACAACAAAAAGGATTTCTTAAATTCTTGTTACCTGTCCCACCCCAGTCACTGTTTCCTTTGTATGTTTCCATAATTTCTTTATGTTATAAAAGCAAATATAAATGTGCATTACTTTTTTTTAACAGAGAATGTAAAAAGCACCTGGTGATCATCTCTTTAGGGTAAAATCTTAGAAGTGGTATTGCTAAATAAACGGTAGCTTCTAGATAAAATCTTAATATATTGCCTAGTTGCCCATTAGAAAGGTTGTATAGTTTATATTCCCACCAACAATGCATGAGTGTTACTAAATTCATTATTTATTTTCTAATTTCAGTGAATCTTTATATCTGAAAATGTACGGGGAACCCAAAATAAATGTTTAAAAATAATTTGTAATAGAAAGTGAATTCTGGCATTATACAGAATTGATTATACAAATGACTTTGGCCTTATCATTTTGATTTATAACATAGACAAATGGACACATAAGGAAAGTTTTGATCTAAGTTATTTGTTTCCGTGTTTTTCTTGTTGGATGGGTGGAAAGAAAGGTAGGAATGAAAAGATGGAAAAATATCAGTTTGTGAAGTAAAGATGGGAAATAAAGCCGAATGAGAAAAACAATAAGCAGAATGAAAAACAGGTACAGACTTGAGATAGGACTGAAAAAAGGGTAGACAATTCCAGCAGGCTCCATACATCTGATAAGGCATATTGACAGATCATCTCTTTCTAATACATTTTTTTCTAGATTCTTGTTACAGCCTCTACTTTCTATCATTGAATTGGTGCAGATGATTATAACAGACATTAAATTTCCAAAGGAATGAATATGTACATTTGTCTTTTTTCTTTAATAGATTATCTGAAGAAATGGATACTTCTCCTTCCAAAACATATCCAGTTAAAAAACGGGTGAAAATACATCCCAACACAGTGATGGTGAAATATACTTCTCATTATCCCCAGCCTGGGGATGATGGATATGAAGAAATCAATGAAGACTACGGAAATTTCATGGAAGAAAATCCAAAGAAAGGTCTCCTGAGTGAAATGAAAAGAAAAGGAAGAACGTTCTTTGGAACCATGGATACCCGACCTCTACCAGCAGAAGACCCAATGACCAATGAGATTGGACAATTCCAGAGCTTTGCAGAAAAAAATATTTTTCAATCCCGAAAAATGTGGATAGTGCTGTTTGGATCTGCTTTGGCTCATGGATGTGTAGCTCTTATTACTAGGCTTGTTTCTGATCGTTCTAAAGTTCCATCCCTAGAACTGATTTTTATCCGTTCTGTCTTGCAGGTCTTATCTGTGTTAGTTGTTTGTTATTATCAAGAGGCCCCCTTTGGGCCCAGTGGGTACAGATTACGACTCTTCTTTTATGGTGTATGCAATGTCATTTCAATCACTTGTGCTTATACATCATTTTCAATAGTTCCTCCCAGCAATGGGACCACTATGTGGAGAGCCACAACCACAGTCTTCAGTGCTATTTTGGCTTTTTTACTTGTAGATGAAAAAATGGCTTATGTTGATATAGCTACAGTTATTTGCAGCATCTTAGGTGTCTGTCTTGTCATGATCCCTAACATTGCTGATGAAGACAATTCTTTGTTAAATGCCTGGAAAGAAGCCTTTGGGTACACTATGACTGTGATGGCTGGACTGACCACTGCTCTTTCTATGATAGTATATAGATCCATCAGGGAAAAGATCAGCATGTGGACTGCACTGTTTACCTTTGGTTGGACTGGGACAGTCTGGGGATTATCTACTATGTTCATTCTTCAAGAACCTATCATCCCATTAGATGGAGAAACCTGGAGTTATCTTATTGCTATATGTGTCTGTTCTACGGCAGCATTCCTAGGAGTTTATTATGCCTTGGACAAGTTCCATCCAGCTTTGGTTAGCACAGTACAACATCTGGAGATTGTGGTAGCTATGGTCTTGCAGCTTCTAGTGTTACACATATTTCCTAGTGTCTATGATGTCTTTGGTGGGGCGATCATCATGATTAGTGTTTTTGTCCTTGCTGGCTATAAACTTTACTGGAGGAATTTAAGAAGGCAGGAGTATCAGGAAATACTAGAGTCTCCCATTAAATGAATACCTGATTATTATTATCTTGTAATGTTCAGTTATTAATATGTACACTGCCATTTTAATGTTTATAAATGTCTTTTGTGTTGTATAATTGACAGAGTGCTATATAATATATAATTAATATATGCAGATGCAGAAAAAGTTATTCTAGTCTAATATATTTAAGTACAAATATTAAATATGTGAAATATGTAATGAATCTGGTGTCTTTACTGTTATTAGCAAAAGGTAATTGTGGTAGAAGGAGAGTGTTAACTTTCATCACTAAAGAACACAAGACTTGAAGAAATGACCCATTTCACATGGAACTTCTGTGGTCCTAAAGTTTAAAAATTAGAAAAATATTCATGCCCAATGTTCTACAAATGTTCAACAAAAATCCTTCATTATTCAAAAATCTTCATGTGTGAAAAGTACACTACAAGGTGAACTGTTAAACACTAAACCCTGTTTTCTCATCTATTTGCATTAGAAAACTAGAGGTGATAGGGCTGGGCAAAAGAGCTTGAGCTGAGGCAAGAAAGAGGGAACAAAGGAAAAGAGTTGGTTTTTCAATGACAATGGGTGGTTGTTCAATGCTAGAACAGGAAATTGGTCTTCTCCTTGCTATGGCCATACCAGGCTATGCATAGGAAATGGAGGTAGGGAAAAGACTGGATTCTTACCAGCCCTACCTAATCCATGCCACTTTGTGCTTGATGGTGGAAGACCTAATGTTAGGGGAGGGTCTACTTACCCTCAGTTATACAGATCTCTTCTAAAGAGATCTTTATGATTTTCTGGCAAATATATGTTTGAACTCCAGCAAAGGTTCTCCTTACTCCTGAAAAAGACACTAATATTAATCATAGTATAGCAGAAAATTGACATGGGGTCCTGAAATTCATTTCAAAAGGGCCTAAAAGTCTGTAAAAGCATATAAGATGACATTAAGTGGAGTCTAATTTGAGCAATTCTTACTAATTTAGCACAAAAAATGTTGATATGGTAGTGGTTATCTGACTATTGTTTCTTAGCTCCAAATTTACTCTTCTGTACTTTCCTCTGTGATGCTATGGCTCAGAACATGCAGGCTACAGTTTTTCTATGCTGGTTAGGCTCCATCAATAAAGGGCATTAGAGGGAGACTGGAAGACAGAAGGGGAGAAGGGATTTCCTCCTTTCTGTCTGCTTGCAGCTTGTGTTACTGTTACCCCAGCAATAAGCAATAGCCCTTTGCACCAGCAGCAACAATTGATTTCAGCCTTGAGGTTCTTTTGGCATTACCCCCGCCACTCCCCCTTGGCTCAGCTGGGTCATTCCTCTGAGCTTCCAAGACCTAATAGTCCAACCTTGATTCCCCTTTTTTACTAGTCCTAGGGGTAGTAGCTGCTCTCTGCAGTTATCACCTCGGGGCTACCTCAGTGTTCTCTTTTTGCTTTTTCAGTCCATCAACACCCAATACTAAATCCCTTCTGCTGTAATGTCTTGTGGTTTATGTTTTCATGACTACTGTGTCTCCAGACCTTCCCCAAAGGAATCCACAGTCACCAGTAGGGTACCTATGCTTTGGAAAATGTCAACATTTAGATTTTTAAGGGATTACTAGACACTGGCCCTCAACAGAAATTAAGCAAATTGAAGCACAGAAAGAAAAAGATTTGGAAAAAAAATGAACAGAGCCTGAATGACCTGTACTAAGTACTAACAAGTCTAGCATAAGTGTAACTGTAGTCCTAGAAGAAGAGGAGGAGAGCAAGAATGGGGCAGAAAAAAATATTTGACGAAATATTGGCCAAAAGTTTTCCAAATTTGATAAAAGGAAAAAACAACAACAACAACAAAAAACAAATCCAAGAAACCAAAAAAACCCCTCAACAACCCACAGATCTAGGGAACTAAGTGAACCCCAAGCAGGATAAATACAAAGAAAACCATATCTAGAAACATCTCAATGTAACTGCTGATAAACAAAGAAAAGGAAACAAATATTTTGGCCAGTTAGCTCAGTTGGTTAGAGCACGATGCTGATAACACCAAGGTCCTATACCAGTTAGCCGCCTCCTCTCCACCAAGAAAATCATACACCGTTATCCTTTTAGAAAAACAAACACCACAAAAATCTTAAAAGCAGCCGGAGAAAAAGGCATATGACATACAGGGAAACAATGATAAGAGTTACAACTGGCTTCTCAACAGAAACAGTAGAAGCCAGAAAACAACAAATGACATCTTTAAAGTGCTGAAAGAAAACCCTTTGATGGTTTCTCATTGCCTATAGGATAAACTGTAAAGGTCCTTTACTTCCACAGACTGGCTATTACTTACATTTCTAGCTATCTTCTGCTCCAGCAATATTCTATCGTTTAATGTCTTTTTTATCATGCAGGCCCTTCTATGTGGAAAGTCCTTCTTTTTCACCTAGTTAACTGCCTGAGTGGTCTGACTGTACACTTCCCCTCCCTCTATGGCTTAATGCCCCCTCCATACATATCTATTGTTGTATTTACTATATATGAGATCACTCTCACTATAGACTATCAATAGTTTCCTGGGAAAGGCCTTGAGACATGAGACTCATTTTTCCCTTCCTTGTCTTCCCAAATTCTTTCCTTTGGGAATGATGAAGTTAGTCACCTGCATGTTTTTATCCTAGACAGATTAGCTGCCCATATCCGAAGCTCCACCTCCAGTCCATAGGTCTTAAGTTTTGACCTAAATTTTGTTGTCGCCTGATTCTGGTTAGTTCCTGGTCCACTCAGCATTAATTAGCAAGGATGATTCCTGTTTTTGATTTGAGTTCCCATGAAAGAAACCACATGCATGTTTATGTTTGGAAGTTGGGAAGATAGTGTGGAAAAGGAAGTCCCAGAGACAACTCCACTTCATAAGAACATGGACCCCATTCCTTCTAAGTGGAATTTTATATATAATTTCCTATCTACCCCACTACTCTATGCTTTCCTCTTTTATTGCTGTTCCCTTATTTTTCTTCATCTCCTTCTCTTTTTCATATATCTTTGGGAGTTTGTTGTTTTAAGAGCTCCTGGTAAGAATGGGTGATGAGGAAGCTTAAAGGAAAATTAAGAGAAAAAACCATGTTCACAGGGAACTAAAACTCTTTTATGAAAAAGCATAATTAAGCTCTCTACTTACAGCTGCTTCTTTTATTGCTTAAATAGGTGGCATGCAGTATTCAAGAGAACTGGATCAAAATCTTGTAAAGGGTCTGCTCAGGTCATTGGCCCATTCAAAATACAGTGAGTCCTCCATATGCACAGGTTCTACATCCATGGATTCAACTGACCACGGATCAAAAATGTAGCTAGGCCTTCAATGACTGCATCTGTACTGAACTTGTAGACACTTTAAAAAAAATTGTCACTATTCCCTAAACAATACAATATAATAACTATTTCCATAGCATTTATCTTGTATTAGGTACTGTAAGTAATCTAAAAATGATTTAAAGTATATGGGAGGATGTTGCTTTGCCTCCCATGGATTTGTCACCCCTTTTCCCCTGGGTGATAGAGCTGCCAAAGATTACTCAAAGCCCGTCTCTTCTGAGCAGTAAGAAGCCCTGAAAAGGGGTTAATCTCCCGGAGCCCTCAAGAGAGAGGCATTTCTTCCATTTGGGAAATTAACCACGAATTGGGGTTCTCTTCCTGCACTTTTTCTCCAGACCAGGAAGTTACAGGAAGAAAACATAAGTGGGGTTTTTGCTAAGTATAGTTTAACAAGTTTAACATAGAAGCTGGTAACATTCAGTAAAAGAAACAAGGTGACAATCCATAATGAGATTTTCAAGAAGTTAAATTGATCCACCAACAAAGGCTTGATCTTAGCAAACATTTTCTTCTTACAGCAATTTCCCAATATCTTTACATATCAATCAGTAACCTGTCTGTCTTTGAGCCAGCAACCTTGTTGTGTTACAATTCTTTATCTTACAACAGAGACTATAGCCTGGGGAGAATTTCTTGTCCTTTGCAAAGTTAACATTTGAAACTGCAAGGCTTTGGTAAACAAGGCCCTGTGACATACATTTGTTTTGTATTCTCCTATATTCCACAGGAGGATGTGCATAGGTTATATGAAAATACTACACCATTTTATACTGGTGACTTGAGCATCCTCAGATTTTTCATCCTCAAATTTTGATATCCTCAGGGGTTTTGAAGCCAGTCCCCACAGATATGGAGGACAGATTGTACAATTCCCCACAGATAGACTCCCTTACAAAATAAAATTTAAACACGACTTCAGCATATTTTTTCCTGTGTTAATTTTCCCCACTTAAAGTAGTGGTATAAGCTTTGTGAAGGCAAGGATTTTATTTATCAGATGTATTTGTATCCATACACTCTGCCCCCATGTTAAATATGTAACTAGAATTGAAATTCAGTCAGGTTCTGCTGACAGTTTACTGTGTGATTTTGAAGAAATCATTTTAACTTCTGGACAATGGATTTTTCAAAAATGAATACAATAGGGCCGACCCCGTGGCTCACTCAGGAGAGTGCGGCGCCGGGAGCTCCGAGGCCGCAGGTTTGGATCCTATATAGGGATGGCCGGTGCGCTCACTGGCTGAGTGCGGTGTGGGCGACACCAAGCCAAGGGTTACGATCCCCTTACCGGTCACAAAAAAAAAAAAAAAAAAAAATGAATACGATATTATTTCAATCCATAAACTGTATAAAATGTACCAACAAATAAGAAAACCATTGTATTAGCTTGGGCTACCATAACAAAATACCACAGACTGGGTGGCTCAAACAACAGAAACTTATTTTCTTACAGTTCTGGAGACTAAGTCCAAGATCAGGGTGCTAGCATGATTGGTTTCCAGTGAGGGTGCTTTACCTGATTTGCTTATGGGTAGGTATCTTCTTGCTGTGCCCTCACATAGTGGAAAGAGCTCTCTGGTGTCTCTTTTCATAAACACACTAATCCTATCAAATTAAGACTCAACCCTTATGTCCTCCTTTAACCTTAATTGTCTCCTAAAGGCCCATCTCCAGATACAGTCACATTGGGAGTTAGGACTTCAGCATATGAATTTGCAGGGATGCAATTCAGTCCATAGCAGCTGTGATAAAATATGCAAAGTTATTTAAACCCTTAGAATATATTCAAAATCCACATGCATTATTCACTTTGGATGCTAATAATGTAATATAGATATAGACTAGCTGTTGCCCAATTTCATAGTCTACTTGTTCTAGACAACATGAGGCTAGGAAGGGCCAGAGGTAATTTGTGCTTGGCCTTGTGATACTACATATGGCAGGCCAACCACATGCATCCATTAGCACTCAAGTGAATAATTTTGAAATTAAATGCAGGAAACTGTGAATTCGACAAAGTTAGGGCCACGATTAAAGAGGGGAAAGAAAGATGTATTAATGCCTTAAATAATATTTACTGACCATCTATCATGTGCTAGGCACCAGGGAAAAACTGAATAGTGACATAATTCCTGACTTACCGGAGTTTACAGTCTAGGTAGGGACATGGACAAAACACTTTAACACCTCAGATGGGAAAAAATACCTGTGTTCCAAGAAAGGTACCTAACCCAGTGGACTTCCCTGAGGAGCGATTCCTACTCTGAGCCCGAAAGATGGTTAGGAAGGAATGAGGTAAGTTATGGGGGACTGCAGCACCGGCGTCGGGGAGTGCCAACTTACTGACCCCCAGCAAGTGGCTGCGGCTGGGCCGCTAAGGGGGCAGACCTGGCTCCGAAGATCCTCTTCACAAAACCAGCTACCGCAGCCGTGACTGCGAGACTGGGAACTACCCACGCACCACGGCACTTCGAAGGCCCTCAGACTCAGCCTATTTCGGTTTAAGGCTCACATTAAGCATACGTCTTGCCTTTCCCCCCCAGGACCCCATTTTCAGGCTCTTTTGTTTTTCTTTGTCGCTCCGCGCCCCAAAGCACCTTCAGCTGGGAAGACCCTGTACAGGTGCAGAAACCAGGAGGAGGCTCACAGAACAGCTTGGGCTGAACGCGTGACGAAGTAATTTTCGCTGCCGTCTCTCCGGCAGCGCTGAGGAGGAAGGCTCAAAGTCACCAGCCAGCCAAAGCAGCCAGGGAAATAAGAGGGAAGACACTCCAAGTCAGGGACAGCGCCTCTCACCCTCTCTGGCTCTCATTCCGCCGCGCAGCCTCAGCTCACTCCAACAGCCACCACAGCGCTTGATTGACAGGTGGGCACGTCCAATCCCGGCGCGTCGCGTCGCGTCAGGGCCAGGGGAAGGGGGCGACTGAGCCTATCGGATTGGGCGGGAGCGGGTTTCCTGCCCGCGCGGATCCTCCCGCCCGCCGCGCGCACCCCGCCCCTCTCCCGAGAGCTACGCGGCGGCTGAGCGCAGGCCTCGTGCCGTAACGGCCATCGCGGCGGCCGCGGTGGCGTCCCGGTGCCCTCCTGAGGCGACCTGCAGCTCCGCGAGGGAAGGTGAGACGGCCTTACCGGCAGGCAGACACACAAACAGACCGTCCTTCTGTCCGCCTCGGTTCACACAGCCTGTTTCTCGCTGCGTCGTTTCCTCTTCCCCGGCGAAGTTAGCGCAGGGTGCGCCGTCTGCCGGCCCGGAGCTGAGCCGGAGGGGGCGGGGAGGCTTGGCCCGGCCTCCGCATCTGCACCGCGGCGCCGCGCGAGCCTCGGGCAGCTGCCCCGGGAGGCACGACCCCGCGGCCTCCCTGTCCGCCTGCGGAGCGCCGCGTCGGGGTGAGCGCGGTGGCGGCCGCCCCTGCGAGGCTGGGAGGTCTGGTGTGCGGCGCTTGCTTGCTTCAGTGTGTTTTCCTTCTGAAGAAGTCCTGTTGCCGGTGTGGCGTAACCCGAGTCTTGGAAGGTGGGGACGTGGGAGACCAGGAAGGGCGCTCTCACCTCCAGCCCGAGAGGAGGGGAGGGAGCCGTGCCCTGTGCTGAGAGGAGACATTTTCGGGATGCGCCCTCGGCCTCTCCCCTCCCCCCACTCCCAACCGTTTTCCTCGTTTTGGGGACATCTGGGTGTCACTTCAATCGTAGGGACCTGTTTCAGATTCGTACGCGAGTTGCTTGGGCTGTGAGCTTTTGACTTGAGTTGTAATATATCCTATAAAAACATTTCGACAGGTTGGTTTTGTAACCTTATGTGTTTCCATATGTTAAGTTCGCCGTTAGAAGCTCGGGTAGCTGGGTTTTGTTCAGGGCTGAGAACCGTAATATAGGCGCTCAGTTAATGTCGAAATGATGAACTGAAGTCACCTGAAAATAAATCTATCCGTTAGATTGGGTAAGAAGACTTAGGTAAGAATGAGGTTAAGGAGAATTTTCTAACCCCATCATTGGTGGGGAGCAATGAAGCTCAGTGTCCGGCCAAATCGGGTAAGTGTTGGAAGAGGTATTCATTTTTAAATCTTACTTTGATAGATTTATGACAAACCAACCATAACGATTTCATAAACACCTGGAAATCACGGTGCCAAAAGTAAATGGGGAGATAACCCAAGAAGAAATGTTGGGTGGTTTGGCGATTATCATTTATGTTCACTTCTTAAGTAGGCATTCCATTCACAACTTGATAGTAACTCAAGAAATATGCATTGGTTAGTTAGTAGTATTTTCATTTCATCTTGACCAAAAACTCAGGGATTTTCTACTTTGGGAAAATTGTGATCTGTAGGAACTGGCGATAATATCTATAAACACAGTTTGCGGAGTGTTCAGGTCTACCCAGCTGTTTGTTCACATACTAAATTTTAAAATGTTTGCCTCATTTTTCTAAGCATTATTTTTTTGTCCAGATTTTCCCAGTGCTTTCAGGTCCATGTAAATAAAATTTGAAACATACACCTAATGTTTTTTTAGACATTAAATGTGTTATGCCACACTGAGTTTCTTATTTTTCTTTTGGACCTTTGAGAACTTTCCTTCCTAATCTCAAGGTAGACTTGATGTGATTATTGTTATAAATCACTTGTCAGGAAGACAATACAGATGCAGTCCATTTTTAAAATCATTGTTTAATAATTTTTACAATTTACCCACCTTTGTAATATGGAAAAATGACAAATGTTCTCTACCTATACCAGAAAATTAAGTGATTATTTGGTTATTAAGTAAAATTGAGGGGAACTATTGAAATCACTGAGCTTTTAACAGATTCTTCATAAATACTCTGTTGTGCTGACAGGGCCAAATATGACATTTAAAGATTAAGGCAACAAGCTTCGGTGATCATCACTTTAGAATATTTCAAGGATAGAATTTGTCATCTTTCCTTCAAAACTGATTTCATATGCTGACTCTGTTTTGGTGACATTACCATGCTTTCAATTACCCAGAGACAACCTAATTTATCTCGATTTACCTAACTTAACATCGACCAATTTTTGCCAGTTACTTTTTTGAAATTTCTTTCAGATATCTTTTCCTTTACATTCTTGTCCTTTTTTTTTTTTTTTTTTTTTTCTTTTTCACGACTGGCCGGTATGGGAACTGAACCCTTGATGTTGGTGTTACAAGGCTGTGCTCTCACCAACTGAGCTAACAGGCCAGCCCATTTTATCCTGTATGGATTAAATCCATACAGCCAGCTGGTACAAGGCTTACTCTATTTTAATTCTCTGAACTGCTTACTAGCTTTTAACTGGGTTTTCTGCCTGGCTTTTGTCTCTATGCAGTATGTCCTGCCTGCTGCCAATATTTTAAAATAATGCTTTGAACACATCCCTCATAGGTCAGAAACCATTGATAGTTCTCCATTGTCTGCAGTACCTGTTATCTAGAGTTTAGTTTATCTAGAATTCATAGCTAACAGTCTGCCCAAAACCTATTTTTCTAATGCCAGTACTATTTCTCTATTGGAGCTGCTCACCTTAACCAAACCAATCTCTCATTCTCCTGTACACTTTCTATTTTTCTACCTTCATGTTATATCTACTGACACTTTGAATGCCTGTGCATTGGCTGCCTGTTCTTTAAAAAGAAAATTCCCCCCTGAGATTATTCAAGTGCCAAATGAAGTTGAAGTTTCATTTTTGGTCCTTCAGTACAGCCTTGCAGATGTTTCTATTATTCCCTGTATTCTTGCTTTACTTTGAACCCATAGCACTTATTGTTTTGCCATTCTCTTGGTTTTTAGTCTTATGTGAATTTGTATCATAGTATCATAGAACATTATTGCTGGAATGTTGGAATCCAATCTTCTGTTTTATAGATAGGGAAACTGAAATCTGTACATTATAACTGTACTAAAATTCACACATCTAATAATGGGGGCACAGGTGAAACTCAGACCTGGATCTCCTAACTCAAGTTCTGTATATTCTTCATTAAACCATACTACAGTCGTCCTTTGTTATCTGTTGGGGATTGGTTCCAGGATCTCTATGGGATACCAAAATCTCAGGATGCTTAAGTCCCTGATGTAAAATGTGGTATTTGCATATAACCTATGCACATCCTCCTGTATAATTTAAATAATGTCTAGATTACTAATAATACCTAATACAATGTAAAAGCTATATAAGTAGTGGTTATCCTGTATTTAGGGAATAATGACAAGGGAAAAAAGTATGTTCTTTATAGACATATATATATTTTTAAAAAAATATATTTGATCTGCTTTTGGTTTAATCTGCAGATGGGGAGCCCATGGATACAGAACCCACGGACTGTACTTCTCATCTCTTGTGCTTTTGTATTATTTGCCTCATAATTTTGCATTTTGTGTATTTATGCCTTCTCATTCAAAACTTCTTGATTCACGGAAACCTTCATGATTGGTGTTATAAGTTATTTAAACAATGATTTAAAGTCTATATATGGTCTTTTTTTCTGTGCTTTTCTATATATTAATGACATTAACAAAAATAATGTCATCTCTACAGTTGAGTCCTATGACCCACCACAAAAGTGAATGAATCCCTTACAAGTTTTGCTACTGGAGTTTAGTTTGTTTGAGTCTCTTTATAAAGAGAATGAATCTCTGAGGGGGCCTTGAAAGTAGACACAAAACAATTTAATAGCTTGCAGGAAACCAGGAGGCCTTATCAAATAACTAAATGTCATGATCTGGCTAAATGTTCCTTTGCTCCTTTTGAGTGTTAGAACAGTAACACTTTCACATTTTGCTACTATTTGTCATTTTGTTCATCTGTCAAGAACCAGCAGTACATCTTCTTGTTGAACAAAACATTGTAAAAACCATTTGTTCCATTTTGGGGAGTTAGAGGGCCTTTATGTATTTTGTTCCTCACATTTTTTTCCCTTCCCAACTCTTAAGTTTCTGTTAATAGAAGCAGCTTAGGGTTGCCTTGGTATTTTTCTCACATGTATGTAGCAAAAGTTGAGTGGCATAAGACAGCATTGAAAACTATCTGGTAAAATCTCTGTGGAGGGAATGAATGCTTTACTCTTTTGGTCTGAAACATGTTAGAAGCTGTTTTTTATTTTCTGGTTAACAATGGCTTGTTTTTATTTGTTTAAATAAATTATCAGCTAAAAGAAACTGTTGAAATACTAATTCTCTTGTTCCGCTTTACTGGAATTGTACTTAAGGATTGCTGAATTGGATATGAGTATGGTGTGAATGATTTTTGCTTTTCTTCAGACAAACCAACTGAATAAAGCAAGCAGTGAGAATAAGTGGAGATTTTTAAAAGAATGGATGCTTCTCAAAAGGTTTGTTTGTTTGTTTTTTAAAGAATCAGCCTTTTCTTCCAGAACTTCCAGCACTTATTTTCAAATAATGTTGCTATGTAGATTAACTCAAATAATAGATATAACAAAGAATTTAACATGCTCTGCACTTATTAAGTATTCCAGCTCTATTGCAGAAACATTTTATTAACAAGGCATTGGAAGATTTTCCTTGGAAATGCTTGATTACTTTTAGGTACTGTATGTTTTAGGAACATTTAGAATAGTGTACAGCACTCTCCTCCCATCCCAGTAATTCTGCTGGTGCACTAGGATTCAGTTATCTTTTAAAAAAATATCTTAAAAAAACGCTTATAAGGCTTTTCATGATTTGGCTTTTGTCAACTTCCAGCTGCGTGTCTTGCCATTCTCCCTTTCTTCTACGGGCCTTGAGTAGCCAAGCTCTTTTTTGCCTTGGGTCCTGTGAACATGCTCTTGTCCTTGGGCAGATGGCTTCCTTAGTATTAAGTTTGGCTGCTAGTAACAGAAAGGTACAAAATAACAGTTTCTTTCTCACACCAGAGAAATCCAGGGTCGGCATGGCATTTGTTTATTAAATGTTATTTCCAGGTGTGTGTGTGTATGTTTTATTTTGCTGTTATAAATAATTCTGAAATAAAGATCTTTGTGTATAAGGCTTAACTTTTTCCTTTTCGTTCCTGTTGTGAGATCCAGTTGGAAAGCTCATTAATTTCTTAAAAAAACTTGTTTAGAGAGACTATCTTAAATTTTTTTTATTGCAGTGTGCACAAACTTAAATGTATATAGCTCAGTGAATTTTTATATTTGTACATCACCCAGATCAAGGTATAGAACACAAAAGTGCCCTAGAAGGCTCTTTTGTGCCACCTCCCAATCAGTATCCCCTACCCTCACAAAGATAATTTCTCTTCTGATCTCTATCACTATAAATTATTTTTGCCTGTCCTTGAGCTCAATATAAATGGAAATATACATTATATACTCTTTTGTAGATGGCTCCTTTTGCTTAACATTGTGTTTGTGAGATTAATCCATGATATTAGGTGCAGCAGTAGTTCTTTTTCACTGATGGTAGCGAATATACTACAATTAAAAAAAAAAATTACCGTTGATGGACATTTGGTTTTTTCCCAGTTTTTAACTATTGTTAAGACTGCCACATTCATTTACAAGTCTTTTAGTGGACATACACACTCAATTTCTATTGGGCGTATGTACCTGTGAGTAGAATTGTGCTGTCTTTAGCAGTTTTAAAACTTGCTTGAATCAGAACTCTATGACTGATACATAGTAGTTTTCTGGGATTTCTCCCTTTACCATAAAACTAGTGACTTCCCCCTTTGTCTTTCTCCTGTGTTAAATTTATTTCCTGTGAATCATGTAGGTTTATTTATTTATTTCTCGTTTAACCCCTCCATTTGATGGATTATGTCACACAGTAGATTCCTTTGAGAGGTTGAGACTTGCATTAATGAAATCCTTTTTTTTTCTTTGTTGGGTAACAAATTTTAGGTTGGAAATAGTTTTTCTTCAGAATTCTGAAGGCATTGGTCCATTGTTTTTTTTTTTTTTTTTAGCTTGTCATTCTTTTGAGAATTCTGAAGACATTCTGATGCCTTTTTTTGGTTTTTGGCGGCTGGCGAGTACAGGGATTGAACCCTGGGCCTTGGTGTTATCAGCAATACCTTGTAACCGTGCTAACTGGTCAGCCTGACATTCTGATTCTTGATCATGAAAATGTCTTTTGCCTTTCTTGAATTTTGTATTTCCAGTATTCTGAAATTTCATAAGGGTATGACTTGGTGTACATCTATGTTTAATGTGTTTTCCTGGATAACTGTTTGTCTTCTAAATCTGCAAAATTATGTTCCTTAGTTCTGGAAGATTTTCTTGAATTATTTTTTTTTTATTGATGGTTATATTAGTCAGCTGGGGCTGCCATAACAAAATTCCACAGACTTGAGTGGCTTAAATAATAGAAATCTGTTTTCTCACAGTTCTGGAGGCTAGAAGTGCAATATCAAGGTTCCATCAGGGGTAGTTTCTGATGAGGCCTCTCTTTTGGCTTGTAGACAGCTGTCTTGCTGTGACCCCACATGGCTTTTCTGTGGAGAGAGATGTATCTCTTCCTTTTTCTGTCTCTCATCCTCTTCTTGGATTAGGGGCCCACTGTTAAGATGTCATTTAATCTTAATTACCTCCTTAAAGGCCCTATCTCCAAACAGTCATATTGGGGATTGAAGCTTTAAGGTAAGAGTTGGGGGTGGGGGGGCTGGAGGGACACAATTCAGTCCATAACAGTGGTCTCCTCTTTTCCAATTTGTTTCTTTTTTTTACACCTTTTGTCATTTGTTTGGATCTCTTAGGCTAGTTTTCTAATTTTCTTTGTTTCTCCTATTTTTTATCTCCTGGTCTTTTCACTCCATTTTATTTGGGAGAATTCCTTTATTTTATAAAAGCCTTCTGTTGAATTTTTTATTTTTACTGTCAAGATTTTGATTTCCCAAGAGCTCTTTTTTCTTAAAAATTCTTTTTTTTTTTTTTTGTAGCATCTTGTGCTTTTTCATGGATGTGATGTCTTCTGTAATTTGAGTCCATAAATGACTTTTTAAAACCTTTTTTCCCCCTGACAGACTGTTTCTTCTAAGTTGTTTTGTCTGCATGTATTTTGTTCTCTTATGTTGGAGGTTTACTTCAGGTGTCAGTAATCCTTGGGTGATTATTAACTAGAAAGCCTGAATTGATTGGGATTAACAGACTTTGAACTTCATTGCATGGTGGTCCAAGTGAACCCTTTTTTGAGAAAACCCTGGTATCCAGTAGGTATTTTCTCTTGGGTTAGGTTCATGAGGGAAAACGAAATTTTCCTGAGGGCCGAAGGCTGGCCACCAGTGCTGTTGTGTTTTTGGTGGAAGAGAGTGGATTTCTCGTTCCCCGATCTTTCACTTTTCATTATCTCTAATGACCCTTATAGTTAAGGGACTCTTAAAAAAAATACCCTTTCCAGAGAAGAAACCAACAGACTTGTTAGTGAGAGTGGTGAGGTAGTCAACCATCAGGTAGATCTGGGAAACTTCTAAGAGTTTAACTGCTTTTTAGACAGCTTTCACCATTTCTTCCTTATTTAACCTCCTCTTCATCCAGTTGAAGGAGTACCAGGTGCAGCCAGTTCCTGAATTTTCTGAAGATTCCAAGGTATAAATTGGGTTTTTCAACTCCTGGCTTAGGCTTTGCCTTTCTGGAATTTACTGAGTTATCAGTTGTCCATTTGTCTTTTAGCTTCTGAAATTTTTTTGCTGTTATTTGCTTGTCTGTATATTTTGCCCTTGTGGGTAATTTCCTTTAAAAAACCCTCAAAACCTTTATGTATTAAACCAACTATTTGGAACTTCTCAAAATCCCTATTTGTGTTGCCCTAAGATGAGAATGGTTTTTATTATTTTTAAAGGGTTGTTTAAAAGAAAAAATGTGACAGAGACTGTTTGGCCAACAAAACCTAACATATTTACTATATTCTTTACAAAAAAGTTTGCCTAAACTGTCCTTATTATAAAGGTCCTGATTTCCTTTAATAAAGCTGTTCCTAGATAACTTCTACTTTTATTCCTATGAAGAAGCTTCAATTTTACAGTCCTGGAACTTCCTGAAGCTATGTAATTTAGTATACTGTGTGTCATGGAAATTATAAATAAGAATTGGTAAGATATACTCTGTCATCAAAGAGATGAGATACTATAATGTAAAATTTTACAGAGGAGGAAAAGCAAAAAGTTAGAAATAAATCACAACACATAATATGTATATGTATGCATTGTTCTTTGTCTTGTCATCTAAGTGAAGAACATAGGAGGCTCATATACTTTGGAGAATGGGGAAAGGGACAGTTGTAGCCCCATAAGAATAAGCCCAAATCATATTTTAAATGAGCCATTTCCATCAACCCTCTTTATAGTTGGCAAATCATAGCTGGGGGAATAAATTGGCTCTAAGTAAGAAGCTGTTCTGGTCATATATACGTAGATATGTATATGTGTGTGTTGTGTGTATTTGTATTTTTTCCCTTGATATTAGTCAGAAATGAGATGGAGAATTAATGTGGGCCACATATCATAGTAGGAGAAACAGAAATTACATTGTTAATAAGCGATAAAGTAAAATGTGTTTTCCTTTCAGTCCTGGTTTCCAAAAAGCTCAGTTATATTTAGTCTTAATTGTATGAGTAGTTTCCTCACAGGTTTCTTGTATAATTCTTTCTTTCCTCTAAATGATATGTCTTTATTATTTATCACTGTTATTTTTAATATGTATATTTTAGACTTGTTTCTATGAATATACAAACTTCTGCACACTTTTTTTAAAAAATAGGATCACACACTACACCTTGTTTTTTAACTTGGCTTTTATGAACATCTTTCCATGTCAGTATACATGAATTTAAAGTTTCTGGAGCCAGACAACTTAGGTTCCAATATAGGGTCTGTTATTTGCTATTAGTTTGGGCTCACACCACTATAAGCCTCATTTTTTCTCATCTCTAATATGGGGATAATACCTAATCAAAGGATTATTTTAAAGATTAGATGAGGATCCATGAATCAGTGTAACTGCTAAGCAGTGTTACATGCACATTAAGAGTTTGTGGATTTCCCCTCCTGCATTAGGATCAATTTCTAAATGTAAAATAACTGGGTTCAAAGGTATAAATATTTAAAATGTTGCTAACTGTTGCTAAACTGCTGTTCAGAAAAACCAATTTACATCTTTACCTCAATATTTCTTAACATGGTGTTATCATTCTTGCTAATCTTTGCCAACCTGGTAGGCAAAAAATTGATGGAACTAAAAAGAGAATTAGGCAGATCCATAAGCATAATATAGGATGTTTTAGCATATCTTTCTGAGTAATTGGAAGAACAATAAGACAAAAAAGTCAAAAGAATATGAGATTTGAAAAATATAAGTAACACATGAATCTAATTGACATGCATAGAGCATTTCACCCAACACTTGCAGACTACAGATTGTTTTCTTTTAAGTGCCTATGGAAAAATTTCCCCAGATTGATATGTGCTGGATATAAAAATTTTGAAATAATTTATTCTAGAGTGTGTTCTGTGACATGTTGGAATTAAGCCAGAAATCAATTACAAAAAAAGAAAAACTGCTACGAAATTGTCAGCTTTTTGAAAATTAAACAATATACTCCTGAGTAACCCAGGGATTAGACAGAAAAATAGCATTAAACTATTTGAATTGAATGATGAAAATATAGCATAACTTAAGGGATACAGGTAAAGCCTGGATTAGAGGAAAGTTTATAGCCTTAAAATGGGTAAAGATGGCTGAGTAAAAGATGCATGACAGACAGCCCATCAAAGTGACAGTAAAGGATATTTTTGAAAGGTTTAAACTACACAAATAAAGAGTGGAAGAAGGGACAACAGCAATAAAATTTGGAAGCTGGATAGCAAGCAGACTTACTGGTAAACTTCTGAGTAGATTTAAAAATGTTAAATTCTAAACTGGAAGCCCCCAAAGTGGAAAAGAATCCCCGGACTCAGGAATTGGCAGCATCAGGTATTTTTGGCAGGAAGGAGATGAAAATGATGCTAAAAATAAAATTTTTTGAAAGTCTCTTTAAGAAGAAACTCAGTCATCATAGCCAAAAAGTAGAAACAACTCAAATATCCATCAGCTGATAAATGGGTAAATAAAGTGTAAATCCACACAATGGAGTATTAATAAAATATTGATAAAAAGGGATAAAATACTGATAAATGTTATATAACATGGATAAATCTTGAAAACATTATCTTAAGTATACAAAAGACCGCATATTGTATGATTCAATTTGTATGAAATGTCCAGAAAATGTAAATCTGTAGAAACGGAAAGGAAATTAATGGTTGCCTAGGGCTGGGAGTAAGGGAGGTTAGAGAGATGTGGGAAGTGACTATTCAAGGGTATGGGATTTCTTTTTGGGGTGATGAAAATGTTCTAAAATTGGTTGTGGTGGTTGCACAACTCTGTGAATATACTGAAAACCATTGAACTGTACACTATAAATGGATGAGTTTATATTTCAATAAAGCTATTATAAATAAAAAAGGCAACTTGAATCTAGATCCCTTTGACAGTTTGTAAAGATGAATGGCTGCCTTCTTTAAAGCCCCAGCAGACAACTGAAGTTTAAAAAGATAAAACTGTGTCAGAGAGGGGGTGGGCATTGGACATAATTGAAGGCCCAGTGTCCTACAGAAAACACCTGAATTAAGTGAAGGTGCTCAGTATTGGGACCTTTATTGAGGCCTCTATTCCTGCTTGGCTCCCAGAATTCTGGCAATCAAATAGGAATTTAGAGAAATTTACTATCCCAAGAGGAGAAACTATAAGTTATTCACAACAGCTTTTAGGGTCCTCCTTTTAAATATGAGCAGACAATCAAGAATTGACAGACACATGAGAAAATCTTCTCATTTAAGAAATCAAAACAAATAGAAAAAAAAATTTTGAGCAATCAGAACAAAAAAAGAACCCTTGAAAATTAAATCATAATAGCAAGAACAGAATACTCAAGAGAATGGTGAAAGTTAGTAGTGGAGATCTTTCATAACGTAGAGAAAAAGGTGGAAAGTAGGTGAGGGAAGATAAAATCAAAAGGTTAGTCCAGTAGGTCAACTTTCAGATAACAAAAGTGCCAGTGAGAGAGTTCAGAAAAAAGAAGAAATCAGTAAAATATTCAAGAAAAATCCCTAGGATCCAGGAACGTGATTTTGCAGAGTGAGAAGCTCTCTGGGTAGACTAGAAAAATGAATGAAAATAGATACACACTTTCAGTTAGGGTCTAGTCAGGAAAATGGAGACCACCCCACTTATTGTAACAGAATCTAATACTCCAGTACTTCAGAATATGACCTTATTTGTAAACAGGGTCTTTACAGAGGTAATCAAATTAAAATGAGACTGTTAGAGTGGGCCCTGATCTGGTATGACTGGTGTTCTTTTAAAACAGTGGGAAATTTGAACACAGACACAGGGAAGAACAGAGAGAAGTTGGCAGTATACAAGCCAAGCTAGGTCAGAAACCAGAGGTCAGAAGCTAGGAGAGAGCCTGGAAAAAGATCCTTCCCTACACCTTCAGAGGGAGTATGGCTCTGCCAATACGTTGATTTTAGCCTTCTGGCCTCTAGAACTGAGACAAATTTCTGTTCTAAGTCAGCCCAATTTGTGGTACAGTAGTAAGGCAGCCCTTGGAAACGAATATACTAGGTAATTGGACAACAGAAAAGGTAATAAAAGAATACTGAGGTATCACAGTGATGGTAACTGTAGGAAGTTACTACTAACCCTAGGGCTGGAAGAACAAAGAAAAGAGATTGGGATTATAAGAATCCAGAAGTTTGAAGAGTGGCCCTGAGGAGCTAAAACTCAAACCTCTGGCAAGCAGTTGCTACATGCTCAGGAGATGTGATGAGGCTGGCTCTGGTAATGCCAGGAAAAACACAAAAAGAGTAGTTTTGAAGTTGAAGGACAGTAGCTTAATATCCAGCACACACAGACACTAAAATTTGTCATTGTGAAATTTTGGAATACATGGGATAAAGAAGATCCGATAAACTTCCTGGGGGTGGGGGGTGGGAATGGGTTACATTACAGAGATTCAGTATTCTCAACTGCAACCTCACAAGCTAGAAGACAGCAGTGTCCTCAGAATCTTGATGAAAATGATTTTCAAGCTAAGAATTCTTTACACAGACAAATTATTAGTTAAACGTAAATGTAGAATGAAGACATTTTAAGACACAAGGTCTCCAAAAATTTCTCTTCCTCACTACCTTTCCCAGAGGTACTACTATGGGACGTGCTACCAAAAGGAAGGCATAAACCTCAAAAAGAGGAAGGTGAAGGATATAGAAAATAGATCAAGGGCCGGCCCGTGGCTCACTCGGGAGAGTGCGGTGCTGAGAACACCAAGGCCCTGGGTTCGGATCCCATATACGGATGGCCGGTTCGCTCACTGGCTGAGCGTGGTGCTGACAACACCAAGTCAAGGGTTAAGATCCCCTTACCGGTCATCTTTAAAAAAAAAAAAAAAAAAAAAAAAGAAAATAGATCAAATTCTAGAGAGAAAAAGGGAATTTCGAAGGTAATGGTAGAATCCCCTGAATGCTAACTGATAGAAAGTCCAGATATGAGGAGATCTGGTGAAATTATATGACAATGAAACTAATAGAACACATGATATCTATGTGTCTTGATTTAGGCAATTGACACAGTTTGGAGTTGAATTAGTGATGTCTTTTATTTGCTTAGTTTTTTTTGTATTGGAGTTTTAGAGCTTCATTCTGTGATTAGTTCTTTCTTGTACTCTCCCTTAGGTGATCTTTTTCACTCTGGAATTCTTTCTTTCTTGTATTCTCCCTTAGGTGGTCTTGTCCAATGCTATGATTTTAAATAGTATTGATACTATTTTATTGATAGTATTGATATGATTTTAAATAGTATTGATACTGAATTTATATTGCCTGTAATATAAATTCACAGATTTATATTAGAAAAAGATCTCTGTCCTGAGCTCCAGAGTCATATATTGTATCAGTAATCTACTGCTGTGTAAAAACCACTCCAAAACCAAGTGGTTTAAAACAACAATAATTTTTTTGTTCATGTATCCGCAATTTGGGTATGACTTGTATGGAGATGGCTTTTCTGTTTCATGTGGTATTTGGGGTGGCTCTCTTGGTGGCTGGAGGCATTCACTTTTAAGGTGGCTTACTTACATTGTCAAATTGGTGTTAGTAGGCTGGGAGCTCCTTGGCTGTGGGTTGTAGGCCTTGGCTCTGGGTTGGATCTCCAATGACCTGCTTGGGCTTCATCATAGCATGGTGGCTGGGCTCCAAGAACAAGCATCTCTAAAGAGCCCATAGAAGCTGTAACACCTTTTATGATAGTCTTGGAAGTTGGCATAGCTTCACTTCTACCATAATAATAAGCCTACTGAGATTCAAGGAGAGGGACAGGGACTGTGTGTCCCCTCCCTGCCCCCCGTACCCCCTCCTCAAGAGATGGGGTATAAATCATGTAGTAAGAAGAGCTTGTAAGGGTGGTAGATATTGTTGAAGCCATTTTTAGAAATACAATTTGCCATATATATTGAGTTGTTTGCTTGATGTTGCCACTTGGATATCTCACGGTTATCTTGAACTTAAGATAGTTAAAACAAACTCTTGATTCCCTCATTCTTAAACTGCACTCAGGCACCCCCCTCCCCCGTCCGTTTCTCAGTCTTTCCCATTTCATTGATTGGTACTGCCATTCATTCAGTATTTAGAAGCCAGGTGTCATACTGATACCTTTCTTTTCCTTACTCTAGCTCCCACACACTTCCAGTCCATCAGCAAGTCCTTTCTTTCTACCTCCAAATAGTATCCTGAATTGTTCTATTCTCTATCTGCATCACCGTACCACTCAAGTCCATCTTTTCACTTGGACTGTTGGCCTCTTAAATGATCTTTTTTAAAAAATTGTGGTGATATACCACATATAGCATAACATCTATCATCTTAACCAGTTTTAAATATACAGTTCAGTATTGTTGTGGAACCAATCTCCAGAACTTTTTCATCTTGCAAAACTGATACTCTGTGCTCATTAAACAACAAATTCCAATTCTCCCCTCCTCCTAGCCCCTTGCTAGGAACCACTATACTGTTTTCCATAGCAGCTACACTATTTTACATTGCTACCAATAGTGCACAAGAGGTCCAGTTTCATCACATCTTTACAAACACTTGTAATTATCTGTTTTTTTGTTTTTTATAGTAGCCATCCTAATGGGTGTGAGGCAATATCTCATTGTGGTTTTTATTTGCATTTCCCTAATGTCTGGTGATGATGAGCATCGTTTCATGCTTGTTGGCCATTTGTATATATTTGGAGAAATGTCTAAGTGCTATGCCCTTTTTTTATTCTTTTATTTATTTATTTATTTATTATTTATTTTTGGTGGCTGGCTGGTGCAGGGAGCTGAACTCTTGACCTTGGTGTCATTATTGTTTTATTTTTATTTTTTATTTTTTGGGGGTGGCTGGCCTTTTAAAGGGATCCAACTCTACTTTGGTGTTACTAGCACCATGCTCTCCCAAGTGAGCTAACTGGACAGCCCCCATGCCCTTTTTTTAATTGGGTTATGTTTTTGTTGAGTTTTAACTGAGTCTTTTTACAAGGGTACTTCAAAAAGTTCATGAAAAAATAGAATGAAAAGATAATGCGAATCTTTCCATGAACTTTTTGAAGTGTCCTCGTATTTCTACTCTTATCTTTTTAACTCATTTTTCACAGAGCAGCCAGAGAAATGTTTTTAAGATTTCTTTATTAGTTATGCTAACAGCTCTAATATGCAACATGATCTTAGTGACTTAACACTGGAGGTTTATATTATGAGAGTACTTCAGAAAGCTCATGGAATGATTTATATTATCTTTTAAATTCTGTTTTTCCACGAACTTTTTGAAGTGCCCTCATACTTTCTCATATCACAGTCCAGTGTGTGTGTGTTGGGGGGGCACCTTTGCTGCAGGAAGTAACTTAGGGACACAGACCCCTCCATCTTTTTATGTCACCACTATAATCAGCATATGGGTTTTGAGGTTGTTTTGAAAGGGGAATTGTGTGTGGAGGAAGATTTTAGGGGCCAGGCTAGAAGTGGCATGTATTATTTTCATCCACATTCCATTGGTCAGAACTGAGTTACATGATCCCACCTAACTGCAGGGGCGGCTGGGAAATGTGGTATAGCAGTGGGCTAATGAAGAAAAGAACATAGATATTAATGAGTGCTAGCAGTCTCTGTCGTGGTATATATTGGATTATAATTTCCTTACTTAAAATCCTTTAGTGACTTCTTATTGTATGTAGAATAAAATTGGTCTATGTCTGTTGTTCCAACCTTACATTGTACCGCTTTCTTCCTTATTATTCTATAGCCTCATTAGACAAGGTCAGTTTCCATGTGAGGCTTTTCCCTTCTAGAACCTATCTGCTTTGCAGTTTCCTTTGCTTTGAACACTCTTCTTTAAATATTTACATTACGGCGCCTTCTTCATCCTTAACGTGGAAGCTTAAATTCCATCTCTAACTGAAGTAGGACTCCTATTCTTTGTTCTTTATGATAGCACTGTATTTATCTCTGTCAGCATTTATGACACTATTATTATTTTATGTGAAAAAAGTTTCATTTGGTTTAACTGTGTCCTGTGCTAGAAAGAGATGTCTTGCTCACTGTTGTATCCTGGCCAGTGCTTAGCATACACTCGTCATTCAGTAAATATGTTGTAGGAATGAATGACTGAATACTATATGTAACAGATTGAAATGGAGTGAGTGAATTATACAAGGCCTTTTATGTAATTTAGGTGAATTGCTGAAGGCTTGGGTTTTAGTGGTGGCAGTGTCAGTGGAACAAAAAAGGATGGAGAAGAGACGTTTCAGAAGAAGAACCAACACAAATTGACGTGTCACTTAAGATCTTGAGTCTGGGTGAATGGGAAGATAGATAGTGATTTGTAATTAACAGATTGGTAAAAAGAATAGAAGAGCTGGGGTTTTGGAGATAATGATGAGTTGGGATTGATGCATGTAGAGTTTGAGGTGATAACTATACATTCAAGTAGAAATGTCAAGGAACAGTAGCTTGGATTAGAGAGAGGGAGAAAGAGGATATATATAGAGAAGAGCAGATGGCTGAAGGGGAGGGACAAGAGGAGCCAGAAATGGAAAAGTAGGTGGAGAGAGAGGAGGAGAACCAATTTATTACAGGGTTAAGGAAATCAGAGTTTCAGGAAAGAGGGATGGTTAGCTTGGCTGCCTCTAGTCTGGCCATTTCTTGTGCATTTGAAGGTTCTGAAATGTTACCTTCCGTGAAGTAGTCTGAGGTCAGAGGGTACCTTGAGTTTTCTTCTTTCTGTTGGAAAATATTGATTAATGAGAATGATAGAGAGTACAGTTTTGAGTTCTTTTAGAGATATACACTGAAATATTTATGGATGAAAATATTTATTTTTTAAAGGTATACACTGAAATATTTACAGACAAAAGGGTTGTGTTTCAAAACAATTCAGTGAGGATGCAAGAGTGTGTGGGAATATGGATGGGACAAATGGCTATGTGTTGATGATTGTAGTTGGGTGATGGGTTTAGGAGATTTGTCTCCTTCTTTAATGTATGTTTGAAATTTTACATAATAAACATTATAAAAGGAGAGAATTGGCTCTTCCACTTAACTAGCTATGACCTTGGGCCAGTTACTTGAACTTTTGAAGACTTGGTTTCTTCAGTTGTAAAGTGGCAGTTACTGATATTTACTTCATAAGGTTGCTGTAGGGATTAATATTGTGTTAAAAGCACTTAATATACTTCCTTAGTGCAGAGTGCCCGGTAAACATTTCTAAAGTGAAATACAGTAGGACAATAGTTAGGTATCAAGATTAAGGAGTTTGTAGAGGGAAAAAAAGCTCCCAGACTTGTAGCAACTTTTCTTAAGAGGTACATTCTCTTCAGAATGTTATAGTAAGTTAGAAATGCTAACTTAAAAAGCTTCCATAGAGAGAACATTTATTAGTTTATTTTGAAATGTTTTTTAGTGGGATTTTAATGATCTGAAAGTGTATAAAATCATAGCAATACGATAGCAGTTCATCTTTTGATGCTTCTTAACCACATCCTTATACTGAATTTTATTCCGGAAGCATTTATAATGCAGGTGCCTCTTTGAAAGGCATTGCCCTTTAAAGTAGTTTGAGAATAAATTTTTGTTTAACATTAAAATGAGATGAGGGAATATTTTAAATGAATGCATAGTTTAATCCAGTTGTACTAAGACTGACTTCTTCAAGCACCTGAATTTTTTTTTTTTTTTTTTGGTAGTGAAACTTGGTTATGGATAGTATACTGAGAAATTTCAGTTCCATTCTGTAGATGTCATACAGTTTTGTCTCCAGATAAACAAGAGAGCCATTAACACAAGGGAAGGAGGGAGCTTTCTGCATACGTTTTTATTCTCAACTTTTTAAAGTTTGTTCATATTTTTGTTTAGGGAACTTGATGAATTAGCTGGACAGAGTTTGGAACTGTGCTTGCATGATCAGTCATTTTTTTTCTATCTTAACATTTAATGGAAAAAAGTTATTGTTGCCTTTCTTTGATCAATAGCAGCCTAAGTAGGAATAGTAGTTTGGAATAAAGGATACAGTAAAAGGCAGGCAGGTGAGAAAAGAAGTGTTTAAAAATGGAGACAGGGAGGAGAAAAAGAAGTTGAGAGGTAATCGGTGAAAAGAGCTAAAGTTTATCTTTCCTTTTGTCTTAGGTATCAACTTGCAGTGAATTAGTAACTGAAATTGCTTTGCCAGTAGTGTATTATAATTTGTGACTTTTATGTTTTTTTGCTACCTGGAACAGACATAACTCCCTTGACATAAAATTCAGATATAACTATCATTGAATTTATATTTTCATACAATTGGTTTTGGAATCTTTTAGCATTGGAGAGGAGGACAGGGTGGGGAAAGACAACTGTAGCAGGCATTGTACTAAGTGTTTTACATATTATTTTGTTTAATCCTCACATCAACCCTGTAGGTAGGTGTTACCAAAGCACAGAGAGGTTAAGTAACTTGCTTAATATCAACACAGATAATAAATGGCAGAGCAAGAACTCAAACTGTAGTGTTTCTGTTTTCTTGTAGTTACCTTTTATTCATCCCTGTTTCATTTTATAATTCCAGTCATTATCTTTGTTGGCTTAAAAAAAAGCATTATTGAAATATAACTCGCATATCATACAGTTCACCCATTTAAAGAACACAATTCGGTGGCTTTTAGTATATTCATAGAATTATGCAACCTTCGCCACAATTTTAGAACATTTTCATCACCACAAAAAGAAACCCCATACTTATTAGTTGTCACCCCCTCCCCATCCCTTCCCCCAGTACTAGGCAACCACTAATCTGCTTTCTGTTTCTATAGATTTGTTTATTCTCAGCATTTCATATAAATGGAATTATAAAATTTGTATGATTCCATTTGTGGAATAATACAATTTGTGACTGGCTTTTTTTTTTTCTTTAAAAAAAAAAGCATGACATTTTTAAGGTTCATCCATGTTACAGCATGTATCAATACTTCATTCCTTTTTATTGTTGATTATTGTTTCATTGTATGGATATACCACATTTTATTTGTCCATTCATTAGCTGATGGGCATTTGGGTTGTTTGTCCCTTTTAGCCAATAATTATTCATTATTATGAATAATATTCCTATAAACATTTATGTACACATTTTAAAAATTATTGTGATAAAATACACATAACAAAATTTACCACTTTAACCACATTTTTTTGCTGCTGGCCAGCAGGGGGATCTGAATTCTTGACCTTGCTGTTATTAGCACTATGCTCTAACTAAGCGAGCTAACCTGCCAGCCCCTTAACCACTTTTAAGTGTATAGTTCAGTATTTTTAAATATATTCACATTGTTGTTGACTACCAAAATGTCATTATGCAGCACATAACTGTAATTGGAATTATAACAGTATTTGTCCTTCTGTGACTGGCTTGTTTCCCTTAGCATAATGTCTTCAAGATTTATCCATGCTGTAGGACGTGTGAACATTTCCTTCCTTTTTAAGGTTCGTAATATTCCGTTGAATCTATATACCTCATTTTGTGTACTCATTCACTGATGATGGACACTTTGGTTGCTTCCATCTTTTGGCTATTGTGAATAATTCTGTTAGGAGCACAAATATCTGTTCAAATCCCCACTTTTACTTCTCTTGCATATATACCCAGACATGAAATTGCAGGATCATATGGTAATTCTATTTTTAATTTTTTGAGGACCTGTCATGCTATTTTCTGCAGTGGCTGTACCATCTTACTTTCCCACTAGCAATGCACAAAGGTTCTGATTTCTCCACATCACCCCAACATTTGTTATTTTCTGTTTTTTGATAGGCACCCTAATGGATGTGAGGTGGTATTGTCTCATTGTGGTTTTGATTTGCATTTCTCTAATGGCTAGTGACATTGTGCATTTTTTCATGTGCTTACTGGCCATTTCTGTATCATCTTTGGGGAGATGTCTATTCAAGTCCTTTGCACATTTTAGTATTGGATTTTTTTGTTGTTGTAAGAATATTTTATATATTCTGAATATCAGTCCTCTATCAGATATGACTTCCAAATATTTCTCTTTCTGAGGGTTACCTTTTCACTCTATTAATAGTGTCCTTTACACAGAAGATTTTAATTTTGATCAAGTCCAATTTATCTGTTTTTTTCTTTCGCTGCCTATGCTTTTGGTGTTCTGGATTATCTGGATAGGCCCAGTGTAATCACTAGGTTCTTGTAGGAGGTAGTCAGGAATGTCAGTCCAAGAAGGAGATGTGATGATTGATTATGTGGCCAGGAGCCAAGGAATGTGAGCAGCTTCTAGGTCCTGGAATAGACCAGGAACAGATTCTCCCCTAGAGCCTGTGGAAGGAATGCAGGCTTTTTTTTTTGTCTTTTTCGTGACTGGCACTCAGCCAGTGAGTGCACCGGCCATTCCTATATAGGATCCGAACCCGTGGCGGGAGCGTTGCTGCGCTCCCAGTGCCGCACTCTCCCAAGTGCACCATGGGCTCGGCCCGGAATGCAGGCTTTGATTGTAGCTTTGTAAGACCTGTTTGGGACTTCTGACCTCCAAAACTGTAAGATAACAAATTTGTGTTGTTTTAAGCCATTAAGTTTGTTGTAATTTGTTACACAGCAATAGGAAATTAATATAGGTAGAATCAAAGGAGAGGCTGAGAGCATGCAGTTGAGGCATAAGAGACTTTTGATAGAATATACCTCTTGCTCTGCTAAGATGGCTTTGGACCCTACATTGATTCTAATCCATCACCATTGGTTGAAGATTGCAAGTTGCAATCTCTTTAGTGGAAATTTAAGAAGAGTTAGTGGTGTAAGCTAGTGGTACCTGCTGCTGCAACTGGTGTAGAGGCAGGAATTAATATTCATCATTTCCCCTTTTCACTACCCATTCTAGATTTCCCTTATGCTGGACCAGTGGTTCAGCTGGTTTGGGTTGCTTGTGACTTCTAGACTTTCATCCTTAAGGGATTTGAGCCCTTAGTTGCCTTACCCTTTTTGGACCATGATTACTACAATTTCCTGTTTACCATAATACCAAGCGTGGAAACACTCTGAGTTCCAGACAGATTGCTTCCTATTCTCATCGTATTCCACTACTCCTAATGATAATCAGGGTCAGTTAATCACTGCTAGTATATTTATCACTTTCTTTACCTACTAGTCCATCAGCATGAGGAGCCCAAAGTGACCAAGTGGTAGTTGTAGTTTTAGGCTCACTGGACCCCTTTACTGTGTCCTCTTTTTTCTGGTGGAAGCATTACCCTCAGGACCTCAAGTACAGCAGAGATTCTAAATTCTGGGGATGGGGAACTCACATTCTGTAAACGAATTACTGGGAGTGATAGTGAAAAGAGTCAATTCAACTTATACCTCTTGGTTTCTGGACTCCTGCATTCTAGGTCTTAGGGATATAACACCTGAGCCATTGGTTCATTGCATATACTGCATCCTGAAAGACCAGCAAGATGACTTCTTACTCGAGCCTTTAATGCACCACTCCATCATTTTGTTAGTCTGGCAGTTTCTGGGTGTTTTCATCTGTGGTAGAACCACTGGGTGCCGTGGTCAAATGCTGCATGTTGTATCTCTTTCACCATTAAATATGTCTTTTGGTTTGAGGTGTTGTTAAGGTGGATCCCATATTGATAAAGCAAACATTTTTTTTTTTTTTTGTCTTTTTCGTGACCGGTACTCAGCCAGTGAGTGCACCGGCCATTCCTATATAGGATCCGAACCCGCGGTGGGAGCGTCGCCCCGCTCCCAGCGCCGCACCCTCCCGAGTGCGCCACGGGCTCAGCCCGATAAAGCAAACATTTTGAAGCCATTGAGATACTACGTGTTGAGAGACACTCTGGGCAAGGAAGGTAAACCAATTTCTAGAATAAGTATAAGTTCTGCTTCCCCCAGGATACTAGAGTCTCAACCTCATCATGCCACCTGCTCAGTTCTATGTCTGACAAGTTGCTGTTTGTATTCTACAGTGATCTTAATCTTGCTAGAATTTTTGTCTCTTAAGAGTTTTTAAAAGCATGTTTATGTTTCTGATAGTAGTGGATCTGATGAACAGAAGTTTTAAATTTTACATAGTTAACTATATGATTCCATTCATATGGAATTCAACAAAAGGCAAACTGTAGTGACAGAAATTTCACCCATCAGTGGTTGCCAGCAGAGAGAGGATTGACTATAAAAGAGCATAAGGTAACATTTTTGGGTGATGGAAATAGTTTAGAGCTTGATTGTGTTGTGGGTTATTCGATTGTATACATTTGTCAAAATTCATTAAGTTCTACACAAAATCAGTGAGTTTTGTATGTGAATTACATCTCAAAGCTGATTTGAAAGAAAGAAAAGGACTTACTGTACTCATTTATCAGTCTTTTGCATATTTATTTATTTTTTCCTTTTGGTTTATGCTTTTTGAGAAACTCTTCCCTACTGTGAGATATTTTTTTCTGATTTTCCATTTCATTAATTTCTGCTTCTTATTTCCGTTATGTCTCAAAATAAGGTATGGTAAGGCATGCAGGTACTGAAAAGACTGTCATGAAGGAAGAGGTTTTTACTCACTGATATGTAGAAATAGGACGCAGGCGTGCCATGGAGAGGGCCACACGGGGAAGCACCATGGTCAATCTGGAGGCAGAAGGATTGAAGAGGAAATCACAGAGCTGTTATTGTGGTTTCTGCAGAAAGGAATGGGCAAGGCAGGGTAGGCTAGCTAGAGTTAGGTTAGGATTGGATAGTTCGAATAATTTTAGTGGGTTCTTGGCTATAGGGGTAGACTGTAGTTGTCTGATACCTGGTCCTGGGGTGTTTTGAGGCAGGAGGAAAAGTGGCTTAGTGTGTGAGAGTTATTCAAAGCAGATGGTTGGGGGTATGGGCTCTTGTTGGTTGCATATCAAAGGTGTGTTTACAGGGTGGGTTGTTTGCTATCTCTAGGAATTAGCTAACCCTGGGAGAGGTAGTCCATTCTGGGTTCATATGGCCTTAAGATGTTAAAGCATCATAAAATATAGAAAATAAAAAACATAAATAATATGCTTTCCTTAGGTTTGCTCTGTTGTCCGTTTCCAATTTATTGATTGAAAATATATTAAATATATTCAGTCTTATTTATTTCTAGCTCATATTGTTTTGTTACGAATGCATTAAGGCTGTTATTTTAGCTGAGCTCCACATTTTGATAGTGTATTTTTACTGTAATTCAATTATTTTTATAACTTCTGTTATTTTCTTTTTAACTTACTGTTTGAGTCCATTTTTTTTTAAGTTTCCAAACATTAAAAAAATGTTTTATTGGTGATTTCAACATTACATTGTGGTCATAGAATGTGGTTTTAAATGGAAGTTCCTTGGAATTATTTTGTGTTTTCCTTTGTGACCCTAATACATGATCAGTTTTTTAAAATGTCCCATGTGTGTCGGGCCTTAAAAACTAACGCCACCTTAAGTGACATTACAAGTGGCGCCATTATGGGCCCACAAGGGCATATTAACATGGCAGCCTAAGACGGCGCAGGGAGGAAGTAGGGTGGGAGTGTCTGCGGGAACCTTGCCTTAGCCCTTATTGGCCAAATACGTGCTTCCGTGCTCGTGAACACTGCATGATTGCAATAGCTAGGCATTGAAACAGGATGCATGCTCTTGACCTTTAAGCTGATAGGATTATGTTAAAACCTCCCCTCCCCATCTGCCTATAAAAGCAAGTGCTTGTGTGATAATAAACGGAACTGCTCGACAGAACCCCCGCCACATCTGAGTGTCCTTTAAACAGGGCTGGTTGGGGCTGGCGGCTGTACTCACCTCTCTTCACAGCTCTCTTCCCCCATCTCCTTCCAAAGGGGACTGGAGGGAAAGAGTAATCCGGGCCATTTGCTTGCCCACCAAAAGGAACGAGGCTAGGGCTGTTCAGGTCGGCCTGCAGCAGACTGACACATGTGCACTTGAAAATAAGAGTTTATGTGATGAAAACTTGATCCCCAGTATGGCCGTGTTCAGAGGTGGGGCCTAATGTGAGGTATTTGGGTCATGCCTCATGAATGGTTTAATACCATATCATTATCTTGGGAGTGGGTTCCCTCCCTTTTCCCTCCCTTGTCCATGTGATGCCTTCACCTTGTTATAATGCAGCAAGAAGACCCTCACCAGATGGTAGCACCTTGATCTTGGACTTCATAGCTGGCAGAACTGTGAGGACATAAATTTCTATTCTTTGTAAATTACCCAGTCTTAGATACTACATTACAGCAGCTCAAAACAGACTCAGAGAGTCAGAGAGAGGCAAAAGTTAGGTAGAATCTTAGAGGAGAGTATGACTATTCTGCTCAGAGATGTCTGGGAAAATGGTACAAAGAAAACTAATGTGAATTGGGTCTTAAAGAATATGTAGAAGTTTGCTGAGGGAGGAAGGGCATGCTAGACTGAGGCCTGAAACACTACATGAAAGTTGCTGAAAGTCATAATGTTAATTCTATTAACATTAGTTACCACATGCATGATATTCTGTTGAGATGTCAAGGACACAAAATGAAGTGAGACTTTGTTTCCTCTATGAGCTTGCTGTGTTATAAATAAGAGAGACAATGATTTAAACAGCTGATTTCAATGGCAGGATGTTGAGTGCAATATAAAATATATGTCCCATGTGTACTCAAGAAGAATGTGTATTCTGTCATAGTGTTTTCTGTTAGATCTCTTTGGTTTATGGTGTTAAGTCCTCTATTTCCTTATTTTCTGTCTGATTGTTCTGATCATTACTGAGAGTGGGGTGTCAAAGTCTCCAACTGTTATTGTAGAACTGTATATTTCTCCCTTCAATTTTGTTAATTTTTCCTTCATATATTTTGATGGTCTGCCATTAGATGTATAAATGTTTGTAATTGTTACATCTTCTTTCTATGTTGAACCTTTTATTAATATATAATATCCTTGTTTGCCTCTTGTAACTTTTTTTGGTTTATAGTCTGTGTTGTCTGATATTAGTATAGCCACCCCTGTTTTCTTTTGGTTGCTATTTGTGTGGAATCTTTCCATCCTTTCACTTTGAACCTATTTGTGTCTTTAGATCTAAAGTGAGTCTCTTATAGACAGCATATATTTGGAACATTTAAAAAAAATATCCATTCTGCCAGTCTTTATCTTTTGATTGGAGAGTTTAATCCATTGACATTTAGAGTAATTACTGATGAGGAGGGACTTCTGTTTTGCTGTTTGTTTTCTATATGCCTTCTAGTTTTTTGTCATTTCTTGCATCACCATCTTTTTGAATTTAGTTGATGTTTTTTGTATTAAAACATTTAAATTACATTCTCATTTCCTTTTGTGGATATTCTATTTTATTTTTTATTTATTTATTTATTTTGGCAGCTGGCTGGTACAGGGATTGAATTCTGGATATTGGTCTTATTAGCACCATGCACTAACCAACTGAGCTAACACAACAGCCCCCTTTTGTGGATATTCTATAGTCTTTTTGTGTGTGTGGTTACCATGGAGATTACATTTAACATTCTAAAATTATAACATTAATTTGAATTTATACCAGCTTAACTTTGATAACATACAGCTCTGTTCCTATACAGGTCCACCCCCACTCCCTTTCAGTTATTTTTATACATTCACCTCTTATGTCATGTAGAAAATAAAATGTGGAGTTACAAACCAAAGTTGTAATAATACAAAAATAATTTTTTCTTGTATTGTAATATTTTCTTAAATCATGTAGAAAACTAAAATTTTACAAACTGAGTAAAACTTGGTTACAAATCAAAATTACAGTAACACTAGCTTTTATATTTTCTCGTGTATTTATCTCTACTGAGATTGTTGTTTCTTTGTACAGCCTCAAGTTACTGTCTATCATCCTTTCATTTCAGCCTGTAGGATTCCCTTTAGTTTTTTTTTTCAGTTTTAAAAATTAATATTATTAATTGACAGATCAAAATTGTATACATTTGTGGGGTACAGTGTGATATTTTGATATATGTATACAAAGTGGAATGACTAAATCAAGCTAATTAAGATAGCCATCACCTTTTTTACCTATCATTTTTATGGTGAGGATTTGAAATTTACTCATCTTGAAATATGCAATACATTGGTATTGACTATAGTCACTCTGCTGTGCAGTAGATCTCAAAACTTATTCCTCTTGTCTGTCTGAAACTTCATACCCTTTGACCAACAATTCCTTTTTCTACCCTCCCTCCCTTGTAACCATCATTGTGTTATCTACTTATGTGAGTTGAATGTTTTTAGATTCCACATATGACTGAGTTCATGCAGTATTTGTCTTTCTATGCCTGGCCTGTTTCACTTAGCATAATGCCCTCCAGGTTCATCCACATTATGGCAAATGACAGAATTGCCTTTTTTAAGACTAAGTAGTATTTCATTTGTATATATACCATTTTCTTTATCCATTCATCCATTAATCGGCACTTAGGTTGATTTCATATCTTGGTTATTGTGAGAATAATGCCCCAGTGAACATGGGAGTGTAGATATTCCTTTGGCATATTGATTTCAATTCCTTTGGATATATACACAAAAGTGGTATTGTTGGATCATATGGTAGTTCTATTTTTAGTTTTTTAAGGAACTTTCTTAGTGTTTTCCATAATGGCTGTACTAATGTACATTCCTACCAAGAGCATTCAAGAGTTCCCTTTTCTCTCTCTACATCTTTGCCAACACTTATCTTTCATCTGTTTTTACAAGAGCCATTTTAACAAGTGTGAAGTGATATCTCATTTTGGTTTTAATTTGCATTTCTCTAATGATTAATGATGGATGCTGAGCATTTTTTCATGTACCTATTGGCCATTTGTATGTTTTCTTTTGAGAAATGTCTGTACAAGCTCTTTGCCCATTTTTTAATTGGGATATTTGCTTTTTCGCTATTGAGTTGTTCTGAGTCCCTTATCTATTTTGGATATCAGCCCCTTATCAAATGTATGGTTTGCAGGAATTTTCTTCTTGTGTGGATTGTCTTTCACTTTGCTAATTGTTTCCTTTGCTCCTTTGGCATTTATTGTAGGGCAAATCTATTGGCAATAAATTTCCTTAGCTTTTGTTTATCTGGGGAAGTCATAATTTCTGCCTCAGTTTTGAAGGGCAGTTTTGCCAGATAAAGGATTCTTAGTTGATGCTATTTTTTCTTTAAACACTTTGAATATTATTTTTTCTTCAAACATTTTGAATATATCAGCCCACTACATTTTGGCCTTCAAAGTTTGTGATGAGAAATCTTATCAACGATCCTTTGTATGTGATGAGTTGCTTCTCTTATTCCTTCCAGTATTTTCCCTTTGTCTTTTGACAGATTATAATTTGTCTTGGTGTGGATTTCTTTGAGTTCATTCTACTCGGAGTCTGTTGAGCTTATTGGATGTGTATATTTATGTCTTTCATCAAATTTGGGAAGTTTTTGGCCATTATTTCTTCAAATAATCTCTTTGCTCCTTTTCTCCTTTCAGCATTCCCACAGTGCATATGTTGCTTCTCTTGATGATGTCCCATAGGTCTCTTTGCCTCTATTCACTTTTCTTCAGTTTCTTTTCTTTCTGTTCCTCAGTCTTGATAATTTCAATTGTCCTGTCTTCACACTTGCTGTTTCTCTCTTCTGCCTCCTCAAATCTACCACTGAATCTATTTTAGTTATTATACTTTTTAGCTCCAGAATTTCTTTTTAGTTTTCTTTTAGGTTTTCTATCTCATTTCTGATATTCCTATTTTGTTCATGTGTCGGGCCTTAAAAACTAACGCCACCTTAAGTGACATTACAAGCGGCGCCATTATGGGCCCACAAGGGCGTATTAATGTGGCAGCCTAAGACAGTGCTGGGAGGAAGTAGGGTGGGGGTGTCTTCGGGAACCTTGCCTTAGCCCTTATTGGCCGAATATGCGCTTCCGCGCTCGAGGTTGCAATAGCTAGGCATTGAGACAGGATGCATGCCCTTGACCTTTAAGCTGATTGGATTATGTTAAAACCTCCCCTCCCTATCTGCCTATAAAAGCAAGTGCTTGTGTGGTAATAAACGGAACTGCTCGACAGAACCCCCGCGGCGTCTGAGTGTCCTTTAACCAGGCTGTTTTTGGGGGGCCGGCGGTGTGCTCACCTCTCTTCACGGCTCTCTTCCCCCGTCTCCTTCCAAAGGGGGCAGGAGGGAAAGAGGAATCCCGGGCTGTTCGCTCACCCACCGAAAGGAACGAGACTAAGGGCTGTTCGGGTCGGCCGGCGGCGGACCTGACATTCATGTATTGTTTTCTTGCCGTTATCGATGTCTTCCTTTAGTTCTTTGAACATCTGTAAGGTAGTTCTTTTAAAGTCTTTGTCTAATAGGTTCATATTCTAATCTTTCTCTAAAAAGGTTTCTGTTGGTTTATTTTTTCCTTTTGTTTCCTCTTTCTTTGTAGGCTGTCTCTATGCTGGGGACCAGCCTGAAATGTAAATTTAAGGTCTTCTCTAGTCTTTTCTGTGCCTGTACCTTTTCCTGGGCATGCACGATGACTTTCTAAATTCCACTGTTTATGCAGTTGCTTTTGAAGGTCCCTAATCCTTTAACTTCTGGCTCCCAAAAGGGAAAAAAGAGAAAAATGATGGGAGAAAGAGAAGTAAATGGCACTGGCCTTTTAAATCTTCAGCCTGAGTGGGAGGGGCTTAAAACAATTGGGAGGGTGTGAAACAATGGTTTCCAGTAGTTGTGTCTGTATCTCAGTGATCAGAAGCAGCAATCACCTATCAGAATAAAGATTCCTGATATTTGGAGGACAGGGTCTTTATTGCCTTTCATGGATCCTGCAGGCTCTAGAATGCATGGATGGCTGCCTGGGGGTTGGGGAATGGATAGACACTATCAAGGTAAGAGCTGAAATTAACAGCAGTTTATTTTTAGGCCTTTCATGGAACCAGCAAGCCTTGGAATAGATTCCAGAGTCCCAAAATAGTTATGGCTAATTATGCTAGTGTAATTGTTGTCCAGGTAGGGAGATAGAATCTTGTTGCTTCCTATTCTGTCTTCCCAGAATCCTCTCATAACTTAAAAAAAAAAAAGCTTTAGAGTTAGAAGAGTTCTTACCTTTTTCTTCTTGATTTTGAGGATTTTAAGAATAATAAGTTCATTGTAACTCAAAGCAAATACTTTTGAGACCTTTTATGTAGCTTTCACATCGGTTAGTAAGCATTTAAAAGAGGAATTCATGTTTCAGATCCCCCCACCCCACCCCCTGCCGATAATAGGACAGCTACATGCTTCAAAATAGAACAGAGTGAGACTGGGAACAGGGAGACCTATTAAGTAGGCTTAATAAAGTATGGAGATATGTGGGTTCATTTGAGTCCTATTAAGGAGGTAAATGGAATATGATTTGAAATGTGGGGATTGACTTAGTACTGCTCTTTAATCCAGACAATTGGATTAATGGTGGTACTGTTTCCTAAGTTATAGAACACAGAAGCAGAAAGTCTATATGGGAAGGTGTGTGGAGGTGCCTGTGGAGTAGTGCTGTAGTAGTTACAAAGCACTTTTGTTATGATGATTTTTAAGTAATAGTGTGTTGGTTCCCTGTAACTCCAATGTGTCTTATGGCATGCTTAGGCCAAACGGATAATGGGAGGCATGATACATTTTAATAGAACTAAGTGATAGAAGCCTGAAACCATTCTTGTGTAAAAATTACATAAGCACATGGAAGGCATCAGGGGGAATTGAAATTAAGTGCAGTGATTAATTACAAAAAATACTCAAATATTACGATTCATCGCAAGTTAAACATGTTTGGGATTTCAGGTGACCATGTATTTTGTGTATATCAGGAGAATATGGTTGCTAAAAGAGTGACATAATCTAAACCTTATTAATAGTGTAAAGCATGGGGAAATGATAGTTCTGCTGTCCTCTGTACTAGTTGCGTGTGTTCTTTTGGAGATATGTACTACTTGGACTAATACTTCAAGAGCTATGATAATTAGATTAAAATAGTAAGGATCAGAATAGTGAGAGGTTAATATAATGAAAAACTTAGAAGAAAAAAACTGAATGTTTTAGTTCAGAAAATGTAAGGGGAAATTTAAATCATAATTTTGACACCCCAAAAAGACTTTATGTTACTATTCTGTTCAATTCCCTTATTTTACAAATAAGGAATGGAGTTTCAGGGAGGTTGGTATGACATGCCTTGAGTCATAGCTAAAGGTAGAGCAGTGGTTAGACTGCAAGTATGTGGTTAAAAAGGAAATTGAACATATCATAAACATTATTTTGTTTATAGGGGCAGCTAAGCGGGGCTGCGACTAGGGTGAGTCAAGCAAGTTGGCTGGGGTACAGATGAAGGAGGGCACGTGGTCTCAGGTGCAGACCCTGCACTTGCAAGACCCTTATTTGTCAGATATATTTATATGAAATATAGTATGAAATATCAAATAGTGCTGAGAGTCACCTCCTGGTCCTGCAGTTTAGTCTGAGGAAGGTAGATGGGGTGTTGTAGAAGAGAATTATATCTTAAGACTTAGCCCTTGGTGTGTGGTAATCAGCAGTTTGCAGGGATCTGTGGAGCATTGCCTCACTTTGTGAGAACAGTGTGGAGTGTTCCGTATTAAGTCTCATGGATCTTTCTCAGGCTTGGACTATTTCCTATGTTCTCCTTTTTTCCTTGAATTAGATCTCAGAAATTGTAGGTTTTCCTTTGTGTCCTTAAAGCTGTTTTCACCTACAGAACTCCTTGGGGGTTGTTCTCAAGCTTGGCTAAAACGTTAGACAATCTAGACAATCTTTACAGTGTCCTCTATCTTAAGGCCCACATAGCCAAATATGGAAACAATTGGAGATAATACAATCATGTGCCATGTAATGATGTTTCAGTCAATGATGGACTCTGTATATGACAGTGGTCCCATAAGATTATAATGGAGCCGAAAATTCCTATCACTTACTGACATCATAGATGTTACTGCCTCATAGAGCAATTACTTTATTTTCTTATGCATTTAGTGTAGCCTGTGCATAGTGTTTGAAAAGTCTACAGCAGTGTACAGTAATGTCCTAGGCCTTCACATTTACTCACCACTCACTCACTGACTTACCCAGAGCAACTTCCAGTCCTGCAAGCTCCATTCATGGTAGGTACTGTGTACATGTGTACCATTTTTTATCTTTGATACCTATTTTTACTGTACCTTTTCTATGTTTAGATATGTTTTGGTACACAAATACAATACATGTTATAGTATTCAGTATGGTAACATGTTGTATAGGTTTGTTGCCTAGGAGCAATAGGCTGTACTATATAGTCTAGCTGTGTAGTGGGCTATGTACCATCTAGGTTTTTATTTTTTAATTAAAAAATTTAAAAAAAATTTTTTTTTCGTTTTTTGGAAGCTGGCTGGTACAGGGTTCTGAACCCTTGACTTTGGTGTTATCAGCACCATGCTCTAACCAAGTGAGCTAACTGGTTAGCTCCCATCTAGGTTTGTGTAAGTATGTTCTATTTTGTTCACACAGGACAAAATTGCCTAATAGTGTATTTCTCAGAACTTATCCCTGTCATTAAGTAATGCATGACTGCAGTAAAAGAGAAATAAGTGGTAACCCACATCTTATGGTTTTGCTGTCATGGCCTCTGGCCTCTAGTTTCTGATTCCCATTTTATTTTTGATGGTGGAAGCACTTATGTCAACTCCATTTCCCTTGGGTGAAGGACATGTTTCTTTTTGAGGGTCCATTTCTCCAGCGCTGAGGGGAAGATAATTTGTGTTACCTAGAACCTCCATAATGGATGACACATGTATCAGTAAGCTCTTCCCAAGTAGTAGTTCCCTTTTTGGTATCACTCTTTGTGAAGGGAATAAAACCAGAATGTACAGCCTCTGTCTTAGAACCAGTGGATATGAACTTCTTAGGCTGTTTCTCTGGATCATGTCTTGTTTTATTCCTGATACCTGGCCTGCTTTTCTAGGACCATTATACTTCTTTTTCTTTAGGCCTTTGGAGTTCAAGGTAGGCCATTTATTTATATTACATTTTAAAATAGGTTGTTTATATAGAGGATTCTGGGTGCTAAGAGTTTGTAAAGTGAAAAGACAGGTGATTTTTTTGGTCCACCCGGAGGTAACTCAATGTATGAACTGTAGCTGCATATTGGACCTAATTTACACATGCAGTTGGCATAGTTTGTGATGCTGGTGGAAGCAGAATAAGTTAAAGTCAACATTACAGATAAAATAATATTAGCAAGAAATAGAAAAGAAGTTTTTCAAAAGCCTGAAGTCTTTTCCAGGACAGGTATGATGCCTTTTTTATATTTGTAAACTAGATAGCTCAAACTGTACCTGGCACATAGTAGGACCTAAAAAAATACCTGGTAAACATGTTAACAAGTGAAAAATTGGTACAATCGGTGATTTGGTTGTTTATAAGCTCCATATAGTGTTCAGCATTAAGCTTTCATTAAACCCAATCCAAAGTGTGTGCACACATACACACACAGTTGTTAAATTTGGGAATGTGTATGTGTAATTGCTAGTGTTAGGGTTTTCTTAATCACCAGCTAGCTTTTCTATACTTATTGTTGTCCATTTTTCTTATATGTGAAGTCTTCTTATACAATGTTTTTTTTTCCCTCCAAATTTCATGCAAGTTTTCAGTCAGTTCAGGTGTGTATGATCTTGTATTGGCCTTACTTGTGTTATTTGGTTCTGTTTTAGAAGAGAGAGAATTTTTGTTGCTTTGCCTCCCATGGAGTTGTCACCCCTTTTCCCCTGGGTGACAGAGCCATCAAAGATTACTCAAAGCCCATCTCTTCAGAGCAGTGAGAAGCCCTGAAAAGGGGTTTTCTCCTGGAACCCTCAAGATAGAGGCCAATCCTTCTGTTTGGGAAATTAACCATGAATTGGGGTTCTCTTCTGCATTTATTCTCCAGACCAGGAAGTTACAGGAAGAGTACATAGGAGGGGTTTTTGCTAAGTATAGTTTAACAAGTTTAACAATAGAAGCTGGTAACATTCAGTAAGACAAGCAAGGTGACATTCTATAATGCCAATAAGCTGATCCTAAGTTGATCCACTAACAAAAGCTTGATTTTAGCAAGCATTCTCTTCTTACAGCAATTTCCCAGTATCTTTACATATCAATCAGTAACCTGTCTGTCTTTGAGCCAGAAACCTTGCTGTGTTACAATTCTTTATCTTACAACAGAGACTATAGCCTGGGGAAAATTTCCTGTCCTTTGCAAGGTCAGTATTTGAAACTGTAAGGCTTTGGAAAACCAGGCCCTGTGAAGTACATTTGCTTTATGCATACTCCACAAATTTTTGGTTTATATAATGAAAAATCCAGGGATAGAGTCTGAATTGAGAAATGACTAGATTTGGGGGCTTAAAAGATGGAATTTAATCTCTATTTACCTGTCAGATTCTACGTGGTGACATCTACTTTTAAGTCTGTATGTTCTCAGTTTAAGTGTTTTGGGAAAAGAGAGACTGTCTTTCCAGTATCCCCTACAAACACCCCAGGAGTCTTTCTGGATGAACAAGTGAAGTTTTAAGTGCATTGTTGAACTATTCACAAGAACCAAATGAATTTAATATTCTAATTGGCCATGTACAAATTGAATATTCTACTCCTGAGTTGATGCACCTGAAAAATGTACAAATAGAATTTGGCAGTGGGGTTGGAAAGGATAATTTCTCAGAAGAAAGTTGAGATACTTTTACAAAAAAAAAAAGAATGGATGCAGGTATAGCTTAAATGTTGGTTAACTCAATACAGTCATGTGTCTTTAGGTGATTTTTTCACTGTGCAGACATAATAGTGTGTATGTACATAAACCAATGTTATGTATACGATGTATACATAGTAGGTATAGCCTACTACATAACTAGACTATATGGTATAGCCTATTGCTCCTAGGCTGTACTCACCACCGTATATGCAGCCTGTTGTTAACTGAAACATCATTATACAATGATGACTGTATTTTGATTGACTTAATTTTCATTTTTAAGAGGTCAGTGAGGTTTTCTAGATATTTTTTATTTTTTAAAGTAATATATGCACATAGTTTAAAATGTCAAATAGTTCTGAGAGGCCTATGAAAAAAATAGCAGACCCCACCTTTTTCCTTCCCCTTACCTCAAAGGGTAATCACTTAAAATTTTTCTTATATATATATCTAAGTAATATGTCTAAATTAACTCTTGGTTCATTTAGTAATTAAGTTATTTATTTTTGTTTGCTGGCCTGTGTGGGGATCACCCTTGACCTTGGTGTTACAACACTGAGCTAACTGGCCAGCCCTGATTCATTAAATTTAAATAATAATCTACTGATTTTCTCTTAAGATAAATGAGGATATTTATTTTTTTAATCTTCATTGGCCCTATTGTCATGATAAAATTATATATCCATATTCATTGCTTTCATTTTTATGACCATGTAATCACGTAAGTATTGCTTACAGCAGACCAACATCCTGTGATTAAATTTCCTTTCTTGTGTAATTTAATTTTTACTTGAAACTTACGAAGTTCTCATTTAAAACATTTCTTTGCCCACAGATATGTACAATCAACTATGTTTCAATTAAAACAAACAAACAAAACCCCCAAAATAAAAAATTTGTTTTCTTTGAACTTATAGCTAAGTTTTCTCACACCTTTCAACAGTTCTATAAAATTCACATTTGTATAAGTTTTCGTATGGTCAACTCCAGTTTGTACTATTTCTCTTTTCACTTGCTTTAGAGCTAGATTTCTTTTTTTCTGTCATCTTGGAAATTTCCTTTGCCTTTCTCTTGCTTCCTAGATCCTATGTCTTCCTTTTTATTGCATTACTCCCTTGTTTTGCTGGAGCATGTCCTTCATTCGTTTTCTGAGTAGGGCACATTGGAATTAAATTTTTTGAGAATGCATATCTGAAAGTGATTTTATTCTCTCGTACTACATTGGTAGTTTAGCTATATGTACATGGCAGTTTTTGTTGAATGTGTACAGAGTTTGTTTTGCAAGATGAAAATTATTTTGGAGATGGATGGTGGTGATGGTAGCACAATAGTGGGAATGTACTTAATGCCATGGAACTGTGTCGGGTCTGCTGCTGGCCGGCCTGAACAGCCCTAGCCTCATTCCTTTCGGTGGGCGAGCGAACGGCCCGGGATTCCTCTTTCCCTCCTGTCCCCTTTTGGAAGGAGACGGGGGAAGAGAGCCGTGAAGAGAGGTGAGCTCACCGCTGGCCCCAAACCAGCCCAGTTAAAGGACACTCAGACGTGGCGGGGGTTCTGTCGAGCAGTTCCATTTATCATCACACAAGCACTTGCTTTTATAGGCAGATAGGGAGGGGAGGTTTTAGCATAATCCAATCAGCTTAAAGGTCAAGGGCATGCATCCTGTCTCAATGCCTAGCTATTGCAATCACGCAGTGTTCACAAGTGTGGTCAATAAGGGCTAAGGCAAGGTTGCAAAGACACTCCCACCCTACTTCCTCCTGGTGCCGTCTTAGGCTGCCACGTTAATCCACTTGTAATGTCACTTAAGGTGGCGTTAGTTTTTAAAGCCCGACAGAACTGTACACTTAAAAATGGTTCAGATGGTAATTTTTATGTCTATTGCTAGGGCTGCCATTAACAAATACCACAGACTGGGTAGCTTAAACAACAGAAATTAATTTTCTCACAATCCTGGCGGCTAGAAGTCTGAGATCCAAGGGGTCGACAGGGTTGGTTTCTTCTCAGGCCTCCTGTTCTGGGTTTGTAGATGGCTGTCTTCTCCCTGTGTCTTCACATTGTGTTCCCACTGTATCCTCATCTCCTCTTACAAGGACACCAGTCATACTGGATTAGGACTCACCCTAATGACTTACTTTTACCTTGGTTACCTCTTTAAAGACCCTATATCTGAATACAGTCACATTCTGAGGCACTGGGGATTATTAGGACTTCAATGAGTGAATATTTGAGAAAATGCAATTCAGTCCATAACATCCCTTTATGTTTGTCATATACATAGTAAAGTAAGGGTTAGATCAGTTAGTGTGCTTACATGTTGTGTTAATTATGACATTAAACTCTTCGTTATGTTACACTTTTCATAGTTGGTGGTTTACCATAATTGCTCATAATTTAGCAAGATTTTTTTTATTGCTTTTACTTTAGTGGTGACATGTATTGGCTTCTTACTTCTTTAGGTAATATAAAGTGTAATAGTCTTTAGGTTGTAGAATGATGATATATTCTTATTGTGATCTTAGATCATTTTACTGTTTCAGAGAGGGTGATAAGTAAAAAGTTATGATGCCTGACAAAATAGAGAGAGAGTAATGTCTTATATATATAAGGCATTAATAAGTTTGCTGAAGAAATAGAATTATATTGGTTAGAGTGTGGTGTTAGATCACCAAGGTCAAGGGTTCGGATCCGTGTACTGGTCAGCTGCCCAAAAAAAAAAAAAAAAAAAAAAAAATATATATATATATATATATAGTTGAGATTATTTTTGAGAGCAAGATTTTTTCTTGATAAACCTAAAATCTTTCTTTACTCCCATTTCTTGGCTACTCAATAAATATTTGATGAATGAATAATGAATGAAGTGAATTAAGTGAATGAATTTTGGTATGCACAGTACAGGTATGCCTGTAATTTTTAGTTTTCCCAGTGGTGGGATTGTTTCATTAATTGTTTTTAATTGTTCTTTCATTAGTAAGAGTGTTTAACAATTAAAATTACTTCACAAGATACTAGGGTTTAAAAAACTGAACAGAATAAAATCATCTTATGAATTGCCTTGTCTTTTTGCATTAGTTACAGCATATTGAGTTTAGTTATTTGGGGATTTTTTTCCTCCTTCATTGTTTACTGAGAGATCTGTAACCCAACCAAACTTCCGGACTTAGTCACTTGGGTATTGTTACTTAGCTGATTCTTATCAGAAACAGGAAATTGTCAAGTTATGTGTAAAAGTATAGCAGATTCTAAAACTGCATTTGTATTAGCATGAGAGATTTCCCTTTAGACATTTTTTCTGTTACTAGCTTATTCCTTACTTTTCCTTAGAACAACTGGCTTGCCAGAAAAGGTAATATTTACCATGACCTATATATGTAGCAAACAGTACCCTTCCTCTGAGTTTACATATCATACACAATATGATTGATTAAGTGATTTGACAGACTTAGTGTCATTAACAATATAGCTGTTCCTAATGAATTTGCAAAAGTAGGCTGGGAAAGAACATGTTTTTAGATGTTTGGTTTAGTATTATTCACATATTTAGATTAGCAGTTCTCTAAGCGTTCCTAAAGTGGACCCGTTGCGGGGGGGGGGGGGGGGGTCCACAAAGCCAAAACTATTTTCATAATACTGGGATGTTAATTTCCTTTTCCACTCTGGAGATTCCAGAGGCTGCTATGAAATTTGATGTCACCATTTGGAAGATCTGTAAAACTCAGTTAATATATAAGGGTACTTCATAAAGTTCTTAGAAAAATAGAATTAAAAGATACAAGGTGATAATACCAATGTCCAGGGTTTGATCCCTGTACCTGCGAGCCACCAACCCCCCCCCGGCAACAAAAACCAAAAAGGTAACAGGAATCTTTCCACAAACTTTTTGAAGATCCCTTATATTTTGTGATGATACAACATTATGCATTGATAAAAACGCGTTCATTCAAAGTGTAAGATCAATGAATGTTTTTTGCCGTATATCTATTAATGTTATTTTACATATAGTAAGATTTGCACTTTTTGGTATGAATGAGATTTGACACATACTTAGAGTTATGTAATTACTACCTCAGTCTAAATACAGAACAGTTTTCTCACCCTCTCTTAAGGAAAAAAAAAAAAATCTTCATGATTGGTAGTTAGACCATCCCTTGTGATCTGTTTTCTGTCCTGATAGTTTTGCTTTTTTCCAGAATGTCATGTGTAGTCCTTGAATCTGGCTTTTTCAGTTAGCATAATGTATTTGTGATTTACTTGTGTTGTTGTGTGAATCAATAGTTTATTTCTTTTTATTGCTGAATAAATAGATTTACCGATCTGTTCATTGTATAGATCAACCAAAGTTTGTTTCCATTCACCTGAAAAAGGGCATTTGGATTGTTTCCAATTTTTGGTGATTGTGAATAGAGCTGATATAAACATTTGAATGTAGGTTTTTGTGTGAATATAGATGTCTGTTTCACTTGGGTAAATATCTAGGAAGGAGATTGCTGGGTCATAGAGTAAGCATATGTTTAGCTTTATAAGAAGCTGCCAAACATAGTGGCTGTACTATTTTGCATTCCCACTATCAGTGTATGAGTTCAGTTGCTGTGCATCCTTATTGGCACCTGGTACTGTCAGTTTCTTTTTTTCTTTCTTTCTACTCCCCTCTCCCCCACCCCCAAGCAGGTTAGTAGCTGTGTAGTGTTATTTTGTGGTTTTAATTTGAATTTCTGTAATGACTAATGATGTTGAGGACCTTTTCAAGTGCTTATATGCCATCTTGTATATCTTTTTTGGTGAAGTATCTGTTCAAATATTTTGCTCCTTTTAAAATTGGGTTTATTGTTTTCTTATTGTTGAGTTTTGAGAGTTCTTTGTATATTCTGGATATAAGTCCTTTATCAGATATGTGGTTTGCAAATATTTTCTTTCAATCTATGGCTTACCTTTTTATTTTCTTATCAGTGTCTTTCTCAGGACAATTATTTAAATTTTTATAAAGTCCAATTTATCAATTTTTTTTTCTATAGTTAATGCTTTTGGTGTTATATTTAAGAACTCTTCATCTAACACAAGGTTAAAAAGATTTTCTTCTATATCTTCTTCTAAAAGTTTTATAGTTGTACATTTTGCATTTAAGTTTGTGGCTGCTTTGAGTTAGATTTTGTATAAAATACAGATGGTTCCCGACTTACAATGGTTCAACTTAATGATTTTTCAACTTTACAATGTTGTGAAAGCCATAGACATTTAGTAGAAACCATACTTCCAGTACCCATACTGTCATTCTGTTTTTCACTTTCAGTATAATATTCAGTAAGTTGCATGAGATATTCAATACTTTCTTATAAAATAGGCTTTGTGTTAGGTGATTTTGTGCAACTGTAGGCTGAGCATGTTTAAGGTAGACTGGGCTAAGCTATGATGTTTGGTAGGCTAGGTGTAGATAAACCCATCCTAAGTTGAAAATATCATAAGTTGAAAGTGCACTTAATAGGTCCACATCCTAATCCCCAGAACCTGTGGATTTTACCTTATATGGCAAAAGATGTGATGAAGTTTAGGATTTTGAGAGGTTGGACTTTTGAGGTGGGCCCTAAATCCAATGATAAGTGTCCTTATAAGAATGAGGCAGAGGGAGATTTGGCAGAATAGTAAGAGAAGGAGGATGAGAAGGCATTGGGACTATAGAGCAGAATTAGAGTGATACAGCCACAGGAATGCTGACAGACACCAAAATCTGGAAGAGGCAAAGTACAGATTCCCCTCTTCCGAGGTCATACAGCCAACCTTGACTTCAGACTTCTTGAGTGAGTCCTTGATTGAGACCTCCAGATCTGTGAGAGAATAAATTTCTCAAGTTTTAGGCCACCCTGTTTGTGGTAATTTGTTACAACACCCATAGGAAATTAATATATCTATTGTCTTGATTCTGCTATTCATCCTCTTCAGTGAAGTCTTTATTTCAAATATTGTAGTGTTTAGTTCTAAAATTTCCATTCAATTCTATTTAATAGCTTCTGTTTCTCAGATGAGACATATCTTTCCATTTGTTTCAGGAGTGTTCACCTTTACTTCATGGAACATGGTTTTAATAGCTGCTTTAAGGTTTTTGATAATTCCACCATCTGGGTAATTTCTGGTTGGCATCTGTTGGTTATCTTTTTATTTACGAATTGGTCAGATTTTTCTACTCCTCAGTGTATTGAAAAATTTTGGATTTTATCACGGACATTTTGAGTATTATGTGAGACTTTGGATCCTGTTAAAATCCTCTGGAGAATATTGATTTTATTGTTGCTTTAGGAGGCATCAGTTTGGTCAGGTTCAAACCAATCTTTACTTGCTTTTGTTGGCAGTAGTTCTGATTAATATCAGTTTCATTTTTCTAAACCTTTGTTGGGCTGTTTGCATCTGTTTGCTATAGGTACCACTTAGGGATAGATAGTTGGGGGCTTTGGTGTGTTTATATAGTACTTTCATTCTTAGTGCATGAAAGTGAGCCGAGATGCTGGGTACCATTCAAGCTTTATTAAAGGAAGAAAATCTGCTGGGCTGTGCTCAAAGTAGGCAGCCCAGGGCTGCCCTGAAAATGGGGGACTGCACCAGGTGTGGGGGTGATAGAGCTTATATTGGTACGTTGGCGCCAAGAACTGGGTGATACCATCAGGGAGAGTCATCATGCTAATGGGGATCAGGGTGGAGAACTGCAGTCCTTGTGGAAGCAAAAAGAGGTTTCCATTTAAGTCAGGAGGCTTCTTGTAAAGGGAAGGGGGAGGGGCGGGGAGGAGGTGGGTGGTGCTGTTTTGTACTTGGGCTTGTCTAAAGTGGTGCTGGTTATGTTGCAGATCTATTTGTAATGCTGCTTTGTGTATTCTGTTCATGTCCAGCTTGGAGGTAGAGCCCAGTACATATGTTGGTTCATAATTAGAATTATAGATATTAAAGATAAACAAAGCTGGACACTAGAGTGGTGAGGATAGATTTCACTCAATAACTGTTGCAATAGAGAAGAGAGCCCAGTGTGAACTCAACTTATCTTTGCCAAAACAAAAGGCAGGAGACTTTTAAAAGGTTGGGATGTGCTAAGGGAAGGGCATTGTATGGTGTAAAGGGGAGTTGGTCCATGTGACTAGGCTATCTGATTTTGTTAATTGGCACTTATCTGGAAGAGGAACAAACTTACCTTTATGACAGGAGGCGGCAGTACAAGTTAGGCTGCTCAGCCCATGAAGTTAGGCTTTTACCCTCCCACAGAAACTGGGAACGAAAGCAAAAGTTCTCAGAGCCTTGAGAAGATAGTTTTGGATAGTAGAAGATTTATATTGCAGAGTCAGGTAAAGGATTTATGATTGCAAGCTTTCTAAAGTAACTGCTCTAAGAGGGTGTTTAGGAGCCTGTCTGCCTATTCCACCAAGTTTTGGCTTGAACAAACAGTAAATTCTCCTGGGAGTGTTGAACTTTCTCAGGCAAGGAACTTAAGAGGGCTGGAGTTGTTATCCTAGGGATGTGGTCTTGAGCTGTTGGAAACTATGTTAGAGTTTGTCCAAATCTCTTTGTGTGTGTGTGGCAGGGGGAGGTGGTGGACAAAATCATTTATGCTGAGAGTGAAATTTTTATAGACCAAGGTGGAGGTCTAGACAAGAAGAGGGCTCTAAGAAGCTGTACTAGAATTGGTCAGAGAGAGAGTCTGTTAAAGATTACCTTATCCAGCTCTTTTCTGTGGGTGTTTTCTCCGTATTCTCTAGCTCCCAGTGATCCCTCTTCCTGGTTCCTTTGACTGGAAAGATTGCATTCTCTTGGAATTTCAGTCTCCCATGTTGCACCTATTACTTTCAGAGTGAAGAGGTGAGAGAAAAGAGAAAAATAGTTGGTACCCCATCCCTCCTTTTTACCTCCCGATCTCGTTTTCTGTTTCCTTTATCCAGAGGTACAGATTTTCTCTTGGCTCTTAATGTACATACTATCTTCACCATTGTGGAAGCAGTGCAGATCCATGCCTGAGACTGGCCTTGGGACAGGTCTAATAGAGTGGGGAGAAAACCTTCCAGGGAGTTAACCCACACTCTCTAGCTTTCAAGAGGTGATTTTTTCCCCCTGTATTTGGCCAAATGAGCTTCTCTTGAGTTTTTTCCTGATTGTACCTGCTGTACAATTTTCTCTTCTGCCTGCCTTTGGGTGAAAGCCAGGAAATAAAGTGGAGGTGGGGGTGGGGGAAGGAATGGGGAACCAAAAGGAAATGTATCATTACTGTGTTGGTCTTTTTTCAGATTGATTTCCTTCTCCAGTCTGATTGCTATTATTTACTATTTTAACATCCTTAGGTGGCTGTTCTTTGTATTTTTTTTCAGAGATATTAGTTGTAATCAGAGTGAAAGACTGTAGAGTTTGACTCATGTCATCTCTGGAATTAAAAATACTCAGGCCAATGAATTTCAGCATAACAGTATGAAAAACTCATTGTGCTCCTGAGGTATTATTCATAAAGTCTTTCCCCAGACCTATGTCCTGAAGTGTTTTCCCTATGTAATCATCTAGAAGTTTTATTAATTGGGGTCTTACATTTAAGTCTTTAATCCAGTTTGAGTTGATTTTGATATATGGTGAGAGATAGGGGTTGAGTTTTATTCTTCTGCATATAGATCTCCAATTTCCCCAGCACCATTTATTGAAGAGACTGTTCTTTCCCCAGTGTATATTTTTGGGTCCTTTGTAAAAAATCAGTTGACTGTAGGTATGCAGATTTATTTCTGAATTCTCTATTCTGTTCCATTGGTCTGTTTTTGTGCCAGGACCATGCTGTTTTGATTTTGATTAATATCACTTTGTAGTGTATTTTGAAGTCAGGGAGTGTGTTGTCCCCCCCCACCCATTTATTCTTTTTGCTTAGGATTGCTTTGCCTATTTGGGGTCTCTTGTTTGTCCTATAAATTAAAAAAATTTTTTTTTCCTATTTCCATGAAGTATGTCATTGGTGGTTTGATGGGGATTTCATTGAATCTATAGGTTGCTTTGGGTAGTATGGTTATTTTGGTTCTTCTAATCCATGAGCATGGGATGTCTTTCCATTTGTGACTTGTTTAATTTCTCTAATCAGTGTGTTATAGTTTTCATTGTAGAGATCTTTCACCTCCTTGGTTAAATTTATTCCAAAGTATTATTTGTTGTTGTTGCTATTGTAAATGGGATAGCTTTCTTGATTTCTTTTTCTGGTAGTTGTTAGTGTATAGAAATGCTATTGATTTTTTTTGTATGTTTATTTTGTATCTTGCCACTTACTGAATTTGCTTATAATTTCTCGGAGGTTTTTAGTGGAGTCTAGGTTTTTTCTATGTAAGATGATGTCATCTGCAAATGGGCAACTTGACTACCTCCTTTTAAATTTGGATGCCCTGGGCCAACCCTGTGGCTCACTCGGGAGAGTGCGGTGATGGGAGCGCAGTGGTGCTGGGAGCGCCGAGGCCGTGAGTTCAGATCCTATATAGGGAAGGCTGGTGTGCTCACTGGCTGAGTGCAGTGCGGATGACACCAAGCCAAGGGTTCTGATCCCCTAACCGGTCACCAAAAAAAAAAAAAAAAAAATTAGATGCCCTTTATTTCTTTCTCTTGCCTGATTGCTCTGGCTAGGACTTACAGTAAGTACTATGGTGAATAGAAGTGGTGAGAGTGGACATCCTTGTCTTGTTCCAGTTATTAGGGGGAAAGTTTTCAGCTTTTCCTTATTCAGTGTGGTGGTAGCTGTGAATTTGTCATATGCAGCCTTTATTGTATTAAGATACTCTCCTTCTTTACCTAATTTGTTGAAAGTTTTTATCATGAAGGGATGTTGAATTTTATCAAATGCTCTTTCTGCATCTGTAGAGATGATCATATGTTTTTTTCTTTCATTCTGTTGATGTGGTATATTATGTTTATTCATTTGCATATGTCAAACCATTCTTGCATCCCTGGGATAAATTACGCTTGATCATGGTGTATTGTCTTTTTGATGTGCTGTTGGATTCAGTTTGCTGGTATTTTATTGAGGATTTTTGCTTCTGTGTACATCAGGGATACTGGCCTGTAGTTTTCTTTTTGTGTATGTCCTTGCCTGGTTTTGGTATCAGGGGAATGCTGGCCTCATAGTATGAGTTTGGAAGAATTCCATTCACTTCAATTTTTTGAAATAGTTTAAGAAGTATTGATATTAGTTCTCAAAGTTTTTGTTAGAATTCAACTGTAAGGCCATCTGGTCCAGAGCTTTTCTTTGTTGGGAGATTTTTAATTACTGTTTCAATCTCCTTACTTCTCCTTTTTTTTTTTCTTAATTTTATTTTTGTCGATATACAATGTGGTTGATTATTGTGGCACTTTACCGAAACACCCCTAACTCCTCCCTGTCCCCCCTCCCACCCAACAATGTCCTTTCTGTTTGCTTGCAAGGAATTGTATTTGTTATGTCTTCTTCCCCCGCCCCCCCCCCCGGTTTTTTTTTTTTGTGTGTGTTCATTTATTTATTTATTTTTAGCTCCCACCAATAAGTGAGAACATGTGGTATTTCTCTTTCTGTACCTGACTTGTTTTACTTAATATAATTCTCTCAAGGTCAATCCTTGTTGTTCCAAATGGCAGTATTTCATTCGTTTTTATAGCTGAGTAGTATTCCATTGTGTAGATACCACATTTTCCGTATCCACTCATCCGATGATGGACATTTGGGCTGGTTCCAACTCTTGGCTATTGTAAAGAGTGCTGCGATGAACATTGGGGAACAGGTAATACCTTTGACTTGATGATTTCCATTCCTCTGGGTATATTCCCAGCAGTGGGATAGCTGGGTCATATGGCAGATGTATCTGCAATTGTTTGAGGAACCTCCATACCATTTTCCATAGAGGCTGCACCATTTTGCAGTCCCACCAACAATGTATGAGAGTCCCTTTTTTTCCGCATCCTCGCCAGCATTTATCGTTCAGAGTCTTTTGGATTTTAGCCATCCTAACTTGGGTGAGATGGTATCTCAGTGTAGTTTTGATTTGCATTTCCCGGATGCTGAGTGATGTTGAGCATTTTTTCATATGTCTGTTGGCCATTTGTATATCTTCCTTAGAGAAATGCCTACTTAGCTCTTTTGCCCATTTTTTAAATTGGGTTGCTTGTTTTTTTCTTGTAAAGTTGTTTGAGTTCCTTGTATATTCTGGATATTAATCCTTTGTCAGATGTATATTTTGCAAATATTTTCTCCCACTCTGTTGGTTGTCTTTTAACTCTGTTAATTGTTTCTTTTGCTGTGCAGAAGCTCTTTAGTTTGATATAATCCCATTTGTTTTTTTTTCTTTGGTTGCCCGTGCTTTTGGGGTCGTATTCATGAAGTCTGTGCCCAGTCCTATTTCCTGAAGTGTCTCTCCTATGTTTTCTTTAAGAAGTTTTATTGTTTCAGGGTGTAAATTTAATTCTTTAATCCATTTTGAGTTGAGTTTAGTGTATGGTGAAAGGTATGGGTCTAGTTTCATTGTCCTGCATATTGATATCCAGTTCTCCCAGCACCATTTGCTAAAGAGGCAGTCTCTTCCCCAGTGTATAGGCTTGGTGCCTTTGTCAAAGACCAGATGGCTGTCTTTGTGGGTTGTATGGGTTCATTTCTGTATTCTCTATTCTATTCCATTGATCAGTGTGTCTGTTTATATGCCAGTACCATACTGTTTTGGTTATTATAGCTTTGTAGTGTAGTTTAAAGTCAGGTAGTGTTATGCCTCCAGCTTTATTTTTTTTGCTCAGCGTTGCTTTGTCTATGCATGGTCTTTTGTTATTCCATATAAATGTCTGGATACTTCTTTCCATTTCTGAGGAAAATGTCATTGGAATTTTGATGGGGATTGCATTGAATTTGTATATCACTTTGGGTGGTATGGACATTTTCACTATGTTGATTCTTCCAATCCAAGAGCATGGGATATCTTTCCATCTACTTGTTTCCTCTCTAATTTCTCTCAGCAGTGGTTTGTAGTTCTCATTATAGAGATTTTTCACATCCTTGGTTAACTCAATTCCTAAGTATTTCATTTTTTTGGTGGCTATTGTAAATGGGCAGGCTTTGTTGATTTCTCTTTCTGCATGTTCACTATTGGAGAATAGAAGTGCTACTGATTTTTGTGTGTTGATTTTGTATCCTGCTACTGTGCTGAAATCATTTATCCCGTCCAAGAGTTTTTTTGTAGAGGTTTTAGGCTGTTCGATATATAGGATCATGTAATCTGCAAACAGGGACAGTTTGACTTCATCTTTTCCAATCTGGATGCCCTTTATTTCCTTCTCTTCTCTGATTGCTCTGGGTAGTACTTCCAACACTGTGTTGAACGGGAGTGGTGAGAGTGGGCATCCTTGTCTAGTTCCTGTTCTTAAAGGAAAAGCTTTCAGCTTTTCCCCATTCAGGATGATATTGGCAGTGGGTTTATCATATATGGCTTTGATTATGTTGAGATACTTTCCGTCTATACCTAACTTATAGAGAGTCTTTGTCATGAATGAGTGTTGAATTTTATCGAATGCTTTTTCAGCATCTATAGAGATGATCATATGGTCCTTGTGTTTGAGTTTATTAATATGGTGTATCACATTTATTGATTTGCGTATGTTGAACCAAACTTGCATCCCTGGGATGAATCCCACTTGATCATGGTGAATAATTTTGCGTTTGTGTTGCTGTATTCTGTTTGCTAGTATTTTAGTGAGGATTTTTGCATCTATATTCATCAAGGATATCGGCCTGTAGTTTTCTTTTTTGTTTATGTCTTTACCTGGTTTTGGTATCAGGATGATGATGTTTGTTTCACAGAATGAGTTTGGGAGATTTGCGTCTGTTTCAATCTTTTGGAATAGTTTGTAAAGAATCGGTGTCAATTCCTCTTTGAATGTTTGGTAAAATTCTGCTGTGAATCCATCTGGTCCTGGGCTTTTCTTTGTTGGGAGCTTTTTGATAATAGCTTCAATCTCCTTTATTGTTATTGGTTTGTGATTTTCTACATCTTCATGGCTCAGTTTTGGGAGCTTGTGTGTGTCCAGAAATTTATCCATTTCCTCCAGATTTTCAAACTTGTTGGCGTATTGTTGTTTATAGTAGTCTCGAATGATTCCTTGTAGTTCAGATGAATCAGTTGTAATATCACCTTTTTCATTTCTAATTTTTGTTATTTGAATACTCTTTTCTTTTTTTTGTTAGCCATGCTAATGGTTTGTCAATTTATCTTTTCAATAAACCAGCTTTATGATTCATTGATCTTTTGTATTGTTTTTTGGGTTTCAATTTCATTCAGTTCTGCTCTGATCTTAATGATTTTTTTCCGTCTGCTAACTTTAGGTTTGGATTGTTCTTGTTTTTCTAGATCTTTAAGGGGAAGTGTTAGGTTGTTCACTGGCCATCTTTCCATTCTTCTGAGGTGAGCATTTAATGCAATAAATTTCCCACTTAATACTGCTTTTGCAGTATCCCACAGGTTTTGGTATGATGTATCATTGTTTTCATTCGTTTCAATAAATTTTCTGATTTCCTGCTCGATTTCTTCTTCTACCCATATGTCATTGAGTAGAATGCTGTTTAATTTCCATGTGTTTGTATAGTTTCCAGAATTTCATTTGTTATTGATTTCTAATTTTAATCCATTATGGTCTGAGAAAATACATAGGATAATTCCAATTTTTTTGAATTTGTTGAGACTTCATTTGTGACCTAATATGTGATCTATCCTGGAGAATGATCCATGTGCTGATGAGAAGAATGAATATTCTGAGGTTGTTGGATGGAATGTTCTGTAGATATCTGCCATGTCCAATTGGTCTACAGTGTTGTTTAGATCTTGTGTTTCTCTACTAATACTTTGCCTAGATGATCTGTCCAATATTGACAGTGGGGTGTTCAGGTCCCCTGCTATTATGGTATTAGTGTCTATTTCCTTCTTTAGGTCTAATAGAGTTTGTTTTATAAATCTGGCTGCTCCAACATTGGGTGCGTACATATTTATGGTTGTAATGTCTTCTTGATGAATCAATCCTTTTATCATTATGTAGTGTCCCTCATTGTCTCTTTTTATGGTTTTTAGTTTAAAGTCTACTTTGTCAGATATAAGAATAGCTACTCCAGCTCATTTTTCTTTTCTGTTTGCATGGTAGATCTTTTTCCATCCTTTCACTCTTAGTCTATGTGAGTCTTTATTGGTGAGGTGGGTCTCTTGAAGGCAGCATATAGTTGGGTCTTCCTTTTTAATCCAGTCAGCCAGTCTGTGTCTTTTGATTGGGGAATTTAAGCCTTTTACATTAAGAGTTGTTATTGAAAAGTGTTGATTTATTCCTAGCATTTTATTGATTGTTGCTTGGTTGTCTTAGGTGTCTTTTGTTCCTTGCTTTCTAATTTACTGTTTGTTTTCTGTGTTTGTTGGTTCCTTACGTTGTAGATAGCATTTTTGTTTGTTTGTTTTCTCTACATGAATGCCATTTTTATTATACTAGTGGGTTTAGATTTTTGGGTTTTTTTTTTTATGGCAGTGGTAGTTATTTTTCAGGAACCAAACCCAGTACTCCCTTGAGAATTTCTTGTAAGGGTGGTTGTGTGGTGGTGAACTCCTGCAGTTTTTGTTTGTCTGAGAAATATACTGTTTGCCCTTCATTTCGGAAGGATAGCCTTGCAGGGTAGAGTATTCTTAGCTGACAATCTCTGTCTTTTAGTATTTTGAATATCATCCCATTCCTTTTTGGCTTTTAGGGTTTGTGATGAAAAGTCTGATGTTAGCCTGAATGGGGCTCCCCATTATAGGTGATTTGAAGCTTCTTTCTCTCAGCTTTTAAGATTCTCGCTGTCTTGAGTTTTGCCAATTTGACTATAACATGTCTTGGAGAAGGCCTTTTTGGGTTGAATACGTTTGGAGATCGTTGAGCTTCCTGAATCTGAAGATCTGTGATTTTTCCTATACCTGGGAAGTTTTCTGCCACTATTTTGTTGAATATGTTTTCAATGCAATCTCTTTTTTCCTCCCCTTCTGGAATACCCATGACTTGGATATTTGAGTGCTTACGGTTGTCTGATATCTCTCTCAGATTTTCTTCAATATCTTTGATTCTTTTTTCTTTTTTTGTCTGCTTGTGTTATTTCAAACAACCCGTCTTCAAGTTCAGCGGTTCTCTCTTCAACTTTGACAAGCCTGCTGGTTAAACTCTCCGTTGTGTTTTTTATTTCGCTGAATAACTTCTTCAGTTCAGCAAGTTCTGCTAACATTTTTTTTCAGGACATTGATTTCCTTGTACATTTCCTTTTTCAGGTCTTATATACTTTTCCTTGTTTCATCATGATGTCTAGCTGAGTTTTCTTGTATCTCATTCAGTTTCCTTAGAATTATCACTCGAAATTCCTTGTCAGTCATTTCAAGGGCTTCTTGTTCCATAGGATCTAGAGTTCAAGATTTATTAACTTTTGGTGGTGTACTTTCTTGATTTTTTGTATTTCTGGTATCTTTTCTTTGATGTTTATTCATTGTGGCAGGGGGTTTCACAGTCCACAGGTTTGACACTATTGACTGACTAAGATGTTGCTGTGGTTGCCAATTTGGTATGGCTGCCTCAGTGACTACTCAGTTGGCCACTAGTGCCGTGTGTGTGTGGTTGCCTCGTGTCTTGGGCCTCTCTGGGGAGCCACCTGTCTGGTCAGCTTGGACTCTGCCGGGCTGTTGGGTGACGGGGCGGTACCGCAGGGTGTCGATCCTGCCGCTGCTGCTTCCCCCGCTGCTGCTGCTCATGCCGCTGCCACCGGTTCCTCTGCTGCTGCTGCTGCCACCGCCACCGGTTCCTCCCCTGCTGCCACTGCCACCACTACCGCTGGTGCCGCTGCCGTCGAGCGCACCGCTGCTGTCGAGCGCACCGCTGCTGCTGCCGCCACTGGTGCCGCTGCCCCCGGCTCCTCTGCTGCCTGGCTGATTGAGCCCGTTTCTGAGGAGTTTCTGAAACTGGGAAGTCCAAAGTCCATCTGGTGGTGGCCACAGTGACCCAAGGGTCACAACTTTAATGAAGTTCTGGATTGCAAAATACAGGGCAATAGCAGTGAGTGCATCTGTTATCCTAAATACCAATTCAGCATAATTAATTAGGAAATGAAAGAGGTATATTATTAATGGAGTGCCATGATATACTGCTCCAGAATACGGAGATACTCCCAAGTCCAACAGTGAAGGCCTTCAACCACTCTCTTCCAAGAGCTCAGGGTGGACACCACCTCCACCTGCTCGGAAATAAATTTGGCCAGAGTGGAGAGGAACAAGGCCGCCCGCACGGTCACGGCCACGGCCACCACCAGCACCAGGGCTAAGGGACCTCAATCTTCTTACTTCTTATTGGTCTGTTTAGGTTTTTTGTTTCTTCCTGGATCAGTCTAGGTAGAGCATGTGTGTCCAGGAATTTATCCATTTCCTCTAGGTTTTCATATTTATTGGCATGTAGTTCATAATAGTTTTTGAAGGTCCTTTGTATTTTGGTGCTATCTGTTGTAATGTCTCCATTTGCATTTCTGATTTTATTTATTTGGTTTTTCTCTCTTTGTTTCTCGGTTAGTTTGTCTAATGGTTTGTTGATAATGTGAAGTCTTATTCCTGTCATTTTGATGGTTGTTTTCTGATAGTTTTGTGTACCCTTTGCTACTTTCTTCCTCTATTAACTTTTATCCCTGCAGTTTGGTGGTTTTCCCTATTGATAAAGCTTGATTCCTTTCTTTTTCTATTTTATCTACTCTACCAGTAAGTTTTATATCTTCAGGTAATTTTCACAATGGTTGTTATCGTTCTTTCTCTTTTAGATGTAAGATTTCCTAAGAATTTCTTGTCAGGCCAGTCTGGTGGTGGTGAGTTCCCTTAATTATTGCTTATCTGAAAAAGACTTTATTTCTTTCGTTTCTGAAAGAAAGCTTTGCTCTAGGTATAATATTCTTGGCTGCCAGTTTTTTTCTTTCAGTATTTTGAATATATCATCCTGTTCTCTTCTGGCCTGTAAGGGTGTCTGCTGTTAGTCTAATGAGGATTTCTATGTGTTTTACCCTTGTTATTTTTAGACTTCTGTTTAACTTTGGAGAGTTTGACTGTAGTGTGTGTTGGAAATGACCTATTTGGGTTTAATCTATTTGGGGACCTTTGAGCTTCCTGGATTTGGATGTTTGCATCTTTCCCAAGCCTAGGGAAGTACTTGGCTATTATTTCTTTAAATGTGTTTTCAATATCTTTTTTGTTTTCCTCTTCTTTTTCTGGAATACTCATAATTCAAATATTTGTTTGTTTAATAGTATACCATAGGTCTGGTAATGTTTGCTAATTCTTTTTTCTTTTTCTTTTGTCCTCCTGTGTTACTTCAAAACTGCTTTCTTCAAGATCAGAAATGCTTTTTTCTGCTCAATCTAGTCTGTTGTTGAAACTTTCAGATGTCTTTTTTTATTTCATTCCATTCTTCAATGCTAAGATTTCTGCTTGAGGTTTTTAAATGATGTGTTTCTCTTTGTTGAACATTTCATTCAGATTGTGAATTGTTTTTCAGATTTCAATGAGTTGTTTGTTTGTATTCAAAGTGAGGTTCTTTAAGATAATTAATTTGAGTTTCTTTTCCAGTATGTTAGCAATTTGCAATTCTTTGGGATCAGTTACTAGAGCATTATTTTGGTGTTTTTTTTTTTTTTTTGTGGTATCATGTTACCTTGTTTTTTCATGTTTCTTGTTTGCTTGTGTTGATATCTATACCTCTGGTGGTACAGTCACCGTTTTGAATTTTGTAGAGTGGCTTGTGTGGGAAAAGACTTTCACCTGTGAATGTGTCCTAGGGTGTCGATTGGGTACAGTACAATGGCTTGTTCACAGTATACTCTGTAGTTTTTTCAGCTGTAACCCACTTTCGTTAAGTCTACAAATGACTTGGTGACCTATGCTTTGGAGGTTTGGGGTGGCAGTGGCACAGCATTGCTGGGGAGGTATCGTTGACTTGGCTCACAGGCTAGGAGTGTGCACATGTACCCTGTGGGTGAGTTGTTTCAGGAGTTGGCTCACTGGGGGTGTGGTTGCTGGGTTGATTCGCAGGCTGGGGTTGGGGGCATATGGCATGCCAGGGTCACTGTTCTGCTTCTCTGACCAAGGAGGGGTCTGCCAGAGGCACATCAACCAAGCTGTTTCTCACTCAGGTGCATGTTCATGTGATGGCTCAAAGGCTCTATGGTGGGTATTCCTGGGGTATGACAACTAAACTGTTTCTCTGAGCCAGGGTCATGGATGCACTTTGGCTTGGCTAGCTGAGAGTGGCTTTGCTAGTGGCCCTTCTGGGGTGCCAGTTCTTGGGACCCAGTGTGAAGTCATGCTTCCCTCTGCAGTTCAGGAGCTGAACTGCCAAGGGTAGAGCTGCTGAGCCACTTTTCAGGAAGTGGGTGAGGCCATTAGAAGGGGCTGCAGTGAAGGGGCTGGTTCAGCTGCCTTTGGGTGGTGGGCAGGGCTGCTATGCAGGCCTGCAGTGAAGTGATAGGTCCAGCCACATGTGGGTGGTTGGTTGGGCAGCTAGGTAGGCCTGCAGTAAGGGTGTTGACGTAGCCTATTCTATGACTTTTGGCAAGGCTTCTAGGCTGGACTGTATCCACCTGGTCTTTTGCTTCTCTGGGAAGGGTGTGTGCACTTTATTTCCACCTGCCTGAGGGTGTAGTCATTAGTGTAGAGACCTGTGAACTTTTTTTCCAGATTAGGTGCTCAGGTGTACATAATTCAGTTTGCAGGGCTGGGGTGTTGGGGGAAGAATGGAGGGTGGTCTGCCTGTCTCATCGCTGTCCAGGGATGTGAGGGATTTTTAGTTCAACAGGACTAGGGTTGGCTTCCCAGACTGCAGAACTAGAGTCACAGCTGCTATGAACCCAGGCTTTAAGCCATTGGGATCAGTGTTGACAAGGCAGAGTGTTAAGGCTGGGGAAGCACTACTAGCCTCAGGGTAGAGTGCTCCCATAAAGGATCTGGTTTGTGCTAGTGTTGTAGAACAGTGCAATGCTTATATTCTAGGTTGCTCCCCACATTTGGCTTGGAGCTTGTCCTGCCAAAGGATCTGTGGGCCTCTGTGGTAAGGATGGGGGATGGTGTTGGTCCTCTGCCTACTTTTTCTCTGCAAGGGAAAATTCTTCTTGCACTGATTCCGGTGTCAGAGACATGGCGGCTGAGGCTGTGTGCCTCTCTCTATATATGCCACCATCCTGGGCTTTCTTGTCCACAGTGATCTCACCAGTGTTCTGTTGCACTCCCACACTCCACCACCATTGCTCCTGTCAATATTTAGCTCTCAGGTAGTTGTTTTGGTCCTTTTCTGTGGGAGAAACGTGCTCTGGGCACCTTTAGTCTACCATCTTGCCTCAAAATCTTGCCTCTGCTATCTCATGTCCAAAATGATAGTTTAACTTTTAGAACTATCAAAATTTTATGTAATTATGAAACAATTATTTTTTAAAAGGTAAAATAAAGTGATCTTCAAAAAGTGGAAACAAATGAACCTAACCATAAGTCTGGTTGGTGTCATAACCACACAGAAGAACCCCTTTCCTGTAGGGGCTATAGATTAGGGTAAACGAAAAATTAGTGAGGCACAGTTCTTTCTAAAACAATCACAGTTTTTGAAATCAGGTGGAGATAGTAGATCATCATTCTGGAAATAGTAGATGTAGGCAGTGATCACTGGTGGCTGATAAAACCATTAGGTGAGGGTTTTATGTGGACCTTTATATAAGGTGAATCAGTTTGATACTACTAAATCTACCATTCAGCCTTAACATCATTGAAAATTATTCAGGCAGACATAGTGTGCCCCCTAATATATGGCAATAAGAAGTGTTCAAGAGTATTTGTGAAGTATTCTCACAACAATGACAACAACAACAACAGAAACTGAGGGGGGGGGAGGGAGAAAAATAAAAAGTAATGTCTCTGGAAATAATTACCAGTTTACAGGAAATAGGAGAGAGAGAGGAGCACCATGAAGATACACATCAACCTAATCCATGGTGTTAGAAATGCTACAGGACAAATGAAGCTAATTTCTTCAGTAAATAAGTGAATGACATTGAAAGAGTAGGGAAAGAGAATGGTGTTATAGATTAAAGACTTAAAACATATTAGACAAAGTGCAATATATGGACTTAATTTGGATTCCTGTTCAAACAAACCAATTGTAAAAAGATTTAAGAAAAAAATACATTCAGCAAAAATTGAACTTTAATATTAGATGACATGAAAGAAGTGTTGAAGGGGTTCTTAACCTTAATAAGAAAAAACATTTTTAAAAGCACAAAGTAAAAAAAAATCAGTAACTGTATTTCAATATAGTTGATTTTATATGCATTTTTTTGTATTTTTATACATTTAAAAACATTGTCGTGAGTAAGGGTTATAGCTTTCACCAGACTGCCATAAAGGAGGAGGAGGCCCATGGTAAAAAGGTCAAGAGCCGTCTATTTGTTGTTAATTTTTTAGGTGTATTGGTTCTTATCTTAGTACTTATAGATGAAGTCATAGGATTCCACTTCCTCCACCAAAAATTGGTAGGGATGGGTGAACCACAAAGGCATAATATTGATAATTAAAGTTGGGTGATAGGTATGGGGTTTATTGTACTATTGTCTACTTTTATATGTGTTGAAAATTTCTATTATTTAATACCAGGAAAGCTTTTTATAAATTTTTAGTTATTATAGCAATAATGTAGTAGAATGCCTATTTTTTTACATTTTGGGAAGCACTAGATAATGGTAGTATTTTTGTCACGCTGATAGGTAAAGAATAGTATTTCAGTTTCAGTTTTAATTTTCTTAGTTATAAAGACATTCAGGATCTTTCTGAGTCCTCTTTGATCATTTGTGTTTTCTCTTCCGTAATTGCGCTTTGTTCTTTGCCAAGTTTTAAACTTATCTTTTCTCATCTTTTGTACGAGCTTTAATGGGTATTAAATACCTGAGCATAGAACAAATATTTCCCCACGTTTGTAAGTCTTTCAATTTGTTTTTTGATGTTAGTAGTTGATACAGTGGCTCCCCAAAGATATGTTCTAATCCCAAGAACCTGTGAATATGTTACCTGATTTAATTAAAGGGACTTTGCAGTTGTGATTAAGTTAAGGATTTTGAGATGGGGATATTATCCAGGATTATCTTTATGGGTCCCATGTAGTACTTAATAAGGATTCTTTTAAGAGGGAGACAGAATAGTCAAAGTGAGAAAAGGAAATATGATGACCAAAGAAAAGTCTGAGTGATGCAGCCAGGAGCCAAAGAATGTGGGCAGTTTCTGGAAGTTGAAAAAGGCATGGAATGGATTCTCCTTTACATCCTCCAGTAGGAACAGAGGTCTGCTAACACGTTGATTTTAGCCCATGAGACCCATTTCATACTTCTGATCTCTAGAACTGTTAATACATTTTTGTTTTTTAAGTTTGTGGTATTTTTCCTGTATAGAAGTCAACCTTTTTTTTCAATTTATAGTTTCTAGTACTGGAGTTATGGTAATAAAGGATTTCCCTGTATCAAGAATATGAAAATATCATTTCTGTGTTTTATTTTTTGTTATGCTTTTTTATCTTTAAATCTATAATTGGTCTATTTTACTTTAAACTTTTTATTTTGAGATAATCATAGATCACCATGCAATTTTAAGAAATTTTAGAACTTACTGTGAGATTCAGTGTATCCTTTGCCTAATTTCCCCCAGTGGTAACATCTGGCAAAAGTACAGTATATTATCACAACAAGGATATTAATATTGATACAGTAAAGATATGTGACACTTCTGTTACCACAGGAATCTCTCATGTTTTTCTTTTATAGCCACACCCACTTTCCTCCTGCTGCCAACCCTTCTTTAACCTGTGGCAACCACTAATCTATTCATTGTTTCTATAATTTTATCGTTTCAAGAATGTTGCATAATGGAATCATACAGTATGTAACCTTCAGAATTGGCCTCTTTCTTTTCAGTCAGCGTAATTCCCCAGAGATTCATCTATGTTGTTTTTGTATCAGTTGTTCGTTCCTTTTTGGTATGGATGTACCATACTTTGGTTAAACATTCACCTGTTGAAGGACATTTGGGTGGTTTCCAGTTTTGAGCTGTTACAAATAAAGTTGCTATAAACATTCAAGTAAAAGTTTTCATGTGAACATAAATCTTCATTTCTCTTAAGTAAACACCCAGGAGTGCAATCGCTGGGTTGTGTGGTAGTTGCATGTTTAGTTTTAGGAGAAGCTGTCAAACTGTTTTCCAGAGTTTCTGCACCATTTGTAGTCTCATCAGCAAGGTATGTATAAGCAATCCAGTTTCAACATATCCTTGTGTCAGCATTTGGTATTGCCACTCTTTTATTTTAGCCATTCTGATAGGAATGTGTAATATCTTAATGTGGTTTTAATTTGCATTTCCCTTATAGCTAATGATGATAAGTATCTTTCCATGTGTTTATTTCCCATCTGTAAATCTTTTTCAGTAAATGTCTCAATGTCTTTTGCTTGTTTTCTGATGAAGTTTGTTTTTTCAGCTGTTGAGTTTTTCCTTTCGTGGATCTTGCTTTTGATGTCAAGTCTTTGTCTAGCTCTAAATCCTGAAGATTTTCTCTGATATTTATTCTAAAAGTTTTATAGGTTTACATTTGAGTCTGTGATCCATTTTGAGTTAGTATTTGAATAAGGTGTGAGATTAGTTCTAGTTACTTCTCTCCTCACCGGTCCCCCCCGCCCCGGCCACCCCCTTGTCCAGTTACTTAGCAACATTTGAGAAAGGCTAGTTTTCCTCCATTGAATTACCTTTGCACCTTTTTCAAAATTCAGTTGGGCATATCTGTGTGGATTTATTTCTGGGTTCTCTGTTTGATTCCATTGATCTGTGTTTCCATCCCTTTGCCAGCACCACATAATCTTGACTACTATAGCTACGTAATAGGTCTTGATATTTGGAAGACTCTTTCCTCCCATTTTATTCTTCCTTTTAAAAATTGTTTTAGCTCTTCTAGTTATTTTGCCTTTCATCAGCTATAGAGTAAATTGTCTGTACATCCAAAAAAGTTTTGCTGTGGTTTTATTAAGAATTGCATTAAACCTGTTTATCAATTTAGGAAAAATTGACATCTTTACTATATTGAGTCTTCTAGTCCATGAACACTTTTATTTAGCATTTCTTTGATTTCTTCATCAGCATTTTGTACTTTTCAACATCTAGGTCCTTTTCATGTTTTGTTAGATTTGCAACTCTTTCTTTTTTTCTTTATTTTTTCATTTTTGAGTGATTGTAAATAATATATTATTTTAAATTTTGGTGTCCATGTGTTTTTTGCTAGTATATGGAAATACAGTTGATTTTTGCAGGTTGATCTTGTATCCTGTGATCTTGCTGAATTCACTTATTAAATTGATTGGTTAAAGTCTGAGCAATTGCCTTATTTGGATTATCCCAGTGGGAAGATCAAGGCTATATAACAAATGCCCAGTTGGCCACCTGATTGGCTGAGCTTAAGTTCATTTTCTTTTATTTATTTATTTTTTTAAATTTATTTTTGTTTTTATTTTTTTTGTCTTTTTGTGACCGGCCGCACTGCGCTCAGCCAGTGAGCGCACCGGCCATCCTTATATAGGATCTGAACCCGCGGCGGGAGCACTGCTGCGCTCCGAGCGCCGCACTTTCCCGAGTGCGCCACGGGGTCGGCCCTCGTTTTCTTTTAAATTCTAAGTTAGGTTTCCCTTTACTTACGTAAGAACCCAGGGCTTAGGGCAACCTTAGTCTAAGGGCCTCCCATTTAGTTATTTTTAACAGTATTAGGAGTTTTTTTCATATATTCTTTGGAATCTTCTATGTAGTTAGTCATGTCATTTGCAAATAAGGATAGTTTTTTTGCTTCTTTTCTAGTCTATATGCTCTTAATTTCTTTTCTTGTCTTACTGAACTGAATAGAACTTCAGCGTAATGATGAATAGGAGTGGTGAGAGTAGACATCCTTTCCTTGTTCTTGCTATTAGGGGGAAAGCATCCAGTCTCTCACACTAAATATGATGTTAGCTGTAGGTTTTTTGTACATGCCATTTATTGAGTTGAAGTTATTCCCTTCTCTTTCTATTTTTGAGAGCTTTTATCATGAATGAGTGTCGAATTTTGTTGGATGCTTTTTCTGCATCATGATTTTTCTCTATTAGCTTATTAATGTAGTGGAGTATACTGAGTAATATTTAAATATTGAACCAGCCTTGCATTCCTGAAAAGAACCCACTTAGTCATGGAGTGTTCTTTTTACATACTGCTGAATTCTATTTTCTAATATTTTGTTAGGGATTTTTGCCTATATTTCATAGGGTTATTGGTTGGTAGTTTCCTTTTTTGTACTGTCTTTTTTTAGTTTTGACATCAGGGTAATACTAACCTTAAAGAGGAATTGGGAAATGTTTCTTCCTTTTCTACTTTTTAGAAGAGATTATGTAGAATTTGTTAATTCTTTAAATATTTGGTAGAATTCTTCAGTTAGAACATCTGGACCTGGAGGTTTCTTTTTTTGAGTGGAGCTTCTAATTGTGAATTAAATTTCTGATTAGTTATAGGGCCATTTAAGTTATCTGTTTCATACCAGACGTGTTGTGGTAATTTGCATTTTAAAAGAATTGGTCAGCTTCCTCTAAGTTGTCAAATTTGTATGTGTGGAGTTGTTTGTAGTATTCCCTTATTATCCTCTTTAATCCTTATTATCCTGCATCATCTGTAGAGATATATCTTATTTCATTTTTAATATTGTTAATTTGTGTCTTTTTTTTCCTAAAATTTTGTCAATTTTATTGATCTCTTTAAAGAGCAATCTGTTTCATCGATTTTTTGCTGTTTTTGTTTTCAATGTCATTGATTTCTCTTTTCATTTACTTCCTTCTGCTTGCTTTAAGTTTATGATGCTCTACTTTTTTTATGTTCTTTTTTTTTTTTTTTTTTTTCTTTTCGTTTTTTCGTGACCGGCACTCAGCCAGTGAGTGCACTGGTCATTCCTATATAGGATCCGAACCCGCGGCGGGAGCGTCGCCGCACTCCCAGCGCAGCACTCTACCGAGTGCGCCACGGGCTCGGCCCTTTTTTTATGTTCTTGAGGCAGGAGGTTAGATTACTGATTTGAGGCTTTTCCTCTTTCTAATTATGTGCCTTTAGTGTACTATAAATTTTCCTCTCAGCACTGCTTTATCTATGCTCCACAGATTTTGATTTCTGATTTTCCTCTGACCCACAATTGTTTAGAAGTGTGTTGTTTACCTTCTACATAATTAGAAGTTTTCCTGTTATTTTTCCGTTATTGATGTTAGTTTGATCCATCGTAGTCAAGAACACATTCACCGTATGATTTTAATTCTTTCAAGTTTGTCAAAATTTTTTCTATGGCTCAGGATAGTCTATCTTGGTTGTGTTTCCTGGGCATTTGAAAAACATGTAATTCTGATGTTTTGAGATGGAGTGTTCTATAAATGTTGATTAGATCCTGTTGGTTGAATGTGTTACTGAGTTCTTTGATATCCTTGCTGATTTTCTGTCTGGTGAGTAAAAGTTCTGGCTCCTTAATTGGCCTTTCCTTACACCATCCAGTGGAGAAGTTGAAGTGCCTCATTATAGCCTCTTGAGTTGGAAATCTAGGTTTCCTACTTGGCCTTTGCTGTTGTTGGTGGGACCACAGTTTTTGATTGTTTGTTTGTTTGTTTGTTTGTGGGTTGATTGGAGTAGAGCAGTTATTGTCTAAAAGTTTTCTGTCTCGCTAGGGTATTCCTTTTTTTTTTTGCCTTTTATCTGGAGAGCACAGGCTGCTGCTTTTATTTTTATGTTTTGTCTGTGGTGTTAGTGTATCTAGGTTGCTGACCTTTATCTCCAACTCTGGGATGTATCAGGCAAAAATAAAAACTAGGTAATCTTGGGTCTTGAGGTCCCTAGCTGATCTGCCTTCTTCTCTTCACCTTTTAGAATTTTCTTATATTTTATGTATAGTGTTCAGGGCTTTAGTTGTACATAGAGAAACAGGTAGAGGACAGTTATTCCATCTTCCCAGAGGTGAAAGTTCTCTGTCTGATTTACTTTTGTTTGTTGTCTGAGATAGGACTATTTTTCCGAAATAGATAGCCAGTTGTCCTAGTATCAGTTATTGAATAAACTCATTCTTCTCCAATGATCTGAAATGCAACCTGTCATATACAAAATTCTCATATATTTTCATGTTTATGCACACAGAGTAAGTTACTTAACTGACATCCCTGATTAACCCTCTCAATTTCTCTTATGAAGTATAAAGCCTGATGCCCTTGGCACATTTCCATTTTCACCAGTTGAATTGAATCTGCTTACCAAGATTCAGAAGTTGGGTTTCTTCCAAGTGTGCTTCTTATTATAATTTTATATATTATATAAGCAAAAATAGCACTAAAAGAGAGTTGTTCTGTGAAAAGTAGATTGATTGCTTTGGGAGGATTTATCAGAGGAAATCACTGTAAAAAAGAAAAACAAAAAAATCCATGCTTTGAATTAAGTCTGGGTGAGACCACTATAAATGTTTGGGGCAAAAATACACAAAAACATCTTCTGTATTTAGATTGTATTTCACCAGTGCTTAGAAGTATTCCATCTACTTTAAAAATGCCTAAACTACAACTCATAGCTTGTATGTTAGAGAAGAGGGCTTCTAAAGCTACATTCATGAGGGTGTATCTGTTTTCTGAACCTCAATCTGTATTCTATTGGTCTATTTGCTTCTGTATTAGTATCATATTATTTTAAATTACCTTGGCTGTTTTAGCACTTTTGATATCTGGTAGGATAATTTCGCAACTCTCAGCTGAAAATAATAGAAAACATAAAAAAGAAATTTATTAGCTCAAGGAACTGGATGTTAAGAGGGTATGTTGCTTTGCAATCTGCAAAAAGGATTACTCAAAGCTCATTTCTTCTGAGCAGTGAGATACCCCAAAGGGGTTAATTTCCAGGAACCCTCAAGAGAGAGGCATTTCTCCTTTGGAAAATTAACCCTGACCTGGGGTTCTGTCTCAGTATTTATTTTTCAGGCCAGAAAGTTACAAAAAAGGAACATAGGTGGAGTTATGGCTAAGTATAGCTAAGCTGGTAACATTAATGAAATAACAAAGTGACATTCCACAGTGCAGTTTGCAAAAGGTTAAGTCAATCCATCAACAAAAGCTTGTTCTTAGCAAACATTTTCTTTCCCTACAGCAATTTTCTTAGTATGTATACACAACAATAAAGCAACTTAACATATCATTCAATAGGTTAACCTGCTCCACGGGCATCTGTTCTTTGAGCCAGCAATTTTGCTGTGTCACAATTTTATATCTATATCAGAGACTTTAGCCTGGGGAGTTTCCTGTCTTTTGCAAGGTTAACATTTCTATGTGTAATTTTAAAAAATTAGGTTATACTTGAAACTACAGGGCTTTGGAAACTAGGCCTTGTGAAATACATTTGCTTTATAAATGTTAGTATACTCCACAAGGGCAGACTTCAGTGCTTGTTTTAGCACCTCTGGCTCTATTTCCCAGAAGCACTCCTTTCACATGCTTGTCAGTTTTATCCTCCAGTTAGTGATAAGGTGGCTGCAGTAGTTCCAGACCTTTCATCTATCTGTCCATGACAGTTCAGAGATAGCCACTTACTGTGTTTCTCAAGAGGCAATCAACTGTTACCTGAAATCCCTAGCAAACTTTTCCTTGCATCTGGGTCATTGTCCGTAAGTGGGTTAGTGTGGACAAACCTAGCAAGGGAAAGATTGTCGTGATTGGCTTTTGTGGGTTTTCAATCCTGGCTGTATATTAAAGTCACTTGGATAATTTTTAAAAATACTAATAATACCTGAGTGAAACTCCAGACTGATTCGAATCTCTGAAGTAGGGGCCCAAGCACCTGTGTTTTTTAAGAATTTCCGTAAGTTATTCTAATATGCAGACAGGGCTTTGCTTAATCCAGATACATCTTTGAAGCTAGGATCAATTCCCCAAGTTGCTTGGCCAAAATAAAGAGGAGATTACTAGAAAGATAATTGGGATGCTGTTAGGGAAAGAGAAAATGAATGCTGGATATACAACCTACAGTGTCATTGTACCAACCCTTATTTTTTAAAAAAAGATGACTGGTAAGGGGATCTTAACCCTTGAGTTGGTGTTGTCAGCACCGTGCTCTCCCAAGTGAGCTAACCGGCCATCCCTATATAGGGATCTGAACCCGTGGCCTTGGTGTTATCAACACCACACTCTCCCAAGTGAGCCACGGGCCTGCCCTCCATCCCTTATATTTTTCCAAAAAATATTCGTTGCCAGTTTTACATGTTTACTTTTCTAGATGAATTTTAAAATCAGTTTGTCAAGTTTTAAAATTTCACTGGAACCTAGAATTAAATTTCATCAAGCTGATAGATTAATTGGATGGGGGATGAGGCACAGGGAAGGAATGCCCAGGCATCCCTGAAAGAAGTCAGCTTCTAGCTTTCTAGTGTCTCAGAAAGTGTATCAGTAGTTTTGTAATTAAAAAAAAAATCATCTACTTTTATTTTATTTTTCTATAAATTTATACATTTCACTTGTTTTCAGATTTACTGATAAAGTTTTTTATATTATTGCCATGCCTTTTGAATGTCTGCAGCCTCTGTAATTTTGACTCCTTTTCATTCTGGTAGTTGGCTGTGCTTTTTCTTTTTCATTGATCAGTCTTGCCAGAATTATGTCAACTTTATTAGTCTTGACAAAGAGCTTCCTTTTCATTTTATTGAGATTTTGTTATATCTTTGTTATCTGTTTTATTAAATTCTGCTTTTATTTGTATTTCCTGTTTTCTACTTTTCTTTAGATTCTTCTACTTTTTCAACTGCTTAAGATCAATGTTTAGTTGATTATTTTTAGCTCTTATTTTCTAATATAACTAAAACTAAAAATCTCCCTCTATATAATCCTTTTGCTGCATCCCAGAAGATTAGATGTATAGTCTTTATTATCATTTATTTCTGAATATTTTCAAAATTCTATATGATTTCTTCTTAGACTCATGAGTTTTTAGAATTTTCCAAACATACATGATTTTAAGAAAAGCTGTATTTTGTTATGGTTATCAGAGAATATGTTTATAGGATACCAGTTGCATCAAAGTTGTTGAGACTTTCTTTTTGGCTTAGCATTTGATCAGATTTTGTGTATGTTCCATTTGTATTCTTCTGTTTGTAGGTAATATTTCGTATATGTCTATTAGAGCAAACTTACTGGTTATAATATCAATTCTTCTCTAGTCTTACTGTTTTTGTCTCTTTAATTGTTTCATTACTGAGACAAATATGTTAAAAATGGCTCTCTGTGATAATGGATTTGTCAGTTTCTCCTTGTGGTTCTAACAGTCTATTTATTATTATTAGGACACATAAGTTTACTTACTTATTTTTTTTTTTTTTTTAGTAATAAGTACTTTCTTAGATGTTGTTGGGGGAGAAAGGTGGGATGGGGCTGGCTCAAGGCTGGCTCCTTGCTCGCCTGGTTGCAGTGGGGTAGGTGGGGCTGAGGCCCTCAGTCTGCTGCCTCAGGACCCTGGGGACTTCTCAGTATATATAGGTTTAGATCTTATGTATATTTAATAGAACCTTTTATCATTGTGTAGTGAACTTTATTGCTAGTAAAGGGCTTTGCCTTAAAGTTATTTTGTGTGATATTAATATAGCAACACCAGTTTTTTAAAATTAGTATTTGCATGGTGTATTTTTTTGCCCCATAGTTTTAGCTTCAACCTTTCAATGTCCTTCGATTTTTAGGTATGTGTCTTTTGAAAAGCATGTAGACTTCTACTACTTCAACCTTATATAAAAATATTTCTGTGTTTACAGTGCTGAAGCTGTTGAAAGATGGCAGAAGAAGTGGTGGTAGTAGCTAAATTTGATTATGTGGCCCAACAAGAACAAGAGCTGGACATCAAAAAGAATGAAAGATTGTGGCTTCTGGATGACTCTAAGTCCTGGTGGCGAGTTCGAAATTCCATGAATAAAACGGGTTTTGTGCCTTCTAACTACGTGGAAAGGAAAAATAGTGCTCGGAAAGCATCTATTGTAAAAAACCTAAAGGATACCCTAGGTAAGTTTTTGCATTAAAAGAAAAATAGCTTTCTTTTAAATGGATTCTGGAGCTTAGTTCTTTGTACACCATTCTGGCAGCAATGGGCAGAATTGATTTGAAAAGGCCAGGACTGGAATTTCAGCTAGGGAAGGTAAGTTTGGCTCATGGCTGTTATTCATGCAAGGAGATCAGTGAAAGTCTTAAGTGTTAGCAAACAGTTTCTGTAAATCTAGGCCCAAGTTCAAAGGTGTCAAACCACAGTGATGCTAATGAGCAGAACTAACTGACCTTCTGACAGGGCTTCTTAAATCATGAGTGCCTGTTGGAATTTATATGTACAGGCAAATTCTGCCTCTAATTGAGGCAGGCGAAAGAGTATGACACAGAGTTGCTTCCTTGGCATCAAGGCACCTGTTTTACCTGACACATTGCTGCACTTTAACATGTAATGGTTTACATTTTCAAATTCACTTAAAAAACAAACCATCATCTTATTCTGTTTGATAAGAATTTTGAACTGGATCATTACTTCACATTAGCATTTACACAGTTGATCTCTTTCCCATTTTGCTTCTCTTTTTCCCCTCCTTTCTTCCTCTAACTATAAAGTTTTTGTTTTGTTTATTTACACTTTATTGGCCCTCTATTAGGGCCTGAGACAGTGGAGCCTACTTCACACTGGGCCTATAGGAAGGAAATATGCATGGGTGAGGACTGGCCTTTTTTTTTTTTTTTAATAGTTAAACTCTCCTTAGCTGACAGGAAGGAATGGGAGGGACAGAATGTCATTTTTGGTATTCAGGCAACATGCTGTTGCTTAGTGGTTCTTTGTCTGTATGCAGAAGAAAAGCAAAATTTCTACTTGCAAAGACAGGTTGGGAGCAATGTAGCATGATTGACAAATATGAAATATTATTTACTCACTGCTTTACATTAGTTTTTATTTCTTATTCAACAATATTATTATCTTAGACTTGAGTGCTCTTTTAATTATCAGCAATGTAAGATAAGACAAATATTGAACATTTTTAACCATTGTTAAAACAGCGAAAACTAAAATATGACACAGTTCAAAGTAAGATATAAAGTATTGGAATATAAGTTTCTGTGCTGAAAACATTTCCAGTTTTCTAAAGGTAATATGATATATATAGTCACTGCGACATGTAACTGCTGAGATAACTTTTTTCAGATTTTAAGGTTTTGCAAATAAGACAATTGTTTTTAGTTTTTAAATGGAAGACAAATCAGAAAGATTTTCCTTGAGGAGCTGAAGAGACCACACTTAGAACTAGGAATACTTCTAGTTTTGTAAATACTGGACATTTATTTAAAGCACGCTGATTAGAGGTATTGGGGAAAATTAAGGTAATTTCTATCAAGTATGCCTCATAGTGAAGAATGCACGGAGAGGACTAGGGCATACCTAGGTAGACTTTTGTTCCTTTTTACTGGTATCCTGGGACTAGAGCATATGTAGCAGTAATTAACAAGAGATAGTGAAAAAACTAATGTCAGAACAAAGAGGAAAAATATCCGTTTTTAATATTACTTTATATAAATCTAAAAGCTCAATTAGATATAATTTTTATTATTTGTTAATACTTTAGGGAAACCTTTCATATTATTTTCTGATATTACTGAGAATTTTAGCAAGATTTTATCTATATTTAAGTCTTAGGAAATCTCTGTTAATTTTATTAGTATTTTACAGTTATTGGCTGTTAATATTCCAGAGTATGTCAAAATATCGTTAGTTTGGAAACAAGTTAACGATCTGTAGTTAGCCTTTATAATGATGTAAATCCAGCTTTTTGCATCAGACGGCTTTTCCCTTTACTCAGAATTTCTGCACCCTTTTTGGTAACTTAAATGTCCCATGCAAATTAATAGATTTGTTTCACAGTGATTGTGCTGGTGGGGACATTGAGAGTTGAAAGGGAGAAAACAAAGAAAAGGATGAATTTGTAAATATATTTTTACTGTTAAAAAATACATATGCTTTAAAGCTTCTTCCAAAATAAGTCTGAATAATAAGGTCACATTTTTGGCCATCATGATTTACTGTTTTTACTGGCTCTATTACAGTTTAGGAAAAAAGCTTTGGAAAGAGAAGCCTCAGAAAAAACTTTCTATTGTCTGGGTGTGGGCCAGGTCACATGGATTGGGTGTGGGAAGTTTCAGTGTTGCAGTACAGACCAGGAAGCTCACTAAGAATTATCCTGAGCTTGTTAACAAACTGACAAAAGAGAACACGGAATTTTTGTTCAAAATGGATTGGTTAAACGCCTTTAAAGATTTTTTCAGTAAGTTAATCTCTTTATTAAATCTGTAGGTTTTGAATTATATTTTTCACTTTTGCGAATTTAAAGGAAGACTCTGTGGAAAGAAATTGGTGGTTTTATATAAGGTGGTTGCTGTATGTTGTTTATGTAACATAGGCTAAACTGTGATATATATCAAATAATACTAGTTTTGACTTGGTAGGTAAAATAATTTAAAAATGTTTTAGTATGAATGTTTCAATAACAAATAGGCAGAGGATATAAATGGTGTGCGTTTGATGCAGTTCTAATTCAGTAACTTTCATTTTAGCAGAGCCATTTGAAATGAATTAAATAAATTGTAAACATGTTAAAAACTTAGGAAAAAAAGGATTAAGTGAACTAGTTCCTTCATCCTCGACCTCTGAATTAACATGATATTGTCTTACTGCTTTTTACTTAGACTTTAGAGGAACAGTGTAAAGATAACATTTAATAAATGCGCTAGTAAAAAGAATGGTTTGATTTAATTAGTGTAGGATTGCTTCAAATTACTATTTTGGTGCATGTGAGGACTTGAAAGGAGTTCTGGGAGCAGCTGCATACGAAGAAAATAAAATAGTGAGTTTCTGGGATTGTTTTTGAGTTCAGGTCATAAAGTAATACTAAAACTAATTTACAAGAGCCTAATCTGTGTCTGATGGCCTTTTTATGATAATTAATTTGATCTCCTTGAACATTTGCTTGATATTTCTAGAAAAATGAACAGAGAAATTATTTTAGAACTCTCTTATGCATAAGGAGCATAAGAAAACAAAAAGTAACCTGATGCGAGATTCTAGGAAAAGGGCAAAACAAAAGGAGTAAGCAATTTGTTGAAAAAGAATGTTGAATTGTAATATGAAGCCTCATTTGTTTCTTTAGTTAGCTTTGGTGGCTAAGTGAATCCCTCTGGAAATATGTATCTTAACTTCTCCTTACTTTTTGGGAAGTTATCAAATTTTCAGATCTTTGTATTTCCATTTTTTGGTTTAGTTTTCCTTTTAAAGAACTTATTAATTTATTCATTTGTTTACCAATGCATTTTTATTGACAGCCTTCTACAAGCAAGGCAAAAATCATAGAGTGAAAAATTAATGCTAACTTTCACAAAACTTAAATTTTGGTGGGGAGGTAGATGATGGTTGTTATTTATTATTAATAATATAGTGGGTTTCATTTCTAGGTTTGGTCATAAGTGATACTGGCCATAAATCAACCAGAAATGATACAAAAAGGATAAAAAGAGTATGTCATATTATTGGTACAGTGATTGAATATATATCATATTATTCTCTCTACTGTGTCTTAAGAAGTTGATAATTAATCTTAAAGGTACTTGTAGACCAAGGGTCAGGATTTGAGATTTTTAACCAAAATATCCCTTTCTTCAATCCCTGCAGCAGCCCCAAATTTGTATTTATTTTGCCAGACAGCTTGTCACAGTAGTGACATACTGTTCATCCACCTACTCCCTGAATGGACTTAAAAAGTAGAGGAAACAGGATATGTGCTCCTTGTGTGGTAGCCAGAATACCCTTGAAAATAAAAATGGCAGTGTTTTAGAGAAGACAGAATAATTAAAAACAATTGTTTTATGTAGATGAAATGAACAGATGAAAATACAAAGAAATTAAATAACCTGTATTGGAAAGAGTACCATATGTTTGTATTTAGAATTCCTTAATTTTGCCTCCATATATACCTGTTATATGCCCAGGGTATATAACTTTTCTAATTTCCTGTTCCTTACTTGTAAAAGAGAGTTGGGCAAGACTAGATGATCCTGGAAAGTCCCTTCTAACTCTAAAAGTTTTACAATCCTGGTAAACAACTAAGCAGTCTTATGAGTGTCATAGGAATCAGGGGTGGGGAATCCATGAGGGAGAATTTGGTTTTGAAAGAAGTACAAACATAAGAACAAAATTATAGTTCACTAGGAAGAAGCAGTAATACTTTGTCACCATTCTATTGAACAATTTACTCAGTGATTTAGATGAAGGGAAGTGACGTGCTTAAAGTAAGGAGTACCTAAAGTTGAAAGCAATAACTAATACATTGGGTTCTGAAATATTTGGAAGCTAAAAATTGAGATAGAAATAAACAAGATGAATAAGAACAGACACTAATGTAAAACTCTGCGATTTTAAAAGGGATTGAGAAGATTGGTGATAACTAGCCTGTCAACAGTTTACATGAGCAAAAGGCTTATTAGTAAGAGCTGCTAGTGCTAATGTAGGTGCTAAAGTCTTAACATAGTCCGTGGTGGCATTGATTCAGGTCTGTGAGGTGCTCAGGTGAAGGGATGCGATAGCTCCCTTGTGTGTGCACTGGCCAAATAAAATGTGACATGCTTTATCCACTTCGGATAGATATACTTTTAACAATGGTATTGAGAACTTGGATGCTTCCAAATACTGGTATCCAGTATATCAGGGATTTGGAAACCAGGTTCCATAAGAAATAGTTATGGTACAAAGGAGGAGGACGGCTATCACATAAAGGTGGATTGTTTACAATGCTTAACCAAGTTCTTAAAAACTTTTGAGGTGTTTATAATGTGTTGCTCTGGTTAAGAAACAGTGCTGTAGGAAGAGAGAAGTAAGACCAGTGGATAGTAGTGAAGGGAAAATTGGAAGCTATATAACACTTTAAAAAAAATAATAAAGCTAACAGTAAAAAAGTCTGCCTCAGATTTGTTCATTTCCTCAGTGCTTAGATCTGAGCATTTTCCTCTTAACCCCAGCCAGCTCCAGGTATATAATGCAACAATAAATGTTTAATTTTGAAAAATTAAATACCAGAGACACTAGATGATGGGAAAGTAATAACTACCATTGCTAACTGAGACCCCCAAAGGTGTGTTTGCTTGCCGCCCAGTGGCCAATAATAGAGAGACAAGAGTTAGTGTGAGGAAAGGTGGCCTTTAATCAGGAAGCCAGCAGCCTGGGGACATGGTCAACTTATGTCTCAAAGACCATCTCCACCTCTCCCAGATTTGCCAAAGGGTTTTTTAGGGGTTTGTGGTAGAAAATTAATTCATGGTGACCAAGTGGGGACATGCAGACATGCCTGAGTGTTTCAGATAATCATCAAGGAACTTCCTAGGTGGGAATTGACCAGCATCATACTTTGTTCTCCACGGATTTAGTTCCTGTTATTCTCAAATAAGATCAGGTTAGTAAGCTAGTAAAAAATGGCTATTTGGGTTAATAATTTTTCTCTAATTATTTGTGTACAATGTGAGAGCAAGAGTTCTGTTCTGGCAATTAGCTGCAAACTGTGATTTAGATTACAGGAGAGAAGAAGTTTTTAAATTCAAAGGTTTAGCAAAATGTAGTCACTTCTGTTCAGGCTGTTATACCACTGATTGAGTGCCTGATATGTGCTATGCACTGTGCTAAGTGCTTTACATATACACTTTAAAAGTTCTTTACAAAAAATTTATGAGGTAGATACTACATGTATTTGTTTCTGTTGCTTATAACAAAATACTTGGAACTGGGTAATTTATAAAGAAAACAAAATTTACTGCTTGCAGTTTTGAAGGCTGGGAAGTCTACCAAGTTCAGGGAACACATCTGTTGAGAGCCTTGGTGGTGGTGACAGTGACAGCAGAGTATCACATTGCAACAATGGTGGAGCAAAGAGAGACTAAACTCCTCATTCACTCTCCTTTTAAAGCCCTCTAAACCACCATTTGTGTATAAGTTACCCATTTATGGTATTTTTATTATGGCAGCCCAAACGAATTAAGACAGGAAGAATTTAGAAAAGATAGTACATTGACCTGAATGATAACTTTTTGTGAAAGGATCTAATTGTAGAGGATTATAACATAATTGAGACACTAAGAAATACTAATACTTTATGTTTGTGTAACTTTGTATAGTACTTTTGCATCTGCTTTCATTGATAGCAGGAGATTGGAAGGACCATTTTCTAGCAATAGAAACAAAGGACAATAAACAGGCCCTTCTCAAAGAATTGTAAGGAGGAGAATAATGCAACCTACTGAGTATGCATGCTTTTGTTCAGTCGTTCACATGATAAACATTAATGGAACATTTAATGTGGGCCAGTCACTAGGGATAAAGAAGTAATTAAAAACATGCTGTCTGATCTCAAGGAAGCAAATATGGGTATACAGAGTATTAAGTGTTATGGTAAAAATATTTACAAAGAATAGTAATGGCACAAAGAAATACATCAGCTTTTGGCAGGGGAGGGTGGTGGAGAGATAGGAAAACCTTCAGGAAGAAGATACCTTGACTGAGTCTTAAAGAATGAGGATGAGGGAGTGTTTTAGGGAGAAAAATATCATGTGCAAGCCTCAGAGCCTTGAAAGAGCATGGATTTTTGGTAACTGTGAGGAGCTTGATATCACTGTAGCATGAGTTATAGCATCAGTGGGTTCGGGAAAAATAGATATTAGGTTGAAAGACATGCTCACAAGAGAGACTGTAGAGGGTTTTGTGTTGCATAGAAAACAAATATTCCAAGCTTGTGTTCTTTTCTTGAAATATTTCTAGCCTCTAAAATTAGATTGTTGTTGGTGTTTTCTCATAGGGACTTTAATGGTTGGGTCTGTCCAAAATTTTAATTCCTTTTTAGACATCTTTTTCAGAGTTAAAAAAAAAATCCTTTTGAAACTATTCTTTATTTTCAGGTTTAAAAATTTTTAAATATTTACTTATATCAGTATTCAGTTTTACAAAATCTGACAAACATTTATTGCATATCTGCTATGTGCATAGTTCTGGATGGTTTAGGAAGTGCAAAAGATCAGTGAGACATAGAACACTTCTCTCCAGAAGCTTAGGCTCTAGTAAATGGGCTTGAAATAACAGGAAAAAATACAAATACAGAAAAAGCTAATGTAGGTACCTCAGAAGTACAAGGTGCTAGGATGTTTTAAAAAGGAGAGCTTATGTATCATTGAGGGTAGGGGTGGGAAATGAAGGATGTTGAGAAACATGGAGCAGGAAGAATAATGAAATAATAATGTTATTAATTGAAATAGTTATTCTACTTCTTGAGTGGGTAGATTTTTGAGAGGAAAGAATTTTATTAAGGTTTTGGTAAGAAACTGGTGAACAAGGTAAAAACCAAGTCATGAAGGTAGAAACATCTATTCAGGGGATTTCAAATAGTCCATTTTTATTAAAATTTAGGGTTGTTTTGGTGCAGGGCATTGTAGAAAGGTGCTTTTATTTAACATTTACCATATGTATTATACTGTTACTTTACATTATTTTACTCAATTCGCACAACACTCTCATGAGAAAAATAGTATTTTCTGCATTTCTAAGCTCAGAAAAGTGATATAGCTTGCATGAGATTCCATAGCTAGTAAGTGGTAGATCTGGGATTTGAACAAATGGCTAATTGAAGATCTACTGTTTTTCAGTAGTCTGTACTATAAACCTGAAAAGGAAAGCTGAGGACATTCTAAAGAGGGCAGTACATTCTAGGCAGAATATTTCTCTTAATTCAGTAGGCAATGAAGAGCCACTGTTGGCTGTTGAGCAGTTCTGTATGTGATTGCAGCTGTTTTTATAGGAAGACTAGACTGGTTGATATGAATGGTGTGTGGAATCAGGGCAAGATTGGATTAGTAAGGAAACCAATTCACAGAGGATAATGAAGGCTCAGGTACAGCATAATAGGCCTGATTTAGGTTGACAATAGCGGGGATGGAAAGTGTTGGCAGTAAGGAGATATAAGATGGCTGAGGCTTTGATATGACTCTTTAAAAAAAAAATTTGCTCAACATCACTCAGCATTCGGGAAATACAAATCAAAACCACATGGAGATACCATCTCACTCCAGTTAGGATGGCTAATATCCAAAAGAATGTGAATGATAAATGCTGGCGAGGTTGCAGAGAAAAAAGAACTCTCATACACTGTTGGTGGGACTGCAAAATGGTGCAGCCTTTATGGAAAATGGTATGGAGGTTCCTCAAAGAATTACAGATAGATCTACCATATGACCCAGCTATTTCAGTGCTGGGTATATACCCAGAGGAATGGAAATCATCAAGTCGAAGGTATACCTGTACTCCAGTGTTCATTGCAGCACTATTTACAATAGCCAAGAGTTGGAACCAACCTAAATGTCCATCATCAGATGAGTAGATACAGAAAATGTGGTATATATACACAATGGAATACTACTCTGCTATAAAAAAGAATGAAATACTGCCATTCGCAACAAAATGGATGGACTTAGAGAAAATTATATTAAGTGAAACAAGTGAGGCATAGAAAGAGAAATCCCACATGTTCTCACTTATTTGTGGGAGCTAAAAATAAATACACAAACAATGGTGGGGGCGGGAAGAAGACACAACAATCACAATTCCTTGAAGTTGTTAAGATATGCGAACAGATATGAGGTTGATGGGAGGGAGGAGGAGAGGGAGGATTCGGTAGAGGGACACACAAATCAATCACATTATATATTTATAAAATAAAATTAAATTAAAAAAATTTTGTAAGGTAAAGTCACAACATAAATTTAACCATTTTAAAGTTTACAGTTCATTGATATTTAGTACCTTACTGGTGTTGTGCAACCATCACTTCTATCTGATTTCAAAACATTTTCGTTACCCCAAAAGGAAATCCTATACCCATTAGTCATTACCCACTCTCCCCTTCCTTAAGCCCCTTAACCACAATTATACTTTTTGTCTCTGTGGATTTACCTATTCTAGATAGTTCATATAGTGGAATCATACAATATGTAATATTTTGTGCCTGGCCTCTTTAATTCAGCATGATATATTCAGTGTTCATCCATGCTGTCGCGTATATCAGTACTTCATCCCTTTTATGGCTGAATGATATTCTGTTGTATGGCTGTACTATTTTTTGTTTATCCATTCATCTGTTGACGGGTGTTCAGGTTGTTTCCACATTTTGTTTATTGTGAATAGTGATGCTGTGAACGTTCATATACAAGTATTTGTTTGAATATCTGTTTTCCGTTCTTTTGGGTATATACCTAGGAGTGGAATTGCTGGATTGTATAATAATTTTCTTCTACTTTTCAAGAAACTGTCTTAACTTTCCACATCAGTTACACCGTTTTACATTCCAACCAGCATTGTAAGAGGGTTCCAATTTCTCCACATGCTTACCAACATTTCTTTTCTTTTTTTTTGTTTTTGTTTTGTCTATGGCCATCCTAGTGGGTGTAAAGTGGTATTGTACTGTGGTTTTGATTTGCATTTCCCTTATGACTAATGGTATTTTGCATGTTTTCATGTGCTTGTTGGCCATTTGTGAATCCTCATTGGAAAAATGTTTATTCAAGTCATTGCCCCCATTTTTGAATTAGTTTTTGTTGTTGGCTTCTAAGAGTTCTTTATGTGGTCTGCATACTAGTCTCTTACTTCTGTAGGTTTTTTAACATTCTTGATCATGTCCTGTACACAAATGTTTTTAATTTTAGTGAAGCACAATTGCTCTTTTTTTGAAAAGGGGGGGAGTTTGCTTATTTTTTGGTGTTGATATCTAAGAATCCATTGCTAAATCCAAGGTCATGAAGATTTACTCCTGTGTTTTCTTCTAAGGGTTTTTTTCCTAAGAGTTTTATAGATTTAGCTTTTACATTTGAGTCATTGATTCATTTTGAGTTAATTTTTGTATTTGTGAAGTAAGAATGTAGCTTAATTATTTTTCATGTGAATATCCTTTTGTCCCAATACTATCTGTTGAAGAGACTGTTCTTTATCCCAACGAAATGGTTTTGGCACCCTTGACAAAAATCAGTTGACCATAGATATATGGGTTTATTTCCAGACTCTCAGTTCTTTTCATTGGTCTGTGTGTATGTTCTTATGCCAGTACCACACTGTTTGATTACTGTCGCTTTGTAGTGAGTTTTGAAATTGGACATAGAGAGTCCTCCAACTTTATCCTTTTTCAAGATTGTTTTGGCTACTTGGGGTCCCTTGCAATTCCACATGAATTTTAGAATCAGTTTTACGATTTCTGCAAACAAAAAGCTGTTGAACTTTGACAAGGATTGCATTGAATACGTACATTGCTTTGGATAGTATTGCCACCTAACACAGAATATCTTTCCATTTATTTAGATTTTCTTTAACTTCTTTCAGAAATTTTTGTAATGTTTAGTGTACAGTTATTGTACTTCCTTGTTTAAATTTATTATGTATTTTATTCTTAATGCTATTATAAATGGAATGACTTTCTTAATTTCCTCTTTAGATTGTTCATTGCTAGCATGTGTAGAAATACAACCGAGTTTTATGTACTGATCTTGTATCTAGCTTTGCTGAATTTATTTAACAGTTTTCTGGTGGGTGGATTCTTCAGGATTTTCAACTTACAAGATCATTTCATCTGTGAATAAAGATCATTTTACTCCTTTCTTTCCAGTCTGGATGCCTTTGATTTCTTTTCCTTGCCTAATTGCTCTGGCTAGCACTTTCAATACAATGTTGATAGAAGTGGTGAAAGCATTCTTCATCTGACAGGGAAAGCTTTGCCTTTCTCCATTGAGTATGACATTAGCTGTGGGTTTTTGTAGATGTCCTTTATGTTGAGGAAATTCCCTTCTAATCCTAGTTTGCCGAGTGTTTTTATCATGAAAAGGTTTTAGATTTTGTCCAATGCTCTTTCTGCATCAATTGAGAAGGTCATGTGTTCTCCACCTCCCCTTTCATTCTGCTAGTGTGATGTATTACATTGGTTTATTTTCATATGTTGAACTACCCTTGTTTAAGTCCCACTTAGTCATGATGTATAATCCATTTAATATATTACTGGATTTGATTTGATCCTTATATTTTCACAGATTCTGTACTTGTGAATTTACCTACTTGTTCAAATTTATCTGTAAGCCCCAAATTGATACTTTGTGATGTTTTTGCAGACATGCAAAGTGGCACAAAATTTGAGTCACCGGATGAGTAGTATTCCCAGCTGAGGCAGTGCTTCACCTCATTGTTTCAGCTCCTATATTGTAAACAGGTGTCTCCTATACTTTCACAGTTTATTTAGTGCCACACCTTTGCATTTTTGTGCTTATTCTTGGTGATTTTGCTGTTTAAAATGGCCAAGCATAGTGTTGAAGTGTTGTCTGCTGTTCCTAAACACAAGAAAGCTGTCATTTGCCTATGGAAAAAATTTGTGTTATATAAGCTTCGTTCAGGTATACTTATAGTGATGTTGGTTGTGAATTCAATGTTAATAAATCACCATTTATATTAAATAAAGTGTCTTTAAAGAGAAACACATAAAACAAGGTTATGTATTGATTGACAAAAATGTTGTGAATGGAGGTTAACCCTGTGTTTCCAGTGATTTGATATTTACTAATTCAGCATTCATGATGACTTTGTAGAACATAACTTGTGCAAGTAATTGGAATTGACTGATATGTTGAGGATTTTTGCCTCTATATTTATAAGTGATATTGGGCAAAGTTTTCTTGTGATGGCTTTGGTATTCAGGGTAATGCTGGCCTCATAGAATGAGTTAGGAAGTGTTCTCTTCTCTTTTTGGAGAAGTTTTAGAAACATTGGTGTTAATTCTTCTTTAAATGTTTGGTAGAAGTACGGTGAAGCCATCTTGTCCTGGGCTTTTCCTTGTTGAGAGGTTTTTGATTACTGATTCAATCCTTTATTTTTCATAGGTCTGTTCAAATATTCTGTTTCTTCCTGAGTCCGTTTTGGTAGTTTGTATGTTTCTTGGAATTTATCTTTTTCATCTAATTAACTAATTTGGTGGCATACAGCTGTTCATAGTGTTTTCTTATAATCTTTGTTTGTTTTTTAAAATTTCTGTAAGGTCTATAGTAATGTTTCCACTGCATTTCTACTTTTAGTAATTTTTTTCTTCTTAGCTAGACTAAAGATTTTTCAATTTTGCTGATATTTTCAAAGACCCAAGTTTTGGTTTTGTTGATTCTCCTGTTTCTTTCTTTCTTTTTTAAATATTCTCTTTTGTGTTTATCTCTGCTCTAATTTTTATTATTTCCTGTCTTCTGCTAGCTTTGGGTTTCTTTTCTTTTTTTTCTAGTTCCTTAAGTTGCAGATTTGAGATCTTCTTTTTTAATGTATGCATTTAGAGCTATAAATTTCTCTCTGAGCACTGCTTTTGCTACATCCCATAGGTTTTAGTATGTTGTGTTTTTATGTTAATTTGTGTCAAAGTATTTTCTAATTTCACCTGTAATTTTTTCTTTAACCCACTGGTTGTTTAAAAGTGTGTTGATTAATATCCACATATTTACGAATTTTTCAATTTTCCTTACAGTTACTGATTCTGGGTTTATTCCATTGTGGTCAGTGAAGATATATATGATTTTAATCTCAAATTTATTGACACTTGTTTGTTTTGTGGCCTAACATATGATCTATCTTGCAGAATGTTCCATGCATGCCTGAGAAAAATGTATATTCTGCTGTTGTTTGATGAAGTGTGCTATATATGACTTTTAGGTCTAATTGGTTTATAGTATTGTTCAAGTCCTCTATTTTCTTAGTGAACTTTTGTCTAGTTCTATCCACTATTAAAAATAGGGTATGATGTCTCCAACTATATCATAGAACTGTCTATTTCTGCCTTTCATTCTGTCGATTTTTGTCTCTCTGTTAGTTGTGTATATATTTGTAATTGTTATATTTTCTTCATGGATTGACCCTTTTATCAATATGTAATGTCCTTCTTTGTCTCTTGTAATGACCTTTGTCTTAAAGTCTATATTTTTTGTTATTTATGTAGCCACCCCAGCTGTTTTTATCTTTGGATTCTTCTAAAGTTAGTATCTTGTAGATAGCATAGAGATGGGTCTTTCTTTTTTTTTTTTTAATCCATTCTGCCAATCTCTGCCTTTTAACTGGTGAATTTAATCCATTTATATTTAAAGTAATTACTGATAAGGAAGAACTTCTGTTATTTTGTTCTATATGCCTTATACTTTTTCTCCTCAATTCCTCTATTAATTCCTTCTTTCTAGACTTATATTTTGTGATGTACTGTTTTATTTCCTTTCTTTTTTCTTTTTCTGTATTTTTTTTACTTTTTCCTTAGTGGTTACTCTTGGGATTAGAATTTACATCTTAAATTTTTAACAATCAAGTTTGAATTAATACCACCTTAATTTCAGTATTATACATAACAGCACTTTTACAGCTCCACCTTTTATATTACCTGGATTTGAAATTATGGTTTTATACATTTGTATTTTGAATTATATAGGAAAAAAAAAGAAGTTTTACAAACCAAAAATGCAATACTGCTACTGGCTTTTATATTTAGCTATGTAGCTAACTTTACTGTTGTTATTTTCTCGTATGAAAATTATTGTCTAGTGTCCTTTCATTTCAGCCTGGAGGACTCCCTTTAGCATTTGGAAGCACAGTTCTAGTAGTGATAAATACCATCAGTTTGTTTCTATCTAGGAATGTCTCAATTTCTCCTTCATTTTTGAAGAACAGTTTTGGAGGATATAGGATTCTTGATTTTTGATTTTTGATTTTTTTCTTTCGGCATGATATTCTGTCCCCTCCCCCTCAGGGTTTATTGTTGCTTCTTTTTGTCAGTGGTGGTTCGTATGTTTAGGGACTTTTCTAAACTATTTTTGTAAGGTCTGTATTCTTAGTCATATGTGGCCACTGAAGTCTGTGCTCCATGTGCTTAGCAGTCAGCTAGTGTTTTGAGAGAATGTCTTTGAACACCTAGAGCCAAAAGAAAAAAAAAACAAACTACTCTTCCAAACTTTACAGATTGGCTCTATATTGGGGCCCTCAGTTAATGTTTAGCCAAGTGTCTTAGTCTTTTTCGTGCTGCTATAACATAATACCCGAGACTGGGTAATTTATAAAGAACAGATTTATTTCTTACAGTTCTGGGAGGCAGGGAAGTCTGAGGTCAAGGGGCCTGCATCTAGCCAGGGCCTTCTTGCTACCTCAGCCAATGGCAAAAGGTGAAAGGGCAATAGAGTATGTGCATGAGAAAGAGAGAGAGAGGGAGAGGAGAGGGAGGAAGGGGGCTGAACTCATCCTTTAATCAGAAAACCCACGTCAGCCTTAATCCATTCATGAAGTCAGAGCCTTCATGTAATCACCTCTTAAAGGTTCTACCTCTCTGCGCTGTTGCACTGGGGATCCGACACATGAACTTTGTGGGGACACATTTAAACCATAGCACCAAGCCATTTAGAGTTCTGCCTTAGCCATCACTTATTGTTTGCCCAGAGTGTGAAGGTCATCCAGAGGTGAAATCTTAGGGTCTTCTTGGGTCTTTCCTGAATAAGTGTCCAGCCCTGTCCATATGTGTGGCCTTCTGGATTTCTTGGTATACACAAGAACTTTTTTTTTTTTTTTTTTTTTTTACACACAAGAGCTTTTAAAAGCCCTTATTACCCCACATATATCCTTTCGCATCCTCTTCCTTCCCAGGCTTTTTTTTTCTGTCTGTTCCTGGTCTCAATTGTTGTCCCTTGCCCTAGGCTCCTCCATCAATTAAATGATTTCAATGAAAACGACCCAGGAAAACACCCTAACCCTGGAAATGGCTCCAACTCAGGGAAGCCAAAGCAAACCATTATGTGGGTCTTTCAGGGAAGTGCTAGACAAATTGGAATGCATAATCACAATTCTTTAAGAATAAGGTCTGTATCGCTTCCTCTGGCATTAGGAGTGTAGGTTGCTGTCCTCACAGCCACCACTGACTTAGGATGTGGGGGGTGGCAGGCTGGCAACTTGAAATGCCATAGAATTTTCTTCACTACAAAGCAGCAGCTTCTTTCTTCATCCAGCCTTGTCTCTCCTAGTTTTTATAGTTTTTTTTTAGTAGATACACTGCAAAAGTTGATGATTCAAACAGTGTGTGCCAGCTCATTGAATGCTTTTTGGAGGGACAGTCTTGGAGTTCCCTACTCGGTCATTTTTGGAGATTTTTCAGAACGATACCATTTACCAGAAGTAAGAAAAGTGGGACAGGGGAAGTTGGTTATGCGTATAGGAGGATTGTTTTTTGGACGTTGTGTTAGGTTTGAGGTGCTGATGTTACAATCTGTAGATGTCTAATGACAATTGGAATTGTAGCGCTTGAATTCCAGAAAGAGCTTAGAGCTGCAAAGAGGTCTGGGAACTTTCTACAAGGAAGTTATAGAAAACAAAAGTGTATGATTGCCTTGAAATAAGGGAAGGTCAAGTATGGTATCTTGGGAAACACTTTCAGCCAAGGAAATCAGTTACTTATTAATTTAGAAAACATTCACTTTGTTTCTACTACTAATGTGTAGTACTGCTAAGCACTGGAGATATGAGGAATAAGATCTAGTTTTCTGCCCTCAGAAAGTTTACTCTCATATTAAAGAGACAGACAAGTAAACAAGTTAGTATGATTCAATGTTATAATAACAAGGCACTTGGAATATGTAAACAGAGGCACACAGAATATGTTAACAGGTCATGAGGAAAACAGGAGACTCAGGGAGGTAAAAAAGGGAGAAAATATAATGGAGAGAGTGGTCTGTGATGCTGGTTGCCACAGAGAGAGTTTGAGAAGGCTGTGGTAACTGTAAAAAGTGCTGATTTGGCAGTAAGACGATGACACAATTTTCATTAGCATGGTTTTAATTGAGTAGGATAGAGGATCAGATTATAAAGAGTTAGTATTCTAGGTAAAAGAGAAGACAACTTTTTAAAGAATGGTATAGTTTAAAAGGAATAGTGTTTTTAGACAATCGAAGGGACTGAGTAGAAGGGAAACAAGGATGGCGTAGAGTCCCAAATGAATTAGGAAAGATGGTATTAAAAATCTGGAAGGATCAGGGTTTGGGGACTAGGGTGAAGAAAGAGAGTGAGGGTAATGATTTAGAGAGAGTGAGAAGGAATTTGAGAAATTTTACCTAGGAAGATCTGTTTTCTAGATAAAATAGAACATAAAATTGTGCTAAGAAATGAGCAGCAGTGAAAATGCCTGTCTGAAGTTGAGGTAGCATACATTTGTAATAGTATCATTTGGTGATTTTCTCATTTCTTTCAACAAATGTGTACTTATATTAAGCACCTACTATGTGCTAAGCACTGTACAAGATCCTTGGGATTATGTCCATCAACAAAGTAAACAAAAATCCCTGCCCTTGTGGAGTTACATGTGAATGGGGTGAGGAGAGAGAAAAAAGTAAATAACATTATTTTAAAATTAACGTGAGGTAAAGAGAGCTACCTGAGTCTGGGAACTAAGAAAGCAAATTGGAAGATTGCCCAGACATAACTACAATTTTATAATGCATATCAAGTTCTAATTTAAGTTGTTTTATTTGTATATATCTAATTGTAGAATCTAGGTTAATAAACTAGGACAGAAGGAGTGTAGGTTTTTAGGTTGTAGCTATGAGAAAAATAATCTATAATTACATTTAAGAGAAAATCCATTAATTTAGGACAACTTTGTAATTATGTAGCTTTATGTATGTTATGTAATTTCAGGGCTTTTGACAAGAGAAGATAAGCTGTCATATAATAACTGAAATTGTCTTTATTTGGTTATGAAAAGAGAATTTGCATCTCATTTCCAAAATGATGAGTGTACCACATAGAAATTTATTTAAGTTTAAAGTCTTCAAAAGAAGCTGTATGGAGTTGAAGACCTTTTATTAATAATGAATAAACTGGTATTTTGAGGTGGTTTTTTGGGTAATCATTGTTTTATATTCTCTTCTCATTATCCTTTTTATTTAAACAGGCATTGGAAAAGTGAAAAGAAAACCTAGTGTGCCAGATTCTGCATCTCCTGCTGATGATAGCTTTGTTGACCCAGGGGAACGTCTCTATGACCTCAACATGCCTGCTTATGTGAAATTTAACTACATGGCTGAGAGAGAAGATGAATTATCGTTGATAAAAGGGACGAAGGTGATCGTCATGGAGAAATGCAGTGATGGTTGGTGGCGGGGTAGCTACAATGGACAGATTGGATGGTTCCCTTCAAACTATGTAACTGAAGAAGGTGACAGTCCTTTGGGAGACCATGTAGGTTCTCTATCAGAGAAATTAGCAGCAGTTGTCAATAACCTAAATACTGGGCAAGTGTTACATGTGGTACAGGCTCTTTACCCATTCAGCTCATCCAATGATGAAGAACTTAATTTTGAGAAAGGAGATGTAATGGATGTTATTGAAAAACCTGAAAATGACCCAGAGTGGTGGAAATGCAGGAAGATCAATGGAATGGTTGGACTGGTGCCAAAAAACTATGTTACTATTATGCAGAATAATCCATTAACCTCAGGTTTGGAACCATCACCTCCACAGTGTGATTACATTAGGCCTTCGCTCACTGGAAAGTTTGCTGGCAATCCTTGGTATTATGGCAAAGTCACCAGGCATCAAGCAGAAATGGCATTAAATGAAAGAGGGCATGAAGGGGATTTCCTCATTCGCGATAGTGAATCTTCGGTAAGTTGATTTTCAGAGATAAATGGAAATAGAGCTCTGGGTATTTTTTTTTAAAAAAGTATTGGAGAGGTTAAGTGGTTTCCCTAAAGTTAACCAGGTAGTAAGCTGGGACATAAGCATAAATGTTCTGAAGCTAAAGTCAGTGTTGTTTCCAGCTTTACCTATTTTGAATAAAAGATAGGTGCAACAGTGATACTACACTGGATACTTGTCTTGTTCTGTTGGTTTTGCATTCCTGGAATATTTTCCATTGCATTAAACTGAAAAATGGAGAAAATTGAACTGTGGCTTCTTCATTGAGAGTAGAATAATGCAGTAGATTACACTACCACTAAATGTAGGGAAAACATTTCTTAAATTGCTATTGGATACAATGTATAAGAAGATAATAACTAATTCTTATAACATAAGAAATCTCTAAATTTAAAAAAAATTGACATTTAAGTTTCTTCAGTGGTTGTTTTGGAAGTTGGAATATACTTTATTATATACCTCAAAAACCTATTTTAACACTTGCTGTATTTGAAGTGCATTTGCAAAAAAAGGTGGATTATATTGCAGTACTAGTAAAACTATAAATCCATAAAAATTGAAGAATATAGTTATGTGGTCTCTTTTAGGCACTGTCTAGGATATTAGAATTTGGTAACACTCATTTTCCTTCAAAATGGCCTTTCTTTTTCTTTGATAAAGGGTACCACTGCTTTTTCACCTATCAAATCATGATTAGTATTGGCTTTGTGTGAATGTGGTTGTACAAAAATGAATGTATAATTGTACAAAAGGTTGAAAGAAAGAAAATGTGGGGTGTGTGAGTGAGAGAGAGAGAGATTGAGATTAATGGGACTTCCTGATGTGGAGTTCAGGAAAATGGGGCCTGCAGCTAACACCTCAGAAGAGCAGGTGGTTGGCAGTAGAGAAGAACGGTGGGGTCTGTTTTCTGTTTGATTCCTGATCTGGCCCACTGTTTGAAACTTTGAGAGTAATTGTGTAAAAAGAGGCTTCTGGAGTTGATATAGATTGTTCAGAAGAGTGTTAGGTTAAAGAAAAAACAGAAAGAAACACCTAATTAAGAAGAAAGCTCGAGTGCAGAATGTTATGTATTTTCTTATAGTTATTGAGCATAGATACTAGCCAAATATTCCATTATTTTTAGCAATAAAATGTTTAGGGTAGAGAGGTCTCAAGTAGGCACATTTTGTTTGGACTGAACAATTGTTTTTAAACCTTTGAGTTTATTGCCGGTACTTAAATATTGGGAGACTTATTGTAAAAATTCAGACTTCCATTTTTAGATTGGAAGACCTGCCGGCATTGAGCCCGTATTCCTGCAAGGCAATAATCACAGCTGAGAAGTGGCCACTTCCTTTAGATTGGCCATATACTGTCATTCCCTCTGTCCTCCACCCTTCTTCCACCATGACACTTGTTTATGTCACTCTTTTGGCTCTTGTAGGCATTTGAGTTTGTGGCCTGTCGTTAGAATTTAATTTTCATTTGTGTGTACCTCATATTTGAGAATTTAGAGTATTATCTCTTCTACAGCTACTATTAGCTACAAATTGAAGAGGAACAGGGTGGATGGCTTGTATTTTCTCATGTGTTTCTCCAGTAGTCTGACTGAAAAGAAAATAGCTCTCGTGCTTCAGATATTAAACCAAAGGATTTGCCGTGGGTGTTAGGCTATGGGTGCTGTAGATGTAAGAGACTCTTGACTACATGGGTTTGAATCCCGGCTTTGTTGTTAACTAGATGGATGATATTGGGCAGGTTAGCTTCTCTGAGCCTCAGTTTTTTCATTTGTAAAAACGGTTTGTTTTGAGGAGTAAAGGAAATAATCTGTGTAAATAATTTAGCATGGTGCCTAATATTTAGTAAGTGCTCAAATTTTAGCCGTTATATTTGTTTAATATATAAATGCTGATAGTTGGCTTTCAAAATGTTTACTAAATATTTTTTTTCTCTTTTAGCCAAATGATTTCTCGGTATCGCTGAAAGCACAAGGGAAAAACAAGCATTTTAAAGTCCAGCTAAAAGAGACTGTCTACTGCATTGGGCAGCGTAAATTCAGCACCATGGAAGAACTTGTAGAACATTACAAAAAGGCACCAATTTTTACAAGTGAACAAGGAGAAAAGTTATATCTTGTCAAGCATTTATCATGATACTGCTGACCAGAACTGACTGCTACAGAGCTTTAATTCGTCATGTAATTGAAGACTGAGGAAATGTTGGTCCAATCGTGCTTGATTGGAAATTGCTGTTTCTAACTCTTTATGAGACTTGACTATAATACATAGTATTTTTATTATAACTCAGCCCATACATATATACTACGTATGCAATGCATCTGCATAGAACAATTCCTTATCCTTGCTCTTTTGTTTTATTTTCTTCTTTGCGGTTTTTCTCTTTGCTTCTCATATTAATGTTTTTTATTTTGAAAAAAGTCAAATAATGCAGATCAGAAGTCTTTATATGGGAGAATTCCTTTACTACCTTTCCTTTATTTCCTTGTAAAGGCACCCTGTTAGTTTTGCCATGGTTTTTCTTCATATAAAATTATTATATCTATATATGGCATATGCTAAAATAAATTTCTTGGAGAGTGTTAATCTTTTCTGTGACTAAATAGCAATAATAAATGCAAAATTAGAAATTACTTTCAGGTATTGTCTTTGTCATAAGCCATTGTAAATACCAAGTATGTTGTATTTAATAAAATTCATTCATTATCCTCAAAAACAGGTGGGATATAGGTTAGAAAACATCTGGTACAATTTTAGTTTACAACTGTTGGAAACAAAAATTACTAAATTCTCAATTTTTTTGGTGCTTTTCTCTCTTCTGGTTATTTAAGAGAACAAAGTGATCTTTGAGATATTTAGCTTTTAAAACTGTAAATCGATGTTCTAGTGTTATTTTTTCCCACCAGTGTTATTTCACCAAAGCATCTTGTATTAAGACATGCTATATTTATGCCAGCGTGAAATAAGTTATGGCCAGATTTTGGGGAAATAAGAAGCAGTGAGACATTTGGGTTTTTTCTCCCTAAATGACAGTAATTGTCAGGGATAGTATTTCCTATTTTCATTTTCTCCCTTCAGCTTTGAGTTTTGTTCATTGAGACATTAAAATTGATGTTATACTGGAGGAAAAAATGAAACGTGCTCATGGTTAGAGAAAATTATTTTTAAATCTTACTTTTTTGTTTAAATTTGGGTGTATGCATGAGAGGCCACTGTAAAGTATTGAATTTACTTCTGTAGGCCACAGAAGAAAAGCAGTTGTATTTTATGGTCACAGCTTTCTCTCCCATTATTAATTCTGGAGATTTAAATTTAAGCAAAGTAAACATCAATGTTTTAATTGAAAATACTTAAACCACATAACTTAGTAAATAGTAGGAAATCATATATTTTCAAAAATTTCCCCAATACTGCCTAAGCATATGGATGTTTCCATTCTTTGCTATGTTATAAACAGACATTAAATACACCAGAATTACTGATGGTAAAATTGAGGTTTTGTGATTTATGAGCTTTTTTTCCTTACTTCATTGTTTTATTTTGAATTTTTAAAAATTATTTAAATCTTAAAATCATTTAAAAACTTACGTTGCCACTGGGTGGCAGCCCTTGCTTTTCCCACTAAACAACAGAAGTCTGCAAATAAAATTAAGACATTGATATACAGATTTTCATGTTTATTACATCTACTCTTAAAGTCATATATGTCATATCTCATTATCTTTCTCACTCAGTGCTTCTTAGTTTAAGGTATTTATTAGTAGATAAGTTAAATGATTAGTAGAAAAGAAATAAAACGTGTGCTTACCTTTTTTGCTGTAAAATCACATGAATATAAATTGAAGAAAATAGTTTTAAAGTGGTTGTAGAAAGACTAGGTAGTAAACATCTTTTTATTTAATTTTTAACATGCATTTGATGCTTTCTTTTTCTTCTCTATCTCTTTGTGGTTCTCCCCCTGCTCCCCCCTCCCCCCGTCTCCCTTATGTTAAAAAAAAAATGAATGTTTACATTTAAAAAAAGCAATTAATACTTTGTATCATAGACAAGCTATTTATAGCAAATCCTACTGGGCCAGTGTTAATAAAGCAGAATTTTGAGAAAGTAGCTAGCAATGGAGTATCACTGGAAGCAGAATGCATATTTCTGTGCCATAATTAGATTTTTATTGTAGCTATAGAGTCCCCAGATAACCCATGTATGCCAATAATATCTATTGTGTGCTCTTATTATGGGATGAAAACCTTACTGCTAACTTTTTTTGGTACTTCAGTTTTTATTAATTTTTAAAAAGTCTTAATCCTTTTCTATAACCATGTATTTTACTTGAAGCAATTTTCTCAAAAACCGAAACAACATCTACAGAGCTAGGTAATAGCAGGACTTGTATTAGAAACCAGGTTTCCTTATTCCCAGCCTCTGGTGCTCTCTGCCCTGTGTGTGCTTGTTTTTCGACTAGGAGGAGGGTCCTGGGAAGAGCAGTGTTACAGGAGTTTTCTTCCACATGTGAGGACATGCTTAGCTATCAAATTTAAACACATGTAACACATGTAACCCTGCCCAGCCCACTTCTACAAATAACTTCTCCAAAATCTTGGAAGGTTTTTTAGAACATTATATAAGCTTAATAAAAAGAAAAGCATTTGCTGGTGTATCCCTGATTTCGTCATAAATTCTTAGGGTTTCACACATGTATATTATACACATCACTATAGACAGTTAACACATACTCCTAGCACATTAAAGACTTTCACAGATATCACTAAGCAAAATAGGAAGGCTAAGTGCAGTCCTCTGCCATTACTAGAAGAATAAAAAGGCCTAGCAGTTTTAAGATCATCCTTGTAGATACATGGCACACAAGTTATCTGCAACTGTAGTGCTGTTATGTAATCCAGAGGTTGGAAAGAAGCCGGGTTGCCACCGTGTATGTAGTACCTTTGTGAGAATTAGGAAAAGGCACCTTTTTCTCCAGGCAGGCCCAGCACTTTTCCTTCTTGAGAAGTCAGAATTTCACCCCCACCTCTTTACTGGGTGACTGACTTGTTCAGGGTACAACCAAACACAGTGGCCTTAATACAGAAATGCTACTCAACCCACACAGTGCTTTAACTGCAACATTTAAAAATTGGGGGATTTCACATAAAATTCAGAGTTCTGGTTTCCTCGTAAAAATGAGAAGCTGAGAACACTGGAGCTGAATTCCTACAAGGAGGATGTTATAGAGAACAAGTCAACAATGCACATGGTGAAAATTTTACAACAATATGGTAAAGTCTCTCTCCCAACCCTAATCCTCCTAGTTCATACCTCCAAATGTAGTTACTGTTTGTCACTTCCTATTTTTTGTGTAAGAGGAGTTTTTGATTTCTAATCTGGAAATTCTCATTTTTTAGATATACTTACAGATGCATTGTCCAAACCAATAAATTAGGAGTGTAGCATTACGGCATGCTTAAACTTTCAATTTTAATACTTTGCTAGAAGATAAGGGGGTACTTTGTAATCTTGTATTTATATAGGTCTTTTAACCATTTCCAAATTGCTTCACAACTTTCCACTTTTTTAAAGGACATTTTGTAATAGGATAGATGATATCCTTATTTTTTGTTCTGAATAGCATTCAGTGGATCTTTTTTCTTTTAATTGAATTTTTTTTCCCTGGTTGTTGACTCAGGATTTTTTAAAATTAATTTTTATTGAACACCTGAGATCTGATAGCATTCAGCGGACTTTTAAAAAATGCCAAATTACTGATTTGGGAGAAAACCATCATTCTCTTGCAGGGTAGGGAGCAACTGGCTTGCTCCTCTTCTGATAAACTTGTTCTGTTGGTGTTTAGCAAGTTTATGTGACTCAACTCTGCCATCATATAAACACTTGAAAGACTGGCGTAATATTCTGCTCCACACCCTAATTTCTTGCTGTTACATGACCTAAACCAAGTGACTGAGGAACTGAAGTGTGCATTTGTAGTTTACTAATGAGGCGCTGTTTCGATCTGAAAGTATACACAGTTTGCTAAGATTTGTTTGTTTAATGAGTAGAACCTAAACTGAGCATGGTGGCATTTTGAAGAGGAGGAGAAGTTTCAGTTATCAATTAGCTATGTTCACAGAGGTAAATGTTTTAAACCAAAGTGTCCGTTTGTGAATGTTTGCTGGCTAGAGAACTTTCATTTTATCAGATAATTTCAGAATTGGCCTGATGCCTACAGTGGCTTAGCATAAACATTTAAGTTACCTGCTGGTTTGGCTGATTTTTAAATGTTTCCACTCAAATTACTTAAACTGTCTGAAAGCTCCCAGGAAAGCTGGTCTTACTATTTTGGATTAATGTTGCAATTTTTATTTGTGGTTATAATTATGACAAAGGATAAAGTACTCAATTTCCTCATTCCATGTTTTCTTGTACCTCGTGGAATGACAATGACTTTCAAATGGTAAAACAAACGTAAATAGACTTTTAAAAGTAGACTTCTAAGGTAGTTAAGATATTTAATTGCTTTATATACATTTCTGGGCTCAGATAATTTTATCTCAGACTATGGAGACACTTTACAGATAGCCTTTGGGAAGTTATGGAGACAAAAAGGTGGATTCCAGAATGAGACAGTTAAGTGTTGTCTATTTTAGGTTAAACACAGGAATGGTTATTAAATTGATATTTTTGAGCACTTATGGAGGAAATAAGTAATCCCTGAATAAGCATGGCTTCTCAAGAGCTAGTAATGTCAAACTCGATATGTTTTCTAGACTATAGACAAGGGGGATGTTATAGAGAACAAATATTGATTTCATCAGGGTATATGGTAATCACTTGGTGTGAAGATGAAAAAAAATACTTTTGAGCTGTTATGTATATGATTATGAGTCTGTATGATTAAATGGCTTTTACATATTATTTATCATCCATCCAACCAACTTATCTCAAATACTTGACTGTTCAGTTGCCAGGCTGTTCTAGCAATGTAATAAGTGAAGAAAATGGACAAAGCTTTCATAAAACATATTTTACTGAGATAATGGATTGTAATGGAGAAGAGCTCTGAATTAAAAATAGAGCAGGTTGAGGAGGTTGGAAAGTAAGAGTGACAGTGTTAATTTATATAGAATGATCAAAGGAGGTCTCTGATAAGATTGACCTTTTAGCATATTGTGTGCTCCACTAATAGAATCCCTGCTGACTAGGATTAACCAGTGATTGAGTGAAATACAGTGTTAAAAGTCAAATAAAAATATAGAGATGAATCTCTAAGAAACTTTTATTTGGGAAAATAGGATTGTAATCAGGGTTTACACATAGACTGGAGTGGTCTCTTGTATGTCCAAAGAATAAAGAAGTGTTGGGGGTTTTATTAGAGAAATGCTATGTATTGTTTTGAAAGAAAGCACATTGGCAGTAGCGGAGTTTGGGGGAGTTGGCTGGCTTTGGTGAGTGATGGCAGTAGGTAAAACTAGTCTTAGAGTTCCAGAAGTCTGTTTTAGCAGCTGGGCTTGTACAATATTCTCGGAGCAGATGCTGTGTGCACTGAGTGCTTTTTCCAGCCCTTTGTCTCTGATTTAGCTTGGGTATGACAAGAATGACCCAGTTTGTATAACCAACTTCCACAGCAGCAACCAAAATCATTTGAACATTATTGTAGATCTTCACTATTACAGAGCATTGTTTCTGGATTTCAAATTTTAAAATTGACTAAAATGGTATTTGTTTTATTTAAATGTGGAACTTTTAACTACAATGGGCTATTGTGAATAAACCCTGATTCTCCATCTTAAGAGTTGTGGGGTATGTCATATAGAAAAAAATCAGTTATAATTACAGGAGGAGGAGGACAGTTTGGCAGACTTAAGGGTTTTAATGATCACATGCTAAGAGTTGAGATCAAGGGAGGTTAAATTCCTGATGACCAAACAATAAACATTAGGGAGGAAATTGACAAACTAAAGTATATTCAGAGGAGGTGAAAAGGGATGTAAGAGCCCTGAAAATTAGAGCTTGGCAGAGTTTGAAAATTAGACCTGGAGCAGACTTGTTGAAGCTGGAGTTGAAAGAGTCTAAGACAAGAGGAATTCCACTGTTTAAATCCCCTGTTACTTGCAGGGAAAAAAAAATTGAAACAGCGGATTACAACTAAAGGTTGGGTGTGTTAAAACAGGACATAGATATTTAGAAATCTTGGTGCAAAGGGAAGGAACTATTCTGTACTAAGTAGGACAAGGGAGGGTTACTGGAATGGAGTAATTGAGCATGTAGTCTGTGCCAGGGCAGCAGGGCCTATCCTGAACTTGCACAACCCTAACAGTGAGTGCCTCAAATTTTGAACCTTGCGTGCTTTCCTTGCTGCATTCTAGTCCTGTCCCTGCAGGGCACATAAGGCTTAGGAGGCTCTTCCTTGGTCAGTAAGCTTCCCATTCCTCCCTATTGCCTCTCTTTACTTTCTGTAGAAACCTTTTATATGCTTGCTTTTCCTTCTATAATTAAATGCCAAAGATTTAAATGGCAAATAGTATAATAGGGAAAAAAAATCCTATTTCTGGACTGTACCTGCTTATCATAGGAAATAAGTTTATTCTTCAAACATGGATAATCCAACAACTCTGTGGAAGGCCATGGAAATTAACCTGAAAAGTACAGTCAACACGATAGGATGGTTTTGTTTTGGCATGTTGCCTAGAAAAGAAATTGCAACCAATTGAGGAAATGGTATAGAAAGAGAAGTATCTCAAAACCAGAGGTGGAAAGGCAAGCAAGATCAGAGTCAGGGATGTCCAGGCAAGGGTAGGTGGTAGCAGGTGAGGCACAACCCTCCAGAAGTCTTCACCCAATGACATGGCCTAGGAAGAGGCAGATGGTCTGAGTTTCTTGCTGGGTCATGACTCAGGCTTGAGAAGGACTATTATTATTTAAAAGCTATGAAAGGAAGATGGCATTATCCCTTATTGCCCCTTGAGGTGTGACAGAGACTGTCCTTGCAATGGCTTGTGAAGGACTGGCAGGCAGTACTGCCTTGGCAGAGCCTGGCAGTGCTGGATAGGGGTGTCTTGACAGGGACATATGCCCAAGTACAGCTAACTATCCTCTGAAGATCTCAAGGTTGGGTGGGAAATTCTCCTTCCTCCCCGACAGCACAGCTAAATGAGTCTTATTCTTTCTTTCATTTTCTCTGTTTACTTGCCTTTTCCTTTTTATTCTCAGACTGAAGTCTCTATTCTCTTCAACCTTTTCATCCTTGGGCCTTGTTCATGTCATTGTCCGAGTTGGAATGCTGAACAGTGAATGCATCCTTCCCTTCTTACCCAAGTGTAAATGGATACATCCTTGGAATCCCATATTGAGGTCTGTCTGTTCTCTAAATCCTTTGCTAATCTCTTGGATTACTTACTCCTTTGTGCCCCTCACATACATTGTGAGCAGTCCTTTGGTGCTAACTGGGAGGCAGTTAAAGTAAGTGAATAGAACTTGGAGTCAGGCAGACCCTGTTTGGAATTCCTGTCTTCATCCCTGACTAGCTCTGTGATCTACAGTAAGTCCTTTTCTCTGAGCCCCGTGTCTTCAGCTGAAAAGTGGAGAATCAAATCTTACCTTGCAAGTCTGTTGTATAATATATGGAAATGTATATAATGTGTGGAAAGCCTTTAGGGCAATTCCTGGCAAATAGTAGATACCCAGTACACACTGGCTTGTATTGTTAGCTTTTGACATACTGGAACCGTAAGCCGAAGTGAATTTAGGAGAGAGGAATCAGGAAGGCAGGACTACGAGAACAAAGACTGGGGACAGATGTTGAGGCCATGTATGAAGCATGTATGAGGGACTCGAAGTTGGGGTGTGCCCAGATCAAAGTCACGGTGAGATGCCAGGGGAGCAGTGAGAGATGGTGTACAAGCAGCTAGTGACCAGAGATCAGGGCACAGATGTGGCCACTGACTCACAGTGCTGGGATCAAGGAATGTATGCACCAAGTGATCTTGAACATGGTAATAAAAAGATATACAGCCAGTGTTTACTGTACATTTGGTGCCAGATCCTGTTCTAAGTGTACCATCTCATTTAGCCCTCACAACAGCCCTGTGACTTAGGTACTATTACAGTTGTTCCCACAGTCTGGCTCCATAGCCCATGCTTTAGCCATTACCTTCTAGTAGATACCTCCAAGTGGAAGCCTTTCTTTGCTGGTCTAGGGGCCACACCAAAAGATGGGCAGCCAGCAAAGGGCGAGCCAGTCAGAACAAATATGTCTCTAATTTATTTATTGTTAATAGTATTATTAAATGAAGACCTACTGTGTTCCTGGCACTGTGCTAAAGTACTTTGTCTGCACTCTTCTTTAATTCCCACAACAATTATGCAAGGCTTTATTGTACCTACTTTGTAAGTGAAAAAATGATGCTTATGGAGTTGCTTTCTTCCCCCACTTTTCCATCTGCAGTTCAACCCATAACTATCTAGCTTCTGATCCAAGCCCTCTGTATTAGTCTGCTTCTGTTGCTTATAACAAATTACCTGTAACTGAGTATTTTATTTTATTTTATTTATTTTTAAATTTTTATTGAGTAAAAATTGATTATACATATTTTTGGGGTTCAGCATTGAGATATGTTGATCAAATCAATATTACTAGCACATATATTGTTACAAATCATAATTATTCTTTATGCACCTTGTCCAATCCCTCCCCATCCCCTTTTCCCTCCCCCCTCCCCCCTCCCCCCTCTAATTACCCTAGATTTCTTCTCTCCCTCTGAAAGAATAATGGTTACTCTGTTGATTTGCTGCCCAAATGATCTGTCCAATGCTGAGAGGTGTGATCAGGTCCCCTAACACAATCATAGAGCAGATGCCTCTTCCATCACTCTGAAATGGGCTCTGTGGAGAGAGACATCCTCCTTTCTTTATCTCTGCTGGTGACTCTTCTTGTGTCAATGCACTCCAGTGGCTGGTGGACCATCTGTGTGGTGGTTGTGGCGTCTAGCCGCCTTCACGACAGCCATGGTTATCATGGTGGCTGTGGTGGGCCATCTACATGGAGGAGGTGATTTTGACATGCTCCTTGGTGCTGGTGATGTGCCTGGTTGAGGAAAGTGTCTGATCCCCGGCTCCATACCCCGGGTCCCCGGGTGGGATGCAAGGTGCTGGTGAAGTGTGCCTGGTTGTGGGAAGGGGCTCCGGTCCCCTTCTCCATGCCCCAAGTCCCCAGGTGGGCCCTGAGGCACTGGCACGGTGTACCTGGTTGTGGGAGGGAGGGTTCAGTCCCCTTCTCCATGACCTAGGTCCCCGGGCAGGCCCCAAGGCACTGGCATGGTGAGCCTGGTTGTGGGAAGGTGTGTCCAGTCCCTGGCTCTATACCCCAGGACCCTGGGTGGGCCCTGAGGCACTGGCATGGTATGCCTGGTTGTGGGAGGGGGGTCCAGTCCCCTTATCCATGCCCTAGGTCCCCAGGCAGGCCCTGAGGCACTGGCATGGTGAGCCTGGTTGTGGGAGGGGAGGTCTGGTCTCTGCCTCCAGAGCCTGGAACTGCGGTGGGCCCAGAGGTGCTGGCAAGGTGTGCCTGGGTGTAGGAGGAGGGGTCCAGTCCCTGGCTCCATAACCTGGGACCCCGGGCAGGCCCTGAGGCATTGGCATGGTGTGCCTGGTTGTGGGAGGGGGAGGTCAGGTCCCCTTCTCCATGCCCCAGGACCCCAGGCGGGCCCCAAGGCACTGGTGAGGAGTGCTTGGTTGTGTGAGGGAGGTCCGGACCATTTCTCCATGCCCTGGGACGCTGGGTGGGCCCTGAGGTGCTGGCGAGATGTGCCTGGTTGTAGGAGGGGGGATCCGGTCCTTGGCTCCATCCTCCAGGACCCTGGGTGGGCCCTGAGGCTCTGGTTTGTTGTGTCTGGTTGTGGGAGGGGGATCCGGTCCCCTTCTCCATGCCCTGGGACCCCAGGTGGGCCCTGAGGCACTGGCACGGTGAACCTGGTTGTGGGAGGGGTCTGGTCCCCTTCTCCATGCCTTGGGACCCCAGGCAGGCCTCAAGGCACTGGCATGGTGAGCCTCGTTGTGTGTGGGGGGGGTCTGGTCCCCTTCTCCATGTCCCAGGTACCTGGCCAGGTCCCAAGGCACTGATGAGGTGTTCCTAGTTGTAAGAGAGGGTGTCCAGTCCCTGGCTCCATACCCTGGGACCCTGGTTGGGCCCCCAGGCACTGGCATGTTGTGTCTGGTTGTGGGAGGGGGGTCCGGTCCCCTTCTCCATATCCCAGGTACCCTGGCAGGCCCTGAGGTGCTGGCATGGTGAGCCTGGTTGTGGGAGAGGGTCTGGTTCCCTTGTCCATGTCCCGGGTACCTGGGTGGGCCCTGAGGCACAGGCTTGGTTGCAGGAGGGAGGTCCAGTCCCTGGCTGCTAGCCCTGGGTTCCCGGGCAGGCCCCGAGGCATTGGTAGTGTGGCTGGATATGGGAGTGGGGACTGGTCCTGGCTCCAATCTTAAGTTTCCTGGGCATGGCTCCGAGGTGCTGGTTGTGTGAGTGGTTGTGGGTAGGGATCCTGCCCCTGACTCCATGCCTCATGTCCCCTGGTGAGCCCCAAGGCATTGCTGGTGTGCCTGGGCCAGAACTAAATTTTTGTCCTTTGCTTACTTCTAACACAGGGGAACTTCCTGTGGGAACCAGTACTTGAGTTGTGTGGTTGAGTAAATTGCTGCTTTGCTGCTGTTTCCCTAGGGAAGGCTTTTTGTGCAGCTCAGGGTTCAATGGTTGACCTTATAGGTATTTCCAGCTCTCAAGGTACTTGGTGCACCTGGGTTGTATAGAAACTCTGATCTGGGCTTGAGTTTTTTCATCAAACTGCACCCCATGCAATTCTGTATTTTCAACCAGTCTCCTCTGAGTGGTCCTGCACTGATTGGGAGGCAGATCGGCTGTCCTTGCTGTGTCCCAGTTTTCTCCCAGTGTGCCTGTCTCCCCGACCACCCAAGCTCCAAACACTTCTCATTGGACGGGCCCTGCACTAGTCCCTTGCATTGATTCACTGGCCTCTGAATGGCTCCCCTTTTTCAGCTGTTCTGGCTCCTTGCTCCTGCGTGGGTCCATGGGAAACCTGTTAGTGGTCTTGCTGTCCTGGGGGCTGCCAAGGCACTCTTCTCCCCTGCTGCCTCTAAGTAACTTCATCTGAAGGGCACAGCTGTGGCTTCTGCCAGCTCCTGCTCCATGTGCTCCAGCATTAAAGTGGCTGCCGCCCGAAACACTGAGAGCAGTTTTTTCTTTCTCTCATCGTGGTTTCTCCTGCCTTCATGAGTTCCACAGGTCTCTCTTCCTCTTCACCTGAGCTCCAGGGGCCCCAGCTTGGCTGATGTTACATCTTTATAGTGGTAAATTTGTTGATTTGTGGGAGAGAGTGAAGCTGCGGACCGTCTATTCTGCCATCTTGACTGAAACTAGAACTGAGTATTTTATAAAGAAAACAAAATTTGTTGCTTACAGTTTCTGAGGCTGGGAAGTCCAAAGTCCAGGGAACACATCTGGTGAGGGTCTCCTTTGGTGGTGTCTTTACAGCAATTCAGGGGTCTCACATGGCACAAAATGGCGGAGCAGAGAGACTCTCACATGCTCTCCTTTTAAGGACCTCAGAGCGATGCCACTGGCCACGCAATTATTAATCCATTCACTAAGTCATGATCCTACAATCTAATCACCTCTTCAAGGCCCCACCTTTCAATTACCATAATGGGATTTCCCACCCACAGCAGTTACAGCAGGAATTAAGCTTCTAATATATGGAAATGTTGGTGACACAATTCAATCAATCCACAGCACCGTCCACTGGAACTCCTCCCGAGATTACAAATGACTTTCCAGTCGCTAAATCCAGGGGACATTTTTCAATTATTAACTCACTGGCCTTCTTTTCTGCACTTCTCCTTGATAATTACCTCATCCTTCATCGTTTCCAGGATCAGTTTGTCCCCAGACCACTTCTTTGACCTATTTGTCTTCTCCCCTGTATCTCCCTATTTCCTTTTTCTTGTCCTGGTCTGTAAATGTGGGTCCTCTTCAGGGGGACATCCACAGCCCTCCTTAATAATCTACATACTCTCCTTTGATGATCTCACCCACTTCCTGGTCTCATTACCACTGAAATGCTGGCGGTAGGGGAGATGGTACCATACCGTTTGTTACCAGGCACAGGGCTGGCTGCCTGCCCCCTTTCAAAAGCAAACCATTCAAAAATCAAATGTTGGTAAAAATGAAGCTCTTATTCAGGAACATCAGTGACCTGAAGAGTGCTGTTAGGCTAACCCATCTTTCTGGTAAACCCGAAGGAGGGTGGCCAAACTAAAGCCGTCTCCAAGACTCAGTTTTACTGACGGGTTTTTAAAGAGGGGGTTGAGGCAATGGAATGTGGGAGATGAAAAGCAAAAGGGAGGAGGATGTGAGTTGTGGGGGCTCCATGCAAGGAGCCAGGTGCAAAGTCTCGCCAAGACTACGCCTGGTTTCTGTTCCCATCTTTGTTTTTATCGCCGGGTCCTGCTGGAGGGGTGGAATCAGCATAGCTTTACTGATGTCTTTCTTGGTTTCCCAGGGTCTGGATAGTGCAAGTCTGTGGTTTTTAGGCTGACTGGAAGCAACTTTGCATTCATGTAAATAATATCGTCTTGCACCATGACCGAGGTTCAAAATATCAAATAACCATGGGAAAAGAGGAAACTCAGAGAAATGCATGCCAAGAAAAAAGCTGTGTCCTTTTAAAATCTTTTAGAGCCCATGCAGGTTTAGGTTCCAACATGGCTTCAGTCCTGCTCATTCCAGCACCTTGACACTCATCAACTTGAGACAAAAGTTATTTACATATTTGAGACTCCCCCTGCCTATATAAGCATCTCAAATTCAATCGTATCAGGCTGAACATCTGCAACCTTTTTGTGCACCACCCCAACCCTGCCTGCCTTGACCCCCCTCCACCCACCTCCTTTCCATTACTTCAGTTGAGGTGTTCCCATCCCATTTACCTGAACCTAGAACCTGAAAGTCATGTTTGGCTCCCCGCACCCACCCTCCCAATCCACTCAGTATTCAGGAGCTGTTAATTCTACCTCCTTTTTTCTTTTGAATTTGGTTACTTCTCTGTACAGACATGGTGAATCTAGTGGAGACCAACAGCATCTGTCGCCTAGATGACTGCTGTAGCTCCCTCCTGGCCCTCCTGCCTCCAGTCTGGCCCCCTGCACTGCTTTCTCCACCCTAGTTATAATCTTTTTAAAGCTCAAGTGAGAGAATGAAATGATCAAATTTGAGCTTTTAATCTTGCCTTTGACATTCACTACTCTCAGGATAAACTTCAAGCTCCTCAACAAGGTATTCAAAGCTTTCTGGAATTCTGGTTCTGTCTGCCTTTGAGCTCCATTTCTTGCCACTCCAACCTTACTCTCCAATTGCAGCAAACTTCTTGTAGTTTCCTAAACACAACATATCTGGCTGATTTTTTTTTCCCCTCAGGGTTCAGTACTCACTCCCAAAGTCACCTCCTCCAAGAAGTCTTCTATGATCCCACAGGATGGGCTAGACATTTCTCCTTAGTGCTCCTATGTCCCCTCATGAATATTTCTGTCACTGCATTTTCAATATTGATTTATAATTATTCCCATGTCCATCTTCTGCACTAGTTGGGAAGTTCTTGTTAATGGCAGGAACTGTTGAATTTCCAGAATCTTGCACACAGTAGTCCCTCAGCAAATGTTTGTTGAATGAATAAATAAATGACTATGTTCCCTAAGGTTACATTGCAAATAAGTTATAAAACTGGAACCAAAATATGTTGCACTCTGAAAACCATGTTCATTCCACTATTGTATTTGCACATTAAGGTGTTTCAGGATCCTTAAAGATCCTGAATTTTAAGGGACCAAACCCTAGCATAAGGTTTTCCTTCCAATTTTTAAAATTGATTTTAATTTTTTAGTAATACATTCGCATGGTTCAGTAATCAAACGGTATGAAAAGGTGTTAAGTAGAGAGTTTTGTTCCCATTTTTCTCCTCCATCTTCCCAATTTCCACTCTCTACCCCAAGGTAACCAATCTTGTTAGTTACTTATATCTCCTTCCAGATTTTCTTTTGCACATGCATGCAAATATGAAGCTATATATTCTTCTCACCTCCTGACTTTTAGAAAGATATTAACTTTTTCTTTTTTAACTTCTCTACTTGTTCTGAAGTGGGCATGTCTTAGCAAAAAGAGCTAATCAGTACCCAGCTTGAATGAACACAGAGAGGGAGACTTGGAAGAAGACAGCTATTTGATGAAGGGAGAAGATAATCCTGCCTGCTCACTGGCCTCTGGGGACATCCAGGACCTCCCAGGACAGAACCGACAGTCCGGATATCTCCCCAGGCATATTCTCAAGCTCTCCACTGTTACCTTTTCTCTGGAACTCTCCTAGGCCACTCCCCCTGATGCAATATCTGGGTTTGGTCAGAAAGGAGGGTGCTGAAGAGCCCGCCCTTCTGAGTTGTCGGGGCTGGCTCCTCTTTCCGGAACAATTCAGTCTTCACTACGACTCAGACCTGAGCTCCAACATCTGTGTTCTGAAGCAAGATGGCTGAAATGGACAGAATGCATCATTCTGGAAGGAAGCAATGTTCCAGGTCACACTGAGTCTGCCAAATGCAGACCCTCACAATAGTTCTAGGAGAAGTCTGGACAAATCTTACTATGTGGTGTTTCTACGCATTTATTCCATGTTTGCTCATAGGTAAGTATTAATTAGAATCCATCCAATAGTCTGGGCCTCAAATATAGGTTAAGAAGGTGAAGAAAACTTTTCCAGAATTTGGGGTTGAAATACAAGAGTACTTCAAAAAGGTCATGGAAAGATTTGTATTATCTTTCAATTCTATTTTTCCATAAACTTTTTGAAGTACCTTCATGCATGTGTAGAACATTTTATGCCTGTTTTAAAAAAGGTTTTTCACCTAAATCTCCATCTCGATATTCCAAAGAAAAGTCTTGCATTCTGTTCGGAAATCTCTCTCTTAGCATCCACAGAACAATTTAGAAAGAAAAGTTATCAAAATTAATAGTCTAAAGGTTAGCAGAGCTCCATGCATTTTGTTATTTATCTCATCTGGTTTTAAAGAGTGCAACATAGTTCTCTCAGTCTTTCTGTGTGTGTCTTGAAGATATTAACTGTAAGGACAGATTAAAGTAAAAACGATTCTAACAAAATACACACAAATTACAAGACATAATCTGCAAGCTTAATGTTGGGTACAAGACTTATACAAATTAGATTTCTCTCCTGGTCATCGAAGAAAAAGTACCCCATAGCATTTAAAAAAACATTTGGTTTGGGGCATTTTCCCTGCCAGTAAAATTATATAGTTTTCTCTGTTCCATTTCTGGTTACTTGTACCTCTCTGCTTTATCATTCCAAAATTGCTGCTCCTTCGCCTTTGATGTTTCTTCATGTCAAATCACATTTAAGAGAAATTTCTAATTTTAATACTTCAAGATACTGGGCACTTTGCAGTGTTGCTAAGAGCCTCAGGGACTTTCTGTCTTCTTTTTTTTTCTCTTAATACAGAACTAATTATTCTAGTTGGTTTAAATCAGACAACAAATCAGTGCTAAGGCAATTTGCAAATGTTTAGAACTGGTTTAAGCATTAAATTATGGTGTTCCTTCCTAGCTCAGAAACCTTCATAGCTCTCAGTTGTTCAGCACATGATGTCCAAATTCTGCTGTTTCTCATGACCTGTCATATTCAGACCCTATCCTATGTTTATTCGACCCTATTTCTCGCTACTCCTTGGAAACAAATATGGACTGCAGGTAGCTACTGTTTTCACAGTCATATTAAACTCTTTCATTTCCTTCTCCTGGCCTTTATTGTTATAATTTCCCACTAGAAGCACCATCTCCAGTTTCTTTCTCCATCCCAAGTCCATGCTCCCATCATTATTCCAGATGTCTCCTTTCTCCTACATATCCTCCCCAGACCTCTCTGTCCTTTGCCCCTTGACCCCATGGACTCTAGTTTCAGTGGGTTACTTCTCTTTCCTGGGGGAGTACCCATAGCCCCTGGCACAGGTTAAGGATGCTGGTTGTTTGGTTAGTTTGTTGGTTGATTGTTTAGTTGTTGGGGAAAAAAGTTGCCAGGGAAACACTTCTCCACTCAGCCAAAGGGAGAAAGTGGGAGTAGGAAAGAGAAGAGGAAAGGCTAGCATTTTTAATTTGACATTTTCTTCAATGAGTTCAGTCTTTTGAATCTTTTCTTAAGACTTCAGTTTTCTCATCTGCGAAACGGTCATAATAGCGACCCTGACATTGTGAGGGGTTAAATAAGACGATGCAAACAAAATCACTTTGAAGACTTCAATATGTCCCCCACCCCCAAATGTTAGTTAGTTATTATTGTCTGTTGGTTATGCAAACAGATGGTGGTGTCAGCAGATAATTGCTTTCGTTGTGGTGGCCTTTATGCAGTTTTGACCATTGCCTCTGGATTGTGTAGGTAACTGCTATGAGTTCTGCAGTTTCTAAATGAACTTCTATTCGTTACTAGATCACTGGACAGATGGGAAGAGTTGTTGCTCTCTTTCATAGAAATCATTTGCCTTTTCCTGTCCCTTCCAAATAATAGTGCATGATTCCAGAAACTGATTCCCACTACCAATAATAACAGCAATAACAATGATGACCATCACAACTGCAATTTCTGAGCAAACACTGTGCTCTAGGTTAGAGAAAATGTTCTCTTGATATCTTACATCAATTCTGCAAGATAGGTGTTATCCCTGTTTTACACATTAGGAAACAGCAACTCAGAGAGGTTCAGTTATTTTCCAAGTATTTATGTCTAGTAAGTGTTGTCATTGGGATTTGACTCTGGTTTGGCCGGCTCCAGAGCCTGTGCCCTTTGTACCCTGCAGAAGAAGCTGAGACATTGAAACAGGACAGAAAAAGAGAGGCGGGTCAAAATAAAGGAAGTAAAGAAGATGGGGCTGCCTTTTCTGATGCATTTGCCTTAAAAACTGTTGGATGTAAAGGTGACGGAAAGAAGACCCAAATGAGGGGAGTTGACATCAGACTCAGTGGGGGTTCTTCTAGGGAAGAGGTAAGTTTGCTAAAGAGCATTGTTGTGGGCAGCCTTCATGGAGCCTCCCTTGCACAGATTCAAGATGTTAGGAAATAGGCACTCAGCATAAACTTTAGAGCAGCGAAAAGGTCTAATTTAAGATGGATGGGGAATTAAGAAAAAAGAATTCAGGCCTAGCCTGATTTCCCTAAGGGAGCCAAGACTTGCTTTGCTTGTCAATTTGTGTTTGTTTAGCACTTCTGAGCACCTTTTAATGTGCCAGGTTCAGGGCTGGGTGCTGATTAGAGAGATGAACAAAACAGAGTCCCTTTTCTTCAGGGAACATAAGAGCCTGGTGGGAAATATACTGAAGTCTTTGGCATTTGGGGATTTAACATAGTTTTAACTATTCCTTAGTCACTAGAAGGTCTACATCAGTGGTACCCAGTCTCAAGTGCACATTGGAATCATCCGGGGAGCTTTAAAAAACATAAATGCTGGGACTTCACAGCCAGAGATTCTGAATTAATTTAGAGTGCTGCCTGGGCATTGAGATTTTTCAAAACTCCCTGTGTGGGGCTTCTTAGAGAAGTGGTTGATTCCAGGGCTAGGCAGGGAAAATACAACATGAGACAGGAGCATCCTGTGGTAAGTAATGCGGTGCTTTAAAAAGGATGGCAGCCTAAATGCAACATAGTATCCTGGATTTGATCCTGGAATGGAAAAAAGACCTTAGTGGAAAAACTGGGGACATCCAAATAAAGTCTGGAGTTTAGTTAATGGTAGTGTACCAATGTTGGTTTCTTAGTTTTGACAAATGTGTCATGGTTATATAAGATGTTAGCATTAGGGGAAACTGGATGAAGAGTATACAGGAACTCTGTGTACTATCTGCGATTTTTCTGTAAATCTGAAATTATTGCAAGAATAAAGAGTCTATTAATGAAAATAATATGAAAAAAGAGGGTGGGAGATAGAAAAAAGTCAAAAAGGACACAGGCGTCAACCAGAAAGAGTTCCCAGTGGCCAAAGCCCAAACAATTTGAGTAACTAAATAACAATAGTGTTGTGCAGTAATCGTAGAATAAAATAAATATCCATTAGTTCTTACTGATATAAATAAATCATTGAATAAATAAATAAATAAATGGTGGAGAAGAAAAAACTCTTTCTTACAGAAGAATCCAATTAAATAAAAATAGCTATTAGAGCATCACAGCAATAATTGTTGCAAGTAATATCCACCTATGGTTTGAATGTCCCCTTCAAAACTCATATTGAAGCTTAATCCCTGATGTGTTGAGGTGTGGCGTCTTTGGGATGTGATTGGACCATGAAGGATCTGTCCTCATGAATGAGTTAATCCATTCATGGATTAATGCATTAATGGGTTATCAGGGAGTGGAACTGATGGCTTTAAAAGAAGAAGGGAGTCCTGAGCTCACACACGAGCACACTCTTGCTCACTTGCCATTTGAGGCCCTGTGCCACCTTGGGACTCTGCAGAGAGTTTCCACCAGTAAGAAGACCCTCACCAGACATGCGCCCTTGACTTTGGACTTCCCAGCCTCCAGGATTGTAAGAAATAAATTTTGTTTCCTTATAAATCACCCAGTTTTAGGTATTCTGTTATAAGTGACAGAAAACTAAGACACCACAGATGTCTGTTAAAATTAATGAGTGAAAGTTTGAGGAGAAAGAGAATATTTGAATAGTCTCAAAGTATCTCCACCAACATATTTAATAACTATGAAAGAGGAAATGGTAACTTTACACTAGAGACGCTGCCTTGACCAAGTAATCAAGGTTAACATCACCAGTAATTAGACACATTGATGTCATGTACTCCCTTTGAGTACATGGCAAAAACGTATAACTTCAATCAAATGGTGTGAAAACATCAGACAAAACTAAACTGAGAAATATTGTACAAAACAACTGGCCAGTACTCTTCAAAAATGTCAAGTTCATTGATCTCATAGAAGTATAGAATAGAATAATGGTTACCAGATGCTGGGAAGGGCAGGGGGGCAGGGGTTAGTGGGTACAAAAATACAATTAGATATGATGAATAAATTCTAGTGTCTGATCACACAGTAGACTGTCTATAGTGAACAATAATTTATTGTATACTTCAAAATAGCTAGAAGAGAAGATTTGGAAAGTTCCCAATACAAATGATAAATGTTTGAGGTGATGGATATCTCAATTACCCTGATTTTATCATTACACACTGTATACATGTATCAAAATATCATATGTACCCCCTAAATATGTACAATTATTATGTTTAAATTAAAAATAAATTAATTAAAAAAATGTCAAGGTCATAAAAGACAAAGACTGAGAACAGATTGGAGGAGACTAACTAGATACGATAACTAAATGTGGAGTCCTGGACTGGTTCCTAGGGGAAAAAAAAAGAACATTAAGGGAAAAACTGGTGAAATTTGAATAAAACCTGAAGTTCAGTTAATAATATTGCATCAATATTAATATCCTAGTTTTCATAATTGTACTATGGTTATGTACATATGGAAGGCTGAGTGGAGGATATATAGGGGCTCTCTACTATTTTGCAACTCTTCTATAAATCTGAAATTATTTCAAAATACAATGAATCTGTTCACCATTACATTGAGCTAACATCAAGGTGCTGGCAGGACTACGTTACTTCTGGAGGCTTTAGGGGAGATTCTGTTTCTTTGCCATTCTCAGAGTCTAGTGGCCAGCTGTGTTCCTTGCTCATGCCCTTCCATGGCACGGACATACCACAGTCTGCTTAAGCATCCACCTGTTGAAGGACATCTGGGGTGATTACGGTTTGGCTATGAACATTCATGTGCAGGTCTTATGTGACATAAATTTTCATTTCTCTGGGATAAATGCACAAGAGTGCAGTTGCTAGATGATATAGTTATTACATTTTTAGTTTTACAGAAAACTGCCAAACTATTTTTCCAGAGTGAATGTACCATTTTACATTCCTACTGACAATGTATAAGTGATCTACTTTCTCTGCATCCTTGTCAGCATTTGGTTTTGTCATTTTTTAAAATTCTATTTTATTAAATTTTTTAATTGAAACACATTGATTGTACATATTTATGGGGTAAGAGTTATATCTCAGTACATGTATACAATGTGTGATAATCCACTCAGGGTAGTCAAAATGTTCATTGTAGCAAAACCCAATTATTTGTGAGGTTCACATTTGACCTCCCCTCTTCTAGTTGCTTGGTTACATGCAATAAATCTTTTTTAATTATAGATTTCTGGGTCGGTTGTACCATTTTAGAAAATTTTAGCCATTCTGATAGCTATGTAGTACTGTCTCATTGTGGTTTTAATTTGCTCTTTCCCAAATAGCTGATTGACCATCTTTCCATGAGCTTATTTGCCGTCTGTACATCCCCTTCAGTGAATGTTTCTTCATGTCTTTTGCCCATTTTCTAATTGTATTGTTTGACTTTCTACTGATAAGTTTTGAGAGTTTGTGTGTTTGTTTTAATGTATTCTAGATACTACTGCTTTGTGAGACAATGGTTTCCAAATATTTTCTTGCACCTGTAGCTTGTCTTCTTATCTTCTTAACAGGGTCTTTTGCAGAGCAAAAGTTTTTAATTTTAATGAGATCCACTTATAAATTTTTTTGTTTATGAATATTGCTTTTGCTATCAAGTCTAAGAACTCTTTGCCTAGCACTGAAGATTTCCTCCTATGTTTTTTCCTAAAGGTTTTACACTTTAAGTCTATGATCCATTTTGAATTTTTGTATAAGGTGTGAGGTTTGGGTTGAGATTCATTTTAATATTTTTCCTTACAGATGTCCAATTGTTCCAGTATTATTATCTGTTGAAAAGGCTATCCTTCTCTCATTAAATTGTTTTTGTAATTTGGTCAAAAAGCAGTTAAGTGTATTTGTGTGAGTCTATTTCTGGGATCTCTATTCTGTTCCATTAATCTATGTGTCTATCTTTTTGCCAATATCACACAGTCTCAATTACTATAAGTCTTGGGATTGGGTAGATTGATTCTTCCTACTTTATTCTTCTTTTTCAAAATTGTTTAAGTTATTCTAGTTTCTTTGCCTTTTCTCTTTTTTTAGTTTATTTTTTATTTATTATTTTTAATTTTTTTCATTTTTTAAATTGATTATGCATATTCATGGATTACAAAGCTGACTGTCACCACCTGTGCCCAAGATGTGATGGCCAGATCAATACTACCAGCATATCCATCACTATAAATTGTGATTATTCCCTGTGTCCTCCATTAAATTAATCCCTGACCTCCCTCCCCCTCGCCCACCTCTTTGCTTTTTCTTATTAAAATTTAGAAAAAGCTTATCGATATTAACAAAAAATCTTGCTGTTTTGATAGAAATTGTGTTAAACCTGTATAACAATGTGGGAGGGAATTGCCATCTTAACTATGTTGAATCTTCCCATCCATGAGCACAGTATATCTCTCCATTTATTTAGATCTTCTTTAATTTCTTTTATCAGCAGTATGGAGTTTTCACCATTCAAATCCTGGATATATTTTGTTAGACTTACACCTATGTATTTTTTTGTGATTGTAATTTTAATTTCTGTATATAAGTATTCATTGCTAGTATATAGAAATACAATTATCTTTTTATGTTTATCTTATATCCTGTGAACTTGCTGAACTCACATATTAGTTTTAGGAGGGGTGTGTATTGTGTGTGTGAGAGTGTGTGTTTGTAGATTCTATGGGATTTTCTACATAGCCTGTCATTTCATCTGCAAATAAGAGGAGTTTTACTACTTCCTTTCTAATCTTTTACTTCTCTTGCTTGCCTTATTGCAGTAGCTAGAACTTCCAGTACTATATTGAATAAGAGTGGTGAGAATGGACGTCTTTACCTGTTCCTGATTTTGGGGGGAAGCATTCAGTCTTTCACTATGAAATAAGATGTAAGCTGTAGGATTTTTGTAGATGGTCTTTATCAAGTTGAGGTAACTCCCTGCTGTTCTTAGCTCCAAGAGAGGTTTCTTCGTTTTGTTTTGTTTTAATAATATATGGGTGTTGGGTTTGTAAATGCTTTTTCTGTGTCAATTAATATAATTGCATAATTTTTCTTCTTTAGCTTGTTGATATGCTGGATTACATTAATTGATTTCAGATGTTGAACCAGCCTTGCATACCTGGAACAAATCCCACTTGGTCATGGTGTATAATTCTTTTTATACATTGTTGGGTTTAGATTGCTAGTATTCTGTTGAAGATTTTTGCATCTAAGTTCATGAGATATATTGGTCTGTAGTTTAAAAAATTTTTATATATATATTTCTTTGTCTGATTTTGGTGTCAGTGTAATAATGGCCTCATAAAGTAGGTTGGAAAGTGTTCTTTCCTCTTCTATGCTTTGGAAGAGATTGTGTGAAAGTGGCATTAATTCTTTAAATGTTTGGTAGCATTCTCCAGTGAAAGCATCTGGGCCTGGAGATTTCATTTTTGAGAGCTTTTAAATGATAGAACTATATTAATATATAGTTTAATTATGTAATTAAATTAATTAATTATATAAAGTGTAGCCTTATATTTATGTAGCCTTCTATGCCCCAAATAGCTGACTAGAAAAATGGTTTTTTACTTTACCAGAGGGAGGATGTCAGAGAGGACCAGGCCACCATATCTCCAGCTGGCGCTTTTCCTTTCCATCTCTTGCGTAATTTCAAGGTTAGGGGTGGGGAAGTCAGGAAGCCTCATGTGTGGGTACCCCAGGTGTTTCCTCACAGCGCAGAGAGTGAGATGGAGCTGTGTCACCAGGGTGTTACATTACAGAAGAGGCAGGGGAACGAGGCAGCATGTCCCTAGCGGTGCTGCCATCCCCTCATGGTCACAGGGCTAGGAAACCAATAGCAGGTGCCAATCTGGAGACAGGCACAAGTCCTGGTGAGGGCCCCAGCCCCTCACCACTGTGCTGTCGATGTTATCACTGTGACTGTAACAGCAAAGGGAGGCAGGTGTTGGGCATTAAAAGAGGAGCGTGTGAAAGGGGAAGAGAAGGACCACTGCACAGGGTCCAGACTGCACTCTGGGATTACATGTGACGATGGCTTTTGGGCTTTGGGTCTGCCTAAAGTCCTCAGGAGTGCAGGTTCAGTTTCCCAGGCTCTTTCATTCTGTGCAAACCATAGACCAAATGTATGCACACTCTGGGCTCAGAGTACGTACTTAGGTGAGCAGATGCTTGTGTCCCAGGCTGGCTCAGGGGCCTGCTGTCTTCCTGGGGTGGAGTCTCCAAGCTGGCTTGGTGCCCCTCTTGACTGGACTCTCTCCACAGCAGACCTGAGCCTACACTTCCCAGCTGGTAGCTGATACCCCATTTGGCCTTGTTGGGGGACGTGAAAGAATGTGCTTTGGTACCTGAGGATGGCAGCAGCAGGAGAGGGAGGTGATGAGACGCTGGCAGGAGCTGGCATGGGTTTGCCATGAAGTGGTGGGAGGCTAAGGTTTTGCAACTTACTTAAGGTCACATAGTAAGTGACAGAGTCAAGGCCTAGATCCAGGTCAGTCTGACTTAAGAGTCATAAATATTGTGCCTCAGTTTTCTCATTTGTACAGTGGAGAAACTAATGGTCCTTACCTCCCAGTTTGGTCATGATGATTAAATGAGATAATCATGTCACAATCTAGCCATGGTCTAGGTAGAACATTGTAAGTGCTCGATACCTATTAGCCATTATTATTATTAATATTAATATGCCATTTTATCACCAAAGGCAGAATACAATGATAATAGCAAAAATTTAGCATTAACACAAGTATGATGAAATTAGAGTTGTTTCTGGCCCATAAACATGTGAGGCCTTTCATTAGAAACTAATTTGAAGCTGTGGCATTCCCCCACTATGAGCCCCCTCTCAGCCTGTCTATTTGCCTTGATCCCAGATGGAGTGGCCATTCTGCCTGCGCCCCAGAACCTCTCTGTACACTCAGTCAACATGAAGCATCTCCTGACATGGAGCCCAGTGACCGTGCCTGGAGAGACAGTATACTATTCTGTTGAGTACCAGGGGTGAGTTTTTTTTTTTTTTTTTTAATTGTTTTTCTCTTTTAGGCAGCACTTGGTTTCTGGAGGCAGAGCCCTTCCTCCTTGTCTCAAGGAGGCTTTGTGAGCCCAGGGATGGATTATCTCTAGTGATCTGCCCCCTCTGTCTACATGGGCATTGGGAGAGTTAAAGAAGCAAGGGAAATTGTCCTGTGGATTTGACAGTGAACTCTCTGGGAACACGAAAGTGTACAAACACATTTTGGTGGATTTCAACAGTGAGTCAACTGTCCAATGAGTTTGATTGTGACTTGAGATGGACAAATCATTGGAGACAGATCCTTTGAGGGTAGGGGAGACCTCAGTTTTCCTGACTATGAGCTTACACCTAGGAGCCAAAACAAATCTTGACCCTAAAGGTCAGCTGGCTCTAGGGCCAAACAGGCTCTAGTTTTTTCCAGGTGTCCAGGCAATTGCAGCTGTTTAGGAAGCGGAGCTTGAGTCTGGCGCCTTAGACCACTCGGTCATCCTGACACCTAATTGCAGCTGTTTAGGAGTGAGAAAGACACAGAAAATACTCAATGTATTTCATTAACAGTGAATACAAACTGAGCACCTACATGTGTAGACATTCTTGCAGGCTCAGTGATACAGTTGACAAGGTTTCTGGATATAGGGAGCCAGTATCTACAGGAGGAGACAGATAGTGAATACACTAGATCTGACTCTCCAACGTGGTAGGCACTAGCCACAGGTGGCTTTTTAAATTTAAGTGAATTAAAATTAAATTAAAATGTCTGTTTCCCAGTCACACCAGTCACATTTCAGGTGCTCAGTAGTGTATTGAGCAACACCAGTAGGGAACATCTCCACTGTCACTGCAAGTTTTCCAGGGCAGCACTGCTCTAGGGGATTTTTGGATGGTGATCAGGGCTAGGAGGAAGCTAAAAGGCTGATTGTTGACTCTGCAGCACCTTCATATTATGTCATCAGGGAAGGCCTCTCTGAGGAGGTGATGTTCATGCCATATCTGGTGGGCAGGAGGAGCCAGCCATGTGGACAGAGGGTGCAGAGCATTTGAGACACGGTGAACAGCTGGTCAAAGTCCCTAAGGCAAAAAGAGCCCAGCATTTTGGAGAAATGATCAGGAAGCCAGTGTGGTGAGAACACCATGCTTAGGTGTGGGTGAGAGAGAAGGCCAAAGAGTCTGACAGGCCTTGGGGAAGGGTTTGGATTCCATTTCAAGTGCTATGGGGAGCCGTGAGGGAGAGCAGTGGGTATTTGAGGAAGGGCAGGTGAGGAGGCCGGGAGAGTGCAGCAGGGTGCAGTGTGGCAGCGGCTGAGATCAGCTGGTGTCCATGCAGATGGCGGGGCCTGGCAGATTGGGACTTATGCTTAGGTTTCCCGTGTCTGGTGATAAAAGTGGAGTAAGAAGGGAGAATGGATGGTTGGTGAGGGTAGAGACTGGAGGAACTGGGGAGTGGAGCAAATGCTTATTTTGCTGGCCCATAAAAAGCGGGAGAATGAAGGTGGTTATGTGCAACCATCATCGGGCCTGGATCAAAGGGACTGGTGTGACACTGTGCCCTCTTCTCCTCGGCCAGGGAGTATGAGAGCCTGTACACGAGCCACATCTGGATCCCCAGCGGCTGCTGCGCACTCACTGCAGGCCCTGAGTGTGACGTCACTGATGACATCACGGCCACTGTGCCATACAGTCTCCGTGTCCGGGCCACGCTGGGCCCACAGACCTCAGCCTGGAGCACCTTGAAGCACCCTTTTAATCGAAACTCAAGTAAGGCACTTCTGTCTGTACTGCACCACCCTCACCAGCCTCCCCTGCAGGAACCATGTTCACCTGGACTTCCGGACTCTTTTTAGCACCAAAATAGTCCTGCAAAGCCACAGTATTGTGAACACAAACAGTCCTTATTGGTATATCCTAAAAACTGCTGACTTTGGCTTTGGAAGTCATTCCTGACCATTTCTGCCAGGGTCTGAAGTGGTGGGGACGCTGACATTGGGAACCTGGAAAGCTGCTGTGGAAGTGGGGAGATGGCACTAGACTGTTTCTTCCTACCTTCCTGGTGCCTCCATAGATCTCGTACTGCCTCCCATCTGGTGCCTTGTTAATCCCATATTTACTGCCCATGTAGGCAGCTTCATTGTGCAAAAGGATCTATACATTTAACAGAGCCACCAGAAACAGTTGCCCTTCTATGGTCACTGGGAAATAAAAAGCTTTCGATTGCAATAGTACCTGGAAAAGGATGGAGAAAGAAGTAAGAGAAGAATCCAGATAGGTGGCCAAATATGGCTGAGTGTAAGGCAGTGTTTCAAAGGACATGTGTGTTTGGGGAACAGCAGAGGCGAGGGCTGGATGGGCGGGGGATAGGGAAGCAGCTGGTCACGTGTTGAAGGGCTTTGGTCGGGTCAGGAGAGGGAGCCATGGAAGAGGAGAGGGTCTTGGCCAGGTCTGCCTAGCATCACTGGCTGCTGTATGGAAAATGAACCGGAGTAGGGCAAGCCTGCAGGACAAGGTGAAAGTGAGTAGGGGCTTGTAGACTCCAGCTGAGCCAACGTGAGTCCTGATCCCAGGAGTGGGTGAGGAGAAGGAGAGATGTGGACGAGTTCTAGTAACATGGCTGAGTTAGAAAGGACAGAGCTTGGGGACCAGCTGTTGGGGGATGGAGAGACAGCGATGATGTTCAGCTTCTGATGGGGGTTGGTGCACACACCGTCCAAGGCAGAGAACCCAGGAGGAACAACTGGTCTTGAGGAAGAGGGGACACCCCTGGCTTTCTGTTCTTTGAGACTGAGGTTCCTGAAAGATTTTATGCCACAGATCTATGATTGGCAGCTGGGAATCAGGCCCTGGGACTCAGAGAGGTCAAAGCCAGACACACAGCACGTAGTTAATAACTAAAGGCTTGGGAGTGCAGGAGATTGGGGGACAAAGAAAACCCAGGACAAGGTCCTGGGAAGCCTCAGGATTTAAAATGTGGATGGAGAGAAGGGCACCAGTGGTGGCCGGGCAGGTGGAGGGGGGACACGAGGGGAGAACAGAATAGCTCCTGACAGGCTGAAGAGGCCCCTGCATGGGCCCTTGAGAAAGTGACTTCATGGAGTGGAGGAGATGACAGTCTGCTGTGGGGTGGAGGACTGAGTGGAGGTGGGCAGGAGCAAGGCAGCTTCTCCTCTGAGACAGGCGTGGGCTGGAATGTGAACAGTTTGGAGCTGCAGAAAAGACAAGGAAAGGGCCTTTGGTGGGCTCCATTTTCTTGATGTGGCAGAAGTGGCTGTGAGTGAGGGCAGAGGAAGGCTGAGGCCACATCTGAAGTAACGGGAAGAGTCAGAGGTTACCAAGGAGTGTATGATACTGAGTGGAAATCAGGAGGGTTTAGAAGGTTGGGGAGCCCACGCTGGAGAGGCTCAGGAAGGTGACAATAACTTTGAAGGGAAATTAACCCTGTGAAGTCAGACAGATGTGGTTCAAATCCCAGTTCAGCCACTTGACAGCTGGCTCAGTTATTGGTAGGTATGATTATTATTATTGCCCTAGAAATGCCCAGAGTTGAGAGCCAGAGAGCAGAGGAGGGAAGGGGTGGGGCAGGAATAGGACGGTTGGAATGGGTACCAAAAGGAATTCTGGTGTAGGATGTGGGCTCCTCTGCCCAGGCCTCCTTCCTAGGCCCTGGGTGGATTTGGTTGAAGAAGCAGGATCCCAGTGCCAGGCACTGGGGGAGGATAAGGGGCCCTAGAGGGCACTTCAGCTTTGCTTCTGCCCATGGTGTCAGGCAGCACCCAGCACCACCCCCCTCTGGCTCCTGGGAATATGGGGCTCCAGCCAAGACCATCGCCGGGGGTTGGTGGCTGCTGTTGGAGGGAGAGCATGGGTCAGATGGAGATAAGGGAGTGCCTGCAAAACTATGTGGGTGGGGGTGTGTGGTAACAACTTGCGCCAGTATAAACAGGAAAAGTTCTGCTGCAGGAGGAGCTGAGGAACAGGAGTCTCTACCTGCATCAGAATGCGGAAGATGTGGTCCTGTGCAGGCAGAGTTAGCAACTGGGCTGGGATGGCATTGTGATGTTTTAAGAGCATTAAGTCTGTCCTTTCCTATATGAAAAAGGCCGGTCTGACTTCTCCGCAGCCACGTGAAAAATCTTGTTTTTAGACTCTCCTGAAAAGGATCTCCTACTCTTAAAGGGAAGCCTTGTTGAGAGCAACCTTGACTGCACATTCAAGTTACAGAGGAGCTTTAGAACTACTTATGTCTGGGGCCCATCCCCAGAGAGTCTGATTTAACTGATCTGTGTGCGTTCTGTTCATTGGGAGTTTAAAATTCTCTCTAGTTTATTCTCATCTACAGCCAGGATTGAGATCCACTAGGGAAGAGACTAAACACCCTATACAGGGGAGGTTAGAAATGTAGAAAGACGTGGGCTCGAATTCTGGCCATTGACCGTGTGACTTTGGGCAAGTCACTTAACCTCTCTGGGCAACAGGAATAGTATTTACCTTCTTAAGCTTCCTGGGTGGATTAAATGAGATAAGTATGCAGAGTGCATAGGTTACAAAGGTTTCTGCCCCAACACTGTCAAAAATTTCTCTGAACTGAACCTTTAGGTCATTTTCTCTAATACTATTCTCACTAAAGATGAAGATCAGAGGACCCAATTGTAAACATGTTTGACTTAACAGTGGAGTCAACCCACTCTTTCCTTCTGGGGGTGTTTCCAAGGTAGTGCTAGTGGTGCTGTGTGCTCATATGAAGCCTCCAGACTGGGTGTGTTTTGCATAGTTGGCCTTGACTTCTCAAGGCCTGCTGTCCCCTATCCAGGCAGCTTGTCAATGCCCAGACATACATTCTTCCCTGATAAGGCAGGTAAGAGGGAAATGCTTTGCTCTCTGAAAACTCCCTCCAGAAACTGTTTTTCTCCTGACTGTCCACTGACCCCATTGTGGGGGGATTTATTTAGCTCAGAACACAGCCTACACTACTTCCCAAGCCAAGACCCAACAATTGGGATGGCCCTTCTGGTCCTGCAGTGTCTGGATCTAGAGGCCAGCTTGGCTCCATTTTCACGAGCCAGGGAGTAGAGAGGGCTTGCGTGGGCCCTTCTGTTCTTGGCCTGTTTGTGGGAAAGTATCCACAGTGGCTTTTGGCCTCTCTGTTTGGGACTTGGCAATGTGAAAGATGGTGTTTGTGCTCATGCTGTAATTTCTAGAGTTGATTATTGGAATTTGCAAAAAAGCCTCTGACTTGCCAACTCCCTCAGTCAGGATATGAGATGAAGAATCCCTAGGCTGAGAATAGAATGGCCAACCTATCTATAGGCTGCTGATTTGCTGATGTTTGAAAGTCATCAGTAGCCAGTATGTGCCACTGAACTATGTGAGCTAGAGGGATGAACCTGCCCCTGCCAGGTATAGTCATTCCTAAGGGGCAAATACCGGGCCCTACTGTGTTCAGAGCCGAGCTCACGTAGGTGTTTGGCAAGCATCAAGATACAGCAGCTGCTCACTTAGATGAGCCAAGGCGAGGAGCAATTTCTGCTGAAAAAGTGGGGGGGGGGGGGGTCGTGAGGGAAAGAACATGAATCATAACATTTTAAGAAAGAAAGAGATAATGTTTACTTGAATATTTACACTTTTCTTGAGTATTTGCACCTCCTGGAGAAGGAACAGAGAACTTTATTACAGTCAAGGGCTAAAAAAAGGGAATTATGGTAAGTCTTTGTCATTCATTCATCATTCAAAAAGCATTTACTTGGACACAAGGAACGATTACGTTTTGTAAAGATGAACATGCTAATTATCCTAATTCAGTCATCACACACTGTACACAGGTGTTGATGTTTAACTCTGTACCCCACAAATACGTATCATCTACTATGTTTCCATAAAAGACATTTAAGGGGGGTAGAAAACATTTACTGAGCACCTGCTGAGTACAGGACAGTATACATGGATGTGTTTTTGCATGCTGTGAAGCCATAACTGACCCCCTCCCTTCCGTACGGGCGCTGGCACATCTCTGCCAATGACACGGTCATTGTGTTCCAGGGAAATCAGTACTGTCCAGGGCTGACTTTGATTTTCCTCTTGTCTTGCCAACAGCCATCCTCACCCCACCTAGGATGGAGGTCACCAGGGATGGCTTCCACCTGGTTATTGAGCTGGAAGATCTGGGTCCCCACTTTGAGTTCCTCGTGGCCTACTGGAGGAGGGAGCCTGGTGCAAAGGTAAGATTTCCGGTCTTGGCCTTTGAGTCAGGCTTTGGGAGGGAGGCATAGATCTCTGAGGGTGGGTGAGGAAAGCTGGCCCCTGGAGTGCTCACTGTCTGGGGGTGGGTGTGGAAAGCTGGCCCCTGGAGTGCTCACTGTGTGGGTGGCCTGAGAATGAGCAGTCCTGGGTGAAGTGTACAAAAGGGGAGATGAAAGTACACTGACCATCCTGGCAGCCTCTTCTTCAAGGGACTACTTTGGTCCATCCCAGGCCTTGGCTGGAAGCCTTTTCAGGCCAGATCTGCTGAAGTGGGAGAGGGGAGGAGGCTGCAGCCTTGCCCTGAACTCTAACCTAGTTAGACCCACAATTTTCAATGCATTTTTTTCCTCCCTCATCAGCTGGTCTCCTCAGCAACTTAGAGGCAGCAGGCCAGGGTGTTCCAGATTAGCTGGATGATTCCAAAAGCCTGTGAGGTTTCTCTGTGCCTCTTGAGGGTGTGTATCTTGGCAGGGTTCAGAAGTGGGGGCAAGGAGCCAGGAGCTGCCTTACGAATAAACCAGTCTTATTATGAGTGGGTGGACCACGCAGGATGCCTAGATGGCCTGCTGCCTCTCCCCATGGGAAGGTCGCTGCAGTCTGGGTTGGGTAGGAGGCCAGCTGCAGGAGGGATGGAGCTCGAGTAGGACCTAGAAGACAGACAGACATGTGGAGCACTGTCCAAGCTGACACGGTGCAAGGCCTAGAGGCCACTTCATCAGCACAAGGAAAAATGGACTTTATCATAAGCATTACTACGGCACAGTAAGGGGCTCTCACAGACTCTCTGAGCTGGAGCAGGGCCAGGCTGCAGCCCAGCCTCACTCTCCCAGGCACCCTTGCCCGTGGAGTCCTTGCTCCCCTCTGTGTCCCTCTCCCCAGCTTACTCCAGGCCCCGATCCCTCATCACATGCCCATCACGTTCCTCCCCAGTCCTCAGGGGCTCTCAGGCCTGACTCCTCCTCACTGTGTCCTCTCCTCTTTGTCCCCACTTCTAGCTCTAGGTATTCAGTTTCCCAGGACCAAATCCTTAGGAGAGGGATTAATTGGTCTTCTCATCTTAACAGGCCAGTCCTTGGGGTCTCAGGTAGCCAGCTCGCCTCTGATTTGACCCTCCTCAGGCTGGGGTACCCCTGATCTTGTAGCAGGGTCTGGGGCAGGGCACATGCCCTCCACCCACTCAGCAGGGCCTGTTGGTTGGGCAGCTTGCCCTTGAAGGTGGTGTGGGCAGGCAGGGCAGGCAATAATGCTGAGTTCCAGTATTTACTCCTGCTGGGTCAGGGCCCACTGGTAGGACATGGCATTGCCAGTGAGGCAGATGGAGCGATGTGGGAACAGGTCAGAGCCTGGGCAGGAGAGAGTATGCAGCTCTCTCAGATTCTTTGGGATAGAGCCCACTTCCCACCTGTGGTAACTGGCAGGGCCGGTGCTGAGACAGGAGTGTACTCTGAGTCATTTGGGCTTGGCCCAGACATGCCTCCACAGGCTCACGTGGGGAGCTCAAGCTTTGGGGAGGGGGTTGGAGGTGAAGAGGTGGACAGATGGATGGACAGACGGGTGGATGGATAGACAAGTGAGGACCAGCTGCCCACTGGCTCAACTGCTCCTGCGCGCTGACCCCCCTGGCAGCAGTGGCCATGCCAAGCCCCTGTTCAGTTAGATTTCCAACCTTCGGGTCTCTGCTCAAATATGACCCTATTAGAGAGGCCTTCTCTAACGACTCTGTTTAAAATGCTCTCTACTTCTTTGCCCTACTTTTTCCTTCACAGCTCTTATCACCACCTGATGTGTATTTATGTATTGTCTGGCTCCCCCCACATAAGCTCCATGAGAGCTAATGTGCTATTGTCTCTTTGTTTTGTTCAATGCCATGTCCCTGTGCCTAGAACAGTGCCTGGCACATAGCAGGTGCTTAATAAATATGAACGAATGAATGAGCGAATGAATACATGCATGCATGAACGAGGAGGAACACTTCGTATGCATTCAAGAAAAGCAATTTTATCTGCAGCTTTTCCTCCCTGGCTCTTCTTGCCCTTTCCAGTCCTGCTGCCCTCAAGGAGTAACTGTTTTTTGGTCTCCCAAAGGAGCATGTCAAGGTGGTGAGGAGTGGGGGCATTCCAGAGCACCTGGAAACCATGGAGCCAGGGGCTACATACTGTGTGAAGGTCCAGACATTGGTGAAGGCCATCGGGAGACACAGTGACTTCAGCCAGGCAGAATGTGTTGAGGTGCAAGGTAAGGAGGGCCTGCCTGTCCCCTGAAACCCTGCACAGGTTCTGAGTCTTCCCTTGATCTCCCTGTCCTGCCCCCAGGATGGGTATATTCCCATGGTGAAAGTGTCCACAGTCACTCTAATTTTCCTAGAAGCAGAGTGCATCCTGGGGCTGGGTGGGAACACTTGAGTAGCTTGTACTTGAAACACTTGTCCCTGACAGCGTCCTTAGCCAGGGGCCAGCCTGTTCAAGGCTGGTTTACCAGATGTCTGCAGGAGAGGCAGCCAGGGGCTTCAGAGAGTCAGACCTTGTAAGGAGGCTCCAATATCGTATAATACCACAGCTTCTTTTATCTGGAAGGGACCTTACAGAAAGTCTACAGAATCCTCTTGTTCGACTTAATTTTCTTCCTTGAATTTTTTATAGTCGAAAAACCTACAATGTTAAAAAACCCTTTGAAAAGAAACAAAACCAAACAAAACCATATATCTCATGATTCTGCTACTCAAACACCGCTAGTTACATTTTTGTACATAACCATTCAGTCCTTTAAAAAATAATTATTATTTTGAATATATAGTACATTCATTTGGTTCAAAAAATATGATACATATAGAAATACTCTTTTCCACTCCTCTTCCCTATCCATATACTTCCCACACTCTCTCTCATAGGTATTAGCTTCTTGTATGTCTTTCTGAAGCCTTTTTAATGTAAAAACAAGTAAATGAAAACATTTATATATATTGCCCTTCTTTTTAGCACAAATGGTAGCAGAGTCTATGCACTGTTTTCACTTTATGTATCTTGTAGATTTTCCACATTGATAAAGAAATTCCTTCATCTTTCTTTATACACACTGTTCCATTATATATATATGAAATACTGTATACATGCTATAGACCTACTGCATATCACCTTGTACCTGTTTTTTTCACAAATACTATGTCCACACGTTCCATGCAGATTTTCTGATTACCATTTTATACTACTTTTTAAAATCATATAAGTCAAGCCAATTTAATAATTCAAACAACACAGAAGTATGTGAAGCAACCCCCACACCCCTCAGGAGGTTTCCTTTGGTGTGTTTGGCATTTAATCCTCCAGCCATTGTGTCACCAATGTTCACACACATGAATGGGGCTATGCTGCACCTGCTGTTCTGTGCCTTGCTTGTCTTCACCTAGTAGTACACTGTGAACATCTTTTCATGTCAGTATATATGGGTCTACCTCATTTTTAAAAAAGATTCAGAGTAGGCCAATATATGGATTTGTAATATATGTAACCATCTTCCTTTTAATAGGTATATCTTGTGCTTTTCAGTCTTTTGCCAATATAAACCACGCTGTAGTGAACAAGTTTGTATATATTCTAATTCTCATTTGAATAGCCGAATCACTAACCTACCATGCTGATGCCCCATAACATATTAAATCATCCCCTATTTTTTGGTATTTAAATCATTTGCATTTGCTTTGAAGATGATGTTCATTCTTTTATGAAGTGAATACGTATTGAGCATTGACTGTGTGCCAAGTCCTGGCCTAGGCACTGATGCACAGCAGGGAAGTCCCTGCCTCGTGGAACCTGCCCTCTAGTTGTGGGAGATGGACTACAAACAAGTAAACAAATGGGATAGTTTTGCTAGGTGTTACGTGCTATTAAGAAAATACATTCTGAGCATGCCTGGGATGGTGGGAGGTGTAGATGTGCCACTTTGGACAGAGAAGGAGATTGGTTATGAGGCCATTGCTGTAGTCCAGATAAACTGACTTCTACATATAACTGTTCCCCTTCTTGGAATTATTTTTTGGAATTAAAATTGCAGGAATATATGAAAGGGTATAAGCGCTTGTGTGTCTCTTGATGTGTACTGCCAAAATATTTTCCGAAAGCATTGAAGCAATGGACAGTGCCCCCAGCCACACGTGTAAGTCCACCAGCTTCTCCAAGCCTCACTGGCTGAGCTGCCTGTTACATTATGGGTGAGCAGTTCGGCCTAGAACAGCTAAATGTTGCTCAAAGTTACATTCAACAGAGAGAGGGGAAAATAACCTGTCCCTTATTCAGATGCTCAGACCTGGCCTTTTCTGCCACATTTATTTAGTAGAATGAGTAGAATGACCATGGGCTTTGCAGCTAGTCCTACTTGTGTGATCCGGGGTAAGTCACCTAACCATTCTGAGCATAGATTCCTCTTCTATAAAAGCAGGGATACTCACACGCATTGTGAAGAACAGGGAACTACATGTCCAGCACTTAGCACGGTGCTGGAAGGAGGTAGTAGTCCTAACACACGTAACAGGGGCTTGATATATGTGACTGTTTTCTGAACTCAGTGTTATCCTGCGTGATATGAAATGATGCCAAGAGCAAATTGCAAAATGCTCTTTGTTTTCAGTTCCTGCCCAGTTCTGTTCTGTACTGTTCCCTTGCAGCACCTCCTCCTCATCCTGCTGGGACCTGGCGCTCTGCCTTCCTCCTGGCAGCAGTGCCAAGGTACGTGCGAACACGGCTGGTGCCTTCACCTGTGATGCTCCTCCCCATACCTTCCCAAGAGAAAGATTTAATCTCCCTTGGGGCTTTCTGGAAACCATGCTTTAATCTGGATTCTAGAAAAATGGTTTTAATGGTGTAATTTTAGTCACCAGGGCACACATCAGATCTCAGGATGTCCTGGCCAGTGTGCAGAGCTGACTCCAGGAAGCCGGCGGGAGGCCCATGATGGGAGATTTCATCTTCACGGTGTTTCCTGAGCCTCCATTTATCTGTTTGCTTCCAGGAGAGGCCCTCCCCCTGGTGCTGGCCCTGTGCGCACTTGCTGGCTTCGTGCTGATCCTCGTGGTTGTGCCGCTCTCTATCTGGAAAATGGGCCGGCTGCTCCAGTACTCCTGTTGCCCCGTGGTGGTCCTCCCTGACACCTTGGTAATAGCGTTCTTTTTTTCCTCTCAGCATGACACTGACCAGATGTAGTTTTGGCCTTAATTGGGCATGGGCACACATTTCGTGGTCTACAGGCATTTGCACAGAGAGGGGAGAAGAGCACTTACAGGACTTCACTTCTAATCAGAGGGGCTGGGAGAGACCTCCCTTCTCCAGGCAGTGGTGATCTCCTCGAGGCTCCTGGCTTTTCTCCAGCACCTGGCATGGCCAAGAGAGCAGGTGTGTTGCCCAGCCCAAGGTGCTTGGCATTTTAGGAGTCATGCATAGTCTTACCCTTCTGGACTGGCCTGCCACATTTTTTTTTTTAAAATCTTTTTCTTTTTTTAAATTTAATTTTTTTAATTGAAACGTACTTGATCATATATATCTATGGGGTACAGAGTTGAATATCAATACCTGTGTGCAATACTTGATGCTCAAATCAAGACAATTAGTATATTCAGCATTATACAATGTAATAGCTTTTTGTGGCCTTTTACCATTTCCTCCCTTATCCCCCTCCCCCTCCCCCTTTCCCACCTCTGGTAACCTCGGTTCTGTTTTCACCTTTCGAAGTTCAACGTGTTGTGATTGTTATATCTTTCTTTCTTTCTTTTTTTATTTGTTTATTTATTTTTTAGCTTCCACTCATGAGTGAGGACATGTGGTATTTCTCTTTCTGTGCCTGGCTTATTTCACTTAACAAAGTTTTTTCTAAGTTCATCCAGTTGCTGCAAATAGCAGAATTTCATTCTTTTTTTATGGCAGAATAGTATTACATTGTGTAAATACACCACATTTCCTTATCTACTTGTCCAACAATGAACATGAAGGTTGGTTCCAACTCTTGCCTGCTACAATTGCAGCAGAAGCTACATCCAGTGACACGTTATGACACAACATATTCACTTCACCTGCCAGGAGCCTCACTCGTTCTCAGGGTGAAGGACATGTATGTGAGTGGGAGAGGCATCGACCACGCTTTGCCTTTGGTGGGAGCCAGGTGGGGTAAGGGGGCAGCAGTCTGCACCTTCACAGTGACTACTCCTCACAAGCCCAGGATTCTTAACTTACCCCTGAGGACACTGGACCACAGATCTGAGTCTCTCCAGTGCGGACAGGTTCTGCGTGCCCATGCCATGGTGGGGGGAAAGCAAATCAGGCCTCTATCAGCTCCCCATATGTTCCATCTGGCTGCCCCCCAGTTCCCTTCCCCCTGTCCCCCAACCTCAACCATACAAAGCAGTGCAAGAAAACAAAAGAACACAACAACGAACAAAATCAAAAACATAAAAGCCTCATCCCTGTCACTCCAGGGGTTTCTCACAGTTCTCTCCTGGGAGGAGGGAGCTAGCAGTCACCTTCTGGACAGCAACTAGAGTTGGAACCGCCTGCACCCTATACATGCCTGTAGTTCCTTATCAACCTGGAGTCACTCTGGAAGGAGTCACTCTCGTGACATCTGCCTGGTCCTGCTTTCTCTCCCTACACAGGAGGAATAACTCTCCCTGCAAACCAGTCTTCAGGACACCTCCACCCTGTTCTTCTGATGCCAGCCCTCTTTTTCTCTCTAGTACTTCCAGGCAGTCATAACAACTTTAGCTGACACTAACTAGTACAGAGCTAAGTGCCAAGTGCTGTTCTAAGGATTTACATATATTGACTCATTTCATTTTCTCCTTTTCATAAAGCTTAGCAATGTCCCTTTACCAGTTTCCCCTCCAGCCCACTCTGAGTGACTGAGGCCTTTCTACTATACATAAAGGCAACGTGGTGTATCAAACACAGGGGCAGGGAGGGTCTTCATTCTTCTTCAGCAAGAACTGAGGGGCTCAATGAACCCTAAAGCATAAGAGGATATATATTCTGCAGTTGTTGGGGTAGTGTTTTATAAATATCAATTAGGCCAAAATGTTTCACAGCATTGTTCAGGTCGTCTTTGCTGTTACTGATTTTTTGTGTAGTTGTTCTATTAACTATTAAGAGAGGGCTGCCAAAATACCAACTATGAATGTGAATGTGCTTCTCCCTTTGTGTCAATTTTTCCTTCCTGTATTTTGAGGCTCTGTTTTAGGTGCATACACATTTATAATTGATATTTCTTCCTGAGTCTTTTATTATTATGATATGTTCCTCTTTATCTCTGGTAGTAGTCCTCATTGTGATATCAATATAGCCCACTTGTTTACTGTTTGTATGGTATATCTTTTTTACATATTTTTACTTTAAAGTTATCTGTGTATTGATATTTAAAGTGTGCCTCTGTAGACAGCATATAGCTCATCTTGTTTTCTATTTTTTAAATTTTATTTTAAGAAATCCATCTGACAATCTCTGCCTTTTAATTGGAGTGTTTAGTGCATTAACATTAAATGTAATTATTGGTATGGCTGGATTTAGGTCCATGATTTTATTTTCTGTTTCTCCCATCTATTTTTTTTTTCTTTTTAAAAAAATTCTTCGTTCTTCCTACTCTGCCTTTTTTGGGGCTAATTAAAAAATTTTAAGAATTCCTCTTCAATTTATCTATTGATATTTCAGTTATCCGTCTTCACATTATTTTTTCATGCTTGTCCTAGGAATTGCAATATATGTGTTCTTAACTTTTCCAAGTCTATATAGAACTAATATTATATCACTTCATATAAAACGTAAGAATTTTGCAATAATTTTTGCTTAAATAGTCATACGTATTTTAAAGGCATTTAAAGTAATCTTTTATATTTACTCACATATTTACCATTCCTGGCACTCTTTCTTCTTTCCTGAGACCTGCATTTCCATTTGGTATGGCTTCTCTTCAGTCTAAGAAACTCTCTGTCATAGGTTTGGTAATGCATAGCTGCTGGTGACAAAGTCCTGGACTTCTTTTATTAGAAAATACCTATGTTTTGCCTTCAGTCTTGAAGGACATTTTTGCTGGATTCTTGGTTGACAATAGACTTTGCTTTCTACTTTAAAACTGTTGTTTAATTGGCTTCTGACTCCATTGTTTCTGATAAGAAGACAGACATAATTTTTAGCATCGTTCCCCTATATGAAAGGTGTCCTTTTTCTCTTGCTGCTTTCAAATTACCATTGTTTTTTTAGCAGTTTGAGTATAATATGCCTAGGAATGTGTATTAGTCCGTTTTTGTTGCTTATAACAAAGTACACTGAACTGGGTGATTTATAAAGAAAATTAAATTTATTGCTTACAGTTTCTGAGGTGGAGATGTCCAAAGTCCATCTGGGGGTGGTGTCAGTGACCTAGGGCTCTCACACTGCAAGATGGTGGAAGCAGAGAGAGCAGAGAGAGAGACTCTCCTTTTCTTTTAAAGCCCTCAGAACCACACCCCTGACCACTGTTTTTAATCCATTCACTACTGCATGTTCCTACAATCCAATCACCTCTTCAAGGCTCCACCTTACAATTACCATAATAGGATTTCCCACCCTCTTAACAGTCCCAGTGAGGGCTAAGTTTCTAATACATAAAACTTGGGGGACACAATTCAAATCTCAGTGAGTTTTGGGGGGACATAATTCAATGCACTACAGAATGGTTCACTTTACATTTATCATGCCTGTTGTTTATTGAGCTTCTTGAATCTGTAAATTTATATTTTTCACCACAATTTGGGAAAATTTCAGCCATATTTCTTCAGGTAGTTTTTCTGTCCTATTCTCTTCTCTCTTTCTGTGACTCCAATTTCATGTACATTAGACCTTTAGATATTATTCCCACAAATCCCTGAGGCTCCATTCATTTTTATAGAAAACTATTTTTTTCCCTTGTCTATACTTCAAATTGGGTAATTTTATTAGCTTATCTTGTTTACTGTCTCTCCTGTTATGACCAATCTGCTTTTAGGCATATCTAGTGAATTTTGTTTTTAAGTGTCAGATATTGTATTTCTCAATTCTAGAATTTCCAATTGGTTCTTTTTTATAGTTAATATTCTCTGCTGAGATTTTTTATTTGTTCATTTATCATGAAAATATTTTCCTCTATGTCCTTGAGCATAATTATAATACCTTTGTCTGCTATTTTAAAATCTTTGTTAATTTCACCAGGTGGGTCATCTGAAGGTTAGTCTCTATTGATTGCTTTTTATTTAGTATGGATCACATTTTCCTGTTTTTTTGTATGTCTGGTGACTTTGGATTATATTCTGGATATTTTCAACAATATGTTGTAGAGATTTTGGATTCTGTTATGTTCCTCTGAAGACTATTGATTTTTTGTTTGTTCGCTTTAGTAAGCAGTTATCTTGGATGAATGCAAATTCCAAATTTTGGTCATCCATGCAGGAGGCAGTTGATATCTATTAGTCTGTTTAGCCTTAGTTGGACTGTTTGGAGTTTGTCCCATACCTGCTCCCCACACAGTTCACAGGTCAGAGACTTGAGTAGAATTTTTTGTGCAGAATTTGTAGGTCCCCCTTTCTCGCTCTCTCTTTTTTGAGATTTCTCCTCTTACTTTCTAACTTCTCTGTTTGTGCCAAACTCTGTTTTCTGATTCTTTAAGCCAGTAAGACTGTCACCCTTCATGACACCAAGTGGGACCTGTCCTCAGACAAGAGGCTGTAAAAAAATGGGAAACATTCTCTTCTTCCAAGTGTCAACATTTGGTTGTTTTCCAGTGACTTAAGGAATTTGGTTTTATGTTTTGGTCAGTTTTTAAAGTTATTATCTGTAGGTGGGTTGGTCTTATTAGTGCTTTTCTGCCATACATAGAGGTTGAAACCTGCAATAAAAGAGGCATCCCTGAACAAACCCAAAATGATGATGGTAAAGGAGCATTCTTGACTGAGGCATGTCACTAGCTGTTTTTTCCCACACATGGTCAAATGTTCAGCCTTCCTCATCTGGGCTGCACGCTTTAGTCACCCTCTGTGATTTCTCTCTTAACTCTGTTGTCCATGCTCACCTTCTACTCTCAGGCCATTACATTCCTAACATTCCCTCATTCTTTCTATTCTGGTCCTACATTTAGAGGCCCAACAGAGTTTTCCTCCCTACTTCCAGATCAGGAGTATGAGCTCTTCCCAAGGTCCACAACCTTGTTAGTGACAAACAGAGTAAAGAGTCAGGGAAAGAAACAGGGAAAGGGTCAAATTCTTATAGGATTTTAGGTATACAAGAAGAATCCTAAACTGGCAAGAACTTCTAGGAATCCTAATGCATTAAAAGCCACATTCTAAAATTAGCTTTTGGAGAAAACCAAACAGCTTAGAAGAGACTAGAAATGAGAAGATCCTCTGGCAATATGACCAATTTCATCCATGGTGGATAGAAACCACTACCCTTGACTACCTCTTGCTTCTCTGTTCTCCATTTCTATCCTTCCTATATCATTCTGATGTCTGTTCCTACATGCATTCTTTTCCATAAGGCTTTTAAGTTTTATTTTGTTTTCAGCCCCAGATTTTAAAGTGGGCCAGTTCTTTGAGTCTATGCATTTCCGCACAGTGCTGTGTGAGAAATAGATCACTAGTATCTATTAAATCCCAAACACATCCTGGAGCTGTGCATCACTATTGCATCTCCCCCTCTCTCAGCCTTGCCTTTAGCACAGTCTAGTTCCACTTCAACATTTGTGATATTTATAGATAATCCTCCAAACCATTAAAAAGTGCTTTCAAGCCATCCTCGCAAAAATCTACCCATCTTTCCAATTAAACCGTGGAAAATTACCAATCAGAAATCCTTGACAATTCTTCAAAAAGTCCTACAGAGTTTGTGTTTAATTTATCTGTATGGATGAAACATTTCATGTCTACATCTGCAATTTTACAATTGGTGATGGTTGCACTCTGAAATATGCCAGTAAGAATTTCTTTCCATTGAAGTTTATATCACCAGGTAACAATCTAAAGCAAAACTGTGCATGCAAGGAAAATTGTATAAATTCTTCCTAGAATATATTCTCTATTTTAAAATATACTTTCTTTGTCTTTCATTTGTACTTGTTTCATAGGAATGGGAGTTTTGGTGCTAAAATGTCTCCCTTTCCTATCAGTGACTCACATTGCTCTTTCTCTTATTGCTTTCATATTCCAGTGAATGTGGGTAGTAAGCATGAAGGTGGCCCCAAGTTCGTAACTCTCCAATGGACCATCCTAAGTATGACCTTGTGTGTTTCATAGAAAGTGGAATTCATGAGCTCAGATGCATTGGGGGCCAGACAGGTACTGAAAAACTAAAGAAATGAGTGTGCAGTACAATGACTGTAACTCAATAGAGAGATGGTGGGAACCATGGCAGCCACGTCCCATCTAAAGAAGGAGACTGCGCCTCAGCTCCAGCAGGTTGTTACCGAGAGGGAATGTGAGCCAGTGCTGCCAGCCCTCCAAGTTTTAAATGAGAAGCCCAGAAATTGAGATTTTTATGAGAAATCTTCTGATTTTTAAATGTTGAAAACTAATTCAGATTTTTAAACAATCAGCTAAGCCTTGCTTGAAGGTTAGTTCTAACCTGTGGGATGAAAGTGTTGCACCTTCTGAAATTCTGTGATTATGCTGTTTGTTTTACTTTAATGTTCTGGAACTGTTCTGTCAAACATAGCAGCCACTAGTCATATGTGACTATTTAAACACTTGAAATGATGCTAATCCAAATTGAGATGTATTGTAAATATAAAATACATTATGGATTTTGAAGACAATATAGAAAAAAGAATGTAAAACATTTTAGTGCTTTTTTTGAATTATATGTTAGAATGATAATATTTTGGATATACTTGTTAAAGAAAATATATTAATAAAATTAATTTCCCCTGATTCTTTTTACTAGATTTTAAAAATTGTGCTACTAGATTTTAAAAATGTGCCACTAGATTTTAAAAATTGTATTGTGGCTCACAATATATTTCCATTGGATGGCACTGGTCTAGAATTTAAAAAATAATCAAGCATAACCACTGCAGTTTGGGCAGCCGGTGTCCTGAGGATCCAGCTGGGCCAGCAGCAGAGCACTGGTGACGGCTCCACACTAACACTCTCCTCAGTGAGCCCTGCTTGTGTGCTGTCTGTTCCTGTTGGCGTTTGCCCACAGACACTAAGAGTGAGCCCCTGCAGCTGCCTCTTTACAAACAAGGATCAAGGACAGTTGGCTCAATGAAGCTGATGTCTTCTGGGGGACTGAGGTGGGGGAAACCTTTGTGGCTATTTGTGCCCTTGTGCTGCCCTTGGGAGTAATGAGGGAAGGGTCATGGGAGGTAGCTGTAGGAGAAGCTGGAGAAATTGGTGGAGGTGAGCAGGCTAGCAAGGGGTGGAGAGTCCCTCTGAAAAGTTGATATCTGTGTGTTTACAACCAGTTAGGATTACGCATTGGGGTTGCTGGGGGAAGGCAGCAGGAACATGAATATGAGTGAGGGAGGGACTCCCATTTATGGAGCCCCTCTCTGGACTGGGCACCATGTGAGGGGCTGTTCATAGAGCATCTCAGACCAGGTCATTACTCTCAGAGCTCTCTGGTGGAAGGGCTTAGACTTTTTGTTGGGACCAGAATTACATTCTAGGATATTTGTGGAGCAGGGTCCCAGAGAGGAGAGCACTGACCAAGCAGGTCTCCAAGGGAGCTGCTAGGCAGTGAACTGGGAGACGGTCTCAGCAAATGCTGATCTAGGGGTTGGAATTCTCTGGGCTTTTTGGCTGCTTGAAAGTTAATTTTTTTTCTTTGAAATATTTTAAATTGTTTATAAGATATTTTATTTTATTTTTAATATTATTTATTATAAGCATATTATTATAAATAGTGAGTTTTCTTTATGCCCTTTACCCAACCTGTCCCTCCCCAAGCCCCCACCACCTCACCTCTATCTCTAGTATTCTGAAAGTTGCTTGAAAGTTAATTAAACAAATAGCTGGGATTTTTGTGATATTTTTTACTACTACTACTACTCTACTACTACTACTAGCATCTAAAGCATACTAATAAAAATTATTTTTCAGAAAATAACCAATTCACCCCAGAAGTTGATCAGCTGCAGAAGGGAAGAGGTGGATGCCTGTGCCACAGCCGTTCTGTCTTCTGAGGAACTCTTCAGGGCCTGGATCTAGTGGGCTTGGGGAAGAGCTCAGGTGAAGCTGTGCACCTGGTCTGCAGGACACAGGAACCCTGAGGGGAAAGGCTGTGTTTCTGTTTTCTTCCATTGACAAGGGACGAGAGAAGTAAGAGCCTGCTGTGTCCATGTCTAGAAGCGACTGTCAGAGGCAGAATAGTTTGGTCAACAGAGCACTGACTGGGGGTCAGGGGATGTGACCTCAGACCTGGAGCTGCCATTTGCTAACTAAGTGACTTTGGGGAAAGCAACTTAATCCCTGTGGTCCTGTTTTCTTAACTGTAATGGGGGAATCAACTCCATACCTGTTAATCTCTCTCTCTCTCTCTCTCTATATATATATATATATGCACACACCTCACATATATACACCCAGCACTCTCAGGGCTGTAGGGAAACTGGTGCCACTGTATGCTGTGATTGGTTCAGCTTTTCAGGAGAGCAGGATGTAAGTGTGTAATAGAACAATCAAAGGCTCTACACACTAGTTGGCTTGGAGGTCACTTTCCCAGAGGAAGCCCTGAAGAGGGAAGGCAGGATGGGAGCAGGGGCACTGATTTTGCTTCAGGCCAGATGCCTGTGCAGAGGGCAGTGGCCCAGCAAGCTCTGCAGTAGGTGGCCTGGAGAGAGGCCACAGCTGGCTGAAATGGGACGTGCAGAGCACTGTGGGTCTGGGAAGTGCTGTGAGGTGTAGACAGTGTGTGCGCACTGAGGACGCAGGTAGAACGTCTGTGCATGATGAGACTGGAATGCAGAAGCATGTCAATAACAGAACCCTTTCCTCCTGTAGAGCTGCTAAAATGCAGAATTAAAAATAAAAAGGGGTCTGCCTGGGTAATCCTTTTGGTTCTTGCCAAAAAAATGGTCCTTAGAGTTCTAGTTACATCGTCAACCTTGACTCAAGAGAGGCCCCAAAGGACACTTTGTCAGGAGTGCGGGTGACCCCAGGTAGGGCTGGGGCCAGGGAGGAACAGTCAGTCCTCTGCACACAGCCCCCGGGAATCCACAGCCAGGGGCTGCCTGGGGTGGGGGGCAGCCTCCAGCTGCATGAGAACCCCAACCAAGGCAGCTGGCAAAAGTGTCACCTTGGTAGGGTGCTCCCGGGTCTTTCCTGGCACCCTCACTCCACAGGAAATCCCTTGGGGACCCTCTTTTCCTTGAGACAGCTCCTCAGGGTGTCCTCAGCCCCTTCCAGTCTACTCATTCAGGACCCACCTCTGAAAGCCTCTACCCACTGTCCCCTCCAGGTGAAGAAAAGAGCGAAGGTCAGAGGAGGAGTGCGGGGCAGTTCCCCAAGGGGTGCAAGGACTGATGAGCAGGGCCTGAGCCTCGCATCGCTCGTTAGTCCCCACTCCCAGCTCTGGCGCCTCTGGGTTGGTTTGTCTCCACCCCCACTTCCTGGGCCCCTTCCAGCCAGCCGGGTGGTGGAGACAGTCTAACTGCTTCAGCCAGGTGTTTCCCCCACAAGACAGGGGCGCACAAGCCCATGTCCACCTGGTGGGGCTCAGTAGACAGAGGGTGCATCTCTCCAGGGGCATGAGATTGCTGAAGAGCTTTTCTTTTGTACCATTTTTCATGCTTCTGTGTTGACTCTTTTTATGAAGAGTGTGTGTTCATTTCATATTTGGCCTAAAGTGGAAATGAATTTTCATTTTGCAAAAATAAAGACCATACTACTACAACAGTCATCATCCCTCCCCTTCCCTGCTCCTTCACCCTGGGGGTGCTGTCCCTCTGTCACCTGCCCAAGCCCAGAACCAAGAAATGACTTCACTTGAATCTCTCACAACTAGTCCTACTGCCCATCCACTTTTGCTGGCATATATAGGTATATAGAGATGTCTCTCGAGTCTTCTGTTGTGTCCCCGTATCCCAAACATGCCTTAACTGAGCCCCAGCCATGCATAAGACACTGAACTAGTCCTCGTTGGTGGAGGGGCTGCCTCCTCTTAGCCCCTGTCCTGGAGCGTTTATGTCCTGATTCTCCAGGCCCCCTCTCCTCCCCTCCAGTTGATTTATCTCTATCACATGCTCCTTCAAACTGGGACACTTCAACACACGAAAGAGGCATGATTAATAATTACAACAGGACAGCCGCTGTAAACTGGGACTGTTCTGGGCAAACCAGGAGCATGGTCACCCTTGTCATGAGGCAAGCTCCTTCTTCTGGAAGCTTAAACCTTCCAGGTGTTCAGTGACAAAGCCCAGGGGGCCAGGCTTGGCTTCCTTCTCACTGAGTCCCACAGGATTTGGGGAGAAGTATTGGAGGGTGCCTGGGAGCAGCCCTGCAGGCTTCTGAAATTTCAGTGAAGACTGTCTCTTATGACCCTTGCTGTTGCCCAACCCAGTAGAGGTCCCCTGGACCCCAGAATCAAGTCAGGCTTTCTCGCCTTCAGGAAACAACCCACCAGGGTCCAATGAATAAAGCCCCTGCTCCATGAGGCGTACATTCTGATGGGGTAAGGGGGAAATAATAATAATAATAATAATAAAAGTATTATGATTATTAAGTGAATTACCTAGTATACTGGGAGTTTTTAAGTCTCAGGGAAAAGTGTAAAGTGTAAAGATAGAGCAGAACATGGGGCTGGGGGCAGGTCACAGCCTTCTCAAAATGCAAGTGAGTGAAGACCTCTGAGATAGAACGGTCAGGGAAGTCCTTACACTGAGAGGTAATAATTGTGGGTGACTCTAGAACAAAGTAAATTGGCAACAAATCCTTCAGCATATGCAGTCTAAAACCCTTTATTCAGTATTTGTACTATTTGTATTGATAGTATATCTTTTGAGGTATTCTCTTAAATAATCAGATAAAGCAACTACGTGTTTATTTTGATAGGAATCTAGATTGTAAGATTAGTGAAAAGGAGGGCCAATTGTAGACCCCCACATTTGAGCAAGAATGATGTACTTAGACCTGAATCGAACATATTAATACGAAGTTATGCCTTTATAAACCAAAATTTAAAATATTTTGGCTTTTTCACTTTGACATGGCCCAGTGAAAATGTCACCCCCATGATGTACCCTAACATTTCGTTTCTAATGCTACTTTTCTCCCAAAGGAACCAAGGTTTCTTGCAGTAATAGCTGATTTCATGTCTGGTCTGGGGACAAAAGGTACATGGTAATGCTAGAACACATATACCTTGTTGGTCCAGAAAGCAAAACTTTAAATAATTAGCTCATTCAAGAATACACAAGAAACAACTTAAAAAGGGTTCCTACTGGCCAAAGTTGGGACAATGTGAGCATCAAAAGGAGAATATTGGCTGGCATCAATTGATAGAATAAATTTGAAAAGTCATCTGTCCATAATGGTAACCGACAAGAGCAAGAGCTAACATAATGAATTCCCACAGGAGACGAATTGAGTGGCATGTATTTCTGTTGTTATTCGACTGTGCTGGCTTATTGATTCATGTTTTGTATAAGTGAAGACGACTAGTAAGTGTGAAATCACCAGTCAGAAGGCACGTCTGACCACCACCAATCCCCGGTCCAAGACACCCCCTCACCTGACGCCTGAAACAGCCTCCTCACCCCGCTCCACTCCCAGGCTTTCTGCACGTGCTTATCTCCTGTCCCGCCCCAGCTTCCGCAGCAAAGTTCTTTTAAGTTCCTTTCACAGAGGGATTGCAGACTCAGTCCGCCTGTCTGGACTGTCTCGGGGCTACCCCTTCCGTCTCGTAAAAAAACATGCTTTTTGCCTATTTTCTAGGTGCCCTATTTTCTCCTTGGGCTAGAGTAACGTTCTGTGGGTGCAGATCTTTGTTTCCTTTGAATCTAGCCTGACTTGACCTCCTCGCCAGCTTCTGAAGCCCACCAGGAGGAGAGGACCTCATGACGGCCACGGGCGTCTGGTGCCACCTTGTGGTGAGTTCTAGAAAATTCTTTCTCCCGTTCTCACTCGCCACGAAGTTTCATGGATAAAGAAAGGAAAGCTCAGACCAGTTTTCTGGAATGAGCACTCAGTTACAAAACTTCCACAGGCTTGGCCCCTAACAAACCTCCACTGTCACTGACGGATTAGAGTTAGTGACAACCGTCCCCTCGGTCTGTATCTGTATCTGTGCTGTCTCTGTCCCCAGCACATCCTTAGAGGCTTCACTCTGTACCCACCCCGGGCTCTCCCTCTTTCCCAGGGCTTTGGCCTCTGCTTCACTCTCCTGTCTGTTGGTCTTTCCTCTGTGCTGCCATTCTCTACTGAGAAAGACCCTTCTTTTGGACGGCTTTTTTTTTTTTCTGTGTCCTATTTCTAGCCTGTCCCTGGGCTAGGCTGACTTTCTGCAGGTGCGCCTCACGCCGGGGACCAGTAGGGGGAGCCCCACAGCTGCTCAGTCCTGTTGAACCACTGCAGAGTCCAGTGTGAAATTTGGAGCTGGAACACCAGAGTTGATCCGAAATTACAATTTTCTCTTGCTGGCTCCTGGGACCCTCAGATTCTCTAGCACCTAACAACAGCAACAAACCCTGAAAAACCCGTCCTTTCTAGAGGTGGGAGGATGAGGCTCACAAAAGGAAAACACAGAGCTTCCCTGGCTCCCTCAGTGAGAAGGTGCGAGCCCAGGAGAGGCTGTAAAACCCCATTAAGGACCTTGGAGGAAAGACTGAGCAGGAGCCTTCTCAGGCATCTACAAAAGCTGCAAGAGCAAAGCACAAACCCTCATCTGGTGGGGAGGTACATGCTCCTGCTACCCCACTGGACCCTACTGAGGAAATTTTTAAAAATTACTTAAAAAAACTGGCTGTTGGAAAAATGAGTGCCTGAACAAACCTCAGTTACTTTTACATGTTGCTTCTGTACTTAAAACCACTCCTCTATGAAGTGGCCACCCACCTCCAAATTTCCTGGAGATGCCAGCAAGTCTTCTTTCCACCTAAAACATTTATTCCAAAATGACAATTTTTGAATTAAACGCTATTTAAAACTTAAAAAAAAAATTAAATTGACAACTGAAACCAGGTCATGTGTCAGTTTATCTTAAATTCAAAGACTACAATTTTATGGTTTACTGTAAAGTTATAAATGCAGCTCCTACAGAATGCAAAATCAAGAATTTGGGGCATGGCATATTTGATTCCAGGAAAGACAGGGATTTCTCTACTAACATTAAATAGCTATAGCCTAAATGTGATGCCATGTTGTATGATCATAAACTCTGGTGTATTTTATGAACTGGTTCTATTAGAACCCACATAATCTGAAAGTTATATGATTCTGTAAGAAAGTTTCCACTTGAAGTTTCTGAGAATGGTTTAAAGGTGAAATAACCTGATATGTTTTTTATTTTGTTAAATTTCTAATTATTTATTTATTTATTTAAAAAATTGAAACAAAATTGATTGTACACATCTGTGAGGGTCCTCATTAAATATCAATACCTGTGCACAATATGTGATGCTCAAATCAGGATAGTTAGTATATTCAGCATTACACAATGTAATCATTTTTTGTGGCCCTTTACCAATTTCTTGCTAAACCCCTTCCCCCTCCCTCTTTCTCACCTCTAGTACTCTCAGTTCTATTCCCTCCTTTTGAAAGTTAAATGTATTATTGTAAGTGTTATATCTTTCTTTTTATTTGTGTGTGTGTTTGTGTGTGTGTGTGTGTGTGTGTGTGTGTGTTTTAGCTCCCACTTATGAGTGAGGACATGGTATTTCTCTTTCTGTGCCTGGCTTATTTCTCTTAATATAATTTTCTTTAAGTTCATCCATGTTGCTGCAAATGGCATAATTTCATTCTTTTTTACGGCAGAGTAGTATTCCATTGAGTATATATACCACAATTCCCTATCTGGTCATCCATCGATGGACATTTAGGTTGGTTCCCACACTCTTGGCTATTGCAAATACAGCTGTGATAAACATGGGAGTGCAGGTATCCCTTCAACATGGTGATTTCCAATCCTTTGGGTACATACCCAGCAGTGGGATTGCTGGATTGTATGGCAGTTCTATCTGCAGTTGTTTGAGGAACCTCTATACTGTTTTCCATAGTGGCTGCGCTAACTTACAGTCCCACCAACAGTGTAGGAGGGTTCCCCTTTTTCTGCATCCTCACCAGCATTTGTTATTCTCTGTCTTTTTGATAATGGCCAGTTTAACTGGGGTGAGATGATATCTCAATGTGGTTTTGATTTGCATTTCCCTGATGCTTAGTGATATTGAGCATTTTTCCACACGTCTGTTGGCCATTTGTATATCTTCCTTTGAGAAATGTCTATTCAGCTCTTTTGCCCATTTTTTAATTGGGTTGCTTGTCTTTTTACTGTGTAATTGTTTGAGTTCCTTGTAAATTCTGGATATTAATCCTTTGTCAGATGCATAGTTTGCAAATATTTTCTCTTATTCTGTCTTTTCACTCTGCTAATTGTTTCTTTTGCTGTGGAGAAGCTTTTTAGTTTGATATAATTCCATTTGTTTATTTTTTCTTTTATTGCTTGTGCTTTTGGAGTTTTACTTATAAAGTTTTTGCCCAGTCCTACTTCCTGAAGTGTTTTCTTTTAGGAGTTATATACTTTCCTAGGTTTTATATTTAATGTTTTATATTTAAGTCTTTAATAAATTTTTAGTTGATTTTGGTATACAGCAAGAGGTACAGGTCTAATTTCATTCTTCTACATATGGATGTCCAGTTTTCCCAGCACCATTTATTGAAGAGATGGTTTTTTTGCCAATGTATGTTCTTGGTGCTGTCATCAAAGATCAGTGGGCTATAAGTCTGTGGGTTGATTTCTGGGGTTCTCTATTCTGTTCCATTGGTTCAAGTGTCTGTTTTTTTTCCCAGTACCATGCTGTTTTGATTACTATAACTTTGTAGTATAATTTGTAGTCAGGTAGTGTTATGCCTACAGTTTCCCCCCCACCTTGGATTGCTTTGGCTATTTGTAGTCTTTTTTTGTTCCATATGAATGTTAGCATTGTTTGTTCTATTTCTGTGAAGAAAGTCATTCGTGTTTTAACAGGGATAGCATTGAATCTGTAGATAGCTTTGGGTAGTATGGACATTTTCACAATGTTAATTCTTCCAAACCAAGAGCATGGAATGTCTTTCCACCTTTTTGTGTCCTCTTTAATTTCTTTCAGCAGTGATTTGTAGGTCTTGTCGTAGAGCTATTTCACTTCCTTGGTTAAATTTATTCCTAGGTGTTTTATTTTTTGGTAACTATTGTAAATGGGCTTGCTTTCTTGATTTCTTTTTCTGCTAGTTTGTTATTGGAATGTAAAAATGCTACTAATTTTTGCACGTTTTTTTAATATCCTGCAATGTTACTGAAATTGTTTATCAGCTCTAAGAATTTTCTGGCAGAGTCTTTAGGTTTTTCTATTTATAGGATCATGTTATCTGCAAACAGGGACAGTTTGATCTGTCTTTTCCAATCTGTATGCCCTTTATTTCTTTCTCTTACCTCATGGCTCTGGCTAGTACTTCGAATGCTATGTTAAATAGGAGTGGTGAGAGTGGGCATCCTTGTCTTGTTCCTGTTCTTAAGGGAAAAGCTTTCAGCCAGTATGATATTGGCAATTGGTTTGTCACAAATGGCTTTTAATGTGTTGAGATACTTTCCTTCAATACCTAATTTGCTGAGAGCCTTTATCATGAAGTGATGTTCAATTTTGTCATATGCTTTTTCTACATTTATTGTGATAATCATCCAGTTTTTGTCCTTCATTTTGTTGATTTGATGTATCACATTTATTGACTTGTGTGTTTCTATGGATTGAATTGTGTCCCCCAAGTTTTTGTGTTAGAGGCCTGATCCCCACTGTTACTGTTGAGAGGGTGGGATCTTATTATGATAATTGAAAGGTGGAGCCTTAAAGAAATGATTAAGTTGATGGTTTAATGGTGGTCATGGGAATGGTTTGGAGGGCCTTAAAAGGAGAGCAAGGGGGAGTTTCAAGATCGCGGTGGCTGCGGCGGCTGGCGCGCGGAGTAGCTGAGGTGGAAAAGGCGGCCACTGGGCCTCAGGCAGCCGGGAAACTTGTGGACCTTCCTCTTGCCATCTCTTAAGGGAGGACCGCTGCCGCTGGCCGGTCGTGGGGGGTGACAGCCACTTTGCCCCCGGCAGGAGAGGCTGCCTCATTTACAGGCAACAGCTTTGAAGTGTGGAGCAGGAAAAGAACTGTTTCTTAGCTGCAAAAGCGAGTCTCGAAACAGGGAACACGCTGCCGGGATGCAGCCAGGATCCCGGAGGCTGGGGCCGCGCTGAAGGCGGCCAGCTGCTCTATTCAGGATTCGAGGTTTCAGGCCGGCATTAAAGAAGATTCCTGGGAGCGCCCGCGCCACGACTGAACAGCCCGAGGCAGCAGCAGCCGAGAACACGGAAGGCGACAAACCAGAGACAGAGAGCGAGCACCCGACCTGGCACAGCACTGTGAGTGACCCCCTGGTCCAGCTCTGTTCGGGGGGCGGATGCCCACCTGGCTCCCGCCTGCACCACCAGGCCACTCACCGCCCTGGTGCTGCCTCCATTTTCCCAGGTGCTGGCAGCTCCTCCCTGCTCGGCCATCACTGAGCCCTCCCACTTGCTTGGCCTGGCGCAGGGCTTTCCGGAGCCTGCAGACTGGCCTCCTCTCCCACTCCCTCCCCAGTTCTCTGGCGGGGCTGGTGGCGTGGGGCATCCCCGGCCAGTGTTGGGAGGGCAAGGAAGTACGGGCGGGCCGACTGTCACTCCACCACACCCTGGACTCCGGCCCCCGGTAAGCTTCCTGTTACTGGGAGGCAGATACCATCTCTGCGGCCACCAGTTTGGAAAAAAGCCTAACGAATTTCTGGTTGGGAATAGTGTGGTAGGAGAGTTCCCAGGTCCGCTTGAACCTGCTGGAGAGCAGGCTGCAGGCGGGTGCTAGGCTCGGTTTATACCGGGGGGATACAAAGGTGAAAAAGACCCGAGAAAGATCTACACAGTGCTACAAAGGCACCCAGAGCGACCGGTCGTCTGTGCCTAGCAGAAACCTGGTAGACTTCCTGGGCGAGGCGGTGCCGAGCAGGGTCTTGAAGGCCCAGCTGATAGATGAGGGGTGCAGAAGACACGCCCCAGCCCAGCACAGTGCACACAGAGGGGAGAGACGTGCGGCCAGGGAGGTGGAGACTGGACAGAAACCACACACCCGGTGGGGTCGCCACTGCACGATCTAACAGCCTGGGCCAGAGCACACGGAACAGGGAGAAGTCCTGCACAGGAAGTGAAAGCTCAACAGAGATCACACACCCTGTGGTACGTGATCCACCAGCCCAGCAGAGTCCAAGCTGACCAGAAAGGTGGCTCCCCGGAGAAGCCCAAGACCCGAGGCAACCACACACACAAGGCACTAGAGGCGAACTGAGCAGTCACGGAGGGAGCCATACCAAATTGGCAACCACAGCAACATCCTAGTTAGTCATTACTCTCAGACCGGTGGTCTGTGCAACCCCCTGCCACAATGAATAAACACCAAAAAAAAGATTCCAGAAATACAAAAAATCAAGAAAGTACACCACCGAAAGTTAATAAATCTCAAACTCTAGATCCTATAGAACAAGAAGCCCTTGAAATGACTGACAAGGAATTTCGAGTGATAATTCTAAGGAAACTGAATGAGATACAAGAAAACTCAGCTAGACATCATGATGAAATGAGGAAAAGTATACAGGATCTGAAAGAGGAAATGTACAAGGAAATCAATGTCCGGAAAAAAAATGTAGCAGAACTTGCTGAACTGAAGAAGTTATTCAGCGAAATAAAAAACACAACGGAGAGTTTAACCAGCAGGCTTGTCAAAGTTGAAGAGAGAACCTCTGAACTTGAAGATGGGCTGTTTGAAATAACACAAGCAGACAAAAAGAAAGAAAAAAGAATCAAGGACATGGAAGAAAATCTGAGAGAGATATCAGACAACCTCAAGCGCTCAAATATCCGAGTCATGGGTATTCCAGAAGGGGAGGAAAATGGAGATTCCATTGAAAACATATTCAACAAAATAGTGGCAGAAAACTTCCCAGGTATAGGAAAAATCACAGATCTTCAGATCCAGGAAGCTCAACGATCTCCAAACGTAGTCAACCCAAAAAGGCCTTCTCCAAGACATGTCATAGTCAAATTGGCAAAACTCAGAGACAAAGAGAGAATCTTAAAAGCTGCAAGAGAGAAGCGTCAAATCACCTATAAGGGAGCCCCAATCAAGTTAACATCAGACTTTTCATCACAAACCCTAAAAGCTAGAAAAGAATGGGATGATATTTTCAAAATACTAAAAGACAAAGATTGCCAGCCAAGAATACTCTACCCTGCAAGGCTATCCTTCCGAAATGAGGGGCAAATAGTATATTTCTCAGACAAACAAAAACTGCGGGAGTTCACTACCACACGACCACCCTTACAAGAAATCCTCAAGGGAGTACTGGGTGTGGTTCCTGAAAAATAACTATCACTGCCATAAAAACCCAAGAAAAATCTAAACCCGCTAGTATAATAAAAATGGCATTCATGAAGAGAAAACAAGCTAACAAAAACACTATCTACAACCTAAGGAACCAACAAACAAAGAAACCAAACAGTAAATCAGAAAGCAAGGAACAAAAGAAACCTAAGACAACCAAACAACCAATAAAATGCTAGGAATAAATCAACACCTTTCAATAACAACTCTTAATGTAAAAGGCTTAAATTCCCCAATTAAAAGACACAGACTGGCTGACTGGATCAAAAAGCAGGACCCAACTATATGCTGCCTACAAGAGACCCACCTCACCCATAAAGATTCACACAGACTAAGAGTGAAAGGATGGAAAAAGATTTACCATGCAAACAGAAAAGAAAAACGAGCTGGAGTAGCTATTCTTATATCTGACAAAATAGGCTTTAAACTAAAAACCATAAAAAGAGACAATGAGGGACACTACTTAATGATAAAAGGTCTGATCCATCAAGAAGACATAACAATCATAAATATGTACGCACCCAATGTTGGAGCAGCCAGATTTAGAAAACAAACTCTATCAGACCTAAAGAAGGAAATAGACAGTAATACCATAATAGCAGGGGACCTGAACACCCCACTGTCAATATTAGACAGATCATCTAGGCAAAGAATCAGTAGAGAAACACAAGATCTAAACAAGACTCTAGACCAATTGGAATTGGCAGATATCTACAGAACATTCCACCCAACAACTTCAGAATATTCATTCTTCTCATCAGCACATGGATCATTCTCCAGGATAGATCACATATTAGGTCACAAATCAAGTCTCAATAAATTGAAAAAAATTGGAATTATCCCATGTATCTTCTCAGACCACAATGGATTAAAACTAGAAATTAATAACAAATGAAACTCTGGAAACTATACAAACACATGGAAATTAAACAGCATTCTACTTAATGACATATGGGTCCAAGAAGAAATAAAGCAGGAAATCAAAAAATTTATTGAAACTAATGAAAATGATGATACATCATACCAAAACCTATGGGATACTGCAAAAGCAGTATTGAGGGGAAAATTTATTGCATTAAATGCTCACTTCAGAAGAATGGAAAGATGGCAAGTGAACAACCTAACACTTCACCTTAAAGAACTAGAAAAACAAGAACAATCCAAACCTAAAGTTAGGAGACGGAAAGAAATCATTAAGATCAGAGCAGAACTGAATGAAATTGAAAACCGAAAAACAATTCAAAAGATCAACAAATCAAAAAGTTGGTTTTTTGAAAAGACAAATAAAATTGACAAACCACTAGCATGGCTAACAAAAAAAAGAAGAGAGAAGACTCAAATAACAAAAATTAGAAATGAAAAAGGTGATATTACAACTGATTCATCTGAAATACAAGGAATCATTCGAGACTACTATAAACAACTATACGCCAACAAATTTGAAAATTTGGAGGAAATGGATAAATTTCTGGACACACACAAGCTCCCAAAACTGAACCGTGAAGACGTAGAAAATATGAACAGACCAATAACAATAAAGGAGATTGAAGCTGTTATCAGAAGGCTCCCAACAAAGAAAAGCCCAGGACCAGATGGATTCACAGCAGAATTTTACCAAACATTCAAAAAGGAATTGACACCGATTCTTTACAAACTATTCCAAAAGATTGAAACGGATGCAAATCTCCCAAACTCATTCTATGAAGCAAACATCATCCTGATACCAAAACCAGGTAAAGATATAACCAAAAAAGAAAACTACAGGCCGATATCCTTGATGAATATAGATGCAAAAATCCTCACTAAAATACTAGCAAACAGAATACAGCAACACATACGAAAAATTATTCATCACGATCAAGTGGGATTCATCCCAGGGATGCAAGGTTGGTTCAACATACGCAAATCAATAAATGTGATACACCATATTAATAAACTCAAACACAAGGACCATATGATCATCTCTATAGATGCTGAAAAAGCATTTGATAAAGTTCAGCACTCATTCATGACAAAGACCCTCTATAAATTAGGTATAGAGGGAAAGTATCTCAACATAATTAAAGCCATATATGACAAACCCACTGCCAATATCATCCTGAATGGGGAAAAGCTGAAAGCTTTTCCTTTAAGAACAGGCACTAGACAAGGATGCCCACTCTCACCACTCCTATTCAACATAGTGTTGGAAGTACTAGCCAGAGGAATCAGAGAAGAGAAGGCAATAAAGGGCGTCCAGATTGGAAAAGATGAAGTCAAACTGTCCCTGTTGGCAGATGACATGATCCTATATATCGAACAGCCTAATACCTCTACAAAAAAACTGTTGGAATTGATAAATGATTTCAGCACAGTAGCAGGATACAAAATCAACACACAAAAATCAGTAGCATTTCTTTTCTCCAATAGTGAACATGCAGAAGGAGAAATCAAGAAAGCCTGCCCATTTACAATAGCCACCAAAAAAATAAAATACTTAGGAACTGAGTTAACCAAGGAGGTGAAAAATCTCTATAATGAGAACTACAAACCACTGCTGAGAGAAATTAGAGAGGATACAAGAAGATGGAAAGATATTCCATGCTCTTGGATTGGAAGAATCAACGTAGTGAAAATGTCCATACTACCCAAAGTGATATACAAATTCAATGCAATCCCCATCAAAATTCCAAAGACATTTTTCTCAGAAATGGAAAAAACTATTCAGACATTTATATGGAACAATAAAAGACCACGCATAGCCAAAGCAATGCTCAGCAAAAAAAATAAAGCTGGAGGCATAACACTACCTGAGTTTAAGCTATACTACAAAGCTATAATAACCAAAACAGTATGGTACTGGCATAAAAACAGACACACTGACCAATGGAATAGAATAGAGAATCCAGAAATCAACCCACACACTTACTGCCATCTGATCTTTGACAAAGGCACCAAGCCTATTCACTGGGGAAGGGACTGCCTCTTCAGCAAATGGTGCTGGGATAACTGGATATCCATATGCAGGAGAATGAAACTAGATCCATACCTCTCACCGTATACTAAAATCAACTCAAAATGGATTAAGGATTTAAATATACACCCTGAAACAATAAAACTTCTTAAAGAAAACATAGGAGAAACACTTCAGGAAATAGGACTGGGCACAGACTTCATGAATACGACACCAAAAGCACGGGCAACCAAAGGAAAAATAAACAAATGGGATTATATCAAACTAAAAAGCTTCTGCACAGCAAAAGAAACAATTAAAAGAGTTAAAAGACAACCAACAGAGTGGGAGAAAATATTTGCAAAAAATACATCTGACAAAGGATTAATATCCAGAATATATAAGGAACTCAAACAACTTTACAAGAAGAAAACAAGCAACCCAATTAAAAAATGGGCAAAAGAGCTAAGTAGGCATTTCTCTAAGGAAGATATCCAAATGGCCAACAGACATATGAAAAAATGCTCAACATCACTCAGCATCCGGGAAATGCAAATCAAAACCACATTGAGATACCATCTAACCCCAGTTAGGATGGCTAAAATCCAAAAGACTGAACGATAAATGCTGGCGAGGCTGCGGAGAAAAAGGAACTCTCATACATTGTTGGTGGGACTGCAAAATGGTGCAGCCTCTATGGAAAATGGTATGGAGGTTCCTCAAACAATTGCAGATAGATCTACCATACGACCCAGCTATCCCACTGTTGGGAATATACCCAGAGGAATGGAAATCATCAAGTCGAAGGTATACCTGTTCCCCAGTGTTTATCGCAGCACTCTTTACAATAGCCAAGAGTTGGAACCAGCCCAAATGCCCATCATCAGATGAGTGGATACGGAAAATGTGGTACATCTACACAATGGAATACTACTTAGCTATAAAAACGAATGAAATACTGCCATTTGCAACAACATGGATGGACCTTGAGAGAATTATATTAAGTGAAACAAGTCGGGCACAGAAAGAGAAATACCACATGTTCTCACTTATTGGTGGGAGCTAAAAATTAATATATAAATTCACACACACACACACACACACACACAAAAAAAAAAAAAAAAAAACGGGGGGGGAAGAAGATATAACAACCACAATTATTTGAAGTTGTTGGGGGGGAGGGAGGGAGGGAGAAGGGAGGGAGGTCTTGGTGATGGGGAGCAATAATCAGCTACAATGTATATCGGCAAAATAAAATTAAAAAAATAAAAATTAAAAAAAAAAAAAAAAGGAGAGCAAGGGCTTTAAAAGGAAAGAGCAGAACAAACACATACTCTCTCTGCTCTGCCATTTTCTGCCATGTGAAACCCCTTGCATTGCTGTAAAGCCACCACCAAATAAGACCCTCACTAGATGTGTTCCTTGGACTTTGGACTTCCCAGCCTCTAAAACAGTAAGCGATACATTTTGTTTTTTTTGCAAAGTACCCAGTTCCAGGTATCTTGTTATAAGCAACAGAAATGGAATAATACAGAAAATGGGTACCAGAGAACTGGAGTGTTCCTTATAACAAATACTTGAAAATGTGGAAGCAGCTTTGGAACTAGGTGTTGAGGAGAGGATGGAAGAATTTGAAGGATCAGGCCAGAAAAAGCCTAGTTGCTGCTGGGAGTTTAGAAGACAAAAAAACCAGGCAAAGTTTGAAATATTTTACAGACTGGTTAATTGGTGGTGACCAGAAATGCTTATGGAATATGGACTGTAAAAACCATTCTAAGGAGGTCTCAGGTAGAAATAAGAAGGAGTTTATTAGAAACTGGGGAAAAGATCACCCTTGCTATGAACTGGCAAGGAACTTGCTGCATTCTGTTCATGCCCCAAAGTTTTATGGAATGTGAAACTTAAAGTTGCTGACCCAGAATATTTGGCAGAGGACATTTCTAAGCAGCAAAGCACTGAGGAAGTTACATGGCTACTTACAACAGCCTAAGCATAGTTATGGCAGCAAAGACATGATGTAAAGCCAGAATTTAAAAGTAAAGTAGAGCATAAAGATTTGGAAAATGTGTAGCCTAGTCATGTGGTAGAGAAGTAGACAGCATTTTCAGGAGAACAATTCAATGGTATAGCCCAGCAACTGTTTGCTAAGGAGATTGTACAGAAGAAAGGGATTATCAAGAGAAGGGGAAAAAGACCTTGAAGGCATTTCAGAGATTTTGGAGGCTGAGTCTTCCATTGTAGGCTCAGAGGCTTAGGGAGACAGAATGGTCTTGGGGAACAGGCCAGAAGCACCCTCCACAGCCTCATTGCCTAAGGCCAACTTGGAATGCTCCCCACACAGCACCCCAGCCACTTTGGCTACTCCAGCCATGGCTAAATTGGTCTCAGGTGTGGCCAGACCTGCAGATTTGGAAAATACAAGCCAGAAGCCTTGGTGACATCCATGTGGTGTTAGATCTACAGGCTCACAGAATGCAAAAGCTGTGAAGGCTTGGGAGCCTCCGCCCTGATTTCAATGGATGTGTGGAGAATCTTGGGGGCCCAGGAAGAGATCTGTTGGAGGAGTGGATTCACTGCATAGAGCCTTTGCTAGAGCAATGCCAGGAGGAAATGTGGGGATGGAGTTGCACAGAAAAACCCCACCAAAACCATGCCTAGTGGAGCTGTGAGAATGGGACTACCATGGAGACCCCAGACTTGTAGAGCTAACAGTATGCAACACTAGCCTGCAAGAGCTGAAGCATGGCCAGGGACCAATAAAGCCATAGGAGTGGACTTGGAGACTCAAACCCCACACCAGTGTGAAGAGGACATCAAATATGGAGTCAAGATACATGATTCACCAGCTTTGAGATTTAATGCCTGCCCTGCTAGGTTTTGGACTTGTTTGGGACCTATTAGTTTCTTTTGATCTATTTCTCCATTTTTGAATGGAAGTGTATATCCTATGCTTGTCCCACCATTGTATCTTGGAAGTAGATAACTCATTTTGATTTCACAGATGGGACTTTGAACTTTGGACTTTTGAGTTGAAACCAGATAAGACTTTCGGGATGGTATAATGTATTTACCCATGAGAAGGACATGAACTTTGGGGGCCAGGGGCAGAATGCTGTGGATTGAATTGTGTCTCCCAGGTTTTATGTATTAGAGGCTTGATCCCTACCATGACTGTTAAGAGGATGGGAAATCCTATGTTGATAATTGAAAGGAGGGGCCTTGAAGAAGTGATTAAATTGATGCTTTAATGGAGTGTCTTTTGCATGGGGAATTTAATCAATTTATATTTAGGGTTGTTATTGAAAAGTATTGTCTTACTCCTGACATTTCATTGTTTTTCATATGGTTGATTTAAATGTCTTTTGTTGCTTTCTTTCCCTTTTATTGTCTTCAGTGTTCATTGGTCTTTTGAGGTGATATAGTATAGTTTCTTTCTCTTTCTTGTTTGCATATCTGCTCTACAAGTGGTGTTCTTTCTTATGTATTCATGGTAGTGATTATTGCTTTTTGGGTTCCAAGTGAAGGAATCCTTTAAGGATTTCTTGTAGAGCTTGTTGTGTGTTGGTGAATTCCTGCAGCTTTTGTTTGTCTGGGAGATATACTATTTCCCCTTCATTTCTGAAGAATATCCTTGCTGGGTATAATGTTCTTAGCTGGCGCTTTTTTTTCTTTTAGTACTTTTAATATATCGTCCCATTCTCTTCTTGCCTGTAGGGTTTCTGCTGAGAAGTCTGCTGTTAGTCTGATGGGGACTCCCTTATAGGTGACTTGATGCTTTTCTATTGCTGTTTTTAGGATTCTCTCTTTGTCTTTGACTTTTGACAGTCTGACTACAATGTGTCTCGGAGGGCACCTTTTTGGATTGAATCTGTTTGGGGATCTTTAAGCTTCTTGGATCTGGAAGTTTGTATTTCTACCAATACCTGGACATTTTCTGCTTTTATTTCATTGAATATGTTTTCAATGCCTTTTCCTTCCTCCTCTTCTTCTGGAACACACATGATTTGGATGTTTGTGCTGTTAACATTGTTTGCTGCTCTCAGATTTTCTTCATTTTTTTGAATTATGTTTTTGTCCTCTTGGGTTATTTTGAAAAGACTGTCTTTGAGATGAGAAATTCTTTCTTCTGCTTGCTCTAGCCTGCTGCTTATGCTCTCAATTGTAGTTTTTATTTCACTGAATGAGTCTTCAGTTCCATGAGTTCTGCTATATTCTTTTTTATAGTATTTATCTCTTTGTAAATTTTCTCCTCTATGTCCTGGATTGTTTTTCTTATTTTGCTGTCTTGTGTAACTGGGTCTTCTTGTAACTCACTGAGTTTCTTTAAGATTGTTACTTGGAATTCCTTTTCAGACATTTCAAGGGTTTCCTGTTGTTTGAGGTCTGGTATTTGAGAATTATAGTATTCCTTTGGTGATGTCATATTTTCTTTCTTTTTTTTTTTTGTATTTCTAGTATCCCTACATTGATGTCTAGTCATCTGGTGGAATGGTTGCTCTTCTATTACTCTGGGGTGGCTTTTGAGGAGAGAGACTCCCTCTTGTAGATTTGCTATATATTGCCCATTGGGTGGGGTGTTTTAGTTTTGGTCCTGGGTAGTCTCAGTAGTTCTAGGTAGACTCAGTAGATCTTGGGGGCACCAGTGTCTATGTCTGTGGCTGGGGCCTCATGGGTGGCAGGATGCCTGGGCCTGCAGGGGCAGGGTGTGGGCAGCCAGGTGGTTGGGGCAGTTAGATGGTCGGACCCATACAGGTGGGTGTGGCCATGAGGCGGCTGTGTGGGTTGGGCTGTGTGGGCATTGGATGGCTAGGCCCAGGTGGGTGGGTGGTGTCATGCTGGTGGCCAAGTGATTGGGGTCATGTGGGCAGCCAGGGCTGCACAGGGGGCTGGAAGGCTGGAGCCATGCAGGTGGCCAGTGCCGCATGAGCACCTGGGCGGGACCATGTGGGAGGCATGGGCTGTGCAGTGTGGGTGTGCTGTGCAGGATGACCTCCTGAGTAAAGAGAAGGGCTATGGCTATGGGACTAGACAATGGCACAGGTGACCGTGGCAGTGGTGGGGGAGGACTGGAACAGGAGAAGATTCTTTCTGCCACAAGGGAGAATTCCTCCTGGCTAATCCTGATGTTGGAGATGTGGCAGTGGCTGAAGCTGCATGCCTTTTTCTCCTCTACCCCACCCTGCTTTGTTTTTGCATGTTACAGGGTCCTCACCATGCTCTTGCTGCCCTCCCACTGATGCTGACCCTCTACTTAGCTGTCCATTCCTTGCTCTGGTCCCTTTCTGTGAAAGGATTGTGCATTGTGCACTTCTAGTCGACCATCTTGCCCCAACCTCCTGATACATTTTTTAATCAATAAAAAATTAATTGTGATATGATTTGATATATCTGATTATGTATTTTTAATTAAAACTTTATTGAAGTATATGGAGTTGAGTTTCATGACATTATTTGGCTTTGGGAATTTTCTATAGAATTGGGTTTTCCAAAGACTTCTGAGAATTTGGAATTCTACACTCTGTTGATCTGTATTTAAAATAATAATAATAATAATAATAATAATATAAAAAGCAAAGTCTGAATTTTGATCCATAAGCCAAAAGAGCATTCAGGCAAAAACCTTAAGATGCTGCATTTACAGGTACTGTTCTTGGGTAATCATAAAGAATCAGATCCCCCTGTGAGAAAATTAAAAACTTTGACTAGTTGTGGCGTCAAGACACTACTAAAGGGGAGAACCACTCTGATTCTTCATAGCAAGTCTTGAGGTAACAATACATAACCTGATGTATTAGGTCGGTAAAGGAATGTTGATATTATAAAGGGAGGGAGAGCTTATAGCTCATAAAAAGGAAAAAGATAAATTAAAAAGCTTGGAAGATAATACCAGGACTTAAAGAGGAAAAAACTGAACCTGTGAAAGAAATATAGGTTAGATAGATTAGATAACAGGGGGGCAGAATTGGAACATTCATTTAAAAATCACATGTACCAATCTTGATCTTATTCCTATGTATTAAGCCATTGCAGATGGATCAGATGATGGTAAAATGCAAATATTGTGCAAATTCTTAGTAGAATGCAGTCTAAAAACAAATTAAAGTTAAGTATTAGAAAAATCAAACTGTATTTGATAATTGGATAATTTGCATTAGTGTTGTAATGTTATGTTAGAACTATTTTGTTTTTAGACAAAGAAGATAAGTATTTTTTAGCATGAGAGAAAATAAATTACAATTATAGAATCAAGAATTTGAATAGGAACACTGTAGTTAGAACTGGACTGCAAAAATTGATATGAACTCATGCTTTTAAAAGAACAAAAATAGTAAGTTAAAAATACATGTATTTTGTCTCTCTGTGTATTGAAGTGTCCAGGGAACCCTGTCACACACAATGTATATCAGCTCCCACATTCTGGTCTCTAATACTCTTCCCCCTGAAAACACTTTGGGAGAAATGGAAGATTCCATTCTTTGAGCTGAAGGTTCAAGGTGAACCTAAACACTGGACCAGAAGGCCAGAAATCAAGGATGTTTAAATAAATTGGTGGAGTCAAAAGGACATAGGAGCTGATCTAAAAGGGGGTCCCACTGGCCAATGTTGAGACAACTTAAGCATCAGAAATAGAGCATTGGCCGAGGTCAATTGGCACACAGTAAATCCCAGAAGCCACGAGTCCAAAATGATGCACAAAGGAGTGAAAGTCTATGCATTGAATCGTCTAAGACAAGGTGGAAAAAAAGTGTTTATTTGCTGAGTTGTTTATCATGTTGGCATTACTAACTCATCTATTGTTAGATGAAGAAAACAGAATCTAGGAAACATAAATACATCAGTCAGAAGGAAGTTTTACGACTCAAGAGGAATATAAGTGGAATAATTCTGTAGGTTGTGACTTTGAGTCAGACAATGCCACATAAAATATCAAAATTCAATTGGGATATCTTTGATCATGCTCATTTATTAAGAGGACGGATGAAATTGATGCTGAGGAACTGAGGTTTTCCGTATCCTGGCTTCTGGCTGGTGGCGGGTCCCCTCCATTTCTTCCTGCATGCAGATGTTAAGTAAATAGCAAAAGTCCCGTTGAAAAAAATTTTTTTGAGTCTGTGTCTCGTTTCCACAACATTGATCAAGAAGGAAGTTTTCTTCTGAGAATTAAATGAACACCAACCTCATAATAAGCCCCTACAAAGAAGACAAACTGCAACGAGTGTCATCAGTCCAAAGAATATTTAAGCACTTAAATTTAGTCAGAACACACACACACACACACACACACACACACACACACACACACACACACACGCACACGCTGTGAAATGCTCTGGAAACTAGCAGTTCATATGTAAAGAAAAATTTTTAAAGATTTTTCCAAACTTGACAACTTTCCAAAAAAAGTGTACATGACATTATGAATGTCTATTTGTGAAAATGAGAGGAATTTTACTAAACTATCAGTAACAAAAGAAATTTTGATCAGCTACACTAGAGGAAAGATTAAATTACCTTTCTGTTTTTTCCTAAAGATAGTGACACTACAAAATCATTATAGGAAGAGGTGATTAACAAACTACATCACCAGGAATGTGAGAAAACAAATATTACAGAGGTGGATCAAGTAGTGTGTGTGACTTACTTTTGGATTTCAAACTAAATATTCACTTTTGTACCTATTTTGTATTTATTTATTTATTTATTTTAAAGAAAATGTAATTTTATTAATTTTTTTTTTTACATTCTAGGGTGTTGTGGAGCAGTTGGGAGTGGGGGGAGAGGGGAAAGGGGAAGGAAATGTGATGGAAGAAGAAGGGAAGAGGAGGGGCGGGGTTGAGGTCTGTGGCAACCTCTCATTCCCACAGGGGACATTGGGGGCTTCCAGTGGTGGCTTGGTCATTGCCAGGCTAAGTGCAGGCATCAGGGAGGTGTGGCAAAAGCTCTTTCCCTCCATGACCCCAGCTTGGAAACTTGAGACCCTTCCTGTGGTGGCTTGGTGGTCACTGCTGGGCTGGCTGTGGGTGTCAGGGGGGCATGGCCCTGGCCGGAGGCCCCCACACCCCTCCTCAGGACAGTCTGGGGCACTTCCTGCAGTGGCTGGGGTGGTTGCGTGTGGCGGGTGGGTGTGGCCAAGACCCTCGGGACTGGTTGTGGGTGCTGGGGGGCATTGCTGAGGCCCCCGGCCCTCCCCGCCTTCTGGCTTGGTAGCCCAGGGGACTTCCAGTCCTTCTAAGTATTACAGGTGTTCTTCGGTGAAATGAGACCTTTACTAGTTAATATGAAACTTTGTCTCTGGTTGTGGGTACTTTGTTTTTTTTTCAGTTCTATGTTGGACTATTTGCTGTTCCCACCACTTAAACTCTGCGCTGGAGCTAATTTGTTGTCCTTTGCTTACTTCTAAAATGGAGGAACTTCCTGTGGGAACCAGCACTTGAGCCCTGTGGTTGAGCTAAATTGCTGCTTGGCTGCTTATTCCCTAGGGGAGCTTTTTGTGGAGCTAAGGTTTTAATGGTTGACTTTATAGGTACTTCTGGGTCTAGTGAAATCTGGTGCATCTGGGTTGTATAGAAATGGTCTGGGCCTGAGTCTTTTCATCAGACTGCATCCCATGCAATTCTATATTCCTGACCAGTCTCCTCTGAGTGGTCCTTCACTGTTTGGGGGGCAGATCAGCTGTCCATGCTGTGCCCCAATGTTCTCCCGGTGGGCCTATCTCCCCACCACCCGTGCTGCAAACACTTCCCATGGGACGGGCCACGTGCCAGTCCCTTGTGATGACTCACTGTCCTCTGAGTGGCTCCTTTTTTCCAGTTGTTGTGGCTCCTTGCTCCTGTGTGGGTCCACGGGAACGCTATTAGTGGTCTTGTTGGCCAGGGGGCCACCAAGGCCCTCTTATCCCCTGCTGCCTCCAAGCAACTTCATCCAAAGGGCACAGCTGTGGCTTTTGCCAGCTCCTGCTCTGTGCACTCAGCAGCTCCAGCTTGGAAGTGGCTGGGGCTTGAAACGGTCAGAGCAGTTCTTTCTTTCTCTCATCGTGGCTTCTCCTGCCTTCATGCGCTCCATAGGTCTCTCCTCCTCTTCCCTTGAGCTCTAGCAGCCCCAGCTTGACTATTGTTGCTTTTTAATAATTGTAAGTTGGTTGATTTGTGGGAGAGAATGATGCTGGGGGCCATCTAGTCTGCCATCTTGATCGGAAGTCCTCCCTATTTTGTATTTAAATTTTGTATTCTTTTCTTTTCTTTTTTTTTTTCTTTTAAAGTGGGTGCTAAATTATATAAGCTTCAGATCCCACAATACCTGGAATTGGCCCCGCTGGGCCACCTTTGGTAGCTGACAGCTCTGTACCTCTCTCTCTGGGCTTGTGGCCTCTCATTTCCGCAGGTGTCCTGCATTCTTCCCACGGTATGGGCTGGTTTTCTTTCTTTCTCAGCAGCTCCCAGAACAGCCCTGAGCTCTGGGAACACCAGTAACCAACTTCTGGACCTGGGACCCTGGTTTCAAATTTTTTTGAGAAAGAATCTGATGAGCCAGCTCATGGATTGTGTGTCTGTCCTGGGTCTAGACAATTCTGGCCCAGAGAGCAGGACCGTATGGTAAAACCAGGGTGACAGGGCCTTTTCCATGATGAGAGTGGGTTAGGAATCACAGACGTGCCCCCTCCAGGAACTATTGGTGGAGACTATCCTGCATGGGAAGGACAGCAGCCACCTGATCCCAGCCCTCTCAGCTGTAGTGGTGCTCCCTCCTGGGGACCCCTGGGACAGGCAAGGAGGATGAGCAGCAGCTGGGGGGATGTATGCGCAGGGTGGGCCCCAATCAGGTAGAGCCTCATGTTCCAGCAGAAGGGTTCCCTAGATGCAGTTGGCAACAGAGCTGGCTTGACTTTCCTAGATGCAGGTGAGGGCAGACAGGATGGGTGGTTGGCTGGTGGGAGGGGGAACCCACAGCCAGCGAGTGCGCACATGCACTGTGTCACAGGGCCGGGCCCTCAGGCTACCAGCTCCGTGCCTGGGTCATCCTCCCTTGCTCCTTCTTCCTTCTTGGCTGTATTTGCCTCCTCTGGCCAGCTTGTGACATCTTCTGGGGACAAGCCATGAAATAAGAATTATGTAGTTTTGGTGATTCCACACACCATCTAAGTACTCTGATATTTGCATTTAAAATTGTCATCGAACAATACAAAGAAGAACAGTATACTTTGTACTAATAATTTAAAATTTTGATCTTTTTTCATTTAGAACACCGTTAAACAGCAAATAAAAAAGCTCCATGACAAGCCTAGAAAGAGTAGAAGGAAATCACAGAAGAAGGGAAAAAGCTCTCTATGTACCTTTAATGACACTTTTTCTGCTTTACACATGGCAAATTATGTAATTGATCCTGCTTGTGGTCAATGTGCATAGCCAATGAAGGGGAAGGAGGAATCCAGGGCCTTGAGGGCAATTAGTTTGTTTTGGGATGTGTTGGGTTTGGGGTGCTGGATGTATGTGCACAAGGCAGTAGGAATAGCAGTCCCGGGCCCCAGATGATTGTCAGCAGCTTGTGCTGCAGAGAAGAGGCCGCTGGGTTTGGCAGGAGAGTTGTGTCAGAAGAGGGCAGCTGAGTATCCCACTGCAGGGAGCTCAGAAGGGCTGGAGCGATGAGGAGTGGAGGGTGGAAGCCCACTCCTTCCAAAAGCCTGGGTACAAGAGGAAAGAATCAAGGAAATAAAGTCAAGGGCAGCTGCAATAGCAGATCCCAGCATGCCAGAGTCACCTGGGAGTGTTCAAAAGAACAGATGCCTGCGCCTTGCTCCAGACCACTTGAAGAAGGATCTCCTGGGATGGGTGTGGTAATCTGCTTTCAGGGGGAAAAAAAAGGAAATAAGGAAAACAAAGCTCCTCTAGGTCATGCAGAAGGGTGGCTAGGGTTCAGAAACACAAGAGGCTGCTCTTGTTTAGAGACGCATTTGATCCTGGCGTGGCTGGTTCCTTGCTGTATGACCTTGGACATGTCACTGCCCTTCTCTCACATTCAGTTTCTGCCCCGGTGAACAGAGGAGCTTGAACCAGATGGTCCAGGAGGGTCCTCCTGCTCTGACTGTCTGTGGGACTGGGGGTCTCTTTTTCCTTGCATGCCGCAGGCCTTCCTCTGCTGCTCTGGGAGGCTGTGTCCCAGATGAGGCACAGGCTTTTCTTGTCTTTGCAGAGGAGGGGAAACTTCTCCATGTGAGCTGATGTAGGGTGAACCAGCTCAACATTCTGGAGAGTCACAGTGTCAGAGGAAGTGGAGCAGAAGGACCAACAGCGCTGCTTGTGGACTCAGACTCCCTGTGTTTGAGTTCTGACTATGCTGGGCAAGTTACTTAACCTCTCTGAGCTTTAATTCCTCACCTGCAAAGTGGAACTAATAACAGGATAGGTAGAGGGTAAATGAGATAATGTACGTAACGTTTTTAATGCAGTGGCTGGTATATAGCCAGCACTCAGTGCCTCCGGTCGGCCGAACTTCTTGCTGCCTGGCCAACTGCTCTGCTTTCCGACAGGGTGAGGTGTGGGTGCTGAGGCCTGCAGCTAGTGGGGCTCTGTTGGATGAAGAGCAAATACAGTTTCTCAGGCATCCATGCTGCCCCGCTGGGTCTAAACTCCCCACCTGCCCCAGAGGGCAGTGTCCAGGCACCTCTGCCTGTTCCTTCTACCCTAATTGGTTGTTGGAGCCTTGAAGCTCGGGCTGGTCTGCTAAGGCCAGTCTGGGCTGATCCTGCAGCCACAGGAGAGAATGGGAGCTGGTGAGCAGCACCCTTGAGGGCAGAGCCCTCCGAGCCTGTGGAGCAGGAGGGAGAGTTTGGCCCATGCGATACCAGCATTTGCACCTGAGATTTTTATCTGAACGTCCTGAGTGCCTGCTCATGTTTCTCACTGTGAGAGAGAGGGCTTGGGGAGGCTGCCGGCACTGTGGCTTTTCAACTCTCATGAAGAGGTGCCCACTCTTCTGGGAAGGGCAGAACAGGACAGGAGAGGGAAGGATTCTGCCAAAGCCACTGATAGACAAATGCTACCATCACTGAGGGAAAGTGTTGCCACTTTGATTATGGGTTTGTCCACTCTGTTGGAAGACTGAGGTGACCTGAGGCTGGGGCATGCATCTTGTTTGTTTAGTCTAGTCTTCTCTAGTGTCTGAAACGTGACTGGAAGACATCTGATCAAGATGGTGTGCTGAGCACACGCAGACCCTCTCAGTAACCTCCTCCAAACACACATGCGTGCACATGCCCACACATGATCTTTGCACTAAGAAGAGTAAACCTACAGAGTAAGCTGATGAAGAGTAGCCCAAGGGTAGAAGGACATGGGTGTACACAGGCTGGCTTCAAAGCTCATGCGGGAGTGGGGATGAGCGGACCCCATGCCTGGCAGGAGACCAACCCGTGCTCACCACGTAACTGGGGGCTGGGGCTGGTTGTCTTGTCTATCCAGTGAAATGAGGCTGAAAACACTCCAGAAATGTGCTGCTTGCCCATGGTAAAGGAAGAAAAGAGGCATCTTTGTAAATATAGGAACCAGGCTGGTGCTTCTCAGGGGTGCAGCATCAGAAATTTTTTTGGCTGTGAGCAAACATCCCAAACTCCATAACATAAGACATAGTCCAGGGAGTGCAAACCAGGAAGAATGGGCCGAGGCAAGTGCAACAGTACCTGACATGGAAGGGCTCGCTTATGGAAAAAGCATCCATGGAGAATAGGCCATGAAACAAAAATGACAAAGGACATGACAGAATTCATCAGGAGGCATATTTCACAGAGTTAAGAAATGAAAGAATAACAGAGGAGATAGAAATAATGGATGATTGAAATGGTAACGATCATTTGTCTCATGGGATGTCTCCCATCCTCCCTTAAAATTCACCCCATGGGGGCAGTTTTGTCCCTACTAATGGATGACTTTTCTGGTTGCTCCTGGGTAATAGAAAGCTCTATAATCACTTTTTTTAAAAAAAATTTAGTTTTATTTTTTTTAAATTTTATTTTCTCGATATACATTGTGGCTGATTATTGCTCCCCATCACCAAAACCTCCCTCCCTTCTCCCCCCCCCCACAATGTCCTTTCTGTTTGCTTGTCGTATCAACTTCAAGTAATTGTGGTTGTTATATCTTCTTCCCCCCACCCCGGTTTTGTGTGTGTGTGTATGTATGTGTGTGTGTGAATTTATATATTAATTTTTAGCTCACACCAATAAGTGAGAACATGTGGTATTTCTCTTTCTGTGCCTGACTTGTTTCACTTAATATAATTCTCTCAAGGTCCATCCATGTTGTTGCAAATGGCAGTATTTCATTCGTTTTTATAGCTGAGTAGTATTCCATTGTGTAGATGTACCACATTTTCCGTATCCACTCATCCGATGATGGACATTTGGGCTGGTTCCAACTCTTGGCTATTGTAAAGAGTGCTGCGATAAACATTGGGAAACAGGTATACCTTCGACTTGATGATTTCCATTCCTCTGGGTATATTCCCAACAGTGGGATAGCTGGGTCATATGGTAGATCTATCTGCAGTTGTTTGAGGAACCTCCATACCATTTTCCATAGAGGCTGCACCATTTTGCAGTCCCACCAACAATGTATGAAAGTTCCTTTTTCTCCACAACCTCGTCAGCATTTATTGTTCAGAGTCTTTTGGATTTTAGCCATCCTAACTGGGGTTAGATGGTATCTCAATGTGGTTTTGATTTGCATTTCCCGGATGCTGAGTGATGTTGAGCATTTTTTCATATGTCTGTTGGCCATTTGTATATCTTCCTTAGAGAAATGCCTGCTTAGCTCTTTTGCCCATTTTTTAATTGGGTTGCTTGTTTGCTTCTTGTAAAGTTGTTTGAGTTCCTTGTATATTCTGGATATTAATCCTTTGTCAGATGTATATTTTGCAAATATTTTCTCCCACTCTGTTGGTTGTCTTTTAACTCTTTTAATTGTTTCTTTTGCTGTGCAGAAGCTTTTTAGTTTGATATAATCCCATTTGTTTATTTTTCCTTTGGTTGCCCGTGCTTTTGGGGTTGTATTCATGAAGTCTGTGCCCAGTCCTATTTCCTGAAGTGTTTCTCCTATGTTTTCTTTAAGAAGTTTTATTGTTTCAGGGTGTATATTTAAATCCTTAATCCATTTTGAGTTGATTTTAGTATACAGTGAGAGGTATGGATCTAGTTTCATTCTCCTGCATATGGATATCCAGTTATCCCAACACCATTTGCTGAAGAGGCAGTCCCTTCCCCAGTGAATAGGCTTGGTGCCTTTGTCAAAGATCAGATGGCAGTAAGTGTGTGGGTTGATTTCTGGATTCTCTATTCTATTCCATTGGTCAGTGTGTCTGTTTTTATGCCAGTACCATACTGTTTTGGTTATTATAGCTTTGTAGTATAGTTTAAAGTCAGGTAGTGTTATGCCTCCAGCTTTATTTTGTTTGCTGAGCATTGCTTTGGCTATGCGTGGTCTTTTATTGTTCCATACAAATGACTGGATAGTTTTTTCCATTTCTGAGAAAAATGTCTTTGGAATTTTGATGGGGATTGCATTGAATTTGTATATCACTTTGGGTAGTATGGACATTTTCACTATGTTGATTCTTCCAATCCAAGAGCATGGAATATCTTTCCATCTTCTTGTATCCTCTCTAATTTCTCTCAGCAGTGGTTTGTAGTTCTCATTATAGAGATTTTTCACCTCCTTGGTTAACTCAATTCCTAAGTATTTTATTTTTTTGGTGGCTATTGTAAATGGGCATGCTTTCTTGATTTCTCGTTCTGCATGTTCACTATTGGAGAAAAGAAATGCTACTGATTTTTGTGTGTTGATTTTGTATCCTGCTACTGTGCTGAAATCATTTATCAATTCCAACAGTTTTTTTGTAGAGATTTTAGGCTGTTCGATATATAGGATCATGTCATCTGCAAACAGGGACAGTTTGACTTCATCTTTTCCAATCTGGATGCCCTTTATTTCCTTCTCTTCTCTGATTGCTCTGGCTAGTACTTCCAACACTATGTTGAATAGGAGTGGTGAGAGTGGGCATCCTTGTCTAGTTCCTGTTCTTAAAGGAAAAGCTTTCAGCTTTTCCCCATTCAGGATAATATTGGCAGTGGGTTTGTCATATATGGCTTTAATTATGTTGAGATACTTTCCCTCTATACCTAACTTATAGAGGGTCTTTGTCATGAATGAGTGCTGCACTTTATCAAATGCTTTTTCAGCATCTATAGAGATGATCATATGGTTCTTGTGTTTGAGTTTATTAATAAGGTGTATCACATTTATTGATTTGCGTATGTTGAACCAACCTTGCATCCCTGGGATGAATCGCACTTGATCGTGATGAATAATTTTTCGTATGTGTTGCTGTATTCTGTTTGCTAGTATTTTAGTGAGGATTTTTGCATCTATATTCATCAAGGATATCGGCCTGTAGTTTTCTTTTTTGGTTATATCTTTACCTGGTTTTGGTATCAGGATGATGTTTGCTTCATAGAATGAGTTTGGGAGATTTGCATCCGTTTCAATCTTTTGGAATAGTTTGTAAAGAATCGGTGTCAATTCCTCTTTGAATGTTTGGTAAAATTCTGCTGTGAATCCATCTGGTCCTGGGCTTTTCTTTGTTGGGAGCCTTCTGATAACAACTTCGATCTCCTTTATTGTTATTGGTCTGTTCAGATTTTCTACGTCTTCATGGTTCAGTTTTGGGAGCTTGTGTGTGTCCAGAAATTTATCCATTTCCTCCAGATTTTCAAATTTGTTGGCATATAGTTGTTTATAGTAGTCTCGCATGATTCCTTGTATTTCAGATGAATCAGTTGTAATATTGCCTTTTTCATTTCTAATTTTTGTTATTTGAGTCTTCTCTCTTCTTTTTTTTGTTAGCCATGCTAATGGTTTGTCAATTTTATTTATCTTTTCAAAAAACCAACTTTTTGATTCGTTGATCTTTTGAATTGCTTTTTGGTTTTCAATTTCATTTATTTCTGCTCTGATCTTAATGATTTCTTTCCATCTGCTAACTTTAGGTTTGGATTGTTCTTGTTTTTCTAGTTCTTTAAGGTGAAGTGTTAGGTTGTTCACTTGCCATCTTTCCATTCTTCTGAAGTGAGCGTTTAATGCAGTAAATTTCCCCCTCAATACTGCTTTTGCAGTATCCCACAGGTTTTGGTATGATGTATCATTGTTTTCATTAGTTTCAATAAATTTTTTTATTTCCTGTTTGATTTCTTCTTGGACCCATATGTCGTTGAGTAGAATGCTGTTTAATTTCCATGTGTTTGTATAGTTTCCAGAGTTTCGTTTGTTATTAATTTCTAGTTTTAATCCATTGTGGATTGAGAAGATACATGGGATAATTCCAATTTTTTTGAATTTATTGAGACTTGATTTGTGACCTAATATGTGATCTATCCTGGAGAATGATCCATGTGCTGATGAGAAGAATGAATATTCTGAGGTTGTTGGATGGAATGTTCTGTAGATATCTGCCCATTCCAATTGGTCTAGAGTCTTGTTTAGATCTTGTGTTTCTCTACTGATTCTTTGCCTAGATGATCTGTCTAATATTGACAGTGGGGTGTTCAGGTCCCCTGCTATTATGGTATTAGTGTCTATTTCCTTCTTTAGGTCTAATAGAGTTTGTTTTATAAATCTGGCTGCTCCAACATTGGGTGCGTACATATTTATGATTGTATGTCTTCTTGATGGATCAGTCATTTTATCATTAAGTAGTGTCCCTCATTGTCTCTTTTTATGGTGTTTAGTTTAAAGTCTATTTTGTCAGATATAAGAATAGCTACTCCAGCTCATTTTTCTTTTTTGTTTGCATGGTAAATCTTTTTCCATCCTTTCACTCTTAGTCTGTGTGAATCTTTATGGGTGAGGTGGGTCTCTTGTAGGCAGCATATAGTTGGGTCCTCCTTTTTGATCCAGTCAGCCAGTCTGTGTCTTTTGATTGGGGAATTTAAGCCTTTTACATTAAGAGTTGTTATTGAAAGGTGTTGATTTATTCCTAGCATTTTGTTGGTTGTTTGGTTGTCTTAGGTGTCTTTTGTTCCTTGCTTTCTGATTTACTGTTTGGTTTCTGTGTTTGTTGGTTCCTTAGGTTTTAGATAGCATTTTTGTTTGCTTGTTTTCTCTTCATGAATGCCATTTTTATTATACTAGTGGGTTTAGATTTTTCTTGGGTTTTTATGGCAGTGGTAGTTATTTTTCAGGAACCAAACCCAGTACTCCCTTGAGGATTTCTTGTAAGGGTGGTTGTGTGGTAGTGAACTCTCGCAGTTTTTGTTTGTCTGAGTAATATACTATTTGCCCTTCATTTTGGAAGGATAGCCTTGCACGGTAGAGTATTCTTGGCTGGCAATCTTTGTCTTTTAGTATTTTGAAAATATCATCCCATTCCTTTCTAGCTTTTAGGGTTTGGGATGAAAAGTCTGATGTTAGCCTGATTGGGGCTCCCTTATAGGTGGTTTGACGCTTCTCTCTTGCAGCTGTTAAGATTCTCTCTTTGTCTCTGAGTTTTGCCAGTTTGACTATGACATGTCTTGGTGAAGGCCTTTTTGGGTTGAATATGTTTGGAGATCGTTGAGCTTCCTGGATCTGAAGATCTGTGATTTTTCCTGTACCTGGGAAGTTTTCTGCCACTATTTTGTTGAATATGTTTTCAATGGAATCTCCATTTTCCTCCCCTTCTGGTATACCCATGACTCGGATATTTGAGCGCTTGAGGTTGTCTGATATCTCTCTCAGATTTTCTTCCATGTCCTTGATTCTTTTTTCTTTCTTTTTGTCTGCTTGTGTTATTTCAAACAGCCCATCTTCAAGTTCAGAGGTTCTCTCTTCAACTTTGACAAGCCTGCTGGTTAAACTCTCTGTTGTGTTTTTTATTTCGCTGAATAACTTCTTCAGTTCAGCAAGTTCTGCTACATTTTTTTTCAGGACATTGATTTCTTTGTACATTTCCTCTTTCAGATCCTGTATACTTTTCCTCATTTCAGCATGATGTCTAGCTGAGTTTTCTTGTATCTCATTCAGTTTCCTTAGAATTATCACTCGAAATTCCTTGTCAGTCATTTCAAGGGCTTCTTGTTCTATAGGATCTAGAGTTTGAGATTTATTAACTTTTGGTGGTGTACTTTCTTGATTTTTTGTATTTCTGGAATCTTTTTTTTGATGTTTATTCATTGTGGCAGAGGGTTTAACAGTCCACCGGTTTGAGACTAATGAATAACTAGGATGTTGCTGTGGTTGCCAATTTCGTATGGCTACCTCCGTGGCTACTCAGTTGGCCTCTAGTGCCTTGTGTGTGTGGTTGCCTCAGGTCTTGGGCTTCTCCAGGGAGCCACCATTCTGCTCAGGTTGGACTCTGCTGGGCTGGTGGATCACGTACCACAGGGTGTGTGATCGCTGTTGAGCTTTCACTTCCTGTGCAGGACTTCTCCCTGTTCCGTGTACTCTGGCCCAGGCTGTTGGATCGTGCAGTGGCGACCCCACAGGGTGTGTGGTTTCTGTCGAGTCTCCACCTCCCTGGCCGCACGTCTCCCCACTCTGTGCGCACTGTGCTGGGCTGGGGCGTGTCTTCTGCAACCCTCGTCTATCAGCTGGGCCTTCAAGACCCTGCTCGGCACCGCCTCGCCCAGGAAGTCTACCAGGTTTCTGCTAGGCACAGACGACCGGTTGCTCTGGGTGCCTTTGTAGCACTGTGTAGATCTTTCTCGGGACTTGTTCACCTTTTATCCCCCTGGTATAAACCGAGTCTAGCACCCGCCTGCAGCCAGCTCTCCGGCAGGTTCGAGCAGACCTGGGAACTCTCCTACCACACTATTCCCAAGCAGAAATTGGTTAGGCTTTATTTCCGAACTGGTGGCCGCAGAGAATGTATCTGCCTCCCAGTAACAGGAAGTCTACCGGGGGCCAGAGTCCAGGGTTCGGTGGAGTGACAGTCGGCCTGCCCGTACTTCCTTGCCTTCCCGATACTGGCTGGAGATGCCCCACACCACCAACCCGCCAGAGAACCGTGGAGGGAGTGGGAGGGGAGGCCGGTCCGCAGGCTCCAGAAAGCCCCGCGCCGGGCCAAGCAAGTGGGAGGGCTCAGTGGCGGCCGAGCCGGGCAGAGCTGCCCGGACCTGGGAAAATGGAGGCAGCCCCGGGGCGGTGAGTGGCCTGGTGGTGCAGGCGGGAGCCGGGTGGGCGTCTGCTGCCCGCAGGACTGGTCCAGGGTTCACTCATAGGGTTGTGCCAGGTCGGACGCTCACTCTCTGTCTCTGGTTTGTCGCCTTTCCCGTTCTCGGCCGCTGCCGCCTCGGGCTGTTCAGTCGCGGCACGGCTCGGGCACTCCCAGGAATCTTCTTTAATGCCGGCCTGAAACCTCAAATCCTGAATAGGGCAGCTGGCCCCCTTCAGCGCGGCCCTGGCCTCCGGGATCCTGTCTGCATCCACAGCAGCCCTGGCGCCGTGTTCCCTGTTTCAAGACTCACTTTTGCAGCTAAGAAACAGTTCTTTTCCTGCTCCACACTTCAAAGCTGTTGCCTATTATTGAGGCAGCCTCTCCTGCCCGCTCTATAATCACTTTGAATCTGGAAGGTCTTACTTGATTGGAACAGTGGAGGCTGGTTTTGGCTCCCCGGGAGCAGATTCCTTCTCCTATGGGCATTTTTGTGAGTTCTTTGTATGTGTTTCTGCTGAAACTCAGACTGTAACTCTCACAGTGTAGGCAATACATTTTATTTTTCCAGCTGTAGCTTTCTTCCTTAGCCTCTGGTTTTCCCAGACACCACCTTCTACTCTGCATTTGCAGGCCCTTTGGCTTCCTTAAAGTGAGCCAGGAACCTGTCCTTTTTGTTCCAGTGGAAGGGAACACATACCAAGCTCTCTGCACGGGACCCTAAGCTTAGGTTTAAGAGGTCAACTGCCCTCATTCCACTCTTTCCCTGGGGACAAATGAAACTGAGAGTGCTCCAACAGCTCTTTCCAAAGACATCCTCTTCACAAATCCTTACAAATGTCTAGCAACTCAATCAGTTCTATACTCTCTCAATGGGTGACATGTATGATTTTTAGATATTACTTTTGAGTTTAATATTATGTTACATATTGAAGAGATAAAGAGGGAATAGCATCCTTGCAACAAGCAGGAGATTATTAAACAAAAGCAGGTAATTACAAAAAATATTGCTATTGGAAAGAAAAAATACTACAATAGGTAGGATAGAAAATATGTTAAAATAGCTGATGAGAAATTTGTGAATTTAAATATATATACAGCCCACCATCCAAGCAGAAGGCAAGAAAGTGTCCTGTGACAGGTGACCCAGGTGGGAGCCCTGGGCAGCCTCTCGCCACCTGAACAGAAGGCAAGAGAGCATCCTGTGACCAAGGACCCAGGCAGGAGCCCCAGGCAGCCCTCCCATTGCCCAAACAGGAGGCAAGATAGTGTCCCACAACTGGGGACCCAGGTGGAAGTCCTAGGCAGCCACCCACTACCTGAACAGAAGATAAGAGTGCCACAAACACTGCTTCTGTGTAGGTGGTCCACTATAGCCACCACCATAGCTACTGCCACCTCGAGGAAGGCTCACCACCACAGTAGTAGCCAGGACCACCCTGCGGCAGCCTGCCACACACTCAACTGCACTGACATGAGAAGAATCACCAGTGGAGCCTGCAAATAGAGGAAGAAGGCTTTCTCCTCAAAGTCCACTCCAGAGAAATAGAAGAAAGGACTGCTCTACCAGGTGACCAGACATTGATGTAGAGATACTAGAAATATGAATAAACAAGAAAATATGACACCACCAAAGGAATACAATAATTCTCAAGTACCAGACCCCACAGAATAGGAAACCCTTGAAATGTCTGAAAAGGAATTCTAAGCAATGATCTTAAGAAAACTCAGAGATAAAGAGAAGACTCAATTAGAGAACACAGTGAAATGAGAAAAAAATATCCAGGACACGAAGGAGGAAATTTACAAAGAGATTAATACCTTAAAAAGAATGTAGCAAAACTCCTGGAACCAAAGGATTCATTCAATGAAATAGAAAGTACAACTGAGAGCTTAAGCAGCAGGTTACAGTAAGCAGAAGAAAGAATTTCAGATCTCAAAGATAGTCTTTTCAAAATAACCCAGGTGGGGGGGGGGGAAAGGAAAAAGGAATTAAAGAAATGGAGAAAATCTAAGAGAGCTAGAAGGCAACCTTAAGTCACAAACACCTGAATCATGGGTATTCCAGAAGGGAAAGAAAAAAGGAGAAGGCATTGAAAACCTATTCAATGAAGTAATAATGGAAAATTTCCCAGGTATAAGGAGAGACATGGACCTTCAGATCCAGGAAGCCCAAAAATTACCAAGCAGATTCATTCAAAAAGATCCTCTCCAAGACACATTATAGTCAAACTGGCAAAACTCAAAGACAAAGAATTCTAAAAGAAGCAAGAGAAAAGTGTCAAGTCACCTATAAGCAAGCCTCTATCACACAAACAAATAGTAAACTTCTAAACTGAAACTCTACAGGTCAGAAAAAAATGGGATGATGCATTAAAAATACCAAAAGAAAAAAAACTGCCAGCCAAGAATACCCAGCGAGGCTATCCTTCAGAAATGAGGGAGAAATAGTATATTTCTCAGACAAACAAAAAACTAAGGGAGTTCAACACCACATGACCAGCTCTGAAAGAAATTCTCAAGGGAGTCCTGCATCTGGAATCCAAAGTGATAATCATTATTATGAATGTACAGAAAGAAAAAGCCACTGGTAAAACAAAAATGCAAATGAGAAAGAGAAAGAAACTAAATCTTACCACCTCAAAAAACCAACAAACATTGAAGATGAATGATAAAAGGGAACTAAAGGAACAAAAGATATTTAAAACACCTAAACAAAAAGCAGTAAAATGCCAGGAGTAAAACAATACCTGTCAATTACAGACCTAAATGTAAATAAATTAAACTCCCCTCTTTAAAGACAAACTGACTGATTGGATTAAAAAGCTAGACTCAACTATATGCTGTCTTCAGGAGACTCACCTCACCTGTACAGACACACACAGGCTCAAAATGAAAGTATGGAAAAAGATATACTACACAAATGGAAACCAAAAATGAGCAGGAGTAGCTCTTTTTATATCAGATAAAATAGACTTTAAACAAAAAACCATAAAAAAAGACAAAGAAGGCCACTATATAATGATAAAGGGATCTATCCAGCAAGAAGACATATCAGTCATAAATATGTATGCACCAAACACAGGAGCACCCAGATATAAAAAAGCAAACACTATTAAACCTAAAGAAAGTGATAGACCCCAATACAATAATAGTGGGGGACCTGAACACCTCTCTGTCAGCATTGGGCAGATCAACTACACTACAAATCAACAGAGAAACACCGGATTTAAACTATACTTAGACCTGGCAGAAATCTACAGAACATTTCATCACACTACTATAGGATATATATTCTTCTCATTAGCACATGGAACATTCTCCAGGATAGACCACATGTTAGGTCACAAATCAAGTCTCAGTAAATTTTAAAAAACTGAAATCATTTCAAGTATTTTTTCAGACCACGATGAATTAAAACTGGAAATCAATAACAAGTGAATCTCTGGAAACTATACAAATACATAGAAATTAAACAGTATGCTCCTGAATGACCTATGGGTCCAAGAGGAAGTTAAACATGAAATCAAAACATTTCTAGAAACTAATGAAAATAATGACACATCATATTAAAACCTGTGGGATACTGCAAAAGCAATACTAAGAAAGAAATTTATCACAATAAACACATTAAAATAATAGGAAGATTTCAAATAAACAACCTAACACTATATCTCAAAGAACTAGAAAAACAAGAACAATCCAATACTAAAAGTAGTAAATGGAAAGAGATAATTAAGGTCAGAGCAGAACTAAATGAAACAGAGACTCCAAAAATATACAAATGATCAATGAAACAAAAAGTTATTTTTTAAAGTAGGTAAATAAAATAGACAAACCATTAACTAGGTTAACAAAAATGAAGAGAAAGACACAAATAACAAACAGTGGAAATGAAAAAAGATGTTATAACTTATACCATAGAGATACAAAGAATCATTAGAGATGATTATAAATAACTACATGGCAACAAGTATAAAAACCAGTAGGAAATGGATAAATTTCTGGACACATACAAATCACCAAGACTGAATCAAGATGAAACAGAAAATCTGAATAGACCAATAACAAGCAACAAGATTGAAATAGTAATCAGCAGTCTCCCAACAAAGAAAGGCCCAGGACTGCATGGCTTTATTGCTGAAATCTACCAAACCTTTGAAGAGGAATTAATACCAGTTCTCTTCAAATTATTCCCAAAAATTGAAACAGAAATCATTCTCCCAAACCCATTCTGAGGCCAGCATCACCCTTATACCAAAACCAGACAGAGATACAACAAAAAAAGAAAATAACAGGCCAATATCCTTGATGAACACAGATGTAAAAAATACTCATTAAATTATTAGCAAATAGAACACAGCAACACATCAAAAAAAATTATACACCATGATCAAGTGGAATTCATCCCAGGGATGCAAGGGTGGTTCAAAATATGCAAATCAATAAATGTGATACACCAAATCAACAAAATCAAGGATAAAAACCATATGATTATCTCAGTAGATGCAGAAAAAGCATTTGACAAAATTCAACATCCTTTCATGATAAAGGTTCTCAGCAAATTAGGTATAGAAGGAGAGTATCTCAACAAATAAAAGCCATTTGTGACAAACCAATTGCCAATATCATCCTGAATGGAGAAAAGCTGAAAGCTTTTCCCTTAAGAACAGGAATAAGACAAGGATGCCCACTCTCACCACTCCTATTTAATATAGTATTGGAAGTACTAGCCAGAGCCATCAGGTAAGAAAAAGAAATAAAGGGCATACAGCTTGGAAAAGATGGATCAAACTGTCCCTGTTTGTAGATAAGATGATCCTATATGAAAAAACCTTTAGGTTTTTCTCTAGAAAAACCTAAAGACTCTACCAGAAAACTCTTAGAGCTGATAAACAATTTCAGTCATGCTGCAGGATGTAAAAACAACATGCAAAAATCAGTAGCATTTTTACACTCCAATAATGAACTAGCAGAAAAAGAAATCAAGAAAGCAAGCCCATTTACAACAGTCACCTGAAAAATAAAATACCTAGCAATAAGTTTAAGCAAAGAGGTGAAAGATCTCTATAACGAGAACTACAAAACAGTACTGAAAAAAATTAAAGAGGACACAAAAAGGTCGAAAGACATTCTGTGCTCTTGGTTTGGAAGAATTAACATTGTGAAAATGTCCATACTACCTAAAGTATCTACAGATTCAATGCAATCCCCATCAAAATACCAATGACTTTCTTCACAGAAATAGAAAAAACAATCCTAACATTCATAAGGAACAAAAAAAGACTACAAATAGCCAAAGCAATCCAGAGGGATGGGGTGGGGGTGGGGCATGTGGTGAAGCTGGAGGCATAACACTACCTGACTTCAAATTATATTACAAAGCTATAGTAACCAAAACAGCATGGTACTGGCATAAAAACAGACACTCAGACCAATGGAACTGAATAGAGAACCCATAATTCAGCTCACAAACTTACAGCCAACTGGTCTTTGATGATGGCACCTAGAACATACATTGGAGAAAAGACAGCCTCTTCAATAAATGGTGCTGGGAAACTGGACATACATATGCAGAAGAATGAAATTAGACCTGTGCCTCTCACCATATACTAAAATCAACTCAAAATGGATTAAAGACTTAAGTATAAGACCCAAAACCTTAAAACTACTAGAAGAAAACATAGAGGAAACACTTCAGGAAGTAGGACTGGGCAAAGACTTTATGCATAAGACCCCAAAAGTACAAGCAACAGACAACAGAAGAAAAAATAAACAAATGGGATTATATCTAACTAAAAATCTTCTGCACGGCAGTGGAAACAATCAACAGAGTGGAAAGACAACCTACAGAATGGGAGAAAACATTTGCAAAGTCTACATCCAACAAGGGATTAATATTCTGAATATATAAGGAACTCAGACAACTTCATAGTAAAAAAACAAATAATCCAACTAAAAAATGGGCAAAGTAGCTGAATAGTCATTTTTCAAAGGAAGACATAGGAATGGCCAACAGACACATGAAAGAATGTTTAACATCACTTAACATCCAGGAAATGCAAATCAAAACCACATTGAGATATCATCTCACTCCAGGTAGGCTGGCTAATATAAAAAAGACTGAGAATAACAAATGCTGGTGAGGATGCAGGGAAAGAGAAATTCTTCTACACTGTTGGTGGGACTGTAAATTAGTACAGCCACTATGGAGCTAGTATGGAGGTTTCTCAAACAACTACAGACAGAACTACCATATGATCTGGCAATCCCACCTCTGGGTATATACCCAAAGGAATGGAAACCATCATATCAAAGGGATACCTGCACTCCCATGTTCACTGCACCTCTATTTGCAATAGCCAAGATATAGAACCAACCTAAATGTCCATCAATGGTGACTGAATAAGGAAAATGTCTATATATTCACAATGGAATACTATTCAGCCACAAAAAAGAATGAAATTCTACCATTCACAGCAACATGGATGGGCTTGGAGAAAATTATGTTAAGTAAGCCAGACAGAAGAGAAATATCACATGTCCTCACTCATAAATGGGTACTAAGAAAGAAGGAAGGAAGGAAGGAAAGAAAAAAAAGAAAATACCACAATAATACACTGAACTTTCGGAAGGAGAGAACAAAGCTTTGGTTACTAGAGGTGGGAAACGGGGAAGGGAGAGGGAGGCTAGGGAGAAATTGAGTAAGTGGCACAAGAACAATTACAATTTGTAACAATGAGTATGCCAATGATATTGATTTGATAATCACATATTTTACACAAATAATGGTAGTCAACACTGTACCCCTAAAATATGTATAATCAATTATGCTTCAATAAAAAAAATACATAAAAAAGAAAAGTTACATATAATACAGCATCAAAACGTGGAGAAATGCAAAATATGAACAAGAAGTTGAGAGCCATGTGTCTTGGTCCATTTTGTGTTGCTGTAACAGAATACCACTGGGTAATTTATGATTTACGGAAATTTTTTAACTCACGGTTCTGGAGGCTGGGGAGTCCAAGATCAAGGGACTGGTATACAGCGAGGGCTTTCTTCCTGTGTCATCCTCTGGCTGAAGGGCAAAGCGAGGGTGAGGGAGAGAGACAAAAGTGGGTTGAACTCATCCTGTTATAAGGAATCCACTCCTGCTGTAATTAACCTACTCTCACCGTAATGGCATTAATCCATTCATGAGGGCAGAACCTTCGTGGTCTAATAATCTCTTAATGGTCCCAACTCGTAATATTGTTTCAATGGGGATTAAATTTCAACATGAGTTTGGGAGGGGACAAATATTCAAATAATAACACCAAGGAAGACAGATTAATTCCAGCACACATCCAAGTGTAGTTCCAAAATGAGAAAAATAGTGAGAATAGGAGATAGAAAATGTTTGGAGAGGTAATGGCTGAAAAATTTTCATAATTGAAATAAAATTTCAGTTTAGAACAGTGCACTGACTGCAAAGAGGGTTAAGTAATAAAAAACCAAACAAGCCCTCCTGAACACTACTACACCTCACTGGAGGCAGAAAAGGGAGATCCAGCATCAGTGACATTGTCACACAAGATCACATTCCTATCAAAGGAAATACCTGGGTTGTGAGTGTCTCTGCCTTCTTTGGGCCCAAGGTAATAGAACAGGACTATAGTCTCTGTGGCTTTCCACTACTTCCTTCTTTCTCCATTAAAGTGATTAAACAGATTTTTCTTCATTATTATTAAAAAAAAAAAAAAGATTTTCTGCTGTTTCTGGTCCACAGACAGCTCCAGATGAGCTCAAGTCACTGTCATTTAGGGCTCAGACACTGGCACAGCACAAGGTGGGGGCTTATTCTAGGAGTTTTTCCGAGTGTTGGAACCTGACTCTGTGACTGGGGCCCGCTGATTCTGGTCTTCCAGAAGGAACAATAGGGACAGGGTTGGTGAGTGTGGAGACAGCAGGACCTTGTCTCCCGTGACACATTCTACTTCCTGTTTATTGCATAGCATTCACAGGCTATGTTTTCAAAGAATGTAAAGAAGAGGAGGGAAAATAACTTAAGGCCTGGCTAACCTCTCTACCTTTATTCTTTAGGCCAATTAAATTTATTTCCGAGAGAAATGCCTGTTTATTGTAAAAATTTCAAGCAATATGGAAGGATATAAAACAAAAAGCTCCTTCCTTCTTTTTGTTTCTCTTTCACCCTAGGTGTGAGCACAGTTAATATTTGGAGTGTCTCCTTCCAGATCCTTCTCTGTCTCTGAGATGGGATAATATGTGAAGTATATCCAGGTATGGTTCCCTCATCTCACAGTTCCTTTTCTCTGGATCTCTCCTCCACTCCCCATTTGGGAAGGTAGATGGGAGATACCCATTGTTTTAGGGAAGTTGTCACAGTGGAATCAGAGAATAAATATGTCAAATTCTTGGGTTTTAAGATAAAAAGTCCTCATCCCAGATATTAGAAAAGATTGAGCAGATTATGTATTAGCTCGGTCAGATTTTTCCCCTCTTCCCAGACCCAGACTAGACAAAGCTGAGATGGGGGAAGAGATGAGATGGGGGGGATGTAAAGGGTAAACCAGTCAGGGTCTCCAAAAAGGGAGATCCCTGTGCCCTCTTATAGGGATTAGATATAAAGAAGTATGGAGGGTGTTTCAAAATTCTCCAGATAAAGTTTGGGGATTCAGGAGCAGAAGTGTCAGTGACAAACTTCCAACTGGAGGTCTGCGGGGCAGACATTTCCCCCTGAAATTGGGGTATGAGGTAGCGCTCTAAACCTAGGAACCAGGGTAAGAAAAGGAAAACTCTGAATTGACTAATTTTAAATACAAAATGCCTGATTTTATCCAGAAGTGACCATGAGTAATTTTCTGCCATCAGGAGGAATGAAGACTCCAAATAAAGGTAAAACTGAATTATGGAACAAGAACAAAAGTTACATTATGTACACCTGACTTTACACTGCTTGAAAAATGTGTGCGTGTGTGTATACATATACTTAATCTAGACATATATTTATATATAGTGCCTTTTTTTTGCTGTTCCAAACACTGCTGCAATGACCATCTTTGCACACTGTGTGAGTATATGTAGGGCATATTCCTGAGTCAGGGCCTGTGCCCTGTAAACTTGCATTCCACTCACACTGTTGTTTTCTTTCATTCCTGACCTGGTTTTATCCCGAGATGGATGAAAGTGTTATGACTTCGATTTCACCTTCTCCTTGCCAAATTAAGATATTTCAACTGAAGTGCTGGTTTGTCTATCACCAACGAGCTGGTGAAAACAAAAATTTGTTTCCCACTCTCTCTTACCGCATATTTGTAAATGTCACCATTGGTGGTATTTGGCTTTTCCCGAGGAGCCGGAGCCAGCTGTAGTTCTAGCAGACGCCACTAGGTGTCAACGTAGGTCCGGGTTGGTGTCAGCTCCGGCTACGGTTGAATTGGTTCGGTCCCCGCGGAGCCTTAGCGTCCTCTCCCGCAAAATAACAAATGTCCGCTGTGCAGGGCACTTTCTTCGGGAAGGGCTCCAGGGAGCTGAGGAGTTTGCACACGAAGCCGAGGAAGCGAGGGGCTTCTGATAATGATATTCAACGCCGAGCGGAGTCGCTCATAGGCAGAGCCGGGGTCTGTCTCAGCTTTGATGTATGAGATTATTACAGCGAGGTAATGCGGCCGAGTGGCACTCGCTCGGCGGGCTGTGGATGTGGCTTCCTGGGTGGACTGCGAGGCCCCGTGCAGCAGGGATGTCGCTGCACACGCCTGCCACTTATGGGGAGCGGGGTGCGGTGGGCACGCTCGGGGACCGAGGCCAGGTCTCATTTGGTCCTCCACAGCCACGGGGTGAGCCTCCTCCCCAGAAGCCGGGGTCGCCCCCACCGGCGCGGAGGAGCGTGCCTGGAGTCCTGCGGTGCAAGCAGCGCGCAGCGCCGGGCCGGAGCGGCTGCCGCGGGCTTGCTGATCGGGCCTGCAGTCTTGACTGAGTCAGCGTTAAACTTCTGGGAGGAGCTCTTCATTCCAGGGCGTTATGGAGGCCTGGGCGGGCCCCTGCAATGAGGTCCTCGAAGGACAGCGGGAGCGGCGCTGGCAGGAGGTTCTGCAGGAGCTTGGTAGGCCGCAGACAGCGTTGCCAGCAGGATAGCCTTTCACCTCTTCGTCCAGGTTCTGCCAAACCTCTTGGCTGTCCACTCTACTTGGACTGGAATGTTGTTTTATTTTGTGTTTAAAGATATTTATGTTTGAATCACATCACCAGCTTGGAATAAAAATTCTATCCTTTTGCTGTAATGTTTCTACTTAGCTGCCTGAGTCCCCACAGGTTCTTACAACCAGGGTCATGAGATTTGCCTCTTAAGGCCTCTATATCCTGCCCCACACCGTTCTGGGACCACAGATGGTTCACCACTGGGCACCAAACTATGCTCACTGCCACAGGGCATCCCTGCCCACGTCTACTCCTGGACGCATAGATGCTTGTCCTCTGCAGTGTGAGTTCTCTTGCTGGCATCAGTTACTTGCCCCCTTTATTCTCACCTGCTCAGCTGCTGCCCTTATAGCCCAGCACCGGCCCCAGCGAAGTGCTCTGCCAGGTCTAGTTCTCTCCTCACAAACCCTCGGCCCCGAGACCTCAGACCTTTGATTAGAGCCTAAGTCCACAGCCCGGATTAGACTTCGCTGCCCACAGACTTGTCCACCCTGATGGTTTTCTTAGCCTCAAGTCTGGACTTTAGACCCTTTGCTCCCCAAAGGCTGGCTCCTACTCCAAACTGCCCACCGCTCTTCCAAGCACTGCAGAGCCAGGGCCTCAGGTTGGGGGCTGCCTTCACAGCACCGCAAAATCCTGTTACACTCCTCCAGGACGTCAGCAGTAAGGCATCATACACCTTATATCCCTGTGGGGCCTTAGCATCCTCTACTGCTACTTATACCCATATATATCTATCATGTTTGAATATGTATATGTCACCTAATGACAGATACGCTTTAAGAAATGTGTCATGAGGTGATTTCATCATTGTGTGAACATCATAGAGTGAACTTAAACCTAGGTGGTATAGCTACTACACTCGTAGGATGTATGGTATAATCACTGTCGTATATGCAGTCTGTAATTGACTGAAACATTGTTATGAGGTGCATGCCTGTATCTACCTACAAATATGTGGCCTTAATTTGCATAACTAATAAGGGCCCCTCAAGGGCCCCAAGGTGACTTGCTATCCTTACCCAATGAACTAAGAGGCAGCCAGTGCAATCTGTTTGATTTTGAACTCACTTTGGATCTACCTAGTTACTTTTATTTTTGACAGTAAGCTCTTTATCTTTGCAATGCAAATGCTCAAAGTAAAATCTCTAAATATTGACTATTTGTTGATTTTTAGGGGGAGGTGCACAGTAGGCAATTAATGCCTGTTATTGAATGAATGAATGAATGAATGCAGGGTTGCTTGGGTCAGCATTCTGTGGAATGACTTGTTGCCAGCTTGACAGGTTCGCTGGACTCTGAGCTCACGCTAGTGCCTGCTCTCCTTTCGCTCTTGCGCTCATTCCCTGGCCTCTACTCCCTAACACTGAGCACTCTGTCCACCCCTCTTCCAAGCACTCAGCCTGTTTTTGGGGCCTTGATGTTGGGCTCCTTGCCCCACTCAGTGTTCTTTGCTGCTACAATCCACAATGAGAGGGGCATTTAAAACTACATTGGGCAGAGAGTCTTCCTTTTAGGTCTGGGGCAAAACAGGCACCATGGCACTGTGTGACACCATTAAATTCTGCCTCTGGGATTCCTGATTTAACCATTTTATGCTCAATGTCATGTGGAAGGTGACATAAACATGGTTCACCAATTGGCAGGCAGTCAGCTGTGGATAAGATCAGCAGAAGTGAGGGGATCAGGGAGCGCTGGGAATGCAGGAGTTACAGGCTGGAGAGAATTCTGGTGATTTGGATCAAGCTTTGGAAAATGCCCAAGAATCTTTCCTAGTGTTCCTCCTGTCCAGGACTCATAAACTGACCTCCCTTTGAAAAGTCCGAAGTCCATATGTGGAGCACATGCCAGCCATTGGGGCAAAAGCACAGTGATGCCAGGAGGGGGTGCACAGACATAGGAGAGAGATCCAAGGGGACCTGGGCATCCCTTCCTCATGTCTTCCTTTAGCCTTTTTGTGCATGTTGTTTGAAACTGGAGCTGTCAGTGTGCGACCTCTTGGGGGAAATGATGGGACAAAACTCAGCCAGCTTTGAGGATTTATACTCACTGGAGGCCCAACTCTCCAGTCTCCATTCATGGGTTCAGACCCACCCTTCTGGGCCTTCCTGACATACACCTTTCTACACCTCGTGGAAGACCCTTCCTCTCAGTATCAACTCTAGTCTGGTATCTGGGTTTCCTCAGGCATGGGGGCTCAGCCAGGGCTCAAGTGAGGTCCTGGCCAGTGACTAAGCTGCTCCCGATGAGGACAAAGCCCTGAAATATGTTGAGAGGACAGACTGGAGTGATGGTGACCCCTGTCGGTGAGGCACTGTGCACATACAGTTAGAGCGTGGAGGATGGCACTGGTCAGGTGGTTCACATCAGGCCTGTCACACATGGGAACGTTGAGGCCCAGAGAGACAGAAGCTCTCAACTCACCTTATCTTCTTAGCCCCATGGGATCCTGGGCCTGGCCCTGGCTGCCCTGGCTGATGTCATCACTGTTCCTTATTTCCTGGGTCCAGGAAAGTGGGGAACAGTATCATTGTCCCACCACTGCTTGAACGCCCCAAAATAGTTTCCATGACTTTGAACCGCAGGCAGGTGAGGGTCTTCAAAGGAGAGACAGGACTAGTCCCCCAACAATGTAGTTGGGGCTCACTCTGCTGTACGATAGGCTTCCATAAGAGCAAACTTTAGGTTGAACTGCCTCAGTTTCCTCACCCTGATCAGTTCCTAGATATTAAAGAAATGGGCCAGAGATGATAGAACTATCTACCCCCACTTTTCCTCCTCCATTCCCTCAGCTAAAAGAGCTCATAACCAAATCCTCCTTTTCTTTTGGAGGAAAAAAAAACCTCCACACATTTTAAAAAAGTAATAATGGGGCAGATTTATAACAGACAGTATTTAACTAGTTCATTCAGCTGAGGCATACTGTCTCGGAGTACTGCTGAAACACAGTAAACTATGGAATACTCCACTCTGAAAAACCACACATTTGACTAAGGCATGCTTGATGTTCCAGTTTTATACATCAGGGATAATATGTGGTATGGGTTGAATCTGTAGCAAAAAAGTTTTTCTTTTTTAAAAAAATAACAGTGACATCCTGGGGTCTCTTCTCCTTTTTTATTTTATTTTTTTTACTACCAGTACAATGCACACCGATAAAAAAGATGTACGTCGCATGTATCCGTGATAATAGCCATGGCAAAGGCAGTCTGAGGCGTATTAACAACAGACTTATCTGTGGAGCAGCACCTTATGTAAGATGCATTTTCCTCTAGAGCCAGGCAGCAAAGAATTCACCTACACAAGCAGATAAGTGGCCCCTGGGCCCACACGCAGTCCAGCGCCAGGCCCCGTGGCAGGGGGAGTTTCCTCACCTACGTAATCCACATGACGAGGGTAGGTTTTCCGTTTAGCACAACAGAAGTTAACATGCAAATTGGCACTTGATGCTCCACAGTCTGGCTGCACTCATGTCACCTATGGAACCCAAGACAATTTCAGTGACATCTTTCTTTTCTTTGGGGGAGAATTGTGCTTTCTTCCAGTGTCCATCTGACAAGCCCAGATAAACTTTTGCAAGGCAAGTAGAGATAGATACTTAGGGTTTATTTGAGTTTAGCCATTTAAGATGTCTTTTATAAAACCATCCCCATCCCCTCTATCCCCCCCAAAAAAACTCTCTAAGGCTGAATAATGACATTAAACTAGGTTGAAGTTGATGAGGTAATCTTGAGTTCTTTCATTCCTGGTTGTCAGGGGCCCACCAGACTATGGTAAGCCAACAAAACACCCAGTGAAGCTTATGACTTTCATCTATGCAACTCTGAGTGCCATAGGGATATGGTATGGTTAGTGATGTGACACTTGTTTATCTCCAGCTTCCCCCGTCTGATCACAACTTCCTCTTCTTTGGACCCAACCCTTCATCACACCTAGTGGACCAGCAGTGCTGTGACCATAGATCAGCTGTTTGCTCTTCCATGCATGCAATCATTCAGCTAATGTGGATGGAGCCCCTTGCCCAGCTGCTTATGGAGGTTGCCATCTACCTTCCTCTCTTCAATTCTCAGCTCCTCAGCCTTCCCAGCTTCTCTGCCAGCTCAGCTTCCTGCTGTTGCTCTCTCTAGCAGCCTAGCATTGTTCACTTCCCAGAACTGCCATTAAACCAACCTACCAAGCCTCCAATCCAACCATCTCCATTGTTTGCCTTCTTTGATTCTCATCCATGCCTCTGGGCCTGCTCAGGAAAATCATGTAGGGTGAGTCAACACCAACCTCGGCTGGACACACTAAAAGTCATGCTGAACTTCTCTCCCACTTGAGACCCCTCCATGGCATTTCCAGCAAAGTGCCCTCAAGCCTGAACTCCTCAAGGCTTGGTCCATTTCTGCCTCCCCATGGCTCACGTGGTTCCTCACCTCCAGCATTTGTACTTTAGTGGCTGTCATCCCTTATTCTCCTTTGGCCTGATGACTTCTCAGATTGTAGTCCTTTCTTCATCTTCCTTTGCTGGACTTTTCCAAGGAGTGGTCAGCATTTTTGCATCATTTTCTTTATCACCTCCACATTCCTAATTTCTTGACATTTAAATTCCACTCTTTCCACTTTATGAAGATGATTTTTTTGAAGAACACAGATGAAACTATAACGCCTAGACCCAGTGGCTTTTCCTCAGACTAATGTCAGGGTTTGACCTGTGTGACCATCAAATGGTTCTTGTGGTAGACAGAATAATTACCCTCCAAAAATGTCCATGTCCTAATCCATTGGAACCTATAAAACTTACATGGTAAAAGAGAATTTGCAGGTGTAATTAAGTTAAGGATATTGAGATGGGAAGATTATCGTGTATTAGCTAGGTGGACCTAATCTAATCATGAGGATTCTTTTAAAAAATTAATTAATTAATTATTATTACTTTTTTACATTCTCAGATGTTGTTGCAGTGCAGTTGGTGGGGAGGGGGAGAACGGAAAGGGAAGGGAGATAGGGTGAGAGGAGGAGGAAGGGGGGGCATGGTCAAGGCATGTCAGGGGAGCCCAGGGGGCTCCCGGTCGTGGCTTGGTTGCAGCTGGGATGGATGTGGACTTTGGGTCCACATGCATGGCTGAAGCCCTTGGCACCACCCTACCCTACGAGCCTGGGGTGCTTCTGGTGGTGGCTTGGTCATCACTGGATGACTGGGGTGCATAAGGAAGTTGGGGGGTGTGGCTGAGACCCTCTGCCCCCCACTGCCCCAGCCTTGGAGCCCGGGGTGCTTCCGGTGGCAGCTTGGTGGTCATTGCTGGGCTGGGTGTGGATGTTGGGGGTGTGTGGCTGAGGCTTTCAGCCCCCTCCATCCTGACTTGGGAGCCTGGGGTGCTTCTGGCAGTGGTTTGGTCATCGCTGGGCTGGATATGGATGTTGGGGGAACATGGCTGAAGCCCTCAGCCCCCCACAGCCCTGTCTCGGGAGCATGGGGCACTTCCAGCAGTGGCTTGGTGGTCATGGCTGGACTTGAGGTAGACATGGGGTGGAGTGTGTGGCTGAAGCCCTTGGCACGTCCCACCCCAGCTTGGGAGCCTGGGGAGTTTACAGTCCTTCTAGGTTCTGTAGGTGTTCTTTGGTGGTGTTAAACCTTTACTGGTTAATATCAGAACTTTGTTTCTGATCTGTGGGTTTTTATTTTTTCTTTCAGTTCTGTGTTGGATTATTTGCTATTCTCACCGCTTAAACTCTGCACTGGAACTAATTTGTTGTCCTTTGCTTACTTCTAAAATGGGGAAACTTCCTGTGGGAACCAGCACTTGAGCCCTGGGGTTGAGCTAAATTGCTGCTTTGCTGCTGATTCTCTAGGGAAGGCTTTTTGTGCAGCCCAGGTTTTATTTGTTGACCTGTAAGCACTAATGGGTCTTGTGAGGTCCAGTACACCTGGGTTGTGTAGAAACTCTGGTCTGGGCCTGAGTCTTTTCAGAAAACACCCCCTGCCATTCTATATTCCTGACCAGTCTCCACTAAGTGGGCCTGTGCTGATTGGGGGGCAGATCAGCTGTCTGTTCTATGCCTCAGTGTTCCCCTGGTGGCCAGTCTCCCCGACTCCCCACACTCCAAAAACTTCCCATGAGACGGGCCATGCTCTGGTCCCTTGCAATGATTCTCTGGCCTCTGAGTGGCTCCTTTTTTCAGTTGTCTGTGGCCCCTCACTCCTATGTGGGTCCACAGGAACCCTGTTAGTGGTCTTGCTGGCCTGGGGGCCACCAAGGCCCTCTTCTCCCCTGCAGTGTTCAAGCAACTTCATATGAAGGGCACAGCAGTAACTTTTGACAGCGCTTGCTCCGTGCACTCACCAGGGCCAGGCTTGAAGTGGTTGGGGCTTGAAACAGCCCGAGCAGTCCTTTCTTTCTCTCATCATGGCTTTTCCTGCCTTCATGCACTCTGTAGGTCTCTCCTTTCCCCCTGGGCTCTAGCAGGCCCAGCTTGGGAGTCATTGCTTTTTAATAGTAGTAAATTGGTTGATTGTGGGAGGGTGACAGAGTACCATCTATTCCACCATCTTGATTGAAAGTCTCCTAATCATGAGGATTCTTAGCAAGAGGGAGGCAGGAGAGTAAGATTCAGAGAAGGAGATGTGATGATGGAAGCAGGGGGCTATGAGCCAAGGAATGCTGACAGCCTCCAGAAGCTGCAAAAGGCAAGGAATGGATTTTCCCCTAGAGCTTCCAAAAGGAACACAGCTCTGCCAATATCTTAATTTTAGCCCCTTAAGACCCATTTCAGACTTCTGATCTATACAACTTTAAGAGAGTAAGTTTGCATTGCTTTCAGTCACTTAGTATGTAGCAATTTGTTACAGCAGCAATAGGAAACTAATACACTTCTCGAGACTCTTTTCTCCCTTGTTGTCATATCTAAAATGATGGAAACGTTTGCTTCTTCTGCTGGTCTTTTCCATTCTTTTTTCCTCCAAATTGAGGAGTTTAAGCCTCAACCTCTTCTCTTGCCTTGCATTTAGCATTTTCACAATGAGTATTTGTAGAATAAGTCTATAGGTCTTTTTAAGAATGCCACTTGGGCTGGCTGGCTAGCTCGGTTGGCTAGATCATGATGCTGGGTGCTAATAACACCAAGGTCCAGGGTTCAATGGATCCCTGTCCTGGCCAGCTGCCAACCCCCCCAAAACCAAAAAGACACTAACCACTGTATCTGGCACATCTGGGGACACCTGTCTCACCCCACACTCCCTTCTTAGAGCATCTACATAGCCCCTGCTGAGCAGTCAGCAGGCCATCTGGCCCTGCCCTTAGTCATATTTGGTTGGCACAAGGTGTGCACCTCATCTGAAGGGAACTGCCTGGCTCGAGAAAGATGAGTTGGGCTGGTCAGATCCCCACTCTGAAGACTACATCTCAAGTGACTGAGAACACTTTCAGCTCATAGTAGGCACCGGAGTGGAAAGGCTGTGGTAGAGTTGTGTCTGGCATGGCAATAGGGTCCAGAAGAAGTCAGAGAAGAGGAGAAACTCAGAGATGGCTGATTGGGAGGATGGGAAGGGAGCACAGGGCATCAGGGAAATGGAGGAGCCACTCAAGGTTGAGGAAAGGAGAGTCTGCTTCTTGGAACAACCTTGGCTTTGCTCTTCCCTAGTCCTAGGGGTTTTCTGCATTTCTCTGAGATGGCTTTGTGTCCCCACCAAACTCCTTTTTACTTAAGCTACTTTGCACCTATTTCTATTCCTTGTCACCAAAGATGCCTGGCTAGAATAATTTTTATTTGCCCAGTTGCTCAAGCCAGAAACCCGGGCGGGGGGTGAGGGGTGAGTCAGCTTTGGCTCTTTTGCCATCTCTGTGGTTCTGGAGCCTGAATATGTGAGAAGGAGGACAACCTGGGACTGAGCCTGGGTGGTACCAACATTTAAGGAGAAGAAGGATCTTCGAAGGAGAGTGAGAAGGAGCAGTCACAGAAGCAGGAGGAAAACCAGCAATGCACACACAATCATCCCTGGAACAAAGGGAGGGAGAGGTCACAAGCATTAAATGTCATCAGATCCTAAACCAAGTTTGCTTTTGGTGTGACGTCAAGAGTAGTTTGGGGTGATGAGAAAATATCTTTTTGGAAATTCATTAACTCAAAACTAGGAGCTTGAAGAGCAATTTGGGTAAGGGAGTACATGAGCCATCCTCCAGTGGAAGCTAAGGAGATTCATTTATTAACATCAACTACAAAATACATACAGGGACAAGAAATGTGTGATGAAAGATTTCAACTAGATCTGACCTAGAGCTCCTCAAGGTCAAGGCATGTGTCTTATTCACCAAGTTGCTTGCAGTACTTAGCTTAGTGCCTGGCATTCATTCATTCTTTCCACAAATCTTTGTTGCACACTTAAATGCCAGGCACATAGTAGGCATTCAGTATATTTATGTTGGATTAATTAAGCTATTTATGCATCATATTCTGAAAATTGTGCATCTAAAAATCTGCAGGTTTGCCTATCTGGCAATTTTAGCTCCCAGAATGCATGGGAAGAAGAGACAGTTTGTTTAGAAGTAAAAATATTTGCCATTGCCAGTGAAGGAATCCAGATTTTGAGCAAGTCTTGAATTGTGGGATAATGTAAATATTTAATGAAAAAAATTGTTGTTGCACGGATCCATATAATTAAAATTATCTGTGAGCAATTAAAAAAATAAAATATAGGGATATCCTTTACAAAAATCTTAAGGATAAGGGCCACCCTGGCATTGGGTTGGATGTGTCCCTGAATGAAGGTGGTGCCCTGAATCTCTCAAGGCACTGCTCTGAAGTCACAGTGATCCATATGGATTCCTTTGTCCTACCAAATGAGATTCAACATGTACCTGGATCTTTGACAGTGGAAAATAAACTCCTTTTCTCTGTAACTCATTTTGGGAAAAAGAGAAGAGGGGCTATATAATAAAACCTATTCTTTGGAGATGCTGGGAGCAGCAGGACAGAAATCTCGTGGGTAGCATGCTTGGGTTGAGTTGAAAACGTGCCGAGGGTTTCTGTGTCCATAAGAAACTCTCCAGGTTGGCCGCAGCCTGGCTTTGTGAGGACTGATTAGGATGCAAAGCAGTGATGCAGGCTTGTTCATGGAGCTTGTCTCACCTTTGTCCCCTCAACTCTGGCTCGGCCCATTCCTAAGTGTGAAAGTTCCGATTGTTATCTTGGTTACAGAATCCCATTCCTTGTCTGTTTTCTTTTGCCCTTATCCTCACATTTCTTTGAATGTCCTTTCATGGGACGCCTTGATCTGCTCCCAAAGAAATGCAATTATCAGAAATCAACCTCTCTCACCCATTTCTGCCCTAAGCAGCTTTTGCCCACTGGTGAATTTCACATTGTATTGAGAAAGTCAGCAACTAATACTAATAACAATAAAATATGTTTGTATTTTTAGATGACTTTTTCCACTGGGGACTCCCTGGCGAGAGCCAGGCGCTGAGCAGAGTGAGGGTGTATAGAGCTGGAAATAGAGAGCGAGAAAGAGACCTGGCCGGCTGAAGCCTTTTCTTGACAGCTAATTTCCATTTTTTGGTATCAAGGGGTCTGTGCCAGTAATTGGCATGCAGATTGTGTCTGATGGGCCTGTTATACAGAATAAAGGAATCTGCTAGTTAGAATAAGCCAACCCCAGGCTGATGGATGGGGCATAAGGAGGTCATTGCAAAAGAGAAATTGTGTGCGTGTGTCCCTGTGGGTGCGTGTGTTTCACAAGAATTCCTACCCCCCTCCCTTCTCCCTCTTTATCCAGCAAACTCTAATCTTTCATATTGCATTGAGACAAATGTTGCTCCATTTCTCTCCCTCTCTCTGTTTTTTCCTTGAAGGGATATTTGATGGAACCCACTCTAGGTTTTAATAAAGTGTGGGGGCGAAGGAGAAATTAAAGCAGTGTCATGGTTTGTTAGCAGTCCAGGATCGTCCAGGATGGGCCCAGGCTACAAATTATATGCCAGAATTAATTGGCAGAAGCTGGTTCTCCCATCCATCATTCTTAATCCAGCAGCTATGAGATATTAACAGGAAAATATGTGCTGTTATCCATTTCCCCTTTGCTTTGTCTAAGTCATCGGTCTGGCTAGTTAGTTGTTTTCTTGATCCCCATCCCTGCATTGATTAAGTAGAAGTTGTACTGTTTGCTGTTACCTCCTAGGTTAGCTAGGCAATTCCAGGTGTGCTTCTAAGGAGGGTGTTTCCAGTTCAGGTACCTGCCATGGATCGCAGGAGTCAACAGCTCGGCTTCCTATAGCTGTGAGAAGCTGAAGGAGAACTTAGCTTCCTTTTTCAAAGTTCTGTTGAAACCAAAACAACTACAGAGTTCAATCTTGTTAACACAACATATGTGTGTTAGATAGACTACTATGTTTAGGGTAAGATTTAAAGGAATATAAAAACATAGAACCAACTAGCTTCTGCTTACCTAACCCTGGTTCCTACTCCCAGATTGTGGTAGAGTTAATTAAATGCTCTGATGAACAGCATTTAGACAGCTTGGGAATTTTTATGCCATCAGCCCACACTTAGCTTTCCCAAAGAGCCCAGATCCCTGCTCATTGTATAAGGGAGAAAATGACTTTGTACTCAGAAAACCTGACTCTGTCTTTCCTCCTGTATGTCTGACTCCAGAAATCCTTAAGATGGACCTTTTCCAATTAGAAAGGAGTAATCTTCTCTTGTCTAGCTCCTTACTGAGTACAGAACTTGAGTTTACCTCACTCGTTGAGGTGAATTTTTAAACTATTTACAGTATTTGTGGTCCTCTTTACAGTTTTCTGGCCTTGTATCTGATAGGACTTTTGACAATAAGGTGTTCAAGGCTCTTAAAAAGACTTTTCTCTAAAAACATATTCAAACATTATAATATTTTAAAAAACACTGTAATATTTTAAAAAATAAATAGATGAACTCCTCATTGAAAATTTTTTGCTTTCTTATTTTTTATTAGATAAATTGAGTTGTGTCACTGAGGCTCACAACCATTCCTTTGTCTTCTGAACTGATCCAGAAGGGTCACATGGAATTGTCTCTGCTGGCAAGGTCTTCCTCCGAGGATGCCTTAATAGGTGACTGCAGAAGAAACGTTTGAGACAGGTCGAAGTCGTCTTTGACTCAGTCTTAGCCTTTGCTTGGCTCTGCCACTGTTTTTCATCTCATTAACTCCCTAAGGGTGGGGCTGGTGTTCCCCATTTCTTTTCTCACCTTCAGCAGCATGTAGAAAAGTGCTTTCTCCACAAGTGGTGCTGGAGAGAAGGAAGAACTAGGAGGGAGGTAATGAAAGAACAAGGAACTGGAGGCTAAGGAGTGAGAGTGAGCCATGAGAAAATGACAAGAAGGGGATGGAGAAAGGACAAGTAGAGGAAAGAGGAGAGAGGGCTGGGGGGCACCTCCACCTCCTCAAGCTCCAGACAGAGGCTGTGGGCCTCCCCAGACCTGCCACCTACAGCAGGAGGCAGTGATTGTCTCCACTGTGATTCTTCTGTCAGCCCCTCCTTTAATGCCCTCCTTGCTGAGCGGAGGCCACCCTCCCTTCTGCCAAGTACACCAGAGGGTCTTTGGTTGGCTGCTGAGAAACAGAGTTCTCTCTGTTTCTATTTCTCAGACACATCTGCATCTGGGAGTGTTCACTTTGCAACTGGAAGAGCATAGGGGATTTTTCGGTGGCAGGAGAGGGTGAAAAAGGAGGAGGAAAATGGGTGGGTGGAATGGTGGCCACTCGAGGTCCAGCTCAGTGGACTGGGTATGAGGCCCTGTGGGCAGGTGTCTGGGGAACACCTGCTGGAGCCATTTTCTCTAGGTTGTCCAGGCTCAGGGGTGAGGGTGGAGTGTTCTAGGAGTTGATGGAGCTGCTTGGAAGACCCTGGGTGCGAGCAGAGCTGCTTTGGGACCTGGGTGATGAGGTGAGGCACAGAGCTGGCGAGGAGACCATTCCCCCACTTCTGCACAGGGCTCAGCACTGTGGGAGTATCTGAGGATGGTGGTTTTGGGAGCACCCATCAGAGTGTTCGTGGCATGGTTAGAGGCATTCCCGTGAGGGGCTGGCAGAGGTGAGACTCCTGCATGGGCTTGTGGGTAGGGGATAGAGATAAACGAGATGTGGAGTAGAGAGGAAGGGAGGGCTGATGTCTGGTGACAACTGCAGGCTTCCCTTTGAGGACCATCAGAAGTAACTGGGTGCACTTTATGTCTGTGTGGGGTTCTGGAGTCCTGCTGTCTTGAGCCCATAGAGTCCATAGGCTTAGTCCCTACGCCACCCCCCCAAATGATAGAGAAAAGAGAAGGAAAAAAAAGGCTGCAGCTATGATGTCTTAGTCCACTTGGGCTGCTATCAAATATCATAAACTGGGTAGCCCATAAGTGACAGAAATTTCTTTCACGCAGTTCTGGAGGCTGGGAAGTCCAAGAGCAAGATGCTAGCTGACTCAGTTTCTTGTGAGGGCTCATTTTCTGGTTCCTGGGTGGTGCCTTCTTGCTGTGTTCTCACATGGTGGAAGGGGCAAAGGTGCTCCCTTGGGCTTTTTTAATAAGGGCTTGAATTCCATTCATGAGGCTCCTCCCTTATGACCTAATCACCTCCCAAAGGCCCCATCTCCTATTACCATCTCCTTGGGGGTTAGAATTTTAACATATGAACTTTAGGCGGCCATAAACATTCAGACCATAGCATATGAGGAACAGGCCACTTGTCAAAACTGTGGGTCCCCTTCTAATGAGGCATCTTCTAGCAGGGCTGCTGTGGGCACTGCCTCTCTCTGCTTCCTGAGGATGGGCTATCTACATTTTATGGCCCAGCCTTGCCTCTGGACAAAGAGCTTCCTTCTTAAAAGGCCCTCCCCCTATGTTCTTGGGATGTTAAAAACCATGAACAAAGCTCTTCAGGATTCAGGTTGAACTCATTTTATGCTCTGTTGCTATTTCTTCATGTTCATCTTCATTTTCTTCCTGCCTGTTATGAATTTTGGCAACTCTAGACAGAGCCAAGGCTAGCCTGTGGAAATTGGAGAAAACTTTGGGCAACCTTTGGGCAGGTTATAAAAAGGTGCCCCTTCCTTGGAAGAATAGTCCAATGCAGGGTGCTGACAGTGGTGAGTGAAGCACAGGCTGAAATTGACCCTCCACACTCCCTTGGCCAGGAGCCCATGTACAGGACACACTCAGAGAGGTGCTGTCCTCTTCCAACTTCTCACTTGTCAAGGGTACTACTGTTGTCATATGACCACTATGCCTCACTTTCAATATCATTTTATTACCTACTTTGAGTTTTTATAATTTCTAGCAAAAATTATCTTCATTCTCCCCTTAGGTGTGTGCTTTTAAAGTGTTGCTCCCTAACAGTATGAGTTTGTTATTGCTTTAGCCATGTGGCCAGTCGAGTTTTAACTGATAAAACAAAATGACTTCAGTTATTGCAACAGAAGGAATTTAATGCAGAAAATTGTTTCAGCAGGTGATAGAGGGGCTGAGAAGACAGAGTGGACGAGGCCCTAGTAGGAAGCTGCTCCTGCCCCCAGCCAGAGACAAAGGGAGGAGGTGATGTTACCAGGGCCAGCCCTCTTGCAACTGTGAGGTTGCAAGCAAAGGACCAAAGTCAACCAACCAAGGATGGGAGCATGAAAAGACAGAACTCTTGGTCCCTCTCCAGCATCAATAGACTGCCATACCCCGTTAAGATCACCTTTCTCCTGTTTTGTTACCAAATAATAAATGCTTGCATTTGTTTAACTCTGTTAAGTTTTGTATTACTTGTGGCTGAACATATCTGGTGCAATATTTATCCAAGTCCTAAATAATCCATTTACGTGAATAATTACATTGTATTAACTGACTGCTTTTATATTCAACCAGCCCTTCAAAGGCTGAGGCCACAGTGACCTCTAGGCTTGGGCTGTGGGTACAGATGCTGCCCCAGGCCTGCAGGGGCAAGCTGGAGGTGCTGGTCAGTGGTCAGGGGCTGAGTTGGGGATGAAGCACACTGGAATTCAGTTCAAGGGTCTCCCACTGGATGCAACGATTGTGAGGCTCATTCAGCAAACCTGGCCACTGTGTTTCTGCCAGGGGTCTCGGAGAAAGTCATTTCCATTTCCTTTTAGCCAGCAGTGGACACAGGGCTTCCTGATTGGTCCACACAATATAAATACGCAATTATAGTATTTATCCTGGAAGCTCCCCTGAGCCTTGAATTCAACAATGCACTCGAAGATCTCCTCTCTTTTCTCTCGGGTTCTATGATCTCAGGGCAGTGAGTTAATGAAAAAAGAGATTCCTTGAGGCAAAGATCCATTTTCTCTCTTTATTGATGATTTTCACACCGGGGTCGGTTTTGCTTGTTTATTGTAAGCTGTAGTGTGGTGTATCTGCGGGAAAGTGCACATTGCAGATGTGTTAGTACCAACATTTGTTATAAGAATTGTTTAAAAGGAGGTTCATTTTGCCCACCCTCTGTTCAGTTTTGTTTGGCACAAACTAGGTGCAAATACTCCATAAACTGGGGGAAACTGGCCTCCAAATGACTAGTAAGTAAACACTTTTGGATGGATTTTGTCTTTTCTTTCACTTTTTGTGTATTATAAAGCTTTTTATATTTTGTCTTACAACCACTTTTAATTCTTATTAGCACAGGGTACAAAAGTTATGTAGCTAATACAATTAATCATCACCATTATCATCAGAACAGAATGTTTATAGGTCTTACTATATGCCAGGTACTGAGCTAAGCACTTTACAAAAACTAACTCATTTTAATCCTTACATCCAGAAGTAAGTGTTAGGGGTGGAATCATGTTCCCAGTCCTAACCCCCAATACTTTAGAAGGTGACCTTATTTGTTTTTTTTTTTTTGTTTGTTTTTTAAATTTTATTTTGTCGATATACAATGTGGTTGATTATTGTGGCCCATTACCAAAACCCCCCTCCCTCCTCCCTCTCCCCCCTCCCACCCAACAATGTCCTTTCTGTATGCTTGGAAGGTGACCTTATTTGGAGACAGGATCTTTACTGAGGTAATCAAGTTAAAGTGAGATCACTAGGGTGGGCTTTAATCCAATATAATTGGAGTCCTTATAAGAAGGGAAATTCTGACACACAGATATACATACAAGGAAGATGACATGAAGAGACACAGGGAAGATAGCCATCTACATGCCACAGAGAGAGGCCTGGAACAGATCCTTACCTCACAGACAGACCTTAGAAGGAACCAGCCCTGCCAACACCTTGATCTCAGACTTCCAGCCTCCAGAACAGTGAGACAATAAATGTTTGTTGTTTAAGCCACCCAGTGTGTGGTATTTTGTCATGGAAGCCGCAGCAAATTAGTATTGGAAGTCTACTATTGTTAACTAATAATACTATTATTATCTTCGTTTTCAGATGAAGAAGCTGAGGCACAGAGAGGAGAAGCAACTTACCTAAGTTTACAAGACTAGGTAGAACTTTGTATGTCCAGGATTCTGGGAATTAGAGAAAACTTTGGGTAACCTTTTTGCAGGTTATACAAAGGTGTCCCTTCCTTGGGGGAATAGCCCCATGCAGGCTGCAGACAGCCGTGAGTGAGGCACAAGCTGAACTTGAGCCCCGCTTGCCCCATTGACCAGGTGTCCATGTACAGAACAAACTCAGAGGGGTGCTGTCCTCACCCACCCAGGTCCTAGTTTCCCAGGCACCCAGATGTGCTGGAAGTCATCAAATGGAGTGGGTGTCTTCAGTCCTGGTGGCAGGATTTCATTTATTCCAGGATTTCCCTTTTCCTCGAGTCTCTCATTTATGTGTCAGTGGACTTTGTGTGGAAGTGGATCTGATGTTTGCTTAATTGAGAAATGGGGCCGTGTTTACAGTGAAACGTCATTGCATTGTGACCCAGGATCCAGCTGTTCATTGGACCATCAGAAGGTTGTGGGCCCTGCTGACTGTGGAACTGCTTCAGGTTACCCCTGCCCTTAACACCCCAGCAGGGGAGCTAGACACAAGTACTTCCTTCTTGCACACATTAGTACACACACACATCTCATCCACACTCACATTTAGAAACAGAAACATGCACACATGTACAAATGCAGGCAAACAAAAGCAATATTGACCAATAAAATAAAATAAAATAAAATAAAATAAAATAAAGCTGGAGGCATAACACTACCTGACTTCAAGCTATACTACAAAGCTATAGTAACCAAAACAGTATGGTACTGGCATAAAAACAGACACATGCACCAATGGAACAGAATAGAGAAACCAGAAATCAGCCCATATACCTACAGCCATCTAGTCTTTGACAAAGACATCAAGAACATACACTGGGGAAAGACTGCCTCTTCAATAAATGGTGCTGGGAAAAGTGGACATCCATATGTAGAAGAATGAAGGTAGACCCACCCATACCTCTCACCTATACCAAACTCAACTCAAAATGGATTAAAGAATGAAATATACATCCTGAAACTATGAATCTCCTAAAAGACAATATAGGGAAAACACTTCAGGAAGAAGGACTGGGCATAGATTTTATGTATACGACCCCAAAAGCACAGGCAACAAAAGGAAAAATAAATAAATGGGATTATATCAAACTAAAAAGCTTCTACACAGCAAAAGAAAAAATTAAGGGAGTGAAAAGACAATCAACAGAGTGGGAGAAAATATTTGCAAAATATGTATTTGACAAAGGATTAATATCCAGAATATACAAGGAACTCAAACAACTTGACAGCAAAAAAACAAGTAACCCAATGAAAAAAATGGGCAAAGGAGCTGAATAGTCATTTCATAAAGGAAGATATAAGAATGGCCAATAGACACATGAAAAAATGCTCAACATCACTCGGCATTCAGGAAATGCAAATCAAAACGACTTTGAGATATCATCTCTCTCCAGTTATCAAAAAGACTGAGAGTAATGAATGCTGGCGAGGATGTGGAGAAAAAGGAACCTCAGACAACTACAGACAGAACTGCCATACAATCCAGCAATCTCACTGCTGGGTATATACCCAAAGGAATGGAAATCATCATGTTGAAAGGACACCTGCACTCCCATGTTTATTGCAGCTCTATTTACAATAGCCAAGGGTGGGAATCAGCCTAAATGCCCATCATCAGGTGAGTGGATAGGGAAAAAGTGGTACACTTACACAGTGGAATACTACTCTGCTATAAAAAAGAATGAAATTCTGCCATGCACAGCAACATGGCTGAACTTAGAGAAAATCATGTTAAGTGAAATAAGCCAGGCATAGAAAGAGAAATATTGCATGTTCTCACTTATATGTGGGAACTAATAAAAATAAATAAACAAACAAACAAACAAATAAATAGAAGAAAACAGAGACACAATCACAATAATTCTTTGAACTTGTCAGGAGAAGTGAACAGAACTGAGATTGCCAGGAGTGGGAAAGGGGGAGGGGAGGGAGGATAGGGAGAAACTGGTAAAGGGCAATGAAAATCTGTTATATTGTATAATGATAAAACACAGCAACACAAAACAAATGCAGGCAAACACACTTATCCCCCAGAATATGCATTTACTCATCCTCAAGCAACAAAACTTGCACTTACATACTTACACAATAGTATGCCTTTTCTCACACTCCCTTCCACAGGAACGTGCATGCCCATGCTCAGACCGGTGGCCCTAGTCTTATCAGAGTGTGTGACAAGCTAGGGTTGTGCCTGAGGTCAGGTTGCCTGGAAGCAGCCCCTGAGAAGAGGGAATGTGTGCAAGTGATTTACTAAGGAAGTGCTCCTAGGGGGGACCAGTGAGGCAGTAGGACAGGCAGGACAGGGAAGAGGAGGAAGAATGTGATTTTAGGTGAAGGTGCAGCCTGGCCTGACCTGCTGGGGCACTCTGGAGCACAAACCACCCCTCGTTTTATTTCTCACAAAGGCGAAGTTGGTTTTCATACCCTTGCGCCGGCCAGGCACTGGCTTCGATCTCCCTGGCACTTCTGTCTATCACTGTGTCCAGGTAAAGGCTCCAGTAGCCCAGGGTCATCATCTGAAGACTGCAAGGAGAGAGCCCTTAGATGCAAAGCACACTTGGGAGAGGAACATGGGGAATAGCACACAGAACTGGTAGAGGGGATCTGGGCAGGGTACAGTGTGTGTGTGTGTGTGTGTGTTGGGGGAGCACAGAGGGCTCTGGGTGTGGGAAGATTTCTTTGGAGGACCAGAGGGATGATCCAGGGATGTGGGGAGCCGCAGAGCCTGTGGGTGTTGGTCCTGGCCCACGAAGAAGGCCAACTGGGCCTGAACAGGTGGCTCTGTGATGGTGGCCCACTGGGCAGAGGCTGTCTGCCCTCCAGGGGTCTTTATGTTTCCTTGGCCAGGATGTGAGCAGCACCAAGTTCAGCCTTGGCACCAGCTACATCTCTGTATACTGGGGGGAGGGGTGGATCACAGGGAAATCTCCCATATAATCTGGGGAAGACAGAAAAGCTGAGGTTCCAAGCACATGGCAATATCTCCCACCCCCACACTTATGCCCAAGGAAGAGTCCCAGGGCCTCCCCACACTTGTTTCCTCCTAGGTGGCTGCTGCAGAGAACTGGCTTGCTGGTGTCTCAACTGGAGGGGTGCGTGGGTTTTCTCTGCTGCTCTTCAGCCCCTTTGGCTGATTGGAGGTCAGTGTGTATGTACAGAATGACAAAATCCTCCAACCCAGGGAGGGGTAGGGAAGCAGACTAACATTTTCTTATTACCCCTCTAGCAGGTATTATTTTTCCCATTTTGCAGATGAGGAAACTGAGACAGGAGAGGTAAAGTGAGTTGTCCCAGGTCACACAGGGGTATGGTGGTAGAACTGGGGCTCTAGTTCACCCTTGTTCTCCTAATGGCTGGGTTGTTTCAGGGACCTGGGACTGCTGGGTTAGAGGCAGCAGTGACAGCGGGGGCAGAGCCGCAAGGGTGGGGTTCCAACTGGCCAAGCCCGGGCTCTCTTTCCTCAAAGTGAGAAGATAACTGGGCATTATGTTTCACCTGGCAGGGGCTGGTCTGGCAATCTACTGGGCACAAACATTGGGGATAGATAAAAAGGAAATATCCCTCATGAACGACCATAATTTTCAGGGCCTGGACAATTTTAAAATAATTTATTTACAAGAGCACAGTCCTACTGAAATGTAAACCAAATTTCATTAGCGAACAGCACTGACTGGTTAGGGCCGTTCCCAGGAAAAGGAATAAGAAATTGCTATATCTCTGTCTGCATGACTAAAAAGGTCACGATAACGAGCTCTTCCAGAAGAAAGGGGAGACCTACCCAAGGACACATTCCAGCTTAAACTCTAGGATGCAAAATTCACTCACTTACCAAAATGACAGTTTCCCAGCTTCAAGAATTAAACTTCACCTGTAGCAATGGTGCTGTTAGCAGCTTGCAAATATTAATTTTCTCTGCTACAAGTTATTTACTTGACAGCTGGTGCTCCACTTTCAAGCAAGATTGCTTGTGGTCCTCAAGATATATTTGGTAATTTGGTTAAAAACCGGCACTTCTAAACCTGCCTTTCGCCTTAACATTGCTGTGCTTGAAGACTGGTTCCTCAAGTAATGGGAGGTTGAGGATAAAGTCTTTGCAACATGGTAGCCTTTGCCCTAAGTATCAGAGAATTGGTAGCAAAGAATAGCCATGCTCCAACCTTCTCGACTTTTGTTGCAAGTCAGGGTATACATTTGGCAATTTACATATTTAAAAGAAAATATCTTACTAAATTTCCATGCATTTGGAAAATATTTTTCCCAATTAAACTTTTTATTTTGAGGTAATCGTAAATTTATATGCAATCGTAAGAAATAACAGAAAGGCATGCACTAAAAATTTTTGTGTGTATATGCATCTTTATCTCAGATGCTTATGAATACCTTTCTACTTAGTGTTTCTGGTTAGTAAGGAATTACACATACGGCATTGTAGCACCCTGAGCTCCGAGCTGCTCTGCATCAACTTCCCAAGCACAGAACTAAGTGGCTGCATGTTTTTATGTTCAGTTACTGTTATAAGGGAAGAATTTAGCCACATAGTTCAGAAGTCCAAGCAATAATGAAATCTACCTCAGGTTTGCACCTTACAACGGACCATAAAACAAATCATAAAGAAATCAAAAGAGGATGAAATAGCATATTTATAGCTACAGTGGAGGAGAAAGATATTTGTGATATTTAAAGTAATAGAAGATGTCATCAGAAACAAGGTGAATCAAATAAATTATAAAAGAGTTTTGACTTTTGGTAGTAAAAAAGAAAGTGAAATGAAAAAAATTAGAAAATTATTTTAGTTGTTATAAATAAGGCTTACAGTCCAAAATAGGTAAAGAATTATATGAAATCTTATGGTTAGGACCTGAATTCTACTTGAGAATTTATCAAAAGATATGAAGATATTGTTTACATATAAAGAAAGGCAGGTAACATCTTTCATTAATATCACCTTTACGATTTATAATGTCACTATATCATCATAGTGGATAGATTTGCTCTGTTGAAATGTCTTTTTTATTTTATTTTTTTACAAATAGTAAACTAACATGAAAAAATGTTCAGCTCAAATAATAATTAAATAAACACAGATTTGAACAGCTATGGAGTGCCAACATTAAATTAGAAAAAATAAATAAGAACAACAAAACCCATTGAATTAGGTTCTGCATAGAAAACCCACATACATGGCTGGCCAATCAGTAAGTTTTTCCCACTTTTCTGAAGTGCAAGCTGGCAATTCATAATAAGAGCTATGAAAGCATTCATAGCCTTTGACTTCGTAATACCACTTTCGGGAATATACCCTAAGGTAACAATCCAAATGAAAAAAAAAGCACTTATACAAAGATATTTATGGCAGCATGTTCATAATAGGAAAAGATGGAAAGTGACCAAAATGCCCAGTGAGTGGGACTGGTTAATTAAGTGAACCACAGTGTATCAGAACTCTCTGTGATAACCAGAACTTAAAAGTGTGTAAACTGTGTTCATATGTAGGAATGTGTATATATCACAATGCTGAATGCAAGCAAAGCAGAATGCAAAATAAAATATCTGACAACCTCATATAAATGGTGTCTGTGCTTTGAGTCTGGAAAAAATGTAGATAGATGTAAATAGCTGGGAGTTTTAAATTCATGGGATATTCTCCTATAATTTATTTATCTAAACATTTATCGAACATCTATTTGATGAAAATGAAATGGTGGTTAAAACTTCATAACTTGTATAATCCGTGTAGTAAATTCTTTTCTTTTCTAACACATAGGGTGTTTCTAGCTTCCCTTAGAGAGCTGACCTCACTATTTCTGTAGCTGGGTCATCATGGGTGGTAGGTCCAGGAAGCATCTATAAGGATACTGCAAGTATCTGAGAATGGCCATGGGAGGAGGGTCCCTTTTCCTTCTCTGTTTCAGCTGCTGTCTTCTCACTTTCCCCTGAAGTTAACACATGCTCTAAGCCTCGAAGAAGACTAAAGGAATGCTCCTTTCAGGTTCAGAGGAGGGACCTAAGGCAATATAGAGTGAGGGGAGGTTGGGTTGGGCAGGTGAGGATCTGACCTTATGCTCCTGGTCTAGCAGCCTTTTTGCCTGTGTGTACCTTATAAGGTATTACTCTTAGGTAACTTCTGACTGAAAGTTCCAGAAAATCCCGCTTCAATTGACTGAAAAAAAAAAAAAAAAAAAAAACCCAACTTCTCATTATAAGAAGCCCATGGGTAGGGCAGCTCCAGACTGGTTAATTCTATGGCTCCAGGTTCTTTCCATTTTTCCATTCTGTCAGCCTCACAGTGTCAGCTTTGCCCCTTGCTAGCTCTGATTGTGGTCCTGGCATGGCTGCTGTGGTTCTGATCCACAGACATGACACATAACAGGACTGTCTCTTTCTTTCTGTTTTCATAAGCAAAGAAACCTTTACCCAAATCTGCCTTCTACCACCATCGCCAGCAGCCTTTCTCTCCTTTCTCATTGGCAGAATTGCATTCCATGTTCATGCCTAAACCAATCACTGTCAAATGGAGTGCGACCACGAAGATCTGCTAGGATGAGAGTTATCAGGACTTGTTCTTGGAGATGGAGATTGGGTCTCCTTTCCCTGACACTTGGCTTCCAAGATCCTCCCCTCTTGTCCTCTGGCTGGAAAGCTGGGGCTTTAGTTTCCCTACTCTGCCACGTACTTCCTGCAATTATTTCTGCATCCAGAGCCACAGAGTGAGTGTATAAGCAAAGTGAGTATAGAGCAAAAAAGCAATGGAGATTATCTCCATGCTACGGAGACCCCAGATTCCCTGATCAGAGAGAATGTCTTCCCTTCTTTGGAGTTTTGGGTGCCTCCCTGTGCTATGGCTGCCACTGGCAGCATTGCCATGAAATTGCCTGGGGGTAGGGATGGAGAGTGGGAAGAACAACCCGCCCAGGGCATTTCTCTGCTCTCTGACTTGTAGGGCTTTCTTTCTCAAGCTCTGGTAGGAAGTACATGTTTCTCTTTAAGTTCTTTCTGTCCTCATCTGGTGCACTGCTCAGGTTTCAAATCAGCTTTGAATCTAGGCTCAGAGACACCATTTTTTTGGTGGTTCTTCGAGTTCTGGTTTCCTTCCCTGATCTATCTGCCAGAATGGACTCTTCAGAGTCCTTAGGTAGCTGCTCCATGCATTCTGTCCAGGCGGGAGCCATCCAGGGTCCTGGAGACAATTAGATTGACTCTCAACCTAGAGTTCTAAACGAAAAATTAATGTCTGCTCGGGCTCACATGGCTGGGAAATGGTAGAAACAGGAGCTATCCTTGGTCTGTGGGACCAAAGCCCATGTTTTTCATCTCTACCTCATGCTGCCTCAAGAGGGGGAGCCTGAGTGAACCAGAGTTCAAATCAGGCTTGGTTCCTCATCATGGCTGTCTTGGACGCTCATCTTTCCTTTCTTTAGGCTCATGGTGCCATGTGGTACGACTCAACAAACATATGATGCTCTTCCTGTGTCTCTTGTCACCTCTTTGGGATTTGCCATTGATGGGATAATACGTTCTTGCAGATTCATAGGAGGGAGAGAGCATCACAGGTCATTATTCCTAGCCCTTTGCATTTAGTCACGGCTTCTCAAATAGGGTATCTATGAAACCATGTGTGTCAGAGATACACAAAGCCTCAGGATGTATGCGTGGCATCTTCTCCCAGAATTACATATGCTCTGTGGTAAATTACTTGAAATATTATTTGAGTATTGAAACAAATAATTCCATGAATTTTAAGCTTAAAACAAAAAGCTTACACTTGAGGTGATAGATTCTCCCTCACAGCCTGCAGAAGGAATCAACCCAGCCAGCATTATGATTTTGGACTTCTAGCCCCTACAACCATGAGATAATAAATCTCTGTTATTTTAAGCCACCGAGTTTTTGATACTTTGTTACAGCAGCCCTAGGAAAATAATATAGTTCCTGAAGGTCCAAGAGAAGGAAGAGTTCAGGTGGGTACAGACAGTATGGTTTGAGGGATTGAATAGCCTTGGAGGACTCCTGGTTAGATATGGTGGGTTGAACAAAAACACACATATTTAGCCCTGCTTCTTCCTGTAACCCCACTGACAAAGAAGGACTTTTTGAAATTCAAAAATTCACCAAGGCAAATAAAAGAAGTCAACCAAGTCATTCAAATATCAGGGGTTGGAAAGCAGATGGGTAAGTGGCAATGGCCTTGACAGAATTGAGAAAGCTGAATCCTAACCTAGCAATGGGGAAATCCAAGAAGCAGCACACATCATACCGCAGAACCCTCATATCCAGGTGGGAGACAAGAAAATACTTCTCTGAGAAGTCTGATTGGGCCAAAAGGAAAGACTTAAAGACACTGACACCAGAAGTCTCAGGTTACCTCACTGAAGGTGATAATTGATGAATTCCAACCATACACTTGGGACTTCCAGTCACTTTTTTAGAGTCACACTCTGAAAAGCAGATAGTCTAGGACTTCTATATTATAAAGAAATCTTCTTCCATGTAAGAAAGAGACTAAAACAAATAGATACAAGCATTTTGGAATAAATAGTCTGCAGTAGAAAAGTGTGAAAAACAACTATCAATAATATTCTCAGAGAGATAAAAGAACATATTTTACCCATGAAACAAGAAAAGATTGATATCATACCAAGAATTACTGGAAATTAAAAATATGAGAGATAAATTAAAACTCCATAGAAGGTTTAGAAAAAAATTTGATGAATCTCTCAAAAGGTAGAAGAAAAAGCCTAGTAATAGTAAATAGGAGGGACAATCTAAAAAAGTTATAGAATCAATATAGGAGATCCAACATTTAAATAATAAAAGTTAAAGAAAGAGAGAATAGAGACAATACAGAAAAACACAAAATTAAAGAAACAACTCAAGAGAATTTTTCGGAATTAAAATCTCAAGAAATCAATGTGAGCGGTCCCAGTGAGTGTCTAACACAATGAGAGAAAATCAACGGACTCAGACACATCATGAAATTTCAGAACACTGGGGATAAAGAAAGATTCTAAAAGCCTTCAGAGAGAAAAACCAGATTATATAATGAGGGTCAGGATCATATAGTATTGGACTTCTCAGCAGCAACCCTGGGAGCTAGGGTATGATGATAGAGTGACACCATCAAAATATTGTCATTAGATGAGTTGACTTTGATGCCTGGTTGTATTAGTAAGGGTTTGCCAGAGAAAGTGAACCAACAGGATATTATACATACATACATATATATATATACACACACATAATATAGGATATTTTATGTATAGGAAGGTTTGTGGAACAATAGAATTAAAAGATAATGTGGATCTTTCCATGAACTTTTTGAAGTACCTGCATATATATATACACACATATCCTATTAGAGGTACATACGATGTGGGGGCTGAAAAGTCTGAAATTTGTAGGTTAGGCTGGAGATGCAGGCAGGAGTTAATATTGCAATCTTGAGGAAGGATTTCTTCTTTTTCAGGAAACCTCAGTTTTAACTGTTGAAGGTTCTCATCTGATTGGATGGGGCCCACCTCCATTATCGAGGCAAATCTCTTTTACTTAAAGTGCACTGATCCACAGAATACCTTGACAGCAACATCTAGGTTAGGTTGATTAAGTAACTTGGTACAATAGCTTAGCCAAGCTGAAGCATAAAACTAACCATCACACCAGCCAAACTGTCAGTTGTGTGTGCCAGGAATAAGACATTTTCAAGGACAGAAGGTCTAAACATTTTTATATGCCATACACCCCTTCCCAGGCAGCTAGTGGAGAATGTGTCCCAACAAACCAAGGAATTAAACCAAGCAAAAGGAAGATATGTGGCTCAGGTCAGGCTCCCTTGAAGACTTTGGGATATGGATTCTCGTACAAGTGACTTATTAAGGAAACCTATTAGGGAGTAGAGGAGGCAGGACAAGGGAAAGAGAGGAAGCTGAGCAAGGTGTAATTCCAGACCGCGTTCCATGGAGGGTGACTTCAGCCTGTTCTGTAGAAGAATTCTGTAGGATGAGTCACTTTGGAGTTGTCCCAACCTGAGGCAAGGGAGCTGACTTGCATACTCCCACACTAGTCAATCAATGGTTAAGGGCTGCTCTGGAGGGCAGGGGGTGGGGGATGAAAATTTGCAGGCACTTGGATCTCTGGCTTTAGACAAAGCACCTCCAGTAGCCAAGGACAGTCCTCTGAAGAAGAGCAGCAGGTGATGGCTGTTGGGAGCAAAAACACACTGAAGCCAAGAAGCTGTGTGTGTGTGCGTGTATGTGTGTGAATATGCACAAAAAATGGTGAAATGGAATATGACACTACAAACTGGGTTGCAGGAAACAGAGGACAGAGAAACAAAAAATCCCCCAGAATGATGGTGATGGGAAATCCCAAGATGACAGTCATGCAAACAGTTCAGATTGCTGGATTGGATCAGAAGACTAGGAGAGGGCCGAGCCCGTGGCGCACTCGGGAGAGTGCGGCGCTGGGAGCGCAGCGACGCTCCCGCCGCGGGTTCAGATCCTATATAGGAATTGCCGGTGCACTCACTGGCTGAGTGCCGGTCACGAAAAAGACAAAATAAATAAATAAATAAATAAATAAAAATTAAAAAAAAAGAAGACTAGGAGAGAATAATTCAAGAAGGTAAAAATGATAAAAAGCCTAATGAGCCTGAACATAGTAAGAGAAGTTTACATATATGGGGAAGAGTTTGTGGTTGAATTGATGGCAAGAATATAGAAAACTTAGCAAACGAAAATCCAAGACAATCATAAACTCCAGGGAAAACAAAATGTATTAGAAAGTAAAAGTAATCATAGCTCATAAACCTCATAATTAAATTGTTGTAAAGCTAGGTCTAGGGCTTACAGACCCCTCGATCCCATTGCACAGACTGGGTCACAAACCCTCCACACACAGGCCTATGAATTAGGCAATAGGAAAATGTCCTGGGAGCTGTGGGTGAAAAATTAATAGGCTTTATTCAGAGCTAGGAACAGCTGTCCTAGTGGCTTTTTGGAGTGTTCTGAGAAGGACCGTGTATCAGAGCTGTTAGTCTTTTATACTTAGGTCCATAACCCTGGACACCTGGGTGCCCATACACAATTACATTAAGTAGTAACCAAGGAACACCCAAGGATATTTACAGCAAATGCTCGGCAAGATTCTGAACATCTGAGGGGCCCTGACCAGGTTCCTATATTTTCCCAACAGTTGTAAATAGCATTTACACGGTCATAATAATGTAAACACTGAAGGTATTGAATTTAACTAAAATTATGAATCAAATCCATTGCGAGGATGGTGTTAGGAAGTAGGTGTGTGTGGTGGGGTTGGAGAGGGTGGTGAAAAGAGAAGCCAGTGGATGGTGCAACCACAAAATCAAGAAGTAGCAACACCAGCATGTTACTTACAGATAGGGATGAAAAAAGTCTAAAACGTCTTCTCAAATTTGAAAGTGTTTTCCTCTGGGTGGCCAAAAATGGGGTGGGATGGGGTAGTGTGTGCAACTGCTATTTTCCACGCAAGTCTTATACAATGATTTGACTCTTGAAACTGTGTGCATGTGAAATTTTATTAAAGGAGTAAATTATAAAAGGAAGAAAGCCCCACAGGCAGAGATGACAGAGATGTGGGTAATTAGGAAGAACAGGAGGCTGATTCAGATATATTTCAGATCTATTAGCTTGTGTCCTCTCATCCCCAGGCAGGGAGGGCCCCAGTTGATAACAGTGCCAGCAAGCAGCCTTTGATCTTCAGACTTTAGGAACAAGGAATCTTGGAACCTTGAAAAGTGAAACTCATAGAACCATAAAAGTTTGGAATCTTACATTCATAGTGATACTGGATGGCAGGTTTCAGGTTCCTGGTCAAATCATGTAAGGAGAACCTTTCACAGATCGAGCAAAGTCCACAACATGGTGAGTACGTGCTCAGTGAAAGAAAAAGAAGGGGGGTAGACAGACCGAACATTTAAACACAATAGGACTTTATTGTGAAGTGAAAATATGTGCAGAAGTGTGCACAGGTGGCCTCGAAAATGAGGACTGCCTCGTGGATTCCTAAAGGGAGGGTTTACATGTTGTTCTGGGACAGGGGTATTTCTTTATCCTAACCATGAGGAGGGATATTCAGCTGTGGGAGAGGATCTAGGGTAAGTAAAGCCTAATAGTCTAATGCGAGGTTGCATCAGCTTCTAGTCATGCATCCCTGAGTTTCTGAAATTTCCGATCATGTTCAGTGAAGTCACTTTCCCTTTAACCTTGTCCTTTCTGGTCTGGCGTCATGGGTGGAAGGTAGTGTGGTGGTCGTCTGCACTTTCGTCCCTCCTAGTGTGCAGGTGGAGTAGTTTTTGTAATCTGCAAAGTTCTAGGTATAGCATACTGATAGGTAGGGTGGTTAAGCTGTTGCCAGCTCATTATGGGTCCATTAACTGCCAGGCAAGGAGGTGGGTAGTGCTGATCCAGTCTGAATATTTATGAGTAGCCTCCCTGGGGCATGTCCCTATTTGGTCCTGCCTCCACTGAATATCATTTTAATTCATTTTTTCAAACTCAACTCAGGTGTCACTTCCTCAAGCAGCCTTTACTAACTCTTCCCCACATCCCCAGCATGCCTGCATTTCCTGCTATCCCAGCACTCAGCAGCCTATAGTGTGAGGTTAATGCAGTCATTTCCAGTTTGAACACAGTTGTTCAGGATCCTCTCCCCAACTCCTAGTCTTTCCCTGGAACATCAAGTTCAAGGAGTTGTAGATGCTTCAGCTTCATGGAGAGCTCCTGGTCGCTGGAATCTGAGATGTGCAACGTTTTCCCCTCTGGTTTGGTTTCTGGCATCCATCCTACTGGAGCTTGCTGAATTGTCACAGCCAATGGTCTGTGTCTTTCCTGTCTTGACCACAAGCCCCCTCTTTGTTTGCTGTTCCTCCTTAGCCATATCCTTGGGCCCCTTGACTGTACTCCTGAACCTCTGCAGGGCTGAGGAGGACTTGGGGGAGGTGATACTAGGACCTGTCTTCTCAAACATGCCCTGCCACTATCTTTGCTTCACTGCATCTGTACCTTATTGGGGGCTGTGAAACTCTTAGGGACCTCATGACCCCTGGAAGGCCTTACCTGGGCGTGACACACATCTCTTCTCCCACACACCCTTGAACTAATCTGGATTAGTACTTTTGTTGCCGCATAATAATTTTATCACAAACTTAGAAGTTTGGAACAACACATATTATCTCATGGTTTCTGTGAGCCAGAAGTTTGGCTGTAGCTCAGCTGGGTCCTTTGAGAGGCTGTAATCAAGGTGTTGGCCAGGGCTGAGTTCTCATCTGAGGCTCAAGTGGGGAAAGATCTGCTTCTAAGCTCACAGCATTTGGTTTCTTTCAGGCTGCCTGACAGAGAGCCTCAGTTTCTTGCTGGCTCTTGGAGACTGCTTTCAATTCTGTGCCACATGGTCTTCTCCATAGGCAAACTCAACACGGCAGCTGGCTTTTCAAAGCCAGCAAGGGAGAGTGTCTCCTTGCACGATGGGCACTACAATCATATGTAGTGTATTCATAAACACGCAATCATATGCATCTGTCACCTTTGCCATATTCTATTGATTAGAAGCAAGACCTAGGATCTACCCAAACCCAAGAGGGAGGGGATTACACAATGACATGAATACGAGGAGGTGGAGATCATGGAGTGATACTTTACAGTCTGTTCACTGTAGGATTTAGCTCCTTGCAGTAGTCTGTTTTCTGTTGCTTATAAGAGAACACCCCAAATTGGGTAATTTATAAAGAAATGAAATTTACTTTTATAGTTTCGGAGGCTGGGAAGTCCACAGTCCAGGGAACACATCTGGTGAGGGTCTTCTTGGCGGTGACTCTCTACAGAGTACCATAGCAATACAGGGTATCATATTTGTTCATTCTCTGCACAATGTTCTTTCCATCACAACAGTGTTACAATCTATCATGTTCCTGAGTGTGGCATGAGCAAGAAAGCTAATGCTCACTTGCTCTCCTTATAAAGCTGTCAGAACCACTCCATGATAACACATTAAACCATTAACCCATTAATGGACTAATCCATTCATGATCCAATCACTTCCTAAAAGCCCCACCTTTTAAATACCATAATTGTGCTTTCCATCCTCTTAACATTGTTACAATGGGGATCAAGTCTTCAATACATGAACTTTTGGGGAACACATTCAATCCATAGAACTCTCAGACCTTGAACACTCACCTGACGGTGCAGGGCCCCCACTTCTGCATTAATCTCTAACTCTCCCTAAACTTCTCTATCTCCTCCTGGCCTATGGAGTCATGGGTGAGAGAACTGACTTGCTCTTCTGCAGGCATATCTTCTCAATTCAGCTCTTTATAGAATGCTGGTTTTTTGCACTCATGAGCCAAATTTTTGAGATCTTAAGCTATTTTCTCTGTTAGAAGTTCCAAAACTCAAAAGGTGGAAATCCAATTTTCTTTGTTCTTTATTTTTATGCCCTCTTTCCCCTTGCAATAAGTCCAGACTACCCTAGCTGCTGCATGAGAAGTGGGGAAAGGTCGTGGGCAAAAGCTAATGGCTGGGGATAGCATCACTGTGCACTGCTGTGACATATGGCGGTCTGCTGGAATGAACGTAGATATGATGTTAGCGACCTAGGTGCAAATCCTTGCTCCACCACTTACTAGTTGGTGATCTTGGGCAAGTCACTTACTTTCTATGATTCTCAGTTTCCTGAGCTATAAAATAGGGATAATGATACCTACTCCTATAACATTGTAAGGATTAATTATAATAAAGTTGTTCAAAGCTCCTTTGTAAATTATAAAGTACCATATACTTTTGTGTTACTATTATAGTGGTTGGTTCTCTGATGGGTTGTTGAAATTGGCACAAGTGCACAAGGGACTACTCTAACAGTGATTTTAGACAATGCTCAATTCTGACAAAACTGCTTTGTAGTTCCAGAGTTGGCAGAAAGGGGCCAATGCCTTTGATGTAGGTTAAACGTGTAATAGCAGATGCTGACTGCAGACTTCTCGCTGTTGTCTTGGGCAAGCCCTGGTTTGACTTGAGATTTTACCAATCAGAGTTACAATACCAGATGCTGATATTCTGTGTGCGAATGCCTCTGGTAAATTATAGAGGTAGAATCAATGAACATTCAGATTCTTAAACCAAGGCCTATCCACCCCTGGGGGTCATATTCTAAAATGCTGTTTGGACAAAGTTTATTCATTCTCTGCACAATGTTCTTTCCATCACAGCAGTGTTACAATCTATCATGTTCCCAGTCCCAGGCTCTGTGCAGGGAGAACTATATTATGCATAGACTTGCAGAAGTATTTTCTTCTCTTTTGACTTGCTCAAACAATATTAATTTTAATAAGTACTTACAGAGGCCCCGCTGTCATTGGATGGTATGAACGACATAAACAGGCTATAAAATGCCTTTAACTTTCTCCCGAAAAATCTCATCTTCTGCTGTCTAGTAGCTCATCTTTTTCTAGAAGGAAAAAATTGATGCATCAAGTTGTGACCCAGCTGAGTGCCTATAAAATGAGAGAAGCAACCTGCTACATGGGCATGAAATTAGGGCCCTCTTGATGGTGGAAGGAACTTCCTTATGGGACTGTCTCATTCTGGCCACAGAGGTTTGAATTTGTCCTTCTGTCGTCAATCTAAAGATTGTTATCTCCTTGTTGGGGCCTTTACACATCTCTCTTTAAAGCAGGCTGAATTGAACAGGTGGTGTCTGAGGAAATGGCATTATTTAACATTCAGAGTGACTGTGGGTTCACATTGCCATAGGAAAAAGAAAGAGAGGGTGATTCAGTGATTCTAAATGGTGGTGTTTTAGGCCAAGTGAGAACTCAGGGTGTGGTTGGCAAAGGGACAGCACAAGTCCATGGGGCCAGACTGAGAAGCCCAGCTTGCCTGACTCTGCAGAGAAGAGAGATGGGGCTGGGGGTACCAGCGTTTGGGAGGCTTCACCAGCCTCAGGGACACAGCTGAGCAGGGGTTAAGCACTGCTCCCAGGATGGGGGTGATGGCTCCCTGCATTATTTCACTTTTCCTTGCTCTAGCTCACAGGTGGTAACTCTGGAAGGAGTAGGCAAAGGCAGGCGGGGGTTACTAACATTTGTGAGTTCTGTGTTCCAAGCCCAGTGTTAGGGACTTTACAGGTGGAGCCCCACCTAATCACAATAAGAACCATATCAAACAAGTACAGTGATCATAACTCTTGTAGCCTGTAAGACTCAGATGAAAAATAACGCTTAAAAATTTCTAATTGAACTCAGTTTGCAAATCCCTACTCCTGCTGCTAGAAGAAAATGTAATCTAGCAATATTTCAAGACTTTTCAACCTAACACATTAATTTTTTTGTCATTCCTGGTTCAAAATGTAACCATTTCAAGGTCTGCCTCCCAACTCCTCCCCATCCCCATGTGTTTTGTTCAAGGAAGTCTTCAGAACCCAGTGGCCTTGGGGTGGTGGCAGGCAGCTGGCCTGTGGTTGCCTCACTGATGCAACATCTGCAGCAGATGCTCCTATTTGTCTCTTCCCATCTCAGTATGGTCCCCGCGCTTATTCTGAGAGCAGGAGCATTTTCTTCTGTTGCCTTCACCCCACTTCTGCCCTTGCATTGCTGCTGATACCCTGAGTTCAGTTGCTGAGAGTTTCCTCTGATCTGGTGGGCAGTCAGCCCAGCCTCGGCTATGGGGTCCACTTGCCTTGTGCTGTGGGTACCTCCAGGCTGGTTTGTGGGTGCTCATTCTCAGTGACCTTCTGCTCTCCATTCAGGCCCAAGAAAACTCCTGGGGCTCCTACAGCCAGGCCATAAATTCTCACTGTCATCTCTGCAAGGCTGCCAGCTGACTCTCAGAGCTCTAGGATAGACAGGGCACCAGTGCCCTCTGCTCTCAGATCCTCTCCACCCAGCCTGGGCTTGGCCCAGGGCTGATATAGAGTCAGGGAGTTGGGCTTTTACAAAAGGTCTCCTTCCTCCTCTCAAAATTCTCTTCCTTCCCCTCCACCTTGGAACTCTTTCATTTGCTGTGGAGTACAGGGACAAACCTGCTGTTTCTATTGGCATCCCCATTTCAAATTTTTCCTGTATCACACCTAGAAAGTATCCTTTGATCTTAAAAGATAAATAATGTAGCACATTAGTTTCCAAAGGCAACTAATTGTTACTACATCAGTGGATGTCCTCCCCTTGGTTGCAGAGCCTGGGCAGGACAGTGGCTATACAGCAGCATGTCAGCTAATACTATAAAACATTATTCTGCTATACTAATATTATCCCCACTTCACATATGAAGAAATTAAATCTCAGAGAGATTGAGTCTTTGATAAAGTTAGTGTCAAAGCTGGGACATAACCTAAAATTATCTTAAAGCAGATGCATTCCCCCTGAAATCATGCTACTCCCCTGAGGTCAGTGCCAGGTTCTGGGTGGGCACAAGGAAGGGCTTTATAAGGCATGACAGGCCCAGAGCCACACTGGAGTTGTTTGTTTTGAGGTGCAACAGACAGAAGATCATCACTGGAAGACTGGTTGTGCTAGGCAGGGCTGTGAGAACCATGGAAATGTACAGGTAAGAGCAGGTTCTGGCAAAGAGGTCCCTGCTGCTTCAGCCAAAGCAAGAAGGAGGAGGTGATGGGTGAACTCCCACATATGCTGACTGTGCTGTGCATTCAAGGAATCAGAGAAACCAGTAAGAACCCCAAGTAGGTTCTATCCAGTAAGATAGCTGCAGAGGCAAAGGAAGAAAAGATCAGGGGATATTCTTTGCTTCCAAGGGTTGATTCACCAGCAAGCATAAACACCAGTATTGGGGAGCTGCAGAAGGCACATGAACCTCTAATTTCCCAGAAAGAACATTAATTGTCAGAAATGTAACAGAGGATGTCCAGCTCAAGGTGGTAGATTGAATCCAGGCATGTATTTCTTTCCCCTACTCAAGACTCACTGAGATAATGGAAGGAATAAAAAAGGTATAAGCCCTCAAGGACAAAGAATACAAAAGAGAACAGACCTTTAGACGTTGGTATTTGGAAGCCCTCATACAAATCAGGGGCTGGATCATCCCCTGATTTCCTGCTGTAAAGCCCACCAGCCAACAAGCCCCACCCAGGCACACAGGCCTCCTAAGACCTCACTTTTAGATAGAGAACAAACACCATCATGCATTCAAAAAGAGTCTCCCGTAGGAGAGTTAGTGACCAAACAGGTAAACAAGAAAAAGTAACTCTGAAGAAACATAAATGAGAAAGGGAGAAGAAAAATACAAAACAAAAACAAAACAACCCCTATAATTAAATATCCTCAGAGAGGTAAGAGATAATATTATATGAGGTATTTTCAGAGAGATAAGAGGTGATAAAACATGGAAGTGCTCCTGGGACTTAAAATCTGATAAACAGTTCCTTGGCGATCTCTGATGCCATACTGCTTCTCTATCTATCTATCTACCTCTACCACTTTCATCCCTTTCTCCTAATGCCTTCTCCTTCCTCACTTGGTTCTGATTTCCTGGGAAAGGTTGGACAGGATTCAACACTGTGTTAGGGTTAGGAGAAACACAGTAGTGCACCATAGTGTTGGTTCAGGACCTTGGACAGCAAACAAACACCTGCTACTATGAGAACTGTTCCCAGGTGCTCTGGCTAAGCCCAGAGCAACCCTGTTTGCACTGCAGCTTGTATCTCCTTAGCCACAGCTGATTGGGACAGAGACGGTACCATGCCAAGATGGGATAGTCATTCCCTCCTCCAGGAATTTGGAATTAAACTTGAGGGATAGCCAGTTATTTAGTTCCCTAGTGTAGCTGAAACATGGTGCCTCAGGAACTGTGGGTTATGCAGTTTGTCCCATGGGCTGAGGATCAGGAAATGCCAGTCTGCAGAGACAGGACTGTGAGGCAGATGTGCAGAGAGAATCAGAGCCAAGGGATGGACTCAAAATCATGATGGCTTTCTAGTTCCACCTTCCATTTCTTTCTTGAGAAAGGCTGCATTCTTCCTCTTGGATTCTGTAAGACAGTTTAGTGGCCTTAAAATAAACAAACTTCTCCCCCCTTTGTCTGGTTAAGCTAGATTGAGTGGGTTTCAGTTATTTGCAGGCATGAGAATACTAATGGGTACAACTTAGTCTCTAGAATAGCATGATTCACTGACACTTAGGACTGTTTATGTTTTCAGGCAGTGGGGAACACAGGAACCAGAAGTCCTGGGCAATGAAGAAGCTTTAGTGGGTACTTGGAGGGTTCTGTGTGGGTGAATTATACTAGACTTGGTGAATACTATAAGAAATTCCCCAACTTCACAAGTATCCCTGAAAGCGAGCCTGACTAGACTAGCTAAATGTTATTTGCCTTCATGTTTTGGTGTTAGCATTTGAAGTGCAGCAGATAGTTAAAGAACCTAAATGAGTTCAGCTGGTATTTAACTGTAGTAAGGGGAGATGCTTTTTTTGAAGAAGATTTTTCTTTCTGGTCTTCAACGTGTGCAGTATGGAATCCATTTTAGGAAGCTCCTGTCTGTACTAATTTCTTCTTATGCTTGGTATTTTTCTTCTTTCCTTCTGCTCTGTCTGACCTGATATGATGTCATTTGGGCTGTATTAAACATTTTTTTTGAAAAGGAGTGAACATTATACATTTCATCCAAAAAATGCTATTTCTAGGTCCACAATTCATCTCTGCCATGGCATTTTCCTGGTTCCTAAAGGACTCTGATACAGCCCTACCCTCTCCCCCGCCTCCCTTTCACCTTGGATTCAGCACTAAAAAATGTAAAAGACGTTAATAAGGCAGGAGGTGCTTTATGCCACAGGGTATAGATGATACTATTGGAAATGAGGAATCTTCTTCCTAAATGTTGTCAATTTGTTACTTTTCTGAGTCAGCTGGTGGCAGCTCAGCATGAGGCCCCGTTATCTCCTGGCCCAAGCAGCTGGCTTTGGGCGCAAGTCTGGACTCAGAGAGATTGCTTCATGGCCCCGGTGGGGCATTTCACAATTTTCTTTTCCTTGAGAAACTTAAAAAAGCCGTCTAGGCCCCGCTACCTGTGTACTTCATTTAGAGCTTCTACCATGTGACTCAGTTCAGAAAATGCAGCAGCCAGATCCCCGGCTGTGGGGAGGGCAAAACGTGGCTTTTAGCCACAGCCCGGCTGTGGGCTGGTGCCTGGGACCCAGGGTGCAGTGGGGATGGGAATCAGGCCAGTTTGGCTCAACAAACCCTTATTTGACACCTGCTCTGTGTGAGCAATTATGCAGAGCCTGAGGGCACAGAAGTCAGTAAAAGGTGGTTTGTGTCCTCAAAGAGCTTGAGGTTCAGTGATGAAGATGGAAAAATAAGACAAATAATATATAATGGGTGAAATGCAGGGAGAGAAGGAAATACAGGAGCAGGAGGAGGGGGCATCTAGAGTTGATAGGTGTGAAAGGGTGAGAAACTGGATTGTGGAGGCACGTGGTCATCCGATCAGAGTCTCAAAGAAGAAGTTGGAGTAACCAGGAGTAAAAGTGGGGGGAAAGCATTTGAGGCAGAAGCAAAACATGTAAGATGGAGTGGCCTATCTGAGAGACAAGTAGATTGCTGGAGTGCTCAGGAGAGGAGTGGGGGGCGGGGTGGAGAGTATAAAAGAGCAGTCTGGAGAGGTAAGCGGGACCAGGCAGTTGTGTAACATGTTGCAGGGGTGGGGGACGGGACTTTCTTCTGTAGGTGCTGAGGAACCATCAAAGCAAGGGTGTACCTGGCATCGACTGAGGAGCTGCACTTCAGGAGTAGCCTGAGGGGGCAGGCTCAGGCCCAGGATCCCTGAACTGAAGGGTTGGCAGCAGAGAAGCTGGAAGCCTTCAAGTGCTGAGGGTCTGAGCAGAACAAGGGCAGTAGGGGACACCCAGGTGGGCAGATGGGCAAGGAAGAACCAAGCTGGGTACACAGGCCTAGAAGGCTCTGAGTCTGAAGTCTGCACTATGATGTCAAGCTTAAAGACTGAGACAGCTACAGAGGGTCAGGATAAACCTGAATAGGGCAGAGTAGGTCAGAAGTCAGGGGCCAACTCAGTAGCTGTCTCAGGAAGGACCTGTCAGGAGTTATGACCTCTGCCTCTTCACCACCTACCCCTAACCACCCCATCCTGCTTAGCCAGTGTTAGGCAACGGCGAGTTTCCACTCGCAAGTTCATACCTAATGTGCTACAGGGGACTAACAGGAACCAGACCTGGTTAGCAGACAGCTGAGGAGGTCCCAGTCAATAGATGTGGTGGCTTGGGACAGGTGGTGACAATGGAGGTAGAGAGAAGTGGACAGATTAAGATGTATTTTATAGGCTGATACACAGACTTGGCTATGAGTTGAATGCGGGGATGAACGAGGTGTCTCAGGACTGACTTCCAGATTGCTGGCTTTTAGAGGTTGGTGAGGCGGTACGAATTGTTTATATGGTGTATTAGTTTGTGAGGGCTGGTGTCGCAAGGTACCACAGACTGCGTGGCTTAAGCAATAGAAATTAATTTTCTCACAGTTCTGGAGACTAGAAGTCTGAGATCAAGGCGTTGGCAGGGTTGGTGCCTTCTGAGGGTCAGAGGGGAAGCCTCTGTTCCATACCTCTGTCCTCGCCTTGGAGAGGGCTGGCTTCTCCCTGTGTCTTCACATCGTCCTCTTCTTATAAGGACACCAGTCATATTGGATTGAGGCCCAGCCTTATGCCCTCACTTCAACTTAATTACTTCTTTAAAGAATCTTTCTCCAAATAAGATCACACTCTGAGGTTCTAGGGTTAGGACTTCACAATTCAGCCATAACAACAGAGTTGATCAAGAGAGGAACAGTTCTGTGAAGAAACTCAGGAGTTTATTATTGAACGTATTAATTTTGAGATGCCTTTGATATGTCAAATGAAAGTGTCAGGCAAGCAGTTGTATATACAGAATCTGGAGCTCGGAGGAGAGGTCTGGGTGGAAATACAAATTTAGGAATTGTTGGCAGATTTAAATTTTATTTAAAGCCACGGGAATTGGCCCTGAGTGTGTGTGTGTGGGGAAGAGCACTAATACACAAGGAACCAAGAATCAAGGTTGTATCCCATGGAAGTCCACAGAAGGTCTTTCCACCACCTACAAGCCTGGGGCACAGTCCTCAGGCCTGTCACACAGTTGGTCTACAGGTCATTTACAATGTAGAAATGAACTAGATGTGGTTTGTGGAGTGCCTGGCAAAGGACTCCTCCATTGCAAATAGATATTTATTCGGAAAAAGAATCCTGACCATTTATCTTTGTAAATGTAACACATACCTATTATAGAACATTCCAGCAAATTAAAAAGTATGATATAAGAAAGTGAAAAAAATCACTCCGTACTGAACACTTCATAGTCTCTCTGTCTCAGCCCTTATTCCAGCCTTGGCTATGGCAGATGCTTTTGTGCAGGCTTTGACCTCCCTCCATTGGCAGCTCCTTGGCTCAAGGCATGCACACCTGACATGGCATGGGATGTCAGTGGATCCTGCTTGGTAATCACTCGTGCGCAACCTTGAAGTGTAGCAAACCTCAACCAATGGGGATGAAAGCCAGCAGGTAAAAACCTCTCCAAGTTGATCCCTGGGGGAGAGAAATAATACTGAGTTACCTCTGTATATTTCCTCAGGAGAATGTGGCCAGATAGACTACCAACTTCTTATGGTAATGCCCAACTGGATAGCATCTTTATATTGGCTTTCCCTCCTTGACTGTTTCATTTTCCTTGGTCTCTAGAAACCAGTCCCAAATAAACTATCTGCTCATTGCCCTTGTGTCAGGGAACCTAAACCAGGATACCCCTCAAACACTCAACCCAGAAATAACCATCCTCAATATAAATACCATTCAAGAATCTCTCTATGCAGATACACAGGACTGGTGCAAGGTTGAAATAAGTTTATAGAAAGGAGATAATTTTATACATCCTTAAATAGTACTTTTTAAGGAGATCCTTAAGAGAATCCAGTGCTGGGACTAGGAAGAGGTGACTGAGACTGGTAGGGTGCCAAATTAAGAAGGCACTCATTCTCAGGGTCATACATGCAAGGTCGGCCTCTCTGGTCTCACCCTAGTTCCAGCCCTAGGAAATTCAGTGGGTCCTCTTGATGACGATAGTCCCAAAGCTTGCATGGGACAGGGCACAATGCTTGCTGAGTGGGGGAGACATTTGGAGGCAGAGCATTCTCCTCCTGTACCACTCACAAGGGTGAGTGAAAACAGCACAGTTTCTAAGTTTCAAAGAGCAGAGGCTTTGGGGCCAGATGGGCTGGGCTTAAATCCATCACCTACTAAGTGGTTATCATCAGGCACCTGCATGAGATTCAGCTGTTGGAGAGTGATGGGCAAAGCATGTCACATTGTTGGGAGGGAGTCTTCTCCACTGGAGGGTAATTATAGTCCTTACTCATGAGGTGCATGCTCTGGGAATCCCAGGACAGTGAAAATCACTTCTGTCCTACAGAACTGGAGAAAAATATGGTAAAGGAGAGGACCACTAAGTTCATCTCAATTCAATATAAATAATGATCAAAGACCTGCTGTGTACAAGGCATTGTGTTGAATTATAGAGGACATAAAGATGGAGGTGCAGTTAAGGTAATATACACCCTTGAGTTCTCCTGATGGGGACTGTGCCTGGTCTGGCTGGTGTGTTCTGCAGAGGCAGCTGGCCAGGGAGTCTGTCCCTTATCTGGAGTTGGTTTGGTTGCTGAACTTTAGAATGTGTTTCAGAATTGGGGATGCAGCATAGGTAGCAGCAAAGAGGTAAACTAAAAAATGGAGTTTGAATGGGTTAAAAAAAAAAAGGAGGGAAAGAGTCATCTACTGGAGCCAGGGAAAAGATTGCTTGTGGACAAGAGTAGGGGATGGGTCAAGGGAATAAATGTGAAGAGGGTCGTGCTGAATACTTGGGACAGAAGCTGCTCTCCCGAGCTTGTTTTTACAAACTTCATGGCATGGCTTGTGGCAAAGTGCTGGGGCAGATGCCTGTCACCTAATGTGGGAGTATTTTCCTGCTTCTTTCCTGTGTTGGATTGAATTATGTCCCCCCCAAACTCTCTGAAGCTTGAATTGTGTCCCCAAAGTTTTATGTATTAGCAACTTAGCTCCTACTGTGACTGTTAAGTGAGTGGGAAATCCTACTATGATTGGTAGGTGGAGCCTTGAATTGAAAGGTGGAGACTTGAAGAAGTGATTGGATTGTAGGACTGTGCTGAAGTGAATGGATTAAAAATGGTGGTCAGGGTCGTGGTTCTGAGGGCTTTAAAAGAAAAAGAGAGTCTGTCTCTCTCTCTTGCTCTCGCTCTGCTCTCTCTGCTTCCAACATCTTGCAACATCAGACCCATAGGTAACTGTTGCCACCACCAGAAGGACTTTGGACTTCCCAGCCTCAGAAACTGTAAGCAATAAATTTTGTTTTTCTTATAAATAACCCAGTCTCAGGTATTCTGTTATAACAACACAAAATGGACTCATACACTTCCCCAGACTTAAGTGCTCTTGAGGAGGCATGACTCTATTTTCCAGGGACCACAGAGACCCTACGTGTGGAGGCAGTCGCCTGAAAATTAAGAGTTCATTTTCTTACAAATCAGCATAGTTTGAGCATCAAGCCAAGTCTCTGTTCTCCATTGCCCCAAATCATCTCATTATTCTTAACTTTGCTGTGGCTGATATCTGTTGGTCACAGAGTTTCAGCCATAAACAAGTATGTGAGCTTGCTTAGCAGAAGTGTTGGCCATGGCTGCTGGTTGCCACCCCCCAGTAAATCATACTCATTTTTACCAGGTATTAAAAAAATACCCTTGACCCATTTAATCTACCTTTCCCTCTTCCTTCTAAGCTCTTTGAGCATAGTTTATTTTCGCTATCTTCACTTTCTCTTTTCCTCCTTTGCCTTACATGTGTGCAACACGGGTTTTCACCATCATCACCCCATTGACACTTTCCCACCAAGATCCCCTCTAGATTGCTACACCCAATGGGCCTCTTTCAGTATTTACCTGAAGTCCTCACTCTACATCACTAGATGCTACTGACCGTTCCTCTCTTCTTGGTTTTCTCCTTTGGCTTCTGTGTTATTGCTGTCTCCTATGTCTGCCTCTCTCCATCTGACTGTTCTTGGTGGATTTCTTTTGTTTTTCCTGCCCCTCAGACTTTGCTGTTTCTTAAAGTTTTGTCCTGGTCCTCTTCTTTCCTTTTTCACCCTGAGTGGTTTTGTCCATTCCTATAATTTTGACTATAAGCTATTAGTCATTGACTCCCACTCTATGTCTACAGTTCAGATCTTGCTCTTGAGATTTCATAATACATATTTAACTGCTTACAGGATGTCCCAGAAATACTTCAAACTTAGGGTTCCCGAAATTGGAATCATTCTTCCTTAGCAAGCCTGATCCATTTCAAGTTTGTCTTTCTCAGGAAATGTTAACCCTGTTGATCGAGCTGCCAGGGTCTTGGGAATCACCTTACACGCCTCTTTCTTTTTCATCGCTCACATGCAACTGATGACCAAATCCTGTTTTTCCTGCTTTCTTGGTGTCTCTCCTGTTTATTTCCTCTTCTCTATGATCTAATTGATTTCCTTGACTCCTGTCTCACCACACCCAATCTATTCTTCAAACTCTTGTTGATATGATCTTTATGAAATACAAATCTGATCATTTCACTCTGTGGCTTAAAAGTAGCCAAAAGCTTCCCATCACCTAAAGAATAAAGCCTAGACCTGTTAGCCTGGCCTCCCTGAGTCTCCATAATCCAGCTTCTGTCCATCTTGCCAGCCTCGTCTTTAGCAGAGCTCTCTTCACATACTGAGCTTAATGAGTGAATCCATCATACAAGTTACTAATAAACACAAGTGTACCAAGCAGTTCAAGGTCTGCCCCTGTAAAAGCCCACTCACCATATTGATAAGCCTATAGGATGTCCTGAATTAAAAGCTTTGAAATTAGAGGCAAGATTTATCCTTTGTGACCCTATAGGGCAGTAGCATGGAATTTCAGGGAGATAGATTTCAACTCAGCATCACTTTCCACCAATGGGAGCTGGCCGCAGAGGGATGGATTTCCCTAATGTAGTGAGCTCTCTGCATCTGGAGGTGACCAAAGAGGCACGGCATGACTATGGCTGGCAGGTCAGAGGAGAGACCCCTGCACTGTGTGGAGTACTGGACTACAGGACCTCTCACCTTCCCTCCATGAGAGGGAGAAGAGGAAGGGGAGAGAACTAACATTTACTGAGCACCTACTACAAGGGTACTTTAAACAGTTCATGGAAAAATAGAATTGAAAGATAATGCAAGTCTTTCCATGAACTTTTTGAAGAACCTTCATATATGCCCTAATGCTTTATATACATTTGTTCACTTTTCCTCTTAATCACCCTAGGGGTGACTGCTATTACTATCTCCATTTTATTGTTGAGGAGTCTAAAGCTCAGGAAGGTGAAGTCACTTCCTCAAGGCCACTCAGAAGGTAAATGAAAGAGCTGGGCTTAGAATCCAACCCGGAGTTGTTCTCAGAGTGTATTCCCTTAGCAGCCTGGGATGTTGTTAGAAATGCAAATTCTCAGACCTCATCTGCCTCAGGCAGATCTATTAAATCAGAAACCATGGGGTGGGCCCAGCCCTCTGTGTTTTAAGGATCCTTCCAGGTGATTCTGATGCCCACTAAAGTTTGAGAATCACTGCTCCAGAGAACTTTTTATTATATTTGATTATGTACAAGGGAAAATATTAGGAAGAAAATTCACTTCAAATTTTGGAGAATTATGAAAAATAATCTGCTTTCAGTCTATATGGTTTCATCATTTAGTGTGCTGCCTTCTAGTATGGGGCAGGCCTGGGGCCTCTGTGGCAGGGCTAAGCATCCAGCAGCTTACAGCATATACAATTCTGCATGTTCAATTTGGTAATTCAGAACCAATGTTCCCTGAGAATAGCTTCTTGTAGCTTCAAATATTGTTTCACATAAGGAACACCATGAATCTGGGTAAAAGAAAAACAAAACATTAAAAACAAAGAACCCTCTCCAATTTAAAATATGAAGATGCCACAAATCTCTCAATGCCTTTTTTATAGAATGGGTTCAATAAAAGCAAGAAAAGTTTTGTGTTTAAAAAAACAGCCTGATAGAACTGCTGGTAGTATGCTATCATTTATTTTGTTAATTCAGCAACATTTCTAGTGAGACCCAGACACTATAGCTTTTAAAAATAATGCAGACTTGCTCCCAATGCAAGTGGCAAGAGCGAGAGGTCTCCATGGAGCTTTGCTATAGGGGAAAAAAAAAGAAATTAAAAACCGTCCACTAATGTGCTGGCGAGTAATGAAATAAGAATCTGACACTTGGTGCATTGAAATGCAAACAAGATGTCCCTGTGTTACCCTGGCAATTCATCATAAAGGCCAGTGCACTTCTGCTTATTATACATGAGGTGCGGTGAATTATTACCAGGTTGTTCTTCTAACAAACTTTTCAAACTATATGCACGATAGGGTCAAAAAGAGATTTATATATGTGTTTGTGTGCGTGTTCACTCACGCTAGGATATACAAATAGAAGTGTATGTTTCTCTGCCTGTGAGTACATGGAACCAAATATACCTGGATTACAAATGAGAAATTCAGGTAATGATTCAGGTATTTAGAAGCATTTTCTCTCTCTCTTTCTCTCTCTCTCTGTATATACATATGTATGCATGTGTGTGTGTGTGTATATATATATATATATATATATAATTTTTGAATGCATAAACACCATGCAGATGTATCCTTAGATAAAATTAAGTCTAGTGTCAAGGAGTACCAACCCAAACAGGTTTTGGGAAATGTGTTGCAGAGTTTTGGTGGGTTAAAAGGATCTTACAGCCAGCCACGAAAAACAAAACAAAACAAGATAAAAAACAAACAAAAAAGATGATCTTGAAAATCTGTTGTTGGAGGTACTGCATCATCATACCTAAAGAAAAAGTTAGGAAAGGAATGGATGAAGGGAGATCTAAATACAAAAACAAGACAGAAAACCTGAGAGGTGATCCTCTGGGTACTTGGGCTTTTAGAGAAAATGTTTGGGACATATGTACACCTCTGTGAACATGTATCAATCTATTCCCACCCCAAGTGGAAAGACAGCTTTTTGTTGGGAGGAGCCTGAAGAAAATAATACGTGCTTTGGCTCTTTTGATTATCCTATATTTTAGTGTAACAAGAACTTAGAACTTTAACATATTTGTGGGGGGTGTGTGTAAGGTTAGAGTTGGGGCTTGGGTGTGAGTCTGGAAAAAACTCGCAGTGAGGCAAGAATGTACATTATTACCGGGGAATGAGATTATAGGGAGGGAGAAACAGGAGGCTTTATTTATTATTTACATGCCTCAGTTTTATTTTTAAAAACTCATGGAAAGTTTTAAACATATACAAATATAGACTAAAATACTAAAAGCAAAGTAGAATACTTATTCCCAGTGCCAGGTTCAGCAATTATCAATTCATGGCTAATCTTGTTTAATTTTAATAGCCACTCTCTCACCCAGCTGCCAGCCCATTCCTCAATCTTCCAGCTTATTTTAAAGCAACTCCCAGACATAGCACTTTACAGTAATGTATTGATTTAAAAAAGAAAAATAATGTCCTAATATAAAATTGTAAAAGAAGAGAAATGAATTTGGAATCTATGATGATTCAAAAAGGGTTGGGGTTTCCATTGTTTAGTTAACTTTTTTCTAAAGCATTGATTCTCATACCTGGCTGATCATTGGAATTTCCTGGGAAGCTTTTTGGACGTGTAGATTCCAGAGATCTCTGATTAAAAAGTTCCACGTATGATTCTGATGATGGACCACGTTTGGAACAGTCGGTCTACTTAAGATAAACTGTTTCAAGCACCTTCCAGCACTTTGGAAAGACTTAATTCCATATAAGCAGTTGATACGCTAATTACAAATTTGCCTTATCTACTCATTAAATTAGGTTCCCTAAGGACTACTCCGAATCCTTGGATTAAAGGAGTAGTTGAATCTAGTTAACCTAGTTCTGATTAGTATATAGCCATAAAATAGAAAAACAAGTTTTCTTAAAATATTTTACAATTCATACTTATTACCAGTCTAACACTAGTATTTGTTATGATTAGTGAAAAAATATGCTTTATTTTTGCCGGTAGTTTCCCTAATGTTAATGAGAAAATGGAACATCAAAACAATTAAAAAACTTGCCTAAGGACATGTAGCTGGTTAATGGCTGATAAAGGACAAATGCAAAACCTGCACTGTGATAGGCACTGAGGGGCCAATGGCAAATAATATGGGGTTCCAATGTTCCAGGAACTTAGGGCACAGTGAGGGAGTCAGACAGGTGGTGTGGCCGTGACTCTCGGTCAACATACTCAAGACACCTGCAGCCTACAGTGGGTGATGACAGTAGTAGGTTGATCTCATTACACAAAGTCAGGTGGACAGAAATGAAACTCTTAATTTTTCCACATCAGAACTTAATTTCTATTTTGAGCTCTTATTCTGACAGCAAGTGAATAATTTCAATCAATGTAAATAATCTTGGTCAGTTCAGGATTTCCTGCCTCCTCCCCACTATGGGGTTGCAGTTGAGTTTGGCGGCGCGGAGGGGGGTGGGAATCATAATGCCATGGCATTGGGGGATGGGCAGATCCTAGTGTCATCTTCCACCTGGCATCTGTGGAGCATCACATGTCTATCTGGTCCCTAAGGGCTGGTTCATGTAGATTGCAGCTGTGTCTCTTTATCCCAGCCACAGTCTTCTTTAGGTGTGGGTCTTTCTTAGCTACTTCTATCACCTTCTTGATTGTACCCAGACAAGCTGGCTGTTCTGTGCACTGTGCTAGGAAGCTTGAGAACCCTAGGAGGCAGCTTCAGACCCATGTGGCCATTTTCTACTTTGCTTTTCTTATACAATGCTGGGCTTAGGGAAATCCCATAAGTTTTGCCAAATGCTGAGCTCCACCTGGAAGTTGAGCACAAACCCTCCTTATTCTAGGATGCCCAAATCTATACGGGAATTTTCCTATACATCTTGCCTCCAAAAGACTTGCCTTGGTGTGTGTGTGTGGGTGGGTGGGTGGGTAGAGGTAGACGGGGAGAGGTAGGAGAATAAAGGGCATGGGTACTACTCTCAGGGGCCCACCAGGGTTCAAATTTCTTCCTTCCCACTTAGTGACTGCAATACTGGTTTTTTGCTATCCCAATACTCTTGTAAGGTGCACTTATTTTTCAGTAGCATAATGTCGGTGTGTTTCCCTTTGATCTCCTCTCCACTTTGCCTCAGTTTCCCAGACTGTAGAATATAAAGAAAATTATGCATTCTAATTTTTCAGTATGTCAATGCCCTCCAACCAAAACCAGCAGGAACACACTTGTAGTTGAATAAATTGGGTTTATTACTTGGTGCAGTGTGGGACAGCACATACCATAGGGAATTGGGGTGTCAGTAAGAGGGCGATAGAAAGGATTTATTATAGGATTTGGGCTTGTGTTAAAAGATTCTGGGAAGGTTTAGGGAAATGGGGTTTTGCTTTGGATTGGATGCTGCCAGGAAGTAAGGTAATTCTATGATTGGGTATCTTAGTACATTTCATCTAGAAGGAGGGAAGAGTAGACCTCAAAAGCTGTGATTGGAAAAGAGCAGCAATCACTTATATTAGCTAGGAGAGGAGGGTGTTGGATATTCAGTGGCTTTGACCATGCCCATGGTTTGTCTGTGTTCAGATGTGTTTACAGAGTGGTCTTGTTTTTGTCTTGATCCATTACGTTCTCCTAGTAGCCTTGTCTGATGTTTATGTTCTGTGAAATTACTTATGTTTAGTAAAAGGACACCCAGGCCTATCTCTGGGTGCTAGGTCAGCTCCTAGCAACACCAAGGCCAGGCTGATAGTATTAAGCCAGCTGCCAAATGTCAGGCAGGGGTTGCTTTCTTCTTTCTCAGTATAAGAAAGGTCAAAAAAATACAGGTTGTGTTCTGCAAATGGATTTTTAGAACACAAAAGATAGGAATAAGTTACTTACGTTTTCCTACCTTCCTAAAGTCTAGCTCCCCAAAGAGGGGATAACTTTGAGGAATCAGGATATCCCGGAAAAAATTACATCAATTAAAAAATTAAAATTTTACCCTATCTGCATAATGACTTTATCAGATGATTGGTGCTGTGACAGAGGTAACACCTTGAAGGGGGAAGCCAACACAGCCTCTTCCTGTGACCCATGGAATGGCTTTTTCCATCAGGGAAAGAGAGAGGGAAGAAAAGGTATTCTAGGCAGACAGAAAAGCATGCATTGGCGAGCTGGGACAGACAAATCAGTCATAGTGCTTGCCTGGCTCACGGTCCCTTCTAAGTAAGACCAAGAGATGCCCCCCCACCAGGACAGGAGGCTGTGAGGGGCTGGGGTGAAGCTGACGGGTGTGGGAAGAGGAGACTTGAGGAAGAGTGGGAGCCAAGAGGGGGTGTGGGGAGTCACAGTTCTGAGGAAGCAGGGGCTGGAGGCAGAGCTGGAGGTTGGAAGACTAAGCAGCAGGGTGGCTGTAACAGACAAGTCCCAGGGAGAGAAGATGCCTGATGGGAGCAGGGTTCTATCAGCACCCAGCGGCAGAGCTGAAGTCACTTGCTCCCATGGTTCCCCTTTTTCTGCGTGTGGGGTTCTGATCCTGGACTTGTGGTCCTTTCCTCCTTCTCACTACTCCACATAGGTCCTTATAACTGCCCCCCCAAACTTATTTGAGTTCTTTGAACAAACCCAACTAAAACAAGAATAGAAGGAAGCAGGGGGCAGGCCCAGGTGAGGGCCATATGCTGAGACCTGGGGTTTACAAATGCCCCAACAGAACTCAATTTTAATCAACAGAAAACCCAACTCGATTTGGTCAAAGACCAAACAGTGGTGTATTGTTTCACATAACTGAAAAGGCCGTGAGTAGTTCGCATCAGCATCTGGATTCAGGGGCTCAGAGGATGTCAACTATTGATAGTGGAGAAATTGTTGGAGTGAGCCACGTTGGGACCCAAAACCACATGGGCTTTAAAAGATTTTAAAAAGACAGTTTTTTTCTTGGCCTGCATTTTTCTGAGCTCCCTCTTTTCCCATGGCTATTTGATATTTTGGACCTTGGTTATGGGGCAAGATGACATTATTTACATGAATGTAAAGTTGTTTTCCAGCCAGCCTGAAGCTACAGACTTGCATGTATTGCCCGGACCCTGAGATAAGGACAGGAGCAGAAACCAGACGGAGTCTTGGTGAGACTTTTCAGCTGAGACCTTGCATGACGTCCTCGCTGCTCACGTATCCCTCCCTCCTGCGTTTGTTTCCCACATTCCATTCCCTCATCTCCCTCTTAAAAATCCCCTCAGTAAACTGGAATCTTTGAGATGGCTTTAGCCTGGCTGTTCTTTTTCAGGTTTACTGGGGAGATGGTTAGCCAAACATGTCTCCTCAGGTCATCAATATTCTTGATTAAAGGCTAACTTCCATTTTCACCAACATTTGACTTTTGTTTGTTTGATTTTTTTCTGGGGGTAGGCAGCTGGACCTGTGAGTTTGGTATCAATTTTGGGGAGCCTCAGCCAGGAGCTGAGTGTGTCCTGTAACAATAACTGAACACGCCAGGGGTAGTTAGCTTCAGCATTCTGGATTCAGGCACTCAGATGATGCCAGCAGGACTCAGTCTCTCCCCATGTCTCTGCTCCATTTTTCTCTGTGTGGTCTTCATGCAGGCAGGCTCTTCTCCAGGTTTACATCCTGTGAACAGTGTCTTCTTCCTGGTTACTCTGGCAAAAGTCCTGAAAATGAAGATTGGATCAGCTTGAATTAGGGACCTGTCCCTGAGCAAATTCCCATGGCTGGCAGAACCTGGTGGATTGGTAGGATCAGCCCTGCTCAGAGTCATGGGTAAGACTGAGGCCAGATGCTTGGCAGGCAAATTTAGCAGATGTCTACCACACAATCTATCAATGTGTGTGCATGTGTGTGTGTGCATTTAAATGCATTAATTAGGGCTGGCAGGTTAGCTTACTTGGTTAGAGCATGGTGCTGATAACACCAAGGTGCAGGATTCGATCCCTGTACTGGTCAGCCGCCAAAAAACCCAGATCAAAATAAACAAACAAACAAAATAAATAAATGTATGAATTAGTTCTAGCCACCAGGAAATGGGGAGCCTCGAGAAGAAGAAAAAAAATACGTATAGTTGTCATCCAGAGATGAATATGTCTTTTAAGTAAAAATTAGTTCAGAAGCCAATACACATTTAATGTTTTCATTACTTTTTTCATCTTTCAAAATAACTGGAATTTCAAATAGTTGGTGGCACACAGTGATTAGGAGTGTCAAAGTACCGTAAGGAAATGAAATTCTGTATGAACCTACAGCATGGTATAGCAGAGAGATAAGTCCTGGAGTAGAAAGTATTGAGTCTGGTCATGCCGCCTACTTGCTCTAGTCCTTCAGTTCCTCTGGGCTTCAGAATGTAATCGGGGATAGACAACTTGCAGTGCTGCTGGTGAGGGTTAAATGCAAGATTAGATGTCTGGCACGTGGGAGGTGCTGACCATGGTAGCTATTGTTATCAGGAGCCTGCTTCATGGCTATAGAGATGGGCACTCCAAGACCCTCCTGCCTTCAGGCAATGCACACACCATCATTTCAGACTCCGTCAGGCTGCTCTGACTGGATCTACAATCAGCCGACCATCGGATATAAAGAAAAATCCTGGCTGAAATCAGTTGACAATGAACCCTTTAAAAACTACAGGTTGAATTTAGCTGATAGCAAGTTAATAAGTAGCTGGTTCCAAAACAGTCTAATTATGAATAGAGGAAACATATGTTAGACAGAACTCAATCTTTTCCTTTTCCAAACTAGATTGTGCATGTGGTTATAACCTCCTGTTATAAATGGCATTCTAAAACTTATACCTACGAGTTTGTAAAGCAGGCCCAGAAAGAGAATTTGTGCCTGTATGTGTATGCATTTGTGTGCACCATGTTTTGTGTAAGTAAAAGGATAAGCGGCATTGCTAAAGGGGCCATGCATCTGGGAACAGAGGCTGATGAGGCCCCTAGCAGGTGATAAGATCCTTACCAAACCCATGGTTGGTGCCTGAGAATGACTGAGGGGTTTGGGTCCCACTTGAAGCTGCCCTTGCTATGGTTGTCCACAGTAGAAAGTAGGCCCAGAGAGAATGTCTGAATGGGGAATTCACAAGCTAATTTTGAATAGAACCTTGCATCAGCCAGTAGAATGAGGGCGTCAGTGGGAACCCAGCTCCGTAGCTCATGAGTGCAGCACCAGGCTGAAGTTCTGCGGCTGTCAACTGTGCAGCAATGCATCTCCTTCCTCATTCTTCTAAGCCAGGTGTGGATCAGCAGGGGGAATGGGCTCCAAATCAAAGCCCACATGGACATCAGGAAATTTTTCTTTCATTGGCTCTTTCTGTAGCTTATAAAAGGGGAATGGCAGAAGCGTGTGGGACAGAGTCACTTGGCAGTTAGAGTATTATCACAGTAAAAATGTCAAATTTTAAGGCTTATAGAGAATTCTGATAGTTTCCAAGTCCTGTATTTCTAGGCTAGAAATAAGGCACAATGAGACTGTGGTCATCCATTCACTCATGTAACCATTCCATTCTGTTTTTAAAGAAACTGAAGCATTTTTAACAAAAGTAGAAACCACTGAGGGACAGGACTATAGATGTTCTCCTGTAACTCAGTTGATATTTTAACATAATTGATCATGAAAATGTAGTTCAGAGTGTCCTAAAAGAAAGGGAAACATGTTTCTGAGACATATCAGCACATCGGGAGAGAAACTTTTTCTTGTGATAATTTCCATATAGAAGTGTTAAGCAAGTATATGAGCTTCTTTAACTTAGTTGTTCAAGTGCCTGGACTAGCAGCTTCAGAGTTCTTGGGCCCAGACCTGTGAATTGGATGTTCTGGGGTTGGGTCCCAGCAATCCGAGGTTCAACAAGCCCACCAGGTGTTTCTGATGGATGCTCAAATTTGAGAACCATTCCTCTAAATGCTGTGCTAAAGTGTTTATTATTATTCTGAAGCCTGCCTGTCTTTTTTAGCATACCCTCAACAATCTACAAGTGCAGGTGACCCATTTCTTGGCCTCCCCCATGCCTATGGTCTTTGTATTACACTGGAACAGGGACCAGCTCTATTCAACACCCACCTGTTTTTAGGAAGGCGGTGGCTATTTTTGGAGGTCATGATCTATCAGAGTTCTTTTCACCTTCAGACTTGTAGCAATGTAATGTGAATGCTCCTCTGCATTTTTTTTTCAGCTGCAAACCTTTGTCAGTATTGTGAGGAAAAAAACCCTGTGCAATATAACTAGCATAATTTCTTCTCAGTTTCTCCATTAATACGTGGCTTACCATTTTACTAGAGGTAGAAATTTAATTTATATTTAGTAAATCTAATCAAAATTTCTAATTTGCCACAACACATTTATATGTGTCTTTTCTCTTGAAATCAGCACACTAATCCATCTGGATATTTGCAGAACAACTAGGTTTTCCCTTTATACGGCATTTCATGCTTTCTAATTTTTAATTATATATATATATATATTTATTTATTTATTACAAATACTCATGAGATACAAAGCTGATTGTCCCCCCTCTTGTCCATGATGTGGGGGCCAGATTCATACCGGGGGCATACCCATTACCAAAAATTACTTTTGTACCCTTTGTTCCCTCCCAATTATCCCCCAACCTCCCTCCCCTTCCCCCTCTCCCCTCAACTCCAATTTGTAGCCCTAGGAATGTTCCCCTGCTCTGTTGGATCACGGCACTACTGTGTTCTTTCTTTCCTGCCTTCCTTTCTCTCTTAACTCCCACATATAAGTGAGCACATGTGGTATTTATCCCTCTGTGCTTTGCTTGTTTCACTCAACATAAGTTTCTCCAGGTTCATCCATGTTGTTGTAAATGGGAGTATTTCATTCTTTTTTATGGCAGAGTAGTATTCCATTGTGTATATATACCACAGTTCGCTTATCCAATTATCTATTGATGGACATTTAGGTTGGTTCCATATCTTGGCTATTGTAAACAGAGCTGCAATGAACATGGGAGTGCAGGTATCCCTTCAACATGATGATTTCCATTCCTCTGGGTATATTCCTAGAAGAGGGATTGCTGGATCATATGGAAGATCTATCTGTAGTTGTTTGAGAAACGTCCAAATTGTTTTCCAAAGTGGTTGTACTAATTTACAGTCCCACCAACAGTGCAGTAGTGTTCCCTTCTCTCCACACCCTCGCCAGCATTTGTTATTCACCGTCCTTTTGATTATAGCCAGTCTAACTGGAGTGAGGTGGTATCTCAATGTGGTTTTAATTTGCATTTCCCTGACGACTAGTGATGTTGAACATTTTTTCATGTATTTGTTGGCCATTTGTATGTCTTCCTTTGAAAAATGTCTATTCAGCTCCTTTGCCCATTTTTTAATTGGGTCATTTATTTTTTTACTGTATAATTGCTTGAGTTCTATGTATATTCTGGATATTAGTCCCTTGTTGGATGCATAGTTGGCAAAAATTTTCTCCATTCTGTAGGTTGTCTTTTCACTCTGTTGATTGTTTCTTTTGCTGTGCAGAAACTTTTTAGTTTGATATAGTCCCATTTGTTTATTTTTTCTTTTGCTGCTTGTGCTTTCAGGCTCATGTTCATAAAGCTTGTGTCCAGACCTAACTGCCGAAGTGTTTACCTATATTTTCCCATAGTAATTGTACAGTTTCAGGTCTTATACCTAGGTCTTTAATCCATTTTGAGTTGATTTTAGTGTATGGTGAGAGATGCATATCTAGTTTCATTCTTCTGCATATGGATATCCAGTTTTCCCAGCACCACTTGTTGAAGAGGCAATCTTTTCCCAAATGTAGATTTTTGTTGCCTTTGTCTAATATCAGATGGCCATAAGCCTGAGGAGTGATTTCTGGGTTCTCAATTCTACTCCACTGGTCTGAATGTCTATTTTCATACCAATACCATGCTGTTTTGGTGACCACAGCTTTGTAGTATAATTTGAAGTCAGGCAGAGTTATGCCTCCGGCTTTGTTTTTTTTTTTTGCTCAGGATTGCTTTGGCTATTCAGGGTCTTTTGTTTTTCCATATGAAAGGTAAGATTGTTTTTTCCATTTCTGTGAAGAATGTCATTGGTATTTTGATGCAGGTTGCATTGAACCTGTAGATCACTTTGGGTAGTACAGACATTTTCACAATGTTAATTCTTCCAACCCAAGAGCATGGAATATCTTTCCATCTTTTTGTGCCTTCTTTAATTTCTTTCAGAAGTGGTTTGTAATTCTCATTGTAGAGGTCTTTCACCTCCTTGGTTAAGTTGATCCCTAGGTATTGTATTTTTTTGGTGACAATTGTAAATGGGCTTACTTTCTTTATTTCTCTTTCTGTTAATTCATTATTTGAGTATATAAATGCTACTGATTTGGGGGCATTTATTTTGTATCCTGCAACATTACTGAAGTTATTCACTAGCCCTAGGAGTTTTTTGATAGAGTCTTTAGGTTTTCTATGTATAGTATCATGTCATCTGCAAATAGGGAAAGTTTGACTTCATCTTTTCCAATCTGGATTCCCTTTATTTCTTTCTCTTGCCTGATTGCTCTAGCTATTACCTCCAGCACTATGTTGAATAGAAGTTGTGAGAATGGACATCCTTGTCTTGTTCCTGTCCATAAGGGGAAGGACTTCAATTTTTCCCCATTCAGAATAATACTGGTGGTAGGCTTGTCATAAATGGCTTTTATTGTGTTAAGATATTTTCCTTCTATACCTAATTTGTTGAGAGTCTTTATCATGACGGAATGTTGAATTTTGTCAAATGCCTTTTCAGCATCTATTGAGATGATCATATGGTCTTTGTCCTTGAACTTGTTGATGTGATGTATCACGTTTATTGACTTTCAAATGTTGAACCATCCTTGCATCCCTGGGATGAATCCCACTTGATCATAGTGTGTAATTTTTTTTAATATATTGCTGTATTCTAATTGCTAATATTTTGTTCAGGATTTTAGCATCTAGGTTCATCAAGGATATTGGCTTGTAATTTTCTTTTTTTGTTGTGTCTTTATCTGGTTTTGGTATCAGAGATATGTTGGCATCATAGAATTAGTTTGGGAGAATAGCATCTGTTTCAATTGTTTGGAACAGTTTCATGAAAATTGGCATTAACTCCTCTTTAAAAGTTTGATAGAATTCAGCTGTAAAGCCATCCAGACCTGGACTTTTTTTTGTTGGAAAATTGCTCATTATTTCTTCAATCTCCTTGCTTGTTATTGGTTTGTTCAGGTTTTCTATCTTTTCTTGGTTCAGTCTTGGTAATTTATATGTGCCTAAAAACTTATCCATATCTTTCAGATTTTCAAATTTGTTGTCATACAGTTGTTTATAACAGTCTCTAATGATTGTTTGTATTTCTGTGGTGTCAGTTGTAACGTTTCCCTTTTCATTTCTGATTTTTGTCATTTGGGTCTTCTCTCTCCTTTTCTTTTTTAATCTAGCTAATGGTATGTCTATTTTGTTTATCTTCTCGAAAAACCAACTTTCAGTTTTGTTGATCTTTTCTATTGATTTTTGGGTCTCTATTTCGTTTAGTTCTGCTCTGATCTTAACTATTTCTTTCTATCTACTGCCTTTAGGTTTGGATAGTTGTTGTTTTTCAAGTTCTTTGAGGCTTAGCATTAGGTCTTTTATTTGGAGTCTTTCCATTTTTTTTGATATAAGCATTTACTGCAATATATTTGTCTCTTAGTACTGCTTTTGCAGTTATCCCACAAGTTTTGGTATGATGTATTTTTATTTTCATTAGTTTCTAGAAATTTTTTGATCTCCTGTTTAATTTCTTCTTGTACCCATAGGTCATTCAGGAGCCTATTATTTATTTTCCATGTATTTGTATATCTTCCAGCAATTTGTTTATTGTTTATCTCCAGTTTTAGTCCATTATCTTCTGAAAAGATTGTTGGAACGATTTCAATTTTTTAAAATTTGCTGAGACTAGATTTGTGACGTAATATGTGGTCTATCCTGGAGAATGTACCAGGTGAGCTGATGAGAAGAAAGTGTATTCTTTAGCTTTTGGGTGAAATGTTCTGTACATATCTGCCAAGTCCAGTTGGTCTAGGGTGTAGATTAAAGCTTGTGTCTCTTTGTTGACTTGTTGCCTGGAAGTCTTGTCCCATACTAAGAGAGGTGTGTTCAGATCACCCACTATTAATGTATTAGGTCCTATGTCCTTCTTTAGGTCTAAGAGTGTTTGCTTAATATATCTGGGTGCTCCAGTACTGGGTGCATACATGTTTATGATTGTTATGTTTTCTAGCTGGATAGTTCCCTTTATCATTATATAATGGCCTTCTTTGTCTTTTTTAATGTTTTTTGATTTAAAGTCTATTTTGTCCAATATAAGAATAGCTACTCCTGCTCATTTTTGGTTTCCATTTGCATGGTATATCTTTTTCCATCCCTTCACTTTTAGTCTATGAGTGTCTTTACAGGTGAGGTGGGTCTCTTGAAGACAGCATATAGTTGGGTCTAGATTTTTTTTAAAAAATTTTTATTTTGTCGATATACAATGTGGTTGATTATTGTGGCCCATCACCGAAACCTCCCTCCCTCCTCCCTCCCCTCCCTCCCACCCAGCAATGTCCTTTCTGTTTGCTTGTCGTATCAACTTCAAGGAATTGTAGTTGTTATATCTTCTCCCCCCCCGTTTTTTTTTTGTGTGTGTGAATTTATTTATTTATTTTTAGCTCCCACCAATAAGTGAGAACATGTGGTATTTCTCTTTCTGTGCTTGACTTGTTTCACTTAATATAATTCTCTCAAGGTCCATCCATGTTGTTGCAAATGGCAGTATTTCATTTGTTTTTATACCTGAGTAATATTCCATTGTGTAGATTTTTAATTCAGTCAGTTAGTCTGTGTCTTTTGAATGGGGAGTTTAGTCCATTCACATTCAGAGTAGTTATGAGAAGTGTTGTTTAATTCCCATCATTTAATTGCTACTTGTTTAGGTGGTTTAAATATCTATTGATCATTATTTCCTCTTTTATTTCTCTTCTTCAATGTGAGTTGGGAATTTAAGGTGGAATGATTTAGCTTCTTTCTCTTTCATTTCTAGAAGTTCTGCTACACTCTTTTTTATGGTATTAACCTCTGTGTAGATTTCCTCCTTCATATACTGGGTGTTTTTTCTCATTTCATTGTGTTCTCTAATTGAGTCTTCCTTTATTTCTTCAAGTTTTCTTAAGATCTTTACTTGAAATTCTTTTCAAGATATTTCCAGGATTCCCTGTTCCATGGAGTCTGACTTTGGGGCATTACTGTATCCTTTCGGTGGTGTCATTTCTTCTTGATTGTTTGTGCTTCTAGTGTTTTTTGCTGATGCTTGGTCATTTGGTAGGGGGTTTGCTTCTTCTATTACACTGAGGTTGGCTGTGGAGTGGCCTTGGTTGCTACTATGGGGGGTGAATTGTCTTTGCTTGACAGTAGGTGTGGTGGTGGTTATGTTAAACCACCTTGGTTCCTGTTCTAGACTCTGTGGTTGTAGAATGAGCCCCTAGCACATGGAGTTCTGCTGGGCCAAACTTGGTGGGTTGGAACTGTAGGCTGGTGCTCCCCCCTGGGTCTGATGTGAGATGAGGTGCTGCGTGAAGCCACATGGTTCCACTGGCTGGTGTTGCTGCCAGCCACCCCCGGTGGGCCACCTGTGTGGTGCCAGTTCAGGGTATGGGGGCAGGGCCTGGAGTTCCCCCTGCCTGAGTCCAAGGCAGTGGGGTGAGGAAGCCATGTGGAGCCTCCCAGTTCTGCTGTTTGGTGCTGCTGCCAGCTGCTTCCAGCGGGCTCCCCTGTGTGGAGCCAGTTCAGGGCACAGGAGCGGGGCCTGGACCTCTCCCTCTGCTTGGTTCAAGGCGGTGGGGTGAGGGAGCCACATGGAGTTGTGGTTCCATTGGCTGGCACCGGGAGGCTCACCTGCATGATGCTTATTCAGGGTGCCAGGGCGGAGCCTCTCTTTCAATTTTTAAAAAGCAAACTTGATGAACAACTTTATTAAGAGCAAATATAAAATCTACACAGTTTTCCTTCAGTTTCAAAGACAAATGAGTGACTCATTTTGATTTTTATTCAGGTTTATTATGTTATACAGACTCACCCAATGCTTATTACACTTTTGGAACATCTTCAGGGATTCTGCATTTATAGCATTTCAAACTTTTGGTCAATTTCAAATAGAATATTATGTGTGTGACCTTTCTTCTTTGGTTCACCCTACCTGGGACAATGCCACTTACGTTCTCTCTGTACAAGACCACATAGCCTTGATTAGTGTAGCTACATAGTCAGCCTTAAAACTGGGTAGACTGATTCTTCCTACTTTTATGAAATTTTTGATAGTTATTCTATTCCTTTGCCTTGCTATAAAAATTTTAGCAAAAGTTCTTTCTGGGATTTTGGTAGGAATTGCATTAAACTGTATATCAATTTGGGAAGAATTGACATCTTTACCATGTTGAGTTTTCCAATCCATGAACACGGTTTGTCTCTCCATTTATTTAGATCTTATTTGCTTTCTTTTATCAGCATTGTGTAGTTTTCAGGACACAAATCTTGTACATGTTTTGTTAGATTTACACCTAAGTATTTCAGTTTTTGAGAGGTTGTAAATGGTATTGTATTTTAAAATTTGGTGTCCATGTGTTCATTGCTAGTATGTAAGAATACAATTGAAATCTTTTATGTTTATTTTATGTCCTATGACCTTGTTGAACTCACTTATTAGTTCTTGGAGGTTTTTTTTTTCTGTTTTTTTGTAGATTCCTTGGGATTTTCTATGTAGATAATAACGTTACCTAAAAATAGGAACAGTTTTATTTCTTCCTGTCTGAGCTGTATACATTTCACTCCCTTTTCTTGCCTTAGAGCACTGGATAGAACTTATGGCATTATGTTTACAAAGAGTGGTGAGAATGGACATCCTTGCTTTGCTACTGATCTTATGGGGAAAGCATTTAGTCTCTCACCATTAAGTATGCTGTTAGCAACAGATTCTTTTTGTACATGTTTTTTATCAAGTTGAAAACATTCCCATCTATTCCTATTTTTTTTGAAAGTTTTTAAAAAAATCATGAATGAGTATTAGATTTTTGTTCAATGCTTTTTCTGCATTGACTGACATGATTATGTGATCTTTTTCTTCTTTAACTTGTTAATGTGGTGAATGACATTGATTAATTTTGAATACTGAAACATCATTGCATCCCTGGGGAAAACCCCCACATAGTTATGGTATATGATTCCTTGTATATATTATGGAATTTTGTTAGCCGATATTATGGTAAGGATTTTTGCATCTATACTAATGAGGGATATAGATTGGTCATTTTCTTTTTTTGTATGGTTTTCGTCTGGATTTGGCATCAGGGTAATATGACCATTAGCTTTATAAAATGAATTGGGAAGTGTTCTCTCCTCTTCTATTTTCTAGAAAAGATTGTGTACAATTGGTATTAATTATTTCTTAAACATTTAGTAGAATTCTTTGATGAAACCATTTGAGCCTGGGGATTTCTTTTTTGGTAGTTTTTAACTTATAAATTAAATTCCCCTAATAGTTATAAGGCTACCTAAATGATTTGTTTAATATTGGGTGAGTTGGGGTAGTTTGTGTTTCTTGAGAAAGTGAGACATTTTATCTATTGTCATATGCATGTGTGTATAATTGTTCACAGTATTCTCTTTCTATTTTCTTGATGTCTGCAGGGTCTGTAGTAATATTGCCTGTTTAATTCCTGGCATTGGTAATTTGTACATTCTTTTTTCCCTCTCAGTTTTGATAGATATTTCTTAGTTTTATCGATCTTTTCAAAGAACCAGCTGTATTTCATTGATTTTAATCTATTGTTTTTCTGTTTTCAATTTCATTGATTTCTGCTCTTATCTTTATTATGTCCTTCTTTCTGCTTGCTTTGGGTTTATTTTGCACTTCTTTTTCTAGCTTCATCAGTTGGGAGCTTAGATTATTAATTTGAGACTTTTCTTTTTTTCTAATGTTTGCAATCAGTGCTACAAAATTTCCTTTAAGTATTGCTTTAGTTGTGTTGCACAAATTTGGTCATGTTGTAGTTTTCATTTTCATTCAGTTCGAATCATTTTTTGGTTTTCCTTGATACTTCATCTTTGATTCATGCATTATTTGGAAGTGTGTTGTTTGAAGATTTTCCTGTTATCTTTCTGTTACTGAAATGTAGCTTATTCCGTTGTGATTGAAGAACACACTCTTTATGATTTCAACTCTTTCAGGTTTGTTGAAGTTTGTTTTATCACCCAGGACATAGTCCATCTTAGTATTTGTTCCATGAACACTTGAAAAACATGTGTATTCTGTTGTTGTTGCATGGAGTGGTCTATAAATATTGATTAACATCTGTTGGATAAATGTGTTGTTGAGTTATTTTATATCTCATTTCCTGTTTAGTTCTATCAATTGTTGAGAGAGGGGTATTTAAGTCTCCACTATAATTATGGACTTGTCTATTTCTCCTTTTAGTTTTGCTTCACATATTTTACAACTCTGTTGGTTGGTGCATATACATTTAGGATTGCTTTGTCTTCTTGGTGGACTGACCCTTTTATCATATGCAAGTATAATGTCCTTCTCTGTCTCTGGTAATTTACCCTGATGTCTACTTTTTTATTTTAAACCAGTAATATGGTCATTTATTATCATTATCAAGTGTTATGTACTGTACATAAACATATGTGCTATACTTTAATACTATTGGCAGCGCAGTCGGTTTGTTTAAATCAGCATCACCACAGGCTTGTGAGCAATGCATTGTCTTACATTATAATGGCTACAATGTCACTAGATGATAGGAAAATTTCAGCCCCATCATAATCTTATGGGACCATCATTGTATATGCAGTCCATCATTGGCTGGAATGTTGTTATGTGGTGCATGACTGTATAATGGCTAACACTTTATAATGGCAAAAATCTGGAAAAGACTCAAATGTCCATTAATAGAGTGAATGAATAAACAATAGGATAATTACCCAGTGGAATACTGTACAGCATTTAAAATGAATGAACTATAGTGATACTTGATAATATGAATGTGCTGTATATTAACAAAATACTATTCAGCAAAAACTAAGTCCCTATTATTATAAACAGTATGATACTTTTTTATAAAGTAAAAATAACTGAAGTAAAATATATATACACTTTAGAAACACATACCAATTAAATTTATAGAAAAGAGAAAGCAAGGGAATTTGAGATGTTGGTTATCTTAGGTTAAGGGAGTCAAGGAAAACAGTATAGACAGAAAATATGGTTATACTCATATGTGGGTTATTATCAAGGTCCTAGATTTTGTTTTGAGTGGTGGTTCACATGAGTTTTGGCATTTAAAAAATTACTGCAACTTCTAAAAAAGATTGTTTTTAAAAATCATAGGTTAGAACTAAAAACATTCTTAGAAGTCAGTTACTTCTGTTTCCTTATTTTCCAGATAAGAAAATTGAGGCCCAGATTGGAAGACTGGCTGACCCAAGTTTCACAATACATGAGTGGTATAATCTATCCTGGAGACCAGCGATATTAACCTTGTTCCTCTTGTCATTCTCCCATCTTGATACTGACACATCCAAGCCAAGGCTTCATCCTTTTTAAAACTTGTCCCCCACATCCAGCCCAGCAGTCAGCCCTGCTCTACCTGTGAAGGTAGGTGTGCTGCTCTGCCTCTGCACTACCACCATCCCAGCTGAAACCACTGTCATCTCTTGCCTGGATTCCTGCCATTGCCTCCTGACTGGTTCTTTCTTGTTCTCTAAAAAGTCTATTCTCCACACTGAAAAGAGAGTAATCTTATTAAAACAAGAAGTCAGTTCATGTCCCTGACTAAATTTTATAACTGGCTTTCCAATACACATAGAATAAAACTCAAACTCCTCACCATGGCCTTCCAGATTTCACATGAGCTGGTCCCTGCCTTCCTCTCGGACATCATTTCCTGAAGTCTACTTTATTTGATACTAATATAGTCACTTCTGCTTTCCTTGATTAATGTTTGCATGATATATAGTTTTCTATACCTTCACCGTCAGCCTCCCTATATCATTACATTTGAAATGAGTTTCTCATAAATAGCATATAGTTGGATAAGGTTTTTAGATCCACTCTGCCAATCTTTATCTTTTAATTGGTGTATTTAAATTAGATTTAATATAATTAAATATTAGAGGTCATTTCTCTCTTTAATTTTTTGTTTCTGTATGTTCTCTCTGTTTCTTTGTTTCTCTGTTTTTCTTTCTGCCTACTTGTGGGTTTCTTAAATGCTTTTTAAAATTTGTTTTTTTTATTTTAACATTTAGTTATACATTTTTGTGGGGTACAGTATTTTGTTTCAATACATGCATATACTGCACAATGATTCACTTAGTGTAGATAGCATAGTTTTGTCCCTGTTAGTCTACCAAGTCTTTAACACTTTTTTTTTGAAAAGTAGATTTTTTTAGAGCAGTTTAGGCTCACTGAAAAAAATGATTAGAAAGCACAGAGATTTCTCATATATTCCCTGCTCCCACACACGCATAGCCTCACCTATTATCAACATCCTCCATTAGAGTGATACATTTGTTACAAATGATGAAACTACATTGACTAGAACATTAAAATATTTAAACATTTTTCTATAATATTTCTGGGTGTATCTTTTGTGTGGCTTTTTTATTGGTAGTTTAGAAATTAAATTACATATACATAACTTATCTCAGTCTATTAGTGTTGTCATTTTACCAATTTGGATGGAAAATAGAAACCCTACCATCCTTTATGCTCTTTTACTCTCTTCCATTTATATTATTATTTTCTTAAATATTTCTTCTATATGCATTTAGAACCACATTGCACAATGTTATAATTTTTGTTTAACCATCAATTACAATTTAGGAAATGCAAGGGGAGAAAAAAAGTCTATTGTATTTACCCATGTTTTTACTTACCATGTTCTTTCTTCCTACTATTCTAAGATTTCTTTTACTATTTACCTTCCATGTAGAGAATTTTCTTAAGCCATTTTTTTTAAAGGCTAGGACTATTAATAACAGATTCTCTTAGTTTTTCTTCATCTGAGAGTGTTTTGACTTCCCCTTTATTCCCAAAGAATGTTTTTACTGAGTTTAGAATTCTACATTGACAATTATTTGAGCATTTGAAAAATATTGTGCCACTTTCCTTTGACTTCCATAGTTTCTGATGATAAATCTGCTGTCATTTGAGTCGTTTTCACCTATAGGTAAGGTGCTTTCAAGATGTTTTTGTCTTTAGTTTTCAGAATTTTAATTATGATGCAACTTAGTATGGATTTCTTTGGGTTTATACTGTTTAGGGTTTGGTCACCTTCTTAAATCTGTAGTTTTATGTCTTCTGCCAAATTTGGGAAATTTTCAGCCATTTCTTTGAGTACTTAAAAAAAATACCCTACCTTCTTTCTTCTCTTATTTCATGACCCTGGTGACATGAAAGTTAGATATTTTATTTTAGTCCCATAGGTCCCTGAGACTCTGTCTTTTTAAAGTATTTTTTTCATTAAAAATTTAAAAAATTGATTTCTTTTAATTGACACATTGTAACTGTACATATTTGTGGGGTATGATCTAATGTTTTGATACATATATATGTCGTAATGATTAAATCAGTGTAGTTAGTGTATCCATCACCTCATGCATTTATCATTTCTTGGTGGCAAGAACATTCAAAAGCCTATTCTCTAGCTGTCATATAATAAACAAAACTTAACTGTTAACCATAGTCACCCTACTGTGCAATAGAACACCAGGACTTAGTCCTCCGATCTAATTGTAATTTTGTAGCCATTGGCCAACCTCTCCTTGTGTTCCCTGCCTCCCGCCCCTCCACAGTCTCTGTTCTACTTTCTGCCTCTATAATATCAATTTTTCTTTTCTTTTCTTTTTTAGATTCCATGTATGAGTGAGATCATGTGGTATTTGTCTTTCTGTGCCTGGCTCACTTCACTTAACATAATATCATCTAGGTTCATCCACATTGCCAAAAAGGACAAGATTTCATTTGTTTTTATAGCTGAATAGTATTCCATTGTGTATATATTCCACATTAAAAAAAATCCATTCATCCATTGTTGAACACTTTGGTTGATTCCATATCTTGGCTGTTGTAAATAGTGTGCAGTAAACATGGGAATGCAGTTATCTCTTCAATGTGCTGATTTCATATCCTTTAGGCATATACGCAGTAATGAGATTGCTGAATCATATGATAGCTCTATTTTTATTTTTTGAGGACCCTTCATACTGTTTTCCATATGGTTTTATTAGTTTACACTCCCACCAACAGTGTGCAAGTGTTCTCTTTTCTCCACATCCTTGTGGACACTTGTTTTCTTTCATCTTTTTGATAATAGCCATTCAAACTGGAGTGAAGTGATATATCATTGTTTTGATTCACATTTCCCTAATGATTAGTGATGTTGAGCATTTTTTCATATGCCTGTTGGCCATTTGTATACCTAACTCTGTTTTATTTGTGTTGTTCAGATTAGGTAATTTCTATTGTTCTTTCTTCCAGTTCACTGGTTCTTTCCTCTATTCCTTTCATTTTGCTGTAGAGTCCATGCACTTAGCTTTTGATTTTGGTTATTGTATTTTTCAGTTATAAAGTATCCATTTGGTTTTGCTTTACATCTTTTTCTTTCTATTCTGAGACTTCCTATTTCCTTGCTAAGGGTTTCTGGGTTTTTTTTTTTTCACTTGTTTCAAGTGTTTTTGTAATTCTTCTTTGAAGAATTTCATTATGGCTGGCTTAAAAATCTTTGTTAGATAATTCCAACCTCTGTGTTATCTTGGTTTTGGTATCTTTGATTGTCATTTTAAATTTAGTTTGTCTTTTAAAATTTGGTTTGTGTATAGCTTTTTTACATTTATTACATTTTTAATCATTTTATATTTTTTGATGTTTTTAAATGAGCCTGGCTGCCATGTTCTGTGATCTGAGTTAGAATGGAGATGATAGAGAGTCATTCACCATTCAATTTGTAGACTTACACTAAATAACCCCATTTTTAGCTTCTGATTTACACTCAACTTGGCCTGGTGCCTCCAATCTGGGTCTTAAAAAAAACCCCCTTCATTCTTCTGCTAGGGTGAGATAAGGGGTGTCTTTGGCTGCTTGGGTATAGGAAGGGAAAACTTCAGATTCTGGTTGCTTTTTCTACAGACTCTCAACTAGTCCTATTATTTTCAGCCTCACCTAGTACCCCTTTCCACTTTCAGAGCTACCTGACCTTTCATTGCTGAGACTTCCTGGGGCTTTGCAGTATAAATTGCATTGAAAATTGTCTTGTTTCCTAGCCTTCTCTCCAACACCCCAAACTACTGGCACATAGCATTTGGCATTCCCTGATCTTTTTTGTTGGTTAGCATACAACTGACTTTTTCAGCTTCCCAAATGTTGGTTACCTTTCTCTCTACTGTTGGTTTCTCTCCCTTTCTCTTGTCTTTGAATTTTTATATATTTTAAATTATTTATTATCATATAAGTGGAGTTTCTGAAAGTGTAGAGGCAAATGTGCATGTCCAATCTACCCTTTAAACCAGAGGTTTCTTTTATGTCTTGACTTCGCTTCTTTGGTTTTGTCTGTCTTCCAACTTTTTAATCACTCTCCTGCAAACACGTTCAGCACCTTTGTTTTTTCTCTCCTTTCCCCTTGCATGGCTACTCAAAGCCTGGCTAAACTCATTTACCTGTCTTCCTCACGCTTATACAAGAACAGCAGAACATTGCTAGGGAAACACACACACACACACACATGCACTCTCAGGCCCTAGTTACACATAAAATTTGTGACCACTGATTTTAAATAGGCAATCTACTCTCCTCCCTAGTGGGTTCACTTTTCACTCTCCAGGATGACATTTCTTTCCTTCTCAAACTTTGCAACATCTCTCTTCCTCCTCTGTTGGTCAGTGACTTCATCAGCTCCTTGAGGAATACTCTTGTTTGTCCAGGACCAAACCTTCAAGCCTCTCTACCTCTGTAGTGACGTTCTCTGTCTTTTATCACAGTGGAAGAAGAATCCTTCAACATGTGCTAGAATTTCCCCCTCACCTTCCCAAGAACTTTGTTCATGCAACACACTTTTTCTCCTCCTTGCATTTCTGGTCTCTCTCTTACTACTGGATCATTCCTTAAGTCCCATATACACATGCTCAAATATTTCCCATCTCAAAAATTTAACAAAGCAAAACAAAAACCACACATTCCTCAATACCAATTCTTTCTGCAGTCACTACCTCATCTGTGCTTCTTTTCTGAGCAAGACTTCTTGAGTTGTCTACTTTTGCTTTCTTTATTTTCTTATTTCCCATCTAAGAGTTAATATTAAAATAAAATAAAAATTAAATTATATTATAAAACATTTCAAATAAGTCCATGCACTCTTTAGACTACTGGCTTTTGCCTCTATTCTGCTATAGGTACTGCTGTTGTCAAGATATCTGATAACTATGTGCCAAATCTAACTTCCCTTTATCTTCATTCTACTTGTTTCTCTGTTGGTTTCTGTGACACTACCCTCTCCTGATTTTACTTCTGCCTTGTTTGCTTTTCCTTCACTGGCTTTTCCAGATCTACTAGGGTAATGCAGGAATTCCCTGGCTTGCTCCTGCCTCCTTCCCTTTACATGCTTTCTGTCTTCACAGCCTCGCCCAGTCTTACGGCTTAGATGCCTTCATATACTGATATAGACTTCCTAGTTTATATTTCTAGTCCTGGTCTCTGATCACTAGTCTTAGACATCCAGTTGTCTGCTTGACATCTCCACTTGGATGTTAAGTGACCTCTCAGACTTAAAAGACACAATTTAGTTAAACTTCGGAGTTTTTACATCCCTTCTCACCACCCCTACCTCCATAACCGTCCTTGTTCAGTTTTCTGAATCTCTGTAAATGTTGTCATCTCAGTTGCTTGAGCTTACAACCTAGGAGTTACCTCACTTCTTATCTTTCCCTCACCTCCATCCAAAACATTAGTGAATCCTCTAAAATGCATCTGGAGAGTGTTGACTTTTCTCTGTCTTCAGTGCCTCCACCCTTCTCCAAGGCACCATTCCCTCTCCTGGACCACTGTCAACAGCCTTCTCTGCAGTCTCTGTTTCCACTCTTGCTCCTTCATGAAACCCATCTTTGGTTTAATAAGGAAAAAGACTGAAATCAAACAAAAGTACAGCAATAACAACCTGATACCCACCACCTGAATGAACAAAAATGTTAACATTCCTGACAAATATTTCCTAAGCTTCCTTGAGGATTAGAATCACTGGGATGTCTGTGAAAAGTAACTATTTCTAAGCCATTTCTCAGGAAATTTGATTCATTAAATTTAGGGAGGGTTTGGGAACTGTGTTTTCAAACAAGTGCCCCAAGCAATTTGTTTCCTAAGGCAAAATTGGGAAACACTCCCTTACAGAGAACTTTTGATGGAATGGCAGCTAACACAAATTTGAAAAAGAAGATCCCGGAGTTTAAGTAAGAATGGCAGGGTTGCAAGGTATGCCTTGCAAATGCAACCAACTTTCATAACCGAACGTTATTTATTCAACTGAATAGAAGCCAGTAAGTGAGTACTCCGATAGCCAGGCTTAAAACAGGCAAAGAAAACCTTCCCAGGCATCTCAAGAGAGAAAATTTATCCAGGAGCTGGTAATAGGCGTGTTGGTAGGGCTAGAAAGACAAATCAGGGGAAGGCAAGGTTACTTAGAGTCTTAACTGCAGGAGACCACTAGCACCCTGGGGTTGGAGGAGCAGAAGGAGAAATAGGATGATCCAGGACCAGGAGGCTGCTGAGGTTCCTGACTTGGAGCAGATCTCAGGCTTAGCTATTCCTATGCTTACCATTGATGAAGGGGCTGCTAAACTTGGGCGAGGGTGGTGGGAGAGAATGAACAGTGGTTTCTGCCCTCTCCCTGCTCTTCAGCCTCCTCCTGTGCCTCCCATGGGCTGAACTTAACTGGAATTCAGATGGGAGGGGAGTGTGGGAATTGTAGTTTGCAGGTGTCCAGCCCCCTGTGATACAAGGTAGAACACAGATGGTGGGCATGGGGCTGAGAGCCAGCAGGCAAATAACCAGCAGGAGGGTCCAGTCAAAACAGGGTCATCACCTGAGGCAGTCTGTAGGTGGGAGAAAAAAAAAAAAAAGTCAGTGTTCACCAAAGGGACTGGTTAGACTTTAGGTTGGTAACAGTTGTGTGCATTTTACTTAGGAGTGTTGGTTAACACTTACCTTATTTGATATCGTTTATGACTTAACAAATGGAAGGGAAGTCTCTTGTCATTGTCTAAGGGAGAAGTCCAAACTAGCAGCCCTTGGGATGAGTCAAGGCCACAGCCTTGTTTTGCAAAGCTTACTCACTTTAAAAAATAGTTTGAATACATTGTCAAATGTAAAAATTATGATATTTTACATAAAAGTCAAGAATTCCAGCTTCCCTTGAAAAGTCAGAGTATTTGGCAGCATTCGAACCTCATTCCAACATGGCGACAGTCAGCGGGGGGAAGTGTGGCGCAGCCCTATTTGAACAGAGCACATCTTCTTCATGTGTGTCTTCCTCACATTATGTGCCTAGTCTCTGGGCATTTCAGTTTGCCACCACTGGTCTTAATATAACATTACATTTTTAGTTTATAAAGTTTTAGTTTATATGTTTATAAAAAATGTGAGAAAAGAAGGTTATCTGTGCCTGACGTCATTTATTACTATTTGTGTGCCCTATTGAGAAGGAATATTGACAACAATGACAACGATGTTGACAATGATGATGAAGGAGCTACGAATCACCAGGTGGCAATATCCAGAGGTTAACACTGATCATCTGGGAAGATATTAAAAAATTCTCTAGGCCTGAAAACTTTGCCTTTTAATGTGACCAAAACGTCGCATTGGTGGTGCTTTTGTTTGTTTCTTAAAAATTTGGGACTAATGTTAAACTTCCTCTGGATACTTAATGCGTAAGTTTCTACATGTGACATCCTTATAAGGAAGAGAAAGCTTTCAGATATGTATAATCTTCTATCCTGTTTCCTTAGTAAATAAGTAACTATAGAAACACACTTAGTAAATAGCTTGGTGACCATCTTCAACTCTAAGAAACTTCAAAAATTAACTTGCAGCTGGACAGAAGCTTTGATTAGAAATTCTTTAAGGTGCTTTCCTTCACATCAGCATAAAGTTATTACCTGATTCTGCTACTTAGGTTTGAAGAACTGTTTGAGCACAGTCCTACAAAGAATAAGAATTTTTGTCCAGTTGACACTAGGCCAGTATCTTGCCTTTACCTTTGCACGTGAGTCTTGTAAAGGAGCCATAAAGATCATTCATTGTATCAGTTATGTAAAAATGGACACCAAAGCTTGGAATTTTAAAGCTGTGTGACCTATGTAGGGGATACGTACAATTACAGGGAGCTTTGGGAGTGTTTCCTCCTCTTCCCACCCTTGTGGGCATCCCTATTGCAGTTAAGAAAGGCTTAGTAATTTCAGCCCATTTTGGGAATCTCAAGTGGACTAAGGGAAAGGGGCTCCCAGGTAAAATCAGCTTTCCTAAACATCTTCCCTTCCATTAGCTGGCAAATAATTGATGGAAGAGATAAAGCAGCATTTTATTAGAATTGATTTATTTATTGTGTTATTAGGTAAAATATAAATCATTTACTTACTTATTAAAAAGTTAATGAGAACAATGAGGCTGTTTTCAAGGATATTTCAGACATTTGAAATCAATTTCTGGATGATCACTGTGGCTTTGTAACCTCAGAATCCAGTTCATTTCTGAATTTTGTTTGGCAGTGAATATTGAGAAACTTCTTATCTGCACAAATTAGTTGCAAATGGGTAAAAGATTTTAAACAGCGGTTTTTGCAACTTAGAATATGTTTCAATTAAACAGAGGTGGAAGGAAATTATTCTGAATTTTGCACACAAATAAATGAACAGGGAAGCAGGAATCTGTGTGTCAGTGCCTGCCCCCCCAGCCCACCCCCACACGCCAAATGTGTTAAAATTAGAGGTATTTAAAAGTTAAACTTTTAAAAGTTAATTTTAACTAGAGTAATATCTGCACTTAGTCAAAACATTAGATAGTACAAAAAGCTTATAATAAAATGAAGTATTTCTTTTCCTTTCCCCATCGCTGATTCCCTCTCACCAAACACAACTGCTCTCAACCACTTTAGCTGTTTCTTTGGGTGTTTACCTCCATATCTCTAAGTTTATTCTGCTCTTTTTTGACTTACCTGTTTTGAACATTACCTATCGTATTTTCTTCACAGAGGTTGAGGATTCTACCCTCTCACCCCCCACTCTCTCCTCTCTCCTGTGTTATCCCCAGTTCCCATTCCCTCAACAGTACAAACTTTGATTAAAACATGGTCAGCGTTACATTACAATGACAATGTAAATAGTGTTTGTTACTGGCCAGATGGTCTACTATGATCATTTCTGTTTCAACTTTTATTTTTCTTTGAGTTAATGCTCGTAATTGCTTTATTTATTTTTTATTTGTTTAGTTTACTATGTGACTGTTGTGAGCTGAATTGTGTCTTCCCCAAATTCATATGTTGAAGCCCTAACCCCCAGCACCTCAGAATGTGGCTATATTTGGAGATAAGAACTTTAAGAAGTAATAAAGTTAAAATGAGGCTGTTAGGATGGGCCCTAATCCAATCCGAATGGTGTCCGTGTAAGAAGAGGAAGGGACACCAGGGGTGCGGTGCACAGAGGAAAGACCATGTGAGGACACAGCAAGAAGGCTGCAGTCTGCAAGCCAGGAGAGGCCTCAGGAGAAGCCAGACCTGCCAGCAGTTTAATCTTGCACTTCAAGCCTCCAGAACTGCCAGAAAATAAAGTTCTGTGTTTAAGCCACTAGTCTGTGGTATTTGTTATGGCAGCCCAAGCAGACAAATATATCTAATTTTTTTCCAAATGGTCCAACAAGCTTATCAGTAATTTTTCCAAACTCTCAGGAACAGTTCCAAACATTCTGTCTGTTCCACCCCTCTCATCCCCTTCTCTCACAGCCTTCTACCAGGAGTGCTCCAGCTACTACGGAAGCTTAGCTCGTACCGGGTATGACGGAGAGCTTGGGTACTCAGCCCTCCATCGGAAACCTGGCTTGGTGGGCCCGGCATGGGCTGGTTTCAGCTCCCACTGATCTGGGTGTGGTGCCCATGGGCAGGACACAACCTGTACAACCATTCTGAGTGCCCTGCCCGCTGTCCCCTGCTGTGATCTGTACAGCTTGTTCTCAGGTCCCTCCCTGTCATCCTAGGGCTGTGCTTCGCCCTCTTTGGATCACTTATTTCCTGGATCTTATGTTCCTTTCTTTTTTGTTTTACTCCCTTCTTTTGCTGAAGCAGACCTTTCAGTAATTTTCTAAAAACAATACATGGGAAGTCAATTTCTTGGGTCCTTAAAAGTCTGAAAATGAAATCTATTGTACCCTCACACTTGATCCTTAGTTTGGTCAAGTATAAATAATTCAAGATTGAAAATAACTTTCTCCTCAGAACTTTGAAGTTATTGGTCTTCTGTATCCTGACAGCCAGTGTTGAAAGTTCCAGGGTCTTTCTGATGATCTGGCATAAATGGGGAGTAATTTTGGGATCCCAAAGAAAATCCACTTAAAAGCAGTAATTTGCATTTATACATATAAAATTATGCAAGAATACATGTAATTTACATTGTACAATAATATACATAAAAGCACTTAGGAAGCTCTGAAGTGTTAGATGTAAAAATCATTTGTCTTAACCACAATTTTGACCTCGGCTGGAGGTGTGTTTGGTAAAATGGCAGAAAAGACACCTCTGCCGATGTTGAATTCAGTTGGCTTTTATTTTCAGCTTGATTCAAATTTGGGGCTAAACAGTACAAATTATTTTAAGAGAAATATAAAAAAATGGCTTTCTTTGTGTGATATTGAAGGAGACTTCACACTGAAATAGGCCATAAAATTATTGTTGGGGAAAAAGTGTGTGTTCTGTGGTTATGAGTACATTGCATGATCCGGCAAGTGTTTATTGAACAGTGCCAAGTGCCAGCCCCTGTGCTGCTGGGGGCAGCGTGGAGTGAGCCACTTAGACCTCCTGGCCTCTCCCTCCTGCGTTCTGCTTTGAGTGGGAGAAGGACATGAGCAAATTGGAATACGTTGAGCAGTTAATGACACTAAAGTGAGATGCGTTTTATAAGAGGGAGTCTAGGGGCAAGGGGAGACCCTGGAGGGTCAGATCCTAATCCAGGGAGGCGGAGGAGGCAGGCCTCTGGGAGATGTAAGACTGAGATGGAGAGTGAAGAAGGGAGTGGCGAGCCAGGTGAAGGGGCCAGGAGGCAGGAGAGCTCCAGGCAGAGAGAACAGGGCCTCCTGGGCCGGGAGGAAAAGTGGTGTTTTAAGAACTCAGAGAATTTCTGTGTGTCTGTACCGTGCTGGGCAATAGGTGGTGAGATAAAGCAGGGACGCAACAGTGGTGGGGTTTGGTCTCCATTCAAATAGCAAAGAGAAGCCATCGCAAGGTTCTGTAAAGGGGAGTGACATGATCAGAGTTGCCCTTAAAAAAAACCACTTTGAATGGGTAGGGAAATGATGGAGGCGGGAGAGCAGCTGTAGTCATCCAGGCGGAAGCTGAGGTGCCTGGATATGTGCTGGGGGGTTAAAAAGAAGTGGGAAGATTCTGGGGATACTAGAGACAGAATTGACTGGATGCCATTTTGTTCTCCTGAAAGAGAGAGTGTTGTGCTAGGGAACTGAGTGGCTTCATGATTGCCTGTGGGGTGTAGAGGAAGGTAGGACAGGGATGGTGTGACAGTGACCAGCCACAGGGAGTCCCTGGAGTCACACACTTCCTGCAGGTCAAGGTCCGTAGGCAAACAGAGGAATCAGGAAGTCCCATGGCAGAGGTCCAGGTTGAGCAAACAAGGGGGTGGGAGAAAGAGCCTTGGGAAGCCAGGCTGTTGGCAAAAAGTGAGCTGCTGGCCACCTAGAGACAGAAGATGGCCTTGATACTGATGTGTGATTCTGACTCAGCAGCGTTTCTGAGCTCTCCGTGAGGGCAGGAGTGTCCTGCAGAGTGGTGAGCTCCTAGAGAAGACAGGTGCCAGCAGATAAGTAAAAACTCTCATCGAGTCTGCCAATCCTGCCCTCAGGATACAAAGGTGGATCAGACATGTCTCCTCAGATGCAACTTAGGTATGCCAACAGGAGAAAGAAAGCAATGTTTCCCAAAGTATAGTTCTGTGCATTGGAGTCTCCAAGAAGGGGACTTTATGTTTCATTGCCCAAAAGCATTTGTTCACAGAACCTTTTTCCACTGAGCATCTTGTGGAGGAGGAAGTGAGTTTGGTGGAACTCACATTGCTAAATGTGCAATTGGTTATTTGCCATTATGGAGGCGTGTGTGCATTATGGGGGGACCATGAGACAAGAGGCAGCCAAGCCCATCCTGAGAGTTCAGGGAAGGATTCAGAGGAGATGGCATTTCTGCTGCTACTTGAAAGGTGTGTCGGGGTTTCCTGGGTGGATAGACAACAAGTGGGGGAAATTTGGGTAGGAGAGGAGTGTGCTCAGGGGACAGCGCTAGACTCAGTGGACTAGCACGCCCTTACATTGCATAGGATTTCTCTGCTTCACTGTGATGAGAATGATCTCTGTGGATGAAAAGGCTTTGGGCCTTTGTAGGTGCAGTTCTTCAAGAAACTTTCTGAGGCAGGACTGAGTGCTAAGTATAGAAGGGTGAAGCTAGTCTGTGGAACCTGGGTAGCAGCTGACAACATAGGATTCTCACTTTGTCACAGTAGGGGGAGAAGGAAGGAAATATCCCTTCGCCTGTTTGCATTTGAGGTTTGGTCCTTGACTAGTTAGGTGAACAGTTGATTGGCATTCTGTAGGAACAGATTGAAGTAAATTTGTTCATGGCTTTTCGGTTTTAGAACGGTTAAGTTCCTTATTGGGGATTTACTCTGTACTGAAATGCTGCCAGACACTGTTACAGTAATGAAGTGACCATAAGAGGGCGCCAGAGACAAAAGTATGTTGCTATTTTCTGGCAGAATGACTTCCACAGAGCCCTGTGAAAACAGGGCGAAAAAGGGAAGGCGAGAGATCTGCAGAGGGCAAGGAGCGAAAGGAGGAAATGAACTCGCCCACAGAGGGCTACAGAAGCGTTTCTAGCCTTGGTAGCAAAGGGTTAAAATTACAGAGCAAAACGAAATCTACCCAGTGTTCAACTAGAGTCTGCTTGAAAAGAATTAAGAAAGAGACTGAAAAAAAAAAAAAAAATGTGTTCTGAAGTACAGTTTGTGTTTTGCCTCCTGACGCTTGAAAGCATTTGTGGGTGAAGAGGCCCCTTCTCTTTGAAGACAATGTCTTTTTTTCCTCCAAGCTCTAAGTAAAGATAATCCCTTCAGTTTTCACTCCTCAGAGTGTAGGTCAGGAAGGGCTGGGATAGAGAGACAGGGCAATTCTCCCTGCAGTCTCATCCGGGGATGCCTCTAGGGGAAAGAGGAAATTCTCTTTCAATCTACTTAAAATGTCCGAGAGCCACTTAAACAGCAAATATTTGTTTTTTTGTTTTCCAAATGAATGAAACCTGTCTGGAGCTTCTCTGCTTTCTTTTTGCCATGCTAACATATCCACATGTACACCCAATACTCATGAGTTGAAAGATCTTTAATAGAGTCACATGATTTTAAGACTTTTTCAAATTGTTAAGAAATACTTGTTTGGAGGGTGGAAAATTAAATCTTTTTGCCCCTCCTTTCCCAATAGTTTGTACTTACAAAGAGCTGAAATCCTAACCTTCATGAAAATAAATAAATTTCAAAGAATTCTGTAACCTATGACAGTATTTGGAATTTTTGTTAAATAACACAGGAATTTATCTTAAAAATTTTAAAACCCAGGAGCATAAAGTAAGAATTGCTCCTTTAAGGAAACAGAGCTGTTTCTATGTGGTGCAAAATCTCACAATGAAGGCAGAGGAGTTCAGCCCATAAATAACCATCCATAAGAAAGTGCAAAAGGGCTCTGAAAACCTGAGGCCAGCCAGTCTTCCTTGCACACCTAGCAATTCCAAAATAGGTTCACCAGAGAGTGTAAAGTAATTTGTCAGATTGGGAGACTGGTTTCTGGATTTGGAGCTAGTGCCTCACTAATCATGTATATATATATATCTTCTTTTCTTTTTTCTTTTTGGTTGGAGTGTCAAAAAAAAGTTGTGTAGGTGTAATATCGGTAACTGCTTAAGCTTAAAAAAACGACCTCACTGAACAGCAAATCTCTGATAGTGTTTAACATTGAAAGCTGTTTCCATGGAACTGAGGAAGCTGTTTTTATCCTAGGGAAGAGCTGGGCACAAAGACAATAAAAGAGGTTAGGGATAAATGGGTATCTTGTGAATAGAAGAGTGCTAAAAGTGGGGACCTCTTGGGATCTGTGTTTTGATGCATCTCTAATAAATGACCAGAAAGAGATGAAGGACAATAAACTCTTGAGGTTTGTGGAGAACACCAAATGCACAGAATCCTGCTGGGCTGAGAGTCAAACACACTCAGAAGGGAGGAAAGGAGGTAGAATAGAGCATGCAGGGTGTGTTTGTGCGCCTGTATGCATGCATGCACGTGTATGGGAGGGTGGGAAATTGTGGACTAGGACTAGGTATGTCAAGTTCAAAGTTACAGAAGAGGAGGAGCAGTGTGGCCAGGGCTTGGCTGTGCTGGCTGTGTGAAAACGACTCATCACTTATCCATTACTGCCAAACAGGGGATCTGCTCAGCCTGGGTTCCAGAGGAGTGAAGGTTAACCCCCTTACATGCTAAAAGTTCTCTATAAACCGTTTAAAATAGAGTCTTTTAAATCAAACAAGATGTCCTCTGCCTTGATAGAGTGTATGGAAAACAAGGGAATATTTTCTTTTTCACTAGGTCCACAATTTTGAGCACGTGTGTGTTAATCTCAGTGCCCTGCAGCACTTGCATGTGGAAGGAGCACAACAAATACTTGTGTCATCGTGAATGTCAAATGGGTCCCACTGTCTGCAGGAGGCAGGTAGAACGCGTCCAGAATCCTGTGCTGGGCTGTTCAAACTACTTCATCTCTCTCTCTCCTTCTTTCCTATTGTGTCTTGTGTCTTCTCCTTTCTTTCTCCCTCCCTCTCTCTTTCTTTCATGAAATATATCAAACGTACAGAAAAGAACTGAGAATAATTTAATAATTATTTCTGTGCCAATATTAACATATCATTTTTGTAACAATTTTATTTAATTTATTTATTTATTTATTTTTTTGAGTTGGTGCTATGCAATTGTCAATAATAGATCCCATCATATATAGTTATAAAAGAAAATATTAGAACCAGGCCAGAGTTAAGATTAAAATACAAATTTAATTTTGTCTCTGTTTTGTAACAATTTTAACGTTTTGTTATGCTTGCCTCAGATTATTATTTAAATTCATAAAACATTAGATATTCAGTTGAGGACTCCATGTGGATTTCTCAAAACTCTTTTCTCTCCTCCTTCCTTCCTTCCTTTTTCCTTTTTGGAACTAACTACTTTCCCGAAGTTAGTGCATATTCCTTTTGTCTAATATATTTTTACTACATTCCATATATTTGTTTCAAAAAGCAACATATGACTTTTTTTGAGGGTATTTAAAAACTTTACCTACATGGTACACTCTGTATGACTGTGCAGATTGCCTTTGTCACTCAGCACTACGATTCTGAGTGATTTCGTAGAGACATATTTAGGTCCAATTTATTCATTTTAATTGCTGCTTTGTATTTCATTATTTAATACAGTAAAATTAAATTATCTATTCACCTTTTGATGAACATTTAGATTGTTTACAATTTTTCACTAACAAGCAATGCTGTAATGAATGTCCTTGTATCTCTCTTTGTGATTCACTTGAGCATATGGCTGAGAAATTTTCTACCAAGATAGTAGCCACTAGCCACATCGCTTGAAGTGTGGCTGGTCCAAACTGAGCTGTGCTGTCAGTGTAAAATACAGTACATATTACATTGTGAAGATTTAATATAAAAATATAGAAATCTCAATAATTTTTAACATATGACTGCATGTTGAAATGATAATATCTTGGATATGTTAAGTAAAATAAATCCTTAAACTTAATGTTGCTTGTTTCTTCTTAATTTTAGTGTGGCTGCTAGGAAATTTCAGATTATATGTGTGGCTTGCTTTTGTGGACCACATACTGGACAGTGCTGCTATTAGAACGTTTCTCTAGGATTTGGGTTTTGTGTATTCTTCTCATTTCCTTTGCCATTTCTTCTTTCTGCTCCTAAGGACACTTGATTTTTAGAGCCCTTGCTTACCTAGGAAGGAGCTCCTTTCATTGCAAACCACCAATCACGGCACTCCTTTTCTAACCTTCTCCCTTAGGCCCTCCCTGGCTTGTTATTTTCTGCCTGTGCAGGTTGCTGCTAGGGATAGTTGTGTGTTTTCAGCTGCTCTGGATGGCTGAAGATATTTGATGCTTGACTAGTGGATAAGAGAGGTGTGACTTTATTATTTACAGAGTTTTGGGGTTCTCACAGCACTCCATTATGCCTTCTCAAAATTACTGGTTTGAGATTCTGCTTAAGGACACAGATTTAGCTCTAAGCTATCACGCCCAAACTTATAGTATCTGCGAGTCAGCTTCTCTACCCAAGAAACTGAATAAATCTCTGAAATGCTAATCCATCTTTAAGGAGCCCAATAGTCAAGGTTTCAAGGGAGAGGTTCCCCTCCCTTTCTCCCCCACGAAACCTTGCCATTATTCTCTCTAAGAAGGAAGGGATTTGAAACACTTTCAATCCTGCTTGAGACAGGGATTGGGTATGCACCATTTTCGCTGCTATCACAGCAGCCTAAAAGATGGCAGCTAAGCCAAGCTGGAAGGAGCCTCTGTTCCCTATAGTGGTGGCTCCCCCAAGTGTGACACGGCTCTGCTCTCTCAGCATCACCATTGCCAATGAGAAAAATAAATTGCCTCTGTGCAGTCGCATGCAAAGCAGAGAGCCCTTTTAGCTGGCTGGAGCTGGGAGGTTGACAGAGAGCAGGAGTTCCGCGCACCAATTGTTAGTGGGTAGAGCTGGGAATGATTTTTCATTGTCTACTGAACTCCAAGCACACCCTCTTGGAATGGGTCTGAAACTTGCAAACAAATCTTCACAGTGGCTTTTCCAACCTGCTTGGTTTTAGAAGGATGAAGCGGATGCCCGAATTTTTCAAAAGCCCACAAAGTTGAGTGACACCACTTACATTTTAGCAGTATTTCTACTTGACATTCAACACTCCTATCTTCAACCAAGGCTTTGTTTACACAAAGGGAGGGACTGTGCTGCTGTGAAAACATGGGCTTGTGGTTAGACAGAGCTAGGTCTCAATTGCAGCTCCACCACTCCCACTAGCCCTGTGGGCTTGGACAAGGTGTGACCACTGCAAGCCTCATTTTCTGCGTCCATAAAATGGGGACAACAGTATTTACTTTATAGGTTACTGGAATAATGATAACTATCATTATAACTTTTAATATAGTGTAAGCCAACTTGAAAAGATTCAGTTGGATCAAGCCACTAAATGCCTTGGGAACCAAATGGCTGGTTAGTCCACTTTAACCAGCTGTTTTTCACGCTTACTCTGAGACATATATGCTCACGATCTTGTTAACTCAGTCTTTCCAGAAAAGTGATTTTCAGATGGGTACCCTGCCCCCACTTCTAGGAGGCTGTGTCAGGATTTTGAGACGACATTGCCTGAAAAATCACATTAACTTTTGTATTCCAGTTTGAATTTAGAGAATTTTATAGAAATGAAACATTTTTATTCCACCGTACTAACTGTGGGTCAGAGAGTATGACAAGATCTTGGTTGGTAGGGCTATGTGGAATATAGATTTTAAAAGTGATCTTCAAGGTGGGGGGAGACACATATATGTGAGATGTTTGTGATAAACACAGCACTGCTTTAGAGTTGAGTGAGTCTCCGTTTCACCTGCACTCTTGCAATTCTGTTCCCGGCCACTAGGTGTGTGTGTGAGCACTGTTAGGCACTACAGCTGTGAGGAGACATCGACTTTATGCGTTCCTGGCTGATCTGCTTTTTCCACGTGTTCTATAAAAATATAATTTAATTTGATCTATTGCTTGTGGTTATAGAAAATGCCACCTGAGGCAAGATGGAGGAAAAGAGAGTTAGTGGGGCTCCGCCACGCATTCTCAAAGAGCACAGTTTCACCCCAAAGGGGGTGAAAATTGGTTCTTGAAAGGCAAAAATCTAACTTTTTGTGTATAGAGCCCAGACACGCAGACATTGCATAAATGAATATCCAGCATATCTGTGGTTTTAAAATCTAATGGGGGAGCGATTAGGGAAAAATGCCTAAAATGGCTCTTTGCAGGGGGGTGGGGGAGTGATAACAAGAAAAAGCCTGAGAAATCCTGCCCAGGTTCAGGCTGTGGTTCATCTGGGCTAATGCTGGTTTTCAGGCATGAGATGGACTCGGACTCCTGAGGCCCAGGTGGTCACTCACTCCTCTTTCCTCAGGGCACAGAGCCTCCAGGTGTGCTCAACCCTGAGCAGGCCTTCTGCTTGAGGGAGCTTGGAATGAACCTTCCAGCAGCTTTCATACGCCTGTACACACATCACCTTAATGGGCTTGCTTACAATAGCTGCCTTACCTCATTTTCTTTTTGCTCTTCAGCTAGGCCTTTAAAACGTATCCCTTTTGTATTTTTCCTGCTGTTGCTGTTTTTTTTTTTTTAAATGAAAGAAAGAGTTCCACTGATAGGTGAACCTCAGTTTTGCCCCTGACACTATGGCCCTTAACTTTCAAACAATATATGAGTATAATTAGTTGGGTGAGTGAGTTACCATGTCAATCCACATGGTAGGCCGGTCTTTCCACTCATGTAACCCCTGCACACAGGACTGGGCTCCGCAGGCAAAGGATCCAGCTGCCACCTCTGAGGGTGGTGGCAGGTGTTCCTTCTGTCCCCACAGCCAGGCAGAACCCTTCCTGCTCTCCTTCCTTCCACCACAGGATCTTATTTAGGCTTCCAGTATTTTTGTTCTTATCTCACTATATGTAAGTGATGCCAAAAATCACACATGGCCCCAAAACTCCATTTCTTGGAGCAAAACGTTTCAATTTTCATGATTACTTGCACTTCTTTTTCTAAACTAGTAAGTTAAGACCCATTGACTCCAAACTTCAGTGAGGTTTAGAAAACCTTTAATTATCAAATAAATAGAGACAATGTAATGATGAAAAAGATAATAGAAGAATTGTTTTAGTTTTGTATTGGGGCTGTGTAATGTTTTTACTTTACCCCTGATGCTTTCTGCTTTCTTTACAAGCTATTTTTGTCTGTGCTTTGGATTTCCAAGGTAATATAGCCCCAGCTACAATATGCTGTTATGCCTGAGAATGTTAGCACACAGGACATGGTCCTTTTAGGGTCAAATGCTCCTGGAAGTAGGCCAGGAAGGGGCCTCTGCAGGAGAAAGGCAGAAGGTGGTCCCATCTGTTAGTTTTGTCTGATTCAGGTACAATCAATGGAGTCCTTTTACCCTACAAGATAAAAGGATGAATGACTTGCAACTCATTTATTATTGTAGGAAGAGGTGACCACACCTCATGAGAAAGGCACATTCCAAGAGATGTAGGCATGCCTGGGACTGGGAGCTTCCATCTGGACTTTCACGTGGGTTTGTGCTAGGGAATGCAGAGAAAAACATTTTTGTTTGTTTGTTTGTTTGCTTTTACTTGCCTGATGTTTACTTTTGTAGGGGAGAAAAGGTGATATCTTTCCTCACCTGTTGCAAGGTTCATGGCTGACACCCCTACAACCTGAAACAAAAGACAGATTGACAAGAAAAAAGCATAACCAATTTATTTAATGCAGTGTAAGTTTTACATGACAGGGGAGCCTTCAGAAATGAAGACCCAGGGAAACGGGGAAAACTGTATTTTTGTGCTTAGGTTTGCTGAAGAGTGGCCAGAAGTGTGGAGATGTGACTGGACGAAAGGAGGTGTGGTCTAATGGTAACAAACTCGGTGAGGGGAACTTAGCAGGGCCTGTTTGTTCCGATTCTTCTTGGCCTCTCTGTGTAACATTCCTTCCCTCCAGGTGTAGGGCAGGACACCTGTCCCATGAAGGTCTTCAAGAGATGTGGCGGAAGGAGGTCAGAAAGACCTTTCTGCTTCTATGGTTTTTTCAGTTTCCTTCAGCTTAAAATACTCGGTATGTCAAGGTGCCATATTGTGAAGTGGTGTTCCCTGAGCCCCAACATTTATGTTTAAAATGTTTGCTTTTCCCCTCTGACAGAAACACAAATGGAGGTGTAAATGTGTTCTCATAGTGTGAGATGTTTTTGCCCAAGCTGTGTCTTCTGCGTAGAATGGACTTGTCCTAGTGACAGTTTGATGATTTGGTGAAATTTATTGTTTTAATTTACATTTTTCTAATAGTGAGGGTGGGCATTATTTCATGTTTATTGGCCATTTGGGTTTCTGATTTGGAGAATTGACTGTGCATCTATTTCTATTGGGTTATTCTTGTACTTTTCTTATTTATTTGTTTTACAAACCAGTGTATATTCTTTACAAATTATGATAATAATCATTTGTGGTTATATATTCTACAAACATATTCTCCTATACATGGTGTGGGTTAGACAATCAATATCAATTATTTTATAATTATTATATTAATTATGTAATTGTGACATGGGACATAACTCTGGGTGATGAAATACGGGCGTTGACTTAATTTTATAAGAAATTGCCAAACAGTCTTGTGGTTTTACCTTTTTTGCATTTATCAGCAACGTATGAGAATTCCTGTTGCCCCACATCCTTGCTAACAATGGGTAATGTTAACCTTTAATTTTAGCCTTTCTGGAGAGTATAAAGGGGCATATTACTACAGTTTGAATTTGCATTTACCTGATAATTAATGCTATTAAGCATTTTTTATATGCTTATTGGTCTTTGGATATCATATTTGTGAAGTAGTTCATAGATTTCTAACTGTTAGAACATCTTTGTATACTGGAATAAACTCTGCTTAGTCATGACCAATTTTTCTATACTTTTCTTGATTCATTTTGCTAATATTTTATTTAGTATTTTCCATCTTTGTTTATAAATGAGATTGACCTGTAAGTTTTCTTCCTTGTACTCTCTTTGTCCAGTTTTGGTATCCACGGTTATATAAACTTCATAAAATGAGTTGAGGAAATTTTCTTCTTTATCTATTCTTTGGGACATTTTGATAAGGAAGGGTCATCTGTTTCTTGATGGTTTAATAAAACTTAACTGTAGAACTAGGCCTGATGCTTTCATTGATTATGATTCTAATGCAATATTCTATTTCCTCTTTAGATAATTTCAACAATTAATTGTTTTCATTTTATCTCAATTTTCAACTTGATTGGCATAAAGTTTTCTGTAGCATTTCCTTTTGATTTTTAAAAGTCGATTGCATCTATAGTTAGGTCCTTTTAAAAAATAATTCTTAGTATTATTTTTTGTGCTTTCTCTTCTTTCTCCCTTGATCAATCTTGCCAGAGATTTGTCTATTTTGTTGCTCTATTATTTCTTTTGTTGTTAATTTCATTAATTTCTTCTTTTATTTATTACTATTAATTTTAAAATTATTATTTTTGTCTTTCTACTCTTCGATTTTACTTGTTTTTTCTTTTTTTTTGTTGTTTAGGCTCTTCTGTTTATTTTTTCTAACTTCTTGTAGTAGATGCTTCCATTTGTTACCTTTCAGTTTTTCTTTTTGTTAATAAAATATGCTTTTGGTATGATTTGAATGTTTGTGTTCCCTCCAAACTTCATGTTAAAACCTAATCTCCAGTGCGACAGTAGTAAGAGATGTGGCCTTTAGGAGATGATTGAGTCGTGGGGGCTCTGCCCTTGTGAATGGGATTAGGTGCCCTTGTAAAAGGGCTTGCTGGAGGAAGTTTGTCCTCTTTTGCCCCAGTTGTCCCTTCTACCATGTGAGGGCACAGCATTCTTCCCCTCTGGAGGATACAAGGTGCCATCCTGGAAGCAGAGACCAGGCTCTCACCAGACCCTGAACCTGTTAGCACCTAGCTCTTGGAGTCCCAGCCCTGAGAACTGTGAGAAAATAAACTACCCAGTCCCAGGTATTTTATTATGGCAACACAAATGGACCAAGACAGCTTTCAAGACTACAAATTTTCCTCTCAGTGTCTCTTTAGGTACATCTCACAAATTTTCATGTGGAGCTTTTCTATCATTCAATTCTAAGTGTTCCATATTTTGTTGTGACTTTTCCTTTGTCCCATGAGTTATTTAGAACTGTCTTTTATAAAATTCCAAATTTATGGGTCTTTTGGGGTGAGGTCCTCTTTTTCTTATGAATTCCAATCTTATGTATTAGGGTCAGAACACCTGCTCTGAGTTGGTTGGTTCGAACGACGCAGGCATCAGCCTTTGGCTCTTGGATCCAAATACTTTGAAATCAGGACTAATGAGACCAAAGAGGATGAAGATACCAGACAGAATTAGTTTTTGAATGAAATCCCACGGAGGAAGAGAAGTCCTTCTGTGATGTTAATTCTGGAGTGAACATGGATTTGGTCCATGGATAGACTTGTTTGAAATCCTGGTTTCCTGGGTAATACTCTCAGGGACGCAGGCAATTCTGCCCACCACAGTCTGAGTAACTGAGTATTAAAGTGGAAGTCCTAGCTGAGACTCAAAGACAATGGGTGAAGCTACCATAGCAAGGGGCCAGACCATGTGCAAATTTGCAGGGAAAATATTCAGAAACTTGTTTTATGTCTCTTAAACATACATGCACATTAGGGATGAAAACGGTTCTGTTTCTGGAGGTTAGGGAGAATTGGTGAAGAGGATTTCTTTTGAGAGGGCTTCATTGTGAGCAGCCCCCACCCCCAGTTGTGCCTGACTTCACCTCAAGCCTAGGGAAGGGCACTTTAACGGGACTACTCAGAGAGCTGACATGATCCTTGCAGAATGGAGGACACAGTGGCTTGGTGTCTGACCCCCGCTGGGCAAGTTTATAAGGGTAAGAGATGGGCTGGCTAACTGCTTGTGGATGATTCAGAGGTGTGGTGTGTGTGTTGGGATCACCCTGCATCTGGGCAAAGGGACATGAGTGTTACGTAAGGACTAGATACCTGCATGTGTATGAAAGAGCTGAGTCCCCACCAGTATGGTCTCCTGCAGGGTCAAGGGGACCCAGGTGACAGAAACTGGAGGTAGTCTGCCTAGGGGAGGTAGACATAAGAAAGCGAGCAACTAGACTAGAGATGAGTTTGTATGGGTCAAGGATACTGAAGATGAGAAGTCGTCAGCAATGGGAGTCTCTGAATAACTTGTGAAAGTGCTTCATAAGAGAATCGGGGTGGGGTAGGGCCATCCAGCAAGACCTACTGTGTTTAGGCTCTCCTGTTATGGCAGCCCAAGCAGACTGAAACAATGCATAAGCAGATGCTGGTAATGTGATGTGGCGAGTGCAATGATAGACATATGCTCATGGGCACTCTCCGCTCTCCCTCAACCCCAATCCTGGTATCAGAAACAGCCGCTGGGGCATGAGAGGGAAGGTGAGCAAGAAAGATCGAGGTCACCTACCTCCTCGTCCCAGGTAGCAAGCCACTACTGGGGAGAGGGGGAATAGCTGTAACTCTGAATAAAGTTAGAAACGTTGACTATTACATGAGATGGATATTCTAACTGCCCCTTTGCAACTCTGCCAGTAGGATTTTTTTCCTATAAGTCATCAGAAACGTCATGGGAATAACCTGCATTTTACACAAGGAGAGAATACTTACTTTACTGAGCAAATTTGAAAGGAATACGGAAGGACAAAGTAGGAATGATCAGCAACTGTATTCCATGAATTATGCTTGTTTGGGGCATTGGTTTTATTAATACAAAGTGGAATGCTTGAGTTGCTCAGAAAATTATTCCTTTATGGGGCTTCAATACAAAGAGGTTGATGACCAGCGAGGCTGATGGGGCAGCAGGGAATAGTATCAGCCTTGACGTATTCTCTTTCATGCTCATCCTTACGGGGGTGAGCTTTGGAGGATCTTCCTAAAAACTTTCCTTGGGCCACGTGAGGAGCCAGGTCCACTAATCCATGGCTGGTTCTTGAAGCTGCCCGATGCCCCTAAATCTTTTCCTTCAAGTAGAGTCAGGGCCCTGCTCCTGGGTTCTGCATCAGGACAAAGGATTAGGATGATGTGGTTTTGATGAATATTCCTGTCATGGTAATCACTGTAGGGCCCCTCCCCTGCGTGCCCATGTGTGTATGTCTATCATTGCACTCACCATGTCACGTTACAATTATCTGCTTAAGCATTGTTTCAGTCTGCTTGGCTGCCGTAACAGAATACCACAGACTGAATGGCTTAAACACCAGAAATCTATTTCCTCACAGTTTTGGAGGCTAGCAGTTCAAGATTAAGGTGCCAGCATTGATTTCGCTAAGGCCTCTCTTCTTGGTTGGCAGATGGCCACCTTCTTGCTGTGTCCTCACAAGGCCTTTCCTCTGTGTGAGCACATGGAGAGCAATAGAACTCTGGTGTCTCTGCTCCTTCTTAAAAGGACACCAGTCCTATCAGATTTGGGCCCCACACTTATGACTTTGTTTAACCTTAATTAACTCCTTAAAGGCCCTATCTCCAAATATAGTCATATTGGGGGGTTAGGGCTTTAACATATGAATTTTGGTGGGGAGTGAGGTGGGAGGTATGTGTGTGGGGGAACACAATTTAGTCCCTAACATGAACCATTTAGTACCATCTGACTGTGAGATCCTTAAAGACAGAGGCACTCTATTATTCATCTTTGTATTCCCAGTTGTTAGCACGATGCTTAACACCTAGTAGGTGATTAATCAATGTTTTCATGTTTGCTGGTATGATTTCTAGACTCTTTGTTTTGCTGTCTGTATGACTATCCTTTCCTCATGTCCTTGCCTCACCCTGTCATAGACACATGTCTATACCAAGTGTAGTAGCCAACACTGCTGTTCACCAGATGTCTCTGGCTCTCTACTTTCTGCTAACCTGTTGAGATTGCATTTCTTGAACCCCTGTGATTGCATGTGGCCTTGGATTAGTATTGAGTGGTGAGTGGAAGTGACAGGAGTCACATATCATGGTGGCCAGCAATGTTCTTGATAGAGGCCACTTCATGAGCTGCATCCTAGAATGAAAGAGAAATAAAGTAGAGTCTCCAGCCAACTGTGGTAAACATGTGGTTGAGCAAGACATGTGTTACCGTTTTAAGCTGCTGGGATTTTGGGGTTATTTTTTACTACAGCATAAACTAGCCATTCTAATCAGTATGTTGTCTCATCCCCTTCGGTTCCCTGTACCATCCAAACGGTGCATGGACACACTTAGCCAACTTCACATGACATTTAGTCAGAGGAGAAAGCCTCCCTATCACACCCTTTCAGCTTATTGAAATCCCACTCAATCTTAAGCTCAGGTTAATTCCTCCTCCATAAGACATTCTTCTGCCACACCCAGTTAGAATCTGTCTTTTCCTCTTTGGGGTGACTTGACTTTCCACTGTACCCTCATTTATACTCAAAGCGCAGTAGTCTGCTTCCCCTACAATATTGTAAGCTCCATGAGGGTAACGATCCTGATGCACTGTCTTTCCACACAGCAACTGGCAAACCTGATAAATGGTGGTTGAACTGAATTGAAGCTTTATCTCCACACCCATCACCATGCTTATTGTCTCCTCCAAAACTGTTAGTGGTGGTGGGTATTCCAGCTCCCTGAACTGGAAAGAACATGGGATTTGGATGCATATAGATACAGGTTTTAATTTTTGCCCTGCCATGCACTAGCTGTGTAGTGTCACTTATCCTTTATGAGTGTTGGTTTCCTTATTTGTAAAATGGGGCTAATTCTTATCTTATAGGTTTGTCAGAAAAATTAGATGACAAGTGCCTAACACCCGGCAGTGTCTGGCATAGTGCAGTTGCCAGTTAGTGCTAGCTCTCTTTCTTCTTTAATCAGTCCATTTGGGAAAGCAGGGTTGGAAGCTGAGTGAAGGTTTTCTCTGACAGATTATAGAGGAGACATTTTGGAACACGTGGCCCTCACAATTTCCCTCCAGAAGGACATTTAGTGACAGAGCATGTTGAGAGCCATCCTGCTATAGGGAACAGCTTGGGAGCCTGAGGAACGACACCCCTTGTTCAGCTAGGCTGCAGGGGGTCCTGTATATGTGGCATGGCTCCGTGTAATTTCCTGTTTGTTCACCTTTGGTTGCTTGACAAGGCTTTCCAGAATTAGAAGGCCTCACCTTTTGGCTTAGTATGGCTTTGGGAAATTCCGGGGGCCCTGGAGTTTGAGAAATACATCACAATTCATTGGTTTATTCAAAGGGCATTGTCGGTGCTAAAGGTGTTTTTGATGCATGTTCCCGGTATGGGTTGGCTCGATTTAATTTTGTTATTGATCTTTCCTATTAGTGATGTGTGCATTGACCCATTGTGGCTGTGGTCATGCTCTTGTATGTGTGGAATGAAGTTATTATGTTGGATTTCTATCCACATCCCCCAGGGAGGTGGTGGGTCTGAGTACAGTGGTGTTTACAACTATTTGATCATACCCAGTTACAGATTTCTTTGTTTTCTCCCCCTTTCCACAGCTTCACGTGATTTACTAAGAACATGTTGTTTCCCTAGTAATAATAAGAATGATATAGTGTGTTTTTGTTAGTTTGAGTAGGATCATTTAAGTTTTCACTTTGTCCTCTGTGCTGTTCCCGGAGTCTCTTGGCAGGGAGATGAGAAGTTTTGTTACAAAGATGAATAAGTTAGATAGTAGAAAAACATAAATTTTGATATTAACAGGTTTTGTTTAAATCAGTTTGTGACATAAAACTTGTATCAATAACATAAAATTTAAGAGATTTATAGTTAAGTTTTATGATAAAAAACATGTTATAAATATTGTGATTTTGATTATAAATTAAAATGATTATATTATATAGAGTATAAACAATTGTCAAACATAACTAATCAATGTTATTAAAATCAAGTATAGTAAGTATAAGTAAGATTAAAAAAGGGTTAAATTGTAAGCTAAGAAGGTTAAGAATTATAGTTCAAACTAAAAGTGTGATGCTCTTTAAAGCCGAACATGCTGCTATTGTATAGTTTCTTGGCCACAAGCCACAGGCTTCGGGGTGAACTATTGATGCATGAGTAGATGTTTTTGTCACAGCATGAGTGCCTTGAAACGTTTTGACCTTTCTTTTTCAATAGAAACAAAATAAGAAATGTTTTGATTAAAAGATAAATCATCATGTAAAAAATTAAGTAAAAAGATATAAATAAAACAAGATTCATGTGGTCATTGTCCACATTTGCACTAGACATCTGTGGTCCGTGTCTTTCTTCTTTCACCAAATCCACACCACCTATTCAGGTCCAATGAATCCTGCGGAGCAGTCTCCGGCAAGAGGGCATCCAGTAGAATCCTTTTTCATTTTTTCTCTAATTTTAGGCAGCTCTAAAGCTCACTCCTGAACCCATTAGTGAAGGTTAAGGCATGACGGTAAGATATTTATTTAGGTGGAATGTACTGGACATCTACAAAAGGTGGTTTATTGCTATTCCAATAGGACATTTCATCCAGAAAATTCCTAATGTGAGATCTTTCTTATCATGATAAGTTCATCTTTGCACAGGAGCAGTAGTTGTCAGTGGTCTTTCAGTTTTGGGGGGCAGTGAACCACAATCAAGTTGGCTTAAACAGGCACGGGAATTATTGGTCCATTTAACTGGGAAGTCCAGGGGTAGCTCTGGATTTAGGCTCGGTTGGACCAATAGTTGTCAGCAGAACTTTGATGCAATTTCTTAGCTTTGTTTCTTTTCTCTCTTAATCTCATTCTTTTCTTTCCCATAATAGACAAGTTGTTCCCTTCTCAGGCAAGTAAGATGGGTGCCAGAGGTTCCAGGCTGACGTATTCTCACTTACTGGCTCTGCTGGAAAAGTCCTGGTGAAGAATCCAAATGGTCTGATCCGAGTTGTATGGTCATCCCTGAACAAAATACTGCTGTGGGCTTGGGGGTGATGGGAATTGAATTCCGGTTGATCAGACTGGGTTTCAAGCCCGTGCCAGTGGGTGGGGGAGGAGGTGAAGGGAATGTCCCATGATTGGCAGCCCCTCAAGTCCCCATAGAATAGGGAAGGGGTGTCTCTGAGGAAGAGGCTGGCTAGGAAAATAAAATATGGTGCCCTATTCTACAGAACTGTTCAGTTTCCTCAGTCCTTGCTCTGTTTTATTATTCTTATTTTTCTCTAGAGGACTCCTTTCATTAAGTGTTTTCCTTACACTTAATACATTTTCTTCTACTGTTGTCTTCTACTCAGAGTTCACTCATTATTTAATTAGAATTGGAGTGCCTCTTAACCTTTCCCCAATATGCAAGTTCAAATGGTGAACACCCAGTGGATTCCTCGGGAATGTCTCTGTGAGGAAAGAATGAAGATTATAACATCATGTAACTGTGAGGATGATCAGCTGCTCATTTCTTAAACATTTTTTCCAGAGTCAAAAAAGTGCGTTGGGTGAAAGTTCAGCCTTCACACAGGTAGTGAAGAAGATAAACATTGCTACTTCCAGGGAGCCTATGGCAGAGGATATGACTTAAAAAACATGATATCGTGCCTTGGTCACCTAGCAAGAGGACCGCTCTATAATGCAAACCTGGTGAGACTCAAGACTCATATTTGTTGTCTTGGATCGGATTTTGGTGGTTGATGTTGATAGTATGACCAAATGCTCAGGTCGAATCCTGCCCTACCAATCACCCCATATTTCTCAGGACAGCACAAATGGCTGAGATACCTGCGTAGGGTTCTCAGAAAAGGCTGGGTTGAAGCATGTTGCATGGGTCTGAGACCTAAGTAGATTCTTCCATCTCTTCCAAGAACTAGAACTTTGGGATTTTTACTACCCTCTGGTTGGCTACGTGGAGGAATAAAATTGAGTAGGTGTTGAGGGATTGATATGGTTAGATCTGCAGAGCAGGCTGGAACTTATGTCCTTCAGCTGCATGTGTGAGGACAGAAGAGACTAGAGAAGCTTTGGTGCTCCTTTTCCATGCTGACAAGATTTCTGATTCTTCTGCATCGAGAGGAGAATGCCCAGGTGAGTGAGTGCAGCCTTTCAAGGCTCAGCATCCCTACCCACGGTCATCGCAGCTCAGTCAATGTTCTGGACCCCAGATAATCAATACCTCTTCCTTTGAGGGGAGTGGGTAATGAGACCCCACAAAAGAAGAATTAGGTCTGGCATGGAAGAAAGACTTGAAATGATCCCTCCCCAGCATTTTGTTTAGTTTCATCTTCCGGCCTAATTAAAAAATCTGAAAACACTGGCCTGTTGGCTTTCTCAGACCACTGAAAACATAACCATAATATCTACCCATTGCTGTAGTTGATTAGAATGTGACATATATACAAAAGAAGATGGAGCCAATTCAAACACTTTATCTTGTATAGGCATTTCTGCAAAGATGTAATATGAACATTCTTAAAAAAAACTACATTCTACAAAATCACATACTGGAAATAACAGGGTTTGTGGGAAAATAGGGTGAGAAACAGTAATGCAACTTCATCATCAGAACATTGAAAACCAATTGCAATCCTAGTAAAAATACTAGCACAGTAAAAAAGCCACGTTAAATCTTTAATAGATAAAAAAAATACTGCAGTAAACCTGGACTTTACGTCAAAAAAAAAAAAAAAAAAAGCTGAATGCAAGTGTGGGTAAGGAAGTGTTGTGGCTAATGAGTTACAGAGACAAGACTAAATAAAGACTGGGTAGAACCACACAAGGACCACATCAGAGGCAGAGCACGTGGTCTCACCAAACTAGGAGAAAGAAGGTTGGGTGATGGGCATCACGTGTGATACCATATCCCTTCCCAGCTTGCTCCATTCAATGCGAAACGTTAAAATGTTGGCAAAAATTGTACATGAACTAACGTGACTTCTGTGTTAAATGTGTTAAATTATCATTGTCTCTTTATTTTCCAGTCTAGTGTGAACTAATTTGCTTTATAGAAACATGAGTTATAGAAGAACATACTGCATATTTCCAAGACATGTGCTCACAAATATTTTATATCATTTTCAGTTTCATCTATAAAATAGGAGTAAGAACGTTTGCCTCAGATCTATTGAATGAAATCATGCACGTGAAAGCTTAGGTAACTGATAAATGGTCGTGCAGGAACTTGGTAATAAGGTCTTATAGTTTCTTAACACTATTCTTTTTCTACTTTCTCGCTTAGAAGCTTTGGGCAAGTTACTTTAACATTTTGTGCCCCAAATATTAGTTATTTAAATATTTTATATAATATGTGTAAAATGGGGATAATAGAATATCTACCTTATAAAGCTGTTGTGAGGATCAAATGAAACGATATATAAGGTACTTAGAACAACTGATATAAATAAGTGTTTCTTCTTATTACCAGGTTATTATTATGACATTGCTAAAAAAACAACACATTTAAGGTGGAATTAAGCATCTTTCAGCACTTCAAAAAGACAAAAACAAAAACTCAACCCTCAGCCAGATGCCCCTCCAGACTTTCTAAATTCTGCCAGTAGCACATGCCATCTTTTTTGAGGGGATAATCTCATTTCCTTCATCCTCCATCCATCCTGTAATCCGGAGCTCTCAGTCTCTCTTTTCCCTGATCAGAAATAGTCACTGTCTTTTACTGTACGCAGTTGGTTTCTCAATATTTATTTATTTGTTTAATCTATCACATGCTTATGTAGTGCCTATTGGGTACTGTTCTAGGCACAAACATTAACTCATTTAATTCTATGAAGTAGGTAGCTCATCATCTCCACATTGTCAATGAGGAGGAGACAAACAGAGAGAGGTTAGAAAACTTGGCCAAAGCACCCAGCTTATGAGTGGCATGGCTGAGACTGAGTATAGGTCTATCTGCTGCCTAGAATAGTGGTCCCAAACTGATCCCATGCTGTGAGGCAGGTTCAATCAGCCCAGCTGATTGCTTTGGTTGTGTCCCTTGTCCCTGGCTCTTTCTTGAGGTTCTTGGGTAAATGCACAGATGGACAGAGTCAGCACAGTCTGGCTGGCTTTAGTCTTCCAGATCCTTCCTCAGGGAACTCTGGGAAATGGAGTCTGACCTTGCAGGAGGAAAGCACAGAGACAGCCTCTGAAATGTCTCCCCTCACAAAACAACACTTACATGGGCCAATGCAATCATTTCTAGAAAACATGTTATCTATTAAGAAGTTACAGGTATAATCATTTAATTCATTCAAACTACATTCTGTGAAAGGATGATTTCCCAATCCTAGTTTTTTTCCTATCCTCAAATGTTCGTTTTTTTACTTCCAAAGGAAAAACTTATTATACATTTTCCTTCATTTAAAAAAATTTAACAACTGATTTGTGTGTTGCATGAAAGTTACACATTTTCTAAGATGCATTTGCTATTTTATTTTCTTTCATTCAAAAATGTGTCAGTAATCTTTTTGTTAACATGAAGATAAAGGATTAGTAATGCAAGATGCAGTTTTCTTGTAACCTTCTTGAAAGCAGACTATAGTTTCTTATCTGGCTCCAACATTCAGTTTCCTGAATTGAAAAAAAGGCGACTTAAAATGAAGTAAACCACATTTGACTCCTAAGAGCATCGCTAGCAGGGAAATGTACTGAGAAAGGCAGACTTGGTTGGATTCCAGAAAGCCCCTCTGCTCCCCAAGTGAGGAGATGACTAATTTTGCATTTTAAAGTACAATATTAATGCAGGAAGAATTGTGAATTGTCTCTCATTTGATCACTAATCAGAAGATATGTATGATTTTATTCCCTGAAAATTCAGATGGTTAGGAAAAAAACCCAGAAAGTGTAAGTCTTCATGATTTCAGTTTAAAATTTCATTTTATTTATTGAGTGCCTACTCTGAGCAAGGAACTTAGCAAGGTGCTGAGAGCATGCAGAGAGGAAGAAGAAAAGTCCCTGCCCTTGATGGGAGATGTCTACTCTCCTTGACCCTCGATGGTGGAGGAGGCCTGTGGGGTGGAGGAAAATGCAACACTTGGTTTTCACTCTCAACTGCAATGTTCATGTATAGCAAAGGGAATTTACAGGGGTTTTGCCCTATTTTATATGGTCTGAGTGAACTTGCCACAACCTCCATTTCGATGGGTGTGTAAGTGAAGGTGGGAACTCAAGCTGTTTGAATTGTCATCTGGATGTAGATGGGGACTCATTTCCCCCAGAATCTCTTGAGTCAATGGATCAGGCTGAGGGGCTCCTGAAGCCTTTAGTGACCCCTCGTGTGTGCCAATTACACAATATGAACATCCGGCATTGAGGGACACTGGTGACTGTGTCACCATACAGAGTCCAGAGCAAGCCCAGGGCATTTTTAAAATATGCTGCCTTCAGGCCTTCAGCTCAGCCCAGCAAACACCTGCAGCAAACACCCTGCTCTGTGCCAGACCCTGGCCTGGGCCCTGGAGGAGCAGAGGTGAAGGAGACCCATCCCTGCCTTGCAAGAAATACTTTCAACATGTAGTAATTGTTCAGATGGAAGTGAGTGCCAGTCCTGTGAGGGCTAGGAGAGGGGCACACAGACCAACCTGGGGGTTCTGAGAAAGCTTCTTGGAGGAAATGGTAGTTGAGTGTTGACGTGGGAGTAAGAGCTGGCCAGGTAAGGGAACTTGAAAGGCACCGTGGGCAAATGATAGCAGAAGGCTCCGCCTTGTCATTGGTCAGGCCTGGCAGGTACCTGTGGGATTTTGCAGTAGAGGCTGTTGGTGTGCTTAGGAAGAGTGGATCTGCGATGCAATGGGAGCCTCATGTCCGAGAGATCTGTAGGTGCAGGAGATGGACCTTGAGCTGATTCCCGCCCAGTTGGTTCCATTTCTCTCCACCAGGGCAGCGAGGCTTTCTGCTGAAAGGAGCAGGTGGGTGAAGCTGCTGATGGCATAGGGGAAGGAGCTGACCTGCAGACCAGTCAAGGAGTGCAGATCAGGAAGGGGGGCATTGATTTGGATGGGGGGTGGCTGGCTTCAGGCAATTGGTGGGACTGATTGGGGGCTGAGTTTCGGGTGGGAGAAATGGAAGGGCAGGAAGCATAGGAGTAAGGAGCTTGATGAAAGTGGTTCAGAAAATTAACCATTTGCTCTGCCCTGGGTGAGGTGGGAAGGGAGGCCCTGGAGGGCTAATGAGCTGTAGAAGGGGAAGGGATTAAGGCACTCAAGGTCTCCTTCTAAATGCAAATATCCCGGTGACCGCCACTTTGCCCCCGGCAGGAGAGGCTGCCTCATTTACAGACAACAGCTTTAAAGTGTGGAGCAGGAAAAGAACTGTTTCTTAGCTGCAAAAGTGAGTCTCGAAACAGGGAACACGGCGCCAGGGCTGCTGTGGATGCAGCCAGGATCCCGGAGGCCGGGGCCGCGCTAAAGGCGGCCAGCTGCCCTATTCAGGATTCGAGGTTTCAGGCCGGCATTAAAGAAGATTCCTGGGAGCGCCCGAGCCGCGCCGCGACTGAACAGCCCGAGGCGGCAGCAGCCGAGAACTGGGAAAGGCGGCAAACCAGAGACAGAGCGAGCGCCCGACCTGGCACAGCACTGTGAGTGATCCCTGGCACAGCTCTGTTCGGGGGGTGGATGCCCAAGCGGCCCCCGCCTGCACCACCAGCCCACTCACCGCCGGTGCTGCCTCCATTTTCCCAGGTGCGGGCAGCTCCGCCCTGCTCGGCCATCACTGAGCCCTCCCGCTTGCTGGCCTGGCGCCAGGCTTTCCGGAGCTTGCGGACCGGCCTTGGCTCCCACTCCCTCCGCGGTTCTCTGGCGGGGCTGGTGGCGGAGGGCGTCCCGGGCCAGTTTCGGGAGGGCAAGGAAGTACGGGCGGGCCGACTGTCACTCCACCATACCCTGGACTCCGGCCCCAGGTAAACTCCCTGTTACTGGGAGGCAGATACCATCTGTGCGGCCACCAGTTTGGAAAAAAGCCTAACGAATTTCTGGTTGGGAATAGTGTGGTAGGAGAGTTCCCAGGTCCGCTTGAACCTGCCGGAGACCAGGCTGCAGGTGGGTGCTAGACTCGGTTTATACTGGGGGGATACAAAGGTGAACAAGACCCGAGAAAGATCTACATAGTGCCACAAAGGCACCCAGAGAGACTGGTCGTCTGTGCCCAGCAGAAACCTGGTAGACTTCCTGGGCGAGGCGGTACCGAGCAGGGTCTTGAAGGCCCAGCTGTTAGACGAGGGGTGCAGAAGACACGCCCAGCCCAGCACAGTGCGCACAGAGTGGGGAGACGTGCGGCCAGGGAGGCGGAGACTCGACAGAAACCACACACCCGGTGGGGTCGCTACTGCACGATCTAACAGCCTGGGCCAGAGCACACGGAACAGGGAGAAGTCCTGCACAGGAAGTGAAAGCTCAACAGAGATCACACACCCTGTGGTACGTGACCCACCAGCCCAGCAGAGTCCAAGCTGACCAGAAAGGTGGCTCCCCGGAGAAGCCCAAGACCCGAGGCAACCACACACACAAGGTACTAGAGGCCAACTGAGCAGTCACGGAGGGAGCCATACGAAATTGGCAACCACAGCAACATCCTAGTTAGTCATTAGTCTCAAACCGGTGGACTGTGAAACCCCCGGCCACAATGAATAAACACCAAAAAAAAAGATACCAGAAATACAAAAAATCAAGAAAGTACACCACCAAAAGTTAATAAATCTCAAACTCTAGATCCTATAGAACAAGAAGCCCTTGAAATGACTGACAAGGAATTTCGAGTGATAATTCTAAAGAAACTGAATGAGATACAAGAAAACTCAGCTAGACATCATGATGAAATGAGGAAAAGTATACAGGATCTGAAAGAGGAAATGTACAAGGAAATCAATGTCCTGAAAAAAAATGTAGCAGAACTTGCTGAACTGAAGAAGTTATTCAACGAAATAAAAAACACAACGGAGAGTTTAACCAGCAGGCTTGTCGAAGTTGAAGAGAGAACCTCTGAACTTGAAGATGGGCTGTTTGAAATAACACAAGCAGACAAAAAGAAAGAAAAAAGAATCAAGGACATTGAAGAAAATCTGAGAGAGATATCAGACAACCATAAGCGATCAAATATCCGAGTCATGGGTATTCCAGAAGGGGAAGAAAATGGAGATTCCATTGAAAATATATTCAACAAAATAGTGGCAGAAAACTTCCCTGGTATAGGAAAAATCACAGATCTTCAGATCCAGGAAGCTCAACGATCTCCAAACGTATTCAACCCAAAAAGGCCTTCTCCAAGACATGTCATAGTCAAATTGGCAAAACTCAGAGACAAAGAGAGAATCTTAAAAGCTGCAAGAGAGAAGCGTCAAATCACCTATAAGGGAGCCCCAATCAGGTTAACATCAGACTTTTCATCACAAACCATAAAAGCTAGAAAGGAATGGGATGATATTTTCAAAATACTAAAAGACAAAGATTGCCAGCCAAGAATACTCTACCCTGCAAGGCTATCCTTCCGAAATGAGGGGCAAATAGTATATTTCTCAGACAAACAAAAACTGCGGGAGTTCACTACCACAAGACCACCCTTACAAGAAATCCTCAAGGGAGTACTGGGTTTGGTTCCTGAAAAATAACTACCACTGCCATAAAAACCCAAGAAAAATCTAAACCCACTAGTATAATAAAAATGGCATTCATGAAGAGAAAACAAGCTAACAAAAACACTATCTACAACCTAAGGAACCAACAAACACAGAAAACAAACAGTAAATCAGAAAGCAAGGAACAAAAGACACTTAAGACAACCAAACAACCAACAAAATGCTAGGAATAAATCAACACCTTTCAATAACAACTCTTAATGTAAAAGGCTTAAATTCCCCAGTTAAAAGACACAGACTGGCTGACTGGATCAAAAAGCAGGACCCAACTATATGCTGTCTACAAGAGACCCACCTCACCCATAAAGATTCACACAGACTAAGAGTGAAAGGATGGAAAAAGATTTACCATGCAAACAGAAAAGAAAAACGAGCTGGAGTAGCTATTCTTATATCGGACAAAATAGACTTTAAACTAAAAACCATAAAAAGAGACAATGAGGGACACTATTTAATGATAAAAGGACTGATCCATCAAGAAGACATAACAATCATAAATATGTATGCACCCAATGTTGGAGCAGCCAGATTTAGAAAACAAACTCTATTAGACCTAAAGAAGGAAATAGACACTAATACCATAATAGCAGTGGACCTGAACACCCCACTGTCAATATTAGACAGATCATCTAGGCAAAGAATCAGTAGAGAAACACAAGATCTAAACAAGACTCTAGACCAATTGGAATTGGCAGATATCTACAGAACATTCCACCCAACAACCTCAGAATATTCATTCTTCTCATCAGCACATGGATCATTCTCCAGGATAGATCACATATTAGGTCACAAATCAAGTCTCAATAAATTCAAAAAAATTGGAATTATCCCATGTATCTTCTCAGACCACAATGGATTAAAACTAGAAATTAATAACAAACGAACCTCTGGAAACTATACAAACACATGGAAATTAAACAGCATTCTACTTAATGACATATGGGTCCAAGAAGAAATCAAGCAGGAAATCAAAAAATTTATTGAAACTAATGAAAACAATGATACATCATACCAAAACCTGTGGGATACTGCAAAAGCAGTATTGAGGGGAAAATTTATTGCATTAAACGCTCACTTCAGAAGAATAGAAAGATGGCAAGTGAACAACCTAACACTTCACCTTAAAGAACTAGAAAAACAAGAACAATCCAAACCTAAAGTTAGCAGACGGAAAGAAATCATTAAGATCAGAGCAGAACTGAATGAAATTGAAAACCAAAAAACAATTCAAAAGATCAACGAATCAAAAAGTTGGTTTTTTGAAAAGATAAATAAAATTGACAAACCATTAGCATGGCTAACAAAAAAAAGAAGAGAGAAGACTCAAATAACAAAAATTAGAAATGAAAAAGGCGATATTACAACTGATTCATCTGAAATACAAGGAATCATTCGAGACTACTACAAACAACTATACGCCAACAAATTTGAAAATCTGGAGGAAATGGATAAATTTCTGGACACACACAAGCTCCCAAAACTGAACCGTGAAGACGTAGAAAATTTGAACAGACCAATAACAATAAAGGAGATTGAAGCTGTTATCAGAAGGCTCCCAACAAAGAAAAGCCCAGGACCAGATGGATTCACAGCAGAATTTTACCAAACATTCAAACAGGAATTGACACCGATTCTTTACAAACTATTCCAAAAGATTGAAACGGACGCAAATCTCCCAAACTCATTCTATGAAGCAAACATCATCCTGATACCAAAACCAGGTAAAGATATAACCAAAAAAGAAAACTACAGGCCGATATCCCTGATGAATATAGATGCAAAAATCCTCACTAAATTACTAGCAAACAGAATACAGCAACACATACGAAAAATTATTCATCACGATCAAGTGGGATTCATCCCAGGGATGCAAGGTTGGTTCAACATACGCAAATCAATAAATGTGATACACCATATTAATAAACTCAAACACAAGGACCATATGATCATCTCTATAGATGCTGAAAAAGCATTTGATAAAGTTCAGCACTCATTCATGACAAAGACCCTCTATAAGTTAGGTATAGAGGGAAAGTATCTCAACATAATTAAAGCCATATATGCCAAACCCACAGCCAATATCATCCTGAATGGGGAAAAGCTGAAAGCTTTTCCTTTAAGAACAGGAACTAGACAAGGATGCCCACTCTCACCACTCCTATTCAACATAGCGTTGGAAGTACTAGCCAGAGCAATCAGAGAAGAGAAGGAAATAAAGGGCATCCAGATTGGAAAAGATGAAGTCAAACTGTCCCTGTTTGCAGATGACATGATCCTATATATTGAACAGCCTAAAACCTCTACAAAAAAACTGCTAGAATTGATAAATGATTTCAGCACAGTAGCAGGATACAAAATCAACACTCAAAAATCAGTAGCATTTCTTTTCTCCAATAGTGAACATGCAGAAAGAGAAATCAAGAAAGCCTGCCCATTTACAATAGCCACCAAAAAAGTAAAATACTTAGGAATTGAGTTAACCAAGGAGGTGAAAAATCTCTATAATGAGAACTACAAAACACTGCTGAGAGAAATTAGAGAGGATACAAGAAGATGGAAAGATATCCCATGCTCTTGGATTGGAAGAATCAACATAGTGAAAATGTCCATACTACCCAAAGTGATATACAAATTCAATGCAATCCCCATCAAAATTCCAAAGACATTTTTCTCAGAAATGGAAAGAACTATCCAGACATTTATATGGAACAATAAAAGACCACGCATAGCCAAAGCAATGCTGAGCAAAAAAAATAAAGCTGGAGGCATAACACTACCTGACTTTAAGCTATACTACAAAGCTATAATAACCAAAACAGTATGGTACTGGCATAAAAACAGACACACTGACCAATGGAATAGAATAGAGAATCCAGAAATCAACCCACACACTTACTGTCAGCTGATCTTTGACAAAGGCATCAAGCCTATTCAGTGGCGAAGGGACTACCTCTTCAGCAAATGGTGCTGGGACAACTGGATATCCATATGCAGGAGAATGAAACTTGATCCATACCTCTCGCCGTATACTAAAATCAACTCAAAATGGATTAAGGATTTAAATATACACCCTGAAACAATAAAACTTCTTAAAGAAAACATAGGAGAAACACTTCAGGAAATAGGACTGGGCACAGACTTCATGAATACGACCCCAAAAGCACGGGCAACCAAAGGAAAAATAAACAAATGGGATTATATCAAACTAAAAAGCTTCTGCACAGCAAAAGAAACAATTAAAAGAGTTAAAAGACAACCAACAGAGTGGGAGAAAATATTTGCAAAATATACATCTGACAAAGGATTAATATCCAGAATATATAAGGAACTCAAACAACTGTACAAGAAGAAAACAAGCAACCCAATTAAAAAAGGGGCAAAAGAGCTAAGTAGGCATTTCTCTAAGGAAGATATACAAATGGCCAACAGACATATGAAAAAATGCTCAACATCACTCAGCATCCGGGAAATGCAAATCAAAACCACATTGAGATACCATCTAACCCCAGTTAGGATGGCTAAAATCCAAAAGACTATGAACGATAAATGCTGGCGAGGCTGCGGAGAAAAAGGAACTCTCATACATTGTTGGTGGGACTGCAAAATGGTGCAGCCTCTATGGAAAATGGTATGGAGGTTCCTCAAACAATTGCAGATAGATCTATCATACGACCCAGCTATTCCACTGTTGGGAATATACCCAGAAGAATGGAAATCATCAAGTCGAAGGTATACCTGTTTCCCAATGTTCATCGCAGCCCTCTTTACAATAGCCAAGAGTTGGAACCAGCCCAAATGCCCATCATCAGATGAGTGGATACGGAAAATGTGGTACATCTACACAATGGAATACTACTCAGCTATAAAAACGCATGAAATACTGCCATTTGCAACAACATGGATGGACCTTGAGAGAATTATATTAAGTGAAACAAGTCAGGCACAGAAAGAGAAATACCACATGTTCTCACTTATTGGTGGGAGCTAAAAATTAATATATAAATTCACACACACACACACACACACACACACACACACACACACACACACACACACACACACGCACACAAACCGGGGGGGGGGGGAGAAGATATAACAACCACAATTATTTGAAGTTGATACAACAAGCAAACAGAAAGGACATTGTTGGGGGGGAGGGGGGGAGGGAGAAGGGAGGGAGGTTTTGGTGATGGGGAGCAATAATCAGCCACAATGTATATGGACAAAATAAAATTAAAAAAAATAAAAAAATAAAAAAAATAAAAATAAAAAAAAAAAAAAAAAAAATAAATGCAAATATCCCTGACGGGGCAAATGAAGACGCCCTAATGGTATTAGCCATTAAACCTGAGCCCACTAGGACTTTTTCCTCTAGGCTTGGAGAGTCTGTGTGAAGCCCTCAGGAGGACGAACTTCTGGGAAGAACGAGGAGAGTGTGGGATGGTGAGGCCTCCTCCTCCCTGCTGTGTACATTGGGCTGTTGATTCTTTTTTTCTGGTTTTAATGAAAGTGTTTTCTAAATGTTACCTTGAAATGAACCAGAAAATGTCTGGAAGGCAGCTACGTTAGGCTCGAAACATCTAAGTGCTGATCTGCCTGGGGTAGGAAATGCTCAGACACGTAACAAAACTGAGATGGATCAGAGAGATGAGGCCAGGGGAGGAAGTTCAAATAGGTGGATCTTGGGAAGCATATTCCAGAAGAGGCAGTGCCTAGTACAGGGTAGGTGTTGAGTAGAGTGATGGAATTAAACTGAATTCAGTTGTGGGCTCCTGGAGGAGTTTGGGCAGGCCGCTCAAAGCAGGGGAAGCGTGTAGCCGGAGCTGCTCTACAGAAGCCTGTAGAGCCCAAGGAGACAGCGTCCCTGCTTTGCTGTCACAGTCACGGGCTGCTCCTTTGCACACACCTCTTCCTCACTAGACTGGGCATCCGGAGGCCAAATGCGCTTTTGTTCTCTGATCCCCCAGCACCCAGCCTGACCCCCAGAACACACTCATGGATGAATGCCTCACCCAGTGTAGGTTCCACCTTTGAGCAACTGAATTAGAAAACGTGGAGAGAAGAAGAGAAATGTGGGGGCCACGAGGAGGTCTGGCTGGGAGGGAGGGCAGGGGCTGGCACTTGCAACTTGTGCATTTGCTGCTTGTCAGAAGTACTTCCCACTCCACTGAAGGGGCTCCTGTGAGCAGGATGGTTATTCTGAGATGCAGAAGGGTGGATAGGCGGACAACAGCTGTCTACTGAGGTTTCCTCTCCTCCGACCATGTTGTTCCCAAACTCTTCAATTTCCACTGTCTCCGCCAGTCTCCAAGTGACCTTTCTCCACCATTCTACACAGTCTGTCACATTCATTGAAGGGAAGACACAAAAGAACACAGACAGAAAGAGTCAGTTCTTGGCTATTGAGTTTCTAAATAGATTTAAAAATAGAGACAACATCTTGAAAGCCAATGCTTTTGATTTGAATTTTTTTCTTCTTCAAAATAGCCCGAAAGAAAGCTGGAAAGAAAATTCCCTACAGACCAGTGGTTCTCCACCCCCGTCAGACTCAGCAGGCTCCCTTGTCCTTTTAATCAAACCTTTCTATTGCAGAAAATTTCAAACATTCACACCAGTTGAGAGAACAGAAAAACGAGGCTGATGTTCCCCTCAGCCAGCTTCAGCAATGACTGACACGTGGCCGTCTTGTTCCACTTCAGCCTGACCCGCTCCACCACCTGCAGGATTTCAAAGCTAACCACAGCATTTTATCAGCAAATACTTCTCGACGTAACTGCTTAAAATAAAGGACTCTTTCAGAAAACAGAAACTCAATAAGATTATTATATCTAAAGATAATTAATGATAATTTCCTGATTACTGCCTTCACATTTTCCTGACTAACATATACATTTTTAACAATTTTTTTTGAAACCCCTTTTTATTACTGGTCTTTTGCAAAGTCACCTTTATTATCCTGAAATCAAACTGAAAGATACATCTGACCTACGCAGTAATTAAAAAAAATCAATATAATGCCCTAACTCAAATATGAAGGAGAAATAAAAGATACTTAAAATAAAACATGTATGTCAACATATAAGTGCTTGGACACTACTACACTAGAAGATACAATAGTGGCGTTTGATGCTTAAACTTGAACATAGAGCCACAATGAATGTGACGACGTTGAACATGGACTGATATAGGGGTGTCATGTGGTGATCTAACTATTATAAATTACATCGCCATTAGTGACATACTTTTTTGAAATGATAAACAACTCTTGAAAAAACTTCTAAAAGAATAGGGTACAACCTGTCCTTGATTTACAATGTTGTTTCTTTCCCAGGAAATTCAGTGTATTCTTAAAGTGTGCAAAAATTACTTTGTGTTTATATGTAAAATGGAAATAAACTGTAGGTGCAGATAATCATAAGTAATTTTTAAACCTATATGACTGTCTGGGGGAAATACTCAAAAATCATGTGGTATGCAGAACAATTCTCTATTGGTGGGACCATCCCAAACCTTGTGAGATGTGTATTATTATTGGCTCCTGCCCACTAAGTGCTAGAACTATTTTAGGTTAAAGACAGCAGAAGAGACTTGAGCACTAAATTCAATGTATAATCCTTAATTGAATACTGGATAGAACTAAAACCCAGCTATAAAGAACATTATTGGGATAATTGGGACATTTGAACACTAAATTATATAATGGATAATCTAATTGACAGATATTATCATTGTATAATATCGATGCTAAGTTTCTTGATTATTTGGATTATTATGGATCTATTCTTGCAACTCTTCCATAGATTTAAAGACTTTTGAAATACAATATTTTGGGGGAAATATCTTCACAAGTTTTCAAAATTGCTATGGGGGAAGTACCACTTACTGAGAACTGGTGCTGTAAGTAGTAGATTGCAATAGATCCAGAGGGAAGGAGATTAATTTGGGAAAGGAAAAGTGTTAGAAATAGGAGTGAGTTCCTTCCTTGTGCCTTGCCTTGGGCTGGATGCCAGAAATGGCACCTAGAAACTCCTTTAAATTTGGGTTGCCGAGAGTAGTAATGACTTGTAACCTATTTTTCCTCTGGAATTTTAGAAGTGGAAACCTTGCCATTAATATTCCCCAGGCCACAAAAGTATGAGAGAAGTAAATTCCCAGAGGCCTCAGAATATTAATGGATAGCATTGGAAAGTCCCCGCGTCCCTAGGAGACGTACATAAATGGCTGATAAAGGGTGAAGAGCTCATGTTAATCAATACCAGCACAGGCCCAAGGATGGCTATGGCCCAGAGGCACCCCCCAGTCCTACTCCCACATCCTGGACTCTGGTGCTATCTTTGGAACTTAGCTACTATTCTGGGTAAAAAGGGGAGTATGGGAGAGGGGTCGGGTGGAGGACAAGGGACACACAAAATTTGAATTAAATTTAAAATGTCTGAGTGATCACTAACTTGATTGAATTTAACTGAAGGTGACTGAATTGTTTTCTGCTGTCATGTGGAAATGGGGTCTCGAGGTAACCGAGTAGAATTATAAAAAATTAAGTTACATTTCTTCTGGCAAGCTTGATTGTGTGGCTTGAGAAAACTTGAATCTGCTAAAGGAGCTAGATCATCTGTGTCCATGGAATGGTATTCACTTTCTAAATTCTACAGGACACTTTTATTTATTTTATTTCATGTTTTTCGGTGCCATCAGTTCAATTCTCAGAGATGTGGGAAGGCCAGGGGAATCACCGTATAATAGAATGTATTGGAAAGATGACAAGACACTGGACACAGGATTGTGTAAATACAGAAATACCATTTTGATAAGGGCAGGAAACTGCTGGGAAGAAGTCGTGTCTGAGATTGTGAGTAGAGAAAAGTTCCAGAAGTCTTGTGGGGAGGGGCAGGGGAGGTGTCTCTTTCCCAGTTCTCTAATCAAGAAGAGATGAGGAAGGCAATTTGTTCATTTAGTTAAAAAAGTATCAATTTGAAAAAGCGTTTGTATTCCTAAATGAGGCCTGTAGAGGTTGTATGGGTTCCCTGTGAAACAAAGCCTATGCCTTCAGCCCAGCTCCCTTTGTTTAATCAGAGGAAGCCACAGGAACCAGCAGGGGCAGATGGCTGAGATACTATCTCGGCAGCCCCAGGACTTAGGAACATTAATTTTAAAGGGGGATTAAAGCACAGAAGAACATTTAAAAAACATCATGCATTTTCATAAGCACCTAGGCAGCTCCCTGGCTAGATGTTTATATGATGGGTCCTTGGAACAGAAAGTGTGATAGGAGGAGGGGAGCTCTTATTTTGACTCTGTGTATGGGGAGTTAACCAATATTTCTCTTGCTAAAGTATCAGGAAGAGTTCTTCCCTTGTCTTGTTTTTGGTTGCTTGGCCCATGGGAAGGAAAGAAAGTCTGCTATCATTCCAGCTTGGTGGCTCATGGTGGCTCTGGGAACTGAAGCCTCTCTTAAGACACTGTTGTGCCCATGAGGGAGTCCTTGGTGTGTAGGAACAGTGAGGCAGTCCATCCATTCTGGACCATGCCTCAGAATGTTTTACTTCCCTGCACGTTAGAAATCAAGTCACTCTGGTGTTGTGGTCTCCTGACTAGTGAATGTATTCCCCTAATGATTTCCAAAGACTTTCCAAGAGGCACGAGGGCACCCAGGTAGTTTAGTTCCCCATATTCCACATGTCTTCTTTCCTAATATTTATCCACCTGGGAACATGTCTGAGGCCTGCAGACATGTTCTTTTCCATCTTCCCTTGTACTCTCCCTTTGGCACCCCTGTCACCTGGCCATGGTGCTTTGCCTCAAGATGGATAAACCTTTGGGGGCAAGGAACAAAAGGTGTTGGGTTGGAAAGTGACTGGGTCACAATTCCTCTGACTATTCGGTTGGTTTCTGACTCTTAATTTTCATCAAAATTGATGTGTCCCTTGTCCCTGCTGCACACCCCTCCCTGTTTTACCCAGGGTAACATTTCAGACATAGTTATCATGTCTATCAGAGCTTTGTGTGTGAAATCAGTGTGTGTCTTGTAGCCAATGGTGACTTACAATTTCTTTGGTTGGTTCTCAGTCACAAGGTAGTTTTATTGCCTGGCAATTTTGAGAAGGCTATGGCATTACAACTTGCAGAATGGTGTCTGTGGCTTGGAAGAAAATCTCGGAGACAATGGTGGAGCACTCATAAGAAATGTCTCTTTACCAATGTTCTGGATGGCAGCTTGGTAGTTGATGACGCTGGGCAGAAAACTGTGGTCATTAAGGTCTGAGTTGAAAAACGATTCAGGAGAACTGGACTCAGAACGTGAAGATGTTTTAGGAATACCTTAGCCCATTTATTCCTCTTATATTACCCTTTTTATCAATGCATGAGAAAGTCATATAATCAGAATCTGTGTCAGACCTTCTTTGCTGGGCCTTCCAGTGATTATACAGTCTGACGTTTACCCCTGGATTCTGCAGTTCAGGGTGGGGATGGGGTGGCTGCAGGTATCAGAGATGAAAGACAGGACGTGGACAAATGCTACAACATAAAACAACGAGACTTCTTTAAAAGGGAAAGGAAAGGCTGTGGAGAAGTAAAAACGATGAGGTGTTTCTAGCAACAACTGGTGACCCTGATAATTATTTCAAAGTCAGTTATTTTGAATGGTTTAAGGTGTTAACCTTGGCCCAGACTTGCTGCCTTTACCAATGGAGGCTGAAAGTGTCCAAAGTGAATTACGCAGAAGGCCATTTAGGCTGGGCCTCTTGGCATTCTGAATTGGATGCCATTTTTAATTTTTATTTTGTCATGGTTGCTGTGTGTGTGTTTGTGTTTCCAAAAGCAGTTCAGGCCCCGGCATTGCAAGCTGCTCTGTTAATACCCAGGCTGCTTTGCTATCTCCTATCTTTGTTCCTCACCTCATTTTGAAGGATTGTTACACATTTGTAAGTACAATGGGATTATTTATTCATTGTGTCTGTCCACTTTTTGCTGTGCCACAAAAGGAGAAATAGCCTGCACTGCGACTTAAGAGCTTTCTGACCGCTCCAAAGTCATGACATTTCCTTTGCCTTTTGATGGCTGGCTTTGAAAAGCAGAGGAAGCTGGGTGACAAACTCTGTTGGCTTCAGGAGGGAGATGACTTGTCGTTGTTGTGAAAAAGCATATTTAGTCACTTTTAAAAAGCAAATTGCGGACTTAATAGAGCCACACAGTCTTCTTTGGAGATTGCTACAAGGTGGATTGTCTTGATAAAACATTTGAAGCCAGAAATCCCTCAAGCTCAGTGAATATAAGCACTGACCTGAACCCACGCACACAACATTCTCACCAAACTTCAGAATTATTATTTTTTTAATAGAGAAAGGATAACTGTCCAGTACCTTTCATTTTGTCTTCTTTGCAATTCTTCTTCCAGTTCCAAATCAAATGAAAGAGTCTGATGATGAACTATTTTGAGTCTATCTGAGACCATAAGCATTGGTATCTGTAGGCTCAGCTTTTTGGGTTTCTGCAGAAGCTATGAATGTGCACTTGAAGCTGAGCATTTAGCAGGTCCTTTCATGGGCAAGGGCACATCTCTGTGTTAAACAGAACAAATGCCTTCTCAGCATCACCCACTCCCAAGCCCCTCAATCATTATAATGTTTCCTATAACTTTTTGGGTGATATTGACAGGACAAGGCCCAATCATGTTGATTTCCTCCTAGGCACTTACCTGTCTTCGAGGTGAGGGTAGAGTCTTCAGGCACAACTGCACTTTGCCTGATACCGATGCTGGTGAGTGAGAGAGTCAATTGTTACTTTTTTTTCTACTAAAGTCATAGCTGTACTTAGTGATACTATGAGTAGTTAGCTATGTTTTAAGTACTAAGCCCTTTCCCAAACCTTCATTGTTTTCTACTGTTAAAGAGAGGTAACACACCCTTTGTACTCACGGACTATTGATAAATCGCAAATTCCATGGGCTATCTTGAGAAAGCTAAAAGCTCAGATTTAAAAAGGGATTTTATTTGAAAAAGAAAACATACACCTTGCAGAACGATTGTGCCCTGCAGTGAGCAATGGATTGAACAAGAGGAAGGGAAGACTAAGGCTAGGAGGAGGGGCCAACTGGAATGGCCCCTTGTCATGGACCCTGCTCTCAGGGCCTCCAGCCCAGGCCCTGGAAAATCTTCCCATTCTCTCCCTTGCTTTTTTCCTTTCTGGAAAAGGAAAATGCAGAAAAATAGAAAGATCGATGTAAGATCAATACTTGTGCATTCACTACCCAGAATTAACTAATATTAACGCTTAGTTATTTTTGCTTTAGGTTTTTAAAATCATTAAAAGGAAATAGAATGTTACTAAAATTAAAGTCTCCTTTATTTTCTCCCTCCCAGTATCATTCGTGTTCCTCTTTCCCCAGGAAAGAGAACTCTATAATTTCGTTCTATTTTTCTCTCCATGAAAAGCCTGCAGTGTTGCTAGTGCCATTATTATTATTTTAAAAATGTACATGGTATCGTAGTGTTCATGGTTGCTCTCATTGCTTTCACACTCAACTTTTTATCTTCCATATCTGTCTGTGTTGAGACATGTGTATGTCTGTGTTGATTAATTTTAATTTCTGTATAATATTTAATTGTATGAGTCTATCAAAATCTCCTCTACATGTGTCCACACACTCAGGTATTCTGTCATCTTCTTGAAGTGTCCCTGGGGTCCTCTAACCCTTCCCAATCAGAACTGCTTGCCTTCCACACTGGCAGCACATCTGTTATCCTAAGAATTTTCCTTTTGCCTTTCCCGTATTGGATTTCTTCTTTCCCAGATTCCCCATCCTCCTCTTTCTTGGTTTACTCCTTTGTTTCGGCACAGAGCATATTACAGCAGCTTCCTGAGAAAGGATGCATGGGAAATAAACTTTTCAAGAATTTGAATGTCTAACAATGTCTTTATTTTGCTCTCAAACTTGGTACTTTCACTGGATGTACACTGTAGGTTGAAAACAACTTTCCTTCAGAATCTTACAGGCAGTGCTCCGCTGTCTGTTCCATTCAAAGTGTTGTTGTTTAGGGCTGTGAAGCTGTTCTGATAACTGCTCTTTGTTTGATACCTGTCACTATTGTTTTTCCTCTTTGGAAGATTGGAGGGTCTTCTAGTATTTTGAAATTTCATGATGGTATGTCCTCATGTGGATTAATTTCCATCCATTTGCTGGACAGTTACTGAACATACTGGGAAGCTACTGGCCCATTCAGTTCTGGGAAATTCATTGAATTATCTCTCTAATAATTTCCTCTCCTCAATATTGTTTACTATCTTTTCCTGAAACTCCTGTTATTTAGATGTTAGGTCTCCTAAATTGTTTTGTTTCTTCTAAATTTTTTATAGTTTCTCTTCTATTTTTCATCTCCTTATCTTTTTGTTCTACTTTAAAGCACAGTCTCAACTTTAAAAAAAAAAATCCTTTTAACCTTCAAAATGAAGTTTTTCTTTTTTGGCTATCATCTTTTTAATTACTAAAGGTCTTTAAAAAAATCCTATCTTTCTTTTTAAAATATCTTGTTATTAGTTCATGGATATACAGAATCTTATATCTGTAATGATACTAATAATAAATAAAAATATTTGTTCTGCCCACATAGAGTCTGTTTCTTTCAAATTGCTTTTCTAGCTTCTGTCTTTCAATTAGCAGACTTCCTCAAATGCCTCCGGATCCTTGGCTGTCCTCTCATATTTGAGTGGGGCACTAAACCTGATTAGGACTGGCTAACTACAAGCCTCACTATAAGGAGATCTGGCTGGGTCTTTTGTTTAGAAACTCCTACCATCATTTTATTTCTTTAGATCTTTTTATTGGGCTGAACATATTCTATAGAAAATGCTTTTCATGTTTTTGATGGGAACTTAATGTAAGCCTGGCTGTCAGAATTTTGGGAATCAAGTGGAGAAAAAAGGCTGGGAGTCTCAACCTTTAGAATTAAGAATTTAACTTTAATCCCCCTGTTTTCATAAAGGTACCCCTGCCCTCAACTAGGCTGGTATTCCTCCATCATAGACCTTCCATTTTACCCTCTCCAGAATAAATAATAGGGTCAGCGAGGGGCAGTTTCCTTAATGGGCAAAGTGAAGATGGGGATCTGGGAGTCTAAATGCTCCTTAAACAGACCTTAACCTATTTTCTTGTTTACAGCTCACATTTCCTCTTGTGTCCTGTTCAGTGGTACTGGTAAGGCCAATTGATAAATCTTTTGGCAATTCTGTTCAGTAAATCAGAGGTGTTTCTTAATTTCTTCACTGCCAGTTTAGAATTTGGCTTTCTAGGATCTGCTAAGTAAGTTACTGCTCACCCATCTGCTTTTCAGATTTTGTTGCCGCTCTTTATTTTCCCATTCCTTTTGTTTTTGTGGTTTTATGCCTTGGAAATCCACTGATTGTTATTTTACTGGAATTTAAGTAGGAACTAAAGACTAGCATATAATTCTAAATTTCCACCATTAATTGGAAGCCCATTTTGCTCTATTTTCCTGTGTAGTTTAAAGTTCTGATTTCCCTATTTGTACTTTTAGTTCATCTGGAATTCATTTTTATGTTAGTGCAAAATTATAATTTTTGTCTTCTAGATAGAAAGCCACAATTTCTAACGTTATTAACTAAATATTTTATCCTTTCCCTTCTGCCATGTAAACCAATCTTTATCCTATACCATATTTCTAGGCTTTCTATTCTGTTTCATTAATCTACCTTTTAATTTACCTTTATTTACCTTTCACTAATACTGTACTGTTTTAATTACTATAAAGTTTATGATATTTTGATATCTGCCAGAGCTGCTACCCTTGTTCTTTTTTAGAATTGTAATGACTCTTCTTGGAACTTTATTCCTCCATAGGAACTTCAGAATCAGTTTGCTAAATTCTACTTTGTCACTGGGACTAGAATCACATCGATCTTATTGGGAAAAAATTACATAAACATGGTATATCTTGTTTCTTCAAGATTTCTTCTATATACTTTCATAACATTTTATAATTTTCTCTTAAAACCTTTTGTTAGGTTTGTTTTCCTTTCTTTCTTTCTTTCTTTTTTTGCTGCTATTGTGAATTGTATGTGCACCCGCATCCTATTGCATTTTAAAAACTGTTATTGCTGGTATATAGGAATGTTGTTGATATTAGTAAATGGATTTTGTAGCCAGCAAATCTCTCTTGCTGCTTCTAATAGTTGGTCTGTAGATTATCTTATATTTATAGGTAGAAAAGAATATTAATTGTAAATAGTATCAATTTAGTGTCTTTTTTACCAAGTGTTTTGTTTTTCTCCTTCTTGCCTTACTGCATTGCTTAAGATGTCCACAACCAAGCTGAACATTAACAAGGATAGCAGACATCTCTATTTTATTATGTCTTATTTAAAGACAATGTTTCTAAATTTTCATCATGGTGAATGATGCTTTAGGTTTTTGGTGGATACTTTTTTTTTTTTTTATCATATTAGGAAAATTCCCTTGTATTCAAAGTTCAGTAAGGGCATTTAAAAAACCATGAATGCTTGTTTAATTTTAACTAATAATTTGTCAGCCCCAGTTGAGGTTCATCTTCCTTTACTTCTTAGTAGATTTTCTGATGTTAAACTTCCTTTGCATCTTGGCCTAAACCCCAGATGATTATGATGTAATTTTAAAAGTAAACTATTGGATTTGATTTATTAGTAGTTTAGGACTCTTCCATCTGTGTTAATAATTAAGATTGGTCTATAATTGTCTTTTATTGCACTGTACTTCTCTGGTTTTGTTATCAAGTTTGTTATTAATTTAGTGAAATTAATGGATGGCTTTCCCTTCTTTCATCTTTGAAAAATTTTCTATGAGATAGGGAGCATCCCTTCCTTGAAGTTTTGGTAAAAGTCATCTATAAAATAAAATGATTCCTGGTAGCCCTGGTAGGCCATGGATTCCATTTCTTGTTTCTAATTTCTGGCAAGACTCTGAAAGGTCTGTTTCATGATCTTCCAAGGCTGGTTGACCATCTGAGTTGAGTAAACTAACTAGAAACAGGTCTATAATCAGCAGTCCTGGTGGTCGTCATACCTTCATTTTCAAGTATGTTGGCTCTAATAGACTAAAAAGCAAGTCTTACCATAAAAGCAAGGGAAGGAGAAAGATACTAGTAAATATCAGTGACTTACAATAGACCCCGAGTGATGCTAGCTGTGTTCTCTAATTTAAATGTGCATTATTTAAAAAAGTAACATTGTATATCATCTGGACAACCATAGTTCCACAACCTTTAAGGTAAAAAAAGGGAACACTCTCCAACGTCCTCTGCAATGTCTCTTGGGGGAAGATTACTCTGTAGTCTTGCAAACTGAATTGATTCCAGGGCTGACAAGGGCATAGTCAGCATTGGGTTAGAGAGTTGTTCTTGGAAACAATTTCAGGTAAAGCCAGATTTTTCTGGAATCACTTTTTTTGTTTGATTTGCAAAGTAAAATTTAAAACATTTCAAAGTGCCCTTGTATTAAATCATGTGGCTGCCTCTGTTTAAGTAAAATTTTCACTTGAAATACATACAGGCCTACCTTGGGAATTAATTTCCAAATCTAAAAGAACTTAGATAAGCGTCCTTCTTAAATTCAGCTTTCTTTTGAAGAGAAACAAGTAAAGACTTTCAAAGAACTTAAGGTATTATAAAGGAGTGGCAAGGGGAAATAAATTTCCTTTAATATAACCTCTTATTTTAATAACATAGGTACAGGTCTGACTGGAAGAAAGTCTATTTTCAGTATATCAGTTGTATTATCTCAAAACAAGGGTATGCACAGAAAATTGGGTCATGACAACACAAACTTTACCTCCTGTTGTTGGTTCAGGATGCCAAAGACACCTGCTGGAGGAAGGACGTCCTTTCATACACATTCAAGTCTCGTTAATTAGTTGCCAAGTAAAGCCAAGTTTTGTCTTAGTTTGTCATTTTAACCCATGGGTAACTAATTCTTATTAGAAAATAAGTTAATTCTCATAGTCCTTTTTTCTCTTACTGCTCACAATGGAAAGTAACATGATTGGGTTTCTTGAAGCTTGTTTCAGGAGAAATGGAAGAATCTGACCTTCAGTGAGATATGCACCACAGCAGCAAAGCAAGGAAAATGACACTTTGCTGCTAGTTGGGCTTTGTCCCCTTACCCCAATATGGATTTCTAGGAAATGAATCTAATCTAGTGGTGGAAGTACATTAGTGGATAGTAGGTAGGCCAAAGTGGCCTCAGACTAAAGCACTTCTTTTCCCCCAGAATAATAATGATATCCTTCTGTTCAGGCAAACAGTTCCATCTTGATGGATTCATTCAGAAGTAACTGCACATCTCATGCAGAGTGAGGGGGCACAAGGAGATATCTGCGCAGTTCATTGTAAGAGGTTCCAGTGCCTTCCCTTAGACAGAGTTGGGTTTCACAGCTTATGTTGGTGTCATTTGGGTCTGTGCTGGTTCCTGTTCTGCTTGAGGCACATGACTCTGCATCCTTTTCACTTGGAATGATTGTTTAGTAGTCAGTTGCATGGATAGTCTGCCAGTTATTGAACCCTCTCTCCAGTGCCTACTTTTTTTTCTTCTGCACTTTTTACTGTTCAGTTGTGTGTGTGTGTGTGTGTGTGTGTGTGTGTGTGTGAGAGAGAGAGAGAGAGAGAGAGAGAGAGAGGGAGAGAGAGAGTCATAGCATAATTTTATGGTACGGTTTAGAGGTATGACGTGATGAAGCATCTCACATTTGGAGCTTTGGTGTTGTGTGGCAGGGGCACCAATGTAAGTGAGACAGTAATTGCTGAAGACCATTCCATGTCTTTTTTCCCATAATATATTTATAGTGCTTGTACCTAGTAGGTGAGTGATATATATTTGGTTATTTGTTGACTGGCTCCATATTAAAGATGCCCCCATGTAAATGTAACCACTACAGGTTTCTGTATCTTAGTGTAGGTTACAGGCAGAGTCTCTGCCATGTTTTTGTGATGTGGCATGGCTGTGATGCACCAAAGGATATTTATTATTCTAATCCTGTAAGATGTGGCTACCTACTTAATAGGCTGCTACTGCCCCTTTCTCTGATTTCTGAGATAGTCCACAAGGGTGCCAAAATAGCCATCCATAAAGGTACAAATTCTGTCAATCTGGTGGTTTTTTGCTTTACATTATTCCAACATTATTTTTGTGTGTTCTTTTCCCTCCTCAGTGGATTGCATGATATTTAAAAAATGAAATTAATGGATGCTTTAGCTCGTTGTAGCCACAGCCGTCACAGCAGGGGGAGGGGAATGAGTCAACCTAGAATAGAGGAGTTGTTTTAAATTTAATTTTCTAGTGTCTAGTTGCTATGGCTAGTCTGGGTAAATGGATGAACTGTGAATAAAGAGAATGAACAAATAAATCAATATTAATGTTTTCCTTTCTGTGCCTCAGAATCAATCATAAGACCATGGCTGGGTCCCAATATTTGGCACCAATCAAAACGACAACCTTGGTTGCTGGTACCATTCCTTGATGCATTTGTTTTCGGAGGGCAGAGATAAACTGGAGACAGATGGGGTGCTGTATTTTTCCACCGGAGACATTGTTTGTGTTGTTCTAGTCCTTTTTTTCCTTTAAAGAGGCTAACGGGGCCTTTTGGTCCAGGGCTGTGTGCTAATGTTCCCAGAGTCCCCGCTGTGCTGCTCAGAACACAGACCAGCACAGCAGCTCCTGCCCCAGGAGATTCCAAGGGCTCTTCCAACACCATCATTTCAGCTTTTCCCATGAAATGTCCTACCTGGGGATTTCCTTTATAAACATAGCTGTGAGTACGAGGAGAGCAGTCAGCAGGACGGGCTGCATAACTTGTGAGGCCCAGTGCAAAATGAAAATGTGGGCCCCTTGTTAAAATTATGAAGGATTTCAAGACAGCAAAGTGGAGCATTAAACTAAGCCCAGGGTCCCTTTTAGGTGGGAGACCCTGTGCGACTTCACAGTTCTCATGCCCCCGAGAGCCGGCCTTGAGTATCAGGGTGTTTGCCTTCTCTAAAGAGCATGCAGGAGACACAGCTTCTCTGAGGCAGGGGCATCCAGAGAGACCTCCTTGATGCCTCCTCTTCCCTTTCCTACCTTGTCTGGTGATGCTGTGGCTCCCCATGGCCTCTTGGGTCCCTGCCCATTGCCCTTGTTCCATCATCCTTTCTTCACCTGCTCCTCTCCCCTGCTGTAGGGCCAGCTTTCCCTGCTTCCATGCTGTGTCATGACTAGCAAAAAGCTTCAAGATGTCTCTGCCAATTGCTTATGGCTCCTCTTTCCCTCCACATCTGTTGGCTGTGACTCCAGACTAACCTGAGACACTCAGAATGCCACCACTTCTCCCCACTCCCACCTCACTCACTCTAGTCCTAGCCACAGCAGCTCTCACCTGCGTTATTGTGATGCAGTAGCCTCTGAGCTGCTCTACACCTCAGCTCCCTTCCCCTGCACTCTGCAGTCTGTGCTAAAGGAGCAGAGCGTGTGTCTCTCCTCTCTGCGAAACCCTCCAGGGGCCTCTTTCTCTCTCATCTCATCTTACTGTCTGTCCTAATTTTCTACCACTCTCCCCTTCACACCGTCCCAGACATTCTGGCCTCTTCACTTTTCTGAGAACATACCAGGCATATTTGTACCAGGGTTTTGTGCTTCTTTTTCCCTTTCCATAGAGGGCTCATCCCCCAGACCACCATGTGGCTCCCGGGTTCCCAGCCTTCTCGTCTCTAAATGCCTGCACTATTTAGTAGTGCACGCTCGGCCCACCCCTCCACCTCTCAGTGCTGCTCCATATTTTATATTTTTCCTTAGCACTTTCACCACCTGCTGCGCAATATATTTTATTCATGTATTTATTTATTGATGGCTTCCCCTCCTAGAAAAACTCCACAAAGGTGGGGATTTCTGTCTGTCTTTTCCCCCATGAATCCCCAATACCTAGGATACTGCCTGCTTGCTCACTTAATGTTGGCAGAGGATACATTTCTGCCAGAATTGGGCTTCCCTGGATGTTTTCTGCTGTATTTCTGGCTTTGGACTGCTCTAACTAGTCGGATATCACTTTCTGAATATCTGTTCTTGCTCCTCATTCTTTTATTTAGAAATGTGCTAGGAGCTATGGATAGAGCAGTGAAAAAGTGAGACTCATCTCCGGCCTCACGATATTTACGTGCTAGTGGGAATAAAGCGCCTTCCAGCCCCGCAAAAGAGGTAATATTCAGATAATTGAGACAAGGACGTGGTGGATGGGAGAAGGGCGGCCTTAGGTAGGGTGGCTTGGGAAGGCCTCTCTAAGAGGTGACATTTCAGATGTGACCTGAATAATGAGGATCAAGAATGTGAGAATCTTCTTGAAGAGACTTGCAAGTCATAGAAACCAAGTGTGGCCAGGGAGCGGAAAGTAGCCACTGAGATTGGAGCGTGGAGAGAGAGGGGGAGCAATGAGGCCAGGGAGACAGGAGGAAGGGGCATCTCGTGAGTCTGGAAAGCAGCTGGGATTTTCCTCTGTTCACTTATGGTGAACAGTAAGCTCTGTTCTGGCTCTCAGGCTCCAGCTGCCTCAGAGGCTGACGCTCCTGGGTGCTTTGTCTCCCGGGGCACAGATCATGGGCTTTCGAGTCAGGTAGACCTGAGTCCAAATTCCACTTCTGCCTTTTAGCAAGAACATGACTTTGAGTTTGGTTTTTTTGAGCTGCATTTACTCAGCAAATGCTTACTGTTATTTCCCGTGCAGGATGATATTCTGAACATTTATGCCCCTGGAGGTCCAGATGCCCACGTACCAGACGGAAGATTTGTTGGAGTTGCTGAAGCACAGACTGGGGAATTCTGCTGTGCTAGGGGCTAACTCTTTTTTTTTTTTTTTTAAATTGAAACGTAATTGTACGTATCTGTGGGGTACAGCATTGGATGTCGATATATGTATGCATTATGTCAGGATAATAAGTATGTTCAACATTAAACAATGTAGTCACTTTCTGTGGCCCTTTACAAATTTATCACTAACCTTCCATTCCCCTGCCCCTTACCCACCTATGGTTGCCTCAGTTCTGTTCTCTCCTTTTGAAAGTTCAACGAATTATTATGATTGTTGTATCTTTCTTACATTTTGAATTTATTTGTTTATTTTTTAATCCCCACCTTATGAATGAGGACATGCAGTATTTCTCTTTCTGTGTCTGGCTTATTTCATTTAACGTAGTTTTCTCTAAGTTCATCCATGTTGCTGCGAATGGCAGAATTTCATTCTTTTTTATGGCAGAGTAGTATTCCATTGTGTAAATACACTACGTTTTCCTTATCTGGTCATCCATTGATGGACAGTTAGGTTGGTTCCAACTCTTGGCTATTGTAAATAGAGCTGCAATAAACATGGGAGTTCATGTATCCCTTTGACATGATAATTTCCATTCCTTTGTGTATATACACAGCGGTGGGATTGCTGGACCATATGGCAGTAATATCTGTAGTTGTTTGAGAAACCTCCATACTGTTTTCCATAATGGCTGCACTAGATTACAGTCCCACCAACAGTGTAGGAGGGTTCCCCTTTTTTCACATCCTCACCAGCATTTGTTATTCTGTCTTTTTGATAATAGCCAATCTCAATGGGGTGAGATAATATCTCAATGTGGTTTGATTTGCATTTCCCTGATGCTAAGTGATATTCAGCATTTTTTCATTTGTCTGTTGGCCATTTGTACATTTTCCTTTGAGAAATGCTTGTTTAGCTCCTTTGCCCATTTTTAAATCAGATTACTTATTTTTTTTACTGTTAAGTTGTTTGAGTTCCTTGTGTATTCTGCATATTAATCCCTTGTTGGATGCATACTTTGCAAAAGTTTTCTCCCATTCTGTAGGTTGTCTTTACGTTCTGTTAATTATATTCTTTTGCTGTGCAGAATATTTTGGTTTAATATAATCCCATTTATTTATCTTTTCTTTTGCTGCCTGCACTTTTGGGGTTGTATTCATGAAGTCTTTGCCCCATCCTACTTCCTGAAGTGTTTCCCCTATGTTTCTTTTAGGAGTTTTATAGTTTCAGGTCTTATATTTAAGTCTTTAATCCATTTTAAGTTGATTTTGGTATATGGCAAGAGGTTTGGGTCTACTTTCATTCTTCTACATATGGATGTCCAGTTTTCCCAGCACCATTTATTCAAGAGGCAGTCTTTTCCCCAATCTATGTTCTTGTTGCCTTTGCCAAAGATCAGTTGGCTGTAAGAATGTAGGTTGATTTCTGGGTTCTCTATTCTGTTCCTTTGGTCCGAGTGTCTGTTTCTTTGCCAGTACCATGCTGTTTTGGTTACTCTAGCTTTGTAGTATAACTTGAAATCAGGTATTGTTATGCTAGCTTTATTTATTTTGTTCAGGATTGCTTTGGCTATTTGCAGTCTTTCATTGCTCCATATAAATGTTAGGGACTTTTTTTCTATTTCTGTGAAGAATATCATTTTTTTAATGGGGATTTCATTGAATCTGTAGATCGCTTTGGGTAGTATGGACATTTTCACGTTAATTCTTCCAATCCACGAACACAGAATGCCTTTCCATGTTTTTGTGTCCTCTTTAATTTCTTTCCACAGTGATTTGTCATAGAGTTTTTTCACCTCCTTGGTTAAATTTATTCCTAGGTATTTTATTTATTTGGTGACTATTGTAAATGGTCTAGTTTTCTTGACTTCTGTTTCTGCTAGTTTGTTGTTGGAGTATAAAAACACTACTGATTTTTGCATGTTGACTTTGTATCCTGCAACTTTACTGAAATAGTTTATCAGCTCTAAGAGTTTTATTGTAGAGTCTTTAGGTTTTTCTATATATAGGATCATGTCATCTGCAAACAGGGACAGTTTGACTTCATCATTTCCAATCTGGATGCCCTTTATTTCTTTCTCTTGCCCGACTGCTCTGGCTAGTATTTCCAATGTTATGTTGAATAGGAGTGGTGAGAGCGGGCATCCTTGTTTTGTTTCTGTTCTTCCCATTCAGAATGATATTGGCAGTGGGTTTGTCATATATGGCTTTTATTTTGTTGAGATAATTTCCTTCTATGCCTAATTTGCTGAGAGTATCATGAAGGGATGTTGAATTTTGTCAAACACTTTTTCTGTGCCTATTGAGATAAGCATATGGTTTTTAGTCCTCAATTTGGTTGATATGGTATTATATTTATTGACTTCTGTATGTCGAACCATCCTTGCATCCCTGTGATAAATCCCACTTGATAATGGTGTATGATTTTTTTGATATGTTGCTGTATTTTTTTTTTTTTCTCAATAAAAGATAACCCTTGACTTGGTGTTGTCAGCACCACGCTCTCCCAAGTGAGCTAGCTGGCCATCCCTATATAGGGATCTGGACCTGTGGCCTTGGTATTATCAGCACCACACTCTCCCAAGTGAGCCACAGGCTGGCCCTATGTTGCTATATTCTGTTTGCTAATATTTTATTGAGGATTTTTACATCTATGTTCATCAGAGATATTGGCCTGTAATTTTCTTTTTTTGTTGTATCTCTGTCTGGTTTTGGTATAAGGGTGATGCTGGCCTCAGAATGGGTTTGGGAGAATGATTTCTGTTTCAATTTTTGGGAATAATTTGAAGAGAACTGGTATTAATTCCTCTTCAAAGGTTTGATAGAATTCAGCAGTAAAGCCATCCAGTCCTGGGCTTTTTTTTGTTGATTACTGTTTCAGTCTTGTTGCTTGTTATGGTCTCTTCAGGTTTTCTGGGTCTTCTTGGGTCAGTAGTCTATATGTGTCCAGAAATTTATCCATTTCCTCCTGGTTTTCGAATTTGTTGGCATATAGTTGTTTATAATAGTCTCTGATGATTCTTTGTATTTCTGTTATCAGGTGTAATGTCTCCTTTTTCATTGCTGATTTTTGTTATATGGGTCTTCTCTCTTCTTTTTTTAGTTAGCTTAGCTAATGGCTTGTCTATTTTATTTAGCTTCTCAAAAAATCAACTTTTTGTTTCATTGATCTTTTGTATTGTGTTTTGTGTCTCTATTTCATTTAGTTCTGCTCTGTTCTTAATTATTTCTTTCCATCTACTAATTTTGGGAATGGATTGTTCTTGTTTTTGTAGTTCATTGAGGTGCAGTTTTTGGTTGTTTATTTGAAATCTTTCTATTCTTTTGATGTAAGCGTATATTGAAGTAAACTTTCTTATTAGTACTGCTTTTCCAGTATCCCACAGGTTTTGGTATGATGTGTTTTATTTCCATTAATTTTAAGAAATATTTTGATTTCCTGTTTGATTTCTTGTAGGACCTATAGTTCATTCAGGAGTATTTGTTTAATTTCCATTTATTTGTATAGTTTCCATAGTTTGATTTATTATTGATTTCTAGTTTTAATCTGTTTTGGTTTGCAAAGATGCTTGAAATGATTTCAATTTTTAAAAATTTGTTGTGAGACTTGATTTGTGACCTAATGTGGACTATTCTGGAGAATGTTCCATGTGCTGATGAGAAGAATGTATATTTTGTAGTTGTTGGATGAAATGTTGAGTAGTTATCTGCCAAGTCCAAGTGGTCTAAAGTGTAGTTTAAGTCCTGTGTTTCTCTGTTGATATGCTGCCTAGATGATCTGTCTAATGCTGAGAGAGGGGTGTTCAGCTCCCCTACTATTATCGTATTGGGGTCTATCTCTTTCCTTAGGTCTTACAGTGTTTGCTTTATATATCTGTGTGCTCTGGTGTTGGGTAAATATATATTTGTGATTGTCAGGTCTTTTCATTGGATGGGTCCTTTTATCATTATGTAATGGCTTTCTTTGTCTCTCTTTTTTTTTGTTTTTGGCTTAAAGTCTATTTTATCTAATATAAGAATAGGTGTTCCTTCTTGTTTTTGGTTTCCATTTGCACGGTATATCTTTTTCTATACCTTCACTAGTTGTCTCTGTGTGTCTTTTCAGGTTAAATGAGTCTCTTAAAGACAGCATATCATTGGGTCTAGCTTTTTCATCCAATCAGTTAGTCTGTTTCTTTTGAGAGGGGTATTTAATCCTTTACATTTGGGGTTATTATTGAAAGGTATTGTATCACTCCTGGCATTTTATTGACTTTCATTTGGATCTTTCTTTCTTCCCCTTTTATTATTTGTATTCTGTGTTTGTCAGTTTTTGAGGTGGCTAGTTAAAGTTTCATTCTCTTTCTCATTTGCATTTTTGTTCTACCAGTGGGTTTTGTTCTTTCTTGTGTATTTTTTGTAGTGATTATCATCTTTCAGATTCCAGATGCAGTACTCCTTTGAGGATATCTTGCAGGGCTGGTGGTGTGGTGGTGAACTCCCATAGTTTTTATTTGTCTGGGAAATAGGCTATTTATCCATCATTTCTGAAAGATTGCCTTGCTGGGTACAGTATCCTTGGTTGGCAATTTTTTTCTTTTTGTATTTTGAATATATCATCCCATTCTCTTATGGCCTGTAGGGTTTCTGTTGAGAAGTCTGCTGTTAGTCTGATGGGGACTCCCTTGTACATGACTTGGTGCTTTTTTCTTGCTCTTTCTAAGGTTCTCTCCTTGTCTTTGAGCTTTGCCAGTTTGACTATAATGTGTCTCAGAGAGGACCTTTTTGGATTGAATCTGTCTGGGGATCTTTGAGCCTCCTAGATCTGAAGGTGCATGTCTCTCCCTATACCTGGGAAGTTTTCCAGTATCATTTCCTTAAACAGGTCTCAATGCCTTTTCCTTTCTCCTCCCATTCTGGAAAACCCATGATCTGGATGTTTGTGCACTTCATGTTGTCTATTATCTCTCTTAGATTTTATTCATTTTTTTTGTTCCATCTGGGTTATTATTTATTTATTTATTTATTTATTTGTCATGCTTTTATTTCTTCCTAGTTCTCTTGAATAGCTCTCCACACACTCTCTTTATGAAAGTATCTTTACCCATATTTATCACTGCTCCTCTTTTTTAAAAAAAATTACATTTGTAACCTGTGTCCCCACCCAATTATTCCCCAACCTCTCTCCCCCTCCCCCGCTCCCCCAACTCCTTTTGTAGCCCTAGGAATGTTCCCTACCTCTGTAGGACCACTGCCCTACTGTGGTCTTTCTTTCCTTCCTTCCTTTCACTCTTAGCTCCCACATATGAGTGAACACATGCAGTATTTATTGCTCTGTGCTTTGCTTATTTCGCTCAACATAAGTTTCTCCAGGTTCATCCATGTTGTTGCAAATGGAGTATTTCATTCTTTTTTATGGCAGAGTAGTATTCTATAGTGTATATATGCCACAGTTTCCTTATCCAAACAGAAATGGAAAAAATCTTACCTTTCATATGGAAAAACAAAAGACCCTGAATAGCCAAAGCAATCCTGAGCAAAAAAAAAAAAAAAGCCAGAGGCATAACACTACCTGACTTCAAATTATACTACAAAGCTATTGTAACCAAAACAGCATGGTACTGGTATAAAAATAGACATTCAGACCAGTGGAGTAGAATTGAGAACCCATCTGGGTTATTTTGAAAAAATCATCTTCAAGATCAGAAACTCTTTCTTCTCCTTACTCTAAACTGCTTCTTAAGCTCTCAGTTGTGTTTTTTTATTTAGTCGAATGAATCCTTCAACTCCAGGAGTTCTGCTACATTTTTAAAAAGGCATTAATCTTTTTGTACATTTCCTCCTTCAGATCTTGGATACTTTTTCTCATTTCATTGTGTCATCTGAGTCTTTTTGTATCTCATTGAGTTTCCTTAAGATTGTTGCTCAGAATTCCTTTTCAGTCATTAAAAGGGCTTTTTGCTCTATTTTGTCTGGTACTCGAGAATTATTATTTTCCTTTTGTGGTATCATATTTTCTTGTTTGTTTTTCATATTTCTAGTATCTTTATGTTGATGTCTAGTCATCTGGTAGAGTAGTTGCTGCTTCTGTTATTCTGGAATGGGCTTTGAGGAGAAAGACTTCCTCCTATTGATATGTTTTATATTGACCCTTGAGTGGGGTGTTTAAGTATTGGTTCCAGGTAGAGGCAGTAGTGTAGTCTCATGTGGGTACTTCAACAGTATTCAGTGATGGAATTGTGTGTGAGTGCCTCTGTGGTCTAGTCATTGGGGTACTTAGTGATCCCTTGCTTAGGTTAGTGACACTGTGTTGGTTTGTTGAGGACATGGGCAAGCTATTGAATTCTTGGGAGAAGCACCTGGGTGCTGCATCATTCTTTGGCTTTTGGGGTGGGTGACCCTGGGTGGGCCTATTGGCACATCAGCTAGTGCCTTGTGACCTTGAAGGGTGCATTGGAGTAAAGTGGACTTCCTCAGTTTGAAAGGGTGAGCCTAGGCAGGTTTTCTGTTTCCTTTTTCTATAGGCAGAGGGTCTTCCTGGGACCTTGCTTCCCCAAGTTGGGAAATTAGTTGGTGGTGATTAGGAATTTTCTTCCTTTTTCTGTCTGGGTATCCTGGGTTTCTGTACTTTTGGTCAGTTCCACATATGTCTCTCCCTGGACCAAGGCAGTCCTGTGGGCTGTGCACATATCTCCCACACCCAAGTGTGCTATGGTATATGGCAGCATAATTCCCCTTGTGGGTTGGGCTATTGGGTTGTGAGTTTGTGCTTGCTCATCTCTTTTCCTGAGCTCCAGAGGTGATTCTTCTTCTGTCAGTGCCACTGAGTGGTTAGCAGGCTGCCTATAAGGCAGTCATGGCTACTGGTGTGGCAGTGAGCTGCCCTTTCAGTGGCATTTGCTGTGGCAGTGTTGGCCACTGCTGTCTGTGACAGCACCGGTGTCCATGGCAGTGGTGGCCACTGCTGCCATCTGTTGGCTATCAGAGGAAGGGGTTAATTCTTAATTGCCAGATTTGGGGAGATCAGGGAGAGTCTCAGGGAAGTGGCTTCAGGCAGTGGCTTGTTATCAACCATACAGAAACATGTCAGTATTGTAGTATTTTAACTGTATTGTCAGAGACCACATGCAGGGAAGAGGATACAAGATGGTGAAAACATAGACCCTTTCCATCAGGCACTTGTAGTCTTATGATTGGGTAGGAAAATGCAAAGCACTTGACATACATGGGTTTATTTAATTTGGATATAATCCTAGTTAGGGAGCAGCACAACATAGTGATCAGAAGTGTAGGTTCAGAAGAAATCTCGAAGTTCAAATCCAGGCAGGGTCACCTACTTAGATGTGTGATCTTGGCCAAGTTATTTACTCTCTCTGGGCCTCAATCTCTTCTATAAAGAGGAGGTAATAATTAGCTGGAGAAAGGATACCAAATTCTTAGGTTTGGTGTGAGGATAGAATATGTTCATACAGATAACATAATTATAACAGTGCCTTAGGTACATAACAGTCTGCCCATTTACAGATGAGAAATCTAGGGTGACAGTTGAAATTTTCTGAAAATATCTATTGAAAAAACTGCATGCTTTTGAAGTTTTAAAAGTTATTTTCCTTTTTGGTTTTCTTAATACTGTCTTTTGATGAGTAAATTAAAAATTTTGAATGAGGTACTATTTGTCATTTTTAATTTAATTTATTTTTAAAAATCAATTTATTTACTATTATTATTATTATTTTAACATTCTAAGATGTTGTGCAGCAGTTGGGCTGGAGGGGGAGAGAGGAAGGATGAGGTGGATAGGATGCGAGGATGAGGGTGGCGTGGTTGAGGCCCATGGCACCCATTTGTCATTTTTTAAAATTTATGACTAATACTTTCTGTGTCTTGTCCAAGGTCACAAAGATTTTCTATGTTTTCTTTTAAAAGCTTTATCATTTAAAATTTTATTTTTAGAGATGTCATTCATCTCTAGTTCTTGCGCATGGTATGGCCTAATTTTTAAGTGCTGGGATTCATTTTCCCTCATATAGTCTATTGTTCTGGCATCATTTATTGAAAATATTTTCTTTCCCTGTTGAATTGCCTTGGTACCTTTGTCATCAATTCAACAGGGAAAAGAAAATATTTTCAGTAAATGATGCCAGAACAATAATACATTGAAGTTTTAGAAAACTAGAGACGGAAAAGGAGAGGTGACAGGGAGAAGGTGGGGGGCTAATGAGGAACTGGTCAATGGACACAAAGAGTGAATACACTAACTATGCTGATCTAACCACCACACATTCTACACAATTATTGAAAATCAACGTTGTACCCTACATGTATGTATAATAAAAAAAAATTAAAAATATATTTTTGTCTTAAAAACAAAATCAATCGACCATATCCAAATATACATATATGGGACTATTTATGGACCTATTTTTCTGTTCCATTCATCTATTTCTCAGTCAATTGTGGAACTGTGAACTTAACATCTGTGCATTTTAGCGTGTGAAAATTATATCTCAATAACAAGTGACACAATGATAAAAAAACTTACTGTATATCTGAGTCATGATTGCCAAGCAAAAGTAGTGATTGGTGAATTAGAAAACATATACTATTTTATTATTCCTTTTTTATAGAAAAGTCCATCTACCCATCTATCATTCAACATAGATTTATTAAAAACTACTACCGGCTAGGCATCATGGTGGGCTCTGGGCCTATGGAGCACATAATCTATAGTCACTCTTCTTGAGCAGCACATAGTTGAGAAAGAGGAGATGGACACAAAAATGACGATGACAACCCAATGCGATGAGGGTTGTGAGATACGTAAATGTAGGGCACTGTAGGAGCCAGCCACTCTAGCCGTTCAACTCAGCACAGAGGGCTCAGACCAGGGAAAAATTTGGCAAACAGCTTGTTAATTGGCTGAGTGTTCAAAGAAAGTGAGAAGTGGCCTGACATAGATGAAGTGTCCACTTGTGGTCATAGTGATGCTGGGGAGGAGGCAGGAGAGGCAGTTGGGAAATGCAAGGCTCTACGACAGTTATTTTTAGATGTTTCAAATAGGAGGGCACGCATAGCCACCTAACTAGTTGAAGGGGTGGCACCTCAATAAAAACAAAAGTTCATGTTCTTGATGAGAGAAGCAGAAGCAAGCTTGGTGGAGAGAATGGCATGTCAATACACACTGTCAAGGAGAACAGTGTGAGGAACAGTTCCTGGCATGGGGAGCTGCCCAAAAGGGTGGCCCAAGGCTAGGACCAGGGTTGCAGGTTGAGTGCTGAAAGACAGGATGACAGCACAGAACGGGCTATGGTGACAACTATAACGCTTGGTTTGTTTCGCAATTTAATTTAGCCTGTTGATGACATGGAATCCTATTATGGATGGAAAAATATAATGAACTAAAAAAAAAAAATAGCTGCTATTAATTGAATGTCACTCTGTGCCAGATGTTGTACCCTATGATTTATGGTACATTAAATGTTATCCCCTCCATTCATCTGTTATTGTCACCCTTTTACAGGTGAGGGTGATGAGTTCAGAAGCTTAAGTCATTAGCTTGAATCCACGCAGCTGGTAAGTGTGGAGTCGGGATTTGAATCCAAGTCATTCCAAAGACTGGGTTCCTATCACTATGTCATGCAGCTTATCTCTATATTTATTTACCTGATTTTTGGATACAATTAAAATGCTACTTGTTTTTAATTTTCAAAACAAGCTTCGGTTTACTGTGAAAACGCATCCCACTCCGGAAGTAGTCATGCATCATGGTGTCTGGCTAGACTAGGGAAGGGACTATACCTGCAGACACTGTTTCATGACACTCATTAGAGCAGGATGCCTCAGTGAACAGAAAGGCAGAGGGTTAGGGGGAAGGACTTCTGCTAAAGTCCCAGCCAATAAGTCACAACCTTCTCACCGGCTTAGTTAAGCATTCTTTGAGATACTTAATCCCATTAATGAAAACTGGAAAATGTCAATAAAAATAGCATTTTCCACATAGTGTTTCAAAACATAAGTTGTATTTTGATCATTCTGAGCAAAATGGTCAGTGAATATTATTGAATAAGATATTTATGGAAGGACCATTCAAATATACATAATCTCATCTATATTACATTCTGATAGCTGCTTTCAAGGAAGACTTTTTCTGTCGCCATATGAAGCCATCTTGCCAAATATATATTTAATAGCATTACTTGTTAGAGAGATTTTCTCATTTTATGATTTTATGCTTACTATTCTCAGTTTAAGTATTATGTTTGTAAGACTTTGATTTTAAGAAATTACTGTCTTTTGTAACTCCATATATTATAAAAGTATTTGCCCAGATCCTCACTCTGATCTGCGATTCTCAGCAGCTGGAATAAGTGCTTTGACATGAGTCCTCTTTATTTTCTTTTATCTCGTGGCTGTCCTATAGCAGGGCTCAACTAATTGGGAAGTCTTGAAACTTCGAATGAGACCTGCCTACTGAGAGAGAGCAGGGACTGGACTTAGTCCCTGCTAAGGAAGGTCAGTCCAGCAGAGGACATGGAATGCAGCAGGATACTGGCCTGATGAGAAGACCATAATTGAGCACTGGAGGGGCGAGAGGTGTGTCCACCTAAAGAAACCTGAGTTCTGAGAGGCATGTGGAAAGCAGTGCATCAGCCAGGACGCTTTCAGCTGTAATAGGAGAAAAACCCAACACAACAGATATAAACAAAAAAGCAATTCATTTGGTCATGTAACTGGAAGTCCAGAGGCAGGGCTGGCCTCAGGGTTGATTTTATTGAATGGTTTTGGCTCCATTTCTTGTGTGGTTTTCTTCATTCTGTCTTCTTTTGATGCCAGCATCATCCTGAGACTGGTGATGAGGTGGCTGACTGCTCCCAGGCATCAGATATAGATACGGTAATGCCCAGAGGAAGAGAGAGAGTGTCTTCTTTGGATGGTCTTCCAGAAAAGCAAGGAGGCACTTTCCCAGAAGTCCCTAACAAGACAACACTCACTGACCCATTCTTGAATCAACCACTAGCAAGGAGCACGAGATTTCCTCTGGACAAGTGAGGTCAATCCCTGGAGTTGGGGTAGAAGTCTGCTTCCTTTGAGGCATATGGACTATGTGGAAGAGGATGTTTTATTGGGGGAGGGGGGGAGGATGGAGAATGGATGCTGGGTAGGCTATCTGGTATCTGTGACACTGGGAAACCCAGAAACAAGTAGCCCTTAGAAATTAGACATGTTGTGAGCAGCAAGGAAGTTTGAGAGCAGCTAGCAAAGTCCTAGGCATCGGGTGAGGGCTGACATTATTGAAGGAACAGGAATTAGTTAAGATACACATGGTCCGTGGACAGGACGATCAGCCAGAAAGCCACAAAGGAGAAGCAGGACTCAAGTCCAGATCCAGATCAGCACAATTGTGAGCTGATGGCTGAGATCAGGATTGGCCTTAGATATGTGTCTCTTAAGGGCTAGTTGCCTGGGGCAGGAGTGGGGCAGAGGAGTTTGGGAATATCAGTGCGATGAACTAGACAAGAGGAAATAAAAGGAGGAAATTAGGCTGAATCAGCAAGGGGAGCTTTTGCTCAAATGCAAGACCGATGGGGACCATCCCCTTCAATGGGGCAGAGTCATGCTGTAAGTCTGGGCCAGATGATGAGTGAGTGGGTTGGGATGAAGAAAAAGGGTACTTAAGTGCTGGAGGGTAAGGAGCCAAGACAGGGTTGTTGGGGATGGGGAAGGGCGTCTTACTGCTTACTGTGACCTCTTCTGTAGCTGTGCTGGCCATATTTGTGTTTAAAGTAACAGTACTCATTGATTGCTGCCTACGAAGTGGCCTCTGTTGAGGGGCGAGGAAGAAAGCAGAAGCCGGGGAACTAGATCCGTGTGTGAAGACTGAGAAATTAGACGGTGTTGATGCATTCCTGGGTGTAGTTGCCACTCAGGTTTCTTAACGAAGTGAAAAAATCTTCAAGCCAAAAATCTGTTCTCAGGTCAATGAGAAAGGTGACAGATAATATGTTACTAGCTTTTCTGTCGATTATCCATTATGTTATGAGGATTGTATGTTGAAACACTGCAGATAAAGTGTCTCAATTAAGACTTTAATTTAGATTTAATAAGAGTTATTATATGTTAATAAAAGATCAATTAGCAGTTAAATAGCCATTGATCCAGGTACAATAACTATGTCAGAAAGACATCAAGTTGTCATTGAAAAACTGGTGCTTACATGAGCAACGTGTGAGCAATTAGATTCTCAGTATATTCAGGCTATAATGAATGTCAGTGCATTTAATTGCCATTTAACAAGAAAGCCTAATGTAAAGTCTCATGCCTATTAACTCACACACCTGTTCACAGTTCTTCTGTAGATTCGTTTATTCATTGGTTCATTCAACAAATATTCAATTAAGCACACACCTGACAAAGTGAGAAAGATGAGTATTAGGCACAATCCCTGCTTTCAAAGAACTTAAAATCTAGTATTGAAATAAGACTCACCTACATGGAAAAATAGAGGGACAAAGCAGACAGTTGGACATTTTCCACATATTTTCTGTTTAAGTCCCTACTCTCACCACTGTCAACTGAAATTTCTCACAAGTTGAAAAAAACCTTTGTTGTTAGAAGCAACTGAGTTTAGGGGCTGTCTGTTACTGCATCGTGATGTAGCAAAGCTGACTAATACAATGGACCCTTGAACAGGCACCCTTGTGAGAGTTAGAAGAGTCAGCCCGCACACAGCTGAAAATTGAGGTATCATTTTTTACTCTTTCGCACACTTTCCCCCAGGGTGTAGCTGCCCTGCACTGCATATCCTATCCCTGCAGGGGCTCCTGTCTTTACTTAAGGAGTAGCTAGATACTTAAGTAAACTACTTAACTGTTTAACTGTTAACAGCCTACTGTTAGGTAGGATACTTAACTGTTAGGTATATTATGCTATCATGACATACCTAATCCAAGATTTCCAATATATTTATTGAAAAAAATCGGCCTATAAGAGGACCTGTGCAGTTCAAACCTATGATGCTCAAGGGTCTCTGAATAGTGAACAGAGCAGGAGTTTACAGTGTCAGGCCAGAGATGTGTGTTCAGGTGTGATGTTGTCATAGGAGAAGCTAAAGCTTTATCAGCCTAGGTACTGGAGAGGCACACTTGAGAAACACATTAGCTCTCACTAGGGCAAGTGGGTATTGGGAAGTAAAAGTTGCTCTAAGTGTTTTCACGTTCAGCCTCCAAGAATTTCAATTTCTCTGGGCCCATAGAGAAATCTAGGAGGGAAGCAGATATCAATGTCTGATAAAAATGGTTAAAATGGTGAATTTTATGTTAGGTGAATTTTATCTCAATAAAAAAGGGACAGATATGTATTTTTTTTAACTGGAGTGGGTGTATTTTGGAGTACCTGTATAACTCGAGCTCTCTTTTCCCTGAGAATTGCACTCTTCCTCTTTGGGAGACCCCCGAGGCCATGTCCCCACCTTCTAACTTGGCTCTCCTGGTCGTGCTAAGGCCTTTTGGATGCAGGGCCTCTCTGTGAGGCTGCTACTCCCTTCCTACATCCTGCTGTGGAAAGTGAGGCACTGATCCTTTTTCTTTTGAGGCTCTTACTTTCTCTAGATTTTTTTTTTTGACCAAGATAAGAAAGGTTTTTATTTTTATTTTTTAAAAATTTCATCATCAGGCTGGAAAATGGCTCTTCTGTCATCACTGCATTCCCCTCACTTGAATTTATCTCACAAACAGTGTTCAAGTTCTCTGGGCTCTGGATCCTGGAAATCACAATTCCCTTTCTCTTCCAGAAAGCTCAGCTCTTTCTAGGAACTTCAAGATCTTATTTTGTTGTTCAAAAGACAGTCTGTCTCTCTCTTCAGGCCTTCTCTGAATGAGACCAAAGGCTGGAGCTGCCTCAAGGCTTAGTGGTGGGATAGCTATTGGGTGTTAGTCTATGTGCTGTGCCCTAATAGACCCCCAAGCCCAAGCATAGTAAGTACACCAGTCTCGGTTAGTGTTTGACTTGGGACATTAATGATAAACGGCCTGTGTTTCACCCTTAGATCAACTAGAAGTTTAGATAAGAGATGTACCATGCACCACAGGAGTGTGTGTGTGTGTGTGTGTGTGTGTGTGTGTGTGTGTGTGTGTGTGTGAGAGAGAGAGAGAGAGAGAGAGAGAGAGAGAGAGAGAGAGACTAAGAGATTGAGAGTTTGGCAGGTGGAGGAAACTGGAGCCGGAGGGGGCCATGAGAATGTAAGTGCTCAAGTATTGTGGAGAATCTAGGACGGACTGCTGGACATCCTCCTGATATGGGAAAGAAAACCTCAGAAGGCTGGAAATGACGTGGAGATGACACCCGAATTATAATTGTAAAATAAAGAAATAACCAAAGGAAAAATCTGCCTGACAAGTGAAAAATTTGGGCAAATACGATAGTTTGAAGGAAGACCAACATTGTTTCTAAATTCAATATCTTTACTCCATCTTAATTTAGATTTAGGTAGGTGAGTTTGTGTTGACAGAGTTAAACTTTAGCTTTGAAACTACCTTTAAAGTAGATAGGTTGTGGCTTAAATGTCTTTTTAGGGTCTCACAGAAAGAGACATATCACATGTTCTCACTTATTTGTGGGAGCTAAAAATAAATAAATAAATACACAAATGAACTGGGGGGTGGGGAGGGAAGAAGACACAACAATTACAGTTCCTTGAAGTTGTTATGACAAGTGAACAGATATGAGGCTGTTGGGAGGGCGGGGAAGGCGGGAGGAGGGAGGGAGGTTTTGGTAATGGGTGGGCCACAATAATCAACCATGTTGTATATTGATAAAATAAAATTAAATTAAAAAAATGTCTTTCTAGGGTCTGGATTTTACTTCTGCAGCAGGAGAAGCTCTCTGTTGGGCACATAGTGATGTGAGGGGGCCATGACAAACAAGAGAGAGACAAAGATAGAAAAGACCAAGGTCCAACCTCAAGGGTGATGTGGGTGGGGCTGGCGTGGAGCGAGGGTGCACAGACACGTGAACCAAAGTCCTCACACACAGGACAGGCTCAGTGCTGAGCTAGGCCAGTGTGGAGGGTGCTGGGGGTCTTGTTTATGTCCAAATCTTATTTTATTAGATGACCAAATAGACGAAGAGACTGCACAGAGTAATTATTTTGCAGTTAAGCTGCCTCTTCACTTTTGGCAAGGGGAGGAAAGAGAAAATAAAGGAACTAGGGCGATGACAATTTTGTGTGCTTCTGGTCCTCAGAATCTTCCCTTTCCCTGGAGGAGTCTGGGCTGGAATAAGTATGATATCCCTGAATAAATTAATCCTGACCATAGGAGGCGAAGGAAGCTTCCACCAGCGCCCTACCACATACAAATGATGGGTTTAAAGGGAGTAAAAAGGAGATTTGAATAGCAAGCACTTAAAAAGACTCTCTTGTTCTCCACCTCCAGGTCTAATAGCCCTCCCCAGAGCAGACAAAGAGAGTTCTAAGAGAAATGAAAATATCCCTCCTAAACACACGCAAGCACATAACAAAAGCCAAGTTAAGAAGGTTAGCGACTTAGTTGTCTCAGCAACATGTCATCAAGTTGAGATGAGCAGGAAACACAGATAACACGAGGAAGAAGGAAAACATCATAAGCCACAAAGAGGGAAAAGCTGGGATGCTGAGAAAAGAAAAGCAAAGCTCTTTTTCTTGCTGTTTCATTAAGGGGAACTTAACTTTTAAACAGCCTCTCAAAAAAGCTAAAATAGAATCTGCTTTTGTGCGACCTGTGTACTTGGTGTATGTTAAGAAACTGTGTTATCAGCATTTTCTGTGTGGCATCACATTCAAAAGCAAAGTTGTTAGGGATGTCCCTGGCATTCCACAGAGAAACAAAATGGTGTCATGTTAAAATGGGATTTTATTAAAAAAATATTTTATTGGAAATTAGTGGTGTGGGATATACATACAGAAATGACCAAATGTAGATTACTTTGCTTACCTGAGCAAAAACTCATCACATATTATAGCACAAAATGAGGCAAATGGACATTTTAAAGTATGATTCTTTCTCTGCCTTCATAAGGTTATGTTTAGGAAATTGCTGACATTTGGTTCTTAGGAGAGAGAAATTTCTTTTTTTTATTGTGGTAAACATATATAACACAAGAATTTCCATTTTAAACATACAATTGCACTGAATTAACATTCATAATACTGCATGACCACTTCCTCTACCTATTTCCAAAACTTTTTCGCCATCCTAAACAAACTCTGTACCCGTTAAGCAATAACTTATTATTCTTCCCGCCAGGACCCCTCCCCCCATGACCCCTCCCCCCATTTCTGGTAGCCTTTAATCTACTGTCTCTGAATTTTTTTTTCTTTTTCTTTGTTCTTAACTGACCCATGATAATTGTATTTGGAGTACAATATGATATTTGGGTACATTTATACTGTGTACAATGATCATATCAGGGTGTTTGGCATATTCATCACATCAAACATTTGTCACCTCTTTGTGCTGGGACCACTCAACATCCTCTTAACTAGCTGCTTGAAGTTATACAGTAATTTGTTGCTGGGTGTAGTCAGAGAGAGAAGTTTCTGATTGTGGAAATGCAAGATCTACACTCCCAGCCAGGGCTGTAAACTTGTCACTGGGACGGGAGAGAAGAGGTAGGAGGGAGATGAAGGGAAGGCAGGAAAACAGGTAGGAGAGGACAGAAGGACCAGCCTGTCACACACCTCTAGTTATTAGAAAATTTGTGTTTATATTGGGTCAAAAATCTACCTCCAGGTAACTTTCCAAATATTTCAATCAGGAGCCATACAGAACAAATCAGCTTTCTCTGTGCCACAGCAGTTCTTCAGATATTTGAATGACAGTATGTCTTCACTTGATTTTCTCTTCTCTGCAGCGGGGATTCTTAAAGCGTGGTCTCCATTCAGCAACATCGGCACCACCTTCGAACTTGTTAGACATGCAAATTCCCAGCTCCTTTTTCCTCACTGAGGGGTGGATCCCGGAATCTGTGGCTCAACAAGTCCACCACGTGATTCTGATGAATGCTCAAATTTGAGAACCACTGCTCTAGGCTAAGAATCCTTTGTTCACTGAACTCTCCCACCTTCATGGATTATTCATTCACTCATTCATACAACAAGTATTTTTGTAGGTCTAACGTTGACTTTCTTTGGGTCTAGGGATAAAGACATGAAAGGCAGTTTGTGTACTCAGACAAGAGATAGTTTTGAGATCCCTCCTCAACCTGACCGTCCTCTGGTTGCCTGATTGGTTATAATTCTCAGATGTGATTAGTCAGTAGCATGTAGCCTAGCAGGTCTGCCTCCTCCCTAAATGTAACATTTATTCCACATTTTATCCACAAAGTGGGCATGAGGGAAATTGTTTAATGCCTCATTGAATCTAAGACATAATTGAGGAAGGGTTTGAAATAATGGAATATGTGTATGGGGAAGATTAATTTGGGAATAGTGGTTAGGACTGAGTTAGGAGGGTGGTAGATGACGTCTCCTAATTTGCCCCCAGTGAGTCACCCTCATACCATCCATGTGCCTGTGTAGTTCCCTCCCACATTGACGCTGGGCTTGGTCATGTGACTTGCTTTGGCCCATGGGACATTAGCATCTGTAAAGCTACATGACTATGCTAGTTGTTGGGTTGAGGCAATAGCTATGCTAATTGTCTGGCTAGGGTAATTGTATTGTTAAAGCAATTCATAACTAAAGCCAAAACGTTTCATTATTTTAGTTATACTAAGTTTCCATTTGTATTGTCAGGGCTAGGGCTCAGACCCTTCAAACCCATTGTACAGACTGGGTCACCAGACCCCTCACATGCCAGACTGGGTCATCAGACCCCTCACACTCAGGTCCACGCTAGGTAATTGGGAAAGATCCCGGGAGCCATTGGCAGATGACACAAGCTCAGTCCTCAGCAGCAGTAGCAGTAGCAGCAGAAGGAGCAGTGGTGGTGGCCTCTCCAGCCATCCCGGGGGCACTGGCAGCAACAGTCTCCAGCAGCAGTAGCAGCATCCCCATGGCCCACCCCTGGGGGTGCAGAGCCTTGTGGATCAGAGTCACTTGTCCTTTATACTTAAGTCCATAACCCAGGACACCTGGGCACACATACACAATTACATTAGACAATAACCAAGAAACACCTGGGCGCACGTGCATGTTTACATCAAATGCTCGGCAAGATTCTGAACATCTGAGGGGCCCTGACCATTTTACTATATTTTCCCTACAGCATCCATAAAGCAAGCATAAGCTCGATAAGTGCTTATGCTTTGGGGCTTCCCTCTTAGAGTGCTGCCTCTGCCATGTATGGAAGCCCAGCGTAGCTTAGTCTCCTTGAAGATGAAAAATCACGTGAACAGAGAGGCCCAGAAATCCCAGCCCTCCTGGCTGTTCCAGCTGAGTTGACCTTCAAGCAGGTCCTGCATGAGTTAGTCCAGGTGACACCAGCAAAAAACTGCCCAGCCAAACCATAGAATTGTGAAAAATAATAAAGTAATGGTGTTTTAAGCCATTAAGTTCTGGGTAGCTTGGTGCTCTGCTGGAGAAGACTAAAGAAAAAAGGGGTTTAGGGATCTAGGGTGATCGGTATTTCAGAGGAGTAGAACCATGGAGATAGAGAAAGGAGGAGAGTTATATAAGAATCAATCTCCCTTTGGTGCAAGCTAGCCTTTAAATAATAATAGGGAAAAGTCAAAGATGGTTCTGAGATTTGAGAAATATGGAATGACAGAGCTTAAACAAAATATACAGTCACGCATTGCTTAATGATGAAGATACATTCTGAGATATGTTCCATTAGGTACTTTTATCGTTGTGTGAACAGCACAGAGTGTACTTAACACAAACCTAGATGGTATAGCCTGCCACACACCTAGGCTACGTTGTGTAGCCTGTGGCTCCTAGGCTACAAACCTGTATGGCATGGTACTGAATACTGTAGGCAGCTGTAAAACAATGGCAAGTATTTTTTTTTTTCATCTCATAACATTTTTAACCATTTTAATTGCTCTAATTTAAGCCAGACATTTTTTCGAAATAACTCTGTACTGTCCCTATCACAGTATGAGATCACATCCATAATATAATATGCAAAGCACCCATTTATCCTTGGGATTATATAAAGAAAATTTCTTTTGTCAGCAATTGCAATGCACTTGGGAGAAGTTTGTCCAGCTGGAAAAATGTATTGAGAGTTATGATACACATAATGATATATTACATAACTTGGGGAGCTGAGCAAACTTGCTGCTTTCAAATCTGTGGGATGTATAGAAAGCCAATACATTGTTGAAAAAATAAAATGCTGAAAAGAAAGCCAAATTGCCAAGAAGATGCCACTCAACTATGGCATTCTGTGCTTCCGGTAGAGAAGTGTATCTATCTCAGCTCACACAAGACCAGGAATTACAACTATCTAAAGGATATTTTATTTCCTATAGAAAAAATATCGCACAAAATAGAAACTCTCAACTTTACTCCTGTGGATGACAGAGTTGATTATGTGACAGCTAAACAAAGTGGTGAGATCCTCAATGATGTAAGTATATGATTGTTCTAAAATCGCACAATTGTGCAGATATTATTTCCAAAGCTTTTCTCCCTACTTACACTCAGCATGCAATCATTGTCTGAGATGCAGATTTTAGTCATTGAAAATTTGATGTCAGCTACTGAATTAGAAAATGTCTTAAGAAAATGACTTGAGTATGTTTATTAAAAACTCATTTCCTAGAAAAACTAATCTTAATAACCGAAATAGATGTTATGCTATTTATTTTCTTTGTATGACTGGTATGAATGTTCTTATATTTCAATACAAAAATATAAATTTTAATTGCAGAGACTACTTCAGAAGCTGATGGTGGTGTTAGATAAACACAAGTCTATGCATTGTTTTACTTTTTAAAATTCAGAAATATATGAGTTAAAATGACAAAAAAAAAGAAATTTTGATACTAGCAATTGCTTGGACAACATGAAATTTTTTATTTATTTATTTATTTATTTATTTATTTATTGTTATGTCTTCTCCACCCCTCCCCCCGGGTTTTGTGTGCGTGTGTGTGTGTGTGAATTTATTTATTTATTTTTAGCTCCCACCAGTAAGTGAGAACATGTGGTATTTATCTTTCTGTGCCTGACTTGTTTCACTTAATATAATTCTCTCAAGGTCCATCCATGTTGTTGCAAATGGCAGTATTTCATTCGTTTTTATAGCTCAGTAGTATTCCATTGCATAGATATACCACATTTTCCGTATCCACTCATCCGATGATGGACATTTGGGCTGGTTCCAACTCTTGGCTATTGTAAAGAGTGCTGCGATGAACATTGGGGAACAGGTATACCTTCGACTTGATGATTTCCATTCCTCTGGGTATATTCCCAGCAGAGGGATAGCTGGGTCATATGGCAGATCTATCTGCAATTGTTTGAGGAACCTCCATACCATTTTCCATAAAGGCTGCACCATTTTGCAGTCCCACCAACAATGTATGAGAGTTCCTTTTTCTCCGCAACCTCGCCAGCATTTATCGTTCAGAGTGTTTTGGATTTTAGCCATCCTAACTGGAGTTAGATGGTATCTCATTGTAGTTTTGATTTGCATTTCCCGGATGCTGAGTGATGTTGAGCATTTTTTCATATGTCTGTTGGCCATTTGTATAACTTCCTTAGAGATATGCCTGCTTAGCTCTTTTGCCCATTTTTAAATTGTGTTGCTTGTTTTCTTCTTGTAAAGTTGTTTGAGTTCCTTGTATATTATGGATATTAATCCTTTGTCAGATGTATATTTTGCAAATATTTTCTCCCACTCTGTTGGTTGTCTTTTAACTCTGTTAATTGTTTCTTTTGCTGTGCAGAAGCTCTTTAGTTTGATATAATCCCATTTGTTTATTTTTCCTTTAGTTGCCTGTGCTTTTGGGGTTGTATTCATGAAGTCTGTGTCCAGTCCTATTTCCTGAAATGTCTCTCCTATGTTTTCTTTAAGAAGATTTATTGTTTCAGGGTGTATATTTAAATCCTTAATCCATTTTGAGTTGATTTTAGTATACAGTGAGAGGTATGGATCTAGTTTCATTCTCCTGCATATGGATATCCAGTTATCCCAGCACCATTTGCTGAAGAGGCAGTCCCTTCGCCAGTGAATAGGCTTGGTGCCTTTGTCAAAGATCAGATGGCAGTAAGTGTGTGGGTTGATTTCTGGATTCTCTATTCTATTCCATTGGTCAGTGTGTCTGTTTTTATGCCAGTACCATACTGTTTTGGTTATTATAGCTTTGTAGTATAGCTTAAAGTCAGGTAGTGTTATGCCTCCAGCTTTATTTTTTTTGCTGAGCATTGCTTTGGCTATGCGTGGTCTTTTATTGTTCCATATAAATGACTGGATAGTTTTTTCCATTTCTGAGAAAAATGTCTTTGGAATTTTAATGGGGATTGCATTGAATTTGTATATCACTTTGGGTAGTATGGACATTTTCACTATGTTGATTCTTCCAATCCAAGAGCATGGGATATCTTTCCATCTTCTTGTATCCTCTCTAATTTCTCTCAGCAGTGGTTTGTAGTTCTCATTATAGAGATTTTTCACCTCCTTGGTTAACTCAATTCTTAAGTATTTTATTTTTTTGGTGGCTATTGTAAATGGGCAGGCTTTCTTGATTTCTCGTTCTGCATGTTCACTATTGGAGAAAAGAAATGCTACTGATTTTTGAGTGTTGATTTTGTATCCTGCTACTGTGCTGAAATCATTTATCAATTCCAAGCGTTTTTTGTAGAGGTTTTAGGCTGTTCGATATATAGGATCATGTCATCTGCAAACAGGGACAGTTTGACTTCATCTTTTCCAATCTGGATGCCCTTTATTTCCTTCTCTTCTCTGATTGCTCTGGCTAGTACTTCCAATACTATGTTGAATAGGAGTGGTGAGAGTGGGCATCCTTGTCTAGTTCCTGTTCTTAAAGGAAAAGCTTTCAGCTTTTCCCCATTCAGGATGATATTGGCAGTGGGTTTGGCATATATGGCTTTAATTATGTTGAGATACTTTCCCTCTATACCTAACTTATAGAGGGTCTTTGTCATGAATGAGTGCTGAATTTTATCAAATGCTATTTCAACATCTATAGAGATGATCATATGGTCCTTGTGTTTGAGTTTATTAATATGGTGTATCACATTTATTGATTTGCGTATGTTGAACCAACTTTGCATCCCTGGGATGAATCCCACTTGATCGTGGTGTATAATTTTACGTATGTGTTGCTGTATTTTAGTGAGGATTTTTGCATCTATATTCATCAAGGATATCGGCCTGTAGTTTTCTTTTTTGGTTATATCTTTACCTGGTTTTGGTATCAGGATGATATTTGCTCCATAGAATGAGTTTGGGAGATGTGCGTCCGTTTCAGTCTTTTGGAATAGTTTGTAAAGAATCGGTGTCAATTCCTGTTTGAATGTTTGATAAAATTCTGCTGTGAATCCATCTGGTCCTGGGCTTTTCTTTGTTGGGAGCCTACTGATAACAGCTTCAATCTCCTTTATTGTTATTGGTCTGTTCAAATTTTCTACGTCTTCATGGTTCAGTTTTGGGAGCTTGTGTGTGTCCAGAAATTTATCCATTTCCTCCAGATTTTCAAATTTGTTGGCGTATAGTTGTTTATAGTAGTCTCGCATGATTCCTTGTATTTCAGATGAATCAGTTGTAATATCGCCTTTTTCATTTCTAATTTTTGTTATTTGAGTCTTCTCTCTTCTTTTTTTTTGTTAGCCATGCTAATGGTTTGTCAATTTTATTTATCTTTTCGAAAAACCAACTTTTTGATTCATTGATCTTTTGTATTGATTTTTGGTTTTCAATTTCATTCAGTTCTGCTCTGATCTTAATGATTTCTTTCCGTCTGCTAACTTTAGGTTTGGATTGTTCTTGTTTTTCTTGATCTTTAAGGTGAAGTGTTAGGTTGTTCACTTTCCATCTTTCCATTCTTCTGAAGTGAGCATTTAATGCAATAAATTTCCCACTTAATACTGCTTTTGCAGTATCCCACAGGTTTTTGTATGATGTATCATTATTTTCATTAGTTTCAATAAATTTTTTGATTTCCTGCTTGATTTCTTCTTGGACCCATATGTCATTAAGTAGAATGCTGTTTAATTTCCATGTGTTTGTATAGTTTCCAGAGTTTCGTTTGTTATTAATTTCTAGTTTTAATCCATTGTTGTCTGAGAAAATACATGGGATAATTCCAATTTTTTTGAATTTGTTGAGACTTGATTTGTGACCTAATATGTGATCTATCCTGTAGGATGATCCATGTGCTGATGAGAAGAATGAATATTCTGAGGTTGTTTGATGGAATGTTCTGTAGATATCTGCCAATTCCAATTGCTCTGGAGTATTCTTTAGATCTTGTGTTTCTCTACTGATTCTTTGCCTAGATGATCTGTCCAATATTGAGAGTGGGGTGATCAGGTCCCCTGTTATTATGGTATTAGTGTCTATTTCTTTCTTAGGTCTAATAGAGTTTGTTTTATAAATCTGTCTGCTCCAACATTGGGTGCATACATATTTATGATTGTTATGTCTTCTTGATGGATCAGTCTTTTTATCATTAAGTAGTGTCCCTCATTGTCTCTTTTTATGGTTTTTAGTTTAAAGTCTACTTTGTCAGATATAAGAATTGCTACTCCAGCTTGTTTTTCTTTTCTGTTTGCATGGTAAATCTTTTTCCATCCTTTCACTCTTAGTCTATGTGAATCTTTAAGGGTGAGGTGGGTCTCTTGAAGGCAGCATATAGTTGGGTCCTCCTTTTTAATCCAGTCAGCCAGTCTGTGTCTTTTGATTGGGGAATTTAAGCCTTTTCCATTAAGAGTTGTTATTGAATAGTGTTGATTTATTTCTAGCATTTTGTTGATTGTTGTTTGGTTGTCTTAGGTGTCTTTTGTTCCTTGGTTTCTGATTTACTGTTTGGTTTCTGTGTTTATTGGTTCCTTAGGTTGTAGATAGCATTTTTGTTTGTTTGTTTTCTCTTCATGAATGCCATTTTTATTATACTAGTGGGTTTGATTTTTCTTGGGTTTTTATGGCAGTGATAGTTATTTTTCAGGAACCAAACCCAGTACTCCCTTGAGAATTTCTTGTAAGGGTGGTCGTGTGGTAGTGAACTCCTGCAGTTTTTGTTTATCTGAGAAATTTACTATTTGCCCTTCATTTTGGAAGGATAGCCTTGCAGGGTAGAGTATTCTTGGCTGACAATCTCTGTCTTTTAGTATTTTGAATATATCATCCCAGTCCTTTCTGGCTTTTAGGGTTTGTGATGAAAAGTCTGATGTTAGCCTGATTGGGGCTCCTTTATAGGTGATTTGACACTTCTCTCTTGCAGCATTTAAGATTCTCTCTTTGTCTTTGAGTTTTGCCAATTTGACTATAACATGTCTTGGAGAAGACCTTTTTGGGTTGAATACGTTTGGAGATCGTTAATCTTCCTGGATCTGAAGATCTGTGATTTTTCCTATACCTGGGAAGTTTTCTGCCACTATTTTGTTGAATATGTTTTCAATGCAATCACCTTTTTCCTCCCTTTCTGGAATACCCATGACTGAGATATTTGAGCGCTTAAGGTTGTCCGATATCTCTCTCAGATTTTCTTCAATGCCTTTGATTCTTTTTTCTTTTTTTTTTATCTGCTTGTGTTATTTCCAACAGCCCATCTTCACGTTCAGAGGTTCTCTCTTCAACTTCGACAAGCCTGTTGGTTAAACTCTCCGTTGTGTTTTTTATTTCGCTGAATAACTTCTTCAGTTCGGCAAGTTCTGCTACACTTTTTTTCAGGGCATTGATTTCCTTGTACATTTCCTCTTTCAGGTCTTGTATACTTTTCGTCGTTTCTTCATGATGTCTAGCTGAGTTTTCTTGTATCTTATTCAGTTTCCTTAGAATTATCACTCAAAATTCCTTGTCAGTCATTTCAAGGGCTTCTTGTTCTTTAGGATCTAGAGCTTGAGATTTATTATCTTTTGGTGGTGTACTTTCTTGATTTTTTGTATTTCTGGTATCTTTTCTTTGATGTTTATTCATTGTGGCAGGGGGTTTCACAGTCCACAGGTTTGACACTATTGACTAACTAAGATGTTGCTGTGGTTGCAAATTTGGTATGGCTGCCTCAGTGAGTCCTTGTTCCCTGTGCTCTGGCCAGGGCTGCTGGGATGCGCCGAGGCACCGCAGAGTGTGTGGTCTCTGCAGAGCTTCCCCTTCCCCTGCAGGATGTCTCCCTGTTCTGTGCGCACGAGGCCGCCTTCCCTGCCGGATGACTCCCTGCTCTGTGTGCACTGGGCCGGGCTGGGAATGAAGTCGGGTGGCTGCGGTGAAGCCTACCTGTTGGATCACGCAGTGGCGGCCCCGCAGGGCGTGTGGTCTCCATGGAGCTACTGCCTCTCCCGCTGGACGTCTCCCTCTCTCCACTGCTGGTTGATTCGCTTCCAGCTCCAGGGATGGGTGGGTGGGGGCAGGAGGTTAGAAGCCACGTCACCGCTGCAGCCCGGGTTGACACACGCCGGCTCAGGCCTCCACTTTCCAGTCTGCAGCTGCAGCTGCGATGCTGGCCGTGGTGCACCAGTGGGTGGCGCACCAGTGGGTTGCGCGCGTGGGTTGTGGTAAGATTCCTGGTTCTCGGCAGGGTAAAGACACCCTTTCCAAGCCGTTCCTTTGCTCCGACTCTGCTACAGCTGCTTCTGGCGCAGGCCTCAGGCTGCTTCTATTCGTGGCGGAAAAGCGGCAGGCAGCTCTCCTCTTCTGCCATCTCAATGGCAAGTATTTTTGTATCTGAACATATCTAAACATAGAAAAGGTACAGTAAAAATATGGTATTATAATCTCATGGGACCACTGGCATATATGCAGTTTGTTGTTGATTGAAATATTGTTATACGGTGTGTGACTGTATTTCTATTCTTGGAAAATATCTCTATTATGTGTTCTTAAGAGGAAACAAATGATATTTTGGAGATTATCTCTAATAGTAGGGGCTATCATCGAGGAGCATAGCAAAGCCTATTGTCAAAATGCTTTGTTAGAGCCTGTTAGAGCTGTGATACCAAGTGTAATTTGTTATCTGTGATTTCAGTGCAAATTACGCTAAAACTCAGCAACCTAACACAACAGACATTTATTTTCTTACAGTTCCTGTGGGTCAGGAGTCCAGGTACAGTCTACCTGGATTCAGGATTTCTTACAAAGGCTGCAACCAAAGTGTCTACTAGGGCTGCGAAAATCTCAATACTCAGCTGGGGAAGGATTTACTTCCAAGCTCACATTCAAGGCTTTTGATAGGGTTAAGTTCCTCATGGTTGCTGGACTGAGGGATCTCAGTTCCTCATGGCTTTGGCTTGAAACTTCCCTCAGTTCCTTGCTATGTCCATAGGGCTATGTCCATATGGGCCTGTCCATAGGGCAGGTCACATATGGCATGTGGTTTCATCAGAGTGAGAGAGTGTGAGCGCAAACTTGACAGGAAGCCCAAGTCTTTTTGTAACCTAATTTTGGAAGTGATATCCCATTATTTTTGCCATATTTTATTTACAAGAACAAGTCATTAGGTTTAGCCCACACTCAAGGGGAGTGCATTAGACAGACAAGGGCAGGCATGCAAGGAGGCACAGATCACTGGAGCCATTTATGATGTTGTCTCTTTCTCTTAGTACCTCTGGTTGCACAACACATAGGTGGTCACAATCTTGTCAGCTTAGGCCAGATTTTCCATCTGCTTGGATGAGGAATGTTGGGAAACAACCTAGAGTCACCCCCTGGTCTTTAGATTCCCACATAGGGTCACATGTTTGATCTTCTTTTTTTTTTTTTAAATTTTATTTTGTCGATATACATTGTAGCTGATTAATGCTCCCCATCACCAAAACCTCCCTCCCTTCTCCCTCCCCCCTCCCCCCCAACCATGTCCTTTCTGTTTGTTTGTTGTATCAACTTCAAATAATTGTGGTTGTTATATCTTCTTCCCCCCCCCCCGGTTTGTGTGTGTATGTGTGTATGTGTGTGTGTGAATTTATATATTAATTTTTAGCTCCCACCAATAAGTGAGAACATGTGGTATTTCTCTTTCTGTGCCTGACTTGTTTCACTTAATATAATTCTCTCGAGGTCCATCCATGTTGTTGCAAATGGCAGTATTTCATTCGTTTTTATAGCTGAGTAGTATTCCATTGTGTAGATGTACCACATTTTCCGTATCCACTCATCTGATGATGGGCATTTGGGCTGGTTCCAACTCTTGGCTATTGTAAAGAGTGCTGCGATGAACATTGGGGAACAGGTATACCTTCGACTTGATGATTTCCATTCCTCTGGGTATATTCCCAACAGTGGGATGGCTGGGTCGTATGGTAGATCTATTTGCAATTGTTTAAGGAACCTCCATACCATTTTCCATAGAGGCTGCACCATTTTGCAGTCCCACCAACAATGTATGAGAGTTCCTTTTTCTCCGCAGCCTCGCCAGCATTTATCGTTCATAGTCTTTTGGATTTTAGCCATCCTAACTGGGGTTAGATGGTATCTCAATGTGGTTTTGATTTGCATTTCCCGGATGCTGAGTGATGTTGAGCATTTTTTCATATGTCTGTTGGCCATTTGGATATCTTCCTTAGAGAAATGCCTACTTAGCTCTTTTGCCCATTTTTTAATTGGGTTGCTTGTTTTCTTCTTGTAAAGTTGTTTGAGTTCCTTATATATTCTGGATATTAATCCTTTGTCAGATGTATATTTTGCAAATATTTTCTCCCACTCTGTTGGTTGTCTTTTAACTCTTTTAATTGTTTCTTTTGCTGTGCAGAAGCTTTTTAGTTTGATATAATCCCATTTGTTTATTTTTCCTTTGGTTGCCCGTGCTTTTGGGGTCGTATTCATGAAGTCTGTGCCCAGTCCTATTTCCTGAAGTGTTTCCCCTATGTTTTCTTTAAGAAGTTTTATTGTCTCAGGGTGTATATTTAAATCCTTAATCCATTTTGAGTTGATTTTAGTATACGGTGAGAGGTATGGATCTAGTTTCATTCTCCTGCATATCGATATCCAGTTATCCCAGCACCACTTGCTGAAGAGGCAGTCCCTTCCCCAGTGAATAGGCTTGGTGCCTTTGTCAAAGATCAGATGGCAGTAAGTGTGTGGGTTGATTTCTGGATTCTCTATTCTATTCCATTGGTCAGTGTGTCTGTTTTTATGCCAGTACCATACTGTTTTGGTTATTATAGCTTTGTAGTATAGCTTAAAGTCAGGTAGTGTTATGCCTCCAGCTTTATTTTTTTTGCTGAGCATTGCTTTGGCTATGCGTGGTCTTTTATTGTTCCATATAAATGACTGGATAGTTTTTTCCATTTCTGAGAAAAATGTCTTTGGAATTTTGATGGGGATTGCATTGAATTTGTATATCACTTTGGGTAGTATGGACATTTTCACTATGTTGATTCTTCCAATCCAAGAGCATGGAATATCTTTCCATCTTCTTGTATCCTCTCTAATTTCTCTCAGCAGTGGTTTGTAGTTCTCATTATAGAGATTTTTCACCTCCTTGGTTAACTCAATTCCTAAGTATTTTATTTTTTTGGTGGCTATTGTAAATGGGCAGGCTTTCTTGATTTCTCCTTCTGCATGTTCACTATTGGAGAAAAGAAATGCTACTGATTTTTGTGTGTTGATTTTGTATCCTGCTACTGTGCTGAAATCATTTATCAATTCCAACAGTTTTTTTGTAGAGGTTTTAGGCTGTTCGATATATAGGATCATGTCATCTGCAAACAGGGACAGTTTGACTTCATCTTTTCCAATCTGGATGCCCTTTATTTCACATGTTTGATCTTCTGATGACAAGCTTACTCCTCCTTTGTTGAGAGATTTATGCCAGCAGATGGGACAGCCCCATTTTCTCTCCATTTCACCTCAGGATATCAAATCTTTATGTGCATCTGCTTGTCTGTCCTTCCATCCCAACTCAATTTCTCTCTCTTCAACAGATCTGCTACTTTAACAGAACTGTTACTTAGCTCAGCTACTCCCTGTGATTGCTATCATATTCCTTACCTTCCTGTCACCCCTAAACTTTCTAAAATAAGTGGTCTTGTAACTCATGTAACTTTCACTATCTGTATCCACCTCTAGCTCTCTACTAACGTTGTGCTCCCCAGAGTAATCAAGGACTTCCTTCCTTAACTGTGGCCACTGGCCCTTAGTCAGCACCCATTCTCTCTGACTTCTGTACAGCATTTGGCAACCTCACCACCCTCTCTTTCTTGCACTGCTTTCCTTTGGTTTCTGGTGTATGTATATTGTCTGGCACATAGTAGATGCTCAATAAATATCCGTAGTTGAATGAATACACTGCTAGTGACTTCTGTATCTATGATCATTCCTCATCTGTTTCCTTTCTTGGCTCTTTTCCTCTTCTTCCTTCTCCCATAAATATGCATTTGAAAATTGATTCTATGTGTTCAGATATTGCTTAGAAAAGGGTTTTCTGGAATATATTTTCATAATATTGGTTGTAGAAGTGAGTAACCCTCGTTTTTCATTTCTGGAGGTCCTCTACTGTTTTGAATACTCAGAATGTACTAGGCCTTATGCTCAGGGAAGGTTATCCTCTCTTAGACCTAGGGTGAATCTTGATGTATGAACCAGTCTCATTCCACTTGCCATAGATTGATTTAGAGATGAATATGGGACTCAGTCTTGGCCAGTGGAATTTGTTCTTATGATTTTATTCCTTTTGCATTTCTGTAATGTCAGTTCAATGGAATTGGGGAGGAAAGGTAGACAAATATATGTGCTCAGTTTTTTCATCTTGAGTTGAAAGCTTGACTATATTTTAACACACCAAGCCTATGTAAAGTATCATTTATCTATTGCTGCATAACAAAACACCCCAAAATTTGGCAGCTTAAAACAATAGCTGATTTATTTGCTCACGGTTTGGTGGGACAGCAATTTGAGTTGGGCTTAGCGGGGCAGCTTTTCTTTTAACCTCACCTGGGATCACTCAGTGGCTACAGTCAGCTGGCAGCTCTACTGTGGCTGGTGCTGGTTGTCAGCTGGTTACTCTGTGGGGTTTGGATAGCTCATCTGTGCTCCATGTGCCCTCCCTCCTCTAGTAAGTTAGCCTAGGCTTCTTCACCTGACAGTCTCAGGGGAGTATTCCAAGAAGGTAAGAGAAAAAGTTGCAAGCCTTTTCAAAACCTAGGTTCAGAAGTCATGTATTATTTCTGCCACATTCTATTGGGTAGAACAAGCCATAGGCCAGTTCAGATTCAAGAGATGGGGAAATAGATTCTACCTCTTGATGGTGGATCTGCAAAGTCATATTGCAAAGGGGAATGCATCCAGAGATGGAAAGATTTTGTGACCAATTTTTGCACTCTGATATTTGTATACTTAACACTAGGTGACTTTATTGTTTTTTATGCAAGTAATATGTACTGAATCTAAAGTATATAAGGACAAAAACCACAAAAATACTGTCTCAAATTCTACTGTCAAGAAGTAGCCTAATAACTTCAGGTGAGAATCATTCCAGGTAGCTCTATAAGTGTGTAAATGGAATGAAAAATACGGAATAATTTTGTAAAATTGGATCTTACTATACATTTTTAGAAAAATAAAAAAGCATTAAATTAGATTTTTATTGAATTTAACAGAAGAAAAAGAAGCCAAAGAGAAACCAAAGGAATTATGGAACTTCAGATAGTGTTTTTTCACCACAGAGATATTAGATCCTAAAAGTTCTCCCTAAGGTTACAAAAAAGATTATAAAAAAAATTAAGAAAGCTAGAGTTTTTTAAAAAAAGATTCATGTTTAATTTTAGACATATTGATTGACTCTCTGCTATGAAAGATAAGGAAATTAAAACTTTTAGTCTTCCTCTCACCTCATTTCCCACTCCCCTCATCTTCTGAGTTTTTTGGTAACATTAAAAAAAAGTCAGAGTATAAAGCATTTATATCTACGTTTATAATTCTATGATTCTATAGTTATCATGGTTTAGTCTTACATCTATAATTAAATGAATTTGCTGCTCTTCACCTGTCCTTGTATCACAGCTTCTGCTTTCCTGGATTATTTATTTTGTAAAATTATGATTCATTTTTGGTTTGCTGGATTCCTTGTCAAGTTTTTCTTAAGAGTTGTTCTCTGGGTTCTTGGGTACTTGCAAATTTCTGTTGGTTGCCTTCACATTGACCTGCTGGGTATAAAAGATTTGTGTTCCAATTTCTTTCTCATAAGACTCTGTAGGTATCGTTCCACTTTGGGTATTGAATTTTGCACTGTTCCCTCTACCCAGCTCCTCCATTCATTCTTGATGGGCTGAATACATTATTGGTTAGGTTTTTCAAGGACTCTTAGGTGCTTTATTCTCTAAGATTTGTTGTTGTTGTTGTTGTTGAAGATGTTTGTCTGTTATCTGTATATGTCTGGTATTCACCTCCTTATAGGTGATTCTATATATTTTTGGAAGGTGCTGGGTGCCTGAATAATTCTTCCATGGTCTTTGGATCTCAGTACTGCAAGAAGATGATGCCTTGTTGATAATTCCATACTGGAATTTTCTAGCAGATGGTGTTAGTTCTTCCTTTATAGCAGGAAGAACTTCCTCTATATTTTCTTGTGTTATATCTCTAACTATGTTTCTATTCCCCAAGGCTCTTCTTTAGGGATAATTGCTATGTTAAATGGCCTCTCTCTGTCATATCTATTATCTTCTAAATGCTTTTAAAACTTATCTTTTCCAAGATTTATTTTTTATTATCTCAATGTGATTCCTCAATCAGTGATTCACTTTTCAGTCAGACTTAGATTGTTCATTGATGTTCTTAATTGGTTTATTAGTTGTTCCATGATGTGACTTCAGTCTTCAGGATATTTCAGAGCTGTATAGTCTCTTTTCATCTCATTCTGTTGTTTTTAAATTTTGCCTTCATACTCTTGATTATTAATTTCTTGTTTTTATTGAGTTTCACTTTAGCCCAAATCAGTTGCAGGAACTTGTCTTCTAAAATGTGCACTTTGTCATTAGGGTGCTATATTCCTTTTGCTGGTATAATTGCCACACTTTTTCTTTTTATTGTGTTCATGTTCATGTGGGCAGCTCTGTTCTTCCTATTGAGTGTGGCTGAATTCCGCTTGGCTCTGTTCTCTCTGTAACTGAGATCTGTTTTTCTCCCTGCTACAGTTCGAAGACTGGGCTATTGCAGTTTTATTCACTTTTCAATCTCCCCAAGGGGTGGGGGGTAGAGGAGAATTCTCCTGGAGCTATAGGCAAGCTCTGCAGCATGACCTGGGCTCTGGGCTATCTTCTGGGATTTTGTTACGTGCCCTGTTGTGTTCACACCTTCTAGTCAGGTGTGTCTCTCTCCTAGGGAGGATATCACAGTCTTCATGTCATCCTTGAAATTTAGTATGATATCTTGGAAGGCTATTTTTTTCTCTCTGTGGAGACTCCAAGATTCCCCTCTGGGAGGCAGGGGCTTTTATCTTGAGAGTTTTACCATGATATGTGCTTGGCTCAACTGGAGTCTTCTCTTCAGACTGGAGGCTGTTGGGGGAGGTCTGAGGATTTTGTTGACTCCCCTCTTCCCCCAGTTTAGTTTCTAAGAGCTGATGGCAGTGTTAGCAACTTAAAGAACCACACTTGATTCACTTCTTGGCCACCACTTTTTGCAGTTTGGACATATTTGGGTTGCAGGTGATGAATTTTTTTTTGCTGGTATTATTATTATTATTTACTAATTTTGGATTATTTCTTCAGATATGAGAGAGGGAGACTATGTCTGGCTTCTTTTTGCCAAATTTGCTCTGAAACTCTGACATTCTTTATTTTTATATAGTCACATATATTCATTGCTTCCTTTGAGATTTTAAAGTGGTGATATAAAGCTTTTTTTTTTAAAAAGTACTTTCCTCTTCTAGAAAGTGTAGGAAGGTCTTTTTATACTTCTTTAGTTCTGACAATTCCCCAGATACAGTAAAGAATGTTGATGAGCTAAGAATGGAAAAGAAAACCACAAATTAGTGATGGTTACAAAACTATATTAAATAAAGCAAAAAAACTCCCTACAATTTTTATTGAATCTCACCATTGAGCCCAGAGCCGAGTTTCACATAGATAATATTATTTAGTTTGAGATGGGTAATAACCTCATTTTTCAAATGAGTAAAATGAGATTCAGAGACTTTAAATTGCCTTAAAGATCAAGGTCACATAGCTAATAAGCACCATAGTAATACTTCCAGTGCAGGCCTGTGTTGCTCTAAACCTAAAGCACCCTTCCAGTACTCCTCCAAGAAAGAGCCTAGAGAATTCTGTACTATTTTGTTGGAGGAAGTGCAGAAGAGAGCTGAGAAAACAGCTTTACTAGACAGAGAGGACAGAGGGATGGCTTAATCTGTCAGTAAAAATACCCCATTTGTGATAGTTCCCCAAAGAACAGGCTCCCCTCAAAAAATTTAAAGCATGATTATCTTTTAGTTTGGGTTTCCAGAGGAAGGTCTAATGGAATTTTGGGGAGGAGAGACTAAGAGATGTTTATATCAGTTGTAGGAGACTGTACCAACCATCTACTGTTGTGTAACAAAACACTTCAGACTAAGTGCCTCCAAATGACAACATTTATTCTCACTCAAGCACCTGTCAGTCAGTTGAGGGTTGGCTGACCTAGGTCTGACAGGCCTGACTCTGGTTGCATGTTGGATCCAGGTTTACTCCAGGTGCCTTTCATCCTCCCTTCATCAGTGGGCTGCCTAGGCATGTTCTTGTGGTGATGGCAGAAGTGCAAGAAAGCATGTCCATGCAAGCAAGCACACTGTTTTTGCTTGTGTTTTGTTTATTAACATCTCATTGGCCAAAGCAAATCACAGTGGTTAAGCTCAAGGTCAAGGTCCTCCACTAAGAGGAATTGCAGTCACTTGGCAAAGGGCATGAATGTAAAGAGGGGTAAAGAATTTGGGTCAATAATTATTTGACCACAGCGACTGAGAAGATTTTTTAAAAGCACGCAAGAAGAACAACACAAAAGCACTGAGAAATATGGCATTAAATTGAGAAGGTTCTACCTTGTTTGTGGAGCTTATCTCTGGGAAAGCAAAGTACAGGCTCTGTGGGTAACTCAGAAACATTCCTAGATGAGACCTGATGTTGAATAAGGACAGAAATATGGCCATTAATAAAAGTCAGAAATGACCCATTGTCATTTCTCTTTACTTCATATACCATTTTGCTAGGCTGCAGTCCTCAGGAGAACAATGATTATTTCTGTCTTTTTCTTTGCTATTCCTGGTACTTAATTCAGTGTTTGGCACATAATAGGTATCCCACAGTTCTTTATTGAATGAATGAGTGAATAAATGACTCAATCAATAAACTCTGGAAACTATTTGGGGGGCATTTTAAGCTGTTGTCTTTTTCTGTGGCTCGCATAAAAAAAGTCTGAATAATTGTGCAGTAGCAAGTAGGGCCTGAATTGAATCCAGTGTAAGCATGAGTTCAAAACGTAACTCCACTCTTTGATCAGAGACCTCCCATTTGCTGAACATTAATCAAGAATTAACTCTGGAGAAAATGTGTGGAGAAGGTGTGGCCTCAAATTGATCCAGAGAAGGGTTAAAAAGAGGAAACGGAGAGCGAACACTTTTCCACATTGAAGAAAGAACCATCCAGGGATTTACTTTCACAAACCAGATGGCAGCCTCCAGCTGGCTGCCTGAGAGAGACTGAAATTGGAAGTACTCAGGAGCCAAGCAGCCCCGCCCACTTGCAGGTCCGTGGGAGGCCGGGGATGCTATGTTTGTAATTACCTCCGGACTGAGTCTTTGTGTGGTAACATAGCTGGCAGAGCTGAAGCTACTGCAACATTTTCTGTATTAATTTGAAATTGCTTCAAGTCATATTATTTTATGGATGTAAAGACATAATGCTGGTTAAATCAACATTTAGGCCCTGAGAATTTTTTAGTATAGGATGCTGGTGGTGGTGGGGTGGAGGTGGGTAAGTTACAAAAACATGTTTCTCAATAACACTTCGGAATACTCTTGGTGATGATGTAACCTCAGCTCTTTTTGGAGAGCAAATTGATGATGACTATTAAAATTTAAATGTGTGTGACCTTTTGCAGCAGCAGGGTCCTCTCCATGAGGGCTCTGTGGACCATGTTAAGGCATCTTGTCCATGTCTGAGGAGCTTGCGGAAGCTGTTGTATTGCTTTTAAAGCAAGAAGGACTGGATGTTGGGGTTGTGATCTGATCAGATTTCTCTTTTGAAAAGGTACCAACTGAGAGACAGTTGTAGAAGTTTAGGGGAGAGAAGATGGTAGCTTGAACTGAAGTGGTGGTGATAGAAATGGAAAACAGGGGTGCATTTGAATGAATTCAGGAAACAAATTTACCAGGACTTAGTAAATGATTGGATTTGGAGATAAGCCAAAGGGCAAAGGTGTGTCAAGACAGCTCAGTTTTTATTTGGACGGATGCTGATTCTCTTCACTGAGATGGGTTTGCTTTTGGACTGTGAAATACTATGCAGCTATTAGTAAGGGTAAGACAGATCAATCTTTCAAATTATCCAGATATGGACAAATGTCCATAGCATGTTACTGAGTGAGAAAATTAGATTGTTAAAATAGTAGAAATAATATATTTTATAACATGTTAACATTCACCTAGCTATCAATTTTTATATGCTTTGAAGGGTTTGTGAATGTAGGCAGCAAGTTAATAACTGTTCATCTCTAGGGCGTGGGTGGAATTATAGGGACTCTCACTTTCACCTTAATATACTTTTATGTAATTTGATGTTTCTGTAACAAGCACGCTATAGTTGATAATACATCAGTAACTAATTAGAATGGAAGTCAGAAAGAAGAAAGACAGAGAGCTGAGTATTTAAGGGTCAGTACTTCTAGGGACCTAATGGAGGCTGAGGGAATGCAGCATACAGCCCATCAGCCCCAGCTCAGAAGCCAGCATATGTAGCAGAGCCAGTGAAAGCAAGAACAGCTCTGGAAGAAATCCCCGATGCTTTAACCCGTGCCAAACAAACTGAGGCTATCAGTGGACATGGGCTGTGGATAACCCCGTGCAGTGCAGTAAGAGCTGTGCAGATGTGGGGCTGAGCCAGCTTGTAGGGTGGCAGAGGAAGGAAGGGGGATGGCCATGTATCTCTGGTGCATGAAATATTCAAAAAGGGAATAAAACCTGAGCAGGCAGAAATGAAAACTTGAAGGGTTTCTGCATTTTATTTTTCTGTTCTATTTTTTTTTGAAGTTCTAACCACCTCTACATGGAGCCACAAACCACAGAGACACCGTACCCATCAGTAAGACTGATGCTTGTCAAGGATGCCTGCAGTCCACCCAAATGTGAGATGGTTTAATCCTCTAATTATAGATGACTCCAGTAGCAACAGGCGCTCTGCGCCCCCAGCCAGGATCACAAGAGACAGAACTCTGGCTCCTTCAGGTAAATCCTGAGATTACCCAGCATAGGAAAAAGGTGGGATCTGAAACGTTCTTTATTGGGAGCCCACATGAACACTGACTTTCTGAAGCCTGGCTTCACAGGCCCCACACAGTGCCCATCAGCTCAGTCTTTCTTCACCACACAACCCAGACTGTGCAGTTCAACCTGTCAGCCACTCTGCAGTGTGAGCTGCAATTATTAATGCTGTTTTTAACCCTGAGTATTTAATACAGCATAGCACGATGTGGCCTGTTGGGTTTGAATCCAGCTCCATCACTGACCCAAGTGTAAGAGTTTTGAAAAGTTACTCCCCATGCCTCAGTTTCCTCATCTGAAAAATGATGATAGTGCAAGTACCTACTTTGTATAATTGCTGTGAATACTGGAGGAGTTACATTTGAGACTCACAGCGTGGTTCCTGCAAAGAGTAAGCACTCAATAAATGCTAATTATATTTATTTGTTATGTTCTGATTGTTGTTAGAAGTCTTCAGAGTAAATCACTTCAGATCAACCACTGTCCACGTTGTTGGTATTTGGGCATAAAATGAGAGTCCTCCAAGATTTTGGAAATGAGGAAAATAAGGTTTTCCTTTGAGAAGGAAACAAAAAGATAAACACATAATAGATCACAACGAGTCACCTCAAAGTGATGCAATTGCTCCCAGGCAAGCAGGGCTCAACTGTGACCACCCACCATTCATTCATTCATTCATTCAATGACTCCTGAGTATCTACCATGTCTCAGGTACCAGGCTGAGGACCTGATCCTTGCCTTCAAGGAGATTACCAACTAGTGGGAGAAATGGGCAATAAAGGAGAGTAAACAAATAGATATGTATATTGTAACAAATTGCATTAGGTACTTTAAAGAAAAGAAAGAGGGTGCTGCTAGAAGGGGAGTTGGCTGTATAGTACTCCATTATATGACTCTGCCATATACTATTTGACCTTTCTATTGTTGGTGGATGTTAAGGTTGTTTGTATTTATTTACTTATTTATTTTGGCTATTATGAGCAATGCTTCTACGAACATTATTATATGTGTGTTCTGGTGCATAGAGGCAGTTTTGGTAAGTTGTAAGTTTCTAGGAATTTGTCCATTCAGTATCAAGGTTAGGGTAGTGAGAGCCATGCACAACATATGTATACAATAAGGGAGTGCATTGTCTATAGATAATTTAAAAACAACAGTAAAATCAACAAAAATTTCATCAATTCCACACAATCCCCCCTACCCCAAATCTTTTGTTGGTTAAGTTCTAAAATAATGGCTGAAATTTCTGTTGTGTTTTCATGATATATACGTAAGCTTCATATTGGCACTTTAAAAAGCTTATTCTTTAAAACACACTGTATTCTATGTAAAAATTGATTTGGAAAATTCTTAATTATAGAGTTAGCTCTCAACACAGTTTGATTCAGCTACACACCCTCGTTTTGAGAGTACATTTGTAACAGTTGGGAATTATCAGAGCTTGCCTGCTGTGGTGCAGGTAATATCTGTAACCCCTGTTACTACATTTCCTGGGTTTAAATAGTAGATTAGAAATTAGCAATAGCACAGTGATTGGAAAAACAGAGAAATAGAACTGGAATTACATAAACTTTGTCATTCTGTGTGATCACTTGGAGTTTTCAAACATCTGTAGAGACATTTGAAAATGGCTAGGACAGATCCCAAATAAACGAAAAATGAACAGTATTGCAATTTCTGGAATTTATTGTGAAGTGAGATTTTTATGAATCACAGCCAAGCTTAACATTGTGTTTAAGATTTTTCCTAACTACTTGTATATGTCTTCTTTTATGTGAAAGATACTTTTCAATTAAAATAAACAAAAAGTGTTTTTTTGTTAACTCTTAGTGAAGATAGATTGGCAAATCTAACTAGACAATTTATGGGCATGATATGTAAAGAAGATCAATTTTGATGAAGTCATTAACAAATTTGCAGAAGTTTAGGCTCAAAAATAGAAATTTTTATTTTATTTTATTTATTTACTTTTAATTGATATGTATTGGTTATACATATTTATAGGGTACAGAGTTATATTTCAATACATGTATACAATGTGTGATGATCAAATCAGAGGTAATTAGCATATTAATAAAAAATAGAAATTACAATATTTGTATTCATTACTGTGACATCAACAGATCAATATTTAAACATAAGTATCTTCCCTTTAAAAATACATTAAAGCAATTGCAAAGCATTAAGCTGTCATTTTTTCATTGTTTTTTCTGTAATATTTATTTTATTAAAAATTTTTCACTGCCTGTATTTCTTCTCTGCCCCTTATTATTACTTGTTTGACTATATGATTATTCCTGAAACTAATTTTGTTGGCTAGAAGACAGGGGTGTTAAAAATGATCTGCTCCAGGTATCAAATATGCCAGATATGTCACTCTGTCCATTTCGTCTGTATTTTCAAATTCATAGGCATTAAGTTGCTCATGATTTTTTCTTGCCTATTTGATGTCTTCAACATCTAAACTGATTTCCTTTTCATTTCTGCAGTGAGTTATCTGTGCCATCTCTTATTGTTTCAAAGAATCAATTTTGGCTTTCTTTCCCTTCTCTATGTTGTTTTCTGTTTCATTGATTTCTGCTATTCTTTCTCTTCTAGATTTTTCCTCCTTCTTTTCCTAACTTTTTGAGATGAATGCTTAACTTGAAAATCGCTTTCTCTACTAATAGTTGCATTTTTAAGGCTACTGTTTCCTACAGGTTTCTGTGTATAGTATTTTCATTGTCATTTAGCTCAAAGTGTTTTTAAATTTCCATTGTCATGTCTTCTGTGACCTATGGTTATCAATATACCTTATTTCCCAAATGTCTGAGAATGTAAAAATTATTATTTTAATATGAGGGTACTTCAAAAAATTCATGGAAAAATGGAATTAAAAGATAATACGAATCTTTCTAAGAACTTTGTGAAGACCCCTTGTATTGTTTATGGTTTAACTACATTGTGGTCAGAGAAGATACTCTGAACTCAGTCCTCAGAAATTTGCTGAGACTTGCTTTATGGCCCATTATGTGGTCTATTTTTGTAAATATATGTCTGTTTGCAAAAAATTATATATTCTGCATTTCTATATGTACATTTGGTCAAGTTGGCTAATCCTTGTCTTAGTCCATTTGTGCCGCTATAATAAAATACTTTAGACTGGGTAACTTATAAATAATTGAAATTTATTTCTCACAGTTCTGGAGGCTGGGAAGTCCACGATCAAAGTGCCAGCAGATTTGGCGGGTGTCTGGTGAGGGCTTACTCTCCGTTTCCAAGATGGTGCCTCTTGCTGAGAGTCCTCACATGGTAGAAGGAGCAGGAGGGCAAAAAGGGACTCACTTGCTCCCTCAAGCCCTTTTATAAGGGGACTAACCCCATATATGAGGGCAGAGACCTCATGGCCTAATCACCTCCCAAAGGCCCCACCTCTTAATAGTATCACCATTGGGTTTAAATCCTAACAAATACATTTTGGGACACATACATTCATACCATAATAAACCTGCTTTTCAAATCTTCTATATCCTCACTGATTTTTATCAGCATATTCTACCAATCACTTGAAGAAATGTGTTAAATCTCCTTTCTCCATCTGTTAACATAAAATTAACATAATTCTTGCATTATATATTTTAGGCCATGTTATTAAGTGCATATAAATGTAAAATTATTTTGTTTGCCTCATGATTTGAGCCTTTTTATTGTTATGAAGTGATACTTTTATCTCTAGGAATGACTTTTGCCTCAAATTCTATTTTTTCTGCTATCAATTTGGTAATATCATCTTTCTTTTTGTTAGTATTTTCATGCTATTTCTTACTTTCAACCTTTCTATTTATTTTAGATATGTCTTGAAAACAGTATATAGTTGGATTTTATATTTTTCTAACCTTTTAATTTTTCTTTAATTGAAGCATTGTTGATTTATATTCATCATAATTATTGACATATTTGGAATTTTTATGCTATTATTTTATATACCAATTTTATATTTATTCCTCCCTTTGTAATCTTACTATTTTTTGTTCCTCCCTCCAAATTTTTTTGGGTGTTACATGATCTGTTATATTCTTTTAGAAGTTACTCTGGAAATTACAAAAATGCATATTTAAATTATAAAGAACAAAGTTAAGAAATAACTTTTATTCATTTTCCAGACAATCTTAGAATATTATAATTCCATTTGTCATACTTTGACTTATATTTTATTGCTATTTGATAATAATGCCTTTTTAATTTCTAACCATATTAGGCATTGTTATTATTGACTTCTATATTCAATGTTCATTTGCAATTCCCATATATTTTCACTTCTTACTTCCTTATACCTCAGACCTTCAATCTAAGGTCACTGCTCACAACATGTCTTTTATAATTTTTTCTCAGTGAGGGTATGCTGATAATGAACTTTTTCAGTATTTTTCTGAAATGTCTTTTATCTTCTCTCTTCAAAGATAATTTTGCTGGATATAGAATTCTACGTTGCATTTGTTTTCCCTTCAGGACTTTGAAAAGATATTCAATTGTCTTGTAGCTTTCATTGCTGATGCTCGGAAGTCAGTTTTCAGACTATGTGCCACTTCTTTGAAGGTAATCTCTCCATTTTCATTGGCTGCATTTAAGATGTTCTGTTTATCTTTGGTTTTCTTAAAAATTTTTATGATTTTCTAAGGGGCGAATTTATTTTTATTTATTCTGCTTGGGATCCTCCAGGATTTTTGAATCTGTGGATCATGGTATTAAATCAGTTTTGAGAATTCTTAGTCTTTTTTTTGGAAATTACCTCTGTTTCCTTCTCTTTCTTCTCTTCTTCTGAACCTTAAATTTTGGTTATTATATTTTTCATTTCCAGAAGTTCTCTTTAGTTCCTTTCAAAATCTGCTATGATAATTTTTATAGTGTTCTGTTTCAGCAGATATTTTCAAGTTTGTCATTTATATATTTAAACATGATAAATAGCTATGATAAGAATTACAGTTTCAAAAGTTGTGTCTGATAGCTACAAAGTCTGAATTCTGTATGGATTCTGTTTTTGCTGTCTGTGGTTTCTTTTAGTTATTGTATGGATTCATATTATCTTGCACTATTATATGCCTGGTAATTTCTGACTGCTTGCTGGTCATTGCTCTTTAAACATAATTTGTGGGGGTTCCTTGAGGGTTAGAATGGATGTGCTCACTTCCAGAGAGACTTTATGCTAGTTTCTGCTAGGGGCCTAAGTACACTACCCTTTGGGACTACCATAAAGTAAATTCAAGGATAAATGTTCCTGAGGACTTATAACAGACACTGTTGGCACCCCATTTAAATTCCTTCCAGTCCCTCTTACTGGTTCTCTGTGTTTATTCCTCATCATTTTTAATGCTTTGCTGCTAAAAGCTGGAACCTGTAGCATTCTTTAGAGGATTGTCCTCGGACTATTGGATCTCTTGCCCATTGAGATAACTGAAAGTTTATGGGAGTACGTCCTCTCAGAGCTGCCTGTATCCAATGACTAATTGGTACAAGAATACCTCAGAGTTTACATTCTCTCAGAGAAGTCTTGTAGCCAATGGCTGATGGGTGCAGGAATATAAACCCCAACTCCCTTGCATGGAGGAGGGAATCTTGACATGTAATTTATACTTTAGAGCTTCCTCCAGGATCACCGTGAAGCTGGGACTCACCTGGGCTTTCTCCCTAGTTTACCGTCTTTTCCCCCATCATGCTTCCCTTAGTCACCAGTTTCTCTTGAGGGTATTTTCTTAACAAATCACTGGCAGTGAATTCTTGCTCAGAGTCTGCTTCTTGAAGAACCTGATTGAAGATAAGATCTGTCTACGGCTAAGATCTACCAGAGATGGCTTCTTTGATTTTTTTCCTCTTTTGTTCTGCTTAGCAAGGCAGCTCTTTTTCACCATTTCCAGGGAGCAGGTCTAGATTGTTATATTTTCCTGAGGGTGTAACTCTGTGGGATCTCAAGTTGATATGAAGAAGTTCTCAAATAAGACTCTCTACCTAAATGAATTCTGGACTTCAGCCTCTTTCTCTGTCTTTCTCTTTGTCTCTGTCTCTTTCTTTCTCTCTGTATCTCTTTCTTCCTCTCTCTCTGTCTCCATCTTTCTCCAGGCCCAAAAATTGACCCAAAGAACAAGACTTTGTGGTATCTGCAATTGTCTCTTTGATGCTCTGGCATGCTGCTAATGTCATTGGTTATGAGTAGAGTACATTTCCCAGTGTTTCTTACAGTTAGATAGAATGTCTGACTGAGTCCTGGCTGAAGAAATGTGGGTAGAAGTGATAGGTATCTCTTCCAAACGTGGCCCCTGCAAAACCTCTATGCGATCTTCCATGCATTTTCTTTTCTGTTGTACCAGCTGGGTACAGATGACTTAATAAAGGACTCTGAGGCTCTAGGAGTAATAGAGCCACTGGATAAAAGAAGGTTGGTTCCCAGAATGACTATGTGGAGCAGAGTTGTGTTACAGTAGCTGGTGATCCTCTGCTTCTTTTTTTTTTTCTTTTTTTTTGTTGCTAGTGATTTTCTTTGCATCACCTTGTGTCTATCACTCAACTTTAGCCTTCTGATTTATGAAATAATTTTCTCATTTATAATTTATTGGGTGCCATCCACTATTGTAGGCACTGGTGATATAATGGAATAAAAAAACTAGCCTCTCTCCTCAAGAAATTTACAATTTATATGCCCATTTCTTTGCCATCATATGATTCTCCTTTGTTATTATTCTGTGAACAGCAAGCAGATTTATCAGCTAATGAGGTGAGATTTTCCTTTTTCTTTTTCAATACAGTTATTTTCTTCTACCTAGTACAATTTTCTTCTTTCAATTATAACTGCTTTTAAATTATGCACAATGGCTAATTTCAGAACAGTCAGGTGGTTTCCCACATTTCACTTCACTGAGGACAGGTTCACCCCAAATGTACCCCCATTTACTTTTACTTGTTTCTTATTCTTGTAATTATGTGATCTCTGAATTTTACCCCTTCCCCCTTTTATTTATTTTTGTTTTTTGGTCTTTGCTGTGGTCTTGACACAATTCCATTGGCTTTGACATTAGAAGGTACTATCTTCCCTGTACAACTAATTTTATTTATTTCCCTTTTAAATAGACTTTATTTTTTAAAGCCATTTTAGGTTCACAGCAAAATTGAGAGAAAAGTACGAAGATTTCCCATTTATTTCCTGTTCTCACACATGCGTAGCCTCCCCCATTATCAACACCCCAAACCTTTGTTCATTTGTTACAATCCAAGAACCTACATTGACACGTCATTAGCAGCTAAAGTCCATGGTGTACATTAGGGTTCACTCTTGATATTGAACATTCTGTGGGTTTTGACCAATGTTTGATGTGTATCTATCATAGTGTAATATAGAATAGTTTCACTGCCCTAAAAATCTTGTTTTTCCTATTCATTCCCCCCTCCTCCCTACCCTCTGGCAAACAAGGTCTTTTTATTGTCTCCACAGTTTTGCTTTCTCCAGAATGGCATATATTTGGAATCATACAGTATATAGCCTTTTCAGATTGGCTTCTTTTACTTTGTAATATGCGTGTAAGATTCTTCCTTTTTTTTTTTTTTGTTGTGGCTTGATAGTTTATTTCTTTTAACAGTGCTGAATAACTCCATTGTATGGATATACCACAGTTTATTTACCTGCTCACCTACTGAAAGATATCTTGGTTGCACACAAAATTTGGCAACTATAAACCACTATAAACATCCATACATAGATTTTTGTGTGGACATAAGTTTTCATCTCCTTTGCGTAAATACCAATGAATGCAACTGCTGAATCATATGGTAAGAGTATACTCAGTTTTGTAAGAAACCACCAAACTGTCTTTCAAAGTGGCTGTACCATTTAGCATTTCCACTAGCAATGAATGAGAATTCCTGTTGCTCCACATCATCACTAGCATTTGGTATTGTCAGGGTTCTGGATTTTGGCCATTCTAAGAGGTATGCAGTGATATCTCATTGTTGTTTTAATTTGCACTTCTCTAATGACGTGATATGGAACATCTTTTTATATGTTTCTTTGTCATCTGTATATCTTTGGTGAATTGTGTGTTCAGGTCTTTTGCCTATTTTTTAATCAGGTTGTTTGTGCTGAGGAATGGATACAAGTAGTGTGAGAATAATGACTCTGAAAGGATTGTTTGGGGAGCAACTATGAGTTATAAGCCCAATGATTTTCCTTTAAATGACACAGTGTTCACATTCAGGGCAAACTCACCCTTCTTCCTATTTGAACAATGGGGAGACATTGAATCCTGGTGACATCCTATTAGTCCTGAATCAAGCCAAGCTGAAGACTTTTCAGTAAAGTGACCCATTGAGTCCTCTTGCTAAAGCCAGTCTACAAAGGTAATGAGGGCACTTGTCCTGTTCTAGTAATACCCCACTGTGTTACTTATTTTTGGTTAGGAGTACACAGAAAATGTTCAGGAGAAATAACCTTTGGGGGAAACTGTATGGTTGCAAAGCCCTCACTCAGTCACCCAGATGTATTATCTGTATAGAGTCAGGCAGTTACCTATCTGGCAATACATGAACAAGTAACCAAATCTAGTCAAGTCCTGGTTCTGCCACTCACTAGCTGTGTAACTCGGGCCAGTCTCTTTCCCTCCAAAGCCCTCAGTTTCTTCATCTGAAAAATGAAGATTCTTCACATTGTAGGGCCAAGATCAAAAACCTCTCAAATTGCAAAACTTTTTTGAATATCTGCACTGTAAGTTTTTCTTGAGAGAGAAGTCATGGTTTTCCTGGCTTAGGTTTGGGGTTTGTAACTTCAGACTTAAGCTCTAGTATGTTGGCTCTTCATTCTCTGTGTCTAAGGTAACTGCCAGCTCTCAGTATGTCAACAAATGCTGTGGCAACTTATAGACAGTATCAGTCTTCTCTCTCCCGCCTGTATAATGTTGAATATTTTCTTTAAAGAGAATTTTCTTTAATTATTTTCTTTTAGAGTTTTATTTGTGTTTTGTCTTTTCGGGTAAGTTTTCTGGTTGAGTGGATCCCTGCGCAGTTCTTTCCTGAGTGGAAGTGGTGCCTGATTGACCTCTTTCCAGCACACAGAAAAAAATTGAAAGTTGAAATCTCAGATAGTTTGGAGAGCCCCACATTTGCACAATATTTGAGAAAGAGTGGGTTTTCTTCAAAGTTCAAAATCTTGGCAAGAGCTGAGATGGATGCTGTGTCCGTCTTCACTCCTCTTGTAATGGGCAGCCCAGGGTGAATTCTTCTGGGAAAATAAAATCTAATGTCTGAGGAGAACATGATCACTATGGGGCCAATGCAGCTCTAATCACAGCTGCTGCTTGCTGAGCTGATAGGTGTATCTCACGAGTTAGGGCTTTGCTGCTGAATTCTTCACCCAGATATGGTTGATCTAAGCCAAAGTGTAGGAAAGTGGATATCTTTTATTTGGAATTCTATAACTTTTCAAAAGGAGATAGATCTTTGAAGAATCACTCTAATTTTTTCTTTTCTCTGGAAGCACCTCCGTATTACTGACTATGACTTGGGAGGTGGGGGGAAGAAGGAAAAGGGAGGAGGAGTGAAGAGAGAGAGAGAGAGAGAGAGAGAGAGAGAGGGAGAGAGAAACATGAAAGAGCACACTCACTTATCAAGAGGTTTGGACCATGGCTGATGTGAAATATTACTAACCTTGCATTTTCAAATTTGATGCACAACAACCAAGATGCTAATACTTTCCTTAGTTTAGAAAAAAAAATCCTTTCACCCTTCTCTTCGAGCTGAAGATTAGGAGAGAGGCTTTAAGAAGATTTAAAAAAAAAAAAAAACACCCAACTTCTGAGCAGCGGAAAAAATGGTTTGTGATTCAGGGGCTTCGGGCAATTCATCATGGAAATTGGGTTTCTTAGCAGACATCGTGTGAATCCTTTCGTCCCTGTCAACTTTTTAATACATTACATTGAGAATGTAAATCGTGTTGGTGAGGGGGAGCGAAGAAAAAAAAAAAAGGGAGCAGGAGAAAAGAGAAAGCTTCCTTATTTTGGATTTAGAATGGAGGAAGCATGAGGCCTGTAATTTATATTAACTAAATAATAAAAAAACTGTATAAATATATAGATATGCAGGTATATCTGGGGAGTTAGGGGAGAAAACTAAATGAGACAGAGTAAAACTGAAATCATTTTTATCCTTTTGAAGGGGTTTTTAGTGGGCTCTTCTTATAATTTATTTTTATTTCCTTTAGTTTTTATTCCTTCAGGTTTGTTTACCTATATGAACTGACTGACACTCCCTGCCCTCTAGACACACACACACAAAGGAGAGGACAAAGACTTGAGGTCAGATAACAGAATCTGATGCCTCATCAGTAGGGAATATTGGTGAGAGGGCTGGAACTTCTGCCCCATCTCTGTCACCATTAGGATCGAGCAGCGTCCTTGGCCGGCCCCCTCACTCTACATGTGTTGCTCAGCGTCATTCATTGCTGATTCTGAAGGTGTTTCATTCCCTCTCAGGGCTGTTGGGGAAGATTCGTAGGTTCATTTCTTGCTGGCTCTGTAGAATGTTTTTCTGCCTGTCTTTCCCTCAGCATAATTTGCCCCCCATATGGGTTTCTCAACAAAGTTCATTGTAGAATTCCTTTGGTATTCTCTTTTCTTGTTTTCCTATGTGACACCATGTCTCTCTGGCCCTCTGGAGCCTGCTGAGTTTCAGTCCAATGAATTTCATCAATGGATGCAAGGGTTCAGCTGCATTGGGCACCATCAAAGCGAGGACTGAGGTGGGTCTTCTAGGGCCATTTTCCTGTCGGTGTTCCTGACAAGGTGGGAAGATAAGACGGAGGAGGTGAGGTCTGTTTCTGTATCTTCTTTCTTCCTGTGCCCCCAGTACCCAGTCCAGTTTCATGCAGAGACGATCATGCATTGTTTAGCCAGCAGTCTACTCTACTCTTGACGTGGAGTTGGAGACTGGCTTCCTGTTGAGTTTGTTCTGTACAATTAGGTTGGCAGGTGGGGCAGGGGCCTGGGATCTCACATTTGCTTTAGGTGTCCCATATTTCCAACTAATATTCCTTTTCCTCTTGCAACTGAAGAAAAGGCCAAAAATAGAAGAAATTAAAAAAGGTTCTTTCTAGAAACTGACAAGGAATCCTATGGAGTAAAGCATCAGAAAATTGTAAAAAAGAGGGAGAGAGGTGCCACCTCCTTTCTGATGTTCAGAGATCCTAATGAAGTAAAATGGAGACTTTAAATTCATTCTTATGCATGTGGAAAATAGACTGATGTTTAAATTTATTTAAAAATTAATTTAAAATTAATTTTTATCAATGCAATACAGTTACATTTTACTAAATATTGAAAAACAGAACTCCCCTGCACATCCCCATTCCCTTCCACTCTTGAAGATGTTTCTTCTGATACTTTCCTTCATACATGACAGTTTTGGTCATTCTCTTATTTCTTCATTGACCCTTTTTACACAGAATCTACTCACTTCTGTTATGGTAGTTGAGGACTTGGCTCTCTTCACTTGCTCCCTACGTTACTAGCTCTTACCCTTCCAAAATAGTTCTACCACCATAGTAGGGGTTGATGTCACGATGACTATGCAGATTTTGTCCACAGCTGAGCAAAGCAGGGCACCGCTGCTACATTGGCTTTCTCAGACAACATTTTGTTTTCCTTAATAGCTGTACCTAACCTTTTGTGCTCCATGAGGACTGACTGCTCCCCAGGCTGCTGAAGGAGTCTGCTCGGGGGTCTCCTTTTCCCTTACTGCTGCACTGAGTCCCCGCTTCTCTGGATATCCACATCTTCCTTATGTGGTTTTATGATTTGATTGACTCCTGCATCTAGCCAAAATATGTCCTCTAGTAGTTTCCCAAGGGAGGGTGTGTAAATGAAAGAAATTTTGAGCTCTGTGTCTGATATCTTTATTTTACCCTTATGATTCATTGATGGTTTATATTTATAGAATTCTGGGTTGGAAATCTTTTTCCCTCAGACTTTTGAAAGCATTTCCCTTCTGTTCTCTAGCATCCAGTTTCGTTGTGAGAAGTAGGATTATTTTGGATTTTTATTCCTTTCAATGTGATAAGTTCTTTTTCTCTCTCTGGGATATTTTAGTAAGTTCTATTTAATCAAATATTCTAAAATACTGGGATGAGGTGTGGTTTTTCTTCTCTTGTTGTGCTGGTCAGTGGATCTTTTAAATCTGGAAACTCATATCCTTCAGTTTTTACCTACTTTCTCTGAGAATATCTTCTGTTTTTATTTTGTTCAGTTTGGACATCTTAATTCTCTAATTTTTGTAATTAGTTCTCTTTTATTTTAAGTTCCTTGTCTTTTGCTCTGTTTTCTTTCTTTTTCTTTTTGTATTGAAATATCATTGATTATACATATTTGTGGGGTACAGAGTTGAATATCAATACCCGTGGGCACCGTGTGATGATCAAATCAGGATAATTAGCATGATCTTCATTACAAAATGTAATCCTTTCTTGTGCCCATTAACCAATTTCTCACTAACCTCCGTCTCCCTCCCACTTTCCTACCTCTAGTACCACAGTTCTGTTCTCTCCTGAAAGTTCAATGTATTATTGTGGTTGGTTCTTTGTTTCTTTCTCTTCTTAGTTATTTTTTTTTTTAGCTCCCACTTAGGAGTGAGGACATGTGGTATTTCTCTTTCTTTGCCAGGCTTGTTTACCTTAACACAATTTTCTCCAAGATCATCCATGCTGCTGTGAATGGCAGAATTTCATTCTTTTTTTTTATGGCTGAGTAGTATTCCATTGTGTATATATACCACATTATCCTTATCCAGTTGTTCACCAGTGGACATTTAGGTTGATTCCATATCTTGGCTATTGTAAATAGAGCTGCAATGAACGTGGGAGTGCAGGTATCCCTTTGACATGATGATTTCCATTCCTTTGGGTATATACCCAGCAGTGGGATTGCTGGATCATATGGTAGTTCTCTCTGTAGTTGTTTGAGAGACCTCCATATGTTTTCCATAATGGCTGTGCTAATTTACAGTCCCACCAACAGTGTAGGAGGGTTCACATTTCTCCACATCCTCGCCAGCATTTGCTATCCTCTGTCTTTTTGATAATAGCCAGTCTAACTGGGATGAGATTATATTTCAATGTAGTTTTGATTTGCATTTCCATGATGATTAGTGATGTTGAGCATTTTTTTTTTCATATACTTGTTGGCCATTTTTATATCCTCTTTTGAGAAATCTCTGTTCATCCCTTTGCCCATTTTTTGAATGGATTATTTTGGTTTTTTTTTTACAGTTAGGTGTTTGAGTTCCTCATATGTTCTGGATATTAATCCCTTGTCAGATGTATAGTTTGCAAATATTTTCTCCCATTCTGTAGGTTGTCTTTTCACTCTGTTGATTGTTTCCTTTGCTGTGAAGTTTTTAGTTTGATATAATCCTATTTGTTTACTTTTTCTTTTGTTGCCTGTGCTTTTGGGGTCATATTTGTGAAGTCTTTGTCCAGTTCTACTGCCTGAAATGTTTCTCCTTATGTATTCTTTTAGGAGTTTTATAGTTTTAGGTCTTATGTTTAAGCCTTCAATTCATTTTGAGTTGATTTTGGTATATGGCGAGAGGTATGGATCAAGTTTCATTCTTCTACATACAGATATCCAGTTTTCCCAGCACCATTTATTGAAGAAGCAGTCTTTTCACCAGTGTATGTTCTTGGTGCCTTTGTGGAAGATCAGTTGGCTGTAAGTATGTGGGTTGATTTCTAGGTTCTCTATTCTGTTCCATTGGTCCAAGTGTCTGTTTTAGCTAATGGTTTGTCTGTTTTGTTTATCTTCTCAAAAAACCAACTTTTTGTTTTGTTGGTCTTTTGTACCTTTTTTTTTTGGTCTCTATTTAGTTCTACTCTGATCTTTATTTTTTTCTCTCTACTAATTTTCGGATTGGATTGTTCTTGTTTTTCTAGTTTATTGAGGTGTAATGTTAGGTTGTTTGAGGTCTTTCTATTCTTTTGATGTAAGCATTTATTGCATTAAAATTCCCTCTTAGTACTGCTTTTGCAATATCCTATAGGTTTTGGTAAGTTGTGATTGTATTTTCATTTGTTTCAAGGAATTTTTTGATTTCCTGCTCTATTTCTTCTTAGACCCATTGGTCGTTCAGAAACGTATTGTTTAATTTTCACATATTTGTATAGTTTCCAAAGTTTTGTTTATTTTTATTTTCTAATTTTATTCCATTGTGGTCTGAAGAAATACTTGATATGATTTCAGTCTTTTAAAATTTGTTGATACTTAACTTGTGGCCTAACATGTGGTCTATCCTGGAGAATGAATCATGTGCTAATGAGAAAAATGTATATTCTGCAGTTGTTGGATGAAATGTTCTGTTAATGTCTGTCAAGTCCATTTGGTCTAAAGTGCTGTTTAAATCCAATATTTCTCTGCTAATTTTTTTGTCTAGATGATCTGTCCGGTGCTGAGAGTGGCATCTTAAAGTCCCCAACTGTTATTATGTTGGGGTTTATCTCTCCCCTTAGACCCGATAACAGTTGCTTTATATGTCTGGGTGTGCTGGTGTTGGGTGCATATATATATTTATAATTGCTATATCTTCTTGCTGCAATGATCTTTTTGTCATTACATAATGTCCTTCTTTGTCTCTTTTTATAGTTCTTGGTTTGAAGTCTATTTTATCTAAGTATGGCAACTTCTGCTCATTTTTGGTTTCCATTTGCATGGAATACCTTTTTTCCATCCCTTCACTATTAGTCTATGTGTATCTTTATTGGCGAAGTAAGTTTCTTGCAGGCAGCACAGAGTTGGGTCTAGCTTTTTAATCCATTCAGCCAGTCTATATCTTTTAAGTTGGGAATTTTATCAATTTTATTCAGAGTTATTATTAAAAGGTATTGCCTTGTTCCTGCCATTTTATTATTTTTTTGTGGTTGCTTTATTTATTTTCTTTTTTGTTTCTTTCTTTCCCTCTTATTCTTTGTCTTTGCTGTTTGGTGTTTTTTTTTTTTTGTAATGATAAGATACATTTTCTTTCTTTTATTTATTCTACTAGCAGTTTTAGTTCTTTCTCATGTATACATGGTAATATATATTGCTCTTTTGATTCCAGATGTAGGACTCCCTGGAGCATTTGTCAAAGCACCAGTCTTGTGGAGGTGAATTCTTGCAGTTTTTGTTTATCTGGGAAAGATGCTATTTCTCAAGGAAAGCATTGCTGGATATAGTATTTGTGTATTTGTGGTTGGCAGTTGTTTTCTTTAGCACTTTGAATATGTCATCCCACTCTCTCCTGGCCTGCAGGATTTCAGCTGAGATTTCCTTATAGGTGATTTGATGTTTTTCTCTTGCTGTTTTTAGAATTCTTTGTCTTTGACTTTTGACAATTTGACTATAATGTGTCTTGGGGAGGCCCTTTTTGGGTCAAATCTGTTTGGGGATCTTTGAATTTCTTGGATCTGGGAGACTGTATCTCTCCCAATATTTGGGAAGTTTTTGGCTATTATTTCATTAAACAGACTCTCAATGTCTTTTTGTTTCTCTTTCCCTTCCAGTATACCCATAATATTGATGTTAGTATGCTTAAGGTCATCCGAAAGATCTTATAGGCTTTCTTCATTTTTTAAATTTATTTTTTCTTTCTCGCCCAACTGCATTAATTCAAAAAACCTGTCTTCTAGTTCAGAGATTCTTTCTTCTGCTTGTTCTAGCCTGCTGCTTATGTTCTTGGTTGTACTTTTTATTTCCTTGAATGAATTCTTCAGTTCCAGGTTTTCTGGTTGGTTCTTTTTTATTGTTTCTATCTCTTTGTTGAATTTCTCATCCATGTCCTGGATTTTTTTGGGACTTCATTGTGATTTCTGTCTCTTTTTTTTCTCATCATATTGACTTTCCTTAATATTGCCATTTGGATTCTTCTTCAGGCAATTCACTGGTTTCCTGCTGTTTGGGGTCTGGTATTGGAAAATTGTAGTCTTCTTTTTGTGGAGTCTTGTTTCTCTGTTTTTTCATGCTTCTCATATCTCTTTATTAATGTCTGGGCACTTGGTGGTGTAGTTGCTTCTTTTAATTTTTGGAGTGGTTTTTGAGGGGAGAGAGCCTTACATGTGGAAGTGTTTTACATGGATAGTCAGGTTGGGCTTCATAGGTGTGGTTCTGGGTGAGCATGGTAAAGTGCTGGCTCACTCCCTGCACCTTCTCCTCTGGTGCAGGTAGACCACTTTGTCCCATGTGACATAGTGGCCTGCCTGCTCCAGGAAAGGACTCTTGGGAAAGGTGGCATGGATCTATGTGGCTTGCACACTTCTGGCATGTTCTGCTGGTGCTGGCAGGCTTGCTGGCTGCATCAGAAGAACCTCTGAGCTCCCTTGGTAGGAAGGTGTGGATCCAAGAATCCAGTGCCGGGGTGCTGTACAGATCTTGCTCTCTGTCTGCTGGGGTGGGGGCTGGGTGTTCAGTCAATTGAGTCGGGTGGGGCTCTCAGCTCCCAGGGGAAGGAGGGCATGTATCTAGGAAGCTGGTGCGCTCCCCCTGCACGCTGCACCAGGGTGTGTGGGGCCCCTGGGTTGGTGGACTCTGAACTCTCCTGGCTCCTATCCCAAACTTGTGACGTTCAGCCTGGACCAAGCAGAGTGGGGGTGACTCTGTGTGTAGTTGCCCTGTGAGAAAATACAGTCGTGTGGGCTCTTAGTTGCTCCACATGCTGGGCTCACTGTCTGTGAGGGCTGTGCAGTTACCCTGCAGCCTGATTTGCAGGCATCTATGGTGGGAACACCAGCCCCCCACCACTCTCTGCCCTTGTTCCGGCAGTGCAGGATTTCTCTAGTTTCTGTGCTGGTCCTGGTCAGGAGTTTCCCCTGTCCTGTGTGACTGTCTTGAGTTTCCAGGTATTAGGGGCTTTTCCTCACTGTTTAGCTATATTCTGTTGTTTTTTCCCTAGACACTCTACAGGTAACTATCTATTTGTTGCTTTGAGCTATTTTTGCATTAGAGGCAAGGGCTGGCTGTCTCTAATCAGCCGTCTTGCCAGAAGAAAAAAAAAAACCAACCAAAAAACCCCTTTACTCTGTTTTCTGATAGAGTTTCTTGATTTTATATTTATTCATTTTGCCAAGTTAAAAAAGTTTTTGTTATCATATATTTTCTGCTTTTTATCCCTCCCCAAACTTTTCTAGTTCTTTGTCCCTTGGATACCTTTATTATAGATATAATAACTTCTATCTCTCTGAGATTATCATTTTTTTTTTAAGTTTCCTTCTGTGCCAGTGCTATTATTGTTTTGGTTTTCCTTGAGTTCTTTCTTTCTCCTTTTTTCTTTTTCTTTTTTTTGTTGCTTGTTTTGTGTCTGTGTTTTGGATTGGAACAACGAACTAGGGATGGTTAGAAGCCCTGTGGCTTCTCCACTGGTTGTCCTACCTAAGGTGTGACCAGAGCGTCAGCCAGCCACCAAACATCAATTAGTGAAGCTCTTTTTCTGGAGTTGTTAATTTCCTCTAGAGAATTATCTTCCTATTACTTGCCAGGACACTTGTGTTCTTGGTTGCCTGTTCCTCAGAGTGAGGCCAGCGAAGGGTATGGAACCCCACAGTTCAGTATGTAGGCTTCCACTTAATCCCCTGTTTTCAGCTTCACACCTAATCCCTGCCCTCTGAGCTGAAGCCTCTCTGCTTCATCGTCTCCAGAGAATAAATCTTCTGGCTCATGCATAGGTGAGGGGATCAGCATGGTTGCATGGCTGCCTGGGATAGGTGTAGGGGCCTAGAAGAACCAACTGCTCTAGATTTTCAACAGCTTCTGTGGTTTCATCCCCAAATTTCACTCCTGCTTCTAAAGTACTGGGTGCTTGCAAGACCTGAGTCTCTTCCTCTGATGCTGAAGGACAAAGTGGTTCACTTCACATCTGTGTAGCTCCTCTGCTGGAACAAAGACTTTACTTTCTGTTCTTGTAGGGCAATCACCACTCCTCCATGGGCTTTCTGTCCTCCAAAACCTGTTGAAACTGTTCCTTCACCCTCTTCTACTTTCCCAGTCTTCTGGTCTTTGTTGGTGGATACTTTTTATTCCTTTACTTTCATTTAGATGGGGTTTGGGGAGGAGAGATCAGGTGTGTAGTTAACCCACCATGTTCGACCAGAGCAGATTCTGGGCTCATTTTCTCCTAGATTGCTGCAGTTTTCTTCTGACCACGTTGGAGGGTGAGGACCCTGGTGGCTGGAATCTAGGTGAGCCTCAGTTTCAGGGACTCTCCCAGTTCTCTGAGCCCAGACAGCATCCTGGAGGAAAGACTCAGAGCAAGCCAAGCTCCCCTGGTGACCCAGCCTCTTCTGCTGCTTATGAAGCCTCAGTGTCAAGGTCTAAGGACAAGACCACCTGAAGGTCTTGGTGAAGATGAGCTATTTCAGGACTCTTGCTTCTTATTGGTGGGATTTCTCCACAACCCAGGGCAAGCCCAAAACTATAATTAAAAACAATCACCACCACCACCTACAAAAAACCCTGACATTAGAGACCTTTGTATTCTCTACGAATTGTTAAAGGCTTCACGTGAAAAATGTAAAACTATCCCAGGAGGTTTTCAGGCAAAGAACATTCTAAACCCCCCCCCCCTTCCCTGCCACCCTAACTGGGAAAGTGAATGGGGAAGGGAAGGTGTCCATGAAGGAGGAAAATGAGGGAAGGAGGATTTGTGGCAGCTCCTGGCAGCAGCCATCCAGAGGAGCATCTTGATTTCATAAGCACCATTTCAGCATAAATTATCCCATTTTTAGCTTGTCAATTTGGATAATCTTGGCCCCAGAATGGATTCAGGGGGTCTTAAATGATCTGGTTTGGCGCTTCACGGAGTCTGAATTTGCAGATAATTGCCAGAGCTCTTTTGGCTGTGTAAACTTGTTATCAATTGCCTTTTTAAAAGTCAGCACTAAAATAATCATTCCCGTGAGCAAAACCCATTACAAACCTTAAATTCAGGAGCATAAACACATTTCAGTGCTGGGGAACAAATATGTGAGATTTCATCATTGCCACATCTTTGAGGGCTTATGAGACATCAAAAATGTGTTAGGAGAGTCCCTGTGGGGCTGAGCCTCAGGCCTGAGCTGGAGATCAGACACCTTCATGGGGCGCTGGACTGGCAGCCATTGGGCATCTCTCAGGTGCCCACCCTGTGCAGACTGCTGGGCAGAGATGCAATGGCCTCATGTGTCACCAGTAGCTCCAGGCCATCCCTGTCTCATGTCCTGCCTCAGTATTGCTCCAAGTCAAGTTCTTCTTCATGCCAGTCTGCCTCATCCTCTTTGGCAGGAATCTCTCATTTACAAAAGAAGAAACTCAAGTTCAGGCTGAAAGAGCAATCGGTGGGATAGTGGAAAGTGGTGGCCAAGCAGGCTGGATCCTGGGTTCTGGCCTCCCGTCACTGACCTTAGCTTCCACTGCTCTAGGCCTGACTTTCCTCATCCCCCAAAAGAGGGGTATTGATACCTGTTTCACTGTCTCTTAGGATTGTTGTAAAATTAAACTTTGAAACTGTAAAATTGTTTTATAAATAGAGAAATATGGATAATATTTATTATATTAATATGAAGGCAAGTAATTATTTCAAGGCAGAAATGGGCCTAATCCAAGACCAAAGTTTGGTTTCTTGAGTCTTAAGGCTGCCTAGGATGTGTGCATCACAGGCTTTTGAAGTCAACTTGTCTCATGCTAAAGTTTATGTTCTTTTTTTGGCTTTGGCCTCACTACTTATGGGCAATGGGTAATTTCTCATTCTTCAAGATAATTTGATTTATAGAATGTAAAGGCAGCCCCTGTTATTCACCTTCATGATTTTCTCTGAAAAGAGACAAATGTGTTTACTCTGTTCAATATGTTTGCCATTTAGTAGAAGCTGAGATAGATCCTGCCAGCTCCCTCTTCTATTCCCAACCGTCCTCTCCAGACCTCTACCTTCACTGCTCTTCTCATGACCATTCTCCCTGCATCTCCCAAAATACTCTCAGAAGATAACCTCGGGGAAACAGAGGTTTTGGAGCAGGAATTATCTCAATTCCCTGCCTGACTGCAAAGGCCCCAGGAGGAGCAGTGGGGAGGCCAGAGTGGCTAGAATGAGAAGAGAAGGGAGGTCAGAGAAGTCGGGGGCCTGATCAGACGGGGCCCGATGGGTCACAGTAAGGACTGTGACCTAATCTCAGTGTGGTGGGCACCCAGCTCACCTGGCTGCTCCACTGAGAATCTAGGTGGCAGGAGGAGACAGAGGTGGAAGCAGTAGACACGTTAGGAGAGCAGTGCAGCCATCCAGGTGAGAAGTGGTGGTGGATCTCTCCAGCGCAGTCCCATATATCCAAATTCTTGCTGCACATATTCACCTGAATGTCCACAGATATCTCAAAATCATCATATCCCAAATGGGACTCTGCCCAGAACTGCCCTGTTTTGTTTTTGGGAAAAGAAACTGTCCTCTGGGTTCCCTAAGCCGGAGACCTGGATGTTCCCTGATTCCTTCCTCTTCCTTAACTCTTACATTCAGGCAGCAACAAGATCCTGTTGATTCCACTTCCTGGATACATTCTTCTCTCTCTTCTCCCAGCCACTGCCTTCCGTCTATTCACAGGACAATTGTCGGAGTCCCCATTATTGTTTTCTCACTTCCAATCTCAGACCCCCTTCTACTCCCATCCATCTAACAGGACCTGGCCTGAGTGATCTTTATATAAGCTGAACTTCATTGACTCATCCTTGATCAAGCCTTACCGATGCAGTGAGACTCATCTTTGTACACTGTCACATCTCCTCCCCAGATGTGATCCTACTCTGAAAGCCTTGATGAACAATACAGCATTTACAGAAGGATTCACAGGGAGAGCAGGAGATGGTTACATCACATCCAGCTGAGCAAATCTTCCTAAAAATCTCCTGTAAATCCCTAGCTCTCTCCCCACATTCCTCTCTCCATCTGTAGGCTCAAATTCCTTTTAACCTGTTGAGCAAACAAAAGCTAACTTAACAGAAACCAGAGTTCCCACCTCCTCACGACTCCTACCCAGCCCCAGAGGGGGTGTGTCTCTGGGCATCACAAATCTGATCAGGACAATCCTCTGATTAAAAACAAAGCAAAACAAAACACTTTGATGATTTCCTTGTGTTCTCAAGAAAAAGAGCAAACTTAGCCCGGTCCAGGAGATCTTGTCTGGTCGGCCCTGCACTTTCTTCTTGCTTCCTACACTCCAGAAGTACTGAGTAAAGCTTAAATCTCCTGGAAGAAGCCATGTCTTCCCATTCTAGACCTTACATGCTGCTGGTTTCCTCCCAGAACACCCCTTCTGCTCATTCTTCAAGACTCCACTCAGAGACCCCCTTATCCAGGAAGTCCTCTCTTACTTGCTACTTGGGTTAGAGTCTCACATGATTGTCCTGAACCTGTGTATTTGTGGGTTGTGAGGACAGAAAGAGTGTTGGTCTCATCTCTGAGTCCTCTATGCTGGCACAGGACAGGTTGAGTGAATGAAGGATACGGAGACCCAGGCAGCAGATGAGGGCTCATCCAGGAGTCTAATGCCAGAAATGTTCAAACAAAGGAACTGTTCTAAAGGGGCTTAAATGTCCTGAATTTAAAAAAGCCATCTATGTTGTAAAAAGGAGGTGTAGTTTGCTTCAGTGGCACCTTGTAAAACAGTGTGATGTGCAGAACTGTGAATCCAGAAGTGACTGGTTTGTAAGGTTGCAACTCCTGACCCCAGCAAGAATAGGATGATGTGGGCTGAAGCAGCTGGTCTTATCGATGCCAGAGAACTCTGCCTAGCAATGCGTGAACTGTGTAGGTTTGGGTTTATGTGTTTTGACAGGAAAAAAGTGGTTTTAAAACATCGAGTCATGATTGTGAGATTATACACATACTTACCATTTCTTAGTCCATATAATAGAAAGCAAAACCAAGAGCCAGAATCCAGAAAATGTTGGGACTAAATTGGCTTTTCTTCCCTATTATTTTGTCCGCCTAGAATTAAGACATGTAACCTCTGGAAATATTAATCAAGAACAGATTGGGTCCCAGACATTTTTGGGAAAAAGATCTTCATGTCTCTCCAATATGTTGCCAGATGTGGACTAATGAAAACTCAGGATGTGAGCAATTGCTGGTTTCACTGAAGACCTCTCTATTCTGGAGAGGAAATACTTGGTACACTGTAATTCTAAATAGCCTCTTGGCAGATTTCTTGTCTACTCAAATTATTCATGCTTTAGTTTCCATCTTACACCTTTTTTATGTCCGTATCCTCACTCAGGTCTGGCTACATAGTTCATGGGGCACTGTGAAAAGTTATTAGGAGTTTCAAGATGGCCACAGCACAGCATTAAACCAAGCATGGGGCCCTTGAAAGCACAGGGCACAGAGCGACTCCTCAGGTTGTGTGCCCATGAAGCTGGTTCTGCCCTCAGTCATTTCACATGTTTACTGAGAGAATTCTGCATGCCGGGCTCTGCACTCAGCACTGGGGATCAAATAAGAAAGAGACATGGTTGTGCTCTCTGATGATAATAATAACAATAAATATAGTGGTGATAATGACAATGAGGATGAAACCAGCACACATTACTGAGCACTTATGTGCTGCCCTAAGTGCTTTATATGAATCACCTCCATTATTCTTTGTGGTATTTTATGAATGTGGAAACTGGCTCAGAGAAGCTAAATGTTCAGTGTTAACAGCAACTTGACAGTGGAGTTGGGTCTTCAACCCACGTCTGTCTTTCTTCTGACGTTTGGTTGTTTGTAAGTTCGTATGTCCTGTTGCCTTCACCCTGGCTATCTGGGCTTGCCTGGAGAATTATGGATATTTTCCTTTGAGGCTGTCCACTCCCTTCCCAGCCCCCTCTGTGAACCCACCCTGTCTGAGCCCCTGGCTCCCTTTGCTCCCCTTCTGGATGGTGAGTCCTGCTGCAGAGAACATCTGGCCTGATTGATGTTCATCTGCAGCCACCACCCAGGGTTCCATGCTTTGCCTTTTTCCAGATCCTGGATACCTTGTAAGGGGTGGCTTTATCAGGCTGAGTCTGAGAAGAACAGCTACTGCCTCATCCACACAATTCGCTCCATCCCAGGGCTCTCTTCGAGCCATGCTCAAGCTTCTTACAAACCTCTCTATCCAACTTCAGGGAGGAGTGGAGCCCAGCTGGGGCATGCGCCCAGATCTCTTCCTTCTGGTCCCTGGGACATCTCCCTGCTCTTTCTTGCATACTCAGAAAATGTGTCCCTGTGAAGAGATCACTTTACATTTATACTACTAATTGAATGTTTAAATATTGGGATAAAATTGTCCATGGAAAGAGGCTTTATAAAAGAATTTCTGGAGCAGTTTATGTCAGGAACAGCTTAAAATGTGCAGGTTTCTCAGGTGGCAAATGATGTAAATTTCAAATAATACCCAGCCAGCAGCTACTGCTGGAAACACCTAACTGAAGGGAAGGTGTCTCTAGGAGTTGAGAAGAAAGCTACTTCACTGAAGAACAGTATGAGTCATGGAATTTTCAACTTTAGTGACATGACAATTTTTCTTCTTTCTCTGCTTTTGCCAAGGAGAAGAAAGAGAAGAAGAGTGAGAGGGATCCAGAGAGGAGACACTTCTCCATTCTTCGGATGATTCCTTCTCAGGGCTAACGAAGAAGACTGGAAGGCAGAGAAGTCCTGAGCAACTGTTGAACCTGGCTCAGGGAGGCTTTGGATGCATGCTGTTCTGAATCCTCAGGGATGTTTCCCAGGCCTTGATGGGACTGATTTCATAGTAAAATATAGGATGAATTAGAAAGGAGCTGTGACAATATATCGTCTGCATGTGTGGCCTCATTACTCTTTCCTCAGGTACAGCCCGTTGTCTGGTTTTACCTGAGGACCCTGTGCTGCCCTTATCATGGGGTTGGCCCACTCCCCAAAGGAAGTATGTAAGAACCCTCAGGTTGTGCCAGCAATTCTCTTTATGACCTTGTTGGCCTGTGCTTTGCATTGCTTCTTCTGACTACCCACGGTTCTGATTTGCTGCCTGTTCTGATCTCTGGGTCCTCTTTGCCCGTTAATCTCTGTTGAGCGTATCTGGATCTCTGAATCACAGCCTGCTCTGACCTCCCATCCTTCTCACTAAAGTGTCAAGGGTCAAGCTCTGGTGTAGTCAATGGCAGGATGGTCCAGAAATGCATTGGAAGATGTTGGAGTTGATTTCTTAAATATCTTCATCAATGATTATTTGTGCCATTAATATGTGCTATATTTAGCCATTTAATTTAATATGTGTAATTAAATAAAAGGGAAGAATGGGAAGTTTGTAGCCAAGTTCTTTTCTCTGTAAGTCTTGCAACCCCTCCCCTGCCCCCTGTACTGGGGGATATTAAGAGGTCAAAGTCCGCCTTTTGAGTAATTCCTGGCATAACTAATGTTTGGAGATGTTGGTGTGACATCACTCCTATTTCATGTCCAAGCCACTTACTCCACATATCCCCTCCAGCTAATGCTTTCCTCTCTGTTCTCCATGTCTTCAGTCTCTCCTCTCCTTACCGTGTTTACTCACAGACTTCCTAAAATACTGCTTTTACTCCCTTCGCCCCTCATCAGTTTGTGCTGCCATTTCTACTAAGGCGTCAGGCTTTGCTCTCCAGCTTGTGGCCAGGCCTTGCTGTGTTGAGTGTCCAAACCAATGTGCATCTATTTCAGTAGAGGAACCAAGCCCTCAAGAGCCTCAAGAAACCTCATGAGATCACCAGGCCCCATACCGTAGGTTGTCCTTAGACACCTGTGGGCTCCAAGCCTTTTTTTACAAAGAGTTGCATGATGCCTGGGAGGTTGTGTTACTTGCATGGTCAGAGGGGCAAAGTATAAGAGGACCACAGATTCTCTCGGAAGGAAGCTTGATGCTCACACATCACATGTTCACAGTTGTCAGGTGGCTGTGGTTTCCTACATTCATTTCCCTAACCCAGTGCCCCTGGCATAGGCCCTCAGCAGGTGGCAGAGTTCCTGCTTGTTTAGTCATCACCTCAAAGAGTCAGGAATACCCTGAAGGTGCCAGTTTTCTTCATTAGATCTATTGAACTCCTTTGAGCCACTGCTGTGGTCTGGCCAGTTGTCTTTATGTACTGTAACCTATAAATCCCACCACTCCTGCCTTCCTGCCTTAGGTATGCAATTCTCCTTTGTGGTCCAAGTGTCTATCCCCACCTCTGCAAATTTGGATCTGGCAGGTCTGGCTCAAGCTCTGCTGGGGAGTGTCTTCCTAACCATAATAAACCACACTGCTTACTCCTGGCTCCAATTCTTTATGTCTCATAAGATCAAAATCCTGAGGTGTGGGGGCTCTGTGGGCAAAGGAAGGGGCCTGGGTTGGAGTTAGAGGCAGGATCTGAATTCAGGTTCTTCTAACACTTCCTACCTGTGTAACCACAGACATGTTGCTCAGCTTCTATCTTCTCAGCTGTGACCAGTGGATAATCAGGGCATCTCTAACAAAAAGATAATTGCTGTAAGGATCAAATAGGGTAACCTATGCAAAGCAACGAGCAAGTAAATGGGCTGAGTAATTGTTTTAAAAACGAGGACAGCCTGAGTCACGTTACACTGTGTTGATCTCAAGTGGCTTTGTGTATGCAAAGCTTGTCTCCTCTATGCCTTGAGAGTGCTAAGAAAATGTTTTTTAATAAAATTAGGCCAAATGTTCCCTTCACTGCCACTTTCCCCACTTTGCCACATAGGCACTTAACAAAACACAAGTATTAACACTCATTTGCTGTTGAAAAACATTTCCTTAATTACACACTAATTATTCTTCATGCAAGCTCCTGTAGGAATGGAAAAAAGAATATATTATTCCTATTTTTCTGATGAAGAAACCGAGGCATTAATTAAGTCTATGCTCTTCAAATTATCACACAAAGGTGTGGTGACATGTGGGAGAAGCACAGATCTTCTGGTCCCCAGGCCATGTCTGATTCTTATTGCTGTGCTGCTACTCCAATTAACTTCTCTGTCTTCCTGTGAGCTCTGCCCACCAAGCTTCCAGAGATCTGGGCACTCCCATTGCAGGGTCATCTGCCTTGCCCTGGGTCAGGAACACCACCAGCTCTATGTTACTGGCCAAACTGTGACCATACTTGGGCAGGTGGGACAAGAAATGAAGGTGCCACAGGACTGAGCTGTAACCATGCCCTGATGAAGCTGCTGAAGATGTGCATCCCTTTCCTTGGGGGCCTCCGTTCCCTGATTCTGCAGGCCCATTCTCCTCCCTTGTCTCTCATCCTTCTCCTCCCGCCCCCTATTTAGGGAGACATTGAATTATTTTCTACCCCATTTTTCTTGGCAATTACAAACAGCATTGTGGTGATTATCCTTACAATTCGATATCTGTGAATATTTTAAATTATTTCCTTAGATGCCAAAACTTGCCGCCTGCATTGTGTTTCATTCCCATATGGAATGGAGCGTGTTCAGAATATGTGGTCCTGTGGGTTGAAGCATGTTGGGGACAAGCAGTGGACATAACAGGACTGAGACCAATACTCAGGTGTGGCAAAATGATCTATATCCACGGGAACAGTAAAGAACAAGACCCATGCGCAAGAAAAATACCACTCCTTTACCCTCCCCTACTCCACACTAGGGTTGTAGGGACTTAGGGAATAGTGAAAGATGAAGAGGAAAAGAGGAAGAGCGGTGTAGTAATTTTCTCTTGTTGATGTAACAAACTTTTGCCATAACTCTGTGGCTTAAAACCACAAACGTTGTGACTTCAAACAATGTGAATTTATTCACTTACAGTTCTGGAGGTCAGAGGTCTAAGGTCAAGTATTGTCAAGGCTGTGTTCTTTCTGGAAGCTTCAGGAGAGAATCAGTTTCCCTGCCTTTCCCAGTTTCTAGAGGTTGCTTGCATTCCTTGGCTCCTAGTACATCACTCCAGCTCCTGGTTCCATCCTTACATCTTTCTGTCTTTGATCTTCATTCCTCCCTTTAATAAGGACTGTGTGATTACAGTGGGCCTGTCCATATGATGTAGGATAATCTCCTCATCACAAAATGCTTAATTTAATCACACCTTCTAAGTCCCTTTTGTCATATAAGGTATCATATTCATAGGTTCTTGAGATGAGGACCTGGGCACCTCTGGGAGCGATTACTCAATGTACCATAGTCTATCCTCTGGTCACCCAAATTTTATGTCCATTCCACACTCAAAATACATTTTTTTTTTTTTTTTTTTTTTTTTTATTTTTTATTTTTTTTTATTTTTTTTTAAATTTTATTTTGTCGATATACATTGTAGCTGATTAATGCTCCCCATCACCAAAACCTCCCTCCCTTCTCCCTCCCCCCATCCCCCCCAACCATGTCCTTTCTGTTTGTTTGTTGTATCAACTTCAAATAATTGTGATTGTTATATCTTCTTCCCCCCCCCCCCCCGGTTTGTGTGTGTATGTGTGTATGTGTGTGTGTGAATTTATATATTAATTTTTAGCTCCCACCAATAAGTGAGAACATGTGGTATTTCTCTTTCTGTGCCTGACTTGTTTCACTTAATATAATTCTCTCAAGGTCCATCCATGTTGTTGCAAATGGCAGTATTTCATTCGTTTTTATAGCTGAGTAGTATTCCATTGTGTAGATGTACCACATTTTCCGTATCCACTCATCTGATGATGGGCATTTGGGCTGGTTCCAACTCTTGGCTATTGTAAAGAGTGCTGCGATGAACATTGGGGAACAGGTATACCTTCGACTTGATGATTTCCATTCCTCTGGGTATATTCCCAACAGTGGGATGGCTGGGTCGTATGGTAGATCTATTTGCAATTGTTTAAGGAACCTCCATACCATTTTCCATAGAGGCTGCACCATTTTGCAGTCCCACCAACAATGTACGAGAGTTCCTTTTTCTCCGCAGCCTCGCCAGCATTTATCGTTCATAGTCTTTTGGATTTTAGCCATCCTAACTGGGGTTAGATGGTATCTCAATGTGGTTTTGATTTGCATTTCCCGGATGCTGAGTGATGTTGAGCATTTTTTCATATGTCTGTTGGCCATTTGGATATCTTCCTTAGAGAAATGCCTACTTAGCTCTTTTGCCCATTTTTTAATTGGGTTGCTTGTTTTCTTCTTGTAAAGTTGTTTGAGTTCCTTATATATTCTGGATATTAATCCTTTGTCAGATGTATATTTTGCAAATATTTTCTCCCACTCTGTTGGTTGTCTTTTAACTCTTTTAATTGTTTCTTTTGCTGTGCAGAAGCTTTTTAGTTTGATATAATCCCATTTGTTTATTTTTCCTTTGGTTGCCCGTGCTTTTGGGGTCGTATTCATGAAGTCTGTGCCCAGTCCTATTTCCTGAAGTGTTTCCCCTATGTTTTCTTTAAGAAGTTTTATTGTCTCAGGGTGTATATTTAAATCCTTAATCCATTTTGAGTTGATTTTAGTATACGGTGAGAGGTATGGATCTAGTTTCATTCTCCTGCATATCGATATCCAGTTATCCCAGCACCACTTGCTGAAGAGGCAGTCCCTTCCCCAGTGAATAGGCTTGGTGCCTTTGTCAAAGATCAGATGGCAGTAAGTGTGAGGGTTGATTTCTGGATTCTCTATTCTATTCCATTGGTCAGTGTGTCTGTTTTTATGCCAGTACCATACTGTTTTGGTTATTATAGCTTTGTAGTATAGCTTAAAGTCAGGTAGTGTTATGCCTCCAGCTTTATTTTTTTTGCTGAGCATTGCTTTGGCTATTCGTGGTCTTTTATTGTTCCATATAAATGTCTGAATAGTTTTTTCCATTTCTGAGAAAAATGTCTTTGGAATTTTGATGGGGATTGCATTGAATTTGTATATCACTTTGGGTAGTATGGACATTTTCACTATGTTGATTCTTCCAATCCAAGAGCATGGAATATCTTTCCATCTTCTTGTATCCTCTCTAATTTCTCTCAGCAGTGGTTTGTAGTTCTCATTATAGAGATTTTTCACCTCCTTGGTTAACTCAATTCCTAAGTATTTTATTTTTTTGGTGGCTATTGTAAATGGGCAGGCTTTCTTGATTTCTCCTTCTGCATGTTCACTATTGGAGAAAAGAAATGCTACTGATTTTTGTGTGTTGATTTTGTATCCTGCTACTGTGCTGAAATCATTTATCAATTCCAACAGTTTTTTTGTAGAGGTTTTAGGCTGTTCGATATATAGGATCATGTCATCTGCAAACAGGGACAGTTTGACTTCATCTTTTCCAATCTGGATGCCCTTTATTTCCTTCTCTTCTCTGATTGCTCTGGCTAGTACTTCCAACACTATGTTGAATAGGAGTGGTGAGAGTGGGCATCCTTGTCTAGTGCCTGTTCTTAAAGGAAAAGCTTTCAGCTTTTCTCCATTCAGGATGATATTGGCAGTGGGTTTGGCATATATGGCTTTAATTATGTTGAGATACTTTCCCTCTATACCTAACTTATAGAGGGTCTTTGTCATGAATGAGTGCTGAACTTTATCAAATGCTTTTTCAGCATCTATAGAGATGATCATATGGTCCTTGTGTTTGAGTTTATTAATATGGTGTATCACATTTATTGATTTGCGTATGTTGAACCAACCTTGCATCCCTGGGATGAATCCCACTTGATCGTGATGAATAATTTTTCGTATGTGTTGCTGTATTCTGTTTGCTAGTATTTTAGTGAGGATTTTTGCATCTATATTCATCAAGGAAATCGGCCTGTAGTTTTCTTTTTTGGTTATATCTTTACCTGGTTTTGGTATCAGGATGATGTTTGCTTCATAGAATGAGTTTGGGAGATTTGCGTCCGTTTCAATCTTTTGGAATAGTTTGTAAAGAATCGGTGTCAATTCCTCTTTGAATGTTTGGTAAAATTCTGCTGTGAATCCATCTGGTCCTGGGCTTTTCTTGGTTGGGAGCCTTCTGATAACAGCTTCAATCTCCTTTATTGTTATTGGTCTGTTCAAATTTTCTACGTCTTCACGGTTCAGTTTTGGGAGCTTGTGTGTGTCCAGAAATTTATCCATTTCCTCCAGATTTTCAAATTTGTTGGCGTATAGTTGTTTATAGTAGTTTCGAATGATTCCTTGTATTTCAGATGAATCAGTTGTAATATCGCCTTTTTCATTTCTAATTTTTGTTATTTGAGTCTTCTCTCTTCTTTTTTTTGTTAGCCATGCTAATGGTTTGTCAATTTTATTTATCTTTTCAAAAAACCAACTTTTTGATTCGTTGATCTTTTGAATTGTTTTTTGGTTTTCAATTTCATTCAGTTCTGCTCTGATCTTAATGATTTCTTTCCGTCTGCTAACTTTAGGATTGGATTGTTCTTGTTTTTCTAGTTCTTTAAGGTGAAGTGTTAGGTTGTTCACTTGCCATCTTTCCATTCTTCTGAAGTGAGCATTTAATGCAATAAATTTTCCCCTCAATACTGCTTTTGCAGTATCCCACAGGTTTTGGTATGATGTATCATTGTTTTCATTAGTTTCAATAAACTTTTTGATTTCCTGCTTGATTTCTTCTTGGACCCATATGTCATTAAGTAGAATGCTGTTTAATTTCCATGTGTTTGTATAGTTTCCAGAGTTTTGTTTGTTATTAATTTCTAGTTTTAATCCATTGTGGTCTGAGAAGATACATGGGATAATTCCAATTTTTTTGAATTTATTGAGACTTGATTTGTGACCTAATATGTGATCTATCTTGGAGAATGATCCATGTGCTGATGAGAAGAATGAATATTCTGAGGTTGTTGGGTGGAATGTTCTGTAGATATCTGCCAATTCCAATTGGTCTAGAGTCTTGTTTAGATCTTGTGTTTCTCTACTGATTCTTTGCCTAGATGATCTGTCTAATATTGACAGTGGAGTGTTCAGGTCCCCTGCTATTATGGTATTAGTGTCTATTTCCTTCTTTAGGTCTAATAGAGTTTGTTTTATAAATCTGGCTGCTCCAACATTGGGTGCGTACATATTTATGATTGTTATGTCTTCTTGATGGATCAGTCCTTTTATCATTAAGTAGTGTCCCTCATTGTCTCTTTTTATGGTTTTTAGTTTAAAGTCTATTTTGTCAGATATAAGAATAGCCACTCCAGCTCGTTTTTCTTTTCTGTTTGCATGGTAAATCTTTTTCCATCCTTTCACTCTTAGTCTGTGTGAATCTTTATGGGTGAGGTGGGTCTCTTGTAGGCAGCATATAGTTGGGTCCTGCTTTTTGATCCAGTCAGCCAGTCTGTGTCTTTTAATTGGGGAATTTAAGCCTTTAACATTAAGAGTTGTTATTGAAAGGTGTTGATTTATTCTTAGCATTTTATTGGTTGTTTGGTTGTCTTAGGTGTCTTTTGTTCCTTGCTTTCTGATTTACTGTTTGGTTTCTTTGTTTGTTGGTTCCTTAGGTTGTAGATAGTGTTTTTGTTAGCTTGTTTTCTCTTCATGAATGCCATTTTTATTGTACTAGCGGGTTTAGATTTTTCTTAGGTTTTTATGGCAGTGGTAGTTATTTTTCAGGAACCAAACCCAGTACTCCCTTGAGGATTTCTTGTAAGGGTGGTCTTGTGGTAGTGAACTCCCGCAGTTTTTGTTTGTCTGAGAAATATACTATTTGCCCCTCATTTCGGAAGGATAGCCTTGCAGGGTAGAGTATTCTTGGCTGGCAATCTTTGTCTTTTAGTATTTTGAAAATATCATCCCATTCCTTTCTAGCTTTTAGGGTTTGTGATGAAAAGTCTGATGTTAACCTGATTGGGGCTCCCTTATAGGTGATTTGACGCTTCTCTCTTGCAGCTTTTAAGATTCTCTCTTTGTCTCTGAGTTTTGCCAATTTGACTATGACATGTCTTGGAGAAGGCCTTTTTGGGTTGAATACGTTTGGAGATCGTTGAGCTTCCTGGATCTGAAGATCTGTGATTTTTCCTATACCTGGGAAGTTTTCTGCCACTATTTTGTTGAATATGTTTTCAATGGAATCTCCATTTTCCTCCCCTTCTGGAATACCCATGACTCGGATATTTGAGCGCTTGAGGTTGTCTGATATCTCTCTCAGATTTTCTTCCATGTCCTTGATTCTTTTTTCTTTCTTTTTGTCTGCTTGTGTTATTTCAAACAGCCCATCTTCAAGTTCAGAGGTTCTCTCTTCAACTTTGACAAGCCTGCTGGTTAAACTCTCCGTTGTGTTTTTTATTTCGCTGAATAACTTCTTCAGTTCAGCAAGTTCTGCTACATTTTTTTTCAGGACATTGATTTCCTTGTATATTTCCTCTTTCAGATCCTGTATACTTTTCCTCATTTCATCATGATGTCTAGCTGAGTTTTCTTGTATCTCATTCAGTTTCCTTAGAATTATCACTCGAAATTCCTTGTCAGTTATTTCAAGGGCTTCTTGTTCTATAGGATCTAGAGTATGAGATTTATTAACTTTTGGTGGTGTACTTTCTTGATTTTTTGTATTTCTGGTGTCTTTTTTTTGGTGTTTATTCATTGTGGCTGGGGGTTTCACAGTCCACCGGTTTAAGACTAATGACTAACTAGGATGTTGCTGTGGTTGCCAATTTGGTATGGCTCCCACCGTGACTGCTCAGTTGGCCTCTAGTGTCTTGTGTGTGTGGTTGCCTCGGGTCTTGGGCTTCTCCGGGGATCCACCTTTCTGGTCAGCTTGTACTTTGCTGGGCTGGTGGATCACGTACCACAGGGTGTGTGATCTCTGTTGAGCTTTCACTTTCTGTACAGGACTTCTCCCCGTTCCGTGTGCTCTGGCCCAGGCTGTTAGATCGTGCAGTGGCGACCCCACCGGGTGTGTGGTTTCTGTCGAGTCTCCGCCTCCCTGGCCGCACGTCTCCCCCCTCTGTGCACACTGTGCTGGGCTGGGGCGTGTCTTCTGCACCCTTCGTCTATCAGCTGGGCCTTCAATACCCTGCTCAGCACCGCCTCGCCCAGGAAGTCTACCAGGTTTCTGCTAGGCACAGACGACCGGTCTCTCTGGGTGCCTTTGTAGCACTGTGTAGATCTTTCTCGGGTCTTGTTCACCTTTGTATCCCCCCGGTATAAACCGAGTCTAGTGCCCGCCTGCAGCCTGCTCTCCGGCAGGTTCAAGCGGACCTGGGAACTCTCCTACCACACTATTCCCAACCAGAAATTCGTTAGGCTTTTTTCCAAACTGGTGGTTGCAGAGATGGTATCTGCCTCCCAGTAACAGGAAGTTTACCGGGGCCGGAGTCCAGGGTGTGGTGGAGTGACAGTCGGCCGGCCCGTACTTCCTAGCCCTCCCAAAACTGGTCGGGACGCCCCACACCCCCAGCCCTGCCAGAGAACCGTGGAGGGAGTGGGAGAGGAGGTCAGCCCGCAGGGTCCGGAAAGCCCCGCGCCAGGCCAAGCAAATGGGCTCAGTGATGGCCGAGCAGGGCGGAGCTGCCCGCACCTGGGAAAATGGAGGCAGCACCGGGGTAGTGAGTGGCCTGGTGGTGCAGGCGGGGAGCCGCGTGTGCATCCACCCCCCGAACAGAGCTGTGCCAGGGATCACTCACAGTGCTGTGCCAGGTCGGGCGCTCGCTCTGTCTCTGGTTTGTTGCCTTCCGTGTTCTCGGCGCTGCCGCCTCGGGCTGTTCAGTCGCGGCGCTGCTCGGGCGCTCCCAGGAGTCTTCTTTAATGCCGGCCTGAAACCTCGAATCCTGGATAGGGCAGCTGGCCGCCTTCAGTGCGGCCCCAGCCTCCGGGATCCTGGCTGCATCCACAGCAGCCCTGGCGCCGTGTTCCCTGTTTCAAGACTCACTTTTGCAGCTAAGAATCAGTTCTTTTCCTGCTCCACACTTCAAAGCTGTTGCCTGCAAATGAGGCAGCCTCTCCTGCCGGGGGCAAAGTGGCGTTGAGCCCCCACGACCGGCCAGCAGCAGCAGTCCTCCCTTAAGAGATGGCCAGAGGAAGGTCCACAAGTTTCCCGGCTGCCTGAGGCCCAGTGGCCACCTTTTCCACCTCAGCTACTCCGCGCCAGCCGCCGCAGCCGCCGCCATCTTGAAACTCCCACACTCAAAATACATTTACTCCATCTCAACATCCTCAGAGTTTCGACCCATTACAGCATCCACTCAAAGTCCAAAATCTCATCTAAATATCATCAGCTAAAATTCCAAATATCATCATCTAAACCATCTAAATGAGGGATGGGTGAGACACTGGCATATGATCCAGTTATCCAGATCCAGTTATTCGGGAGTTATCTGCTCCCAAAATGCAATGGCGAAACAGTCATAGACTACCAGTTCTAAACATTCTCATTCAAAAAGGGAGAGAATAAAAAGGTGAAAAGAGTCACTGGTCCTACACAGTTTGAAATCCAACCAGGAAGACTCTAGGAGGTTTTAAAACCTGGGAATACTTTTCTGTGATTTGATGCTCTGCCCTTTGGGTCCTCAGCTTCGTCCTCTGGGGCCTCAGCTCCCACTGTGGGTCGGTAGCTCTGCCCTGTGAGTTATCCTTCCTTTCTCTAAAGGGTAGCACAGGCTTGCCGTGGAGTAGTTTCATTGGCCTGTTTCTTACCTGTAGAGTTTTGGTTATCTGAAAACCTTCCTTCATTTCATCCTCTCTCAGTCCCTTTCAGTCCAAGCTGGCAGGGTTTTCGCTGATATCACATTCTCAGAAACCTCGTGGATCTCCTGTGTATATTATGGTGATTCTCTCCAGTAGACAAGGTGCTCCTCCACAGATCTTTCCTGGATAATTCCAACCCTATCACTGGCTTCTGCTGAGATCGTTGAGGGTATTCACAATTTATATGCTGAATCTCTTCAAAGAGCCCTCTGAGTTTTCAAAAACTCTTACCTTTTGTTCTTTCTGGGGCACAAGAAAAAGACTGTCTAGCCACACTCTTGGCTTTTCCTCCAGAGCACACTTTCCTGACAATGAATCTCCGAAATGTCACTTGCAATATAAATAGTCTGAGATTTCCCAAATAATCAAGTCGTGGTTCTTTTTCTAAACAGTTTTCCCCTCAATTTTCTCCTTTCCTCTCACACTTTATTATAAGAAATGAGAAACCAAGTCACACTTTCAGTAAATTTTTAGAAATCTCCTCGACTACATACCCAAATTCATTACTTACAATTTCTGCTTCTCACATAACCACAAGACACAATTTAGCTAAGCTTTATGTCACTATATGGTGACTCCCCTTCCTTTCAGTTTCCAATAACGTGTTCTTGATTTCCTTCTGATCCTTCACCAGCAGCATCTTTACCATTCAGGTTTCTACCAACACTCTGTTTATGATGATTTGGTTATTCTCTAAGATGATATAGGTTTCCTCTACCATGTTCCTCACTTTCTTCTGAATCCTTGCTGGAAGAGTCCTTACTATTCAAATCTTTGCCAACAATTTCTTCAAGAAAATCTGGGATGTTTTTATTATGCTCCTCAAAGATCTTCCATCTTATTTCCATTGCTTAACTCCAAAGCCACTTCCACATTTTCATGTATTTGTTACAGTGACAGCTCACATCCAGGTACCAAAGTATGTATTAGTTTCCTAATGCTGCTGTAACAAATTATCTCAAATTTAATGGCTTGAAACAACACAAATTTATTCTCTTAAAGTTCTGGAAGTCAAAAGTCTAAAGTCAAATTACTGCCTGGGCCGTGCTACTTCTTGAGGTTTCATGGGAGAATGTTTCCAGTTCATAGAGCCCAGCTACAGAGGGGAACCCTGAATTTGATAAATTTTCCCCTCAAGGAGTTGAATTTTGAATTGGAAATCACTTGTACCTTGAATTGACAGGCGTAACTTTTCCCTACTGAGTGGAAGTGGTGGCTCAGAATCTAGGTTAAAATACAGGTAAATGAAGAAGGTTATGTACTATTATACATCTGATTTCCCTATTGCTGTAACTTTTAAGAAAAATTGCTACATGCAAACTACCAAATTGTCCTTCAGAAAGATTGTACTAGTTGGTGCTTTCTGCAGTTGTGAGTATCCTATTTTTTTGACCCTTGCCAACAATAACCATTATTATTATTTTTAATTTTTGGCAGTTTTACAGGAGAAAAATAATACCTCATTGTTGCTATAATTAGCATTTATTGAATTACAAGTAAATTTAAATATTCTTTCATAGGTATTTAGAATATTTTTGAGTATAATAGGTATTTCCTAGTTACTCTGTCTTTTCTGTTTATGGAAAATTTTTTACATGTCTTTGTTATTATTAGAGATGGCTAATTTTTCTTCAAATTCTTTTCTCTCCATTTTCCTTGACAATAGGACATTGGTAGAATCTATGGGTACCCAGGTGCACTACGTTTCCCAGATTTCTTGTGGGAAGGTATAGCCATGTGGTTAAATTCTCTCTGGTGGACATGAGCAGAAGTGCCACTTCCAGGCCTGGCCCATAAAACCTCCCATGGAATAGCAACCATGGTGACATGGTAGCTTTGTGTTGAAGACGGCAGACTTTCCTGTTAGAATAGTTGGGGACACCTGTTCTGGACTATTATTGCATGAGCAAGATTTAGCTTCTGTTTTCTCTGAGCCAACTTCAGCTTACTTTACTGTAACACACAGTTATAACACATTTAAATCTTTACTTATTTATTTTTAATCAAGTTCTTCTCCCTCATTGAACTGTTAAGCAAAGTCCTTGCTTTAGTCATTTCTGTAGCTCTATGGCACAGAGTAAGTTCTCAATAAGCACAAATCGAACAAATGAATGAATGAAAGAATGAATGAATGAATGCGTTTCATGTTTACTTGAAATGACTCTTGCTGCTTCTCCTAGTTCAGTTCTCAGAAACATTGTTTTTTCCCATTACCAGGGGAAAAAGAAAAACCATACATGTGAATTACATGTTAACACTCAAGCCAATTCTAAGACATGTTTCCACTTATAAAATGTGATCCATTTTCTTACTTGATAAGTCAGAGAGCAGAAGGTGCTCATTTTGCAGTCTTCCGACCTCTCAGATGATGAGCAAGAAAATGTCTGTAGATGATTGTTTATTGTGGTGTGACCATTTCCACTTCAAACTGAGTTCATATGAAACTTCAGGCCTCCTGCCTTGAGAAGAGTAATTTTTTATCCTACACTAGAAGTTAAATGGGCCCAGTGAGACCCAAAAGCTTAACAAATCCTTTGCTTTGTCACAGTGAAGACCTTTGCCTAATGCGAGGTCTTATCCTACAGATTGCTTGGGGCCAGAAGATAGCCTGGTTAATCTAAGCTGTTCCTACTTCCCTACAGTGTTCACTGAACTGGGTTTTTTGTCTGTGAATAAAATGGACCAGATCTAGGTTGGTTGCCATGGTGACTGTATCAGGGGCCTTTGGGCCCTCTATCTTTCTCTGCTGACAGCTTCTGTGCAACGAACCTCCTGTGGGGTGTGGCTGCCTCAATTCACAACCTTATGGAATCACCTTCCTGAGAGGTAAAGTTCATTATGATAATAAACCATAAGTTGGTAAGGGAGGTGGGTTCCTGGTTACGCCTTCTGAGATGCGGCTCTCTGGTCACACGTGGCTTGCCTAGATTATAATTTTTAGGAACCTCATTAAACATCTCTCCAATCAAAATCTCTCTGGATCAGGAATAACAGGTTTTGGCTTCCTCCTCACCTTCAGCCAGGAACAGTCAAAGCTTTCTGAGTCTGGGATTTGTTATCCTTTAGTGGTTGGAATGATAATTCTAGCCACATGGAAGCAAATTCCTGCTTCTTGGGTTTGAGGAAAGCATCTCTGCAACTGTCCCCAGGTGAGAAATTTGGCTTGGTTCCTTGGCTCCTTCTGAGGGTTCCACCTGCTGCTCACCAAGGGCACTCCAGAGGGGCCTCCAGGGCTCTTGGCTCAGGCTTCTTGCTCGAAATGGTGGTCTGAGGAAGGTGGAATTGGCAATGTGGATCTAGGTTAAAGAGTTAAAAGAGATCTATTTACTCTTCCCCTGTTTCTGTGTACCTGAATATCTATATAACATTAATTAAATAGCAACAATTTATGTGCCGTATTTTATCTCAAATTCAATTCTCTTTTCTACCTGGCACTTCAAATTCTGCATATTCAAAATGAAACTTGGTCACATCTGGTCTGGATTACTTTAGTAACAACCTAACTGGTCCATCCATATTCACTCTTGCTCCTCCAATTCATTCTCCACACAGCAGCCAGAGGAACTTCTTTTTTAAATTAAAAAAAATTATTTTAAATTAAATTAAATTAAATTTTATTTTATTTTTGGCCACAAAACAAGTCTTACTACAATTAAAAAGACTAAGATCATAGAAAATATGTTCTCTGACCAAAATAACAGAAGGAAATTTAGAAAACTCACAAATGTGTGGAAATTAAACCACATTCTCCTAAATAAGCAATTGGTAAAAAGAAAAATCACAGGGAAATTAGAGAGTACTTTGAGGTAAAAATCAAAGCACAACATATCAACATTTATAGGACACAGGTCTATGCAGTGCTTAGAGGAAAATTTATACTTGTAAACACCTGTATTAAAAATAAGAAACATCTCAAATTAGTAATGCAAACTTCTACCTTAAGAAAGTAGAAAAAGAAGAGCAAACTATACCAAAAGCAAATATAAGTAGGAAATAAAGATTATAACAGCAGCATATGAAATAGGGAATCAAAAAACAATAGAGAAAATCAACAAAACCAAAAGTCGATTCTTTAAAAAGATCAACGAAATTCGCAAACTTTTATCTAGACTGACCAAGAAAAAAAGAAAGAACACAAAAATTACTAAAATCAGAAATGAAGCCAGGGCATGGTAGAGCAGTTGCTTCTTCTATTACGCTGGAGTGGGCTTTGAGAAGAGAGTCGTCCTTTTCTTTTTCTGGTCTCTGCTGGCGACTCTCCTTGTGCCACTGCAGTTGAGTGTCTGGTGGGCTGCCTGCAAGGCGGCTGTGGCTACTGCTGGGGAATCAAGCCACTTTTGCAGCAGCTGTGGCTGTGGTGGGCCACCCATGCTCCTTGCCTGCTTCTGGGAGGAGAGGGCTGCCCACGGTCAGAGGACCTTCTTAGACACACATGCAATCATGTCATAGGCTAAATGCTTCCCAGGGGCCTCCCCTCGCTCTGGGGATAAGGATGTGGCCAGCAGGGCCCAGTGCCCTTTCCTGTTTGTGCTGTATACTCTCTCTCATTTTCCGTGCTCCAGCCACACTGGCCTGCTTTTGGTTCTTCTTTACGCTGGGCTCAATCCTGCCACAGGGCCTTTGCCCAGACTTCCCCCCCAACTAGTTTCTCTTGCTTCTCTTTGTTCTTAGATAGCATTCAGATGTCAATCTAAGGGTTACTTTTTCAGGGATACCATCCCTGACTCCCTAGACTAGGCCAGGTTTACCTATTATTATAGGCTTTCATGGCATTTAAAAGATACGTATTTCCTTCACAGGATTCATCTCTGAGGGTGATTACGCACTGATAGTGTGGTTATTTCTTCAGTGTCCAACTCCCTTACAAGATTGTGAGGTCTACAAGAATAGGAGCTGTGTCTGTGATTGTTCATCACTGTATCTCTGTACCTAACACAGTAGGTGCTCAATAAATAGCTATTGAATGAGTACATGAATCTTCACAATCACTGGCAAAGTACAGATTGTTATACTTATTTTACAGGTGAACAGATTTAGAGCAAAATCTCTCAGTCTCCGTTGGCTGCTGATTAAAACTCAAAATGTTTTAATTGTGATGTTAAAGCCCAAGGACCAATATTTGATAATTGCTATTGCCATTCTGTTCAGAGGGATTCAGGGACTACCAGGGATTGAGGGTATTTGGTAGTTCACTGTGGGAGGTCATCAGACGTTATGGAGGTCTTCTGATCCACGAAAGCAAAAGGTTTCAACTTGCCCCCGCAGAGTGATCCTCATTATATCAAACACACCTCTCTCATTCATCTGCATCCTCCACTCCTGCCACCCAGCAATTTTCGGTGAGGGTAGTACCTCTCCTCTGAGCTCCTGTAGTGCCCTGTGGTTACCACTGTCTAGCACTTCATGATGGACTTGTTACAAGTACTTTTTCTATATTGTATTTATTATAATTGCTTTGTGACTCTTCTCCTATTCTTCAGATTTTCCTTTTCACACACACATCTCTATGGCCGAGGTCCTGATACCCAGTGCTTGGCATTTATTTTGGTGGTTCTTTGCCCTGCCTGCACATTAGGATCAGGTGGCTGGCTGTTAATGAATGCATCCCAGTGCCTGGGTTCTAAGTCAACTGATTTGGGTTGGGGTCCGACCTCAGCAATTTTTCAAATTTCGTAGATGATTGTACTGTGCATCCAATTTTGTAAATCTCTAGGCTAGATACTCAATAAGCAATAACTAACTGGAATCATTTTTCTCTGTGTATGAGTGTGTGTGAGTATGTGCATATGAACGGTGTTGGGGTCTATGGAAGAATTGGCCTTGGCACTGGGAAAATCCTGTGCTGTATGCCTCTCTCCCAGTGAACCTTGTGGATTCTGAGGATCAGGATAGACTTGGGGGTTGGTAGGCTGCCAGGTACAAAAAAGCCGAGGGATGTTATGGTTGTTCACAGAGAACTATTCCCCAGCTCCAACTCTGGGCTGAGCACAAGGGCAGCAAGTCAGCAACTTATCTGCTTTCTACTGCCAAATGTAGTAATAGGAACATTTTCTCCTGATTCTGCATGCTATTTGGAGGTCCAAATCAATTAATTTTTGGGAGGTTTTGCAGATGTTTGCATTGATTTTTATTCACTTATTAATTCATTTGCTCCCTGAATAAACACTGATTGTTATGGGTATAGCACAATGCCAGCTCGGGGGTCACACAAAAGAAATGTTATACAGGTGCCCTGAAGAGCTTAAAATCTAGCTGGGTAGATAGCATATGCACATCAGATATCAGTGGCAGTACATTTTGCTTTTAAGAGGGTGGGCATTTGAGCTAGACAAGCTGGCTGATTGCCTGGCACACTATTTATTAGTGAGGACCCTAGTAAAGTTACTTTCCCTCTCTAAGCCTCAGTTTCCTCATATGAGTGAACATTTCTCTTCTGTGAATGATAATAAAAACTGCATCATAGGATTACTATGAGTATTAAATGAAGTCATTCCTGTAAAGCATTAGTGTAGCACCTGGCACAGTAAAAATGCAAGTGTTAGCTGTTATTATAGGAAAGATAGCAAATGGGGTAGCAAAAGAGGAGCACTGAGAGTGGAGGACACAGAGGAATTTAGAGAAGGCAGAGATTGATGTGATTATGAGGCGTTGGGGAAGAATGCCTCAGGAAGGTAGAAATTGAGCTGGTTCCTGGGATGGGTATATTCTTGAGAAGCAAGAAGTCTGCACTGTGTGTGTGGGGTGGGGATGAGGGTGGGAGCTCCAGGTAGCAACGAGTGCACTTGTTTGAAATGTGGCAGAGCAGTTCATTACTGGCCCACACCCTCACCTCTGCTCCCTGGGCTACTTGGGAGGCTGATGCATTAATTGGTTATGTCCTAGATTCCCCCTCTAACCCTGTATTCAGCAAGTGTGGTTTTATCGTCATGGACCAAATGTTCCAAAATGCCAGTCACAGTGCTGGGAAGTCTAAATTTAGCATACAAGTCCTGGGTATTTAGAACTTCAAGTGGAAATCCTAGATTCTGAGATCAGGCTAAGACTACTTTGGCCCTTTAACTGCAGTTAACATTTTTCTTGAAAAATTCCAACCTTTAAAATTCTCTATTTGACAACTTGCTTGCCAATATTTATGTTCCACTCCATTAGCATCACTAGGGCTGACTCTTCACTTTAAAAGATATACATTTGGTTGGAAGAAATCACTGATGTTTGCTCATTTCACATGCTCGCACACACGCACGCGCGCACACACACACACACGAACAGACACAGGGCATGCCCCTAGTATATGTGCACATATACTTGGTCTCCTGGGAAAGTTGTCCTGGGTGATGTCTTCTCTATGTTTGACTTCATCTGTCTTTGTTTTCTGTCTTTGTTTTCCTTATTCAGCGATAAGCTTTCTGGAGAACTGAAAGGCAGTATATTATGACCCTCTAATGTTTATTTTCAGGGCTAATTATTTTAAGTATATTTTGCTATGATAAGATCCCCTCATAAGTATTCCATGGATCTTAGTTAGGATTGCTAGTATTACCTTGCACTTCAAAGATATATCCATGGACTTTGGGGACCATGGGAGAAAAGAAAATGAGAACTTCATTTTAACCAAGGTCCACGTGTTGTTGATTTAAAAAATTCCACTTTATTATGACAAGCCACCAAATATGAATTTGAGCTGCTCCTTTTGCTAGTTCAGAGCCCATCAGAAAATACACATTTAACTAGGTCAGTGATTCTTAATCCATTTTAAGGGTATGTGTGAATGGGTGAGTGGTCTTTAAGCTGAAAAAGCTATAGATGCTTTCTCCAGAAAACTGTGTATAAACACATTACACACATTTTCAGCATACAATTTATTTTGCTGCATTGCAAACATTTTTCACATAGTTGGAATGTTAAAACAGTACTTAAAAAGACTCATGATCCTCTTAATCTCATTTTTGCATGCAAAAATTAATGGTCACTTCCTGAAAAACCATACTAAATAAAAACATGCAAATAAAAATAAAATGTAATTTATTTAAAAAGTTGTTTGGTTAGAATGAGAGTCTGAAATTATAAAGTTTTCTTTTTTGACACGATAATGCAAATATCTTTTATATCCAATTACTTTGGACTTTCCATTTTGGTGGTAACAAGGATAGCAAATTCTAACTTTTAATGGTATTTGCTAGTAAAAGAGTTAGAGTTTTCACAGGTTACGCTGAACAGATGAAGGAAGTTTATGTCAAGGAACACCAGAATTCTCTAAAACACTTTGAGTTGCAGTCAGATAATATTATTTTCTTTGTTTTTAATTCAGTGAAGTCAACTTTGTCAATATCTGGATCATAACTGTTGTCTTTTTCATAAAGAAAAGACTCAGTATCATACATTTCAATTTTAAGGTCGTCCAACAAAAGTAATGTTCAAGGGTTTCTTTGTCTGTTCACTCGTGCCTGCACAACAGCCAGCAAATCCTTTCTACTCTTGGCTCTGACCTCCAGGTGCCCTTTTTCCAACAACGCAAGGAGCCCATAGCCACCTTCTTCCAAACACCCCTTCCACAATGATAACCTGGTCAGAAGACTTTAACATTTTTCAGCAGCATCAAAAAAACAATCTGTTGGACTTTGAGTCAAGAGTTATGGCTCATTCAGATGGCCAAAATGCCAACTGAGGCACCCTAGTTATGAATGAACTCTTTTTTGTCAAATTAGTCTGAGAATGGGCTTTGCTAGTCATTTAAGAGACGTAAAGCTTTCTGCCTGAAGTGGATCAATTGCTTCAAAACTTGTAGTTTAGAAAGCCAGTGAACTTCAGCTTATTGATGAACTGATTTCTTGATGAATCCTGTTAAGGCATGATTCAAGGCCCTGACTCTGGTAAGTTGAAGTGGACATGACTTATTTTGGAACTATTGTCCATATCACATGGATGTAGAAAACAAGTCAGCGTGATGTGTAGAGTTTCTTTCTTGAACAAAATGGTAAAGCAGGAGGCTTTGTGGAACAGCAGTGTGCTCCATCTGTACCCACGACACCAACATTTTTCTTTCAAGGTTTTGCTTGGCCAGAAATTTTCATCATTTCAAAGATGTACACAGTATCTGTTGCTTCCAAACGGGGCTCACTGAATGGGCATCAGCATGTCCATAAAAGGAAAACTGGGAACTGGCTGTACTGACAACTGTCAATGCATTCATTCAATTGCATGCTGGAGGAAACTCATGTGGCTCAAATATCCCTGAGACCTTCTTTAAACAGGAGAGAAGCCAGTGACTATGGATAGGGTAATACTCGACAGAGACACTGATTCAGCCTTTTCTTTCCTCTCAGACCACAAATGCACTTGACTGCTTTAGGGCAAAAGGTTCCCAGGTCTGCACAGTCCCAAGGCTTCTTTTGCTTGGCTATACAATAAGCGTTGTTTCAGGATGCTCTAAGTCCAGGTTGTTGAGTTGGTGTAAATTTCTCTAGTCTTCTGGTAAAATCTTGCTTTTTCAAGTTGAGCTATCTTCTCATGAAAACTATGCATTCTAAACCAGGCATTCCACAATGAACAGATGCCAGCTGTTCCTCTGATTTTGTGGGCCTTATGCTTCCACTGAACAAGAAACTTGACGGACAAGAGTGAGCATGTTTTTGGTGTCCATCACATTTGGGAAACTAAAGGAAACACACTTTCTTCCTTATTTTCTTTGATGTTTTCCAACCTAAGCTAGTGCATGTACTAAACACCAATGCCCATAGTCATAATGGCAGCTTAAGTCTAAAAAAAGTGTCAAAGGAAAGCACTTTGATGATGATGACTTCGCTCCCTGACGGTGTACGGTAACATCTTGTGCCTCTCTACACTTGTGCAGTGTGAAGCAATTCCTTAAAAACAAGATTTGACAAAAATTTATATTTTCTATAGAGACAATTTTCAAACTATTAAGGAACTCAAGTATGACAAATTTCTCCTCCACTTCATGGACTCAAAATTCCTTCAAAGACCCACAAATTCTTAATGTAGAGAAAAAACAGTTTTGCTGAGAAAATTCTGAAAAGGCTGAAACTAAAACAAGTGGGAAAAATATTCCTTTCATATTGTTTGAATAAAACCCAGGAACTCATTAATAGCCCCCAAGCCAGTGAATCAGTCCATCCGTGATCATTCTGCTCCTAAAAAGCCTCCCATGGAAATCCGTGCATACCTCTACAATGCATTTTTCTAGCTTCTGTTGAATTTTCATCTGATTCCTTGACTAGATTGGGAGTTCCTTGAGGGCAGGGACAATATTTTTAAAACACTTTTAGGATTAATATTTTGTGTGGGACTTGGCACATAGTGAGCCCCTATAAATGCTTGAGGAGTGAGTAACCATTAAATATTCTCAAATTAGTCATCTAACAATATAGTTTAGATCCTCCTAGGAATACATAGTTCATCACCAGTACTTGATATATCTGTCAGTTATAAACTGTGCTTGCCTTTGGCCTTGTGTCTAGGGTTAATTAGCTTTGCCACTTTTGATGGAATGCAATTCTCCAGTAAGGGCTCCAATCTCTCTAATGAAGGATAGCCAGGGTTAGTCACCTGTGATGCCTCGTAAGAAGATAGTTGTTAAATATGTAGGCATTTCTGTCAGACTGCCAGGGTTAAAAGTGGGTGGGGTGTTGCCCAGTCCAGAATGCAGCAGGAGGAGCTTTGATTGTGTCCTTCATGTGTTAGCAAAGCATCTTTTTTCATCATTTTCTCAACAAGTACTATGTTAACATCTTAACTTTTAAAAAAACCCAACAACTTGACAAGATGTGTCTTTTGGAGAATGTGCTCAGTGGTGCATCTAGTCCCTGACCCCACCTCTAGTGGGCGCTCTGGCTGTTTCCTCCTGCCACCGTCACCTCCAGGGACAGCAGCTTCTTTTCCCTCATCCCCTGGGAAGACTAACATAATCTCTTCAAAGAGTTGAGGCTTTCAGAACAGACTCTGGAAACAGGGCCTTTTCAGTTGACTTCAGCTTTCTACCCTGTAACACAAACACTCCTGAGAGAAAAGAACATGAAAACTCGGCCTTCTTGGTGGAGCAAGGAGGGAAAGATACAAGGAGAACAAGCCACAGGTTAACAGAGCAATAATTTTCCTGCCACAGACTCTTGTTGAATTTCTTTAATTGGATATCAGATATTCCCCAAAGTCTAAAACATTTTAAAAATCACCCAATGTTAGACCCATACTCTACAGCTTCACAATCAGGACTCTTAGTAAGTACCTTTCTTTTTACTACAACTTAAATACACGTGAATTAAATCATGATAGAAAACATTCCCCTTCTATTTATTTATTTATTAATATTATTTTTTTACATTCTATGATGTTGTTGTGGAGCAGTTGGGGGAGGGGGAGAGGGGAAGAGAGAAGGAAATAGGGTGGGAGAAGGAGGGGGAAGGGGCAGGGTTAAATACTGTGGCACCCCCCCTCATTCCTGCAGGGGAGACCAGGGGGCTTCCAGCAGTGGCTCAGTCATTGCTGGGCTGGGTGCAGATGCCAGGGGTTTGTGGCTGAAGCCCAGGCCTCCCACTGTACCAGCTCGAGAGCCCAGGGTGCTTCCTGTGGTGGCTCGGTGGTTGTCACTGGGTTGGTTGCGGGTGTTGGGGGGTGTGGCCAAGGCCCTTGGCCCCTCACTACCCCAGATTGGGAGAGCCTGGGGCACTGCCTGCAGCACTCAGTGATCATTGCTGGGCTGGTTGTGGGTGTCAGGGGCCATGGCTGGGGCCTCTAGCCCTCCCACCTCCCTGGCTTGGGAGCCCAGGGGACTTCTGGTCCTTCTAGGTTTTATAGGTGTTCTTTGGTGATGCAAGACCTTTACCAGTGAATACCAAACTTTGTCTCTGGTCTGTGGGTATTTTGTTTTTTCTTTCAGTTCTGTGTTGGATCATTTGCTGTTCCCACCACTTAAACTCTGCTCTGGAACTAATTTGTTGTCCTTTGCTTACTTCTGAAATGGGGGATCTTCCTGTGAGGACCAGTACTTGAGCTCTGTGGTTGAGCTAAATTGCTGCTTTGCTTTTGATTCCCTGGGGAAGGCTTTTTGTGCAGCTCAGGTTTTAATAGTTGACTTTATAGGTACTTCTGAGTCTTGTGAGATCCGGTGCACCTGGGTTGTGTAGAAACTCTGGTCTGGGCCTGAGTCTTTTCAGCAAACTGCACCCCATGCAGTTCTGTATTCCTGACCAGTCTCCTCTGAGTGGTCCTGCACTGACTGGGGGGCAGATCAGCCATCCTTGCTGTATGCCAATGTTCCCCTGCTGGGCCCGTCTCCCCCACCACCCACACTGCAAACACTTCCCATGGGACAGGCCATGATCTGGTCCCTTGCAACGACTCACTGGCCTCTGAGTGGCTCCTTTTTTCAGTGGTTGTGGCTCCTTGTTCCTATGTGGGTCTGTGGGAACCCTATTAGTAGTCTTGCTGGCCTGGGGGCCACTGAGGCCCTCTTCTCTCCTGCCACCTCCAAGCAACTCCATATGAAGGGCACAGCTGTGGCTTTTGCCAGCTCCTGCTCCATGCACTCAGCAGCTCCAGCCCGGATGTAGCCAGGGCTTGAAATTGTCAGAGTGGTTCTTTCTCTCATTGTGGCTTCTCCCACCTTCATGCACTCTGTAGGTCTCTCTTCCTCTTCCCCTGATCTTTAGCAGCCTCAGCTTGGCTGTCATTGCTTTTCAATAGTTGTAAATTGGTTGATTTGTGGAAGAGAGTGACACTAGGGACTGTCTCTTCCTCCATCTTGACCAGAAGCCCCCATTCCCCTTCTGTTTGAAATCTGCTAAAGAAAAATCTAAAACATCAATGGGAAGGCAGGTGCTAATTTCCCTTTAATGTAACTTCTAGAGTCCTGCCTGATTTATTCTAATTTTAGTTACCAAATAATTGGCAACATTCTGGATTTTAAATTATTAGGATAATCATAAACCTCCATTCAAAATATACACAAATATCCCATTCTTTTAAAAAGCAAATTAAGCTGGCTATATTTTAGCTAGAAAAGGGGTAACTATTTAAATACTTTTATTGCAGTTCGTTCAAGTGTTTGAAAGGGTACATATCTCTCTAATTTCTGAGAATTCCTGTGGGATGGATGGTCTAACCATCAGGAGTTGATCCCTAGCTCCATGACAAAATATGTCATCTGGGATTATTGCTTTTTTTGGTGGGGGGGTAGGAAGTGTGCTTGCCTTATGAGAGCTAAGAAAGACAGCAAAGTTGAGCCCACTTGGAAAGGAAAGAGCAGCTGTAGGAACAGAGGACGGAACTCCCCACCCTGGGAGAAAATCACAGAGTGATCAGTTTGTCCTCTCTGCTTTCTCAGCATCTCCAAAGTCTCTATCAGACCATTGTCATTACAGGACACAGATATTTCCTAAGAATCTGAGTGATGGATTTGATATAGTGCAACACAAAAACACTAATTTTCATTTTATGCACAAAATGTTAAGTAATGCAACTCCCCGCAAATGAAAAGCAGCAACAACCAAAACCCTTCACATCCTGGAGAACCCAGTGCATTGCGAAATGTATTTTTGTGGCTGCCACATGGCGGCGCCACCTTAGCTGTGAAACTGGATCTCCGTTGGCATCAGCATTTTTTGGGACTCTTCTGTCGTTTACAGTCACCCGAACTTCCTTGAGTGATTTTTGGTGGCTATTGTCCTGTTATTTTAACATTCAGTTGTTATCATTTAACAAAATCATCCAAACATTCATTAGGTGCTGATGTTTGTACAAGTGATGAAAACACTCCAGAAAAATCAGTAACTTTGGAATGGAAGTTAGAGGTGATCAAATATTACAAGGAAGCCCCAGCAACTGCCAGGATATGCTGTTAATGTAAGAAGAAGCCCTCTGCAAATTTTAGAGCTAATGGTAAGAAAATAAAAAGCAGCATTAGAGCACAATATACTACAATGTGTGTGGATTTATGTGCCCCTGGATGCACCCTTCATTTTACACTCATTTCTAAGAGGAATTAGCCTTGAATTATGAGATGCCTTTGAGAACTCATCTCTGGCAGAAACCTGACAGCCTGTGTTTGTTCACTGTCCTTCCTCTCTCCTATGATGTGGTTCCCTAAGGGAAGGGGCCTTGGGTTCTTCATCTCTCATCCCAGTGTCCAGCAGGGTGCCTGAAGTACTGCAGGGGCGTGGTTAAGGTTTGTGGAACAAATAAGAAATAATTACCACTTATGGAGTATTTTTTATATGTCTGGAAACTGGTTAATACATTATATGCATTATCTCCGTTAATGCTCAAACAACCCTAAGGAATAAACATTATCATCTACAGTTTTGCAGATGAGAAAACGAGGCCCAGTCAGGTTAAATACTGTGGCCCAAGCTCACAAAACTAATGATTGGTAGAGTCAGCTCTGAACCAGTCACACTAACTCGAATTGCTTCCCAAATGAATTGGAGGGGGAAATGATTGTGTGAGGGTACCTCAAAAAGCTCGTGGAAAAATGGAATGGAAAGATAATATGCATCTTTCCATGAACTTTTTGAAGACCCTCATAGTCAAAACCATGACTGATTTCTATAGTGGAAGTGATTTCTGGATGTTTTCAAGCATCCTTTAAGATACTAACTAGGTGGATGCTCTCTTCTGATCAGCTGATGATCAAAGGTAGACCTGGGGTCAAATTTGAAAATAAGGGCTGGAGAGAAGTGTAATCTACACCCGTGGTTCTCAAAGTGTGGTCCCCAGACCCACAGCAGCAGCATCCCCCAGGAACTTGTTGGAAATACAACTTCTCAGATCCCATCCCAGACCTACTAAATCAGAAATTCTGGGGTGAGGCCCAGCTGTCTACGTTTTACAAGCTCTCCAGGTGATTTTGATACTTTGCCAAGTTTGAAAGTTGCCAATCTGTACAATAGGAGGAAAAGTGCTGTGTTTGGACATGGAATTCTCGGGGCAATTGGGGAAGAAGGGATTGAGCAGAGGAAAATGTTGAGGGTGAGAGAGAGGAGAGAGAAATCTGGAGAGATTCAGTTCTCTGTATGGGCTGGAGTGGCTAGCATGGATGTCTGAAAGGAATAGGAATGTCTGAAATTTAACATCTAATTCTGCAGTATAAATCTACTTCGTTTGCCCAAACATGCAGTAACGTCTGATTCTCAGAACAAGACTTATGCAAATATTTTTTTGTAAGCATCTGAGAAAGAGGTTGACTTCTATTGTCTATTAGCACATGCTAGTCAGAGAAATGACCCACTGAGAGAACTAATTCAGCAAAAACAGGAGCATGAAGCCAGAAAGCACTATGAGAAAGTAGGTTGTTTGGAACTTCATGGAAATCTTATTGAGGGCATTGGAACCACTCTTATCTGGTTTTTGGGATTGTGCTGATTCCAGCTAGCATGGGTCAGAGGACGAATGAGTAAACTGAGGTTCTGGCCCTTGCATTTCTGGTGCTGGGATGTGTTTTGGTGTCTGAGTGCTGACTCCTAACTCCCAGAACTTGTCAGTGAATAAAGAGTTAGTATAGAAGTGGGATTTCAACAGTTATATTATCTCCAGCAATTGATAGGTAGACTTGATCTGGTTATCTAGTGTTGTAAAATAAGCCACTCTAAACTAAGTGTTGTAAAACAAGGACAACATTTATTTTGTCCACGAATCTGCAATCAGAGCAGGAATTGGCAGGGATTGCTCCTTTCTTCTCCACTTGGCAACAGTCGGGGCAGTGTGAAGAAAGGGGCTGACATCAACTGAAGGCTCGCTCACTTACAAGTGTGGCTGTTGATTCTGGCAGTTGACTGGGATCTTAGCTGGGTCTTTCAGTTGGAACACTTACACATGCCTCTCTGGGTACCCTGGGCTTCCTCACAACATGGTGGCTGAATGCCATGGCTGAAAATCTGGGAGAGAGTGAGTCAGTAAGAAGCCATATCTTCTTTTATGACCTAGTCTTAGAAGTCGTGCAGTGTCACTTCCACCATATTCTATTGGTTGAGGCAGTCACAAAGGCTTGCCTAATTTCAAGGAGAGGGAAAGTCTCCATTTCTTGGTGGGGGAGTGGCAAGGTTCAGGAAGAGCCTGTGGGACCAGTAATATTGACAAAGCCATTTCTTCCCTAAGAAGTTCAGGCTGGCTGAGCGGCCATATTGGAGTTAGCCTGCATTCCTGTGGACTGTCAGGGTTAAAAAGGTGAGTGTCCACTGTGGACCAGATGAGGGTGATGCATAAGAGACAGTTGGCAGGAGGTTGCTTTAAGTGCTCTAGGATGGGCAGAATGATGGCCCTCAGCAGAGAGGGGCTGGAGACGGATAACCACATTCCTGGGGCTGCAGCCAGGTAAGTGACAACCTGGAAGACAGAAGGGCTCCTCTGTTCCCAGAAGCGTTTTGTGGAACACACACACACACGCGCGCACGCGCACACACACACACACACACACACACTTTTTTTTTTTTTTTTTGGCAGATGAGGAAGGAGCTAAACTTTGGGTTTGGGCTAAAGAAATATGGAACAGAGTCTATGTGTGAGGTCATCAGAGCCCAGGAGGGAGGGGAGATCCTGAGAACATGAGCCCCTACAATCTACTGAAGCGTGGGAAGGCCTTTGGACTTCCACAGGCTATGGCCTTGCAGGCTGGGGCTCAGATTAATTTTATCTAAATCTTACGGGACAGGGAAGCCCCAGCTGACTCTGGGTTTCAAGAGAAAGTGTTAAATAGCTGTCACACGGTGGATCAGGGTGCTTCTTCAATTCTCTGGTACAGAATTTGTCTTAAAATATGTAGGCCCACAGTTTCATCAGATTAAGCTAACATTTATTGAATACCCATTGCATTCCACGTACTGTGCAAGGTCTTTTATGGTGTCCATTTGATGTTCATAATAACCACGTGAAGAAGTTGCTGCGAGGATCCTCTTTTTGTAGATTAGGAAATGGACTCTAAGAGATAATTTAACTCTCCCAAAGCCAAACAGTCAAGATGTGGTGGATTCAAAGTGAGGTCCTCAGACTTCCAGGCTGAGGTCATCTCTTATAAAAGTCTCTTTAGCTGTCACACCTATGAGAGGAAGGGTGGGTGGCTGGATGCTCAGTGATAAAAACGAACACAAATTTAGAACACTTTGGAAAGGATAGGTTTGTCTAGAAATGGTGAAGAGGGAAAATGGGAGGATTAAAGGCAGAATGAGGCAAGGGGCAGGGGACAGGTATGGTACTTGCTCTGCCACCCTGTTTGCCCTTCATCGTGCAACACTGTATGTCACTATCCTGACTGGTAGCCTGTTCTGTATCGGGGACATGGTCAATAGATTTGATGTGCTTCCCTAGAGAGTAGTGTTGAGAAGGATTCTGAAGCTCAGATCTGGCTCAGTGTTAAAAAGTGCTGTGATCAGTGAGTGGTGTCATCCCTGGGTAAGGGAAACAAAAGTGGGGGCATAAGTGCTGCTAGGTGTCACTCCTGAATATAACAGTCTCGCTTTCCAGCTTTCCTTTCTCCAAACAGAATCAGCTCCATGTCCTTTTACCCTTCACTCAGAAATCTCTGTAGCCTTTTGGGGTTATTTTTTTCATACATTCTATACCAACAGCAAGGGCTTCATCCCAATTTATAAGCAAGAATGACACATTCATCTGTTTCTTGGGGGAAAGGGCCATCTAAGTGAAGAAAGAGGAAACAGACGTGGCCTCCTGCTCATTCTGACGGCCTCTCACATCGCTGGGCTTCCTGATGCAGCCTTCTTCCTGCCTTCCGAAAGGTCTGGTGCAGAGCCTCTTTATTTCTTAAAGTACATTGACACTAATTTGGCTTCGAAAATTTTAAAGAATCTTTCAAAATCCCTTACAGTGACTGGAAATATCACGGGGTGTTGCAAATTCAGAGCTGGGGATTATCATGGAGAAGCTAAAGCTAGGACTGTGTCCATAACAACCAGTGGCAAGTGCCACTTTGGTGGTTTTGTCTTTGGAATAGTCTATGGCGGTTATTTTTGCATCAGATAGAGTAAGTGGATCAGGCAGATAGCATGCACACAGACAGATGGTGCTTGTGTTTACATGACACCCAAATATTTATTGTAAAGACAACATTCTGGAATGACAGAATTGAGCCTGACTGCTTTTATTTCCTTAACTTAACCATGTAGCTCAGCCTCAGGTGGGCAACCTAGAGTGGTGGGGAGAGCTTGGGCTTTGGAGGCAGACAGAGCTGGTTAGACTCTCAGTTCTGTTCCTGGTGAGCCCTGTGACTTGTGCCTTAATTTGGAAGATGGGATCAGTGGCATTATGATAGTGATTCTTACTCTGAATATGCAAGAGTGTGTGTGAGGGTTAAGAGGGAAAATATGTATGAAACCATGTGTTCAGTAAATGCTAGCTCTCCATCTGCCTTCTCTTCTCCTTCCGTAGACGAGAAGTGTGATGGGAGCAGTGGCCACCTTGATTACAGATGTGGGGACAGAGTTCATAAGAGCCCAGACACCAGTGGAGGACAGGAAGTGCTCCGGAGGCAGAAGTGATCCCTGGAAACATAGCAAATTACCTGAGTCTCAGCCCCCGATTCAGAGGGCTGGCGTCCAGGTAAGGCATGGGAGCCATCCTGCAGAAAAAATAAATGGGTCAAGGTTTTAAGTCTTCTTGTCAAATAGGAAAGGCTGCTTCTCTCCTTATAGCCAAGGAAGGACAAGCGTAAAGAAAGGGAATCAGATTGTGTGGACCAAGGTGAAGACACAAGGCACGGCGGAGGGGAACCTGGGGGAGGAAGAAAAGCCGTAGATTTCAGTTTCTCCACCTTCTAAGCCAGGAAGAAAACAGCAGACTCTTCTCTTCAGGTCCAAATCCAGAAGTCCAGAAAGAATGTGTGTCTTCCTACAGGTTGAATGGGAGAGACAAGCTGAAGATCTCAGGGAATGAAATTTGGTTAAGAAAGAAGCAGTCTTAAGGTTCAAGAGAGGGAGAAATTCAAGTGGGAGGCGTGGCAGTTGCAAATTGCTAGTGGCAGCTGCAAATCTTAGTCCCAGAATCATCAATGACTTCTTGTATCTTTATGATAATTCTTAAACGTGTGTGTGTGTGTGTGTGTGTGTGTGTGTGTGTGTGTGTGTGTGTGTCTTAGATTCTGTTTTAGTTTCCTAGGGCTGCTGTAACAAAGTTCCACAAATTAGGTGGCTTAAAACAACAGAAATTTACTGTCTCACAGTTCTGGAGGCCAGAAATCTAAAATCAAGGTGTTGGCAGGGCCATGCTACTTATGAAACCTGTGAGGGAGAATTCTTGTCTATTCCCAGCTTCTGGTGATTTGCCAGCAGTAGCCAGAACTGGCTTTCCTTGGCTCACAGCTGCACCGGTCTCTGCCTGTGTCATCGCATGGCATTCTCCCTGTGTGTCTGTGTCCAAATTGTCCAAGAATACAAATTTTGTATTCTTCATATACAGACATCAGTCATCTTGGATTAGGGCACACCCTAATGACCTCATTCTAACGTGATTATATCTGCAGAGATACTATTTCCAAATAAGGTCACATTCACAGGTAGTAGAGGTTGGTTAGGACTTCGACGTATCTTTTTTGGGGGACACAAGTCAACCCATAACAGACCGTTATGAGAACCTAATGAAAACTATGGTGTCTCTCCCTACAGAAAAAGGCACTTGTGTACAAAATACAACATTTTGTGAGTGATTTTAGGGGGTTTACAGACCTCTGAAGCCTATCGTGGACTCTCCAGGGACTTGCTATTCCAAATAAGATCCACCAGCCTCAGCATCACCTGGGAGCTTTTCGGAACGCAAAATCTCAGGCCCCACCCCAGACCTGCTGCCTCAGAATCTGCATTTTGATGAGCTTTGTCAAGTGATCTCTGTGCACATCAAAGTGCAAACCCTGCTGCAGGAGTCTGCTGCCCCCAGTGGAGAACCACTGCCCCCTCTCTCTTGTTCCATCTCTGGTTTCTAGCGAGTAGAATCAGGCTCAGCTGTCTAATTCCTGTTCCCCACTGTTCCCCAGGCCTGCTTCCGTGGCAGCCAGGCCCTCATTCTCTCTGTGCCACAGGTAGACCATGCCCATCCCTCCTTCCTTGCCTCTGCGTGGAATACCTCATCCTCACGAGCAAGTGTTCCCTAGCACCTACCTGACACGAGGCGGAACATTATCATTCATTTACTCCACAAAGCTTATATTGAGCAACTACTTTGTGCTGGGCCCTGTATGAGAAAACATAGACTGTAGTTCTGTCTCTCAGAGCTCCCCATCTGGCTTCCCCTCCTCTTTGCCTATGTTAACCAGCTAGTTCTTCAGGGTCCACACTGGGGACCACTCAGCTCTAACTGAGTGCCTCATCAGAGCCATGGCGGTCTTTTTGCTGTCCATGGTGACTCGGAATGCTCCCTGCTGTTTATGAGTGGAGATGGGTGCGGTGGAGCAGAATTCACCTTTGTATTTTTTCCCTCAGCAACAGAACCACGTTTTGAAGTTGCTAACAGTTTTGTTCTAGAGGCAGAGTCATCAGTTCATTCTTGGAGTACACTTTGTTCATTTGGGAAAAATCTCCAGAATGGGTACTTTTACTATACAAATGCAAGCAGATTAGATTGTTGAATTTACTAAACATACTGATTTGTCTTTTAAACTTACTCTGGGAATTATTTTTCTTTCCTGAATCACCTACCCAATTGCCATTTCCCATCCTGCATTTCAGATTCCCTCATCCTGCACGTTTTCTATCCTATACTTTTTCTTTATTTTCCCATTGCACTAACACACATTTATTTTACTATTCTATAAAGGCAAACATCTTTGTTTTGTTCATTGATGTTTCTCAAGTGCCTAGAATAAAGCTTGGCTTGTAAAAGGTACCCAGTGATATTGTTGAATAAATGAATAGATAATTTTTCTGAACGTAACTAAAATTTCTGCATTTTATATAAAGTTTTCTCAGGTTACACTTATTTATTTTATATCTTATTCTACTATATGTCATTTTTTCCTTTTGACCTTTAAACTATTTATAGATTGTTTTGCAAATTTCATTTACCAAATGACAAAAACATTGACTTACAAACATTTTTTACTATGAAGTTTATGACAATTTGGCATGGTTTAAATAGCTTTGGAAAGATTCTGTGAAGTTTTAATTTGCAGGTTTTCATTTTGTCTTCCTAATGGTGTTTTAAGAATGTTCCTTCCATTTGTGTCTGCCCCAGCTCTGTGCTGCTGCAGCTGGAGGAACTAGGCCAGAAGGAGGGGCTCCAATATTGGAGACAGCAGGGGTGAGTTAGTGCCCAGCCCAGCATGGGCTGCTGATCCTGGCAGGGCAGAGGCTACAGGACAGGATGGATGTGGGCAGTGAATTAACCTAGAGCACCCATTGCTGTGGAGGAAAACTGAAATTGCCAAAAATCTGATTATAGATGGTTCAGTCTGAGATGTTAAGTGCTCCAATTATCAATGCAAATTGGGTGAAACTTAGGTGGAAACATGCCCTTGAATCTTCGTCAGAGAAAAACCTTTTCCTTCTTTCTAAATGTGGATACATTTTGGACTGATCTGTTGGGTTCTATACCTGATACTGTTTAAGCTCACTGTCTCAGACTCTCGAAGGGTGCTGCTGTCCCTTGTGATTAGCTTGTCTGGGCTGTGTGTGTGGTTTCCCTTTAAAAGAATAACTGGTCCTCCATTGGAAGTTCATTGTGGGCTTGGGCTGGGAAGGGAGGATCTTTGTCTCTCTTGCGGTAGGAAGAGTGGAGTGCTGCACTCAGCAGTGAGGAGAGCCTGCAGATCCCTATGGGTGACTATCCTAGTACCCGACATGTGAGATCTGCTCAGGACCCCTGAATCAGGTTTGTCCTAGTGAGCTCAGAGTTACCTGTACAATAGCAGTGGAGGGGCTTGTCCCTACTTGGATGGAACTGAGGCAAGGGAAGTTGAGATGGCTGGAGAAGCCACCAAGTGGATGTTGTAAGGAGCCTGCAGATTTGAAGAAAACCACTGGTTTAGAGTAATGTCACTGGCCAGAGGCAACAGACAAGCATGGAGACAGATCTAGGAACATGTAAATTCTCCTTGGGGATCTCTGAAAATACCTGGCTTGGAGCAGGCTAGCTGCATTTTGGATATCCTAAAATCTGCAGGATGGGCACTCAGAGTCATTGCAATGTGGAGATAACAAAACCTTATTTCTGTGTCACAGGCTGTGATGCTTGAGGACTTATCAGTGACATCCACATCTGCCCTAAGCTTCTGGCTCTATCCTGAGTTTGTGAGGCACAAGTGGCAGCCCAGGGCAGTGAATGATTTATTTTTCTTTTGTGCAATTTGCCCTTTGCCAGTCCTGCCAGGAATTTATGACAGTATCCTGAAAAGGACAGGGATTTAGCCACCATAGTTGTCTCCTGATGTCTTTCCTCGGGTCCCATAAGAGAATGTGTGAGAGCTCCATGCATATTAGACCACATCAAGTGTGTCTGACCAGAAGGTCCAGCTTCCCACAGGGCAGCCTGTGAGGAGGGGACTGTAGGAGTGGCTGTAATGGGCTGGCCAGGGCTCTCCAGGGAGAGTGAAAACTTCTGCTTCTCAAGCTGGGCCTGTTTTCTGACAAGAAGGAAGAATTTGGGAATGTGCTGGTTCTTTCTCCTACTGGGGAACAATAGAAGTGCTGTGAACTCCAAAAGTGGTGTGTTGGCTCCCAGAGGCATGACACTGGGTGAATTTAGAGAAGCTCTGCTGAAAGTGGGTAAAACCTCTGATCAGACAGGGCCACTCCTGCAGTGAGTGGCTACCGAGTCCTGGCAAAGTGGATGGCCAGGCGGGAAGGACAAAGACAGAGGATCACATGCTCTCATGGATTGAGGTAAGTCTTCCAGGTGCACACCATGTTAAAAAGGTCATCTGAGGAACATAACTAAAACAACTTTATCATCTTTCCTGAAATGTAACATAGAGAGTGTGAAGAGACCATTTGGATTAACATGGCAAAAAATTGTCTCTTCTTTCTGAAGCACACTTTAGACAGGAGTTTCATTGCAGAGACTTTTCATCATGACAGATAACAGGAAGGTTCTTCAGTGCCAGGGTGAGGAATCCCTTTATTGTAACATCTTCCTTAATCTTTTCTCTCTTGTAGATAGTCACGAGAATCATCTCAGAAGAATGTTATAATACCATTTTACAAATGAAAAAACTGAGGATATATGAGGTTAACTAACTTCACTCATTCATTCAGCAAGTCAGCTAACAAATACTTAATGGACTCTTCCACCAGGAATGTGCTTGGCTCTGTGAACCTGTGGGCAAATGCACAACTGCAGCCTTTATGAGTGTATAATCTAGGGCACTCTACAGAGAGGTAGGCACTGACTCAGCGGTGCCCATCAGAATCCCCTGGGAGCTTTTTAAAGATCCAGTGTTCTGGGTCACTGTTAAGCTTTTCTGAATCAGAGTCTCTGGGGTGGGATTGGGAAACATTATTGAAACAAAAGCAAGCAAACAAACAAACAAAAAATCTGCCTATCTGATTCTGAGGCTCCCCTGATTAGTAAATGCAGGTCCAGTTACTCTTAGTATGTGATAAATGATAAAAGCTACCATGGGAATGAAGGCAGGGTCCCCTAGGCAGGGAGCCTACCCAGTGTTGAGGGCTTATGGAGGGCTGTCTGGAGGGAAGGGGCATCCTAGGGTGACGAGCCATGGTTGGGTGGGGCAGGAGTGGGGATGGTCTTGAGGAAGGGACTCTGTTGGAGAATGAAACAACCTGTATAGATTTGGAGATCAAGCAGGGCCTAATGATTAGGAAAACATTGAGTGGTTCAGGGGGGCTTGGATTTCATGACCTGAGATGGGCAGTTGTGGCAGGTGGGATTGTAGAGTCAAAGGTCACAGCCTAGTCAGTGTCATGGCCAGGAGGAGGACCCAAGATTGACTCTGAGGCTCATGTTATAATTTATCTACATGCCCTTTCTCTTTATGCAGTACAGACAATCTCCTGACATAAAATAAACATAGATGATGCTATGATAAGTTGGGTGAGGTCTGGGGTGATGTACTTGCACTGAGCTGTGTAATTCCAGAGTGATGGTGTACACTGGGGAGCAGCAGACCCTTGGATTCAAATCCCACCCCCATCACTTGCGAAAAGTGTTGTTGTGAAGATTAAATGAGTCAGGACGTGCAAAGTTCTCAGAGCAGTGCCCGGCTCTCAGAAAGCCTCCATGCATGTTAACCATTATTGTTATTGCTACTCTTTCTAAGTTTTCCTTGTGGCAAACAGCAGGAGTTTTGGAAACAAGCTACTTCAACAATGCATACCTCATTAAATTCTTATGGAAGCCTATGGAGTGGATGCAAGAAATGAGAGAGAAACCCACTCAACCGCCCTTTCCTTTGGGGAGCCTTTAGTACCACCGTCCCCCCCGCACCTCCCAGACAGTGTTAATAATCCCTCCCTAGAACCACGAGGAACCTGTGAATCCTGGGTCACATTTTGGAGCATCTTTCTTATGAGCATTCACGTCTCTGCCAGTCTGGGGCTATCTGAGGACCTTTAGAGGACTTGGACCTGGTCTTATTAATTTTATGTTATTGCCACCATCTCCTCCAAGTTTCATAATATTTATTTAGTGAGTATATGAATAAGCAGAATTTTTAGCTCTTTTCCTTGAGTAAAATGATATCATAGCAAAAAGAGGAGAAAAAATAACCAAGCTTTTTCAATCTCATCCAAATCTTATCTGTTCTTTCTGAATGAATAGCTGAATCTTCCTAACAAAGGTTTGCCCTATACCATTCCTCTAGTTTTAAAGACGTGTTCTCTCAGAGGCTGACTTGGAAGGCCCAGGCTGATTCCCCAACCTGTAATAAAGTGTATATATAAAGATAGCTGTGTTGTTATACAATTTAATTAGTACATCATTTAGACATTTGGACCAATGCCTGGCTCTTCTTTCATCTGTTCATTTAGCTTTTAGTCTAATTCCCACGTGAAATAAACAAAAAGGCTAATTGCTTTTGGATTTTAGCACTGGGTGAAATACCTGGATTCATTATGTGAATCACATTTTATAGGTGAATTAGGGGTTCTATTGGTAAATGAAAAATTCCAAGATGACAGCTGTAATAGAAAAAGCAAGGCAATTGAAAGGTTTGGGCTCTCAAAGGCAGCATATGAATCCATCTGACATGTTCCTAGTTTTCATAGCAGCATAAAATGTTTGCACACTGATGAGAACATTGTTTCAGGCTGGTAAGAATTTATGTCTCATCACTGTAAAACAGTGGTGTGCTGGTAAATGTTTAAGAACCAGCTCTCCAGGAAAAAAGGAAAAGCCCTGATTTGTAGTGATCACCGATTTCTATGGTGTAAATATTCCCACCATGGCTAATTTCAAGCTACTAATGAGGAGGTGGGAAGAGGTGCACTCAGTCTACTTTCATCAACCCATTTGAGCTGGCTGCAGCATGCCGCTGCTTCCCTGCCCGTGGATCAAGGTGGAATTAAGCCTGGGCTCAGAGCTTAAAGTGGGTTTTCCAATAATTTTTGTAATATGTCGGGGTGAGAGTGGGGGGCGCTGTGGCTTCCATATCCTGAGCACATTAGGGGCCAGCAAAAGGGGACATTCCTTTCCAACTTCTTTGCAAATGAGGGAGGCAGATGAAAGGGACTTGCTTCCGCCTTGCACGTTCAAGTGTGCTTGAGGCAGCCTGATGCAGGACATGTGCGGTGCTGCTGCTGTCAGGTAGATGTAGTTTGCTGCTGCCTACCTTCCACATCCATATAATGGAGGATTGTCTGGGGAACTGAGAGAATGTAATTGGTGTTAAAAATTTCTGTAACTGGCTTTGAAAGCATTTGGCACAGTGCATACCATTTAGTAAGTGGCAGTTGTTGTTATGGTGGACTGAGGTAGTACCCAAAGCAAGAGAGAAGATAGGACTTCCCCGTCCAATGTTCATTGCACCTTTTGTATGACAAGTGTTCTGCTTGGTGCTGGATTATAAAGAAAGCTCAGGCCTGAGCCCTGCATTTGGGGGCTGGTAACCTGCAGATCTCTGTGGAGTGTGGTTTGGATTCGTTACAAGACCTACTTCTCTCTCTCGTTCCCCATGTTGGCTGCATGATCGTTATATTCCAATCAGAGTTTTGGCTTGAGTTGCCCAGCAGCAGATGTGTGGACCTCCTGGGGCAAGTAAGAGTTTCTCAGGTGGTCCTCCAGGCATGGTAGGTCCTCAGGAGACTAGAAGTTTATGTCTCTGAGCCATGGAACCAGCACTGTCATCTGGCAGCTCCTCTAACTAATGATTGCAACATATTAACAAAGTGTGAAGTTAGGGCCCCACCTAAAGTCTAGAAGAGAATTTGTGGCAATGGCAATAAGTAACATGGGTTTATCCATATCCTGTGCCAGGGATTGTGTGGAGCACTTTACCGCCATGATCTCATTTAGTCTTCACCATACCCCTGTGAGGTTAAGCTTCTTGCCCAAGATCATACTGTAGTCAGTGCTGGGATGCAAATCCAGTTGGTTTAAGTCCCATATCTAAACTATTTACCCTTACATTGTATCATTTTGTTTAAGCCTGGAAAATGGATATTATGACTCATATTCCCAATAAACACTGCACATGGGTGAACCCTGCATGTCCGCAAATCCTTCGTCCACCTTTCCTCTACTTTCCCCAGAGGGCCTGGCCCTGAAAGTGCCCCTTCTGGGCCTTACCAAGAGGGAATTCAGATAACTCCTTCTCCACCCCATCTGACTATGTCCTGCCAAGATAGTTAAGTTCCATAATGTCACTCCCATGTATTATAGAGATGGAATATGCCTTCCACAGTTTCCCCAAAGGGAACTGTAAATTTAGCATCCCCAAACTTCCTGAAACCCAGCACTATCCATGATTGAACTGGCTTAAGGTTCAAGTAGATAATTTTCTTGCCAAATACCCAGTTGAATTAGTGAACTCTTACAAAAATCATTGTGACTGAGAAAAACCTAAAGCTTCCATGGGGAGAACAATAAATTTAAGGAATTGGTGAGTTTCTGTCCTGGAAACATGCTGGCCTTGGCAGAGAACAGAGAGCAGGCTGGAGGACCAGGAGGTGGTCATTGTGGAGGTGACTCCAGCCTCAGAGAACTAGACACATGGTCTCTACGTTAGTCATTTCTGTTGCTTATAACAGAGTGGTTGAAACTGGATAATTTATAAAGAGATTAAATTTATTTTTTATAGTTTTAGAGGCTGGGAAGTCCACAATCTAGGGGCCACATGGGGTGAGAGCCTTCTTCTTGGTGAGGGCTCTGTAGAGTTCTGTGGCGATGCAGGATATTACATGGCTAGAATGGCAAGAGCTGTCTTAGGTGCTCCTTATAAAGCCAACAGTCCACACCCATGATAACTCATTACTCCATGAGTGGATCAATCCACTCACGAGGGCACAGTCCTCACAATCCAATCTCCTCTTAAAAGCCCTGCCTTTCAAATATCATAATCAGATTTCCCATGCTCTTTACCCTGTTATAGTGGGGATCAGGTTTCCAACGCAAGAACTTTTGGGGGAGACGTTTGACTCATAGCAGTCTGTAACATCTCTGTCAAGTCTCAGGGACCAAGTCATCTGCGCCTCCACTGTGGCCAGCAACCTGCAGGAAGGAAGGCTGAAGGTGTGGGGAGGGGCAAGATCAGGATGTGCAGCTGAAGTGTGCTGTCCCCGATGGAACCTGGAGACCCAGTGCCCTCGGATGGGCAGCCCCATGTCCAAACACACAAGAAGCCAGACTATGCACCACTATTTGACCTGCTGCTCCCATTTTCTTAGAGAACATGGTAAAATAGGTGAGGGCATGGGTCTCCCCTCTCTCTTTGTGAAGGAAAGAACCATTTTCCCTCCTGTCTCAAGCAAGAGTAGGAACATGGGAAAATTATCAAGTAGTAAAACATTACCTCTAGTTCCTCTCTATTCTCCACTTTCTGTGCCTCTCCCACACCATGCCACACTTGCTGCCTGCCCAGCCCCCTCATTTTGCCCTAGGGCTTGGTCTGTTATAACCACCCATTCTTCAGAGCCAGTGGCCTTGGCTAGATTTCAAGAGAAAAAGGAGAGCTAGATGTGAATGACAAGCTGTGATGGGATTTGTATTTTAAGGAAATGATAAGCCCTGCAGGGTACATGCATGAGACAGTTGGCATGGGTTGCCTTAGAACTCTAAGATTATGGACCAAGATCAGCTTCCTAACTTCACTCCCCTTGCTCTAGGAAGGAAATTTCATTCACCCTTACCCTTTGTCATACTTTCTACTGCAGGCAGCTAACTTATGACTCAGTAATTATCCTTAGCCTGACATTATGCTGCCTCAGACTTTCCATCATAAAGCAGCTTCCACCCCTCTCCCACTCAAAGGAGATCTCAGCAGATATGAGAATCTGTTCTTGGGAACTGTGAGAGTTAAAAGAACCAAGCCTCTAGCATTTCTCACTCTCTCCAAGACCATGGATTTACCCAAGGTTTATTTTTTTAAACAGCTTTATGGAGGCATAAATGACATACAATAAACTGCATGTTTAACGTGTTAATTTGTTAAGTTTTGACATATGTGTATACCTGTAAAACCATTGCTCAATCAATATAATGAGTATATCCATAACCGCCCAAAGTCTTCGGGAACCCTGTAATAATCCTTCCCACACATCCCTCCCCACCTCTTCCCCTATTGTCCCCAGGCAAATACTCATCAGCTTTATCTCACTATAGATTAGCTTGCATTTTTAGTATTATATGTAAATAGAATCATATAGCATGTACTCTTTTTTGTCTTCTTTCATTCATCATAATTATTGTGAAATTCATCCATGTCCTGTGTGTATCAATAGTTCTTTTGTTTTTATTGCTTAGTGGTATTCCACTGTGTGGATATACCACACTTGTTTATCCATACACCTGCTGATGGACGTTTGGGTTGTTTACTCTTTCTGGCTATTAAAATAAAGTCGCTGTGAACGTTTGTGTAAAGTCTTTGTGTGTGGACATGTGCCTTTATTTCTCTAGGGTAAAATACCTGGGAGTGCAATGGCTGGATTTTATAAACAGGTGTATGTTTAACTTTTTGAGAAACTACCAAACTTTTTCCAAAGTGGTTGAACCATTTTATATTCATTGTATGGGAATTCCAGTTGCTCCATATCCTCACGAACACTTACCATGCTCAGCCATTTTAATTTTAGACATTGTAATATGTGAGTATTAGTATCGCACTGTTGTTTTAATTTACATTTCCCTATTAATTAATAATGTTTAGCTTTTTTCATTTGCTTATTTGTTATCTGTATATCTTCTTTGGTGAAGTATTTGTTCAAATCTTTTGCCCATTTTTAAATTGGGTTATTTGTTGTCTTATTATTGAAATTTGAGTTTTCTTTATCTATTCTGGATGCAAGTCCTTAATCAGATATGTGATTTGCAAATATTTTCTCCCTGGCTGTGGTTTGTATTTTCATTCTCTTAACTGTGTCTTTCTAAGAGCAGTGTTCTTAATTTTGATGAAGCCCAGTGAAATTCACAGAAGGCCACCAACAGTTTTGAGAGAACTAAATCAGCATAAACCCTGCCAGCTTGTACTAAAAAGGATAGAATCACTACAAAAGGAAAAGAGACGGTGGGACCCTCAAAATTCTACTGGAAAGAGCCAAGCTGAGAAGACTACTCGGCTGCCAAAACATGCTACCTTTCATGAAAAAGGAAGGCTAACTTGGAGAGTAGAACCAAGAGCCCAAAGGCCAGAGCCAGGAGCTGTGGAAAATTACTTAAGGAACTTGGAACATTTGTCTGGATTTTATAACTGTTATGGCGTAGTCACTCCTTCTGCATCTCATATTCCCCCTTCTTGATGAGGAATGTCTACAGAAGTTATGCTATGACAGTCCCACCATTGTATATTGGGTGTTTGGGAGGCTGGTAACCCATCCCTTTAATTTTACAGATCTGTGTATGAAGAGGAACTCTGCCTGAGGAGCTGTACTTAAGGAATTGCACCTGGGGAGGCTCAGCCACTTGTGCATTTGATTTGCAGGAGTCTGGACTTTTAGCCAATATTGTAATGGGAAGAGACTTTGGGGTTCTTGGGAGGAGAGTGGATTTTGCATGTGGGGTGGAGTCATGAATCACTGGGGCCAGAGGGCAGACCACGGTAGATAGCCTCTAAGATGAACCCCAATGACCTCTGGTATTTTTGCCTTTGTGTAATCCTCTCTTCTTGAGTGTAAGCTGGACTTAGTGACTTGCTTCTAACCAATACAATCCAGGAGAAGTGATGGGATATCATTTCTGAGATTAGGTTACAAAAAGCCTCTGATTTCCCGCTTTCTGGCTTTCTCTTATTCTCTCTCTGAGCTCCCACTTTGGGGGAAGCAAGCTGCCATGTTGTGCATAGCCCTATGCAGAGGCCCATGCAGTAAGGAGCTACTGTACATGACCAATAGCCAGCAAGGGCGTGAGGTCTGTCAATAGGCACATGAGTAAGTTTCAAAGCAGATCGTCCGCCATTGGAGTCTTGCTATGACTGTAGTTCCTAGCCAATACCTTGATTGCAGGAGGAATATCCATGGCATGGAGCAGCCTCAGGCTTCAACTCTCTAGGATTCAGCAGGCTGGAGAGTGGGTCTGGTTTAGGTTCCCACAGGACTAGAAAAAAGAGGAAAAAGCAAAGGAAGGGATCACCAGATTAGAAGGAGCCTAAGGATGGTCTCTCACGGCTTATAGGAGGAATGGAATCTGACCTTTCATTTTAGGACAATTGACTATTTCTGTCTCTTCTATACTCAGTGCCCTAGGGGGCCTTTTTCATAAGGCCATGCTCAGCACATTGAGAACCTTCTGCAGGGGCTGAGCTGCCTGGTTGGCCACCAAAAATTCTTCTCCCTCATTCAAACTGAGCTTATGATGGTGGAACAGATATGTGATACTTGCTGGATAAAAAGCACAGAATTTCTTTCCTTAAAAGTTTCAAGTTTTTACTCATAAGCTAAGGACCCTTTCTATAGTTAGTAACTATTTCAAATTAAGTTCTTAAAAAATTGAATTTTCTTTCAAAGTACACTTAACTGTACTAAGTGATTGGGGCTGGGCGTAACGTATAACTGGTATCTTCTTAGAACTGTGTTTAATGGGTAATTAGAACTCAGAGAGCAGTATAATTAAACTTCTCTGAACACATTCTAGAATTGAAGCTTGTTATACAGTCTGCCAAGCTTTATGACTAATTAATCAAATTATCAAAGTTTCACTGTGTAGAGTTCAATTTTACAACAAGCATTTCTTCCAAGTTATTGTTATTGCTCTTTGTCAAGGCTCATATTAAAAGTTATTTCCAAACATTTCACCCTCACTGGCTGATGAGCAGCTGATGCTTGCTGTGAGTTGTTGGAGAAAGTGGGTGTGAAATTGGTGTGTGTGTGTGCATGTGTGTGGCGGGTGGGCTGGCTGGGTGATTTAGACTTGGGCTAAAAGAGAAGAGATACTAAAACTTTCCTGCAGTAAGAGAGATTCTCAGCTGAACTCCTATAACTCTCTCCTGGCTGTTGAAATATTATTTCCTGTTCTTTGTGGCAAAAGGATTTCATGAATCATTTGTGTATACAGTGCGAAAGTTGCTTTCCCTGATGCCGCAGTGGAGCTCCAATGGCTACCACCAGGGAGTTTTTGTGGATGTGTTACTCTGGGTCCTCAGAGAAGCAGATGCCAAGATGAGATTAAAATGTGGAAGGATTTTATTAGGGAAAACCCCTGCATGAGACAACATGGGGAGGGAGTGGGGAAAGTCTGGGAGAGCCATGAGACCACAATGCAAGTTCATCCTGAGTGCAGGAGAGAGGGGAGGAAAGTTGGGCAGAAGCATTCTAGACTGCTGTGCAGTCTAAGCTTGGCAAGGCCAGCAAGGAATCCTGAAGCTAAATTCGGCTGTGAAAGGACTCCAGGGAATGGGCCTGCCTTAGCATCTCTGCCACACTCCGTGACTGGCTGGAAGCAGCCTTGGGAAGTGTGGCCTCAGCCCTGTAGATGGAGGTCTTCAAAGTTCAGCCTCAGCCTTGACACTGGACTTGATGGGGCAATATCACCTGATGCTGGGTGAGGCAATGCATCTGATACCAAGTACTGGTCATGTGCAGGGCACTTCTGCAGGGTACTTAGTTGATGCTGTGAGCACCTAGGCCATGACTATAGGAATATGCTTGGGCTGCTGCAGGGCAGGCCAGAAGTGCTGGGGAGGTCTAACATCTCTGGAAACCAGTGATAAATGAAAATGGGTAATAAATACTCCAGTTCCTTGCCTTTTGGGCAGGACATCTTAAAGGTGTGTCGCACTTTGCTTACATAGATGGCTCTGTGGAAATCGGCCTCAGTGGCCCACTCTGATAACCTTCACACAAACACTTCTTTTGGCTTCTTTTCCCTTATTGTCTCATTTCTCCACATTCCTACCTTCCCAAATAAACTACTCAAACTCAAGTCCTTTTGTGCCTTCCTTTGGGAAACCCAACCTAAGACAATATTTAATGTTGCCCATGATCCTGAGTCTCAGTAGTAATGAATTTGAGAGCTTACTATGTACCAAGCACTAGGCAAAGGCTTTACTAAACTGTTGCCCTGTTTCCTGTGTGATTTTACTATTGTCTCAGCTCTAAGGTGTCAGTGAGGAAGCAAAGGCATTCAGCCCACAACTTTTGACTTAGAATGAATGTCACATGGAGAGCCCACTCCTGCCTCCAGCCATGGGGCAGACCCTGATCTTTCCCATGGGGGATGAGCAATCTTGGAAGTCTGCAGTGCCTCTTGCAAGACTGCAGTATAAAGGAAAGGGCTTGGCACTTGGAGATGAGAGCTGTATCTTGTGGCCCAAACCCTCACATTGACCAGCTGTGCGTTGAGGAGGTCATTAAAACTCTGTGAGAATTGGTTTCTTATCTATAAAGTGAAGGGACTAGGCTAGGTCAGCTTTCTCAAAATGTATTCTGTAGAAACAATGCCTTTTCTAGATGTTTTCTGAAATAAAATCCCCTGTTTAAACAAATGTGAAAAATGCCCCTTCCAAAAACCTCTTCTTGCAATTAACAACACACACGTATATGCTAAGGACTATGAGAAGTCTTGCACTAAATAAATCTTTTTAACAATGTTGCCCAAATATATATATATATTTTTTGACTACAGAATTCCTTTTAGGCACAGTTCTGATTACTATCCTGCAGAATTACTTTTCAAAAGAAGGGGATTACTAGACTGATTACCATAGGGCTTTCCAAAGCTGGCATCTGCGTGAATGGAATACTTGTAAATAGAAGTACAGGAACTGGGGACTCGGGAAAGAGGCGGAATTTGAGATTGGCTTTCAAAAAATGAGGAAAAAGAGGTGGAAATTTTAGGGAGAGGGAATGTGTATGCTATCATTAAGAAAAATTTAGTGTGGCTAGAGTGTGGATTTGTGGAAGAACAGTTACGGTAAAAGACTGAGATCAAAGTTTGAAACCAGACCTCATGGGTGCACTTTGTCATTCTGTCTTTCTCAGCACTTTTCTGCTCCTGAGACCAGCGAGGAGGCTTTTGGCCACTTTGGGCAAATGATGGGGCAGGGAGATAAAATGGTGGGGAGAGAGGCTGGCTGGTTAGCTCAGTTGATAGAATGTCGTGCTGATAACAGTTACAGTGCACACTTAGCTCCTGGCTGAGCCTCTCCAAAATTGATACTGAACTCACAGGTCCAGTTGCCGGCCCACAGACTAAAACAAACAAAAGTCAAATGTTAGTGAAAATGGAAGTGAGCTTTTATTCAGGAATACCGGTGACCTGAGGAGTAATGTTAGGTTGACCATCTCTCTGGTAAACAGGAAGGAAAATGGCCAAGCTAAAGCCATCTCAAAAGACTCCGGTTTATGAGGGGTTTTTAAAGAGGGGGCTGAGGGAATGGCATGTGGGAAATGAAATGCAGGAAGGAGGGGCATGTGAGCAGCGAGGGCTTCATGCAAGGTCCCAGGTGCAAAGTCTGGCCAAGACTCGTCTGGTTTCTGCTCCTGTCCTTGCTGTTATCTCACTGTCCTGCTGCAGGGGTGGAATCAGCACAGCTTTAATGATATCTTCCTTGGTTTCCCAGTGTTTGGAGAGTATGTGCAAGTCAGCAGCTCCAGGCTGGCTAGAAAACAGCTTTACATTCATGTAAATAATGTCATCTTGCCCCAGAACCAAGGTTAAAAGTATCAAATAACCATGGGAAAAAGGGAACTCAGAGAAATGCATGCCAAGAAAAAAACTATCTTTTAAAAATTTGACTACAGCCCATGCAGTTTTATGTACCAACATGGCTTCAGTCCTCCTCACTAACACCACCATGGTCAAGCAATCAGATCCCTGAAATGGCCAGCCAACCACCACAACAAAAAATATTTAAAAAAAAAAATGGCGAGGGGAAGTATTGCAGGAGCAGTGGTTCTCAGTGCAGAGACCTGGGGATCCTACTCTCCTTTTCCACTTTGACCAGTGTAGACGCAAGCGTGGCATCTACATGTTACTTGGGTTCTGCTTTTACTAGTGTTTCAAGCTGCTATGGTATGAATGTTTGTGTCCCCTTGAAATTCTTGTGTTGAAGCCCTAATCTTCAACGTGATGATTGCCTTTGGGAGGTAATTAGGTCATGAGGGTGGAGATCTCATGACGGGATTAGCTCCCTTATCAGAAGAGACTCGAGAGAGCTAGCTTCCTCTCTCTTTCTCTGATCTCCACCATGTGAGGATACAAGAACACAGCCATCTGAAAACCACAAAGAGGGCCCCCATCAGAACTTGACCATGCTGGCACCCTGATCTTGGGCTTTCCAACCTCCAGAACTATGAGGAATAAATTTCTGTTGTTTAATTTACCCAGCCTATGTATTTTGCTATAGCAGACTGGGCAGTCATAAGACACAAGTCTTCAGAAGTCTAGCGGATGTCTTGTCTTTGCCTGCCTCCACCCCACTCCCCCCATCCTAGTAATAACCCTTCCACTTTCCTTGGGGAAACCTCTCCCCAAACCCTCAAGCCATGTTATTAGTTTCACTCCCCAACTACAGGGTGGTCAAATGATCTAGTCCTGTCCAACCAGCATATTTCATTGAGGGGTGAGAATGTAAGCCATGCTAGTCCAAAGGGACTTAGTTATGAGACCTTGTTTTTGAATAATTGGGGACGTAAAAAGCTCTTTGTCAATCCCCAGAATTTGAGGCTGGAGATGCTGTAACCTCCACCCGGAGAGACCAGCCAAAGGGAGAGGTCAACACACAGAGGAGAGGAGCAGAAGAAGGGGCGGAGTCTACATGGGCTAATAAATACACTTAAGCCAATTAAAAATTGGGTTTTTTTTGGAACCAAAACCTTTGAGAGCTAATAAAAGAGGTGGGGTAAGTATTTTTGCAGTTGATAAAGACTGGTCTCTGTCTTAATAAGGTGTAAACAGCTCAGGTCCTCAAGTACCTTGGAAGTTGCTGTTACTTTGGTCAGGGCTCAGTGAAGATCTCAAAATTAAAAGAAAGACAGAGAGAAAGAGAAAAAGTGGGGATGGAATGGAGAGAGAGAGAGAGGAGAGGAGAGAGAGAGAGAGAGGAGAGAGAGAAGAAGAAACTTCCCATAGAACCGCTTTCCACTGTGCAGGACATTAAGTCCTAAAAATCAACACTTTTACCCTTTTCGGTCCCTCTCTGCTTAGCAATTAAAGCAAGATAGTCCCAGTTGATTTACAAAGCTATAGGTCAGGCCAGAAAAAAATGAAAATGTACATCTTCTCCTGAAATTATTCCTCTTTTTGTTCCTCATTACGCCTCTCTTTTCCCTTCCTCATTCACATCTCTGCCCTCATTTTAGTTCATGTTGTCTGCCATGTGATTTGCAGCTTCAACCTTTATTACAAATCAAGTCTATTAGGAGTTTAGAAGGCATCCCCACCAATGGAGAGACCGTTGCTATTTTTTTGTTTTAACCCAGCAGTGTTCTGCATGGTACAGCTGTTGATTTAATAGTCCACTGTGGATTTTACTACTTGTCATACAATAGCACAATTATTTCCCATTCTATTGAAAGGGAATTTGATGCTTCACCCTGGATCATTTCACCTTCTTACCTGGGGGATGTCAGTACACAAGAAGACTCAGCCTTGATTGCAGCAGTGTGCGTACACACGTGGGCACGTGCGTGTGCATGCCTGCACTCATACATGCACACACACACCTGTGTTTGTGTGATTATTTAATTTTCTCTCAGTATAAACAAAAGTGACTGAACTGTTTCAGCTGCAAGATTTATGTCTTGATTAGAGTCTGGCAAGATCCCTCACAATACTTTTTAAACAAGTTGTTCAGTAATTATTATTAGGTGATTTTAATGCAACTGACTACATTAGAAAATATTATGCTAGAACCCAGGGTTTCCCAGCTCAGACTTCTCCACTTCTCCTAAGTACATGAGGCTCTCTGATGCTGTGAGTGAAGGAAGGGCTGGAGGCCAGGCTGTCTCCAGGGCTCCTTCCCTGGTCTTGACAGTGCATGGAAGCCATGTCATAGCTGACAGCCAGCTGATCCTCCAAGGCCTTTGGGGTCCACAGCCTGGATTTTGGACTAGAATTTTTCATAATTCAACACCTCATCCCAAGATGTTTGGTTTTGTATCACCAGAGCCTCCATGTCAGTCCTTCTCTTCACTTCTCTCAAGGCCCAAATGGAGTGAATTTTACCAGGTCCCCTTGGCTCAGGTGTTTCCAGATCCTTCTTCAGCTTCCCATCACTTTCTGGATAACAGCTCAACCCCTTAGCAGGACATTGAAGACTTGTTGGACCTGACACTTGCTGTGTCTCCAACTCACCTCGTTTCCCTCATCCTGCATCTCAGCCATGCCAGACACTGTGCAGGGTCACAGGCTTCAGGCTGCTTCACACCCTGTCCCCAGCCATCTGGGGACTTCCTCCTCATCTTTCAAAATGCCTGGCATGAAGCCCTTCTTGACCTCACCTCAGGTACATCAGCTAACCCCTCCTCTGTGTGAAAAGATTTCCACAGCAACTGTGACTATTTAGTTAAACTAATTAACCAATTAATTAAAATTTAGACATCTCTTTCTCTAAACTGTCAGCTACTGTAAAGAGCTATGTCTCATTTACCTCTCTATCTCCAACACCTAGCACAATACCTGAACCGCAGAAGAGCTCAGAAAATATTTGTTGGATAAATGAATGGAGCAAAGAAATAGCACTGCTGATAGTTCATGTTAGAAAGAAATCATCACAATAGTGTTCTATGTGTTGACAGGGGTTTTCCTTTTACAGACATGTACATTTGTCACAGCTCATGAAATGATATACTTCAAATTCTTGCAATTCACTCTATGTAAATTTTTCCTAGAAACAAATTAATGTAAATAAGCCCTGAACTCTAGTTAATGATAAGTGTGATGAAATGTTTAGGAGTGAAGTATACTGATATCTCCAACTTACCTTGAAATGTACCAAAAATAAGATGGATCGATAGAAGAGTAGATAAATGGATAGCAAACACAGCAAACTGTTAATTGTAGAACCTAGATGTTGATATATTGCTATATACTCCACAATGCTTTCAACTTTTCTGTATGTTTGAAAAAGTTCATACTACAGTGTTGGAAATAAAGAAATCACCAAGGGATATACTTATTGATTACAGAGCCGAGAAACCCAGCATTCAATTCTGGAGCAATATTGCACCTAAAGACAGCTCGAACCCTTACAGGTGGGGCCACAGCAATTCTTTTGAAATTTCCTGTGTACACCTATTTGTTCGCATCTGAAATTCCCAGCAGCTTCTCAGTCTCCTGCCCCCAAAGCTTGCGTCCCGCCACCTGGGTTCCTCCTGTGTCCCTGCCTTCTGTGTAAAGAGCAGCCCCAAGTGAAGGGCTGTGGGCACACCCTGTTCCCCTGCTGAGGCAGCTTCTTAGTTCTTTGCTTTTTTTTCTTGAAAATCTATTCAGGTGTCTTTTGTTCTTTGTCTTCTCAGAGAGTAGAAGAGGGAGAAAGAGCTAAATACAGAACAATCAAAGCTCTGGACTGCAATTACAAAGGGGGAAGCCAGGACACTCCCACATGAAAAATGTCTATGAGATGGAGTGAATTACCTCTTTCTCCTCAAAAAAAGAAGTGAAGAAACTGAAAACAACAAATGATTTCTTTGGAAAACGAATATGGTTTCTTTTACTGTCATTTCCTCTTCTTCAGATTTTATTATTGGTAGAAAACACCGTTATGAAAAGTAAAGAGTGCCCACACCTCCTCCCCTTGAAACACATGAAATACATGAATTTGGCTGTCTTTGGGCAGCAATATTTAGAAAAAAAAATTAGATAGCAACAGAATGCATCCTTTCCATCCTTATAAACCTCAAGTAAGCACTCTTTTAGCTTCCAGTCAGTGTTTAATCAGCATACCATAACTTTTATGGGGCTGAAATGAAATGCTTCTGAGACACTAAATTTCGAGTGTTGCTGTAAACTTTGGTCATCTGAGTTTGATTTACATATGATGGTTCCATCCACTGCGATGATGGGGATAATGACTATTGTTGGTGTCGATCATCTGGGAAAATACACACACACAGATAAACACGCCACCAGAGTCTCCATCTGCTTGGTATCTTTAGCATATTGGACAGGAAGTAAGAAGCAAAAATGAATCGCAACTGTTACCTATCAAAAACAAGCATAATTTACGTAAATTTCAAGTTAACATCAGTGTATCAGTTAGGAAGCTTCTATTTGGAAATAACACGTAAGCTTAAATAGCGAAAATTTATTAATTCGTGGAACTAAAAAGTCTAGGCTTAAGTAAGGTCTAATCCAGTAGTTCATGATGTCATTAGGCTCCTGGCTTCATTTCTTTGTAATTCTCTATATTTTGGCTTCATTCACAGGCTGATTTTCCTCATAGTAGTAAAATGTTTGCAGGAGTCTTGGGTCTCCTATTTCCAGAGTAGGAGAGAGAGCCCTTGACCCAGAAATTCCAGCAAAAGTCCTGAGATTTATTTTGATTGGGCTCCCTGAGGTCAAATGACCCACCAGATAATGAATCACTGTGACCAGATGGATGGGCAGTACTGATTTGTGTAGCCTGAGTCTCGTGCTCCAGCCTGGAGCCGGAGAGTGGAGTTAGCTTCCTCGGAACCAGCGGATCCCCACATGAAAATGGGGACTTGTAGAGAAGACAGAAGGATGCTATCACAAATATTATCACAGATACCCACTATAAATCATCAGTTTCCTATCTGTGATTTCACTGAGGTCAGGTTTCTACAAAGAAAACAAAACAATAAAGACTAGATATCATTTTCCCTGTCTCTGTAGAAACAAAAATCAAATATGCTGAAGATAGGAAAAGACTTACTGGAAACAGGCAGTGTTTTTGTTGTTATTATTGTTATCACAATTTAACAGACTGGCACCTTTTCTATTTCCGTTTTTCTTACCACAATGACATTGGCATGTATCTATTTTATCTCTGGTGGTTAATTTGGCAATAACAAGCTCACAGGTCAATGTATATAGAGAGGAATACGTACAAAATAGGGTGTGTGTGACATACAAGGAGAAGGAAGAGCATTTAATACATGTCAAAGTGTAGGGGAGGGAACTAATGTTGAGGACCTATGGCAGCGGTTCAGCTAGGCAGTTATGAGTATCGCTGCTTGCTTTATTTTTTTCTTTTTTTCTTTTTTAACAGAGAAAGTACTGAAAGTGAAGGATTGAAAGTGGAAGAGAAAGAAATGTGCTGCAAAAGGTAAAAATGTTCAGGGAAGAGATACAGGAAGGGAAAATCCTCTGCCCAGGAGGAGATGGAGCCAGGGTTAGAACAGGACTTAAAATACATGTGGTTAGTTTGGACTCTGCCTTTAACTGAAGGCTTTCCTTGCTCTAAACTGCACACAAAGCAGAGAAATGTTGGGAAAAGATCCTCAGGCTGGAAACCAGGAGACCTGAGTCAACTCTGGCTGGATCACTGCCACACAGGTAACCTTGAACAGGATGCTTAGCCACCTCACCTTGAAAGACAGGATTCCTTTTCTGTGATTGTGAGTTCTTAAAGGGTAAAACACACACAGCCCAGAAAGTGAGGATGAGAACTGAAGAAAACAAAGAGTGAACACTCAGAAGGTGGTAGACACTCAGTAAAGAGATTTGGCTAAACAGATGACCAATGAGTTGGAAATTTCTTTTCATCTATTAATATCTTTCTAGGTATCTATCTATCATCTATCTCTATCTATGGGTCAGTTATATTCCTTACTGGATTTTGCATGAATTGAGAATGCATAGAGAAACCTGAATAATAAAACAGCGAAATATAAATTAAAAAATTTGGAGGAGGGACATATAAATTAGAAACATGGTGTAGATATGTGGGCCCAAAAGACCCAACTCAGTTCCCATAATTAAGCTATAAATTTGGCTCTGAGCTATCTGGCAGATAAAGACAAAAAAGAGGAAAATCAATATTTATGAGCATTACAAATACTAATTTCTTGGTGGGGGAGCCAAAGTTTTCATAAAAATAGGTCCAAAAAGGAAATTCCTCACATGGGGTATGGAGGAATGCAAGGGAAGAGTGTTGAGTGAGGGACTTTGCAGCTCAAGACAATGAAAGATGAGCCAAGAGCAAGGTAAAAGCTGTGGTTTCACAAACCTTAGCTCAGGTTAGTACAGAAAGTAGAAGCGCTTTGAAGAGACACTAATGTGAAGCAACAATGGGCTGACACTGGTAGGGAATAGTTTTTCTGTAGAGAGTTCCCAAGTTGGAGAACTGGCTTGAGTTTTGGTGACACCTGTGATGAAGTCCTTTGTAAAGGGATGCTGCTGGCTGCTCATAAGCATGACTGGGTGCCATCCTGTCTAAGTGGATAAGGCTGGGAGGACACTCCATCAGCCTCACCCCTCTCCTCTCTACTTACAATCGCTTTTGCCACAGGCAGTCACATGCGCCAGGCCTGGGGTGAGTCTCAGCTTGGCCCCTTGACTCCCTAATCACAGCCAGACTCGACCCCAAGGGTGGGGTCGGGAGAGGATATCAGGCCTAGAGTTGACTTTGTTATTGGTATGTCTACTGGAGTGGGCAAGATAAATTGTTTCCTTGAGGAGCCTGTTGCTTTGAGGGGTCCTGGGGAGCAGCCCTGCACATGAGTGAGAGATCATCCTCAAAGACTTCCCTCTGAATGGGCCCACACTGTCCACTGAGAATGAGTGAGGAGAAGGCTTCCTCGGGATGCTTAGGGGACCCAAGTGAAGAACTCCTGTGTCATGCTTTGGGTCATGGCATCAAGGGAGCGGTACCTCCAGGGAAGTGCAGTGACTGCAGAGGTGGTTAATGACCTCTCCAAAGGGAAGGTCAGTCTCAGCAGAAAAATCAGGGCTGTGAGGCACAGCCACACCACCCCTGACATTCTTCCTCCATTATCTATCTTGGGCAAAGGAGGGTTGGGCTTATTAAGGAAGCCAGAAGCTTTCATTTGTCTCTGCATAAATGAAGCTGACTCTGAAGTCGAAGAGAGTTTACAGCCCATGCTTCCTTCTGCATTTAAGGCATGGCAACCTGCACAAATGCTGGAATGTACAAGGAATGTCCTGGGCTCTGACTGGTGGATTACCAACTCCACTCTCTTGGCAAAGTCCTAAGAAGAAGGTACAAAGAGATGATCTAATGTTGGAAGAGGAGGAGTTGAAAAATTTCCTCTCCCATAGAAATATCTACGACACAGTGATCTGATTTTTATTCAACTGCATTATATAATGAAGAAATAGCCATAACCAGACTTATCCACAAATGTTCCCTTTTTGTGTGTGGGTGGAGTAACGGAATGAGAAAAAAAGAATGAACTCGTTGTACAAGTTAGGAAGTAGTAGAGAGTTTTATAATACCCTACAATTTCATACAGCAGTAGAGCTGCAAGTTGAATAATTCTGGCATATAGTCACATGTGACTTTCAGCTGCTGCTGGATCTTTTGTATGTATTTAATTTTCTCAGATTGAAAGTTTGTTGAGAACAGGAACTGTGCAATTGGCAGAGGAGGACTTCAAAGGAAGTTAGACTCCATTATTTCCTTACGTTTCCCTTAGACTGGTGTTACGCGTAATTGAACCTCAATTATTATATTTGTTAAATGAATTTTCAATAATGTTATCTTCTTTCTGTTAGTTTTATCTTAATATTAATTTCTATTAATGTTAAGCTTTTCAATCATGATAACCACTGGTTTTTCTTTCTATAAATATATAAATATATTCATGTTATATGTTGTGCATTTATTACTGTTTGGCAGAGGAAAAACTAAAGTCATCACAATCTTTTGTTCATTGGTAAAAAGAACAAATTCAAAATCCAAAAAGTACAGCCATAGCTTGGTTGACAAATACATTAGGATTGAGGCATTTTTATAAAAACTAATTACGTAGACAAATTTTCGTAATAATCAGTTTCTGTTTTTTTCCTAAGTGGCAGGCACTTTATATGCACTATCTTATTCAATACAACAACTCTTTATAGTGCATATTATAATCCTTGTTTTAAAATATGAAAATAAGATGGGCCAGGTTAATGGCTTGTGTTGATATTCAAAAACCCAACCTAATTCTGAAACGCAACCTCCTCTGTAGTATCTTGTCACCTCCCATTTAAACCGTAAGGAGCCATGTGGGAGTGCTCAGGTCTGCTCGCCTCAATGTTCAATGCCCTGGAATCGGCTGGAAGAGTCCAGATTTCTCTGTGGTACGTTGTGGTGATGACCATCCTCCAAATCTCCACAGCTTAAACCAACTCAGCATCACTTTTTGCTCCTGCTGCATATCACTTCTGCCTCATGTCGTCCTTACTCTGGGATCCAGACTGACAGGGCGGCCTTTCCCTGGAGGATCGCCAATCTTTAGGCGGGAGGGAAAGGAGTACGTGAAGAATGCACACTGGCTCTTAAAATTTCCACCTGGCAGTGACATATCACATTGGTTCTCATTTCATTGGCCAAAGCAAGTCATTTGGCCACGTCAGACTCCACCGCACTAGGGAAGTGCATTTCTACCGTGTGCCTGGAAGCAGAGCCCAAAATCTCTTTCCACCCTTCCCAAATTGTCTTCTGCATGAAATATACATGCACAATCAAACTCTTCACATGTATTGTGACCTTGGGCAGCACATATAGCTGTATGACCTTGGGCAAATTATCTAATAATTCCACACAATAACACCACAGGGTTGTAGTGAAGATTAAATGAAAAAAATTCTTCTTTTTTCTATGTACATGTTTAAAAAACAGAATTGAGGACACACTGTATATATAATTTCACATTCTCCTTTTAAACTTAACATTATTTCATAAACATTTCCTCAAGTTATTATAAACTCCTTGTAGGTATCCTTATTATATTAGAATAATATTACAGGACACATTCTAAAATAAGATACACATTTCTATATAAAAGGGCATTTTGAATTTGTAAGATGTTCCCAATTTTCAGTGGCTTCTTATCATCCAAATAGGTGCCACTTCATTAAAGGAAGAAGTGGAAGCCCATGCAGGGATTGCCCCCAACCGTTCCCTGGTGAGATGAATCAAACTTCCCACCGAGGACGACAGGCTCAGGCACACACTCGCTTCTCCAAATAAAGGTTTGGGAGGACTTTTCCCCAAAGAGCAGAGAGTGCTCAGTGCTGTTTTGTAGGTCAAGGAGAAAGCCCTAAGGTAGATTTTTTAAAAAATTGCATTTACCAAAGGAAATGAATAAATTGAAACTGCTGCATAGAAAACACTTGGTCACTGCAGCTTGAATATTAGTGACCTGGTAAGAAATGGAGGGAAGATAATAATCATTAAGCAAGTTCAGAGGACCATGAATATGAGAGAGGAATTAGCGCACTTCACCTTCCTGGCCATGCTCTGTGCCAAGGGCGATCTATTTGGAAGCCTATAAGAGCTGGGCCCTTAAAACACAACGTTTTAATCAATGTTATTTTTTGAGTATTATTTTTCTGAGCTTGATTGCCACCCCTTCGAACTCTGATGTAGAGAACTTGAGAGCTAGAAGGGATGTAAATAACCTCATATTTATTCATTTATTATTTCACTCACTCACTCCAGAAGCATTTACTGACAGGTCCTATGGCTGAGGGAGACTCGGGCGCAGTCTCTGGCCTTGGTATTCGCTGTGTATAGGTGCTATCATACAAGCAACTGACAGTTACACAGATTGAGCTCATTACTGGGCAGTGTGGGAACACAGAAAAGGAATACCTTGGCCATCCTGGCAGAATCAGGGAAGCCTTCTAGAGAGGTGACGATTAGGCTAAGACTTGAAGGACAGGCAGAGATTGTGAGCATTACCCATGACAGGCACCTAAAGGAAACCCCTGATTACCTGGACTACTAGTGGGAAGGGGATCCCATATCTGGGCTATGTTTGGTGAGCTGAGCATAGTATAGTATTTTGAGCTGGCACAGGTTGGGAAGCAGGTGTATTTAACCATTAGGCTCTGCTGACACTGTACTTAGGGCCGATGGGGTTCTCATGGGCCTTCCAAAATGTTTGAGATGTTCTTAATTTGAGATTAAAACAAAAAACTGCCTAATTAAAATTAATATATGCTTAATTTATACATAATTATACACTTACACCCAATTTATACAAAACTAAACCTTATACATAATTTATACAGTTTATTGTTATGCTATGCAGTCTACCGCACATGCTGAGCAGAGCGATGAAGCTTCGTTGTGGACCACAAACGCGTCCCTCCAAAACCAGGAGCAGCGCTGGCCCAGGAGGCACAAGACCAGGGTTTGAGCCCAGCTCTTCGCTGATAACTATGAGCCTTTAGACAACTTACTTACCTCTCTGAAGACTCACTTTTCTCTTTTGAGTAGCAGGGATAATGCTGTCCACCCTGCCTGCCTCGTAGGTGGTTGTGAAGCAAGCCAGATAACAGATGTCGTTGTGCTTTGTAAGCCTGAAGCCCTGTGCAAACGTGAGCCATCTTGCCTGGCTCCCACGCCAGCCCTGACTCGGCAGGCAGGCAGCTGTGCTCACAGCAGACTGCTGATGGATGCATGACCTCCCTGTCGACAGTTTCATCTCTCCTACTGTGGAGGAAGCAACACGGGGGACGGTTATTCTGGACTCAATCCAGACCAACTACGGAGAATGGGCTGGTGGTGTAGGATGGATACATGGGGCTTTCCAGTTTACAAAGCATTTCACATGTGTCATTTCAACTTGTTCTTCCAACAGCCCAGGGAGGAGATGGAGGTTTGCTCATAATCACACATCTATGAGCTGAGGAGCCACGACTCGAACCCAGGCTTCCTGATTCTACATCTTATGCTTATTCCCGAGTGCTCTCTGGGAGTTCATAAAAGAGAAGGAAATATCTAGACAAGGTCATGGACTGAGAGAAACCATCCATCAACCTATAGCTCTCAGGGACTGATTACTTTCTTTTTCTTTTTGATGGGGGATGGGAAGGGAGGGGTGTTGATGGCAGGTCTAAGAAAGGGAAAGCTCGGCCTTCTTTTTTGATGGGAAAGGGGCTCCTCTGGGGAATGAGAAGAGGTAGGGCCCAAAGACTAGAACCTGAGAGGTACTTCCAGCCAGGAGGGGACAGGGAGCTGCTGGCCTTTGCAGTCAGACTTTCCTGAGTACAAGTCTTGGTGTTCTTGTAGTTGATGTCCTTGGGCAAGACACTTAACTTCTTGTAACCTCAGTTTTCTATAAAATGGAAGTAAAAATAGTTTGCTGTGAGGGATGAATGAGATAATGCACGCCAAGCTGCTAGCCCAGTGCCTGGCACATACTCTTCATATATTAGCTGAGTCCAGCAGAGACTCTGTGTCACAGACTGAATGTTGGTATCTCCCCAAAATTCATATGTTGAAATCCTAATCCCCAATGTGATGGTATTTGGAAGTGGGGCCTTTGGGAGTTGATTAGGTCCTGAGGGCAGAGCCCTTATGAATGGGATCAGTGTTCTTATAAAAGAGACCCCAGAGAGCTCCCTCACACCCTTCTGCCATGTGAGGACACAGTGAGATGATGGGCTTTTATGTACCAGGAAGAGGCCCTCATCAGATACTGAATCTGCCAGCACCTTGATTTTGAACTTTCCTGCTTCCAGAATTGTGAGAAATAAATTTCTGTTGTTTAAACCACCCAGTCTATGGTATTTTTGTTATAGCAGCCCAAATGGGCTAAGACACACTGCCTAGGCCTCTGCCTAGAGTAATGAACAACCCTGTTGAGTTACAGAAGAGCACTGTGCTGTCAGAGGGTGCAGTGACTGTAGTCCTGTGACATCACACATTTCTCACCTTCTGGCTCCTGGCTTGGCCACCTCTGAACATTTTCCTAGAAGCAGTCTTCATTCTTTTCCTCTCCCCTCTATGCCCTGCCTCCCTCATACCCCAGAACACGAACTGCGTGCACAGTGCTGCAGCATGCTCTTTCTTCCATGGCCACAGCTGCCTCCACAGTTGAGGTCCTCACGTTCATGGCAGGTTAACAGTGCAGGGCTGAGTACCTTTCCCTGCTACTCACTAGCTGTGTGGCTTTAGGCAAGTAACCAGTCTCTCTGCTTCCCAGTTCCTCATCTAAAAAATGAGGTAATAATACTTATAACACAGATCTGGACTAGTTTTTAAATGAGTTAATACATGTGAGACACTTAGCCGAGTGCCTGACACACAATGAGTACCTAATAAATATTAGCAATTATGGTTGCCACAGTTTACTGGCTGATTCTCCTGATCCCGGTCTCACTCCCTTACAATTTATCAAGCCACAGTTACCGGAATAATCTTCAACCACTGGCTTCCACACAATATCCTCTTGGCTGAGACTGTAGAGTGGTGGGTCCCACTGGTGGCCTTTAGCCATGACACCAGACTGCTCATCTGGCAGGCAAAGGCTCCCAGTGCCCTCCCACCCACCATCTCACTGCGGTCATTCCGCACCATCCCGACTTCCAGCACACTCCCCGTCAGGCTCTCTCCTGAGAGCCCTTGTCACTGACTCAAAGGCGACTATACCCAGGGCTCCATGTTTGGCTCACTTTTCTTCATCCTTCTCGCTTCTGGTACGTGAGTTCAGCCAAGCCCATGAATTCAATAGCTGTCCCTTCCTATTGACTTAGTAAATCTCTCTCTTTCTCTGATTTGATTTTTGTTGTTGTTGTCGTCTGGGTTCAGCTTCATGATCTTTAGTAAAAACAAGAGTCATTTCTTTGACTTCTTTCCTGAATATTCCTGGCAAGGTTTGTAGAGGTGGTGGGTGATTAGCAGGTCCTCTTGCTTTCCCAAACAGTGAGACCTCATCCGTGGCTCGGTGATGCTGGTCCACCGTTGTGTCTTTCAGAATAATCTGTAGGTAGGCATGTTCCATGTCTAGTATTGGATTTAGAAAGAAACTTCTCTCTCTTCATGTAATCCCAGAGCATGTAATTTGTCCAACATGTGCTAAAAGGTCTAAAAGGTTTTGCACCTATGATCAGGAGCAAATACACAGGTAACTCTTCAAAGCAGTAAGACCCTGGCAAAAGATGTCTCCTCTCAGGACAAATAACTGTTCCTTAAACCCAGAGAGAAAATGGTAAGACATCTGT